>NW_023603184.1:104156114-105633614 GCF_014898055.3 Talpa occidentalis
CTAGAAAAACAATTTCAAGTACATTCTGTCATGAATAATAATTTCCATATACAAATGTTAGCAAATGTCTATGAAAAAAACTATCCAACTGCTAGTGACCAAAATGATGATGATGATGATGATATTGCCATAAAATATCAAATTAAATGAGAGAAGGAAAAAAAAAGTGAAGATTCCCAAAGAGTTAAAATGTAGAGACTTTTGAAATATTCATTCTGCAAATTTATATGAAGAGATTACTGCAAGGGGACCCATCCTTCTCCTGATAAGGAGTTAAAACCATGATGAATTTCCCAATTTCATGAGTGACAGATGGAAAGAGCAACTGTCATTAGTTGTATTTTTCTCTCTGTAGTGAGACTACAACAAAGGGACAAAGCAAGCAAAAATTAGTTTTAAGACTAAAAGGATGATGCTTGAGATACACTGGTAGGTTGTGAGCCATTAGATTCTTTGGCAGAAAGATCTTTAATATTAGCACCAAATTTCCAAAAGATAATGTCTCATTTACCTTTGGTCTTATAATCTGACCTTTTTAGCCAGTAGTCTTAAAACTCCATATACCATCATTTGATTTTCCTAGGTTACTTAACAATGTTTGTATTTTTCCTCCCATATACTAATTTTATTCACAAAATTCTATTCATTTCTTTTTCAAATCTACCTGCTCTTTTTTGGTAATATTTTACTCTTGCTTAATGAGGTTAGCCCCTTTCAATATTTTCAAAAGATTAATTTAAAAGTTCCTCTCAAACTGCTCCAATTACTTCTAGTTTCTTGGAGAGAGCCCCTGAGCACATGCTGTATAGTTTGTGTGTTTTGGCAGCAGCAATTATATCCCAAGGGAGCCTTTGGTACCTTGGTTTGTTTAGATATATCTATGGGGTCAATTTGTAGAAAGAACATTTGAAGGGTCTTGGGCACTGGATCATTTTAAGGTTTTGTGTTTCTACACTAAGTTATTGGTAATGCAAGTTAAGCACCCCTACCACTTCCAGTAAATGCAAAGGAAATGTTTGCTTTGAATCCCATGCAATGTCAAAGAAGTTTCAGATTCACAGTAAAAAGAATTAACTAGTTAAGACAGCCTGCCTATGGTCAATAATTTCTTACTTTATAAGATATAATTATGCCTCTTAGTCTAATAAGCCTCAACACCTGGAAAAACATCTGTAGTAAGTTAGCAGAGTCTAGATTCAAATTATAAGAAGTGATTCCAGCAGAGAGGACTTTGTTAAATATGAATTCGTATCTAGTGAAAGGGATATTACCACAAATTATACCCTATAAGGACCTCACAGAGCCACTGTCTGAAAAAAACCAAGTCATTTTGCAGTCACTACAATAAAATGACATTTATATACATACATGTGTGTCTAAATAAATTTAGAGAATTTTATTTATTTCTCTAAATACATTTTAGAGAAATGGACATTCCATTTACAGCAAATAAAAATAGGTTTCTGGCTTCTGTTTCAAGCATTAATAGGATTTCTGATTATAGTGGTAACTGAAAGGTTATGAGAAAATTGAAATGACAGGTGTTACGTATGACAAGCAGACAACCTTCAAAGCAAACCGGAACACTGGAATACACATATCTCAATACTTTGGATTTATCATGACTCTGGAATTTCTTCAATGTGCTTAGTATACTTTAAAAAAGATAATACATGAATTAGTCTACATGTGATGAACATGTAACAATGATAATGGAAATATTTTCTTTGCTCAGAAAAAAAGCCATTAAAATTACTCTGTAATGAATAAACAGCAGAAACTATCAGGGTGAATCTTAACTATTCTAATAGTTTGAGTAAATCACAGTAATCCCATTCTCCAGTTAGTAACTGGTTTGAAGGGGTAAATGAATCAGTTCTGGTCAATGGGGGCAATATAGCAAATGTGCTATTGGTCTCAGGAAAAGATTCCAAAAGTTTTCTTTGCTTCTTAGGAAAAGACAGTCTGGCTGGGCATGATGTTGGGATCTTATCCCTGAAACTAAAGCAGGCATTTTGTGACCAAAAGAATAGAAGTAGGGAAAAGTAAGAAAAATTCTTGTTTCTGATATCACAGGAACATTGAATTAACCAAAGATGGAGACAAACTACCTTATCATTCTGTACTGGAATTCTCTTTGTTATATGTAGCTGAAAGCATTCTGATACTGATAATGACCACACTTGGCAGCTCCTCTTAACTAGTCCAGCTTCAATTTATTCTTTAAGACACCAGCATCCTCAGTGCTTTCCCTGAGCTCCCACAAGGGTAGGGCAGATGCTATTCTACATTCCACTATAAATTGCCTGTTTTCTAGTTTGTCTACTCTCACTATAATAAAAACTTCTTGAAGTCAGGGACTTGTCTTCGTTCCTTGATACATCCACAGAACTCTATCAGCACAGCACCTGGTGCACAAACATTTTCTGAATGGATAATAAGATGGCAACAGTTCTAGCTACTAACTAGCTGATTGACTATAGGTGCTAATTTAAGGTCTCTATAAGTGTTTATTTACTCATCTACACACCAGGCTAGGTCAGTAGTTTTCAACCCGTTCTGGCTCTCCTAAAGAGCTCCCAAGGAGCTAGGAGGAGAAAGGGTAGAGAGGGTAAAAGATGACATCCTCTCCACTCTCTCATGTCAATCAGACCATCACTATTCTTATTCAATATTCTTATGCACTGTTCTTATTAGCTAGAGTGATTAATGATACCAAACTGAATAATACCATAATAACCCAGAGGAAACAAATTTAATTCAGGATAGACTATATAAACAAAAAGTCATATTACAGTGGGTTTAATTTTATTCCCAAATTAAATCTGTGACTTAAACAATAATTCAAGTCTAAAATATCAAACTACTAACGACCTGAAGGTTCACTGTGAATGTGTCAAAATGAATATCTCAAACTTCAAATATTTCCTAATCTCAGGTTTCTTACTCCCGGCTCCCATACCAGGCTACTGTTATGATTTGTGTTCACACCAAATCATAGAGGTGGGATTTGCAATCCTTATAATACTTTCTACTATGTCTCTGTCCTTCCTTTGCAATTCTATGCTAGCCGTAAACATTAAAAAGCAGAAAAATTCTGTACTCAGAGCTGTCATGAGGTATAAAACTAGTATTTGTAGCTTGAGACTATGAAACACCATTAGCTGCAAGAAAACTTCTCAACTTTGTTATGATGCTACAGGTGAGATGAAATCATTTCTGGCTATGGAGTGGGATAAATTCTCTTTCCCTTCCACTTCTGTGCAAAGAGGAAGACACTAGGTTGATGCAATCTATAGACTAAACACATTTATAGGGAGAGACAGAAATTTTGATTTAACTTATCACAGATAATAAAATGTACATGATATCAGAGATAAGACTGCCATAGGCAGACTATTTATGAAGATAAAGAAAGTCAGGAGTTTATCTTTGACATCTTGGGAGAAATGAAGAAGATATTTTGAATAAGAATGAGTGTGTATATGTGGGGACAAGGGGCATGGAGGAGGAATCCAAACATGCGACAAAGAAACACTACCATAAAAATGAAGAAAACTTCAGTACCAAGTTTTTTTGACATTGGCCTAAATTTGTAAAGCGACTGTAAATTATAAAATTAAATGGAGATAAACTAACGAAGTATATTTGTAAATGAAAACGAGAAAGCATCATTGACAGAAATTAAAGACTGTAGTAAGAGGAAAGACATGTATGTTCATGGATTAGAGAACTTTATATTGTTAAGATGGCAATATTCACCAAATTGATCTACAGATTCAATGTAATCTCTATCAAAATTGCAGCTGTCTTTTGTGCAGAAATTGAGAAGTCCATCCTAAAATGAATGTGAAAAAATGCAAGAACACAAATAGCCAAAACAATCTTGAAAAAGAATATAATTAAAGGATTCACCTTCCCTATTTCAAAACTTATTACAAAACTATAGTAATCAAAACTATGTGGTCCTGGAATAAACTTAGATGTATAGATAAATGGAGAGAACTGAGAGTTGGGGAAAAAACTCATACATCTATGATCAATGATTTAAAAAATTTAAATCAAAGTAAAAAATGCATAACATAAAATTTACTATCTTATTATTAAAAGCATAGTTCAGTAGTGTTAACTATAGGCACACTGTTGTAAAAGATCTCCAGAACGTTCTCATCTTGCAAAATATGAAATTTTATATCCATTGAATAATACCTTCCTGTTTCTCCTGCAACCCCAGCACCTGGCAACCATCATTTTACTTTCATGTTCTATGAGTTTGACAAATTTAGATAAATCTTTTAAGTAGATTCATGTAATTTTTGTCTTTTTATGGCTGGCTTCTTTAACTTAGCATAATATTCTCAAAGCTCATCCATATTGTTTCTATAACACAATTTCCTTTTAAGACTGAATAATATTCAGCTATAGCTATATGCCATATTTTGCTTATTCGTTCAGCTACTCATAGGCATTTGAGTTGCTTCCACCTCTTGACTATAGTGAATAATGCTGCAATGAACATAAGAAACCTCTTTGAGATCTTCCTTTCAGTTCTTTTGGATATATACTCATAAGTGGGATTGCTGGATTATATGGTAATTCTGTCAATTTTTTGAGGCATCTCCACATGTTTTTAATGTGGTTTATGTCACTTACATTCCAACAGTGCATTCTTATCAATACTTTTTATTTTTTATCTTGTATTGTTTTGAATATATAATCTTTTAAAATTAAGGTAAAAATGGCTCACAACACTGTCTATGATTTAGAGATATAGGATCATACTCTTTAGGTGTATGTTACCACACCACACTCATCACCAAGGCACCCATAGTCCTCCACTACAGTGCCACCCCCATTTTCTTTCCTCCCTCCCCCATCTTGTAGTCTCAATTCCACAGTCAGATTTCTTTTTTTTTTTAAAGATTATTTATTTATTTATAAAAGAACAGGGGTACAGGCCAGATGTGCGGGAGGGTGACAGGATTCATCAGAGACAAAGCGGGAAACAGAAGAAGGCAGACTGATGAAATACACTGCTGAGGGGAGCAGCAGGCGAGACAGGAGAGGTCTGCTGCACCATATGGAACCCTCGCTGGCCGTCTGGGATCGAACCGGCGCTGCAGAGGCTGCAGACAGCCTCACAGCGCTGCACTCAACCACCTGTGCCACCAGTGGAGGCCCTCCACAGTCAGATTTCTATTGTTTGTTAATGGTTTTTGTTTCATTTCTCTATATTCCACATATAAACCAGAAAGAGAAAGCCAAATACCAAATGGTGTCACTTTGTTTTTTTTTTTCCTCATTCAAGCATTTGTGCCTTTATTTATTTATTTTTAAATAATAAATTTTATTTTTATATTCCCCATACAATTGCAACCCCCCCATTCTGACCCCACCGGCCCCCCACCCCTCAAAAAGTGTCTCTGGTTCATAGTTTTTTGTTGATTTTGATTTTCACTTTCTCATAGTTATTCATTTTCCTGGTCCCTTATTTAAGTTTTCTAGATTCCTGCTATGAGTGAGACCATCCAGTAGTTTTCTTTTTCTTTTTGGTTTATTTCGCTGAGCATGATCCCTTCCAGCGCCATCCATGTTGCTACAAATTGCATGTGTTTATCTTTTTTGAATGCTGAGTAATATTCCATGGTATATATGTACCACATCTTCTTGATCCAGTCATCTATTTTTGGGCATTTGGGCTGTTTCCAAAGCTTAGCTATTGTAAATAGTGCTGCTATAAACATAGGGGTGCAGGTGTTCTTTGGAATTAATGTTTCTGTGTCCTTTGGGTAAATACCTAGGAGTGGACTTGCTGGATCATATGGAAGCTCTATGTTTAGTAGGTCCAGAAATCTCCACACAGCTCTCCATAGTGGTTGGACCAGTTTGCACTACCACCAACAGTGCAGAACAGTTCCTTTTTCTCCACACCCTCGCCAACATTTGTTGTTGCTAGTTTTTTTAATATGTGCCATTCTCACTGTTGTAAGATGGTATTTCATGGTAGTTTTGATTTGCATTTCCCTGATTGCAAGTGACGTTGAACATTTTTTCATATGCCTGTTGGCCATTCGCATTTCCTCTTCAGAGAAGTTTCTTTTTAGCTCTTCTGCCCATTTTTGGACTGGATTATTTTCTTTGTTGTTGTTGAGTCTCATCAGCTCTTTGCAGATTTTTGTGATCAGTCCTTTATCATTAGTGTTGTATGCAAAAATGTTCTCCCAGTCGGTGGGGTTTCTCTTTGTTTTTGTTATTGTCTCTTTTGCTGTGCAGAAGCTCTTTAATTTGATGTAGTCCCAGCTGTTTATCTTTGCCTTCACTATCACTGCTTTGGGTGATGTGTCTGTAAAGATGTCTTTGATGTGCAAATCACATAGTGTTTCGCCTATATTTCCTTCTATGTATTTTATGGTTTCAGGTCTTATGTCTAGTTCTTTTATCCATTTTGAGTTGATTTTTGTGTATGGTGTGAGGTAGTGGTCAAGCTTCATTCTTTTGCATGTAGGGTGTCACTTTGTTTTGTTTTTAATAGTGACCATCTTAATGGATATAAGATGACTGATAGCTCATTGTGGTCTTGATTTCCATTTCTCAAATGATTAGTGATGTTGGGCATATTTTTATATGCTTTGTTGATCACTGGTATATCTTCTTTGGACAAATGTTTATTCAAGTCCTTTGCCCATTTTAAAAATTGTGATATTTGGTTTTTGTTGACATGTTTATAGTTAACTATAAACTGATTTCTGATAAGAGAACCAAAACAATTTAATGGGAAGAGAACATTTAAGAAATGGCACTTACAGGGGTTAAAGTCTCAGCACCATCAAGCTATTGCCAGCCACTGCAGTATGAGTTTGATCCCTGACCAGGGAGCTAAACCACATGGCGCAGCAGACCTTTACTGTTGCACCTGCTGCTCCCCTCAGCAGTGTATTTCAGTAGATCTGCCTGTTCTGCTCCTCACTCTGTCTCTGGTGAATCCGCTCATCCCCTGCACCTCTGGCCTATACCTCAGTACTTGTATGCATAAATAAAAATCTAACAAAATATATATAAGATCTGTATGCTGAGGGGCCTCCCTGGTGGCGCAAGGGGTTAAGACGCAACCTATGACGCTATCCGCAGCCACTGCAACACAAGTTCGATCCCCAGCCAGGGAGCTACCCACATGGTGCAGCAGACCTCTCCTGTCTCGCCCACTGCTCCCCTCAGCAGTGTTTTTCAGTCAATCTGCCTCTTCTGTTCCCCACTCTGTCTCTGGTGAATCCTCTCACCCCCCACACCTCTGACCTACATTCCAGCTCTTATATGCATAAATAAATAAATCTTTAAAAAAATCTGTATGCTGAAAAAAAATAGAATGCTGATGAAAGAAATTAAAGATTCAACATAGCAGAGTCTTCATATCTTCCTGATATAATCTGCAAACTTAAAGACATTTATTCTAAAATTTACATGGAAAGGGAAATTACCAAAAATAGCTACAACAATTTTGAAAAAAGTAATAGGGTAGAAGGAATCACTGTATTTGTGTTAAGAATTACAAATAACTAAAGTAACAAGATAACATAGCACTGGCATTAAGAAAAGGACCTATAGATAAATGGAACGGAATAAAGAACCCAGAGGTGGACCATACAAAAAAAGCTCAATTAATGTTTGATGGAGGTAAAAACTCCATCTAATGGAAAGACAGTCTTTTCAATAAATGGGGTAGGAGCAAAACTGAATATTAATAGTAAATATGTGATTCTTGACTTAAACTTCATCTCTTTCACAAAAACTAATTAAAACCACAACAGAATGGGGAGATCCTATACTTCTAATACACAAAAAATGATGTAAACCAATGTTACCGCAAAAAAAAGGAAAAAGATCATGCATTGAAATGTAAAAGAAAAAACTACAATCTAAAAAAAAAAGTGGTGCCTAGACAACTGACTATTCACATACAAAATTTAATCTTAATGTAAAAGTTAAAACCATAAAACTCTCAGGAGGAAAACAGGTAGAAAATATCATAATCTTGGATTAGGCAATGGCTTCTTAGATATGATATCTAAAGTACAAAAAATTAAAGAAAAATAAACTGAAATTTAAAAGTTTATGCACCAATGACACTATCAAGATAGTGAAATGAAAAACCATAATGAGAAAAAATATTTGGAAATCATATATCTGATAAGTGTCTAGAAGCAAGAATATTTATTTAAAAATCTTACAAGTCAATAATTAAAAAAAGACAGAAATCCAATTTTAAAATGGACAAAGGATTTGAATAGACATGTTTCTTATGAAGATAGCATATGAAAAGATGCACAACATCACTAATCATTAGAGAAATGCAAATTAAAACCACAATCAAATACCATTTCATATTCACAGGTTGGTTAAAATGGAAATGATGTATTCTTACAATAGTTACTGTATAGTTAATATACCCACAAACAATGGCATATTATTTGGTCATAAAAAAATGAAGTACTGATACATGCTACAACATGGATGACCCTTGAAAACATGCTAAGTAGAAGAACCCACATACAAAGGATCACATACTGCAAGATTCAATTTAGATGAAAAATGTTCAATAGACAAATCCAAGAGACAGAAAGTAGATCAGTGATTGCCAAAGGCTAAGTGGAGGAGGCAATGGGAAATGATTATTAATGGGCGCAGGGTTTCTTTTTATGGTGACAAAAATGTTCTGGAAGTAGTGATGATGTGAATACACTGAACCCCACTGAAATGCAGATTTTAAAAGGAAGAATTCTGCATATAATTACCTTGAAAATTAAAAAAACAGAATTTAAAGATAAAAACCAAAAATGCTAATATTTGGCACATTATGACCCTATAATATCTGATCTTCCTGCAAAGATTGTAGGGATTAAAAGAAAAAACAGAGATTTTGGGTTAGATAAATATCAATTCAAATTCCAGCTTAATCACATAGTAGCTCTAAGATCCTAGGAAGGCTATTTAAGTTTCCTGAACCTCACCTATAACACAAATAATAATACCTATCATCACAGACTGATGTTAGGATTAAAGTGCCTACAATGTAGGGGGCCTTTAAACATTAGCCCCCAATCTTAGCTTTCTCCTATCTGTGAGTGGAGTCATTCTTACAATAGTTACTGTAGAGTTAAAAACATGGTTAGATAGCCTGCAAGTCAAGAATGGGGGCTCTTTTGGAAAAGCAGAACTGTATTTTTGGGAAGTCTTGCATAACCAAATCTTTCATAGATAGGGAGATAAAAGGAAGGGAAAAGAACCAAGTACAATGACTGCAAAAAATATATAAGTAACTATGTGCTAAACATCATCTTGGGGATGCAACTTTGAGAAAGTAGTAAGGGAGGGAAAACAAAGCAGAATTACAAAAGAGCATATTAAGTGTTAAGAAAGTGAAAGTAATTGTGCCACAGGCATAACAATAAAGAAAGCTTTTGGTCTCACTGAAACAAGGGATTTTAGGAAAGGAAACCAATATATTTAATGGTCTTTTCAGTTATATAATCACAAATTTCAGATTAATTTAATTACATCAGAAAAGTTGAAGAGGAAAATATAAAAATGGCTCTATATGTCAGAAGCTACTTGCACAGATCTCCTTTTCTAAGTTCATCCTTCTTTTGAAGTTGTTCTTAATTCAGCCTCTGGAGGGTGCTTCTAATATTCTAACAGAGGTGGCCATTCTCTCATGAAGTCTATCTTACCCTCAATCTATTTACTATGTGGAGTATAGGTATATGTGAATTTCATAAAGGGGCAGCCACAGAAGCATACAAACCAAGGCAAAGAGCCGCTGTAAAAAAAGGGAAAGTCACTATTTCTTTATCTTTGGAGAAAAGGAATTTGGGTTTGGCACTGGGGGAAATAAGAAGCACTAAATAGGAGAAGAGTTCTTATGCAAACTGCAATAGATGCAAAAAGTACATGAAATTATTCTTATTAGTATATATTTTCAATGGTACTAAATGAAACCATGTTAGATGAGAAATGACTTTTCCCTGTTATTAGTCTGCAAACTGACAAAACTTTTAGCTGTTTCTGTAAACTTATTCTCTTTATAGAAATGTTTATTTTAACATAATTTGGTTTACATAGTCTTATACAAAGTGCCAATTGGCTTTACGGAATATTTTTATTTTATTTTATTTTTTTAAAGATTTATTTATACAAGCACTTAGTACAGTCAGAAGCACAGGAGGGTGAGAGAATTCACCAGAGCCAGAGCTGGGAGCAGAACAGGCAGACTGACGAAGTACACTGCTGAGGGGAGCAGCGGGCGGCAGGAGAGGTCTGTGCGCCATGTGGGACCCTCGCCGGGAGCCGGGGATCAAACCGGCGCTGCAGAGGCTGTGGGCAACTTCGCAACCCGGCGCTCAACCGCTGCGCCACTGGGGAGGCCCTTTATGGAATATTTTTATATAAGAAGCAAGAATAATTGGGAAAAGTGGGAGTAGAATCACTCTACTCCAAAATTTGTAGTTGTCTCAATAGCTTGTCCAAGCAAGCAATAATAACCCAGAGTCCATTATTTTACTAAAAAGACAGTGTATGCAAAATTAATTTTGGTAACTAAAACATAATAGTTAATTTATTTTAATGAAAGGAATTCCATAATTAAGCAACTCCCACAGGAATCCCTTTGCAAAGTAAGGCAATTTAGAATAGCACCTGTGCCAGAAAAGATACTAGCCATCACATGAAACCTTTCTAAAGTCTTGGTTTTCTTACCTATAAGTGAAAATAATAACAACTACTTCAGAGGGTTGTTGTGAAAATTAAATGAGAATGTACATGTAAAATGTTCAATATGATATCTGGCACAAGGTTAAGTGCTCAACGTATATCAGCTATTATTACTTACAAAGAATGTCTTTTTTTGAATACCTTAATGTTGAGACCTAATTTCTAAGTAGTTTTGTTGTATTTATCAGTGATCTGGTTATCATTCAGATTTATCTGAGAAGGTAGGCCTAATAAGCACTAAGCACTTCAAAATTTACTTAAAGGCATAACTCCTCTTTATTTTCCTTCTTGAACTATCCTGTCAACTGTATAGAAAAAATGGCAAGTTTTGCTACTCATTAAAATCATTGATGAGTGATATTCTTGCAGTTTTTAAGAAGAAGCAAAAAGTTAGTTAGGATTACAAATATCATAAGTACACTAAGGTAAATAAGTAGGAAGCATATCTGACTTTGCCAGAATTTCTAAATCAACATTACTCAAGCAGTCAGTCTAGGAACCACTTGGCTCTGGGTTTAAAGAACAGTTTCTGACTCTCTGTTCTCTGGCCATATTGACAGAGACAAAATTGATGAAACATTTATTCCTTTGCTCACAATCTTGGTTGAAAGGTTTCTCTCCATAATACATAGCCTGTTATACTTTTTTACTATTTTAAAGAAATTCATTCAAAAGGAAATTGTCAAAAGTTACTTTATTAATGACATTATAATTAAATATACATTCTTGAATGGTTTATCTTACTTTAGTTTGTACTCTTAGAATACATAAAAATTATAAATGAGAAATCAAATGTTATTGTAATTTTTTTCCAAGAGGAGAATATACCTTTTATAAGGCATCCTACCTTTACATTGTGATTGAAATTAATTAAAATAAGATACTACTTTTTGCCTATTAACTCATCCAGTATTGGCTGGGATTAAGGAAAAGGTACTTTCTTGAATGTCTACAAAGAATGCTCACTGTACTTTATTCACAATTAAAAAAGAAGAGGTGAAATAACTTCAGTAGAAAACACTGGGGGACTTGGATAAATAAGAGTACATTGATGTAATAACATAACACATAGTAATAGAAACAGTATTGCAAGATATGTAGAAAACATTCACAGCACATTAAAATTATCCACTCACACAAGAAGGATTTATTAAACATTTTACTATATGCCAGAACCTGTACTAGCAAAATGAGAAGTTGGTAGGAAAAAATATGTAAAATACTGTCCTTGCCTTCACAGAGCTAATCAAGTTATCATGTAGATCCTTCTAGGTATTTGATATGTATATTTATATATGTTAGAGGAAAAAAAGGAGTCATTAATGATTTTTAAAAAAATTACTTTTACTGACTTAATTAATAAAATTTACAGATCTTAAATGTTCAGTTTAAGTTTTCAAAATTTTATAAACACATGTAAACACTCCCCCAAAAGATTATAAAATGTTTTCATGTTTACAGAAAGTTCCCTTATTCCACTTCCTAGTCCACATTTGGTGGTGTTTTTTCTTTTATTTTAGCCATTTTAGTGAGTATAAAATCCTATCTCTTTGTGGTTTTAAAGATGCTGAGTGCCTTTTCACATTTATTCATGTATCTTCTTTTATGAAATATATATGTAAGTCTTTTGCCCATTTTAAGTTGGGTCATTGGTCTGCATACTTCTGATTTGAAGAAATTTAATTAATTAATTAATTTCTTAATTGTGTAGAAGAACTGAGGTGTAGGCCAGAGGTACAGGGGTTGAGAGGATTCACTAGAGACAGAGTAGGGAGCAGAACAGGATTTACTGAAATACACTGCTGAGGGGAGCAGCGGGTGAGACAGGAGAGGTCTGCTATGCCATGTCGGTTAGCTCCCTGGCCAAGGTTTGAACTCAGGCCATAGCAGAGAGAACACTGAGACTTAACCCCTAGGCCACCAGGGAGGCCCTGATTTGTAGAAATTTCCAAAATATATTCTAGATATATTCAGATATATGTCAGATATATGTGTAAGGAATACATTTTTCCTGTCTTTGGTTAGTTTACTTATTTTCTTAATGATCTGTTTTGATGAATAACACAAAAGAGCATTTTAAAATTTATTTTATTATTTTTACTGTAACACTGGATTACATCATTGTTTATATATTAGAAATGTAGTAATCAACCCCCCCCAATCAGGTATTGTTATCACACCACACCCACCAAGACATCCATTGTCCTCTATCATAGTCCATTACACTCCCTTCCCACCTTGCTCTTGCCCCTCATTCTTCCACTGCCCCCTTGGCCTCAGTTCTACAGTTGGCAACAATGTTTTATAAAATTAAGATAAAAAAATACTTTTATTGAGATAACACATTGGTTTACAACATTGTATATAATACAGAGGTATAGATTTATGTATCTTCAGAGAGTATGCTGCCACGCCGCACACACCATCAAGGTAACCCAAAGTCCTTGATCCATATACAACAATGTATTTTTGATAAAGAAGTCATTCACTGTAATTAACTCCAATTTTGTCTTTTATAGTGTCTTATCCAAGACATCTTTGCCTCTCCCAAGGTGTAAATTTATGTTTCACTGAAGAAAATGGCGGAAAAAGTTTGTTTAAAGCAAATCAAATGTCCTACAATGAGAAGACACTATAGCATCAAGAATTATAGGCTAAAAGGCTGTTACCAAACTCAGAAGTGAAATGATAAGGTTTTAGTCTTGGTTGATAAGCAGTGTGATTAAAGAGGAAGAAATTGGTAAGGAACAATTTTAGAAATAAAACATGGAATTTAATGATTAACTGAAAATGGTGTATGAAAGAAGATACGTTAAAATGATTAGAAGAAATTAAGCCTATATGATTCTGAGAGTGGTTGTACTTATAACAAAAATACAAATAAGGGATTTAGTTTCACATTTATTAAACTTAATAAATAAAATAGCCAAATGGAGATTTTCTGTTGACAGAAATAATGAAATGTGAAAAGGGCTAAAGTGAGAAAATAAAATTATCAATTTGTGAATCACTAAGCAGAGAGCAGTGCTTCTCAAAGTAATTTCATTTAATAGCATCAATGAGGAACTTGTTGAAGATGACAATTCTCATCCCATCCCATCTTTGTTGAATCAGAAACTCTGGAGGTGGGGCTAACAATCTGTGTTTTAATAAACCCTCCACATGATTTTGATGCATGCCAAAGTCTAAGAATGACTAGCATAGAGTTTAGAGTTGAAGACACAGTACAGAAGACAGTGAAAAAAGATAAGAGTCCCTCAATAAGTAATCCATGGGGAAGAGCTACTATAGGAAGAGAGAAAAATCAGTGAAGAGATTAGAAGTGAAAGGCTAATGTGCCTGTCACCTAGATGCCAAACAGAAGAAAGATTCTAAGCACAGTTTATTATGAGAGGAATAGAGATAAGTACATAGAATGGAACATTTATCTATTACAGATCTCTGACATACCCTCCTTCTCCATGGGGAACATTGTTTTGAAAAATATATATATTATTCAGGATATATTTCCCATGCTAATTTTCCTTTAAGAGAAATCTTCAAATAAAGTCATATATATTTTAAAAAACCCTACTATACAGCCACATCTGTTTTATAGGGAAAGGAGAAACTGACAGTATCTTACACATGTGACTTCATTTAATATTTATATAAGCCTTTCAAGTAGGAAGTAGAGAATGGATGTAATGTGAAAGGTAAGTGAAGTCAAAACAAACTGTTCTCAAGTCTAGATAAATAACAACAGCATGCTTATATGTTGATGGTAAACATCCACTAGGGAAGGAAAAATTGATAATATAGGAGAGAGGAACAACTGTAGGGCATGGGGACGCCAAATCACATGCACACTGAAATGCTATCTTTGGCTAAGCACACAGATCAAGGGATCAGCAAATCACTGCATATTTTTGTATGACCCACAAACTGAGAATGGTTTTTACTTTTTACAAAGAGTTCTCAAAAAAGATAGTATTTTGTGAAAGTAAAATTATATGAAATTCAAATTTCAGTGTCCATAAATGAAATTTTATTGGCATATGCCATGTTCATTTGTTTACACACTGTCTATGGCTGCCTTCACAGTAGCAAAGGTGCAAGGGAGGTGCAAAGGTGCAAAGGTGCAACTGTGTAGTCCTGAAAGCCAAAAATATTTACTATCTGACCCATTACAAAAAACATCCACTGACTTGTAGCATAAACAGTCCATCCATCTGTATTGAAGCCTTAGATACACCTAACCAGAACAAAATGACTTAAAATGATCTAGATATTTGTTAATGAAGACTAAATAAAAGTGTCGAAACATAAAAGATATTTCAACTGATTTCATTCAGCTAGCCATTCAATCAATCAACAGTATTTAGTGAGTCAAGTGCCAAGCACTTTAGAAATAAATCGAAAAAGACAGGCATGGTCTTTATTCTCATGGAATTAAATTCCAATAGAATTATATAGTCTGTAATAAGTGCTCTGAATAAATACACCCAATGCTGGGAACAAAAGGAAATCCTGGGGATTACGCCAGACATGGTAGTCAAGGAAGATGCTTTTGAGGTGTCAACCATGGTGTAGGAAAATGAAATGTTCCTGGACTTCCACAGACATGGAGACATGAGAGAATGAAGAAATTTATACCACATGCATGGAACACTTTCCTTGATGAATTTGCCAATGATTTTTTTTTTTTTAACTACAACAAACTCTCCGGTGTAATTATATAATGGGTTCAAATGGTTTGGGAACAAAATACAAATTAAAAAAAAACACAGTATAATTACTTAATTACCCGAGAGATAGGAATGGTTCCAGAAAGTCATTTCTGCTTATCAGGTATATACAGTAATGGTCTTTTTTTTTTTTTTTTTTTTTCATGAGGGGAAACAATCATACAATGTAAAGCTTACAGGATACTGGCAAATGCAAACATGTCAAAGAAAGTATAAATGGTAGGCATTTCTTAATTGCTTAAAACAAAATTAAGCTTTTCCTATTTTACTTGATGAATACATCACAACAAATAAAAATTAAAATGATCATAAAAGTGTAAACAATACCAGAAACCATGGAATGTTTTTCAGTTGTAATTCATACATAGCTAATGCAGCATAACCTACCAGATGAAGCTTGACAAATGATAAGCTATGAACTTTGGGAAAGTGTTATTTGGATCTAAATTCTAATTTTTCTACTTGGTATATACCAACATGGCCATTAAAAAAACACCATGTCTATTTTGTGTATTGGCTATAGATTTGTTCCTTGTTGAAATAATTCTTTCATTACCTTGCTTTCAGGTACAACTAACAACTTTCTACTTAGAATTTAAGCTGGCTGAAGGAGCACAAAAGGAAATGTTCAGTAGTTTCTTAGATATTTATGAAAGTATGCAATTCTAGTTTACTTATTCTGATGAAAAATGATAAAACATGATTTTCAACCACTTGAAAAGTCAGACACAGGTCTATCGAAATGTAAGGTACATTCAATGTAATGATTCATAGTGTCTCTAACAGAAAGATTCAGCAGTTCTCAATCGAGACCTTTATTCCCTCTCTGAATAAATGATGCCTGAAATTTTTATTCTTGTTCTAATGGAATTTCAATGGCCTTCACTGCAAATCTACTGGAAATTTTTGCATATTAAGTGGAAAAAATTAAATGATGTTAACCACATTTTAATGTGATTAAGGCTGACAGGGTCATTATTTCTGCTAATCACTCAGTTTAAAAAGCTCAAACAAAACTTTATAACAGACAAGGTTTTTAATTTTCTGTATATCTTGCTGAAATTTTTTTTTTAAACTGTAAAAGAAAAAGAACGGGTAAAAAATCATACTACAGTCCTTGACAAAAACCAATAAAGTAGTTCCTACAATTTGCAGATGGGTTTCATTATACTTAATCTGGTGATGTAAAAGCAAAAATGCAAAACAATCTTACACTGCACATGCTCCTCTGGTTTCTTTCCTTTTAAACATGAAGAGAGTAAGAAATGTGCTTTGTAGAATTTTGAGTTCTGTGTTTCTTATTTGCTGCTAAATGGAAACAAATATAGTTTTTTCTTTAGATCTCATAGCAAACTAAAAGCAGAATTAATGCATAATACTGCCTGAAACAATTCTTCAGTGTTCTATTTTTTAGATTAATTTATGCCATGCAGCTATGAATATTTCAAATATATCAGCATAAACTAAAAGTCTTCACTGATAAAAATTTCCAGAGTGACAGGAATTGCTATCAGAAAGGAATTCTGATGATTAGCAGTACTTATAATTCTTCTTTTCTGTTTTCTAATAAGAAATTTACTTTGCTTATTGGTCATTCTAAACTAGACACAGTATTTTAGATACTTAATGTTTCAGATTAAGTGAGATCTTAAGATCTCAGACATACTTGATATAGTTTTTGTGTTCCACTTGCAAAGAATTGTTTTTAAAAGTACATTATAATATCTTAAGGCAAAAATGAAAAGGAACCTAGTCAAAAAGACTCAGACTATGTATTTCAATATTTTTCAAAAAGAATAACAGCTAAGCTAGGTATACAACCAATACAAACTGTATAAAAATGAGTCAAATATCTAACTACTCTTTGTTGGCCAGCACCTGCTTAGCCAATACTGGTTGCTGAAAATCATCTTTATCTTTCAGCTACTAAGATGGTAATTTCTAAAAACAACTTGAGAACTATAATTCATCTTGACATGTGAAGGTAATATTACTATTTCTAATTCAGTAGTTATAGTTTTTACAGAAACAAAATTAATTACCTTTTAGAAAAATATGACAAGCAAATGATTTTTGAAAAGAAACACACACCTGAAGTTCAGGCAGTCTGATTTATATTGATTCACCCCAATCTAGTAAACTTAAACCAAATTCAATGATCAAAAACAAAACATTTCATACATAAAAAAGATTAAATTTTTTTTTCATTGTAGTTTTCTAAAGCTGTATGAAACTATGATCATTGTAAATAACAGTCAAACTGACAATTATAAAACTTAAGCTACAGGTGCAGTACCTTTATCCAAATAAAAGGATCATCCTTTTCATGGCAAATTACTCAGTTGCATGCAAATAGATAAATGAATTTACCTCACTGATCACAATCTAAGCAGCAAACAAAAGCAGAGCACCTGGCCCTAAACAAGTCCTTTGAAATACAATTTAATACTAAAGTTTGAGAAATTGCTGTTCCACTTCCATATTGAAAAATCACAACCAAATTCAAATTATTTTCAGCAACAAGCTCAGCCTTTTGTGAAGAGAAAGAGATTAGGATCTGTAGCAGAATATATAAATACCAGGAAGTTCAATATTTATGCTGTATTGTAGCCATAATCTTTGATGTTCCTAGAAAAGAATAAATATTGTTGAACTTTCAAAAAAAATTTTAGTGTGATGCTATGCACTGGTGCATCAACTAATAACCCTCCAGGATTTCTGTGCTCATCTAAAAAGAGTCCCTGCTGAATGTTCTAATGCATCTTATTGTGAATCTTCAGCAAATAAAACTTCATGTATGAGCTCATGATGTGCTTTGCTGCCAGAAAGTCACAGACTCTGTGGGAAGCTCTTTATCTTCCCAGCAGTCAGTTCTCTGAGAACATCAGTGCAGCTACTGTAGTTACCTGTAGATTACTTGTATTTTCTCACATCTGTGTCCAGCAATCTAAACCATGATGATAAAGGGTCATTAGGTTTTGAGTGAGGAAGGGGATGGACTAGACAATTTGCTCTGATAAGCTCCTTGTTGGGAGCTCCAGTTTAGAATGTGAAATGTCGGATATGTACAGTTTTACACTAAAAGGAAAAAAAGAATTTTACTTTTCTGCACTAACAATTAAAAATTATGCAGTTTAATGTCTCACTATAGCCTACTGATTCACATTTTGCTGGGGGATTTATAATTAAAAGTATTTAAGAGAAATAATTTTCTGCTTGTAAAATGGACGTCTACGCTCTATTAGCCACAAAGAATTCAGGTACAATTACTAAGATAACTGCTGTTTGGAGCACAGCAAAGCAATTTCCCGCAGTGGGACTTACAGTTCAATTTACCAGTTGGGCAAATATTTTGTGCTCTGTAGTGGCCTAGAGAGTTAAAAGCTATAGGTAACATTCGAGCAGTGTTATACCTGGAGAAAAGTTTTTTCAATCCAAATGGATAGTTTAGGTTTCAAAGTAAAGAGAGTATCCTAAAAACATTTCCCCAAACTAATAATATTTAAAACCTAACGAAATACAATTGTCACAAAAACCCTAATTGACCTCTTGATCCCCCCGAAACAGGGCTTATAATTTAAAACAACACTATTTTATTTTCATATTTGTGTTAGATCCTAAATCATTCTGATACCTAATCACCTTTTTCTAGTAATCAGTTGATAGAGGATGTTATATTCTTGATTATAGAATGGGAATTACTAATTACTTAATTACAAATAGCTTAGAATAATTGTGTCAGGTTACAGAAATATAAAAAAGAAAATTTTGGGGGGGAGGGCATTCTTTAGATATTAAGGAGCATACCACACAGATAAGATGTCCAAAAAAAGTGTTTTGGTTTCCTGTAAGCAGAGGAGCTTTAAAAATGCTTGCTAACTACATACATAATTTACCTCTTTTTTAGGTATGCTTATTTTAGCACAATATTATGTCTTTTGAAACTACCTACCCATCTTCCTCCAAAAGGAAATTTTAGGAGATAATAAATGACTGGAACAAATAAAACACTGCCCTGCCTCAAAGAACTGAATTAAAATTACAAAAGCATGTGAATAAAAGCATACAATACTTTAAAATAAAACATCAAGAAGTGATTTATACATTTTTGGAAATAGTTTTAAATTGGTATTCATTTAGATCATTTGAAGATTTTCCATTGTTGCTACAGATGAAAATAAAAAATGTTTATTGAAAGTTGTTTGCTAGCACTAAATACAAACAAGCAATATTTTCTAACAGATTAAAGATAAACTAAGCATTTAAAATCTCCTGTTCTTCCTTTCAAATACATGAATCCTTTTATGAAAGATGAGAAGATGGAAGCTATGTCACCATTACAAATGTAGAGACATTTCTAAAAATAAAAATTATCATAAAATATAACATTTGGTAACTAACATTAACATCCTAAAAGAATATGAGAACACAAATTCTTAATAATTATTCATACACCAAGCCACTGTAAACCTAAATCATTTCTGAAGACCCAAATGTGTCAAGAACTTTGACAATTATGACTGCAGCCAGGAAACTGTAGCAGCGCAGAATTTCTTATGAATTTCTCCAGTTACTTTTTATAAATGCTGTCTTGGATGACAGCTTAATGTGTACCACATGCAATATTTATTCTTCTTCGGTGTCAGACTGTCTAGCCATCCAAGGGAATACAAAGAATGTCACTTATTAGGATAAAAGCACAAGGAAGGTAATCAAGGACATATGTAACATCAGCCAATCATGCCCTATTTCAACATCCTATTCCATTCATAACAGTTCAACAATTATTTGCTTACTGATAACTTGCTTTCAGGCTGTTTGTGTTCACCATAATGGTGGTTTGCATTTATTTTGCTCTTTAGAATTGGACACTTGCTGTGTTATACATGTTTGTCAAAACTTTATATCTTCTGTCAGGAATGGCTAAGCATATATCAAATAATTTCTATTTGTCAGAAACTACTAATAAAACAGTCAATAGCCCTTGGTCCCTTGATGTCAGTAGGGCACTGAAATAATTAAAAAACAACAAATGTGTAATTTTTAAATTTCATAGGGAAAAAAAATTCTGTAAGTGATTCATAGTAAGAAAGTTATTATTAGCTAAGTTGTACTTACATATCTTCCCCTGCATGGCTAACAAAGCTTAACAAGCATTGCTTTCTTTTATTTCAGTTTTTCAAGGTTGTGAAGCTGACAGAATTTCCTAATTTCATTTGGTGGTTTTAAAACCATGCATCCAAGGGCCTCCCCTGGTGGCGCAGCGGTTGAGCGCTGGGTTGCGAGGCTGCCCGCAGCCTCTGCAGCGCCAGTTTGATCCCCGGCCACCGGCAAGGGTCCCACAAAAAAAAAAAAAAAAATAAAATACAATAAAACCATGTATCCAAAATATATATAAATAACATCATGTCACATTAAAACATACAGTTCATTTAATAATAAACTAAAAATAATGTTGCACCACACATTTAATCGAAAAAGGTGTAATTATAGAAACATAATTACTTGATCATACTTAACCAGAAAACTTTAACTAGACGTGGCCTTAACAATGTATTGTAGTAACATTTGAAAATCTTTTAAGAAGTACCAATTTCAAGAGCTCTAGATAACTGTTTACCTACAAATATAAGAAACACATGGATGATATAAAACTACATTCTCTCTCCTAGTCTTTTTTTAACTTTTTTTCTCTTCTGTCTTTATATTAGATTTGACCTGAATTAATGTTTTACAACGGGGGGCAATATTCCATGCAATATTCTCTATACAATATCAAAATAAGACTCAGAAAAAAACACTTTCAAATAATAATAAAAACATTATTACAGATTCTTCTTTTCCAGCCTACATCTAAGAACTGTGTTGTAAACTACTGACTTTCTTAATTACATACTGTGTTAAACATAGTTGCTGACTTTAAAAGTAAGCATATATGACTAGGAAAATCCATTTAGATAGGGTTTGAAAGATACAGGAATTTTCTTGATTGATGGAAGAGAAACAGCAAGATTTTCTAAGTGCTGTTTAATTTAAAAGTCTCAAGCATTCAAAAGAAAGTAAAATTTCTCAAAAGATACAGCTTATGGCATAGCTCTAAACAAATTTATAACTGGATCCCATTTTTTTTTTCTTGGTGGGGGTAAAGTAAGAGGAAACAAAAAGACAGTGATAAAAAAGGGAAAATGCAAGTAACCTTATTCTTATAAATTTCAGAAGACAGAATATTATAATAAGATAAAAAGCAAAAATTGCACATTTAGGAAAAACAGAAGAAATGGGAAATTACTCTTTTATTTCTTGAGACATAATAGGTGAAATAAACATTTTAAAGAGTTCTTTTAAGCTGAGCTCATGAAAGTATAAAACATTTTATTGTATTTATAGTGTGTTTATCATGTAACAGAAAGTACAAAAAAGAGTTGTCTGCTGACTGTATCCTAGTGAAAATTATACAGAAACCCATACCTGCTAAAGAGCAAACATAATTGCAGTATTTTATATAAGCAAGATTCAAGTTAGTTAAGAAAATTTATTGCATAATTACAACTGCCAGACACTAATTAGCTATAGATCTATCATCTATATGCTTTTTTCATTGAGTTATGAGAATTGTTTCAAAACAAATAGATTTCTACCACAGAATTACTTTATTTAATATAGGCAAAATATTTTATTTATCATTATTCTATGAGAAAATTATTATTCTATTTGACAGGTGAAGAAACTTGGGCTAAAAGGAAACAAACCAAACTATCTTGACTCCTACATATATAAAACCTGCATTTATGTTTGCTCTCCAGCAGGCAAGGGTTTCTGTGTAATTTTCACTAGGATATGACTAACACTGAGAACTCTTTGTGCACTTTTTGTTGTATCAAAAGCATGTTATAAATACAATATAATGCTTTATACTTTCTCTCATGAGTTCAAGTTTAAAATGTCTGTAAAATGTTTAACTATGTTTCTTAACCTTATCTCTGTGAGCCTTAGGTTCTCTTCAATAAAGATGCATAGTTATTTGCCTGTCAGGGTTGTTATGAGGATTAAACCAAATGAGAGAACATAGGCAAATACCATCCCACCCCTAACGGCCAAATCCAGCATACAACAGATGCTCAACAAATGGTACTCATTATTTAGCCCAAGATTTGGATGTATGTGTACATACATATACATATACATGTGTATATATAATGTTCTTTAATATTGCTTTCCACTATTACAGTATTTAAACGAAATACTATACAAATTATGTTTGTAAACATAATTTCAGCCAGTAAAAGAGAGATGCACACACAGGTACAAGGTCTCAAAAACAAATCCAAGTTACTGGAAATGCAAGGAAAGAGAACAAATCACCATATGGTTAAAAACAAACATACAAATGAAACAACAAAGTGATGTGAAAAAAGCATATTTTTAAAAGAGACTGATAATATGTATTTTCTATGTAAAACTATATAAACTACTTTAACTGTTGTCCCCACAAAAGGCTATTAAATTGGCACATGTTAAGAAAAGTTTTTAGAGATAAGTTCATAAAAGTATATAGTTGAAGATATAATTTTCATATTTCCTTCAGTTAGCATTCTCTAACTGACAGTGAATTTTTAGTTTCAAAAATTTCAGTGTAAAACTCTTTTAACAATCATAAAAATTTATCTAAATGAAATATATAGGGACAGGAAATATGGCCAGTATATGACATATTTTTCAGGCCTTGTCTAAGTTTCCAGCATCACCAGTGCCCCCAATGCTGAGTCATACTATAGCACACTAGTAAAGAACATGAGCTCTGGAGAGAAAGTGTTTAGGTTTGAATCTTGGCCCCACTGACTGGCCATGTAACTATGACTAAGTTCCTCAATCTCTGTACACTTGTTTTGTCTTCCTTCAAATAATAATGGTAGCCTCTTCATAATGTTGTTGGATGTCTTAAATATAAGTGGCATATAGTTAAGTGTTCAGGAAGTGTTGACTGATGCCAATTACTACAACAACTACTACGGGGAATACAACACCACAACCACTTAAAGCATATGAATTATCTGCTGTTGTATTTAATGATATTATCTCATTTTTCTGTTTATTTACATATCAACTCCCTCACCCCAGGAATGAAGAATTATTCTTAACAAACTGTATGGCAAGCTAGAAGAAAAAAAGGCAAACTCAGAAAAACTGACTTTGGGTTATAGCTATGTTTTCTGGAGTTTATTCTGTAGCACTGTTTTACACTGGGCAACTAGGTGCAATTTTCTGTTTGGTTTCAGTTAACAGCCTCTGTATTTTATGCCCCCCCCCCCCAATTTTTATATATGGCATATGTTTAAAAATGGACGCCAAAGTGGGTGCTAAAATATCCTGTTGTTGCCTCAACAATTTTATATAATTAATAAAATTACAAGGCAAAGAAGGCAAAAATAGCAGAAGCTAAAGCCTATTATCTTCAGAAAAGCATAGCTGCATATTGAAAATCATTTCCTTTTATTAACTAGACCCCCAAATAAGTTGGTGGGTGCTATTTCCAAATAATTTGGAAATGCTGTTGAGATAAAATATGCAGCAGAATATTAGTTAATTAAAGCAATATTTTCAAACATTTCTGAAGAAATATACCTTGTATTGTAATGTGTGGAACAGCACAAGTATTCAAGTCAAATGAATCTATTTATATTATTTGCCGGCTACAAGAACCTGGGCATATTCAGCAATCTTTCCCCATACATAAAATGAGCACAATAATATATTCATAGATAGTCATAAAATTTTCATATGAGATTCAGTTATACTTCTTTTAGTATCGCATCGATTTCTAAGCTCAAAAGTGTGCCCACCACATAGCTAAATCATTCAAATTATGGTATGTTATATATTTCTAAGCATTCTTCATTTTCTTACAGTATACTCCCTTACTTCATAAAGTCCTTCCCTGATCATCTTAATTAAAATAGCGCCACCCCCTGAGCCTACTTTATTTTTACTCCTCATTCCAGTCATATCCTGTCATATTAAATATTTGTTGGTTGCCTATTATCACATGAGACTATAAGCCTCATGGGAGGCAAATACCTTTTCTGTTCACCAATCTATAAAAGTATATGACACACTGAAAGGATTTTTTGCTTAGAAAGGAAAAAGTAGCCTCTCAAGCACCCAGTCTTCAAAAAGGAACATCAATTTGAAATTATATTTATAATGACAGTTTTTATAAGTTAATTTCTCTTCTTGATAAAGCATTAAAAAGATTGACTGGGGCCTCCCGGGTGGCACAGCAGTTGAGCGCTGGGTTGCGAAGCTGCCAGCAGCCTCTGCAGCGCCGGTTCGATCCCCGGCTCCCGGCGAGGGTCCCACATGGCGCACAGATCTCTCCTGCCACCTGCTGCTCCCCTCAGCAGTGTATTTCATCAGTCTGCCTGTTCTGCTCTACGCTCTGGCTCTAGTGAATTCTCTCACCCTCCCGCGCTTCTGACTACCCAGTGCTTGTATAAATAAATAAATCTTTAAAAAAAAAAAAAAAAGATTGACTGGATACCAATGTGCAGGCCCAAATTTACAAGCAGGGGTATACTCAAAGTTTGTAAGTCTGTTATTTTAGAAGATATATTTAAGCAGAATTTAAAAATTAGTGATAAAAATGACTACAGATACCAAAGTATGTCTCACCCAAGTAGCACCATTTCTACTACATTGTTAATTAAGCAGGCTTTGAAGATGTCTCATAATCTAATGCTCTTGATGGGAAAATGCATTGTAGGTTGATTTAAAATAGACAAACACAAAAGTCTTAGTTATTTATTAGTCTCAAAAATACATATGCTAATTCTACAAATAAGTTTTATTTACTTTATTCTCTTTCGAGCCAGAGTAATAGTTGTTCTGAGGTAATATGGTAACATGTTGAGATGCAGAAAAGACTTATTTTCAAAGGGTAGAAATATGGGAAAGGAAATTAGAGTAGGGGAAAAGAGTAGAGTTGATCTCCAACCCAATGCAGAAAAGTTGTTCATAAATCAGGTATTTGCATTCAAAGGAATACTCTTCTGTATTTCCACAGACAGAAATTTCCACAGTGAGAAAAAAAATCTACCGTGACAATATAAGGTCTGAGAAGATACTAGATATTTGCATGGGCCTCTTTTTTCTGTGAATTTGCTATGCTCCAATCTTTTAAAATCATAAAATTCTAATAATAGAATGGAACCTTAGAGCTGATCTCCTTCAATTCTTTACTATCCTCCACTGCCTCACCTCCAAAACACACATACATTCTCTCTCTCTCAAAATCGAAAAACTGAGATACAGAAGATTACAATGGAAATGTTCTAAAAAAAATTCTATAAATCATAAACACCTATGTAAAAATTATGCTATTGTAATAATGAGTTATTCTAATGGAAGTCAAGGAGTGACAATAAAATCCACAATGTAACAAAGATGAAGTCACAGGCCCCATCTGAGAAATATGGGGGTGGGGTCATATGGAAGATGGTAGTTATATCATGGGAATCTCACTGCTCCTGCAACTTAGAAATGGTTTTCAGTTCTTTATTTTTGTTTTGGAAGACAACTACTTCAATGCATGGATTTACATATGATATATTTTATTCGTTTATTCATATAATGGAAAGAAAAACCAGAGAGATGTTGCCAGAAGATGCATCTAGAAGACTAAAGAAGTCCCCTTTTTATGTCAACATTGTGGTAAACTATCATCTACTATATGAAAAGCTAAGTAATTAGCCTGAGGTCAAAGTACTAACTAATTAGCAGCAAATAAGGGCTAGTAAACTAGTATTTCAAAAGTAGAATTATTAATACACAAAAATTGCTGATAACATAAATTTTTTCTAATTTGCAAAAAGATTGTATGTTTACATTTTCTTAGAATTCATTTTCTTTACCAGACCAACATTATTAATGGTACCCAGCACTTTGGTTTAGCCTTCAAAAGAATATTTAACTCATGTTGCTGAATTACATCATCCAATCCAAAGGCTGATCTTGAGAGTGGGGAACACAGGAGAAAGCATAGAAGAACAGGGAAAATATTTCTAACTCCTCTCCTCTCTTGCAGAAGCAGGGGATATGAGGCAAAATACTGAAATTGCCCAATATGACACCCCTTCTTTTCTCTTCCAGGAAAAACTGTTATTCAGATCCTGCATATTTCATGAAGATTCCATTCTAAACTTTCACAAAGCCCTTTCCTCTATCTCCTACTCCTAACAATTCTAAGATTTTTGGGCTTCAAAATTTTCTACCTCCACCAACTATTGGTCAAAACACCCATTTTATGAATACAATTAATCTCAACTCATAATTCTAGAACCAAAATCTGACTTAGAGTTCCTAAAATCTCGGGGGCACAGACAAAATTTTTAAAAGATTTATTTATTTATTAATGCCTAGAAGAACTGGGGTGTAGGCCACAGATGCAAAGGGTGAGAGGATTCACCAGAGACAGAGTGGGGAGCAGAGCAGGCAGATCTACTGAAACACACTGCTAAGAGGGGCAGCGGGCAAGACAGGAGAGGGCTGCTGAGCCATCTGTGAGTTAGCTCCTTGGCTGGGGATCAAACTCAGGCTGCAGCATTAATAGCCCTGAGACTTAACCTCTGGGGCACAGATTTTTAATAATATTAATAGTCCTTGCCTGGGGGAGAGAGGCAGGAAAATTCTTTGCATACATAAATCATTTGTCATTTGAAGAACACTATAGAGCTATAAACCAAACTGCCTTTCATTTCCTAGGTTACATATGGGTGTATACATATATAGGAAATGTATGCTTTAATTTCATGAGAAAATCCTAGAGAATATGTTTTTGGTTGATAGAGCTTTAGTGTCTCAAAGCTAGGAAAAAAATGGTAAACCTTCCCAGGTATATGGGGTGAGGTTCTTTAGCTGCCTTAAAAAAGATGAAAGTTCTGACATATCTGATAAATTACATCACTTATATATGAGTAAGTAAACATATGGTGCTAATGAATGCAACAATTGACTTTCCCCAAAGTATCATTTTCTGAAATTCTGTGACCCTGCAAAATGAAATTATAGTATTGGGCAAATAAACAAATAGGATAGGGGAAACCCTTATTATGCATAATATGGTGGGTCAGTAGCACTATGTTCACATAAAAAGATGTGCTTTTTTTCTATAATTATTTTTGTCAAAATATGGAGTAAGTATGATCTGGTTTTATTATGACTAAGTGCTTTAGGGCACTAATACCTCTTTATAAGACTATGAAACTGCTGAAAGAGTAACCAAAAACAATTTAATAACAATGAGAAATAAATTTGGAAATATTACTATATGTACATATATATTCAAACACAAAAGAAGATTTCAAGTAAAAAGACCCCTGAATGAGCAAATGTCTTTTCCCTCCTACTTCTTGCAGCTTCCCATCTCTTTCAATAAAAGGGATTGTTTTCCTTTTTAGTATATCCCTTTTAACTCTCAAGATTCTGATCAGAGAAAGTAAATAATTGATTCCACAAATTCCATTCACCTGAAATTATTTAAAATCCTAATTCATAGTGCATATATACTGTTTCAACATTTTATTATAATATAAATTAAAACACAAATAACCGAAAATTATAAAGTAGCCAAAATAAACCGTAAAATGGAGAAGGGAATCTTAAGAAAAAAAAAATATATTTTTAAAGATTTTCAGTTATTTATGCATACAAGAGCTGGGCACAGGCCAGAGATGGGGGGGGGGGGTTGTTGAGAGGATTCACCAGAGACAGAGTAGGGAACAGTACAGGCAGATCGACTGAAATACACTGCTGAGGGGAGCAGCAGGCGAGTCAGAAGAGGTCTGCTGTGCCATGTGGGTTGCTCTCTGGCCAGCCGGGGATCGAACTCATGTTGCAGAGGCTGTGGATTGCTGCATAGTGCAGTGTTTAACCTCCTGCACCACCAGGGAGGCCCAAGAAAATATTTTCTTTTTAGATTCATTTTTAATGTCAGTAAAGTTAATATTTTATATAGGAGTTCACTGATTTAACCAATTCCATTATCTAAAAAAAGACAACCAATGTTTAGACTTCAAAAATACTTTGACCTGCCCCATCACCCTTTCATAGCTGTCAAAGGAGCAAATAAGCACTATCCCTCATAATGGAACTACTACTAAAAAAGTATTTAATTTATGAAAAGCATGACAAATTATAGCTTGTAAAATTTAATTCAGTTAAAATACTCCTCGTACGTTAAAATAAATTTATTATTGTTATGTTGTGATTTCAAGTAGGTAGGAGCACACTCAGAATAAGTAAGATATTCTCATAGCCTTCATAATGTTAGCTACTTCAAAATGAAGCTGACACAATATCTCTCCAAAACTAAATGAAAAATAGAAATTATACCCTCAAAGAAACATTGCATAGATATTTCAAGGTTTTAACTTTGCCAGACTAGTAGATAATAGAGTAAAACATTTAAAAAATCTTACACAGGTGAATGTTCCTAAAAACTTAATGTAAATCAAACCTGATTCAAATCTACTTGAAAAACTTCCTCATTTTATTTGCTTCATTTTGTCATTCTCATTTTATTTGTTTCAAGTAAATCAATGCATAGCAATGTGATTTTTCCAATGTAGTATGTCTGTGTAAATTTTTAGCTTCAATGAAAGATCTTATCAGAAATTGTTATTTATTACAACAGTTATACAAATCATTTTATATTTATAGATAAGCACAGACATAAAATTTTATGTCAAAAATGAACACATTTCCCCTTTTATTTATATTGCTAAAATATAAAATATAGAATGGCCCATATTTAAAAGATCAGAAACAACAAGTGCTGGTGAGGATGTGGAGAAAAGGGAATGCTCCTTCAAAGCTGGTGGAAAGCTGTGCATTTCAAAACATTAAAACTAAACCTGCCATTCAACCCAGCAATTCCACTCCTGGGCATTACCCAAAACATTCAAAAACACTAGTTCAAAGGAAACTTGTACCCCCATGTTTATTGCAGTTGCTATTTACTATAGCTGTGTATGAATTATGTGGAAAACTAACAAAAACACAAAGATGGGGGGTTGTGGCTGAATCAAGGCATAAGAAGAATAAAATCTTTTTCTATTTAAAATTCAGAGCTACTTGACCTACTGCCCTTCATTATACACAGCTTAAAAGACTTAGCAAATATTTGCCAACCTATCTTGAATCAATTTCATCACTCAGATTAATTGACTTATTATATAATGTTAGCCAAAAAAAAAAAAATGTTTAGTGACCACAAGCCCACCCAGGCATATGCAAATATACATTACACACACACATACACACACACACACACACAGCCTACAAAGTCTGAATTTTTAAAATATTATATTTTCCAGCTGAATATGAATGTGATAAAATGAGCAATAAAATAAAATAATAAAATATTCTTTGTCAATGGTTTTAAGATGGGGCAAAAGAACACCAAAATGAAACATAATTGGACACCATTAGACAAGCTAGCTATCTAAACTAGTTTGTCCTACTTATTTGATAATTGGATGGCATATACTATTAACAGAACAGCAAAGATGCTTAGACTGAAATTTAAACCCTTAATTAAGCACTGGTTTGACAGTTCTAATGTCCTTTTTCTTCTTGACACCATGACTCAGAAGCCAATCTCAAATGAAAATTAACACTGCATATAGTATAATCTTATAACTGACCATGTTTAAAAAATGAAATCCTCAAGTTTTCAAAAATCATTGGCACCTACCCAAAACAACTTCTGTATAGTTTAACTCAAAGAATGGCAATTTGTAATAATACAAAAAGATTTCTGTGGATTCTCCTGACATCTTGATTACTGTCATCTGATCATAACACAAATGTAACTAACCAGGCTGCCATGTCAGCTTCTCTTCAGGGGCTAGGTCTTAATCAATGAAATGACTAATTCAACACTTTAAAAATCCAGTGAGTAGGTGCTTGGAGCCATTCCAGTTTTTACAAAGGTCAATATATCTAACTCAATAAAATACTTATCTTTCAAAATGCTTCCTTCTTTTCTAGGATTGAAAAATAAAATGTTACCATTTAAGTTTAAAGTGAACTTTAACTAGTAATTAAAATGTTCATACTTCTGAAATGGTGACCCATGAAAGCACAGTTTTAGTCATCGTCTTACAAGCAAAATCACATATCACAAACCCTTCCTCCTCTTTTCCAACCATTTAAAATAGTTTTCTAGTCTAAAAGACTCATGACAACATTTATTATTCTTTCTGCATCAGTCATTATTTGCTACAGTAGCATTACATATCAGCCTTTAAACAGACCTTTTTCTTTTGCTAAAGGCGCAACCAAGGCAAATGGAACTTAGATATAAACATTACCAAGAAAACAAGATGCCAACAAAATTTAAAAGACTTTAGTAGTTAAAATGTATTTTAACCATTCACATGTGCTTGTAGTGTTACAAATGATGAAAACCTAGTGTTCATATTCTTCATAACAGAAATTTATTCTTCACTTTAATATAAAGGCTATGTTGCATAAACAGAGGATTTAAAGCTGTAGCAGAGTGGCTGAATGAAAGGAAAATGGCAATCTTTCCAGCTCCAGTAGATGCCATTCCCTATCACACAATGTTTCCCAGTCATAAATACATGACAAATACTTCCTCAATCATTTTTTACGAGCAGGGATGCACAGGGGGTAGTCAATGGCTAGCTTGAGGGAAAATAGGAACAGCAGGCGGCAGAAACTGTACAGAAAATGGCTATGTGGTAAATTCTCTTCTGGAACATCACTCAGTTACCCAGTCTTTGATCTTTCAGCTACAATTACACTAACTTACACAAGATCTGATGCCCCCTCCCCCTCAAGCACCCACACAAACCAGACCATTAGTTATACATAAAATCTAAAATTTGGTTTTATAAATGGGATCATAACTCTACATTTTTTATACATTAAAATTTGCTATTTAGACCAGAGTTTACTTTCAATTCACTATAACCATATCATCATCACAACTGGTCTCACAAAAAACATGGGGTGTCTGGCGACAGCTAAATCACAGACTGGCGTCTCCCAAGCAGACTGTCTACCATTAGGGTCTGGGAAATGGTATTTACTATACAATTAGAGTCAGGGAGTTCTACCTGTAATCATCCATATACAGGTGTGAGAAGCCCCTTTGGGCAAGGAAACTGACTCATCCCTTTTCATGTAAACTTTGATGTCTGTATTGTTTCACAGAGCCTCAGGAAACCTTACCATTCATACTACAATGAGTAGATTTATTAACTCAGACCATGTAATACATTTTAAAATTCCTTCCCAAAGGTAACAATTTTTAGCACATTAATCATAAAATTTATAAGAATCTGAAACAAGACAGAACTGATTATTTTAAAGCTAATTATCTACTGAAGGACACTTACAGTCAGAACTAAATTTTCATGTTAACTTTATGCTTTCTAGAATATTAACAAAAAAGAAGTGAAATTCAGCTTCCTATGAGAACACAAAATGTCTTATAGTAATATCAACGGGCATTTTTAGTTGCAGTAATTTCACAGAATTTATTCTAATGATTTATTGGAGTTAACCATCTGACATTAATTATTGTTTTGGCTTCCAGTCTATGAATGTTTATTTTTCAGTTTAAAGCTTCTCACTCTTTGATATCATATGGAAATGAGAAGTTTTAATGGAAAATTGAAACCATGTGCATCTAAGTACTTAATGAAGTACAGGGAGAAACCGACTATATTTTAGGAGAATTCAGATATTTCACTTTGGATAGTTATGATTTGTTTGTATGACTTAATACTATAAAATACTGAGGGTCCAGTGAGGCAAATCAAGGTGAATAATATGCCAAATGTCTACATGCCAATACATATATATGAACATATGAAACTTTTAAAAGAAATCTTGTATACTTTGATTAATGTCAAAAAATGACAATTAATAATACATGGACACATAGCTTTCACCTTGTACACTTTAAAAGTATTTCAAAAAGATGCCTGGTCTTATCCCAAACTCCCCTGCCCTCCTCCTCCAGTTTAATTTAAAAAAAAAAAAAATTAAAATGTCCAATCTGAATTTTTTTATGCCCTTTTGTTTAAATTGAGGTAAAAATAGTTTACAATACTGTATGTGATTCAGAAATATAGGCTCATACCTCTTTATCACACCACATGCACCAAGGTCTAGCTATACTCCCAAGTGGATATTTTAAAGTTACATATATGTAATATCAACAAAGCTAGAAATTCCTAGTTTTAAGTTTTATTGCTCCAGCTGTATTTATTCTCATTTTGCAAAAAAAATGCCTATAAAATTTAAATTTGATAGGTAAATATGCATAATTCACTATTAATTTTATTTGGGTTTTTTCTTATGTTATTTCAGTGTAAATCAATCAGGAGACTCTTCTTGGAATTTAAATACAGGGAAAAGCTTTCTTAGACATTTTAAACTTTTTAATAATGAGGAGAGATATAATTATAATCAAAAGTACAGTAAAAACGTATGTATATATGTATGTTTGTATTGTATGTGTATAGCTATGTCTGTGTATATCTGGAGAGGAAAAACTTACCATTTGTTTTTCTTTCTAATGTAGTCTTTTTCAGAGAGATTAACCAAGTAGACCATTGGTTTTGAAGTCAGAAATAAGTGTTTATTTAACACTTCAATCTAAAGTGGGAGATAAAGAATTCTTTTTTAAAAGTTGAGTATTGTATAAAACAGAATAATTTGAAAGTAAACTTTTTTAAACAAAGCAGTCATTTTCATAATTCTTGCTTTCAAAGATTAGTTGTTATGAAATATCAGGAGCAGGGAAAAGTAAAAATAAGCCTGGGAATAAGCAATTATTAAAAGAAATAAAGTTTAATTAGATAGTGGTAAGTGTAAAATGAAGATAACTCTAAATTTGTTCTCTTAATAAACAAAGGCAAAAGCAATAATAGATGGCATATTTGTAACTTACCTCTTTGTCATTCCAGTCATGATAGAAGCGAACAGGTTTCTTTTGATCAATAACCCAGGATTTGACTTTGCACATTATGTCCTAAATAAGAGTGAGGAAAAAGTAAATACAAGATGAATACTGAGCATTTAGATATTAAATATTAAAATTAAAAGTTTTCAAATTCTCAAAATAAAAATAATTTTAAAATAAAGTCAAAGTTTTAATGAAATGAGAACTAAGTCACAGAGATTTTCAATTATCTCATTAGAAAACCAAGTACCAATGAAACATTGCTATGACATTAAATTTTAATATATAAAAGGTGGAATACTATCAACACTTGCAATGGTCTTAGAAATTTCAAGATAATTCAAATACACCAAAAACTACAACATTTAATGTTTCAACAATCCCTGGTGATGCTACTTACAAGATAAAAATGCTATTAGGAAAGGGGGAGGGGAGGGATACTAGAGGCACTTTTTCCTTAAAAAGAAAAATAAAATACATGAAGCTGAACCTATTATTGATGACCTATCCTCCAAAATATTAAATCAAATGACCAAAACCCTTTTTATTCTGAATTAATTTTTTGCCAACACCTTCTCCCTGCCCACTTCTCCCATCCTCACTCCAATACGCCTCTCTCCCCACCAACACCCCCCCCTCCCCAACCTGCCAAAGCCTCCATTACACAATGGCAAGAGCCCTGCACTGGTGACCTCCAACCAGCTGCATTCACTTTCAGAACATCTCTCTCAGCTGGAAATCTAAAGGCCTTTTAGTTAGCAAGCTAGTGTGCATTCAGAAGGAGTAACTGCAGGAAGAGCCCAATGTGCTTTGTTTCTCTGGCCTTTCTTCACAGAAAGATTAATCATCTGTGAAATGGAAACGGCAAACAGCAAGTGACACAAACTGAACCCTTCAAGCCTTTCCTCATCAGTTTTGTGGTTCTGAATCTAAAAGCTGTGTGTGGCAAGGTTCTCCTTACAGGCAGGTGTTAATAAAAGACTCTTAGGTCTGAAAGGTCAAACTTAGCTCTTCCAGAAGAAGTACATTTGTGAGTCATCTCTTTTTTTTGTTTTTGGGGTTTTTTTTGGGGGGAGGGGATAATTTATGGATATGTTTTAGATATGTATTTCTAAAACTTTATAATACACAATTACTAACAATTCCTTAGATGTTTATCGGTGTATTTTTCTTTACCATAAATCAGTTATTCTATAAATATTCAATTGTATAAATTATCTCAGTATTTAGTATATCTTCCTTCCAAATCTTGCTGTTACCAAGAGGAAAAATAAGGAAAAAGCCCTATATCCTTAGATCCTGATTTGAAACCCTCCAGGAAAAGGACTTCCCACAGATTTTAACAAGGATGGGGCAAGTAGAAAACTTTTAATGAAATCTAACATGTTCTGCTTAAGAATAATCACTTTTACTCTTCTAGAACTGAATTTCACTCATAAATGTTTAAAAGTGGCTAATGTAACACCATTTCCTACAAGGAGAAGATCAAAGTGCTATATTACAAATGCATTATGATTAAAAAAGCCCTGTGCAGCCTTGCTATTAACTGTTCTTTAAACCCTAAAAGGCTTCCCATAGATCTCACTTGGCACTGCATATACAACCTTTGACAAGTAATGTAGACCATTTTTATTCATTGCCTAAAATTGTAGGCAATTATGTGCGTCACACTGGCCACCTGCAAATACTGAATGCCTGCTCCAGTTGTCAGTGCAAAAAACTAATGTCGGAGGGGATTAATCTAGGGGGAGAGAGTCCTCTTTAATGGTTCCAGCAGGTGAAATGGCCCAGCTGGTTACTATGATGAGTGGCCAGAACAGCTTATGTAGAGACAGGCAACAAGATTATACAAAAGAAGAAGAAAACAGTGGTACCATCTTATATTTGGTCCCATTAGTTTTTTCAATTGAAGAAAACAGATAAAAAGAAGCCAAACCAAAAATAAGGAAATTAAAATGTAATTATATAAAAAGTGTAAAATAGTTTCTTTTCCTACAAAACCAAAGGGCCTTAATAAATGCTGATCTCTAGTGAAGGAATTTCAGCAAATCTCTTTCATTTTAAATTAAATTAACTAGACTGTCACTTTAGAACATAGAAATCTTATCATGAAAGCTTTTTTACATCTCCTTCATACACAGCAAATTACATTACAAATTAGAAGCACTCAAAAGAGAATTAACTATAAAATTCTCAAACAATATATTCATTAAAGCCACATTCAAATCTTTTAAGAAAAATCTGTAAATTATATCAAATTTTTGAATAATTGAAAGTAAAAATATTTTAAAACATTTTATTTTGTACCCTCTTGATTATCCCCATGAAAGATTGAACAGCCAAGAAAAGGCAGATTACTGAAAGATGCCAACCTTACTTAAGACAAATGAAAAATAGATTGTTCACAGGTAAGATTTTCATATATAAATGACCATTATATGCTATCACTGCAATACACTATTTTTCTTACATAAAGTAAAATTTTTATTTTAGGAAAAAAAAATGTATGTTCCTTATCTGAAAAACTTCTTGTCAGAAGAAAGAAACATGTGGACTAACTTGCATATAATACTTAATGGACTGAAATTTTTTCTTAACATATAAACACATAATGATAATAAAAAGTGGCATCTGGTCAACTGAAAAACAACTTAATGCATACTTAACCTACTTTAAATAAACCAGAATACAATAAAAACAAATAACACTTTAATGCTTGGTGCAGCAGAAGTTACTTTAAGATGCATTTCATTGGTATGTAGGAAAAGAGCTGTTTCTGATAACTTTAACAAACTCCTTATTTGCAGAATAAACTCTGTACATGATGAAGATTATACAAAAATTCCTGGTCTTCTAAACTTTAGTTATATTGCAATGATGTGAGTATACTAATTCAACCTTTACTTCATTGATAAAATGAAATGATGATTCTATCTATCCCCTGGGGTAACTGTGAAGATGAAAAAAGATAATGCATATATGGTGTTTAGCATAGCTCTTGGCAAAGAGTAAATTCTCAATAAATGTGAATTTTTGCCATTATTACTGTTGAAATATTAAATGCCAGTGATATATAAAATGGCAATATATTCTCTTGGGTACTCCTGTAATGCATATATACCTATTTTCCAATTTGAATAATTATTCATTATCCCGTTTCTTCAAATTTCTAAAGGTTACCAGTAATGCTAATTTTCTCAGTGAAACCTCAATTCAGGAGTCTAGTTTTAACATTATCAAAAACTAGTTTCTGTAAACAATTACCTTTTAACTGCAAAGAAACAATTCAAAGAAACAATTCAAACTTTGATACCTCTGTCTTCATTTTGACTCTTCTTACTGATAACTTTACATTTAACTTTAGAAATAGTCTGTTTACTTATGTATGACTGTTATTGTTAATAGCATTTATAATATATTTGGGCTCAGGAAGGATATATGCCTTGCTTAAATTCTCACAGCTAGTGAGTGGCAGAGTGAAGATTCAAATTCATATCTAAGTAACTTGAAAATTTATGTTCTGTCCATCCTGGTTTATTTGTTTTTCTCTTTTTTAAGATTTATTTATTTATGCATACAAGAACTGGGGCACAGGCCAGAGGTTCGGGGCGGGGGTGGGGGAGTGTGGTTTTATGTGAGAGGATTCACCAGAGACAAAGAGGGGAACAGAACAGGCAGAATGACTGAAATACACTGCTGAGGGGAGCAGTGGGCAAGTCAGGAGAGGTCTGCTGCACCATGTGGGTCTTCACCTCCCTGGCGGGGATGGAACTCATGCTCCAGTGGCTGTGAATTGCTTCATAGTGCTGTGTCTTAACCCCTTGCGCCACCAGGAAGGCCTCTTCTTTCTTACTGCCTTTCTAATTGCTCCTTGTTTAGCCTAGGCATTCCTATGATTGTTATTCAAAGTTCACATTTTCATTCCAAGGTCATCAAGGAAACTCAATATTATTTGGAATAATATCTGATTTTCAATCCATGCATCACAAAAATATTTCTCTTTCCACACTATAACGTAACCCAGCTATTTATGAGACTTTCCTAGACTACTTACTAGACTTATCTATTTTGGTATTCTTTAGCTCTCATAGCAAGATTTATTAATCTATGACCCATAAATGAATTTCAAGGGCTCCCTAACACCCTGAAGTTGCATATTTATGTGTCTTTGAGGGATGATGGCACATACTTTATAAATGCTTCTTTAAAGGAATTCATAGTCCCAAAATCCAAGAACCACAGTTGTGAGTGATTGTGTGGCAATATTCAAATTCCCCCAACAACAGCCATAGACTTTCAGACCAGGGATCCAGAGACACTGACTTAAAACTTTATTCAGCCAGATCATGCACTTGAAGTTCATTTCTATTAATCAACATTGTGCTGATAAAAATTCCAACAACAATGTTTATCTAACAAAATCCCACTTAAAATATTAATAAGGATGTTGGAAAACATTACAAATTGAATAGCAATTACTATTCTTAAAGAATCGCTTGCTTGAGGGGCCACCCTGGTGGCCCAAAGGGTTAAGACACAACCTATGAAATTATCCACAGCCACTGCAGCACAAGTTCGATCCCCGGCCAGGGAGGAGACCCACATGGCGCAGCACACCTCTCCTATCTCGCCCGCTTCTCCCTTCAGCAGTGTATTTAAGTTGGTCCACCTGTTCTGCTCCTCACTCTGTGACTGGTGAATCCTCTCACCCACCACACCTCTGGATACTCTGGCCTGTACCCCAGTTCTTGTATGCATAAATAAATAAATAAATCTAAAAAAAATGGCTTGCTTGAGAGTAAAAACAAAAGTTTAGACAGACTAAACATGTTCATACCATATGTGACTTGACTTACTATATACTAAAATAAACCACAAAGCTATACTAATTAAAACAGTGTGATACTAGCATAAGGACAGAGGTATAGATTATAAACAACTTAAAATCCATTAACTGGAGAGTTGTTAATATGTGCCGTTCATATAACAGGGAAAACTAGTGGCAGAGTCACAATATGATTCCATTTGTGGTTTTCACCTATATGTAACACATAAATAAATGCTCTTAAATAATGAAACTGGATAAATACCATACCAAATTGTTAGCAATAGAAATATCTCCAGATGGTTGGACTTTTCCATTATACCTTCTTTTAATGCTGCATCATTTATTTTTAACCAATAAATATCTTTATAAAAGGAAAATATATTCACTAGGTGAAAGGAAAGGAAGGAATTCATCTCTTCTCTGACCACTATCTGTAATCCTAAAATTTGATGGCTAAATGGATAGACTTGGCAGTTTATCAAGGTGACTCACTCTTATTTTGTAATAATTATAGCTTCCAAGCCTGATATTTCCCTTTAGCCAATCTCACCATAATACCTGATGCTAACATGCAGAAAAGCTGACCCATGCTGGGTTGGGTACTTTAACACATACCAACAATGCAGCCAAAAATGCACTTAGACACAAAGAATGGGGGCAAGACCTTGAGCTCAAAATAATCTGGCTAGAAGTCTACTGATAAAGCTTCCTCAATTCCAATGCAGTGTATCCTCACTGAATATCCCAAATCAAGGAAAGTTTTTCTTATAGTATATTCTAATTTGAAATTTAGGATATCCCTGAATCATCAACAATATTAAACATTGTTACTCTACTAGATGAATGTTGCTGTTTATGGAGGCCAGAGTACTGATTGCTTGACTACCATCTTTCTATATACATCAGTGACTGAAACTCCCAGAAAAGAATCAGGCAACAAATGAGAAAACTAAAACAACTGGTAGCAATGCTTTATATAGTGGGGTGAATGTGTATGTGTGTGTGTATGTGTGTAAGTAGGGGTTATCCTCCAAGAATTAATAGATTAATTCTAGAAAGAACAGCATATATGTTGGCGGTTGTGGGTTTTCTGTTATATGACTCACTGAAGGACATGAAATAGATAGCTAAAGAATGACAACTGGAATAGTTCATTCATTCTTGAGGTACAGTTCGCAATAGGAGATCTGACCATTATTTAAGAAGGCAATTGTTCCTATGAGGCCTGTAAATAAGTTTGAATGGATTTCACCATGTTCAAGAAAGACAAAAGGGGAAAACCCCACAAATTTCATTTTAATAAAAAGGCAACTGAATAGGGAGAGTTATAAAGGAAAAAAAATAATCACGAATTATTTGGCATACCTGGCATTATGTAAAACAAACAAATAGAACATCTATAAAACAGGAACCTGAAGTTGTAAGGAGAAAACAGAATGAGATCAGAAAAAATGTATGAAATGTCAAGAGAGTTGATGAGTTTAAGAAAGACTTTTTTCTTTTAAGATTTTATTTATTTTATGTAGAAGAACTAGGATGTAAGCCAGAGGTGGAGGGTGAGAGAATTCACCAGAGACAGAGCGGGGAGCATAACAGGTGGACCGACTGAAATACACTGCTGAGGGGAGCAGCGGGTGAGACAGAAGAGGTCTGCTGCGCCATGCGGTAGCTCCAAAGCCAGGGATCAAACTCAGGCTGCAGTAGCTTTCGATAGCTTGATAGTGCTGAAACTTTAACCCCTGAGCCACCAGGGAGGACCTTATTCTATCAATTTCTAAAAGATTTAATATTAACAATTTTCTATCATGACGGTAGACTTGGCCCTTTTTTTTCAACCTCTTAGTTCCATCAACTTTGGCTTTATGTATTTTAAGGTTATATTAATAAGCACATGTGAACTTAAAACGATCTTTTTTGGTAAATTGAACATTTAGTGTTATGAAATACTCTTTTTAAGAGGATAGAGAAAACATGGTAACTGAAGGATGAGGAGTGTGGCATTCATAAAAAAAGCTTTTTAAAAAAGATTTAAGAAGTCATCTTTAAATAGCTGATAAAAACAATCTAGTTTAAGAGAGATAAGGTTCTATCAAGAAAACAGAGATAACCGGTGATTGAAATACCATTTTGTGAATACACTGAAAACCACTGAATCATTAAAAAGTTTATAGGTATGTGTGTGTTACTTATGGTTATCTTACTTATTTTACTTATTTATCTCAATAGTCACTTAAAAAAAACTTAAAAAGTCATTTAAAAGAAACAAAAAAAAAAAAGAAGGGATGACTAACAGCGTAAGGTTTCTGAAAAATTAGGAAGTAGATAAGAGGAGTGAATAAGTAGGTTTTATGAGTGGCTAGTGGAAAACTAAGAGAATTTAAATGTCTGATGGCTTTTATTTTAATCTTTGAAGTAGGAGGCAGTCATTTGCTAAGAGTAGGGATGGATGAAAGTAGGAAGTGGGAATAAATCAGAGGTCTGAGGAGGTAGGGAAGCAGTTGCAGCAGAGAATAGTTCTATATACTCAAGATAGATTTAGCTGAGGGCCCACTTTAAGGTGGTAATAATATATTTATGGAGATACTAAATGTCCCACTTTTAGTTTCTCCACTGTGTGTGTTTGGCTACAGGAAAAGAGAAAGTAGGCAGGTGGGAACACCCAGTAAAGTATTCCTTCAACCTATGTTCTATAACATCAGTTCTATGAGCTCATTCCCTCAGGGTATATTTAAACTGATGATTCTAAAGTAGTCTGTTACTTTAGAATTAGGGTCTAATCCTTACGACCCTTGCCCTGAACCTTGTACATTCTTTTATGTTATTCCAGAAGTGTTACACATCTTTATACTTCCTAACTGTTGTCCTGGATTAAATAACAGTGAACACAGAGGACCTGTATGTACTAGGTCTCCTACACAGCACACAAAACACGAAATTCAAAATGGTGCTTACTTAGTTCTCTCTGAAAGGAACCTGATTTAATCCACAGCTTCTGCTAAGCAGTCCTACCCAGAACACCGCCTCCTGGTCAACTGGTGGGCACTTAACCTATGAAACAGACTCATACAAAAAACCAACAAAACAAACAGCCCTTCTAAGGCCAAGTAGACACTTGCTAGCAGGAAATGGAATTAGGAAATACGAAGATAAAAGAACTGAAGAATTAAGCTGAATGGACCACTGAAATAACACAAGTTAGCATGAACCACATGACATGATAAATAAGGTAATTATAAATAAGTATAAATTATGGAGAATCAGTTATTAAAAACATATACATACAATTGCAGATAAACTCTAGTGGCAGCAGGAAAAAAAGCAGAATTTTAGTAAAGCAGAATGGAGAACGTCTGAATGATGAGAGTGGTAGAGCACCAACTAACCACAAGATACACAGTCTTCCGCTGAATTAATGGGTACTGTCCTGGGATGGTTTACATGTCAACTTCAAGGTCTGGCTATTCACATTTTCCGTTCTTAAATATGTTTGGATTTCCATTTCCCTTAGTCCTTGTATTTTAAAAGTATAATTCCATTTCTTGAAACAGCCTAAGGAGCATCTCTCTTTTTCCATTGCTGTTTTTTCTTTTTTTAATTTGAATCTCTGTTCTTTTCTTTACACTTGAAAGAACCCAATATAAAAATACAATAAAACTTCTGAGATTAATTGACTCAAAAAATTTCATGGGCCTACCTGGTGGTGCAAGGGGTTAAGCTGCAGCACTATGAAGCTATCAGTAGCCACTGCAGCCTGAGTCTGACCTCTGGCCAGGGAGCTAACCCACACGGCGCAGCAGACCTCTCCTGTCTTGCCTGCTGCTCCCCTCAGCAGTGTATTTCAGTCAGTCCACCTGTTCTGCTCCCTACTATGTGTCTGGTGAATCCTCTCACCCCCACACCTCTGGCCTATAACACAGCTCTTGTATGCATGGATAAATAAATCTTTTTAAAAAAAATTCATTTCTAGGAGTTCTTACAATAATGACTACAAGCTGAGGAAATAAAATATACAGCATTAAGATGACTACTAGATTAATACTGATCAATTATGCTTACACTCTCATTCTTCTCATCCCAGTTCAAGAAAAACAGACACTTTATCCAGTCCTGTCCACTTATACCTAAGAGCATCATCATCAAAAAACTCATTATTGCTTAGAACAATCATGTCTCCTAGACCCAGGAACTAGTCCTGCCTACCATAGTTTGACTCCCAAATTGATAATTACCCACATCAAAGTAAACAACTTGCCATTGTTATTTTGAAAATGTTATAAATGTCCTCTTTTAGCTTTGAGGTATGCATGCTATGTAGATTCAAATAATGCACTGCAATAATTTCCAATCACATTCCTAGTTCATGCATTATTAAATGGGCTGATATGTGTAATATATTTTAACTTTGGGGTTCATTTCCATGATTTTTTTTATAAAGGCAATAAAATCAAAGCAGAAAAGCATTCATAATTCTATCTCCCTAAGCCTCTATAGTCATTTAACATTGCCTTCCAGACTGTTTTCAGAGATTTCTTCAAAAATGTTATATTATCACAGTGTAATTGTACAACAATGTCACAGTATTATTCACAGCAGTGGCCAAAATGTAGAAACTACCCACATAACCACAATACGTAGTATATACTTATAATTCAGTCTTAAAAAGGAATGAAATTCTCATTCATGCTAAAATATGGATACATTATACTAAATACATTATATTTATATATTGAATACATTATACTAAATAAATACATTATACTAAATAAATACATTATACTAAATACATTATATTTATATATTGAATACATTATACTAAATAAAATAAGCCAGATAAAAAAGACAAAAGTTATATGATTCTACTTAGATTACATACCTAGAATAGGGAAATTCATAGGACAGAAAGTAGAACAGTGATTAGAGGGGCTAAGAAGAGGAGTTATTATTTATAGGATACGGAGTTTCAGTTTAGGGAAGTAAAAAAAAATTCTAGAAATGGAGAGTGGTGTTGATTGCACAACTATGAATGTACTTAATGACATCAAATTGTACACTTAAAATGATTAAAGTGCTAAATTTTATGTTACAGTTTATCACAATGAAAGCTATTTAAAGAGTAGCAAACTTCTGCTTTAGGCTAATCTTCAAGGATACTATGAAATGGAATTGGAGGAGCAGCAAATGAGCAGAGTTCTAATAAGTAAATAAGATCATGTGAAACCAAAATGTTTAGATCATTGTTGAGAGTTGAGAAAATATAAGTCAGACAAAGCTTAATCACAAAGAAATTTGTGAGCCATAGAATTTATGTTGGCAGTATCTTACAGGAAGATACTGGGGTATTTTAATCAAGGGAATAACATTAATCTACATTTTATATCTGTGGAAAACAAGAAGGAAGGTAAAGAAATCAGTCAAACTGCAAAAATAAACTAAGTAAATAAGGCGCAAATAAAAGATATGAGAAGGAAGGAAGAGATATAGGCAATACTCAGGAGATGATGATCAATAGGAAGGGATGTAGAAGGTAAAGGAAAAAGGTTAAGTCCAAGATATTTGTTTTCAATTCAAACAATTTGGTTCCATTAACTGAGTCAGAGATGACAAGGACAGAGAGAACATGGGGAAAAAGGTGAAGGAATGCAATTTAGCCTCACTAAATTCTTTTAGAATCTTGTTTAAGAAATTATCTTAAACAGAATAATTCTTGCTGTGTAAGGTAAGTCGTATAAGAATAAGTCATATAAGGGCCTTCCTGGTGGCGCAAGGGGTTAAGATGCAACCTATGCAGCTATCCGCAGCTTCTGCAGCACGAGTTCTATCCCCAGCCAGGGAGCTACCCACATGATGAAGCAGACCTCTCCTGACTCGCCCGCTGCTCCCCTCAGCAGTGTATTTCAGTAGATCTGCCTGTTCTGCTCCCTACTCTGTCTCTGGTGAATCCTCTCACCCACCACTCCTCTGGCCTGCATGCCAGTCCTTATATGCATAAATAAATAAAATTAAAAAAAAAAAAAAACCACTGATCTATGATTTATTCTGAAGCAGCAGGATCAAATATGAGGAAAGAAAATGATGGAATAATCACAGTTTTTGGAAATGAGAAAGTCAGATTATAATGCTTTCCAATGAACCAGGAAAAGATGGGTGGAAAAAGGGAAAATGAATGGGGAGGTGTTTAGATTTTCCTGTAAATGAAGTTCTGTAAATGCTTTCAAATCTTTTATAGAAATTTTAGGAAAATGCTTAGAAATGAAAAGAAAATGTTACAAGAGTAATACCAGTCAACATTCTAGTTTTAAGAAGAAAGTCAGGAATAGAAACCCAAGAATTTCAGAAGAACTTGATGGCCCTCTGCCCCATTTACAAAGGCATGATTGATAAATTTATTTTTAAATAGTATTTCTAGGGGCCTCCCTGGTGGTGCAGCAGTTGAGCGCTGGGTTGCGAAGCTGCCTGCAGCCTCAGCAACACCGGTTCGATCCCCAGCTGCCAGGTGAGGATCCCACATGGCGCACAGACCTCTCCTGCCGCCTGCTACTCCCCTCAGCAATGTATTTCGTCGGTCTGCCTGTTCTGTTCCCTGCTCTGACTCTGGTGAATTCTCTCACCCTCCTGCGCTACTGACTGTACCCAGTGCTTGTATAAATAAATAAATAAATCTTTAAAAAAAAAATAGTATTTCTAAAAGACTAAGAGGTTATTGCATAATAATTTATTCTAATTAGTAACCAAGCTGTTTGGGGCAAATGAACTGCAATATCTTTATCACAGTTTTCCCCATTTCAAGAAAGAATTATTTTTCATACCCATACTTTTAATCCCGCCTCTGTCCTATAGTTTGTACAAGGTCTTCAGGAAAATCTCTTTTTTCTCCATTCCATTCAAATGGGAAACAACTGAAATAACTATCACTCAGAAGTGAAATGACGTGGGCTGTCTTAGTCTCACGAGGAAATCCGCTGCACAACACTATTCTAAGACCAGGCACTTTCAACTATTAACTTACTAACAACATTTGGGGGCTGATTTTGCAAATGATTTCTTCTGTGGTAGTACAGAGGTCCTAAAATGCTTCAACATTGCTTTTTAAAACAATTATTAAAATGTTACTAATTATATTTTTTTTAGAAAAATGTGGTAGAAAACACACTTGAATGTTAAAGACAAAGATGTGTGTTTTCATTTGAAAAGGTCCAATCATCGACTACCTTAAAGGCGCCCTCGTGCGGCCAACCCCCGCAGGCCCAATTCTTGCAGAGGCGCGCGCTCACGCACAGATGGCTCAGGGCCAACCACATCGACACCCGCTAGACTGTCCTGTGACCCACGCTAACGCCCCATGCGCTCTTAAGACTCCACTGGAGGCCGCAGCCCACTCACGTATTCGGGCTTGAGCTTTTTGTCGCCCCCGCGCACCGCCACCTTCTCCAGCTTGTCGATGACGGGCCCCACCAGCTCCTCGTCCTTGAGCTGCAGCTCCTCGTGTATGATCTCCATGTCCCGCACAGGGTCCACGCTGCCCTCTACGTGCGTGATGTCGTCGTCCTCGAACGCGCCTGAGTAAGTCAGAGGGAAGCAATTCAATAAATAACACAGAACATCATAGAGTGACCAAAGTTCCTACGAGGCTAACAAATTAACAATAGCTGAGTGACTCTGAACTCCTGCAAGCAGTTGGGGTATTTCCCCTATTTAGTCATATTCAGGGTACTAAAAACAAAACAGTAGCTCCAGAGCTTCAACATGTCAAAACGGATTAAAACAAAATCACGGTCTTCACAGAAAGGGAATGATGCCCCAGAACTACTGGTGCTTTGAAGTTGGTTACACCGAGATGCTGAATTCCAGGGACCGACTCTGAAGTTGGAAACTGCACTATTAAGGTTTCCAAGGGAAACAGATTTGAGGGGGAGAGGGCACGCGTGTGAGTGTGCGCGCGCGCGTGTGTGTGTGAGAGTGTGTGATCATCTGGCAGCCCTCTTCCCTGCTTCAATCTGCTTTATCGCTGTGGTGCTGACGGTGATTAGATAATGAACCACTCAGACACACAATTTACACAGCAGCTAATTTCATCGGCCTGATTCGAGGGTATGGTTTTTAGGGGCTATCAAAGAAGCAGAGGAAGGTGCATTTGTCATATATGAGTGACAACCATTCACACTATCCGAACAAAATGGTTCTGGCCCTTATTAGAAACACATGCTATTATCACATAGTTAAAGTGCAGTTGAAGCCATAATTTCAAATTGCCAACTGGAAACACAAGGGTAAAACAACCAGATATTACTGAAGCATGTGTGCTGACTTTATGCCCTTTTGAAGACATAATGTGGCAACATAATTCAACTGGGATTTACTCAAATTACCAGATAAAGAACTGCACCACAAAAATGAACAAATACTAAGCAATATTATAAATAGAAAGCAATGATATACACAAAATAAACATTTATAAGCAAATTAATTTAATTAAAATTACCAACTAGATTATACTCCCAAAATGAGATGCTTTCAAACATAATGTATCAATTATTTTAGACAGAGGTATCACAGCAATCATGAAAGACAGTTTGATTGAATTTGATAAGAGAAAGTGACTAAAGCTCACACTTCTATACCAAAGACCAAGATATTCTCATTATAGGTTACAAAGAGTTTTAAAATATAATTTCCCAGAATTAAAAATAATTAAACTGTTTTGTATCTTCATTTATTCAGTAATAATTAAAACATAAGCATATTATTATAATTAAAACATAAGTATTTAAAGTAACAAGTATTCTTACCACTCAACTGATAAAATATTATATGATGCCAAATACGTATGTACAAAATTAACAAGAAATGAGGTACATTATATTGTACTAAAAACACACCAGACAGACAGCAGCTTAGGTAAAAATTTACTAATATTTGAAAAGCATGAAAGAAGCCTCCCTGGACACATGGTAATATTTACTTCTTGTGTTTGAGACATCTTACACAAATGCCACAATAAAATGGGAAAATAAAAACAAAGGTTAGCTTCCTGGCCGTCAAGCTGCAAAGGAAAATTGGTTAGTTTGGTCATAGAAACAACTCAACTTTTTATGGCATTCACAATGAAAAATATCCTATATAGCCGTTACATAGAGACAATGATTAACTATAGTGATGTCCTCAATAACAATCCTGCCATAAGTGGATCAGGAGTTTTAAATGGCAATCTCTTCATTATAACCATCAATTTTAACTGAATAGATAATAGAGAAACAGTAATTGCAATTTTTCTGGAAGCAAAGACAATAAAAAAATTCTGATGTTTGAACTCAAAACCAAATAGAAAAACCTAGAAAATCACTTGTCTATTTTATAATCTTCAAATTATTCTCTAGATCGCACCTTGCCTGCAGTGTGCCAAAGGTTAGGCAAAGAACGGAATTATCACTGGATCATCACTAGCTCATTTCCCCTACTATAAAGTAAAAACCTCAAACTACAGATCCTATGTATTCTAGATTGCTTTTTGTTTCTATGCCTCAAAGCTAATATTATTATTATATTCATCTGGATGTGAGTTGGTAACTTACTATGAGAAGTTAAATCATTTCTGATAATAAATTGTGCCAAAAATTAAGTGATGGAAACTTTAAAGTTATTATTTAAAATTGAATAGACATACCGGAAACTTATATAATGCTATATTATTCAAATATTTTACTGAAATATTAAATAAAATGTTAGAAATAACAAGTTACAGTATTAAATAAAGATGAATAGCTTTGTGAAGAAAGGAGGCCTAAAGAGCTGTAAAATATAAGCTTACAGAAAATTTGGTATTGCCATTGGGCAATTTCCTATTTCTTGCAACTGAAAAATGTGACACTACTTTCCCAAAGACATACTTCTGAGTCAACAGACTTCACCATACACTTACAGCATTTTTTCACATCTTACCGCTTTTACTACAAGATTAGTGGTTAAGAATAATGACTCTAAAGTTAGACAGGCTTACAGGTCATAAAATCTCAGAGAAATTACTGAACCTCTATGGATCTCATTTTCAGATCTTTAAAATGAAGTTGTTTCTACCTCTCGGAGGAAGAATGTGATTCAATGTGCTAATACATGAAAAGGTTCAGCTGAGAGCCCAATTGTATCATACTCATTCAATAATTGGGGACATACTATTTTTTATGATGTAGGAATCAGTAATTTAGAAGAAATTCCATTGTAATATACTCGAACATTAATATTGAGTAATAGTAACCTCAGAACAGGTAAAAACAAACTGTGACTTCATAGTTTTTTCCCCACTAATTCTTATTATAGTTCACTAGCACACTTTTACTCTAGTCCATGGCTAATTTATTTCAGATTAATGAAACAATTATTACCATAAATGTTACAATTATTATCATAATTCTCCCTTTGTGGGAAACACTGTATTGGTAAAGAAGATGACTTCAGTATCTTGAAAATACTGTATCATAATAAATTTCTTGATGAGAAACTTATTCTTTTAGTCCTTCTGATAACATCAAAGATAAAGCCTCAGCTTGTTATACTGGTCTTTAATGTCTAACGTTTTAAAATGTATAATTTTATCAAGAGAGTAGCTCTTAGCTCATAGCAGCTAAAGGTTAAAATATTTAATAAATATGCAATTTTCTTTGTGTTTATTTTAATTATCTTTAATTTTGGCAAATGATACTAATTTTCCACATAAAATAGTGACAAAGTTTCCTGTTTAATTTAGTCAAAACTGTGAGATGACTTTTTTTTTTTGTAAAATGGAGCAATGTCTGAATATGTGGCCATGTTGATGGGGGGTATTATCTGATTTTTAAAAACTTTTTTGGCACTATTCTGTATAACACAAGGTAATGTGATAGGGCAAGTGTGTGTTGGGGTGGGGATACACTGCTATGTAATACTATATAGGCTAGGGTGGTCAAGGAGGCCTCTCTGAGGAGAGGACATTGGAGTTGAGAACAGAAGGATCAGAAAGAGGCAGTAATGTAAAAATCTGAGGGAAGAGGGTTCTAAGAAGCACAGAAATCCTAAACTGGGAACAAGCTTAAAGGATTTCAGAAACAGAAATAAGGTGACTGCGGATTAACCACAGCTGTGGATGGTAAATAGTTTAAATTGGAGAATTAAAGCAGTTCACCTTTGTTTATAAGTTATAGGTGTTTGTATTTTATTCAAGTTATAATGGGAAGCCAATGATTGGAGAGTTTTTAAAAAAGAGGAGGTAGTATGATATGATATTTATGATTTAAAGAAGTGACTTTGGCTACTTTAAAAAAAAATTGTAAGGGTGGAGACAAGAGTGATGACAGAGTGAGTTAGAAGTTAGTTGTAGGGGCCTCCCTGGTGGCACAACGGGTTAAGCAGCAACCTATGAAGCTGTTCTGCAGCATGAGTTCGATCCCTGGCTGACCAGGGAGCAACCCACATGGCGCAGCAGACCTCTCCTGACTCGCCCACTGCTCCCCTCAGCAGTATATTTCAGTCAATCTGCCTGTTCTGTTTCCCACTCTGTCTCTGGTGAATTCTCTCACCCCCCCCACCCCGACACCTCTAGCCTGTACACCAACTCTTGTATGCATAAATAAATAAATCTAAAAAAAAAAAAAAGAAGGTAGTTGTAGTTCTGCAGATGAGAGATGATCAGATGAGCAGGAATATGAAATAAAATCAGAGCCATAGAGAAGATGACAAGTGTTTGTACTGACTATATTTTAGAGATGGACTAGATGTAGAATAGAAGGTCCTGACTACAGATATTAAATTGGTAGTCATCAGATGTGTTTTAAAGTTATCGATCTGGGGCCTCCCTGGTGGCGCAGGCGGTTGTGCGCAGTGCTGTGAAGCTGTCTGCAGCCTCTGCAGTGTGGGTTTGATACCAGATGGCCAGGGAGATAGCCACATGGCACAGTAGACCTCTCCAGACTCACCTGCTGCTCCCATCAGCAGTGTATTTCAGTCAGTCTACCTGTTCTGTTTCCCGCTCTGTCTCTGGTGAATCCTCTCACCCTCCCACACATCTGGCCAGTATCCCGGTTCTTTTATAAATAAATAAATCTTTAAAAATAAAATAAAGTTATGGACAATAAATCTGAAGAAGAAGAAATCAAAAAAACCATCCCTTTCGTTATTGAAACAAAAAAAATCGAATATTTGGGAATAAATCTAACAAAAGAGGTAAAGGACCTATACAAAGAAAACTATAAAACACTGTTAAAAGAAATAGAAGACGACACAAAGAAATGGAGAGATATTCCCTGCTCATGGATTGGAAGAATAAACATTATTAAAATGGCCATCCTTCCAAAAGCAATATACAGATTCAATGCTATTCCAATCAAAATTTCAATGTCATTCTTCAAAGAAATAGAACAATTATTGATGAAATTCATATGGAATCACAAAAAACCCCGAATAGCCAAAGCTCTCCTGAAAAAAAAAGAAGGGAATGGAGGCATCACACTCCCAGACTTCAAACTATACTACAAAGCCATAATCATCAAAACTGCATGGTATTGGAACAAGAAAAGACATACAGACCAATGGAATCGAATAGAAAATCCAGAAATAAACCCACAGATTTATGGTCAACTAATCTTTGACAAAGGAGCAAAGACTATGCATTGGAGCAAAGAAAGTTTGTTCAATAAATGGTGCTGGGAAAACTGGGTCGCTACATGCAAAAGAATGAAGCTTGACCACTACCTCACACCATACACAAAAATCAACTCAAAATGGATTAAAGAATTAGACATAAGACCTGAAACCATAAAATATATAGAAGGAAATATAGGCGAAACACTACATGATTTGCACATCAAAGACATCTTTACAGACACATCACCCAAAGCAGTGATAGTGAAGGCGAAGATAAACAGCTGGGACTACATCAAATTAAAGAGCTTCTGCACAGCAAAAGAGACAATAACAAAAACAAAGAGAAACCCCACCAACTGGGAGAACATTTTTGCACCCAACACTAATGATAAAGGACTGATCACAAAAATCTGCAAAGAGCTGATGAGACTCAACAACAACAAAGAAAATAATCCAGTCAAAAAATGGGCAGAAGAGCTAAAAAGAAACTTCTCTGAAGAGGAAATGCAAATGGCCAACAGGCATATGAAAAAATGTTCAACATCACTTGTCATCAGGGAAATGCAAATCAAAACTACCATGAGATACCATCTTACACCAGTGAGAATGGCACATATTAAAAAAACTAGCAACAACAAATGTTGGCGAGGGTGTGGAGAAAAAGGAACTCTTCTGCACTGTTGGTGGGAGTGCAAACTGGTCCAACCACTGTGGAAAGCTGTGTGGAGATTTCTGGACCTACTAAACATAGAGCTTCCATATGATCCAGCAATTCCACTCCTAGGTATTTACCCAAAGGACACAGAAACATCAATTCCAAAGAACACCTGCACCCCTATGTTTATAGCAGCACTGTTTACAATAGCTAAGCTTTGGAAACAACCCAAATGCCCAAAAATAGATGACTGGATCAAGAAGATGTGGTACATATATACCATGGAATATTACTCAGCATTCAAAAAAGATAAACACATGCAATTTGCAGCAACATGGATGGCGCTGGAAGGGATCATGCTCAGCGAAATAAGCCAAAAAGAAAAAGAAAAATACCGGATGGTCTCACTCATAGCAGGAATCTAGAAAACTTAAATAAGGGACCAGGAAAATGAATAACTATAAGAAAGTGAAAATCAAAATCAACAAAAAACTATGAACCAGAGACACTTTTAGGGGGGCAGGGGCGGGAGGGGAGGGATTGGGGTCAGAATGGGGGCGCTGCAATTGTATGGGGAATATAACAATAAAATTTATTATCTAAAAAAAAAAAATAAATAAATAAAGTTATGGATCTGCGAGACATATAGAAAGAGCACTCCAACGCTCAAATGTCTGCAGGGAAGGAAGATTTGGCAATAGAGACTAGGAGGGATGAAAAAAGTCAGGGAAAAACTAGGTGTATTCTCTCATGGTGGGAAGGGAAAAGAAATGTTTCAAGAAGGAAGGAATATTCAACTATATCAGATGTTTTTAAAGGGAAAAGAAAAATAAGCACAAAAGCTGATCCCTGATTTTGACAAATAGTGGTTCTCTAAAAAATACTTTAATAGCTATATTCCTTTTCATTACTATTTCTTCCATATATAAGGATACTGACTCAAGGATATAAACATGGACCTTATCCTCTTATTTCTTACAGCTTGAGCTATAAAGAGCTAGATTTTAGCATTTCTAAATTCATTCAGGTTTTGAAAAATTCCTTTCTATATACTCTAAGTGGACTAATTAAGTAAGGTAAACACCATGATATTTTTCCCTTTGAGAGAGATCCTATCAGTAAAGAAAGCAGAAAAAACAGCTACTTCCAAAATTTCACATCCCAATTAAGCTGACATAAATAAACACTTAAACAAAAATTAAGCAACTGAGTTGGTCACTCAACGGGTACCATACATATCAACAAGAACAAAAGTGGTAAAACCCAGTAACATCAGATTTCTCCAACGTAACTATGCCAAAAGGCAGGGGAACAATGTCTTCAGAGTTTTAAGGAAAGCAGTGGTAATACAAGAATTTTATATCCAACGAACCTGTTTTTGTTAGGAATAGAGATTTAAAGTATGATCAGACTCTACTTAAGATACCCAATAGGGCCTCCCTGGTGACAAAGTGGCTGGTGGCATGAGTTCGATCACTGGGCAGGAAGCAGACCTCTCCTGTCTCACCCACTCCTCCCCTCAGCAGTGTATTTCAATAGCTCTGCCTCTGCTCTCCACTCTGCCTGTGGTGAATCCTCTCACTGCTCCCCTGCACCTCTGGCCTACACCCCAGTTCTTGTATGCATAAATAAATATTAAAAAAAAATACCCTAACATATAAATAAGATTCAACTACAGGACTTATGTTAATGAAATAAAACATGGATTATAAGCTATGAAAAGTTAAGAAAAATTAACAAAATTTTTGAGATAGGGTGAAGGGAAATAAAAATGTAAGCTGTTCATTTTCTCATCTTCCACAGTAAGGAATCAACACATACTACATAACGATGAAACATATAATTTTAAGAAAAATTTCCCCAACCTTTTAGTGTTTTCATGATCCTTTTTCTTAACTCTAGCAGTATAATTTAAGAATGTATGTTTTGTGAAAAAAAAATCTGAAGGTCAGTAATTTCTACTTTAGTTATTTCTTTCAAACTCGATAAAATGGAGTAGTCGATTGAAAAGAGCACAAAAACTAATGATCACATTTAGATAAAATTTTTTTTCTTAGTAATACTAACCAAATATAATGAAAATAATTCCTGCATAATGAGTTATAGAGCAATTTTTAAATTTTCTTCACTTTTTATTTTTGTACACTAGTTCTTTTTGTGCGGTTGTACTGCATATTATGCAGTTTTACCTTGCTTAAACTTTTATAATGAGCAAACAATGCTTATACAAAACAAGCAGTTTTTTTAAAGATTTATTTATTTATACATACAAGAACTGGGGTGTAAGCCAGAGGTGCGAGGGGGGGTGGTTGAGAGAAGATTCACTAGAGAGAGTGGGAAGCAGAACAGGCAGATCTATAGAAATACACTGCTGAGGGGAGTAGTGGGCGAGGCAGGAGAGGTCTGCCGCACCATTGGGTTAGCTCCCTAGCCTTGGGTTAGCTCCCTGGCTAGGGATCAGATTTGTGCTACAATGGCTAGCAATAGCTTGACAGCGCTGTTTTTAATCCTTTTAAAAAACAAGTACTTTTTAAAAGTGACTCTTTTTAAAATACAAGAAACAAATTTAACTTGCAAAAAAATGCACATTTTGATTAAAATTTTGGTTGTGCTGTGAGTAGCCACAAGAAAACCATTACCAATAAGATTATTTCATATTTCTTCATTGAAATCTGTATGTGTGTGTGCATAAATAATATAGGTGAATGAAAACAATACTAGTTATAATAAACCCTCATTATTAAATATTTTGTTATAGGAGAAATTTAACCATAAACTGGATCAGATTGAATTCCATCATAAACACAGTATTTACCAAGATATTCTACAGTGTTTTCTTTCACAACAAATCACTTTTTTCAAATCTTTTTGACATTTCTCACATTTCCAGTGTTTTCTTCTCTTTCTATTATCCCCAGCAGATGACCCAAGCTGTCGTCCCTTACTTCACAGGGAAAATGATATCATCTTTGTTTTTACACACTCTCTCCTTTTTTCCAGTAAAATATGTCAACTTCTATGTATGCCTAATCTCTCCACAATCTCAGCTCTGGATCTTAATCCTCCCCTAAAGACGTTTCCTCCATATGAGCACTTGCATTTCCCGACATCTCATATTATGCCTTTCTCTCCTATATTGTTGTCATCTCTATTTCTCTTTTGTTTTGCCATTAAGTTTTCATTTTCCCATGTTTTTCATTTTTACTTATTTCTCTTATTGCGGTAACACTGGTCTACAACACTGCATATGATTCAGAGGTATACAATCATACATGCCCAGATACATGCTAGCACACCACAGCCACCACCCACAGTCCTCCACCACAGCTGACTGGGCTTCCTCCCATCTTTGCTCTATCCTTCCTCTCTATTCTCTGGCAGCCTCAAATGTACAGTGAGATTTCTAGAGTTTGCATTTGGTTTGTTTTTATCAGACTCTTTGTTTTGTTTCTCCACATTCCATTTCCACTAATACGTTCCCATCAATACCTAAGTAATCCTAAGACTTTATATTGTATCAATGATGTCAGTCATCCCTGGACATTAATCCCCATTCTAACTAGTGCTTTCTTTCCTCTAATTCAGAACCAAACTTTCTGAAAGAGTTGTCTATATCTACCCTCTCCACACTTCTTTATTTCCAATTTCTAACTTAACCCCCTGCAGTTTGGAATATGCCTCTACTATGCTATCATAAATCAGCATCCAAAAGGACACCAATAACTTGCCTTCATGATGCTAAATCAAAGTCATTCTTCAGGAATCTGTAATGATATTTCAGTAGCATCTAACTTTAGTGTATTACATACTCTCTTTCATTGTTTCTTTCTAAAGCATTCTCCTATTTTCTTCTGTTTTTTTTTTTTCTGGCCATTGTTTCCTCAGGCCCTCCTTTTCTTACTCTATCTGCCCCGTAAGTGTTGTCTCTCAGCTCTCTTCTCAGATATCTCCATTACACTCATTAACATAATCTGCAGCTCAGAACTCCCCTAAGGTTCTAGTATACTTTAACTAAGATATCTTTTAAGTTATTGTATAAATAATCTCTATTGTAAAAGATATTAAGTGAATAAATGCAAACTGTCAATGCTGATACTAAAGTCATGACTTTTAAAGCCTATATACCCCCTTTACTGAAAGTCAGTCAAAATACATATTTGATTTGGTGAGATACAGTTGACTATCCATATGGTACTGCATATTCTGCACATTTATTTCTTTGTATGATATGGCAGAAACACATTGGCTAGTTTCAGTTACTTTAAATAGATTGAAGACTGATTAATTTACTCATTCATTCAAAGCCTATCTAATTCCATAAATATGTGAATAAAGAGGATAAATACTCTTTTTAGTATGCTAAATATAATTGTGAAGAGCTCCAGAAATACAAATATACTTCAGAAAGTCAGGACTTTTGTGAATTGTTTTGCTATGTTACTACTCAACTTTGGACTGTATTCACTTTTCAAAAGCAAAGCATCGTTAGCTAGATGTAGAAATAGATTGTGTCCAGACTTCACAGCAATATTTTATATGCTACCTGTTAAGGAAGCTTGATATTTCAAATAGCATGTGTACAGTTACCTTTGGAATGAGAGGATATTTGGAACTATTTGACATGTCTTTTTCCATTTTACACAGTACAGAGATGAAGTATTCCTTGGTGTATAAGCCAAAGCAAAACTGCCATTCAACACATATGTCCCAAACCACTGTAATCCTTGATAAATATGTTTCCCACTTAAAGAAAGTTGCTTGTATATCTAACAATGTAACAGGGTGGTCCCCAGGAAAGGGGGAAGTTCCAGGTTCCCTGCCCCACCCAAGGGAGGGTGGAGCTGAGCAGGAAGAGGAGAAGCTGGAGAAGAGACTGAGGAAGGAAGCAGGATGGAGCCAAGACCTGGAGGAGGAGCATGGAGCCTAGAGACACGTGAAGAAACTGCGCTTGTCTTTTGGTCGTGGACTGGGTGACACAGATGTGGGTGAGACCCATGGGGAGGTGACAATGACAGCTTTTATCTTGATGTTGATTTTGCTCTTTTCCTTCCGGGCTTGTCTGGTTGTTTGTGACCCTTTTCTGTGGGTCCCCACTGGAAGATGCTTTAGACTTGTGGCAGGCTTTGGGGCCTTGTTCTGGGCCGATCCCATTTGGATGGAGTTTTACCCACGAGGGGATGGGTAACTTTGGGTGTTTCATTTAGAAACTAGATTATTTGCTTTTCCTGTATTGTTTCCTAGTTTTATTAAAGTTCCTTCTCATTAAAGTCTCATATGTTTTGTGTTGATGCGGCGGATGGCCGAACCCATTTAGAATAGGCAGGTTTGCGGGGTTTGGGCTGCCCCTCTCCCTGTCCTATAACAACAATATGCTAAGTGTTGTGAGAATTAAAAACAAAAACCAGAATAATAGATTTTAATTAATTTTAATGACTAGATAATCTGGTTGGGAAAACAAATCTAATTTAATAAGAAGGGAGAACAGTATTCACTAGCAAAGACTGTAATAATAATTAAGGTGTTTAAATATTAAAAAAAAATAGTATAAGCAAAGAGGATGAAGTAATAATGAAAGATATGACAAGTAATAAGAAAAACCATTAGAGGGCCTCCCTGGTGGCGCAAGGGGTTAAGGCGCAACCTATGAAGCTATCTGCAGCCACTGTAGCACAAGTTCGATCACCGCCTAGGGAGGTACACACATGGTGCAGCAGACCTCTCCTGACTCACCTGCTGCTCCCCTCAGCAGTGTATTTCAGTCATTCTGCCTGTTCTGTTCCCCACTCTGGTGAATCCTCTCACCGCTCCCCCCCACACCTCCGGCCTGTACCTCAGTTCTTGTATGCATAAATAAATAAATCTTTTTTAAAAAACACAGAAATTCTTAATTAAAAAAAAGAAAAACATTAAAGAAGACAAATGTTGATATAAATAAGACTTACTAAAGAGCTGAGCATATTGAGAAATTGTATTTAAGAGTAAGAGAAAGTAAAAATTTATTTTATCAAGTAGAGGTGAAGGACAGGGAAGTTCCAATAGCAGGGTAAATTTGGATCTCATCTGCAGGTTAATTAGGAGCAAACATTGTTTTTTACATTCATAATAAATACAGAGCAACATTTTCAAAAGACTAAACAGAAGTTGGCAACTAGTTAAAAGAAAACTGCTGTATTCCAAATATGGTGATGAAGAAGTATACTAAGATACTGATGGGTGAGAAGATGGTAGGACAAATAGTGAGAATTAACTAAATAAAAAAAAATTGCCAACTATAAATAAATATAAACAATGGGAGAGAGAAAACATGACAAGATTTCAAGCGAAATGATCTTTCTTCACATCCAAGGTAATATCAGTATTGACTCTAACGTATTAGAGTCAATGCCCAAATCTAGTCTGAAACAACAGGTATTACATAAGCAAAGAACAAGCTCTAGGGGAAAAAAAAAAGAGATAAAATTATTATGCAAATTTACAGAATCTTTAAATCACAGTACCAAAACATCCAAGATGCTGTGTTTCACACTCTTTCCAGTTTGTCCTGTGTAGTAAATAATAAATGCTTTGAGACTTTATATTCTAACCCAGAGTCCCACCACAATCACTAAAAGGTTAGGAGCCATATTCCTAAAACAGTACAAGATAAGTTATTAAAATGCATTGTTAAAAATCAAACCAAGGATATCATTGCTCAGAAAAAAATCTTTCTTTTCAAATTTCTAATCCATTCTTCAAAGTCCTATCTTGTGTCAGAACTCTGATTCCTAACTTCCTTATAATTCTATAGCACATTACCTTATTTTTAATTATTTTAGAATTTGGTATTACATTTACACTCCTCCATTATAGTACATTAATATTTGAAGAGAAGGGAGAGGGTTAAATTTGCATTGGCAATTCACTTAACATCTCTAACTTTATTCTGAAACACTGGGTAATGCCAGCCCCCACTTACCTTCCATAAATGACAAAACCAAATTCCTTTTTGTATGGGTAGAAGAGTAGTTTAAAGGGGGAGTTAGTTATCTTTTTACTGTTTGCTTTAAATATTCTGATTTAGAAGTATAGTTTAAGCCTTGTTTTAAAGATGCATTGTAAAATTCTAGTATTAATCAGATAAAGTTCCTTCTAATCTTGACAATAAAAGGGATTTCTGAACAAAAACAATCTAATTCATAGCTGGACTTCACTTATAATATTTGTCTCTATATTAAATAAGATATGTAGCCTTCACTACTTCCCTCAAATTAGAAAACAGGAGAAGGGGGTCTCAATTTATTATATTTACTTAAAAAAAGAAAACATTGGTTTCTTAAAGATATCAGGGAATAAGATGAATTTTGGAAAACAGAAAAAAAGAAATCATTCTGCTAACAAAAACCTGCTAAAAGGGATATAGGTTTAATTCTCTAAGCCTTCAGAGTTTAAAGCAAATGAAAAGGGGTATATATATCAATCAAATTTTAATTACTTTAAGTGGGTATATTTATAAATCTCTAGAGAAATAAAATATTTTGTAAACATATAAAAATGGAAATAATTGGTCTAGTAATGTAAACTGATAATTATCTGGCACAGTATCATAAAATGAAATAGCATAACTAGACTTGGTGGATTGTACTTATGTACAATAATGGATCAATCAAAAATATTCTTCAAAGTCTTTAATCTGAACTTTCCAGGGTGAAACCTATCATTTGAGATAAAGTGAAGGTTCTAAAATAACCCGGTCTATGCTACAACTAAATGTTTAATGCTGGAATAGAAAACATAACTATGGGTAGGCAAAAGAATTTGCTTTTGCTATGCTTTTCTTCCCTCTCTTTTCCTCTCTCATTAAAGGAAAAAAATTCAAAACTAAATTTGGCCAACAGGAAGAAAATATTTAAAAAGTGATCAAGGTTTTCAAAAAGTTCAGTAAAATAAAATGTATATGGGGTGACTTCGAGGGACCAAGCTAAACTTAAAGAAATTATAAGTGACTCATGCAGGAGTTTAAACAAAGAAGAAAAAAAAAGATATAGATATAAACATTAAAATTGGAACTTACATTAATATAGCAGTGAGCAAAAAAAGCCTTTTGGTTAGGAATGATACCACTTGATCAGTAGCATAACATTACAATATTACATAACAGTTCTTTTAAATGTACAGAGACCAGAAAATTCTGCCTAAAAATTCCTGGCATTGCATTTGTGTTGTAAACAAATAGACAACTTCACTATTAAGGAATTATTAAAGTCACTTAATAGTTATGAATTATAACCCAAAGTCAACATCTGTACTTAATTATACTCAATTGCTGAAGAGTTTTATATATTTGGTTGCTGCAACATATCAACTTGTTCCAAAGAAGTAGTAAGAAGAAAAGAAGTGCCTTGATGAGAACTTACATTCAGCTGTCAGTAAGATTTCACTTCCTATTCTATATAATAGATACTTCAAATATATAAAAGCCAATTTAATAATATTTTAATTAATATTTATTGAGAGTCTGCTGTACTTCCAATGTTTAGCTAGCTGCTTTTGCTGTATTTAACCTTCCCAATAACCATCTCACTAATTGCCTTACTTCTAAAACACCATATAGCCTTCTGCCCCCAGAAAAAGCCTCCTATAAACCTGGTCTTGCCTCACTCTCAATCTTCACAAATCCTCAGCTCAAGACGAACTCTTATTTGATTCATTAAGCCCTGAAAGTTCTTCATATTCAAAATGACACTGTATTTTTGCGTATACACACACCCATCTCATAGTACAAATTGCAAATCACATTTATCTATTACAAATCATATCAATCCCAAAAATGCAGAGCTTAATTTCCCCTCATGTACAAGGCAATTATGGTAAGGTCCAGGTCTAAGAGCTCTCTACAATACCTGAGTCACAACAGGAGTTGTAAGGACTTGTTTGGAATAAATTACAGTAAAACTGATGGTTTAAATATTACCTTAAAATGGCTCCTGGGAAAATTCATCTTTCTATCTTTTTAAAGGCTAATATAAGGAGGCAAAAATGCAAGAACAGAAATTAACAAAAGCTAGAATTTTATCGGTATTACCAGCACTGTAAGCAATGAATAAAGGAATCATGTGAACTCTGCCATTCAAGAAACTAAATGGCAAACCAGAGCTTTGATTTGTCTAACATTGGTTCCTGCTAAATATCCTGCATTTAATCAAACTGAATCACTCCCAACATTTTCATTTTACATTTTCAATACCATTTCTCATCCTTCTGCATGGGATATTCTTCCCTCCACCCCCTCCCTCCCACCCGACCCCCTACTCCCTCCACTCCCCCTCACCCACCTTCCTGCCACTTCTGCCTTTCAAAAAAAGTTGCATATCTTTCATGGCCTTAATTAAATAAATGTAACTGAAGAGACAGGTCCACAATGATGCCTTCGCTAACCATACCCTATATGTGAACAATTAACAATAATCTGTCCAGTTTATTCATATGACCTATTGTATGTATCTCTAGTATTAAAATATATGTTTCTATCTCTTAGGTATCTAACTGATTGGGATTCTGTCTTTAATGTATTTTTGGTTTCCTACAGTACCTTGATGAGGACTGATACAATTATGTATAAAGTAAAGTTAAGAATAAAGGAATCAATGAATATGTGAATGTCTCAAGCACTTATTAGCACAATGAACAACTATAGCGGGGAGCAACAGATTCTACGTGAAGTTAGACATACTGCATAATAGCAAAGGATTAATTTGTGGCACATAATAAAATATTTAGTAAGCATTTCAAAGAAATCAGTTTTAACCATGTAAGTCACATAAATTAACATAGTAAATAAAGCATAAAACAGCAAATTGCAATAATAGACATAGTAGTTTCTTGTGTTTCATCACTTCACCTCTGAATTGCTTGACTATTAGTAACAGGATATTCACTTAATTATTTTTTAAGGCTTTCTTGGGCATGTTACACTGGACTACATATTATGGTACAATTTTTAAAATTTATAAATCAAGAAGAGGGAAGACATACCTCTATACTATAATTAAGGCCAATAAATGTAGCATTAAAAGAAAAAGAAGAAGGGATTGATCAGCATGAATAAGGATCAAGGAAGGCAGACTTGAATACAGATGAAGACTTTCAGGGACAGATACTAGCAAAGGAAAAGAGGGTTTTCAGGGAAAGATAGCAAAGAAAAGCAAGAGAATCAAAAGAAAATTCTAGTCAGGATGGAAGTATAAATAAAGCAGAGGTGATTAAGGGCACAGACTAGAATTAGAATATTTATATTCAAATCTGGATTTCAGACTGTTTATTAGTTATGTGATTAATTTCTGCATCTCAGTTTCCTTGTCTGTAAAATATAATGACACCTATCTCATAAGATTGTTCTGATGACTGAAAGATAAAATACAGAAATATTTTAGGATGGTACCTGGCACATAGTAAGCACTCAAAATATGTCAGCTATACTTCTAAATGAAAAGTTAAAGACAAACAATAAACCAGTGGTTTTCAGCCATGGTACTACTAACATTTTGGACCAGATAGTCTTTGTTGGGGTGGGGGGGAAGGGGGGCTGACCTGTGCATTGTAGAATGTCAATATATACCAGTGACATATGTAAGTGCACACAGGCATATAGGCATACACTCTAGCTATGAAGGTCAAAAAGGTCTCGAGGCATTGCCAACTCACAGTTGAGAACCACTGGTGTACACTAAAAGAAAAAGGTTTTGCTATGTAGTAACCAAAAGATGCTTCTATAGATTTAAATGGGAAGCAGTCAGTCAGGAGTTAACTGAGTTAAGAAGGTAAATATAATCTGAGATTATAAAATTCCTTTGTAGATTTTCCGCAGTCTTATGATCTTGCTCCTGTTTTTGCTTACTTAGTCACACATTCTTTAAATGATTCTATCAGTTATATACAAAATTTAATAGTTCAGAGAGAAACTGAGGGTCACAAAGCAGTTGACTGTTGGGTACTACATGAAAAGGGTCAAATCTAGAAAAAATTTAAACACACTTTTACAAAGATTTGTCTAGTGGGTAGAATGATAAATTGAGGGAAAAAATGACCTATGGCCAGTTATAACATTAAAGGTGTATAATAGCTAAAGATACACATTTTAAAAAACTTATTTAAACAAATATTTACTGAATATTAATCATAAAAAGAATGGTGCCAGGAGTTCAAAGGCAAATTTCAGAGATGAGAAAAAACTAAATAAGGTTAATTTCTCCTTCCACAAAGTTTATAATCTAATAAATTAGGAGGCAGACCAGCACAAGAAAAATCCTAAAATGAAGGAGACCATGGAGGAGTCAATATTCACTATAAATTGGCAGAAGACAACCTAAAGATTTCAAACTCAGATGCTACTATTATGTAGATACCTTTTAAAATTAAGTAATGTACATGTTAATTCATGTACATGTTTTGATGGAAGTGTAAATTATTTTTAAATCCCATACCTAAGTATATTGATGTGGTGGTAAGAGACAATATTATCTCTGCTAGAATTTGAAAATGGTGTTTAAATGCTTGAAAACTGTAAACATGTGACAGGTGTTAATCAGTGAAGTAAATGTTTAGCTATTAATTTTTAAAATAACTATTTCATACCTTTATCCATAGCATTAATGGATTATGACTTTTCTCTAGTTTTTCTGACATATATTAAGGGATAGGAGGAGGCTTGATGGAAAAGGGAAGACTCACCAAAAACACAAGGTGTTAGATTGGGGAAATGATGGTTTGACAAATCCCCATACAAAACAGGAATCATATTCTTGGGTCCAAATTAAAGGTACTGTGAAGGTAGATGTCTTATAACCATGCCTTATAACATGCCTTATGAAACAATTACTCTCTTAAATACAACAATGCACAGTTCTAAAATGAGAACAGAAACAAGGAACGAAGAAGGCTAAGGCCTAGAGAGATCAAGGACAGGTAAGTAACCACATCTTTGGGAGCAGACTGTGTAAAGTAGGTCACTACAATCCCAACAGACTTCCAATCCAATCGACCCTAACTGGCTCAAAAAAAAAAAAAAAAAAAGGGTACAAATACTTGAGCGAGTCCTAGAATTCTACTGCTATCCTAAAGTTCTAAAGATGTAGTCACTATAATCAATAGTTAAACCAGAGCAAACAATCACCACCAGGTGGTGCCAAATCAAAGCCAGTACTAGAATGAATTTGGCTGGGCCTATACCTTGCCACCTCCTCAGCGCCCTTCAGTTAGCTAAGCAGGTTGACCCCATTCATTTCATGCATCTAGCAGTAACCTCATATTTTATGTAAAGGAACTTTTGGATCTATGTAGCACATTAGAGCAGAGGCAGAGTAGTTACTTATACCATAGTCTTTCAAGAGGTGGAGTAGGGAAAGATGACATTGTGGGTTTTTTTTTTTTTTTTTAAGGAGATTGGTTACAGAGGGAAAAAATTAAGGTTTTTTAAATGCTATAATTCATTAATATAAACTCAACAGTCTTAAAAGTAATCAGGAGATGGTAAATAAGAATGCAACATACAAAAAGTTCTAACTAATCAAGAGTTAAAGGCTTTCTTTTCCCACATGGCTCTACTAATGAACCATGATCTTCAGCAAGAGTAAAAGGCTACAGTATCACTGTTTTCCTCAGGAGATTGTTAAATGATCTTATAGTCTTTTGTCTTTAGGACATAAAACATGGGAACTGTAATAACAAAGTAGAGAAATCTCCCTGCCCCTTTTCCAATGTAAAAAAATACATGGAAATTCTTCTAAATTTCTGTAAGAATCACCCCAAAAATTCCAGAAGAGAGTTCACAGGAAACTTATTTCCCCCTCTATCTCCATCCTATCTTCACCACCGCCAGATTTTATCACTGCTATATGTTCTACCTGTCAAGATCTGATGACTGTATGTTATGTATTCATCTGAACAGAACCACTACACTTAGTTACAGGCTATCATCAACCAATTCATTCTCTTGCTAAAATCAAGTCATCCAATTACTCCTTGACTAATCAAGGCTGTTTTGGCTTTTTCTTTTTTCAAAAGGTACTCAACAGCATAAACAGTTCACTTACAAGAAATGGAAAGGGGCTAATCAGCAGAATTATTGTTTTGCTGCTACAATTTGCAGTATTTAAATTTAGTTGCTGATTGGACTGAAAGTTTTATGATATAGCATATGAAACTAGTTTAATACAACTGTGAAGCTGTGTAGCTGCATTGTCTTTGCATGGCTGTCTTGGTCTACTTTATATAATAAACAACTGACAATTTTCTTTAAAAATAAAGATATTTTAAAAATAAGTTGCAATACACTTTCCCACATACATAGGTTTCATAAGAAAATAAGTTATGAGTTCCTGAGCACTATTTTTTTTAAGTTAGCAACTGTGTGTACAAATACAGGTATGCAGGTTACATGTGTATAAAAACCACAATTGCTTGGATCTTTAATCCACATATATTCTGGTGTCTAAGCAACAAAACCTAGATACCATTTAATTATTTAATTATTTTTTAAGAAAATAAGGATTAGAAAAAATAAGTACATATTTTAAATAAAAACATATAAAGGGGTCCTACATTTCTAAAATGAGAAATATTTCAATTATAAGAATAATTATAGGGGCCTCCCTGGTGGTGCAAAGGGTTAAGACTCAACCTATGAAGTGATCCCCAGCCAGGGAGCTGACCCACATGGCACAGCAGACCTCTCCTGACTTGCCCACTGCTCCTCTCAACAGTGTATTTCAGTCATTCTGCCTGTTCTGTTCCCCACTCTGTCTCTGGTGAATCTCCTCCCCTCCCCCATACCTCTGGCCTGTACCCCAATTCTTGTATGCATAAATAAATAAATCTTTTAAAAAAATAAGAATAATTATAGGTGCACACAAACTGTAAACTGAAATTAATGTCAGTGTTGCTACTCCTATCTATATAGAATCTTTGAGCTAATATTTAACAGAACTAGACTAAAATTTAAACACTAAACTAAAACCATGCATTTTATTTATTCACTGAAAAATATGATTAAGTGTCAAACCTTTCACCGAAAGTTTGAGAGATGAGATCTAGTCTTTAAACTCAGATTTACCTTGTTAAATACGGAGATATATCAACAATAAGGATAAATTTTATTTTTCAGGAGGAAGGCATGCTTTTTTATTAAAGCAGTTTGAGGACTTTTTTAAAAAACCTTAAAACATAACCAAATTCTTTATATATTAAAATAATGCTGTGCTCTAACCATCAGTAAAAACTTACATATAGAAAGGAAAGGAAACATACACACACATAGGATTAAAACAATTTCTGAATATTTTATGTATGTGCACATACATTACATAAGTAACACTGTATCTTGCATGCTAAGATCTATCTAAAAATGAAATTCTGTAGAGAATTCTAAAGTCATAATTCCATCAAATGTCTAAAAGGACCATTTGACAGTATTTCAGAAAAGTCCTAACTTCAAATACATTACAGGACACATAAATGACAGTAAATTTCAAACAAACCTTAATTTCAAAAAAAGCTATAATATTAATCGTTTTTTAAAAATTGATCTTGTTTTTGCTAAAATACAAGGAAGCAAATAAATTAAAAACTTGAATATATTAACAACAGAACTAAAATTCTTTAAAAATGATATTTCTCAGAGTAGGCACACCTGCCAATATATTAAAAATAAGTAAAATCAACCACAAAAGTGATAAATCAAATGCCATGGTAGACCTGACTTCTCGAGACAGCATTTTCAGCCGTCTTTTGTGGCTTTGTTTGGCGCCATAGTCCTTTAAGTTTTGTCTTCATAAAGCCCTAACTAGTTGTAATCATTTGCAGCCTAATTGTGGACATTTATCTGCTTTTCTTATGCATAGAACATAGCTATTAAAGCTGAATGGTGATGGTGTGAAGTATAGGTTAAATTGGGTGAAATTAAAGCAAATTACTCCGGGATGTGGAAATCTGAAAATAGAAACCACCAATGATTTGCAACCCTCTTGATGATCAGCTTCACAGAACCCTAAACGACAAGAAAACTTACATATTTTAAAGTTAACTAGGTTTTTTTAAAATAATATGTATAAATGTATTTTTAACTACGTGCACTTCTTAGTAATGGTGGTAAGATTATTTGTTTAACTCAGCTGCAATGTTAAAAAAGATCCCAGGTTTCTATTTTAAATAATGTAGTTCATTTCTTAAATAAGATATCCTTTCTGTCATATACATTTTTACCTATAAGAATTCATCCAACCATATCAACAGTACACACAACATTTTGCCAGCTAAGTTTTAACAATGAAAGGAAGTATTAATAATACTAGAGATAACACTGAAGTCACTGTGACAAAAGCAAACTTAAATTACAAACAAATGTACATCTATATTTATTTTTATAGATGTCACATATAAGTTCGCATGTGAGACTAACATACAGAAAAAAATATACAGGCTAGTAATAAGTATAAAATAAAATACAAGAATTTTTATTTTCATTTATCTAAAGTCTTACTGCTTGATCCAAAGATTTGAATAAAGACAACAAAAACACATTCATTTGCACCCTCCATATTTTCTTAGGCAAGTAAGCAAAGTAACTATGAAAAATTAACCACAATTCAAATCAGCTTATTTTAAAACTAGAAAAAATGTCTAGCACAGAAACTGGCATCCTTCTTTTATTGACTGCTATATATGTAACATATTTAGGTGTCTGGAGAAGTGAAATTACATGATATGGCTCATACCTTCAGGAAGCTTATACTTGAGTTGGAGAAATAACAAGCATATGAAACTATATCATGGCTGCATGAAATGATACCTACATAAAAAAGAAGTCCTGATCACAAAGGCAGAAAAGAAAGAGCAAAAAGAGGTGTGGGGACATAAGCTCATTGAGGATAAAGACCTTAGCAGGTAAAACTTAGCTAGAGGTAGAGCAAGACAAGGGTGACATGCAGAAGAACACAAAGAGCAAATTTCAGCAAAATTTAGAACACACACAAAAAAACCCCTAATGCTTGACAAAGAAAAGCCACAAGTAGTAGGCAGAAAATGGAATGAATGGCATGAATGTTTTACAAGAGGTAGTAACATAATCAAATGCAATGACTCACAAGCATCTATCTAGTTTAACTTCTCAGTAGCTAAAGCACAATTGAAAAGTGATATACCAAGTAAGTAAAATATTCTGGAATATTACCAATATCCCTACACCCTAGGTTTTCCCTTTGTCTTGTACCAAGTACTGAAGGAATTTTCATACTTAGTAACTATATCCTATCTTTGTGTGTTAGAGTTGGTATAGAAAAAAACATTCACTGTAATATTCAGCTACTGGTAGATTGTTACTTATGTATTTTTTAAAACCAGAATAATAACATAAACTTCTAAATAACATTGAAATGCCAATAGAATTTAAGTGGAAATTTAACAAGCTGCACGCAATTTTTTGTATTATGAAAAATAAGGATTTTTTTTTCCCTCCATGGATGGGACTCAAATTTTTAGATTTTTAATCACTATGAAACATAACAATAATGCGTTGAGAACCACTACTCTTCAAGAATGAAACTGGAGGACTGGAAGACTAAAACAGTGATTTTCAAAAATTTCTTAGGTTGCAGTAATCCCCATTACTAGGGTACTACCTAGAATTCTACATATTAAACAAAAATGTGCCTGACACAGATGGTTCCAGGGTCAAAGTAACCAGAAAAAGAAAGTCCCTACAAGAATTTATTACTAAGGTCATTATAATGCATTAGAGCTTGAACTGAGATGTAGTGGTAGAAATTAAATAAAACATAAAAAGAAAAATACTTTCAGCAAAGACAAACATAAACTGATGACAATTACAGCAATAATATAAAGTAAATCATTATTATTCCTTAACAAAAAGTAAGTATAAGTGCCTACTTAGAAAGTAGATCAAAAATTCCAATCTAGATACCAGAAGACATTTAACCTAAAAGATAAAAGAAAGGTTTTCATTTGGAGAACAGAATTCCTTTATTTAATTAAAACAAAAAAATTAAAAATAATCAAAAAGAAAAAGAACTTTTCAAACATGGCATTTGACAAAGTCCACTCTGACAATAACTGGCTGTGAAGTCCTCCTCAGAACAACCGTTGTCCATGGTGTGAGCTTTCACAACCATCACCAGCAGCTAACCCAGCACACCTCCCCATGGTCTAGCTAGCTAGTTGCACCTCTAGCACCAGCAACCCCTCACAGCAGAGCTGCTAACACTGTGTACTGCTGCAGATCCACTAAATACTAACACTGCAGAGAGCCTAGAGAGTGCACATACAAAAGCAACAATAGTCATCCATGTGCCAAGGCCTGACCCACAACACCACAAACACACCTTAGTCCAGGGTCAAGGTCAACCCAAGGAACATGTCACTATCTGATGTGGCTGACAACCCTACCCACAGTGCTACATCAACATTACAAAGAAGAGGGTACAGCCAACAAAGAAAACACTTGGAGTGAATAACTTAAAGCCATGGTGGGGGACAGTACTAATGGATTCAAACCCCACAGCACTCAAATAGGTAGAAGTGTTGTCTAAAACACAGAAGTAAACAGAGTACCAGGCAAAAGGGAAAACAGAAGAACATGAATGAAAAGGCAAACCTCAAATGAAAATGCAAAAAAAAAAAAAAAAAAAAAAACAACTAAGGGAAAATATCATAAAGAAGCAGAGATAATAACTATAATAAAGTAAAAATCAAAATCAAAGGGCAACCATAGACCAGAGACGTTCTGTAGGGAGAAGGAGGAAGAAGGATCAGGACAGGGTGGGGAACAGAGATAAGCACTACTTCAGGAAGAATTCGAAGTATTGCTAATAAAGATGCACACTAATCTCAGGAGAAGAACAGATGAACTAGAAAACTTAAAAGAAAATACAAACAGAAGCCAATGATCTGAAGAATACAAAAATAAAACTAAAAAATGCACAGAGATGCCTAACACAGCTGACTACATAATGTCAGAGGAGAAAGTAAGGGAGCTGAAAAACAGAACAATAGAATTCACCCAGACAAAGCAGCAAAATGAAAAAAGAATTTTAAAAAATGAAGATACCCTAAGAGACCTCTGGGGCAACATCAAGGGGAATAATATTCTCATTAGAGGGGAACCAGAAGAATAGAGACAGAAAGGATGTGTGTGAATGTGTGTGTGTGTGTATAAATTTATATTCATAGTGAAAGTAGAGAACTACTTATAAAGCAGACTGAAAATTGAAAGATGAGAATAGTAAAACTAACTAAAAATTCAACAATTTAATCAAGGGACTTCTATAATGTAAGGATGTAAAATGTGACATGAAAAATACAAAATAAGAAGGGAGTAAAGTAGCACAGTTGGATATGTGTTCAAACATAAGTAGCTATCAACTCAATACAGATAAAAATATATAAAACCTTTTATCTCCTTATAACCACAAAGCAGAAACATAAAAATAAAAAAAGAACATAAACACAAAATTAAAGAAAAACATCAAACCACATGGTAAGAGAAAAAAACGAACAAGAAGAACTATGAAAACAATCAAAATAAACTAGCAAAATGACAATGAATACATACATACCAACTACCACCTCAAATGTAAATGGACCAAATTCTCCAATCAATAGGCAGAGTGGCTGAATGGATTTTTTAAGAAAGGCCTAACCTAATTATATGCTGACCATAAGAGACTTAAAGTAAAAGGGATGGAAAGAAATATTCCACACAAATGGCACTGAAAACAAGTACTACTATAGTCATCAAATAAAAAAGACATTGAAGCAATGATTAAATAAAACAAGATGGACATTATATAATGATAAAGGGATCGATCCATCAAAAAGATATAACAATAATTAACATATGTATCCAACATAGGAGAACCAAAATGTAAAAATTAAAAAATGGAAATTGACAGTAATACAGTAAGAGTAGTGGTATTTAACACCCCACTCATATAAATGGATAAATCCTCCAGACAGAAAACTAGTAAGAAAACATCAGCCTTAAAGAATACATTAGACTGATAGAAATGATAGCTATATAAGCAACATCCCATCCAATAACAGAAGAGTATACACTCTTCTCAAGTGTACATGAAACATTCTCAAGGACAGACAACAATAGAAATCTCAAATTTAAGTTCATAAATTTGCCTCCTGTGGTGTAGAAAGATATAACAAAGCCTCTGAGAAGTTGTTTCCTAGGCATACTCAAACAATGATCACTGAGTCAATTAAGACTACACAGACCCAACAAGGGATTAGGAAGCTCTGAGGGGAAATCTCAATCTCCCAAACAAGATTACTTAAATGGGATTCTTGTCCCAAAGAGGAAAGTTGTTTTCATTGCTATAATTACAGAGTACAACAGTGATCCTTTATTATTTTGTCATTTATTTCCATCAACATAATTTTAAATGTCTGTAAAATCCCATTCTGTAATAACAGAATCTACTACAAAATATCTGTTAGCAATAACCATCAGTATATTTAAAATAATGTGATACAAATAGGTAGCAAAATATTCTTTTTGTTGATTTATCAACCCACTACTTCAACTTATGCACTCCAAATTATCCTGTTGAAAGATACTTGAACTTTCTTTATAGGAAAAATGTTGCAAAGTTTTCTTCATTCTCCCATTGTAAATAGTTAAGAATTCACTAAAAATGTCTTCTTTTAAATTGCTGTCATAATAATTGTTAAGCAAGACAGAGATTTATTGATATTAAAAAGTATCAACAAACATTTATAGATCTTGAGAAAAATTTTTTAAAGGAAAAGGAAACAACACAGGAATTCTTAGGTTATACTCAAAAAATATTTTTACTATTAGAAATCAGTAAATCTAAATTAGCAATACAAGAAAACTCAGAAAAGTTAGAGATACAACAAAATTCAGAAAAAAAGAAACATCTCAAAATTTAATGAACAGAAAACAGAGACAAGCTATAAATAAGAAAATAACAGTGACTGAGGATATTAAAACCTTAACAGACAAAATCGCTCCAGAGAAAGTTAAAGACGCAAAATAGGCCAAATGGAGAATCAAATCACTGACCTTGGAAAACAATAATGCACAAAGAAAATGGGGAGGGAGCAAGAAGGAAGAGATAAATATTTTGAGGAATATTTGATTCCATTAGGAAAGGCAAAATATGCATAATGGATATCACAGAAGAGGAGATGAAAGGAACAGAGAGCTTATTCAAAGAAATAATAGTGGGAATCCCCTCTCCCCCAAAATCTGGGGAAGGAACTAAATGAATAAGTCCATGATGCTAAAACAAAAACTAGTTATCTAAGTGTAATGAGAACTACACCAAGATACAAAATAGTGAAACTACCAAGAGTTCCAGACAAGTAAAGAATACTGAACGTAGCTAAGAAAAAAAGCAGGTAGTTATAAATGTAATTCCATAATTGGACTTCTCAGAAGAAACCTTACAAACAGGCAGAGAATGGAATGATGTGTTCAAAACACTCGAAGATTAAAAACTGCCAATCTGGGGCCTCCCCGGTGGTGCAGCAGTTGAGCGCTGGGTTGCGAAGCTGCCCACAGCCTCTGCAGTGCCGGTTCGCTCCCCAGCTGCTCCCGGCCATCGGAGGGGAGGGTCCCACATGGAGCGCAGACCTCTCCTGCCGCCCGCTGCTCCCCTCAGCAGTGTACTTCGGTCCTTCTACCTGCTCTTCTCCCCGCTCTGGCTCTGGTGAATTCTCTCACCCTCCTGCACTTCTGACTGTACCCAGTGCTTGTATAAATAAATAAATAAATCTTTTGAAAATAAATAAATAAATAAAAACTGCTAGTCAAGGTCCAGCCACTATGGAAAACTGTGTGGAAGACCCTCAAAACACTAAAAATGGACATACCTTATGATACAGTGATTTCACTATTAGGAATCTACCCACAGGACACAAAGACACTAATTCCAAAGAAAACCCACACACCTATGTTTACTGAACACAATAGCTAAGATATGGAAACAACCTAAATGCCCAAAACAGATGAATGGGTCAAGAAGATGTGGCATATATACACAATGTAATACATGATCAAAAAAATAAATTATGCTATCTGCAGTAATGTGGATGGAGCTGGAAGGGATTATGCTAAATGAAATAAGTCAGAAGGAAAAAGAAAAATATTGGTTTCACTTATAGATGGAGCATAGGAAAACCAAATAAAGAATCCAGAAAAAGACAAAACTTGCAAGCTAACCGCAGACCTCAGGCAAAAAGCAAGGGAGGGGGTGGGAGAGGACTCAAAAGAGGAGAGGGAAGTGCACAAGGGACTGTGGTGTTGGTTCATGGGTGCTAAATACCTGAAAAGAGAACAATGATATAGAAAATAAAATTATAAAAAGAAAAAAGAAAATAAATAAAAACTGCTAGCAAGATTATATCCCACAAGACTCTCTTTCATATAGAAGGGAGAAGTAAAGACCTTTCCAGACAAAGAGAAACTGAAGGCGGTTGTCAACACTGTACTGCCCCTCAAGAAAAGTGGAAAGTAGCTCTAATCTAACTTGAAGAAAAGAAGATCCACAAAAAACTGAATAAGAACCAGAAAACAAAATACAAAATGACAGTAGCAAATCCTTATATACCAATATCATCATAAATGTAAACGGACTGAATTCCCAGTCAAAATGTACAAACTGACCAGCTGGATAGAAATAAAACTCACCTTTCTGTCGACTCCAGAAGACCTATCTGAGCTCCAAAGATCAACACAGGATTAAAGCAGATGACTGGAGGGACCTTTCTGGTGACACAAGGGGTTAAGCACTGCAATATGAAGCATTCCACAGCCTCTGCAGCACAAGTTCGATCCCCAGCCAGGGAGTAACCCACATGGCGCAGCAGACCTCTCCTGTCTTGCCCGCTGCTTCCCTCAGCAGTGTATTTCAGTCAATCTGCCTGTACTGTTCCCCACTGTCTTTGGTGGATCCTCTCACCGCCCTCCCCACCCCGCATCTCTGGCTATACCCCAGCTCATGTATGCATAAATAAATAAATCTTTTTAAAAAAAAAAAAAGCAGATGACTGGAAAACCATCCTACAAGCAAATGGGACTCTAACAAAGGTAGAGTAATACATTTAGCATATAAAATAGACTTCCAGCTTAAAAAAAAAAAAAAGGTAACAAGAGGCAGCAATGGTCTTTATATAATGATTAAGGGATCAATACATTAGGAAGACTTAACACTCATCAGTACATATGTACCAAATGAAGGAACATCAAAATATATAAGGCAACTATTAAAAAATCTAAAAACAGACATTGGTAGCAACACAACAGCAGCAGGGGCCTTCAAAACCCCACTGTCACCAGTGAGCAGATCAACAAGAAAACAATCATCTTAAACAAGGAACTAGATCATAGGTACTTAATAGACATGTATAGGACATTGTACCTAAAAAAGCTGAACACAGAATTCTTCTCAAGTGCATATGTAACAATCTTGAGAGAGACCACAGGCGGAGTCACAAAACAAGTTTCAATGAATTCATGGAACAGAAATCATATCAAGTATCTTCTCTGATGAGAGTGGTATCAAACAAGAAAGCATCCACAAAATAAAGAGGGGGGGGAATCTCTAATACATGAAGAATGAACAACATACTACTGAATTACAGTTGGACTAATGAGGAAATCAAAGGTTAAACTTAAAAACACCTGGAAACAAATGAAAATGAAGACACACTCTACCACAACCCATGGGATGGCGGAAAAAGAAGTCCTAAAAGGAAATTATATAGCAATGCAGATCACAAGTAAACAATCTAAATTTACACCTTAAAAAAAAACTAGAAAAAGAATAAAACTGAAAACCTTTAGCTAGACTCACTAAGAAAAAACTGAAAAAGTGACAGAAGTTAACACAAACACCTCAGAAATACAGAAGATCATAAGAGACTATTATGAACATCTTTATGCCAATAAATTGGATAACCCAGAAGAAATGGACAAATTCTTAGAAGTGTACAACCTTCCAAAACTACGAATACATGTGCAGAGTTGTTAACCTATTTGCCTAAATTATACAGTGTTGTGAACCAACATTACCTCAATAAAAATGCAATTTTTTAAAACAGAAGAAAAATCATTTTACCTTCACATTAAAAAAATCAGCTGATATTATTCACTATGTTAATACAATAAAAAAGAAAAACAATATGACCATTTCAACTGATGAAAGCATTGCCATTTGTAAAACTCAAAACCCATTCATGAGAAGCTCTCAGCAAACTAGGAATAGAAGAGAAAATCTTCTACCTGATTCAACCTGACATGTACAAATTACCTGTAATTTATAATAGTAGAAAAAATATTAAGTACTTAGGAACAAAGTCCAAAAATAGACCTATATCTTGACCCCCAAATGTGGTGAGCTGATTTCTAACAAGGTGCCAAGATAATTCAATAAAAGAAAACATAATTTTTCCAATAAATGATTCTGGAACAACTAGTTTTCTGTATGGAAGAAAATTAACTTTAACCTCTTACCTCATGTGTTATGCAAAATTAATGAGAAATGGATGCAGACCTAAGTTAAATGTAAGAACTAATGTTATTAAACTTTAACAAAATAAAATCTTTGTGATACTGAATTCAGTTTTTTGTTTTGTTTTGTTTTGTTTTGTTTTGTTTTGTTTTGTTTTTACAGGATACAAAAGCCCCTGGAGGAAAAAATGACAAAATGAACATAATGAAAAACTTTTATTCTTTAAAAGAGACACACAAGAAAACAAAAAAGCAGAAGAAGCAGACCCTAGCTGCTCTGTATGATTCTCTCATGCTCAAGTGGGGTAACATGGCAGGTAAGGAGGGGGCATCCTCCAGAAGCCACCTGAATGGAAACCTGGATCCAGATGACAGGAAGAAGGGAGCTGCCTCTACAGCTGAGGAAACAGCCAAAAAATAAAGACAGAAAAGGAATAATAAAGAGGTTGCCAGAGAAGGGCAACAAGCCCCTGGTAAACAATCAGGACGCTCAACTGATGAAGTAGCAAGACAACTACAAAGATAACCAAGGGAGGGCCTCCCTGGTGGTTCAAGGGGTTAAGCACTGCACTATGAAGTGGTGCGCAGCCTCTGCAGCACGAATTCGATCCCAGGCCAGCCAGGGTGCAACCCACATGGTTCAGCAGACCTCTCCTGACTCGCCAGCTGCTCCCCTCAGCAGTGTATTTCAGTCAGTCTGCCTGTTCTGTTTCCCACTCTGTCTCTGGTGAATCCTCTCACCATTCCGCATCTCTGGCCTGTACCTCAGCTCTCATATGCATAAATAAAAAAATCTTAAAAAAAAAAAAGATATGCTAATCTTAATTAAAAAAAAAAAGATAACCATTGGAAGTGAAAAAGATTACGACAATAACAATAGAGGTGAGTGGGGGAGGAAGGCAGCAGAGAAGGAAATGAAGAAGAGAGGACCAGAAGTTCAGACCCTGCATCAGTTCCAATATGTGACCTGAATCCTAATGGTATATTTCCTAGGGGACAACAATGCGAGTACCCACCCACACAAGATGGGCAAACAACTGCTTGGAGAAATTTAAGTTAAGAAAAGAAAGCTTTAGATCAAGCTAGTGAAAAGATTTGGAATGATTTTCAAGAAGCTGCAGAAGCGCATTGACAAGTTAGAAAATATGTTATGAGCTGGATCAAGCCCAGAATGACAATGATAGAAATCTGTGAAAATGGGAAGACTATTCATAAAAGCTAATAAAAGAGAATGAATTAAATGGAGGCCTGACATTTCCTACAGGGTGTTGTCTCAATAACTGTCCTGAATGCTGGTGACACAGTAGTATTACAGTATGATAACATCTGTAATACGCACTTTGGAGCACATACAAAATGGCAGGATTAACTGTGCTTTCACTGTTGCTTTTAAAGATTTACTTATTTATGCATACAAGAATTGGGGTACAGGCCAGAGGTGTGGAGGGTGAGAGGATTCACCAGAGACAGAACGGGGAACAGAGCAGACATACTGAAATAGATTGCTGAGGGGAGCAGTGAGTGAGACAGGAGAGGTCTGCTGCACCATTCAATCCCTGGCCGGGGATTGAACTTGTGCTTGCAGTGGTTGGGAATAGCTTCATAGTGCTGGTCTTAACCCCTTGCACCACCACTGTGTGAGTGAGGGAGGCCCCTCACTCACTGTTGCTTTTAATCCCAAATATGACATATTATTAAAAGCTATAGAAGATGCCAATAATACCAGAATAAAGTTTGCTAGAATTGATGCCTGTCCATGTGATATTGGTAAGGACCTTCAAAAAACTATGGAGTCCTATGAAGTTAAAATAGATGGGAAGATATATCAAATGAAATTAATTTGTAATCTAACTTAATTGGGCTATATAAGATAAATGCTAGGGAAATAGTGCCCATTGTGAAAGGAGGAGACGCAACATGACTATAGGAAGGGGGAAGTACATGCTGTTGAAACCTTTGGTAGCACAGGTAAAGGTTCATGATGGCATGAAATGTTTACATTATGTGAAAAATTCTGATGTTGGCTATGTATCAATAGGATTTCCAAGAGCAAAACATTTGTTAAATGCCATCAATGAAAACTTTAGCATCCTTGTCTTCTACCCCAGATCACTGAGTTGCTTGAAACAAAAGTAAATGCTTGATGGTTCTAAAGAATCTGAGTTATTTTGGTATTGCAGATCCATATCTACCATTGTGTGACATGGTTGCTACATTCAGCATGTATAGAAGTTGTCAGCAGAGATGACTATTAAACAGTCCAAAGCCTCCACAATATACCAGAATGAATTTGCAACACATTTCCTGTTCTGTGGACCCATGTAATAATTTTCATCCATGCTTAAAAAGGAAGGAATTTGATCAAAAGCAAACTCCCTAAGGTAATTAACCAAGGAAAAACCTCCCAATGTGAACTGTCCTCACCCCCTTCCTCTAGGAAATTATATAAAGTTTAAATTAGTTACAAATGACTCATACATTTTGTTTTAAACACCTAAGGGATGCCTTTCAGAATTTATACTGCCATATTCTTTTTTTTTTTTAAGCATTTATTTATTTGTTTGTTTTTTTTATACAAGCACTGGGTACAGTCAGAAGCACGGGAGGGTGAGAGAATTCACCAGAGCCAGAGCAGGGAGCAGAGCAGGCAGAAAGACTGAAGTACACTGCTGAGGGGAGCAGTGGGCAGCAGGAGAGGTCTGCGCGCCATGTGGGACCCTCACCCAGCGACCGGGGAGCAGCCGGGGATCGAACTAGCGCTGTAGAGGCTGCGGGCAGCTTCGCAACCCAGCGCTCAACCGCTGCGCCACCGGGGAGGCCCTATACTGCCATATTCTTAACTGAATGCTTTGAATAGCTATATACAATTCTTCACCTAAACCCCCTGACATTGCTTTTCAACATTTCTGAAATCCAGTCTCTAAAAATTAAAGGTATTTTTAGATCTAGCCGGGGGTTGGGGGGGAAGCAAGAGGCAAGTGACAGTTGGGAGAAAATGTCACATAACATACATTAGATAAGGGACTTGTATCCAGAATATATAAAGAAATCTTTCAGCTCAAAATAAGACAAACAACCCAACTAAATGCAGGCAAAAGATTTGAACAGATACTTCACTAAAGAAGGTATGCAAATGACATGGATGGCGCTGGAAGGGATCATGCTCAGCGAAATAAGACAGAAAGAAAAAGAAAAATACCAGATGGTCTCAGTCATAGCAGGAATCTAGAAAAATTAAATAAGGGACCAGGAAAAAGAATAACTATAAGAAAGTAAAAATCAAAATCAACAAACAACTATGAACCAGAGACAGTCTATGGGGGGTGAGGGGCGGGGAGGGGAGTGATTGGGGTCAAAATAAGGGGGTCGCAATTGTATGGGGAATATAAAATAAAAACAAATTTATATACAAAAAAATTAAAGTATATCCCAAGAAACTTTAAAAAAATTAAAAAATAAAATAAAATAATATGAAACTGTAAAAAAAAACAAACAAAAAAAATAAAATAAAACCATGGCTCATACCTGAAATGGGTGCAGCTCATTTTACAAAAATTATGTCTTAATAAAGTTGATTAAAAAAAAAAGAAGGTATGCAAATGGCAAGCATGTGAAAAGATGTTTATCACTGACTATCTGAAAAAAAAAAAATAAAGTCATAATAAGAAACCATTGGAAGGTCCAAAACTTATATAACTGATAATATCAAGTTACAGAGACACTGTAAAGTATTTGGCACTTCCATATTGCTGGTGAGAAATAAAAATGCTATAGCCACTTTGGAAAATAGTGTATGACAGTATCATATAAAGTTAAACACATACCATACACTTTAGCAATCCCACTTCTAGGTATTTATCCAAAAGAAATAAAAATATATGTCCACACAAAGACTAGTACACAAATATTTGTAGTAGTAAAATGGGAAAGTTGATATCAGAAAGTTCATCAACCAATAAATGGATAAGCGAACTGATATTCATATATTAAAGGCTACCTAGCAATAAAAAGGAACAAGATAGCAATGCACACAATCAAGATGGATCTTAAAAATACACTAGGTAGAAAAAAAAGTCAAACACAAAAATCTTTCTCTTATATAAAACATATAAAATTTTAAAGATGACAAAGCTATAATGATAGAAATCAGGTTAGTGGTTGCTAACGGATAAAGGTTGGAGAAGAGATAAACTGCAAAGAGAATATGAGTAAACATCTTAGAATGATGAAAGTAATGTATTGATTATGATAGTGGACACATAACTAAAAAAACAAAATCCATCAAGCTGTACATTAAGTCAGCATGCAGACTGTAGTATATATAATTATACCGCAATACTTGGGGCAAACTACATATTTGGAGAAACTTTAGATATAAAATTATCTTTGATAAGGTTTCATATTTGATTACTGAAGCTCTACATTATAGGCGCCTATGATATTAACTAAGATGGGAAAACGGCAGTTTACAATGATTTGATGTCAAATGAAGTTCAGAACAATGGCTTAGGTTTCTAGTACTGAAAATGAAAGGTGATTGAAAAAAATTAAGTTATTGAACACAGTATAAGAATAACTTGAAAAAATATCAATTTAAAATATAAACTGTCACAAATAATAAATAGTGAACAACAATTTGAAGAGAAACAATTTGCTACAGGGGGTTTCATTACATTCTACAGCTAATAACTTAGTGACTTTCTCAGGCTCTTCTCTATGATTTGGAGCATTCTAAACCCTTCATGTGACCCTGTAGCTATGCAAAGAGGTCCCTGAAATAGAACTTACGATATTAAGAGGTAAACATTTCACATGGTAAGGTCTTAGACCAAGAGATAAAAGGCTTCTTAGGACAAAAGGGGGAAGGTGGGGATGAGTGGGAGAACAGGTTAAAACAGAAAACAAAGCATATTTCTATAAAACTTATTTTCAAAATGAAACAATTCTGTTTTAGATGTCAAACTCATCAATGCAAAATTTTGTTTTCAAAAGAATTCCTCAGTGAAGCAGTTCATTTCTGTGCTGTTTAGTTCATTGTATTTTTACAAGCACCAGACTGAGCAAACCATGATTGAGAGAAGCCATCTTATGCATGTTGCTGTTGTCCCACATCATTCAGAACAAACCTTTTTAGATCGTTAACTACCACAGGAGTGCTGATTACACAGGCACCAGCAATTTCCTAACCAATGACCACCTGAACAATGATGTGTTCAGCTTCTCAGACCCTGCAGCCTTTCAAAGGTGAATCATTTCATAGTTTGGAACTAGATCTCCATAGCAACTTCCCTTTGAGGGTTTTAGAATCACCATCCAGTAATTCTATGATCATCAAGCTCAACCATTCCCAATGGTTCTTTTCACAGCAGATGGAAAAGGAAGCCTTGAAATTTTACAGTCTATTTCAAGCAATTCATCTGGCAGCCTATTAGAATTCAAAATATTTCGACCTTCAATCACAAAGCATGTTATCTGAAGCTGTGGTGATCTCAAGTCAAGACAAGCAGACGTTTTAGTCTAATCATCCATGATGAGAAGAGACTGACAAAAACTCTTAATTCAACCACCATCAAAATGCTTATTTTAACTGCATGAAAGTCTTTCAACAGGCAATGAAAACACACCATGTACCATTTTATCACAACCTTCTGTTCAAAGAAAATATGAATTGAATATTGACATAGATCTCTGAGCTTCTTAGACTGCTTGGAACAAATATGTTTCTTAAAAGTCAGCATAAATCCAATTTAAGAGCACTATTTTTCTCTATTTTCAAAAGCTAGAAACCACAAGAAAATGGCAATGGACTTTTGATAAAGTCAGTCAGTTTAATAAAATCAAGTAGATTCATTTAGTTGAGGAAATTCCTAACATGGTTAATCAGAAAATACCAATTCCTCGAGAAATTAAAATTAACTAAAAGAGAAAAGGCAGGTCTTTAAAAAAAATTTAATTTACAAAAAGTCATTGACTTTTTCCCCAATTCCCTAATGGTTTCAAAATATATTAATTTTCTGTCTTTAAAATATTGGATTCAATCACCAGAAAAAAATCGAACATTTTAATTTGCTAATAAATGCAGTTAATAAGTTTTATCCAAATCTTTCTATACTTGAACATTTAAATATAATGATTTCATTAAATAATCTTCCGAATTTATTAAACTTGCAAACCAAATATAGATATTTATTTCAGTATTTACTGCAGATGTTTAGTCATGTATCAGAAGCTTAAGCAAAAAATTTTAAATGCCTATTTTCTAATTACCAGTCAAATCAAAACACAGTTCAATATGAAGAACTAATCTTTTTTTTTTAAGGTTCTTTATTTTATTATTTTCTTAAAGATTTATTTTTTATTTATACAATAGCTGAGGTACAGGACAGAAGCGCGGGACCGTGAGAGGATTCAGCAGAAAAGGCAGACAGACCGAAAGCACTGCTGAGGGGAGCAGCGGGCGCGACAAGAGAGGTCTGCTTCACCATGTGGGAATCTCCCTGGCTGGCCGGAAATCGAAGCCATGCTGCAGAGGCTGCGGACAGCTTCAACCCGCTGCACCACCGCGGAGGCCCGAACTAAACTAATCTTAAGAATAAGCTGAACATTGGTAAAATAAGACAATCACAATCTATGATCACTAAGTCAATTCAAAGCAGATTTCTGTAAATAACATAAATATTACCTACCTGTTTTTGCATAACCTCAAATGTAAAATAGAACATAAAAATTCATGTGGTTTTCTAAACAAACACCTAGAATCTTCATATATGGCCTTTAAATTAATTTTAATTTTATGAATCCACCTCCTTGCAAAGGAACATTATAAACAAACACCAATTCCAAAGCCTCAGTGCTTTGATAAAAGATCTAAATTAATTATTTCAGGAGTAGGAAAAATTTTAATAAACTTACTCTACTTCCTTAAAACAAATACAGAGACATAGTACATATACTGCATATGATCAAAATGTTATTACTTTCTGCATAAATTGTGCCAACTAATTTAAATTATCTTTATATGTCTATGAAATCAAATACATACATATTTTATGCTTAATATTTTTAACCTAAGCTTTGTACTTAGGTTAAATATTTGATTTAGGGGCCTCCCTGGTGGCGCAGCGGTTGAGCTCTGGGTTGCGAAGCTGCCCGCAGCCTCCAGCGCCGGTTCAATCCCGGCCACAGGAGGAGGGTCCCACATGGCGCGCAGACCTCTCCTGCCGCCCGCTGCTCCCCTCAGCAGTGTACATCGGTCCTTCTGCCTGCTCTGCTCCCCGCTCTGGTGAATTTTCTCACCCTCCCGCACTTCTGACTGTACCCAGTGCTTGTATAAATAAATAAAAAAATAAATAAATAAAATAAAAATATTTGATTTAAATAATTAGTCACAAAATGAGAAAATAGCAAAATTATCTTATGTTGTAGAATTAGTTCCCCCAAACATGTGTAAACTAGATAAACTCCTGGCTTCTGAGAACTAGTACAAATTTTTAAAAGAAAAATGAAATAGAACAATTATTTCAATTACAGCAACCTTAAACTTTCCTACTAAGGCGTGTTTCCTCTTATTTTTAAAAATCTCCACTTTTATTAATTTTTAATTTTTTTTATTTTTTACATCATTGTTCATTTTTAAAGAATATTTGCTTCCCCTCACCCCTTCAAGTGCAGTCCCCAGTTTCCTTCACCTATGCACCTGTGCACCATCACTTCAGTCCCTTGTGCTCCTCCCTCCCTCCCTCTGATCCCTTTCCCTCCTCCTCCCCTGAAGTATATCTCTGATTTATAATTGTCTGTTTTTGCTTTGTTGTGTTTTGTAGTTAATTTTTTACAGTGATGTCTTATTTTTTTTTTCCCTATACTTCTGCTATAAGTGAAACTATCCGATATTCTTTCTTTTCCTTCTGGCTTATTTCATTGAGCATAATTCTTTCTAGCTCCATCCACATTGCTATGAATGGCATGAGTTTATCTTCCTTGATTGCTGAATAATATTCCATTGTGTATATATGCCACATCTTCTTGATCCAGTCATCTATTTTTGGGCATTTGGGTTGTTTCCAGGTTTTACCTATTGTAAATAGTGCTGCAATAAACATAGGGGTGCAGGTATTCTTTTGGATCAATGTTTTTGTGTCCTTTGGGTAGATCCCTAGGAGTGGAATTGCCAGGTCATAAGGTAGCTCCAAAAAATCTCCACTTTTACCAGGAAATACAAAAGAGTAAGGAAGATACCATAACATTATGCCTTACTTGCCTTATTTTGGCTTGGCCTAGTTTATGATCTGAGCTATATAACTTACCTTTAAAACCAAGAATAATAAATTAAAAGGATAATGAGCAGAAAATTATATACACATATCATGCACTTTCTTTTTTTATCTGTATATAGTTTATTTCACTCATATCCAGGAGGGTAAAACACAACATCAAGGGGATCAAAACATTAACAAATGAAATTCTCACTAACACTCAAAATTATCAAAATGCAATTTAATAGCTATAGTTTGACAACAATGTGAAATATTGCTGGATACTAGCATGATACTGCAAAGTTTAAATAACACAGAAACTTCTCAAAATAGTTATGTATGAGCATTTTTAATAATCTCTGAGCCCAGTGTATTAAATATTTCAAATTTCATGCAAAGACTGGATATTCAAATATATATCTTTGTTGACTGACAAGGCTCTTTATGGACCCCTGTCTTAACTTAGGAATACTTAAAAATTCTTTGCTATCAATAGTTACAGAACCTAGAAATATTTTTGCTCAATTACAGACACTTGTTTTAATTCTCCCAATTTGGCTATGAGCTTTTAAATACAATTATGAATTTTACAAACCCAGTTCTTAGAGCTTAACATCTGACATTGTAGGTACCTAATAAATGTTTGCTATCAATTATTAGGTAGTAGTGATTGCTACAATTAAAAACTCTATGCTCCTAAAACATTCTGGACTGGTACATAACTTGCGAGTCATATAATGAGAACCAGAAACAGAAAAAGATAGTATGCTAAAAAAGCTTAATGAAAGAGAAAATACCTTGATAAATATTTTTTACTTTTATCTTTTCCTTCCCTTCCAAACTTAACAAGAAATCTGCTCCTAACAATAAGCTAACATATAACTACTGACTTTAGCAGCCTAGGGTAACCTTAAGTTTATTTTATAACATATAATCAAGTAACATACTATAATTGAAGCACACTGAAAACAGCAGTTACTAGCTAATTAACAATAGCAAAAACATTTCTCTCAATGAAGGAAAAAAAATTCCTTAATAAAATATAGTGTTATGAATACAATATTTACGTTACACAGAAAACAATTTTACATTGTAACACTAAGACATTTATAAAACAAATGCATCCATTTTTATTCTTATCAATATTATGCCTACATTTTTACTACAAAATGCTGAGAACAGTAAATAAAACTAAACTACTCAGTTTTAATGCCAGCATCAGAAATCCAGCCACATAATCAGAGTACAAAGTTGGTATGAGTGAATATACATGAGCACGTTGCGTGTGTACGTTAGTACTCTATTCAATCAATATAGCAAAAGTGCAGTTATCATAATACTTGACCCCTGGCTGGGGTAGCAATCTAAAAAGGCCTCTACCAAATGTGTTATACCTCAGATAAGACAGCAGTATGCAGTATAATGGCGAAAATCTCCATCCAAAAGACAGTCTTACTACTTCAATAATACACTGTTTCTCCCACTCTGTGAACACAAAACTAGCCCTGACAATATAAAACATGAAACTGCAAGTACAATAGAATTCTGGCATATATAATTTGATCTGGCAATCTGGAAAAAGATATAAATCTGAATAGTGAAAGTACTTAAGAGGTACAGTAAATGTCAAAACCTTAAGAATAAATACCACTAATATGCTTTGGTTAAAGAGGCAGCTTACCAATAAATAACAAAAGTCTTTAAAATGTGTGTATTTCTAGGAATTTACCCTAAGGAGAAAAATCCAGGCAAACAAACAATGGTATATATGAGGTAGGTACAAGGAGGTCTATAGCATCATTTACTAAATAAATATCATCATTTACTAAAATAAATAAATATTGAAATATTGAAGAGCACCAAAGTGTCTGTTGTCAAGGAACTTTCAGTCTAGTAGGAGAAACAAACAAGTTAACAGAAAACAGGCTATTAGAGAGAGATGAAAAAGGATCATTTGGCAACAAGGAGATCATTGGTGAGAATTTTAAAGTGATCTTTCGGGGGTAAAGCATCACTGGAACAGGTTTTAAAAAAAAAGAATGGAATGGAAAGTGAAGACAATATATACAGCCTCTTTCCAATTTCCCTGTGAAGGAGAACAGGAAAATGAAGCAGTAACTGGAAGAGGTCATTTCACACTACGTTTGTATGGTCTGGGGACAAATCAAAAGGGAGAAATATAAAACCCAAAAGAAGAGGGCATGACAACAGGATCAAAGTCCTATAAGAAAGCAAGGGAAGTATATTTAAAGTGCAAGTAGAGGGGTTAGCCTTGACAAGGGCAATTCACCTGTTACACTAAGAAAGGTAAGAGTGCATCTTACAACGGCCTCCCTGGTGGCGCAAGGGGTTAAGCACCACACTATGAAGTAGTCTGCAGCCTCTGCAGCACAAGTTCGATCCCCAACTGGCCAGGAAGCAACCCACATGGCAAGGCAGACCTCTCCTGTCTTGCCCGCTGCTCCCCTCAGCAGTCTGTTTTAGTAAATCTGCCTGTTCTGCAACCCACTCTGCCTCTGGTGAATCCTCTCACACACACCCCGGGCCCCAGCACCTCTGGCTTGTACCCAGCTCTTGTATTCATAAATAAATAAATTTAAAAAAAAAAAAAAAGAGTGCATCATACAATCATACAGGTGAATGTAGGATGACAGAACTCCAAAACACCAGGCCCCACTCTGTTGGGGCAGGTGGAGGGTGGGGGTGGGGAGGGTGAGGGTGGAGAAATGAAAGAACAACCCAATTAAAAAAACAAACAGGCAATCCACAGAAAAAAAACGAAAACCATTATTGATGAAGAGGTGTTCAATCTCACTTAATGAGAAAATCTAAACTCCACCCACATAACAATTCTCTACTAATGATCTGAAAAAACTGTAAGTTTAACACATAATATGCTGGGCCTCCCCTGGTGGCGCAGCGGCTGAGCACTGGGCTGTGAAGCTGTCCGCAGCCTCTGCAGCACCAGTTCGATCCCCAGCTCCCGGTGAGGGTCTCACATGGTGCGACAGACCTCTCCTGCCACGCCCACTGCTCCCCTCAGCAATGTATTTCATCAGTCTGCCTGTTCTGTTCCCTGCTCTGACTCTGGTGAATTCTCTCACCCTCTTGCGCTTCTGACTGTACCCAGTGCTTGTATAAATAAATAAATAAATCTTTAACCCCCCACTATTCTAATGCACTGCTGGTAGCAGTACAAAAATGGCATAACAACCCACAGGAAGGAAATCTGGCAGTATCTGCCATAATTACCAGTACATTTTCTCTTTACCCCAGCAATCCCATTTCTAGGAACTTGTCTCCTGTAAACTTCAAATATGTATGACATGACATATGTATTAAATTAACTATGACACTGTAATATATCAGATCAAAAAACTGTAAACAACATAACTATCCAACAATGCCGAAACTTTTGAATAAATAATCTTGAGACATACAATGAAATACAGTGCATATGTTCAGAAAAATGTAAATTATCTGTGTGCACTGATATGGAGTGCTCTCTAGGATATTTTTTTAAAGATTTATTTATTGGGCCTCCCCTGGTGCCGCAGTGGTTGAGTGCTGGGCTGTGAAGCCGCCTGCAGCCTCTGCAGCACCGGTTCGATACCCGGCCATCAGTGAGGGTCCCACATGGTGCGCAGACCTCTCCTGCTGCCCGCTGCTCCCCTCAGCAGTGTATTTCTTCATCAGTCTGCCTGTTCTGCTCTGCTCCCCACTCTGGCTCTGGTGAATTCTCTCACCCTCCCGCATTTCTGACTGTACTCAGTGCTTATATAAACAAATAAATAAATCTTTAAAAAAATAAAAAATAAAGATTTATTTATTTATGCATACAAGAGCTGGGGCGCAGGCCAGAGGTGCGGGGTGTGAGAGGATTCACCAGAAACAGTGGGAAGCAGAACAGGTGGACCGACTTAAATACACTGCTGAGGGGAGCAGCAGATGAGACAGGAGAGGTCTGCTGTGCCATGTGGGTCACCTCTCTGGCCAGGAATCGAACTCGTGCTGAAGTAGCTGCGGATTACTTCATAGTGCTGACACTTAACCCCTTGTGCCACCAGGGAGGCCCCTCTCTAGGATATTTTAAATGCCAAATGCAAGGTGTATCACAGTATATATAGCAGTCTCTGTGTCTAGGAAAGGGGAAAGAAAATTAGTATTTACAAGAAAATTTCCTCCAGTAAGCATCTATGGGTCTGTAATATAAAATCCTACCATAAATAAGCAGTTTAAGGCATGTAAAACACAAATATTTAACAGTATTTGTGTTTTAACAGTACAGAAGGATAAACAGAAAACAGTATAAATACTAGAATTGTGAGCAAGAGCATGTTAGACAGAGACAAAGAGCAAGAATTCTTAGTGTATATCTTCATTCATCACTTTTACTTGAGTCACATACATAATTACATATTCAAGACAATTACTTTTGGATTTAAATTTGTATAACATTTCTTCTCAGTGTTTAGTGTTTGACATTTATTATATCTCATTTAAATCTACTTATGAACCTGTAAACCAGGTATAATAATCTCCATTTCATATAAGGAGGTTACTCTTACTACACAAAACTAGTTATTAAGTAACAAAGCTAGAACAAAAAACCACAAATCTCTTTCCAAACAATTTCGTATTAAATATACGAAATTCTATCTTCAAAGGCAGTAAGTACTGCTTCAAATTACTTATATGAAACTTACCAAGACAATATTAAGCCCAGATTTTGATCTATTACACATTAGTATTTATCAAAGAGCAATGTGGAAACATTTCTATGGTACTACACTCAGCAGTATTCAAAATATATATATATAATTAACCCTAGGAAAGTTGGTGTACATAATTGCAGATTCCATTTCACAAATTAATTTTGGAAACTTCCCACATTAAAAAACAATTGCTGACCCAATGTCATTCAGGAAACTGATGAGACAGAACAGCTTCAATATGTATTTATAGTAATGCTTTGTACTTTATTTTCGGGTTGTTTCTAGATTTGAAATACAGATTTTTTTCGCCCACCTATCTGAAAGTAGAGCATTCCTAATTAATATGATCTGGTAGATGATTTGGGGGGCCTAGGCATGCTATTATCTTTAATCTGTATAGTAAATTTTTTTGAGCATTCCCAGACCCAAAAATTCACCCACCAAATCATACCAAATAGGAACATTCTACTTTCAGTTGTACAATGTGTCCTTTTATCTCCATGTCAATTTTTCCCCCTAAATGAAATTTCTTGAAGGAAAATTATCATTAAATTGAAAGGTATCATCATGCAATATTAGAATTCCTCCTCATGCATGTATATGAGTATCTAAATTTTAGATGATGCAAAGAACGATGCAGGAACTCTCTTAAGCATGACACACAAGTACAAACAAATGAAACTGTAGGTGGAAGTACCCTATCAATCTCCGGATGGTATCAAGTACATTTAATGTGGTTGTGATATGACTGAATTTAAATCTACTATCTTGCTGTTTTCTATTTGTTCCAGCTATTCTTTGTTTCTTCATCTTTTTCTACCTTCTGTACCGAGTTGTTTGTGTTTATTTCTTTTCATTGCTCCTCAAAAGATTTATTATATATACACACCCCTATTTCAAAAATTTTGATGGCTATGTAAAGGTTTTAAATATATTTTTTAGTTAATCTGATGTCCCCTTCATATAATAGACCATTTCGTGTGTATTGAGGATATTATAAAGACATTAAAAATTTCTACTATTTTTGCTTTAGACAGTCAGTTGTCTTTTAGAGCAAGGGTAGACCAGAGATCAGCACGGGTCATCTGGTTTTGGAAATAAAGTTTATTGGAACACAGCCATGTTCAGTTATTTGCACTACAATAGCAGAGTTGAGTAGATGTTAAAAAATATTTATCTAGTCCTTTAGATAAAAAGTTTGCTAACCTTTCAGAGATATTAAAAATAGTAACTTCTTTCCCTTTTCAGTAGTAGTCTAAGTTTGTGTAGAACATATTCTTTCTGCCTGAATAACTTGTTTTAACATTTATTTATTTGTTTGTTTATTTATTTATTAAGATTTATTTATTTATACAAGCACTAGGTACAGTCAGAAGCATGGGAGGGTGAGAGAATTCACCAGGGCCAGAGCAGGGAGCAGAACAGGCAGAAAGACCGAAGTACACTGCTGAGGGGAGCAGCAGGCGAGACAGGAGAGGTCTGTCGTGCTCAATTCTTATTCAACTCCCCTCCACGTATGCAGTGACTTGTTGATAATAAAATACACATACATGTGCCACAATGTTGTCAACTGGTATATTACAATGAGTTTTCGCTTTACAGTTTTTATCTTGTATAAACACATGAACATCAACATGCACATACACATTCTGTTCTTCACACTCTCTCTTCCCCCTCTACACGCTGGTGGTAATTTTAAAACTATAGAAGGCATCCAAGATACAACCTTTGTTTTATTTAAAATACCCTTTTTTAATTCTGCTGTGCTTCAGCCTCCACCTGGATTTCTTTCCTGTTGTAACAGTATTTGTAAGAAAATTAGTACTTGTGGGCCTCCCTGGTGGCGCAAGGGGTTAAGCCGCAAACTATGAGGCCGCCCGCAGCCACTACATCGTGAGTTCTATCCCCAGCCTGGGAGCTACCCACATTGCACAGCAGACCTCTCCTGACTTGCCCGCTGCTCCCCTCAGCAGTGTATTTTGGTCAGTCTACTTGTTCTGTTGCCTACTCTGTCTCTGGTGAGTCCTCTCACCACCCCCACACCTCTGGCCTGTACCCCAGTTCTCACATGTATAAATAAATCTTTGGGGGGAAAAAAAGAAAATTAAATTAGTATTTACAAGAAAATTTCCTCGAGTAAGCATCTATGGGTCTGTAATATAAAATCCTACCATAAATAAGCAGTTTAAGGCATGTAAAAATAAAAGTTTATATATTTATTGCTATCCCTAATTATTATTATGCTTTAAAAATTCACTATCATGGGCCTCCCCAGTGGCGCAGTGGGTTGAGTGCAGCGCTGTGGAGCTGTCCGCAGCATCTACACCACTGGTTCAATTCCTGGCTGGCCAGGGAGAAACCCACATGGCATGGCAGACCTCTTCTGCCTTGTCCGCTGCTACCGTCAGCAGTGTTTCCAGTCTGTCTGACTGTTTTGCTTCCCACTCTGTCTCTGGTGAATTCTCTCACCCTCCTGCGCCTCTGGCCTGTACCCAGTTCTTGTATAAATAAATCTTTAAAAATAATAAATAAATATAAAAATTCACTATCATTTTCTTGGTGCAGATATCACAGGAACAAATTTTCCAGTTGCATGCATGAAAAGAAATTTTAATGTGCTGTCTTCATATAGTAACTAATCCAAAATAGAAAACTATCCTTGCAACAACTGAAGCCACAGGGACAGATGCACTGATTAGACTTCAACAGCATAACTTATGCTGTCTGGAAGACCTTCTGAGGCAGATGTGCCATCTTATGACTCATCTAATCATTTATTTATATACTAATGTCCACTATATTAAAACACTCACATCAGAGCAACCAAGCAATGAAAAAGAAATTCCAAATTTTGTTCCTGCAATTATAAAGTTTCCATTCAGATTCAGATTGTTTCTGAAAGGACAAAAATGTATTACTTATAAGTGGTTTTCTGCCTTTTAGTCACTGAATTCATGTAGAGTTTCTGTATACCAACTACAGTCAAATATAGTAAGTTATATTACAGAGACATACCACTGGCTACCTAGGAAAATATATTTACTTTATCTTTTACCTATTAGTAAAATAAAAACTGAGCAGTGAAATTTCCTAGAGTTTTTTTACAAAATACAAGGCATATTTGGCTTACAAGAGTAATTTTATTCCATTAATTCTGAAATCTGTTCAATGAAAAAATGATCTGAAGAAAATACTCGTCAATTTAATAATATCAATATATTAGTGCTGTTAAACAAATTATAAGGACTATTTAACAAGATATCCAAGGGAAAAATATCAGATGACTTGGATCCATTGGTAAAGTTCTCTAAGCATCCAGATTGCTATGAAGAGTTAATGTTACCATAAGTATAAAAGAAGTTATCTAATAGTCTAAATATTTATTCTAGTATCAATCTTAAGTCTTAAAGTTATACTTTGTTCATTTCTAACAGAAAAAAATGAAAAAATAACTGCAAAATGCTTTTAACTAGGAATTTGAAAATTAGAACAATAACTATAAAAGTGATCATGAATGTATCATATTGGGAGTATTAAACTTCACTTGAAAATCAAATCATGTAATTGAAGGATTTTCTACACATGCAGGGTTTTCTACATTTTCTCTCAATGTAATATTTATTGAAGGCAAATTTCAAAATTGAGAAAAACCTTTAATAATATAACCACCTTCTTATTTGTTACCAAAATAATGGGGAAATTTTTAAAAACTGTCATGTTAAACAGTAGTCAATAGCTGCATACAATCAGTAAACAAATTTAGTTCAAGGCAAGAACTACATCACCATTTAGTGGTTGCAATTTAGATTATTCTAGCGTGTAATACTTTAATTGTATAAAACAAAGCTGATGTCACAAATACAAAAGAACTTCTTGCAAAGCAAGCACCACAAGTAATTTCTATGCTGCAGCTGATGGCTGACAAATGATGAGTACTTTGTTCAAATGTATATGCTGTGCACATAAGACAACAGGTGGTTTATAAAAGAAAATACTAAAGGGAAGCTCTTTGATTTCTCATAAACAACATTTTTATAATGTTTTGCCAGAGTATCTGTTATAAACTTCAAATAGACAAAAGATTTCCTATGAAAGGTAATATAGTATGCTTTAACATAAAATAACAGTGGAACCACACAAACTAGGATTACTACTAGGCTAAAAATATTTATATGATACAATGTATGCTATCAATTTGTAGATATACTGTAATATATTCCACAGCTAAAAAATATAAAATATTTTCAAATATCTTTTCAAAATCTGTCCTTACTAAGTAATATCTGGGTACTTGTTAATAAATGCTAAGAAAAATCTCTGCATAAAAAACAAGTTGGAAAAAAAAATAAAATAACTCCCAGGTTCTAATTAGCTAGCAGTATTAAAGAAACATTTTTCCTCAACAGAAAAAAAAGTTAAACAGATGGTAATGTCCAAAATGACTAGCACTCCCACTACCACCACCAACTCAACCCAAGAAGCTAAATTTTTAATAAAGCACTGGAACCATGTTATTTTTGATATTGTTTTTAAAAAAAAGAATAGTGAAAAGTCAGAATGAAAACAAAACTTCAAAATTTGAGATAAGAGTACTCACTACCAGGCCTCCCTGGTGGCACAAGGGGTTAAGCACCGCACTATGAAGCAATCCACAGCCTCTGCAGCACAAGTTCAACCCCAGCCGGCCAGAGAGAAACCCACATGGCAAAACAGACCTCTCCTGTCTCACCCGCTGCTCCCCTCAGCAGTGTATTTCAGTCAGTCTACCTGTTCTGTTCCCCACTCTGTCTCTGGTGAATCCTCTCAACTCCCGCATCTCTGGCCTATATACCTCAGCTCTTATATGCATAATTAAATAAATCTTTAAAAAAAGAAAAAAAAAAGAGTACTCACTACCCTATCCCCCATTCCAATGATGAACTAATCACAGGAAAAAATTTATTAGGAATAGATTGCAATTAAAGGATTCTTCCCACTCCCCATTTCCAAATATTCCTACATACAAAGAATCCTTATTTGTCTTAAATGATTTTAGTTTTAGTGTGAAGGACAACTGTGGGCAGAGAAGGGTAGATTTAAAACACTAAAAAAGAGGAGAAAAAATAAACACACAAGCATGATCTTACAACTTCCCTTACAGTCACATTAATACAACCAAGGTATATTAAATTATCTCTATGAAATATTGAATTTATCTGAAACTCATATTACAAAGGTTTTGACTCCAGAGTTACACTAGCACCCAATTTACTTAATACTCTAGGCAATATTCACTTGTAACATTATGCCTGAAATACACAGTATCTATTACTCAAACTCTTCAAATGACCATGTAGCTGAAAGCTCTTCGAGTCTACAATGAAATTATGTACGCAATGCTTGCAAAGCAAAAACAGTAAATTTGAGTAATAAATTACTTTCGCTTACCTGAAATAATAGAACTTGAAAAAATTAGGTTACATTAACAGTAGATAAAAAAGTAGGCAGATTCATATATTCATAAGAACTTAGAAAGACTTTTAGGCAATTTTAAAGAATTCAAAGCAGAGGTTCTCAAAATATGGTCAGTGGATGTGGAATATGGATGTGGGATGTCTTCAAGGTCAAAATATTATTTCATACTAATATCAAGATGTTATTTGCATTACCCATTGTGTTGACATTTCCAGTCATAATACAAAATCAATGGTGGGAAAAACCAAGATCTTGCACTAATCAAGGCAGTAAAAACTTGTACTAGTAGCCTTTGTATTTTCACAGAAAAAAAAATCAATTTCACTTAAAATCTTTAATAAGACAGTAAAATTATTAATTTTCACCCTTAGTACACATTCTTCTTAATATCCTGGACAAGGAGACAGGATAGATAAAAGACTTCTATTACATACTAAAGTACAATGGTTGTAAAGGAAAATTATTTGAATTGCAAGCTGAAATGGCCTTTTTTTTTTTTTTGGTAGAACATCATTTCTACAAGAAATCAAGTTGAAAGAACAACTGACATTCAAACCACGGTTATATATTTTTCAGTATCTGGCAGCAGTTTCATTGTAAATGATAAAATTTAGGCTTTCAAGTGAAAATTAGAATTTGGGAAAACATATCTGCCACATGGGCTTGATAACTTGCCAAAATTTAAAGACTTTTCTTATGAAATCTATGGTGATATTAACAAGTATCTTTTTTGATACTGTAAATGAACTGTCATGATTTGGAAGATCTACAACACTCACTGAGAATTGTAGTTTCCAAATGACTAAACATATGCCTGGGTCATTCAAAGTATAAAAGATAGACTAATAGATTTTAAAGTAACAGAGCACAAAATGCCCACCGCTACAGCTTCAGATTCTACATTCCAATTAACTTTTAAGAAACTTCTATTTGTCGAGTTTGATGTAATATCAAAGAATAATATTCACAATTACCTGAAAAGGTTATTAAAATACTTTTCCTTTCTCCGACTATCTGGTCTGTGTTACCAGACAGATAGCTCAACCAAATCAACATATTATAAAGGACTAAATGTACAAGCCAATATGATAATGCAACATCTCCCACTTTGCCAGATACAAAGTGATTTGCAAAATAGAAAACAATCGCACTTTTTTCATTAAATATTTTTGCTTTCAAAACTGTAACTATCTTTGGGCCTCACTGGTGGCACAAGGTAGGTTAAGCACAGCACTGTGAAGATATCCACAGCCTCTGCAACCTGGAGTTCAATCCCCAGCTGGCCAGGGTGGAGCAGACCTCTCCTACCTCGCCCACTGCTCCCCTCAGCAGTGTGTCTCAGTCAGTCTGCCTGTTCTGTTCCCCACTCTGTCTCTGGTGAATCCTCTCACCTCTCCCTGCCCCGTACACCTCTGGCCTGTATCCCAGTTCTTGTATGCATAAATAAATAAATCTCTTTAAAAAATTCTTTAAACAAATATATAACTCTTTCAAAATACATTGTTGACATATACTGAGTTCATTATTTGGTTATTTTAAATACATTAAAAAGTAATTTTTAGTATTAATTTCTGATATGATAAACACTGATTGATAACGGCCTACATAAACACAAGTTTGGGGAAGACATCAGTAATGTAAAGAACATTAAAAAGTCTTGTAAGGGCCTCCCTGGTGGCGCAGAGGATTGAGCGCAGCACTGTGAAGCTGCCCACAGCCTCTGCAGTGCGGGTTTGATTCCCAACTGGCCAGGGAGAATCCCACATGGCATGGCAGACCTCTCCTGTCTCGCCCCTGCTCCCCTCAGCAGTGTATTTCAGTCAGTCTGCCTGTTCTATTCCCCACTCTGTTTCTGATGAATCCTCTCACCCTCCCACACCTTTGGTCTGTACCCCAGTTCTTGTATAAATAAAATAAATAAATAAATAAAAAAGTCTTGTAAGCAAAAAGTTTGAGAATTGCAGTTTTGGAGGTTATTAATCCCAAACCTTTTAAGATAGTTTTCTACCTATTCAGATGGAAGTAGGTGGCTGAATAGCTGCATTTGTTTTATAAAAATGACTTCCCCTAGGGACTATAAAGAGAGATATCTTAGTGAAAAATACTATAGCAATTAGAAAAAAGAACCAGAGTTCTTTTCACACTGACTATTTTCTGACCTGAGACAGAATATTGCAGATAAACATCCTTCAGGTCATACCAGATGGCACAAAGCTATCAATTATGTTCAGGAGCCAACTTGAAGTGGCTCCTTTCACCAGAGATAGAACAACTCTAATGTCAGTAAGAATGGTACCTGCAATGTACTGAGACAGAAACAAGGCTTAAATCTGTCAATTTACCAAAAGTATCTTATTCACCTTTGGAATACACTAACAAATCAACTCATTACTGTGACAACTTTTTCCCAGGAAAAAAGTCACTGTAATCTCATTTTTGAAATCCCACCTATATGCCCAAAACAGAGGAAATTAGGGGGATGAGGCCAAAGTCAGCAAAACAATTAGAAAGTTTGCAAAGCAATTAGTTTTGTTTAGTAAAACTAAACTCCTACAGGGCCTCCCTGGTGGCGCAGCGGTTGAGCGCTGGGTTGCGAAGCTGCCCGCGGCCTCTGCGGCGCCGGTTCGATCCCCAGCTGCTCCCCGGCCACCGGAGGAGGGTCCCACATGGCGAGCAGACCTCTCCTGCCGCCCGCTGCTCCCCTCAGCAGTGTACCTCGGTCCTTCTGCCTGCTCTGCTCCCCGCTCTGGCTCTGGTGAATTCTCTCACCCTCCCGTGCTTCTGACTGTACCCAGTGCATGTATAAACAAAAAACAAACAAATAAATAATAAATAAAAACATGCCTCTATAAAAAAAAAAAAAACTAAACTCCTACAACCTTTAAATTAAAATTTTTAATTCCAGATAATAAAAATTGTTATGTTGGTGTTAGTTAACAATAAACATCCACTTTCTAAAGTAAGCGCCATTTCCCTTACTTTACATAAACTATCTTCAAAGAAACGCACAGACAACATCTATCTTTAAGAAGCAGGGGGTCTCCCTGGCGGCCCAGGGGTTAAGTCTCAGTAGCATCACCACTACTGAGTTCTAGCCACTGCCAGGGATTTCATCCACATAGGGTACAGCAAACCTATCCTGTCTCACCTGCTGCTGGCCTTAGCAGTGTGTTTCAGTAAATTTCACGACTGCCTCTGGTGAATCCTCTCACCACCCCGCACCTCTGGCCTATACCCCAGTTCTTCCACACAAAAATAAATTTAAAAATTAATGATTAAGAAAAAAGAACTGAACAAAATTACAGCTTCTCTATCTAAACATGACCTCTCCCTCTGCACTCTACCCCGAGGAGTGCATGTGAGCATCAACGTCACTATCATGCTACTTTAGATTAGAAAATGTGAAAATTTTGTTAAGATAACTAGGTTCTAAGGTAAAGGAAACTAAAAACCTGAAACCATGTTCTAGTCAATTAATTAAAAGTGCACACAACAGCCATAGGGAACAGTAGTAAGAGGAAGGGCCTTAAATCAAAGAGCCCAGACCCAACTCCCAGTTCTGCCATCTGCTAGAGTGAATTTCTTAACCTCTGTTTCTCTACTGTGTAAATGATAATAGTAGTGCCTACTTCATACAAATCTTACAGAAGATAAAATGACCTAACAGGTAAAAATAAAGCCTTTAGCATGCATAAAACATATTAATCCTCAGCATATAACTTATAAATCCTCAATCAATAAAGCTTCTACCAATAAAGAGCTTTATTACTCCTTTCATATAATGTGAAATAAGGAAGGTGTTGGGTAAAACATCAACTATCAACTATCAGTCCAGTAAAGGATAGCTACCATTCTGGCTTTAGCTAGTATGGGGCAGTTATCAAAAATGATATGGAGGGCCTCCCCGGTGGCGCAGCGGTTGAGCGCTGGGTTGCGAAGCTGCCCGCAGCCTCTGCAGCGCTGCAGCGCCGGTCAATCCCCAGCTGCTCCCCGGCCACCAGAGAGTCCCACATGGCGCGCAGACCTCTCCTGCCGCCCGCTGCTCCCCTCAGCAGTGTACTTCAGTCCTTCTGCCTGCTCTGCTCCCTGCTCTGGCTCTGGTGAATTCTCTCACCCTCCTGCACTTCTGACTGTACCCAGTGCTTGGATGGATGGATAGATAGATAGATAGATAGATAGATAGATAGATAGATAGATAGATAGATAGATAGATAGATAGATAGACAGACAAATAAATAAATAAATAAATAATGATATGGAAACACCATACATAAATGTATACAAATTTTTAGTCATCAGGTGTAAGCATATTACTACCTGAAATAATATTAACTGTTTCTTTGTTCAGATTTCCCAATATTATCCAACAAGTCACTCCATGAAAAAATATAGTGATGCTTATAACATACTCTTTCTATATAAATACATAATACATATACCTTCCATTTGCAAGTAAAATAGACCAGTCTCCTGATACCTCAAATCAAATGAAACAACTTTTAAATTCTCATCTACAGGTTACAATGCTAACAGAAAAAAGAGTGACTAAAAAAACAAAGGGATTATAACAAAGGATTAAAAATTCAAATTTAAATTATAATCTGGTATTAATTTATATGAAATTTAACTCAGATCAAAAATAAAACCCTGCCAAGAACAGTAAGCTAGATACAAATCATTACCCAAATAAACACTAGGGTATTCAGGCCACTCCATTCTTTCCCAAGAACAGTCTGGCTATAGGCTCTCAGAACAGTACTGCTCATAGGACTTCTGCAGCTATTTTCCTATGAAAAATTATCCAGCTCTACCCCTTTACTCTCCATAAGGCACAAAGTTGATTTTGTAAATTTTTTAACCAATTTATATAGACTTTACCTTGCTCCCAATGTATACTGGCACAATTTACATAGTTGATTAAACAGGGTATGAAATTTTTCCTTTTGAAAATCAACATAGCAACGTCTAGCAAGAGCCACCAAGGGAAGTTATTCCCTGATTCATTAACTTCTCTCCAATAAATATTCTTTTTTCTCCAATAAATATTTCTTTAAGGTAGTAACAAAGTAAAGGCAAAAAGGTACATGAATAAATTCACTCACTGAAAAATTATCTAACAAAAAAAATGAAAACATATCTCAATATTAATGATAAACTGTAGATCATTGACACAATGAAATGTCCAATCATTAAAATTAATATTAAAGCTATTTTAAAATAAGAAAAATGTTTTATGATATAACTAAGTAATAAAATACTATTGGGAAGTAAACATAGGATAGCAATTAAAAGTATGGGTGGTGTTAAAATTCCCAATTCTGCCATTCAGTAGTTGTGTGATTTTTAACTAATTAAACTGAGAGACTCAGTTTCCTCATTTCTAAAAGGAGGTAGAGAGAGAACTAACTCAGTCTCTTAGAAGATCAAAAAAAATTACTGAAACGTGCTTGGTCTCTAACTCAATTTCTTTCTATTATTGCAACCACAGTATATAGACAGCATACCTAAATGGTGTTTAGTGACAAAACTGTGGTTCTATATTTTAAATTATTACCTATAGTAAATTTATCCAATGTTGCTTATAGTCTCCTCAACACTTTAATTGAAAGACCTCAAACCTTGGTCTGAATATAACCCTGAACATAACAGTTTCAAATTAAAAAAAAAAAATTAAAATCATTTTAATTAGTTCTTTCCCAAACATGTTAACCCGCAACAACAAATCAGAATTCAGCATATATAATCAAAGATGGAGAAAACAAAAAGTTGGGGAAATGAATGGAGTATGTACAAATCCTCTATTTTCTCACTAGTGCTTCATTAAAATACAAAAAATAAATTTAGTTGGGGGTAAGGGAGAACACTATTTGCAGAAAGCTAAATAATCCACTGTTTCAGTTCTATTCATGTGACAACCTGGTATGTGAGAGAAGACTCACATACCTTGTCCCTTTATATTAGGTGCAAGAGACAAAGAATAAAACCACCTTCCCCTAACCCAACTCCCTACCTATGGGAATTTCAAGATATCACAATGTCTGGTGGTACAATGGAATCTTCTCTAGGTACTGTGACAAGAGTTTATTCAAGTCCAGGCCAGTCAGGCAATGAACCTTCCTCCCTCCCATTTAGGGAGCAAGAACAGGAAAGACAGAGTGGTGGGTGGGAGGATAACACAGATCAGAAAGGAGACATCATTGACCTGGAGAAGCAAATTCCCAGCTCCTGGCCAATTGGGGGAGGAGGGTTCTGATGGGGCACAACCTAACCTCATCAATAGAGAGTTCTAAAAGACCAGATCTGCTACACAACTTACAGCCCTTAGAGGTAGCCCTATATTTCATAGGCTATCAAGTGGCACTACCAAGCCATAAGCTGAAACTTATGTCAACTGATATAGAAAAGCTCTACATGGTATATAATGGGTGGTACAAGGATATCAATACAAAATCTGCAAAAGGGGGGCCTCCCCTGGTGGCGCAGCATTTGAGCACTGGGTTGTGAGGCTGCCCGCAGCCACTGCAGCACCAGTTCAATCCCTGGCCACCTGGGAGGGTCCCACAAAATAAATAAATAAATTAATTAATTAATTAATGAAATCTGCAAAAGGGTAAGTTACAGGAAATTGAAAATACACTATAATAAAACACAAGTACTCATCTAAGTTTATTTACATAAGTATAACAATGAATGTGTTGGTTTTCAATGTCAATGCTTCTATTTTTTAACTTAACATAATGACAGTGGTCTGACAACTAAGAAAAAAGCCATTCAAATTTTGATGCTGAAAAATCAAGAGTCTCCAGGATTGTAGAGTCCCTGAGTAACTTCAAATTGTTAGTGATAGAAGGGATCTTAAAATAATCCATATAGTTGGTTATTTTGAACAGAGGACAGGAAAAAGACCTCTTTATGTCAGAAAAGACAATCAAGGAAAAGAATGAGAATGCCTCAAGCACCTATAGTAGATATAAGACCACCATGAGTATGCGACTATGGTCTAGCAATTAAATTGTAAATAGCTAGTAGGTTAAATAACTTTATACAACATTACAATGCAAAGTAGAAGGAACTGTTTCCTACTGCAGCAATATTTTCCACAGTAAGCAGAAGTTGGTTATTAGAATACAGTGTATATGTAGATGAGAACCACTGCATAATTACCTAACCCATTTAATTTGTACAGAAGAAACAAAGAAAACATATGTTTTTTGGTCAGATTGTTTACTGCAATCCAATACTAGATTAATTTAATAAATACTGCTGAAAAAGAAAATTACAGGACCCAAAGAAAAAACTACACTATTAGGATACAATCAAAGACAGCTTTATATTGGCAATTTGTGTCTAGGCAAAAATGTGTGATTCATTTTAAACTTTTAAATGACGTGCTTATGGGGAGTGGGGGAAAGGGGTTCTTGAAAACAGTAATTTATGTTCATGGTAATTAAAAGCGATTTACAAAACATATAAACACCTAACTTAACCTAAGGGATAAGGAGGGGGGCAATTAAATGAAGGCATTTTTACCTTCTCATTAGCAGTTCAATAAAGTTGTAATGCCCTGAAGGCTACAATTCCATATAAACTAGAAAGACAACTTAAAATCTATTTCTTCCATCACTACTACCTTCATCTCTTTTTGGCAAACATAGGCAACAAACTAAAGGAATTCTCTGGAATCTTATTGTTAAAGTTCTAGCTAAGTAATTAGGCATATGAAATTCAAACAGATACAGAGGGACAGTAATGTAAAACAGGATGAAGACACAGAATGAAGACACATCTGTCATTAATAACACAGGAGAGAGGATAAGGGCTTGTATTTTTTTCTTAGACAAAAATTCTAACCATCTGCACAGAAATTATACATATAGATTAATTTTAGTTCTGTGTAAAAACTTGTCTGCCCACTTTAAAAGGGGAGAAAGTCAACAATCCCGGCTGGCCAGCGAGAATCCCACAAGGCGAATCAGACCTCTCCTGTCAAGCCTGCTGCTCCCCTCAGCAGTATGTTGTTCTGTTCCCTGCAGTCTCTGGTGAATCCTCTCACCCCCCACAACTCTGGCCTGTACCCCAGTTCTTGTACACATAAATAAATAAATCTTAAAAAAAAAAAGCCCTACAGTCCCTTGAAGTCATCATTTTAAAAAAAGCATTTAAGACATATAAACCAAGGAAATTTTGTGTTTGCTTCAGCAGCACATATACATAAACCAAGGAAATTTCAAAACTGAATACAGTGTCAAAGTTTTATTGTGGTCATCTATATCAATGTACCATGTAATGGGGACAAAGCAGTACACAATATACAAGTCAAAATTTTAAAAGCATAAAATCGATTATATACATTCCCTCTTCTCATTCACACACACACACACACACACACACACAAACACACACACACACTCTTTTTTTTTTTTCCAGATTAATTTATTTATTTTTTTTTTTTTTATAAATTTTATTGTTATATTCCCCATACAATTGCCGCCCCCCATTCTGACCCCAATCCTCCCCTCCCGCCCCCCGCCCCCCTAAAAGTGTCTCTGGTTCATAGTTTTTTGTTGATTTTGATTTTCACTTTCTTATAGTTTTTCATTTTCCTGGTCCATTATTTAAGTTTTCTAGATTCCTGCTATGAGTGAGACCATCCGGTATTTTTCTTTTTCTTTTTGGCTTATTTCGCTGAGCATGATCCCTCCAGCGCCATCCATGTTGCAGCAAATTGCATGTGTTTATCTTTTTTGAATGCTGAGTAATATTCCATGGTATATATGTACCACATCTTCTTGATCCAGTCATCTATTTTTGGGCATTTGGGTTGTTTCCAAAGCTTAGCTATTGTAAACAGTGCTGCTATAAACATAGGGGTGCAGGTGTTCTTTGGAATTGATGTTTCTGTGTCCTTTGGGTAAATACCTAGGAGTGGAATTGCTGGGTCATATGGAAGCTCTATGTTTTAGTAGGTCCAGAAATCTCCACACAGCTTTCCACAGTGGTTGGACCAGTTTGCCTCCCACCAACAGTGCAGAAGAGTTCCTTTTTCTCCACACCTCGCCAACATTGTTGTTGCTAGTTTTTTTAATATGTGCATTTCACTGGTGTAAGATGGTATCTCATGGTAGTTTTGATTTGCATTTCCCTGATGACAAGTGATGTTGAACATTTTTTCATATGCCTGTTGGCCATTTGCATTTCCTCTTCAGAGAAGTTTCTTAAGCTCTTCTGCCCATTTTTGACTGGATTATTTTCTTTGTTGTTGTTGAGTCTCATCAGCTCTTTGCAGATTTTTGTGATCAGTCCTTTATCATTAGTGTTGGGTGCAAAATGTTCTCCCAGTTGGTGGGTTTCTCTTTGTTTTTGTTATTGTCTCTTTTTGCTGTGCAAAAGCTCTTTAATTGATATAGTCCCAGCTGTTTATCTTTGCCTTCACTATCACTCCTTGAGGTGATTGTGTCTGTAAAGAGTCTTTGATGTGCAAATCACGTAGTGTTTCGCCTATATTTCCTTCTATATATTTTATGGTTTCAGGTCTTATGTCTAGTTCTTTAATCCATTTTGAGTTGATTTTTGTGTATGGTGTGAGGTGGTGGTCAAGCTTCATTCTTTTGCATGTAGCGACCCAGTTTTCCCAGCACCATTTATTGAACAAACTTTCTTTGCTCCAATGCATAGTCTTTGCTCCTTTGTCAAAGATTAGTTGACCATAAATCTGTGGGTTTATTTCTGGATTTTCTATTCGATTCCATTGGTCTGTATGTCTGTTCTTGTTCCAATACCATGCAGTTTTGATGATTATGGCTTTGTAGTATAGTTTGAAGTCTGGGAGTCTGATGCCTCCCATTCCCTTCTTTTTTTTCAGGAGAGCTTTGGTATTCGGGGTTTTTTGTGATTCCATATGAATTTCATCAATAATTTTTCTATTTCTTTGAAGAATGACATTGAAATTTTGATTGGAATAGCATTGAATCTGTATATTGCTTTTGGAAGGATGGCCATTTTAATAATGTTTATTCTTCCAATCCATGAGCAGGGGATGTCTCTCCATTTCTTTGTGTCTTCTTCTATTTCTTTAACAGTGTTTTATAGTTTTCTTTGTATAGGTCCTTTACCTCTTTTGTTAGATTTATTCCCAAATATTTGATTTTTTTTGTTTCAATAACAAAAGGGATGGTCTTTTCGATTTCTTCTTCTTCAGATTTATTGTTTGTGTATAGGAAGGCTACTGACTTTTGCGTGTTGATTTGTATTCCTGCCACTTTACTGAACTGATGATGAGTTGAATTAGCTTTTCTGTGGAGTTTTTGGGGTTCTCTATGTATAATATCATATCGTCTGCAAATAGTGATAGTTTGACTTCTTCTTTTCCTATTTGGATTCCTTGGATGTCTTTCTCTTGTCTTATTGCCCTGGCTAGGACTTCCAGTATTAATATTGAAAAAGCAATGGTGAGAGTGGACATCCTTGTCTTGTTCCAGATTCTAATGAATTGCTTTCAGCTTTTCACCATTGAGAATGATACTGGCTGTTGGCTTGTCATAGATGGCCTTTATGATGTTGAGGTATGTTCCTTGTATCCCAAGAACTTCAAGGGCTTTTATCATGAATGGGTGTTGCACTTTGTCGAAAGCTTTCTCAGCATCTATTGATATTATCATATGGTTTTTATATTTCTTTTTGTTGATGTGTTGGATAACGTGATTGATTTTCGGATGTTAACCATCCTTGTGCCCTGGAATGAATCCAACTTGGTCGTGGTGAATTATCTTATGGATACATGTGGATTCTGATAGCTAAAATTTTATTGAGGATTTTTGACATCAGTGTTCATTAGGGAGATTGGCCTGTAGTTTTCCTTTTTTGTGTTGTCCTTGTTCGGTTTTGGTATTGTGTAATGTTGGCTTCATAGAACGTTTGGTATTGTCCTTCCTTCTTCAATTTTTTGGCGGAAGAGTTTGTGAAGGATAGGCACTAATTCGTCTCTGAATGTTTGGTAAATTCATTTGTAAATCCTCAGGTCCTGGGCTTTTGTTTTTGGGGAGGTTTTTGATTACCATTTCAATTTCGCTAATTGTAATTGGTCTGTTTAGGTGTTCTATTTCTTCTTTATCTAGCTTTGGGTGATTGTAGAGTTGTAGGAATTTGTCCATCTCCTCTAGATTGTTAAACTTGTTTCCATATACTGTTCATAGTAGTTACTGATTTATTCTTTTGATTTTCTGCTGTGTCGTTTGTGATTTCTCCTCTTTCATTGATGATCCTGTATTTGTGCTTTCTCCCTTTTTTCCTTTGTGAGCTGGCTTAGGGGTTTGTCTATTTTATTGATTTTTTTCAAAGAACCAGCTCTTGGTTTCATTGATTTTTGGATTGTTTTTTTAGTTTCAATTTCATTTATTCTGCTTTGGTTTTTATTATTTCTTTTCTTCTACTGGTTTTGGGGGTTTTTTGTTGTTCTTTTTCTAGATTTTGAGCTTCGAGATTAGGTTGTTTCTTTGCGTTCTTTCTTGTTTCTGATTGAGCTTCTATTGCTATATTTTTTTCCTCTTATTACTGCTTTTGTCTGCATCCCATCATTTAGGATATTAGCGTGTCCTCCTTGTTGCTTCAATTCAAAAAAAATTTTTTTATTTCTTCTTTGATCTCCTCATTAGTCCAATGGTCTTCCAGTAGTGTGGTTTTTAATCTCCATGAGGTAGGAAAGTTCCTTGCCTTCTTTTTATGGTTTATTCTAGTTTGATGCCTTCATCGTCAGAAAAAATGGTTGATATGATTCAATCTTGGTGTATCTGTTGATGTTTGTCTTGTGCCCCAGTATGTGATCGATCCTGGAGAATGATCCGTGTGCGCTTGAGAAAAATGTGTACTCGCGTTTTTTGGGGTTTAGTTTCTATAGATGCTGTTAAGCCCAATTGCCTTAGGTCTTATTTAGAGCTTTGGTTTCTTTACTTATTTTTTGTCTTGTTGATCTATCCATTGTTGATAGTGGTGTGTTGAAGTCTCCCAGTACGTATGTGTTTTCTCTGATGTCTGTTTTCAGAGAGGACAACAGTTGTCTGATATATTTTGGTGCTCCTTCGTTTGGTGAGTATATGTTAATGAGTGTTATTTCTTCTTGAAGTATTGTCCCTTGATCATAATGTAGTGACCATTGGGGTCTCTTTTTATCTTTTTGAGTTTGAAATCTGTTTTATCTGATATAAGTATAGCTGTTCCTGCTTTCTTTTTTGGTCCATTTGCTTGTAGGATTGTTTTCCATCCTTTAACTTTGAGCCTATTTTTATCTTTTGTAGCTAAATGTGTTTCCTGGAGACAGCAAAAGGTTGGGTTTTGTTTCTTAATCCAGGCTGCAACTCTGTGTCTTTTTATTGAAGAGTTTAGTCCATTTACATTTAGAGTTAATATTGATATGTTAACATCTGTATTTGCCATTTGTTTTTTCCTTTGATTTTATTTATTTATTCTTTTAATAACTTTTTTTTTTTTTTTTGGCCTTCTTTCATTGTTATTCGTCGCTCTGAGGTTCTGGCTTTAGAACTCCTTGTAGTATTTTTTGGAGTGGGGGTTTAGTTGCAATGAAATTCCGGAGTTTCTGTTTGTCTGGGAAGGTCCATATTCTTTCTTCAAAGAGGAAGGAGAGCTTTGCGGGATAGAGTATTCTTGGTTGGCATCTGTTTCTTGGAGTCTGTTGACTATGTCCCTCCACTCTTCCTTGCCCGTAGTGTTTCTTCGGAGAAGTCTGATGTCAGCCTGATTGGTTTTCCTTTGAATGTTATCTGTTTCTCCCTCTTGCCAGCTTCATTATTTTTTCCTTGTCCTGGATTCTTGGGAGCTTTACTATTATGTGTCTTGCTGTATTTTCTTTCGTCGTGGAAGTTTGGTGTTCTTCTTGCTTCTTGTATATCAATTTTCAGCTCCTTCTTCACATTTGGGAAGTTCTCTTCATTATCTCTTTGAATTTTTCTCTGTTCCTACATCTCTCTCCTCTCCTTCTGGTATTCCTATAACTCTTATATTTCCTTTCCTCATGGAGTCCGATAGTTCCCGAAGTCTTTCTTCGTTCTTTTTCCTTCGTACTTCTCTTTCCTTCTCTGTTTTGGTTCTTTTTATTTCTGTGTCTTCAAGATTATTATTCGTTCTTCCATTTCATCTATTCTGCTTTCATTGCTTTTCCCAGAATTCTTTAGTTCTTCCATTATTCTTTGATCTCCTGCATTTCTTTTACTTCCCTCTTTAGGGACTCAATTTCTTTCTTCTGACCATTGTTTTCCCTCTCTAGGGACTCAATTGCATTCTTCTGATCGTTGATTATTTTTCCCTTTCATTTTTTCCTTTATGACTTCTGTCAGTTTTTTAATCCGGCAATTTTAAATTCTCTTTCTGGAAGGCTCAGAAATTCTTCCAGTTATTGTCGTTGCAATCTGGGGGCTGGCTTTCTTTTTGTGGTGTGCTTTTTCTCTGGAGAGTTGCTAGGTTGCGTGTGGTTCTTCTCCTCCCTACTGTCTGTTTTCTAATTTGCCGTATGCGTTGGGACACTGTGTTGTTGGGACTTGCCGGCATCTTGGGTGGGCTTCTCTGTTCCCCTCTGGTTCTTCCAGGAGTCATCTGTCAGTTTCAAGCAGCCTTTACTGGAGAAAGGTCCCTGTTCTAAAATGCCGATGTGGGGACACACTCCCCTGTGCGCCTGGTCTGCCCCGGCGGTGGGTTCCTGCTCCCCTCTGGGCTTGGACTGCAGGCCAGAGGGGGTCTGGCGTGGGCGAACTTCCCCCGCTCACCTCTGGCTCCTGAGGAAGCCTTCTGCAGGTAGTCTTTACTGAAGAAATGTCCCTGTTCTAAAATGGTGATGTGGGACACACCCTGCGCTTCTGGTCTCAGGCACACTATTCTGCGCGCCTGGTCTGCCCCGGCTGTGGGTGCTCGCTCTCCCTGTGGGCTCAGACTACTTGTTCAGAAGGGGCCCGGTGTGGGCTAACTCCCCAGCTGGCCACTAGCTCCTTCAGTAGCCTGTGCTGGGGTCAAGTCGCTAGGTGGCACCGAGATCTCTCCTAGAGCCCTTGGGGGAGCTGATTTTCCCCGTGGGACAGGGAGCAGAGCGGGGATGTAGGGTACACCTCAACGGCTTTTGGGGTGCTGTGTCTCCTTGTTGCCCACCGTCGTGGGGAACCACGCCGGAATTTCGTGCCCCGGTCTCAGTTCCAAAGCCCTCAGTTCCAGGACGCGGGCTGTAGCCCAGATCAGTGGCGCGGGAATGGCGCCTTTTGAATCCCGCTCCCCTGCCTGGGCGCCTTGTTCCTGCTCACTCAGGGAGGGCCTCCGCCCGGGTCTCAGTTCCAAAGCCCTCAGTTCCAGGACGCGGGCTGTAGCCCAGATCAGTGGCGCGGGAATGGCGCCTTTTGAATCCCGCTCCCTGCCTGGGCACCTTGTTCCTGCTCACTCAGGGAGGGCCTCCGCGCGTCTCCCCGCAAGCCTAGGTCGCAGGCGCAGGGCCCTGGGCAGCTGCAATCCGAGCAGCGCTTTCGCGCAAGCTTACTGGGCGGCTGGGGCTGTGTGTGCTGGTGCTGGGCTCCTCCTGGTGGGCGGGGCTCTCTTTACTGGCGCCTGGAGCTCACCTCCGCGGCGGATCCTGCAGGGTTCGCCTCAGCTCCCGTTCACGGGCACACACTCTTATCTATTTCCTTAGCTAGGTTGTTATCTCAAGATTTTGGCAGATTAGGAAAATGTAATGTCTAGTAACAACTAATATATGGACACTACAGAAAAACTATGGTAACACTGGTAAAAATTTTACCATCAACTCCCCTCTCAATTCTAAGTCATTCTGTTTTTTCCTTTCCATTGGCAACTGTTAAAATGTTTTAACCAATGCCCTAGTATACAGTTTTTCTCCAACCTTGTACATTTACATTTCCTGAAATACCTTTTATTACATCCTACTACTTATAAAAATAAGTCTGTATTTTTATTTTTTATCAAGATTTTTTTTATCTTGCTATCCATATAACCTCATCCAACCTGTTTCTAGAATATCTATCCCTTCTTTGATATTCTCTATCATGAATTTTTTATGTACCATTCATTTAGCAGTTATCACCTGCTGTTTTTTATTTCCTAAGTCTACATACTTTCAAATTTCCTTTCTAGGCAGATGAAAGGGCCCAAGGATCTAGGCTGACTAGATTGTCTCATAATATAGAATGGTAAGGTTAGGCTAGTTGCCAAATGAAGGAATAGCAAGAATCAACTCCAAAGGAGTAAAGGATATTAAAACCTTGGATTGAAGGAAAGAAGAGTAATATAGGATAAAGATACTCAAGAGGAAAAGCCAGAAAAGACTCTGTTGGTAACTGGGAACAAGTGGGATTGGGGGGGGCTAATAAAAAAAAGTAATATTGTTTGTCTACCATCGCCTCCCAGCTAGGCCTGAGTAAGGTCATAAAAGAGGAAAAACCTGGAATTTTTCAATGAAGAAATAAATTGTTGATGTGAATATAAATGATACATTTTAGAGGGCAAGTGGCAAAAGACTGAAGTTCCCATAAACTAGTAATTTCACTTGAAAACTATGCATACTTGTTTGCAAAGACTTCTGTGTAACAACAGTCACTTCAACATTTCTAAGCAAATCAATGACCACTTACAAGGAAATATTAACCTTCAATATACCCATATAATGTAATCTGTGGAGTTACTGAAATATAAGAAAACCTATCAATGGTACTGACAAGGAAAAATGAGCAAATTATATTAAAGGTAAAATTAAATTGTCAGTGTATGACAGGATCACTATACTTGTGGCAGAAATTTATTTTTTTTTTAATTTTTTTTTATAGAGGCATGTTTTTTATTTATTTATTATTTATTTGTGTTTGTTTGTTTTTTTGTTTATACATGCACTGGGTACAGTCAGAAGCACGGGAGGGTGAGAGAATTCACCAGAGCCAGAGCAGGGAGCAGAGCAGGCAGAAGGACCGAAGTACACTGCTGAGGGGAGCAGCGGGCGGCAGGAGAGGTCTGCGCGCCATGTGGGACCCTCCTCCGGTGGCCGGGGAGCAGCCGGGAATCAAACCAGCGCCGCAGGGGCCGTGGGCAGCTTCGCAACCCAGCGCTCAACCGCTGCGCCACTGGGGAGGCCCGGCAGAAATTTATTTATAACAATGTACAACGAGTATAAAAATAAATTTTGGAGGCATTATGCTCCAAAAGTGGACATTCTGGGAATGCAGGAGTTTATTTTCTACATTACCTTTACCTATCATATTTCAATTATTGATAAAGTATGTGCTACACGTCACCTTGGAGGAAGAAAAGAAGCATATAACCTTTCTCACTTTTTCAGCATAAGAAAAGCATTTAGGGTACTATAATGAGGCAAGAAAAAAACCTTTAGTTAATAATAAAAAAGTAAAGCACTTACTTCTGATGACTGAGAACAAAATACAAACAGGAAATTTTTGTGAAAACCTTAATTATTTCCTAATTTGTTTACAATATGCATATATCATTTAGAATATTTTAATATAATGGATTTTTCTCTTTAAGTACAGCATCTGTTTGGTCATTTATAATCAAAAGGTATAGTAAAATACTGTAAAACCAAAAGTGTCTACTCATTAAGGTATGAGGGGTGTGAGTGCAAGCACATATTAATTATCAGTTTTATATGCATTAGAGAATGATGCTCATTTTTTTTAAAGCACAAATTTTTTCTTCTTACATTTACATATAATCCATTATAAGGAAACATTTTTTGATATCAAGTCCATGATTACTGATTACATCTCAAACAGTGAGTTGGCATGACTAGCAAGGGTTTCCCTTTGCTTTGACAAACCAACAAAGGATTCATGTTTAGGTGACTCTATACTGTGCATGTTAAAACAACATGGTATATAGACAATAAAATTGCTAAGAATATATTTTAAAAGCTATGCTTCTTGGGCCTCCCCTGGTGGCGCAGCGGTCGAGCACTGGGCTGCGAAGCTCCCCGCAGCCTCTGCAATAGCGGTTCCAATCCCCGGCCACAAGCGAGGGTCCCACATGGCACAAAGACCTCTCCTGCCGCCCGCTGCTCCCCTCAGCAGTGTACTTTGTCCATCTGCCTGTTCTGCTCCCTGCTCTGGCTCTGGTGAATTCTCTCACCCTCCCGCACCTTCTGACTGTACCCAGTGCTTACTTATATCAATAAATAAATAAATCTTTTTTTTTTTAAATAAAAAAATAAATAAATAATAAAAAAAATAAAAGCTATGCTTCTTTCCCTACCATTCTTCCTCTTGGGGAGACGAGCTGGGGGGAACAGTCAGATGAAATGAAATGCTGAATTCTCAAAGATGTTCCCTCAATCTTTTCATCTTTCAAAGTCCAGCTTAGGTTAATTTGACCAACTCCTGGTTCTACCTGGATAGTCAGAGACAGGGCACAGGCAGGATTCCATGGTAGACAGTGGATAATATCCCTAGATAATATCCTTCCACCAAGAATACATAAGCTGAGGCTGCAATAATTTCATACAAAGAAATTACTTTGATACTAGGAAAAAGAGGTATAAAGGAAGTCTTACCTTCTCCCAAAGTTTCCCCCTTCCCCTCAATACATACACCACACACACACACACACACACACACACACTCTCTCACTCACTCACTACACCACACACACCAAGAATGTACAGCTTAGAAATGCCAAGTACCACTTTAGGACTGAACAGACCATACAAATATAATGTTATGGGAGCAATCAAGAAAGTAATTTAACCGTAGAACGCACTAATTTAGTTATCTGAGAGTAACCTCCTCAACTAAATATCCTGGCAGAACCATCCTGATTAGCCCAGTTTAAAAATCAAATCAAACATTAAGAAACAGATCACTGACAACTCCTGAATTACAACATTCTAAATCAAAAACGTCTTCTCACTGTTTTAATACAGAACTCCCAAGAATTTTATTTAGATCATATGTGCGTATCTTAAATTCGTATTTAAAATAGAAAATTCCTGTTTTAAAAATCAAAATAATATATATTCCAAAATAAAAACATTAGTCACCCATCTCTCCCTCCACCCCAGTTCCATTCCCCAAAAAATCTATCAACAATTTGATGTATCATCTTCAAATCTTTTCCTATGAGTATAAAGTAGAGTTGAATTGTCTAATACTGTAGCCACAATCCACATGTGACTATTATTTTAAAGATTTATTTATTTATGCATACAAGAACTGGGGTACAGGCCAGAGGTTTGGGGGGGAGGTGAGAGGATTCACCAGAGACAGAGTGGGGAATAAAACAGGTAGACTAACTGAAACACACCGCTGAGGGGAGCAGCAGGAGAGACAGGAGAGGTCTATTGCACTGTGTGGGTAGCTCCCTCACTGGGGATCGAACTCGTGCTGTGGTGGCTGCTGATAGCTTCGTAGGTTGCGTCCCAACCCCTTGTGCCACCAGGGAGGCCCCACATGTGACTATTAAATACTTGAAAGATGGCTACTCTGAATGGAGATGTACCCCACCTGCAAATTACAAGCCAAATTTTAAGAACATGGTAGCAAAAATGGTAAAATATCAATAATTTTTCATATAAACTATATATTAGATTACTGATAAATATATTATTAAAATTAATTTCACTGCCTCATTTTTAATGTGGCTACCAGAAATTTTAAATTACATCTGTAGTCTGTATTACATTCCTATTGATAAGTGCTGGTGCAAAGGCTAGCAGTGTAGGTTTTAAGTCTGACTTGCTTCACTGAGTACTCCTCCTCAATATACTATGTACCAACTATGTAACCCTGGGGAAATTTCCTAACCTCTTTTTTCTAACATACAAGGTCTTATTTCTAAGTACCTATTTAGAAAATTTTAACAAGTTTGATCTATAAATAGCTTGACAGTAAGTGCTGTGATGATGTCAAAGGTGCTGTTCTTCAAATAACACACAAACAACTTAGCTTCTTGTTGAAATATAACTTCAAAACTTCTGACAGCTTTAAAAAACTAAGGATTCACTGAAATTAACAGCCTCGCGTTGAAAACCTTAAAAATCTAACAATAAGAAGTCATATCACTTCTAAATCTTGGTAAAAACAAGTCACATTGGCCACTAAACATGAGGAAAAAAATTTTCTAAACAAAATACCTGTTATCAGAAGTTACTACATGTATGAATTTTAAAAGAATTTGCTTCCCATAATACAGCTGCTATTACTTCCCTATTCTGTACTGAATCTCTGCAAGCAGTTTCATTCAAAAAGAGTTGTTTATAAGAGAATTTTATAGTTTGTGGTAACCAACAATTAAAGAAAAACCAAAACCCAAAAATGTAATTACACACTTAATAATATATTATTGAATATCTTGATAGTTTATTTTCACTGCTACACTAGAAGTTTCATAAAAGCCCAGAATCTATTAGATTCTGCTACCTAACCATATATTTCCAGTACCCAGACAGAATACAATCTATATTTAATTAATGAATAATAAACAAATAAACTGCATTTATGGTGACTAAAATATTTGAAGAAAATATATCTTTTAAAGAGTAGCAATATAAAAAGTAAAATCCTATCTCATACTCAAATTTAATAATCAGATTGCCAAAGATAAAAATAATTGTAATCTGAAATTTAAGAATTCTCAATTCAAAGTAATCATTTTATCTTTTTAATCTCTACACATCTTCTTTACTAACAAATTCAACACAGGTTTCTTAAAATTCTGGTCATAGATGTATCATTCTGTATTCAGTGCATTACACAATAATATATATCATAGTTCATAAATTCCTAAGATGCATATTTTCATTTTAATATCTCTGAAATCAAACTCTTGAAAAATATGGTATCTAGGGCCTCCTGGTGGCACAGGGGTTAAGTCTCAGCGCTATCAAGCTATCAACAGCTACTGCAGCACAAGTTCCATCCCGGGACAGGGAGCAAACCCACGTGGCTCAGCAGACCTCTCCTGACTCACCCACTGCTCCCCTCAGCAGTGTATTTCAGTAGATGTGCCTGTTCTGCTCTCCACTCTGTTTCCGGTGAATCCACTCACCCTCCACACCTCTGTCCTAGACCCCAGTCCTTGTATGCATAAATAAATAAAATAAATCTTTAAGGAAAAAAAGTATGGTATCTAGTCTAAGTGGATTATTTTCTAAAATCTTTAGCCTGAGAGAAATACAATAACATATGCATGGTCCTAACCAGATTTTTTTCCCCCCTTCAGTTTAGAAAAAAATTATCAGATGAGTATTATATGAGAGACAACAAAACCAAAGACTTTATTACTGCCATTTATTAATGGTTTCAGGCCATTGTCAAGATCTTACTATCACCTTAAAATGCTCTAAATTTTTTTTTAATTTTTTTTATTTTTATTTTTTTTTAAATAATAAATTTTATTTTTATATTCCCCATACAATTGCAGCCCCCCCATTCTGACCCCCAATCCTCCCCTCCCGCCCCCCCCCCCTAAAAGTGTCTCTGGTTCATAGTTTTTTGTTGATTTTGATTTTCACTTTCTTATAGTTATTCATTTTCCTGGTCCCTTATTTAAGTTTTCTAGATTCCTGCTATGAGTGAGACCATCCGGTATTTTTCTTTTTCTTTTTGGCTTATTTCCCTGAGCATGATCCCTTCATCAGGGAAATGCAAATCAAAACTACCATGAGATACCATCTTACACCAGTGAGAATGGCACATATTAAAAAAACTAGCAACAACAAATGTCGGCGAGGGTGTGGAGAAAAAGGAACTCTTCTGCACTGTTGGTGGGAGTGCAAACTGGTCCAACCACTGTGGAGAGCTGTGTGGAGATTTCTGGACCTACTAAACATAGAGCTTCCATATGATCCAGCAATTCCACTCCTAGGTATTTACCCAAAGGACACAGAAACATCAATTCCAAAGAACACCTGCACCCCTATGTTTATAGCAGCACTGTTTACAATAGCTAAGCTTTGGAAACAGCCCAAATGCCCAAAAATAGATGACTGGATCAAGAAGATGTGGTACATATATACCATGGAATATTACTCAGCATTCAAAAAAGAAAAACACATGCAATTTGCAGCAAAATGCTCTAAATTTTAGCTCTTAAACCTAACCCTAACTGAAAATTTTGTCAAATACCCCATTCTAAACCACACATTCACTCTCTTTTACCAAAATATGTGCTCTTGAATCTCATCAGGAAATCATATCTATGATTGCATTTCTCATTTCTCTTCCTTATTTTTACTACCACTCTTTTAAGCTCTATTTAACCATCTTCTCAAATCCAAACATTCAGTTCTCTTGCCCCCATCCATGCTTGCCCTATCAATCCTACTTCTTAAGAGACATCTTCTTTCTGGATGTCCCAAGTACACAAATTCAAAACACTGCCAAACTGAACCCAGCTCACTCTGAAGATTAGCTGTTCCTTCTATATATAATGTCTTAGTGAATGGCATCAAGATTCATTCAACTGACACAGTCCAGAAACCAAGAAATCACACTTGATGCTACCCCGTCTTTTGACACCTTCATCTCAATCAACAACAACAAAAAAACCCATCAGCAAAATATAGTAGTTCTCACCAATGTACAGGCTTTTCAATAACACTATTCTACATAACTCTATCTCCCCCTGATAACTTTATTTTTGCCTACACCAAAATCCCTTCCAGAAGGTCTCTCCATACTTTCACCCAAAGTAATCTAGATCAGAACTTCTCAAACTATCTGTGGTAGAGTTCTGTAAAATACACTAAAGATGAATTATTAGGCAAATTAATTTTTATTTTTTTTAAAGATTTATTTATTTGTACAAGCACTGGGTACAGTCAGAAGCGCGGGAGAGTGAGAGAATTCACCAGAACCAGAGCAGAGAACATAACAGGCAGACTGACGAAGATGTACACTGCTAAGGGGAGCAGCGGGAGGCAGGAGAGGTCTGCGCGCCATGTGGGACCCTCGCCTGATGGCTGGGGATCGAACCTGCGCTGCAGAGGCTGCGGGCAGCTTCACAACCCAGCGCTCAACCGCTGCGCCACTGGGAAGGCCCACAAATTAATTTTTAAAAGACACAAAAATTAGTACAAATTTTTATTAGTTGCAAATGAAAAAAATTACTTCATTAAAATGCTATAAATTTTCCTAAATGCTCATTTCCATTGCTATAGTTATTTTGTCAAGGATCGCTGACAAAAAGCACTAAACCTGACCACAACTGGCCCCTACCGCTAACTTGTGTTCACTTCACTGGCATTAATTTGTTCACTATTAATACCATTATCATAAAGTACAGTCTTGAACTGAGTCTTAACCTAAACCTTTCTATTTGGCAGAGAATTACTATATTCTTGACTCACTTCTGTAGTTAAAAGAACACAAACTAACACAATTGTATCTGTTTTTTCTCTTTGCTTTACATCCCTTTCTCTATTAAGGATAGCTGACCTGTAATTTCTCCTTACTCATTTCCTCCTTAATAAATATTCCCAGATGGGGGCCTCCCTGGTTGCTTAGGGGTTAAAGCCTCAGCACTATCAAGCTATCTCAGCTATTGCCAGCCACTGAGGCCTGAGTTCAATTCCTGCCCAGGGAGCTAACCCACATGATGCAGGAGACCTCTCCTGTCTCGCCCACTGTTCCCCTCAGCAGTACATTACAGTATATGTGCTTGTTCTGCTCCCCATGGTTCTCTGAATCCTCTCACCCCCTCCCCACCTCTATCCTAGACCCCAGTTTTTATATGAATAAATAAAATAAATCTTTAAAAATAAAAATATAAATAAAGAAATAACCCAAGATGCCTCCAAAACAATGGAATCCCCTCTTTTATCAATTCTGCCTTCTCAAAACATGGAAAAGCAAGAAAGCAGAAAAGTTCCACAAAATAAAAAAATTTCAAAATGCCTTTGCAATCAAAATTATTCCACATAGAAACATTAATGGATCTAATCCAAAATGGGATAAAATTCAATTAAAATATAAAAATCAACACAGAGTATACTTGCTCTGGAATAAAATTTCACATGTACTGGGGCCTCCCTGGTGGTGCAAGGGATTGGAACGTAATCTATGAAGCTCGCCATAACAACTGCAGCACAAATTCAATCCCCAGCCAGGGAGCTACTCAGATGGCACAGCAGACATTTTCTGACTCACCCGCTGCTCCCTTCAGCAGTGTATTTCAGTCGATCTGCCTGTTCTGTTCCCCACTCTGTCTCTGATGAATCCTCTCACCCCCCACAACTCTGGCCTATACCCCAGTTCTTGTATGTATAAATAAATAAATCTCTAAAAAAAAAAAAAAAATTTCACATGTACAAATAATACTAAATAACAATAAAGTCACAACAGGAGAATCCACATTTCATCTTGTGAAGCAAGCAAATCTTCTATTAGTCATTTCTAATTTAATTTGAGGAATAATTTTAAAAAAAGTCGTTATAACATAATCAATTTAAAAAAATGTACTTACGAGTTAGATGAAAGATTCCATCACAGGCACTAATATGAGATAAAAAGGCATTTCCCAAGCCTTGCCCACTATGAGCGCCTTTGACAAGGCCTGCAATATCCACTACATTTAGAAAGGCAGGAATTTTGCTGGGGAAAAAATAAACAAACACAGTTTTATTATGAAATGGTACTAAGAACCTATTTATTAATCAACTGGATTTCCCAGTTGATAATAAATTCTTTCTAGAACATATTTAGAAGACTTTTAGTAGTGTTTTGTTAAATTAATACCAAAAAGAAAATTAAATAAATAATCTTTTAATACACTAGGACTTTCTTACCTAGAAAAATTAAGGGAAAAAATTAAATAGATTAGATGTTTTTATTGTGTCTCTAAAGAGTAAAACCCATATTTATTTCACTATACTGTTCCATTGGCAAATCACACACACAAAACCTGTTAAGAATATTTAAAGAGTAAGCCAAACAAGGCAGGGTAATCATCATAGAACGAGCCAACTTAACTTCGTGTCAGGCATGAACTAAGTACTTTAGAGGTAGTATCACTTCAATGTTTAAGACAAGATATAATATTGTATATAATAATATAATATAAGATATAATCTTGTATTCTTTGTCAATTTTATTACTCATTTTGCAGGGTGCTGATTTTATTACATGATAAAACAAAACAATGGGGAAAGGATTGCTTCTTCAATAAATGGTGTTAGGGAAACCAAATAGTCATAACCGAAAGAATGAAACTGGACCATTATCTTGTACCATACACAAAAATTAATTCATAATGGATTAAAGGCTTGAATGGAAGACCTGAAATCATAAAACTAGAAAAAAACATTATAGCAGTAAACTCCTAGAAGAAAACATTGTGGCTATAAACTCCTTGACATCAAATTTGGCAATGATTTTTTCATTTGACACCAAAAATAAAGGCAACAAAAGCAAAAATTTAAAAAAAGGTGAGACAAAACTAAAACGTTTCTGCACAATAAAGAAAAATATCAAAAAAATGAAAATACAACCTGCTGAATGGGAGAAAATATTTGCAAACCACTTATTTGATAAGGGGGTGAATATATATATATATATTATATATATATATATAAAAGAACTCATACAACTCCATAGCAAAAACCAAATAATCCAATGTTTAAAATGGGCAGAGAATCTGAACAGACATTTCTCCAAAAATGACATACAGATAGCCAACTGGTATTAGGAAAGCTATTCAACATCACTATTCATTACTTTGTCAGGGAAATAGAAAGCAAAGCCACATGGGATATCACCTCACACCTGTTCGAATGGCTATTACAAAAAAAAAAAAGCTAAAAGTAGAGAAATAATAAGTATCAATAAAGATGCAGAGAAACCTTGTGCAGTAGTGGTAGGAATGTAAATTAGTACAACACTATGGAAAACAGTATGGAGAGTCCTCAAAAAAATGCAAAATAGAACTACCATAAGATTCAGCAGTTCTACTTCTGGGAATTTAATCAGGAGAAAATGAGTACTACATCAAAAAGATATATGCACCCCTATGTTCATGGCAGTAGTCTTTACAATAGCCAACAATAGCCAAGATATAAACAACATAAGTGTTCAGTCACACACACACACACACACACACACACACAGAGAGAGAGAGAGAGAGAGAGAGAGAGAGACAGAGAGAGAATGTTTGATTATTCAGCCATAAAAAAGAATAAAATCTTGCCTCTCTTTGCAACAATGAAGGTGAACCTTGAGGGCATTATGCTAAATGGAATAAGACAGACAGAAAGAAAAATACGGTATGATCTCACTTAAATGTGAACATCCTGAAGACAAAATTTTTAAATTTTTTTTAAAAACCCTCATAGATTGGTGGGTGCCAAAGGTGGCAGTGGTGAAATGGGAGAAATGGGTTAAAAGGTACAAATTTGCAATTGTAAACTAAAACTTGGAATATAATATTCTGCTAGCAACTACAGTTAAATCTTGCATTGCATCTCTGAAACTTGCTAAGAGAATAAATCTTAAAAGTTCTCACCACAAGAAAAATATTCTGTACCTCTCTATGGTGACAGATAACTAGACTTATTGTGGTGATCCTGTTACAACATATAGAAATAGCAAATCATCATAACTGTACATGTACATTGTACACTGAAACTAGTATGTTATGTCAATTTACCTTAATTAAAAATAAACACTTGATCTGAGTTTTAAAAATATACACAAAAGACATCCCTCTTCTCTGCATGAGAAATGAGTCCTTTTAAAATAACCGTTCTACAAAAAATTATTTAACAAATAAAAATTACTTGATAATTGCTATCAGCCAGTCCACAGAAAACATACATAAAATGTGGTTAGGTTTTGGCATAACCAGCATCCTTTGCTCCTTCTCTTGATAACTATATTGATTTTCATTTAGGTAGCCATACCTACCCAGTGGAGCCCAGTTTTGGAGAAGCTAGTTCTACCACTAGGTCTGGAAAGAAGGCACATAACTTAGGCACAGACTAAGCAGTTTATTTTTATTTATTGTTTAAATATGCTCACCTTTTGTTTGTTTTTTTGCTTAAAAGAACTGGGGTGTGGAGGGGAGAGGGTAAGAGGATGCACCAGAGACAGAGTGGGGAGCAGAACAGGCAGATTTACTGAAATACACTGCTGAGGAGAGCAGCACGTGATACAGGAGAGGTCTGCTGTGCACTGTGTGGGTTAGCTCCCTGGCCAGGGATTGAACTCATTTTTTAAAAAAAAGATTTATTTATTTATGCATGCATAAATGTGGTGATAGGGTGATAGGGTGATACCACTGAGACTTAACCCCTAGGCCACCAGGGAGGCCCAGACTAAGCAGTTTACTCTCACCTCGCAGGCAAAATTAATGATTCTAGAACCTGCATCTTGCCATATAAGCCTAAAAAGCCTTAAGGAGAGGTCTGCTGGAGGGGTTGGGAGATTCTTGTACCAGTCTTCATAGAAGCAAACCTGTCTTCCTTTACTCTGAACAGGGATGAAAAGTATATAGTTCTAAGATTTGAGAGATACCATATAACTTCAAGGGGAAGGCAATTTCTCAACAAGCTGATAAAGGAAAGCTGAGGAGAAAAAAATGAGGTCCTGGGCCTTCCTAGTGTGCAAGGGGTTAAGACGCAGCCTATGAAGCTATCTGCCACCACAGAAGCACGAGTTCAAGCCCCTGCCAGGGAGCTACCCATATGGCGCAGCAGACCTCTCCTGCCTTGCCCGCTGCTCCCCTCAGCAGTGTATTTCAGTCAATCTGCCTGTTCTGCTCCCCACTCTGTCTCTGGTGATCCTCTCACCCCCCACCCCTCTGGCCTATGCCCCAGTTCCTGCATGCATAAATAAATAAATCTTTTTTTTAAAAAATGAGGTCCTTGTGACCCTTCTGAGTTGTTGAAATCAACATTAAGCACCACACTATCTGTTACTAAATCAATACGTCAATTTTTAAAGTCATATCTTAAATGAAACCTAACATCCTAAATGATATAATTTCTAACAACTAAAACCAACCATATGATAAATATGATGTATATCAGCATAGATATGAGTGGAAGGGCACTGAATTTAAAGTGAGAAGCCTTCGGTTCTAGTCAGGTTAACATTAACTACCTGTATGATCTTGGACAAATCATTTCACTTTTCTGGGCTTCAATTTCATTTTATGAGGAAATTAGACACTGAGATTCTATTTTCTGATGAAAATGAGTTTCTTATTTCTGGCTCTAGGACAGGATAAAACTTCAAACTAATATAATATTTCAAAAAATAAAAACTTGAACCCTAAATCAAGGATTTTAATGCATGATACCAAAGACTTGTACAACAATTTGAGCAAAATACTATTTAAGAGCACATGAAACTTTGAGCCCAAAATAAGTTAAAAATCTTTTTAAAATCACTATATTATAGGGCCTCCCCTGGTGGCGCAGTGGTTGAGCGCTGGGTTGCGAGGTTGCCCGCAGCCTCTGCAGCGCCAGTTCAATCCCTGGCTACCAGCGAGGGTCCCACAAAAAAAATAAAAAAATAAAAAAAATCACTGTATTATAATGAACACAGAAAAAACATAGTTTTCAACAGAAACAAACTGAATGAGTAGGACTTTCTTTTCACCAAAAAAAAAAAAAATTTGAGAGCTTGCAAATAACAGAAAAGTTTGGAGTAGGAAAAAAACTGAATTATTGTCAATTTTTTATTTGCCTGATCAGAAGAGGTCAAATTTAAGATATAGAAAAAAACAAAGCTGGGTTTCCATTCAATCTTTACTTCCATAAAAGCATTTAATCAATGTTCTCTAGTAAAGTAAAAGCAAGGGAATTTTTTGAAAAATACCCTTACCACCTAAAACTTCAACAAACTTGAAATCCAACAGCTTTGTTATTGTTCTCTTCATGTCTCTGAAAAATTTCAGCATGACCACACAGTCCAGTAGTGGAAAGGGCCCACACAAGGAGAAAGTGAGAGTGGGGAGAGAAAGCACACAGCAGTGATCAGGCCAGCATCTGGGCAGCAGAGCAGTCCAGCAGTAGCCAGGGCCTATGTCAGTAAATTATGCAAAGTGGGCAGGATAACTGGAACTGGGTTCCTCCATATTAGATAAGAAAGGGACAATATAGAGAAAACAAAAAAGACCTGTCAGTATGATAATGAAATTGGAAGTGAACTGGTCTTTAGCATAGATATATAAATTTAATAAACAAATATATGTAGAGGTATATATATAAATACATGTACATCAATACACACATATTTTCTAGCTCTGTCCATTGAGAGTGCATAGGAACAATGACACAACATTAGCAATGAGCACAACCACAGTCAGACATTTTGTTCCAAAATTACACCTTCTTTTAAAAGGAACCAGAACTCTAAGAAATGACTAACTCCAAGGCTAAAGCAGGGAAAATTAAAAAATGACCCTGGACCACCCTGTTGCACCAGAAAAGCATAGAAATGCTCAAAAAATGACTGGTACACACCAAATAAAAAATGCAGGAATCAGCTTGAAACTAAATAATACTAATACTAATAAAGCTAAAGAATTAAGTTATAATTCTATGAGTAAAACCATGAATTCATACTTACATAAATATATAAATGAACAAATAAATAAGTGGGACTAAGTGAAAGTTCTACCCAAAGTATAATGGCAACTAGTAAAGTTTCAAATAATGAGGATTTAGAAATCATCATCTTAGAAAACTGATTCAGGAAAGATGCAAAATCTGTTGGATGTAGTTTTGATATTTACTACACTTTCAAAATGATATTTATACACTTTCAAAAATATATATATACATATTTATCAATTACTTATTGATTAGTAAGGACAACATAAAACCTTTAACTTCACAGGCAGAGATACCCAGCAAAGACCCAATTATCTAAGTGATCAAAAACGGGACAATCAAGTAGGAAATCATGCACTGCAAAGAATACAGCATCACTTCTATGTTATGCCCAAAATGAATAAATTATGAGAAGGATCAGATTAAATTCAAATTGGAAAACAAAATAAGCCACAAAATAAAATAGCTTATAGTCTTCCAAAATGACAAAGCCATGAAAGACAAGGAAAGATTCAAATTAGTGGTGACAAAAGAGATAAAAATCACCAAATAAACACATGATCTTAGTTTTGATCTCAGATCTTTTGTAAAGCATATTGTTGGGACAATTGGAAAAATCTAAATAGAATGTGTGATATAGATAGTAATACTGGGTAAATGTCAATGTCCTAATTTTGATGCTTCACTGTGTTATGTAGAAGACTGTATTTAGCAAACACAAACAGAATAATTTAAATGTTATATAGCGTCATGTCTACAACCCTGACTCAAAGAATCAGACTGAAAGATTCTGGGCAAATGATATATAAGCATTCTACATGTAATTTTACAGCTTTTACATATATTTAAAATCATTTAAAAATAAAGATTTTTAAAAAGGACACAAATTCAGCCTGAGGAAGACAAATATAGAGATATAATTTGAGCTATATTCAATGCCTGTGACAGATTAAAACCAAATGAGTAACACAGATACAAATAAATACATGATTGAGTAAATGAAGATGAGAGAGTTCTTCCTAAAGAGTGCCAAGGAATAAATGAAAAAGAAATGATGGAATGACACAATCACCCCATGAGACCGCATTCAGAGTAATAATTTGTCAGAAAGGAAAATGGTTGCTAAAATCTTGTGGACAGTTCTATATAGAACTTATAGCAGATGCTGATAGATTGAATGTAGGGATGAGAAAAGAGAGGAATAAAGGATAAATCTTGGACTTTGACTTAAGCACCTTATGAATTAATAGTGCTATTTATTGAATCACAAAAGTCTTGAAGAACAAATTTGGTACAAGACAGGGTGAAATCAAGAGGTCCATTTTGGACATGTCAAATCTGAGGCATCTATTTAGTCATCCAAGTGTCAATGTCATTGGGCAGTTAGATGTAAGGCTGGAATTTAGCCGTTTCAGGAATAGATACAGAAACTCAGGATTTACCTACACATTCAAAATAGTGAAAAACTAAACACAAAATACTTCTCAATAATAGGGAAATGGTAAATAAACTACAGTAGTGTCATGTAATACTAAATATAATTATTACATTAAAAATTATGACATATCTGTATTTTTTAGTCTAGAAAAATATTAATAATTCCCCAAGTAAAAAAGTATCCTATTTCTGTAAGTATGCATGCACAAAGTACAGTAGGATATCCTCCACAGTATTTAGATCTAATATGTCAAGGTAAAAGAAATATAGGTGATTTTTTCAGTCCTCTCTGTATACACTTCCATATCATCTAAACTTCCAACGATGAATTTGTATTATCTTATTTTCTCCCTAATAATAAACAGCTATACTTAGTTTTTCTAAAGCTAAAATATGCCTGTTCTAAAAACTTCTAAAATATGAAGGAATGTTAGAAATGAAGTAAAAATATCACCTAAAAATTCCATTACCCAGAAATAATAATCAATTACTTAGTGATCTTCATTTCATACATCTTTCTAAGAATATATACATACATGCATAATTTTACATGAATGGGATCATATATACAGACTGATTACTTCTCTACTTCATACTCCCCAGAAAAAAATGCAATGTTAGCAATCAAATACATCCTTTCTCACCCTTCTTCATGCCCTACATTATTTTTATAATCACCCAAGACAATAATGCCACATTAATTTTGAAAAATTAAAAATCCTTCCACATGTTTTAAATACATCACTTGTATATAGACTGAATAATACACACAATGACACAGATTTTCTTACCTTGCTGGTTTGTGGTACTGACAAAGAAAATCAAATCTTTCATCTGGCACAGGTACTCTGCTCTCATTAGGATCAATAGTGCAGAACGGGAAGTTTTCTGCTGAAGCCTGACTATTGGTTAATACATTGAAGAAGGTAGACTTCCTAAAATGAATAAAAACAATTCAATCAATTCTTAGGTTAACACTGAAGAAAAGTTATCTTGCTCTAATTTCAATGTTCAAATAAGATACATAAGGATTATAAAATCAATCTGAGAAGGGACAGAAACAGATGGAAAAATACTAACAGAAATGACTAAAATTCACAATCCATGGGTTAGTATAACTACATATATTCCCTAAGTCTATCAGGTGAGAGGGCCTAAAAGTAGTAATATCCCAACAACAATGATCATATTTAGTGCCCAGATCTTAGTTTCCAAATACCATTCTCCAGTGAAAGAAACCAAGGCTCCCTGGAAACAAGGCTGAGACAGGAAAAATACATCTTATAGTATTATACATCTCATAGCTAGAAACATCTAGTAGTGTCAGAGAGTAAGGAAGTGCTTAAAAAAAGAAAAGGGGCCTCCCTGGTGGTATAGGGGTTAAGTCTCAGCACTATCATGCTATCACTACAGCCTGAGTTCGATCCCAAGTACATAGCACAGCAGACCTCTCATGTCTCTCCAGCTGCTCCCATCAGCAGTGTATTTCAGTAGATCCACCTGTTTTGCTCCCCACTTAGTCTCTGGTGAATCCTCTTGCCCCCCCATCTATGGCCCACACCCCAGTTCTCCTATGCATAAATAAATAAATCTTTTAAAAAGAAAGATAAAAGATATGGGCATAGCAAAATACCACAGGAGACAACTTAAAAGAGCTCCGGATGGCTAAAGTCAGAACAATTTGAGAAACAAAATATTGATAATAAAGGGTTATATTCCAATGAATTAGATAAATCTCAGTGAGCCCAACTTGAACTATGTGTATGAATAACTAACTAAATGCAGAGAAAGACAGCTCTTTCTTCTAAAATTCCAAAAGGAATAAAGGAAGTAGAAATCACTATTTAAGAACCACACTAAATTAACTGCTGCAGGCAAAACAAACAATAAAGAATTACAAAATCTAGCCTACGAAACTTTAAAGAAGTTAAACAGGATATTTGACTAACCTAAAATATCTTTCCTCCATAATATTAACTAGTCATTGTGGTGGTTTTAAGAAATGCCCACAAATTCTTTGGTATTCCTTTCTCCAGAAGACGGAGCTTAATACCTCTCCCCTGGAGTATAGACTGAATTTGGTGACTTGCTTCTAGTGAACAGAGTATGGGAAAGGGAAAAGGATAATTTTATAGTGGAAAAACCTGGTAGATACCATCTTAACCAAGTGATCAAGGTTACTATCACCATTAGTAAAAGTTTTGTTGATCCCATATACCTCTCAATATGATGCAATGAGAAAGGTATTGCATACGTTTGAGAAAGGTATATCTCCATGGTATTCTTCCAAAAAGTTTTACAGTATGACTCCTGACAACAAAACATATTACAAAGATACAGTAATCAAAAACAGTTTAGAACTGGCAACGATAGACACAAAAATCAATGTAATAGAATAGAAGTCATAGAAATAAACCTTCCTAATAAGGTCAAATAATCTTCAACAAGGTTTCCAAGACCACACAATGAGAAAAAGACAGTCTCTTCAACAAATGTTTTTGGGAAAACTAGATAGCCACATGCAAAAGAATAGTGCTGAATTCCTACTTTACACCACATACAAAAATTAGCTCAAAATGCATTAAAGACTTAATGTAGGGCCTGAAACTAGAAAACTCCTAATGAGATCACAACATTGGATTTGGCAATGATTTGTCATATATGACAACAAAAACATCAGAAACAGTAGCAAAAAAGAAAAACGAGATTATGTCAAACCTAAAAACTTTGGCCCATCAAAGGAAATAATCAACAGAATGAAATGGCAACCTAAAGAATGGATGAAAATAATTGTAAATTATATCTAATAAAAGGTTAATATTCAGAACATATATTACGAAAAAACGGTAACTCAACAAAAGTATCCTGATTTAAAAACAGGCAAAGGACCTGAATAGATATTTCTCCAAAGAAGATAAACAAATGTCTGATAAGCATGTGAAAAAAAAATGCACAATATCTATCACTAATCATCAGAAAAATGCAACTCATAACCTGAGTTATCAACTCCCATGAGTATGACCACTATCATAACAAACCAGAAATTAACAGTGTTTACCACTTGGATGTTGGAGATCACTTGGAGAAACTGAAATTCTGGTACATTGTGATGGGAATATAAAATGGTGCACTGCTATGAAGAACAGTATGGAGGTCTCTCAAAAAAAATTAAAACTAGAATTACCATATAATCCAGCAAACTCACTTCTGTGTATTTATCCAAAAAAATTAAAAGCAGGAATAATGAAGAGGCACTTGCACACCCATATTTATTGCAGCATTATTCACAACAGCCAAGAGGTAGGAGTAGCCCCAAATATCTATCAACAAATGGAACAGATAAAGAAAATGGGATATATATACATACAATGAAATTTTATTCAACCTTTAGAAAGAAATCCTTTCACATACTACAACATGGATTAATTTTGAGAACATTATGCTGACTGAGATAAGCCTATCACAGAAGGATAAATACTGTATGATTCCACTTATTTGAGACATCTAGAGTAGTCAAAATTATGAAAGGAGAAAACAGAATGGTGCTTGCCAGGGACTGGGAGGAGCTGAAAATGAGTTTTGTTCTATAGGTGTTCCAGATTTGCAAGAAAAAGTACTAGAGATCTGTTAACACTATTGAACCATACACTTAAGAATTGCTAGTAGGTAAATTTTATGTTATGTGCATCTTACCACAACTTTCTTTTGAAAGTCCACAACATGAGAAAACATCAAACTCAAATTGAGAAACATAACCCAAAATATCTCATCAGTATTCTTCAAAAGAAAATTAAAATTTTCATGACTTTTAATAGGTATAAATGAAATTGAAATGAAAACACAGTGGATGTGATTAACTACAATTTACATAGAGCAGAAGAAAAGATCAGTGAACATAAAGGCAGTGCAACAGAAACTATCCAAAGGAAGTATAACATAAAAAGAAAAAATAACCAGTATTTCAGTGGAATACTAAGACACTAACACACATTTGAAAAAATACTGGTCAAATATTTCACAAATTTAATGAAAATCATAAACTCAAAAATCTAAAATCCCAACAGCCACTCCATGTACAGAGAAACCAAAATAAGATAGGATTCTCATAAGAAAGTTAAGAGAAAACAGAAGATACCCTCAAAATGCTAAAAAAAAAACAAAAAAAAAAACAAAAAACTGCCCTTAAAAATCTACCCAGTAAAAGTCTATCAAAACTGAAAGTATAATAAGCACATGAAAATATGTTCAATATCATTAAGGCATCAAGGAAGTGCAATTCAAAACAACGAGATACCACTTCACATCTTTGCTATAATCAAAGGACAGCAGCAAGTATCGGTAAGAAAGTAGAGAGCACTGGAACCACAAACACTGTTGGTGGTATTGTAAAATAGTACCATCAAAATACCACCATTTTGGAAAACAATTTGGCAGTTCCTCAAATAAATATGAGAGTTACCATATGATGCACAAATTCCACTCCTAAGTATATGCCCAAGAGAGATAAGAACATATGTCTACACAAAAATTTGTGTATTCCAAGACTGGGACAGAGAAAATACAAATAAGAAGGGAGCATATTATGGTGCCAGAAAGTATAAAGCACTCAAAAATTACAAGAAACATCAAAAAAGGGCCTCCCTGGTGGCACAAGGGGTTAAGTACAGCCCTATGAAGCTATCCCCAGCCTCTGCAACACGTGTTCGATCCCCAGACAGTTTTTGTATGCATAAATAAATAAATCTTTAAAAAATAAATCTTTTTTTAAAGATTTATTCATTTTTATTTATACAAGAACTGGGGTACAGGCCAGATGTGCGGGAGGGTGAGAGGATTCACCAGAGACAGAGCAAGGAACAGAACAGGCAGACTGATGAAATACACTGCTGAGGAGAGCAGTGGGCAAGACAGGAGAGGTCTGCTGCACCATGTGGGACCCTCGCCCGCTGGGATAGAACCCATGCTGCAGAGGCTGCTGACAGTTTCACAGCGCTGCGCTCAACCACCTGCGCTACCAGGGGAGGCCCTAAATAAATAAATCTTAAAAAAAAAAAGAAACATCAGAAAAATGGATAAACAGGAAGGCTCCTGGTGGCCATATATGGGTAATTTGAGCAACAAAACAAGTAAGAATAGTAATAGAATTATGACCAGCAACAAAAAAAGAATCCTAATAGAAATAAGTTATAAACAAATATATAAATAAATGGGGGGGAGAGTTCACCTTTACAACAGAATTCTATACTCTAGAATTTCCATTGCTCCTTCTGTGAATTGTTCCTTCTATATATAACCTTGGAAACTAAGGATCCAAAATAATTAAATGCAATATATAATCATGGATTAGACCTGAACCACAAAAAGAACAATAGTGGGACAACTGATAAATCAGTATTAATTTCCTGATTTTGTTAACTGTACTTACGAAAGATGTTAGTACTTGGGAAATGTAGCAGAACTTAAACAAGATTTTTCTCATTTTGCTTTGCAAGTGTGAAACTATCTTAAGTGTGAAATTAAGCAGACTGGGAAGAGGTAGTTCTAATACATGTCTAATACATAAGAATCCATATCCACGGACCTCCCTGGTGGCACAGGCGGTTGAGCGCCTCACTGTGAAGCTGTCCACAGCCTCAGGGGTTCGATCCCGACCGGCCAGCTAGGGTCCCACATGGCACGGGAGACCTTTCCTGTCGCGCCCGCTGCTCCCCTCAGCAGTGTATTTCTGCTGTCTGCCTGTTCTGCTCCCTGCTCTGCCTCTGATGAATCCTCTCACCCTCCTGCACATTTGGCCTGTACCCCAGTTCTTGTATAAATAAATAAATCTTTAAAAAAAAAAAAAGAATCCATATCCAGAATAAAAAACACCTCATCATTAATGAGAGAGAAAAAAAAGACCCTTTACAAAAGAGATCCAGTAAACATATGGAAAGGTGCTCAAAGTCACTAGCTCTCAGAATCATACAAAATGATAAGATACCACTACACATAAGTATGGCCAAAATAGAAAAACTGATAATACCAAGTGCTAATGAGGATGTAGAGCAATTGAAACTCTATTACAAATGCTTGCACTATAAATTAAAATAACCACTTTGAAGATTCATGTATCTACGAAAGCTACTTAACTTCTAGGAGTATGGGCAAGAGGTGGAGGCTGGGTATCCAGTCACCCAAGGGAAATGAGTTTTTAGGTCTACCCACCAAAAGACAGGTATATGAATGTTCAAAGCAGCTCTATTTATAACAGAAGAAAAAAAGAAACAAATGCCCATCAACAGCAAAATGGGTAATTTGTACATTCTCTCAGATATAATGTTGACTTAAAAGACATAAAAAGTAATAATGTATGATTCCATCTGCATCTAACAAACTAATCTATGATGACAGAAGCTGAAATGTGGTTATCCTAGTAAGGAGAGCACTCTCTGGACAGAGTACAAGGGAGTCTTCTATGGCTCTAGATCTTGATACGGGCATTGGTTATATGGGTGGTGTGCCTATGTAAAAATCTTAATACATACATTTAAAGTTTACACATTTTACTATATATTAACTTATATATATATACTATATATTACTATATATTAACTTATAGCACAAATTAGGAAAAAAAAAAACTGAGACAAAAAGGTGGAAAGAAAGAATCACTACAGGATAATGCCCTGATAGAAAATCCCATTAAGAAGCCTCTGAACTAATTCCAGTAAGAAATGAATAGAAATGATGTGAAGAAAAGAGATCAGTGGGCTATTTAGTCTTAGCTTATGCCCTCTTGGAAAAAATACAACTGAAAGAGGGAAAAGGATGCAAAGGTAAATGTCCAAGTCTCCAACTTAAATATCTGGATGAAAAGTAGTAACAGGAAATATTAGGTTCAATTAGATATATGAATCTGGAACTCAGGTACAACCTGAGTACAGTGTATAAACTGAGAAAAGAGGAGCCAATAAATGGTTAAAATCAAGAAAGAGTTGAGACTGCACTGGGAGAAAGCATTAAAGACAAGACAGGCAAGGACAGAAAACTAGTATAAGGGAGCAAACATAGAAGTGTAGCAAGCCTGAAAGACTGAAGGAATAGTAAGTAAATGAAGAGTCAGTAAGAAAGGGAGGCATTGGGCCTCCCCGGTGGCGCAGCGGTTGAGCGCTGGGTTGCGAAGCTGCCCACAGCCTCTGTGGCGCCGGTTCGATCCCCGGCTGCTCCCCGGCCCCGGAGGAGGATCCCACATGGTGCGCAGACCTCTCCTGCCACCCGCTGCTCCCCTCAGCAGTGTGCTTCGGTCCTTCTGCCTGTTCTGCTCCCCGCTCTGGCTCTGGTGAATTCTCTCGCCCTCCCGCGCTTCTGACTGTGCCCAGTGCATGTATAAACAAAACAAACAAACAAATATAATAAATAAATAAATAAAAAAACATGCCTCTATAAAAAAAAATAAATAAATAAAAAAAAAAAAAAAAAAAAATAAAAAAAAAAAAAGAAAGGGAGGCATTATTAAAAGTATCTAATAGCATTAAGAAGTCAAGGTTAAAAAATGAGTATCAGTTTTAGCAATCAGATCACTATTGCCTTTTGCTATCACAAGGCATCACTATTGCTTAGCTTCTATGAAGAGCAAATGTTTTGAAAAGGCCTTTAATAACCTAAGGGGGAAAAAATTTAAAATACACAATTTGCATCATTCTATACCTTTACTTCCACATTAATTTCAAACTCATTCATACATATACATGTAATTTATACATGTAATTCATACATGTAAAAAAGAAACCATGAACAGTCATAAGCAGGAGATAGTAATGTTAAGAAGTATAACTATAAGGCCTCCCCGGCGGCGCAGCGGTTGAGCGCTGGGTTGCGAAGCTGCCCGCAGCCTCTGCAGCGCCGGTTCAACCCCCGGCTGCTCCCCCGCCACCAGAGGAGGGTCCCACATGGTGCGCAGACCTCTCCTGCCGCCCGCTGCTCCCCTCAGCAGTGTACTTGGGTCCTTCTGCCTGCTCTGCTCCCTGCTCTGGCTCTGGTGAATTCTCTCACCCTCCCGTGCTTCTGACTGTACTCAGTGCTTGTATGTATAAATCAATCAATCAATAAATAAATAAATCTTTAAAAAAAAAAAGAAGTATAACTATAAAGGGAAATATAATTTATCCCAGAGATAGAATAAGCATAATGGTTTACTGTTAATTGTATATACTATTTATATACAATAATTATTACATATAAAAATACATATGTGAAATCTTTTATTTATTTTTTTTTTTTGTGGAACCCTCGCCGGAAGCCAGGGAATGAACTGGCGCTGCAGAGACTGCGGGCAGCCTTGCAGCCCAGCGCTCAACTGCTGCGCCACCAGGGGAGGCCCTATACATGAAATCTTTTTAATAGTGAAATATTGGAAAAATCTGGTCAGCACAAAAAGCAAGCACATGCATAAAAATAAGCCAACTCTCTACTGAGCCCCCAATATAAACTCAAAAATGTTGTTTAAAAATCTTGCTAATTATTCTACTCAGAAGACATTGGAATTTCTGACTTTCAAGTTAAAAATGTGTCAGCTCTTTAGGAAGAGAATGCTCTGATCACCTGTTTCCATAGTCTACAGAATGATCTTTCTCTGGTTTCTTTAAGCAATCAAGAAGGGAGTCTCTCAATTAAGAAGAGGCTAAGAATCGGCCAGGAAGACTTCTCCAGGGAACATATGGGCATCACATAAACTTTATCAGCAAAATTGTTGACAACAATGTATTAGGGATTGCTACACATTCTTTGCCACTCTTCCCATAAAGAGGTTCAGTCTACTTCCCTTCCGTCCTTTCTCTTTGGGCTGATATCTTGATTTGCTTCAACGAAAAGAATCAGGAGAAGTGTGTGGTTGTCACTGCCACAAACTTACTCTCTTGGTGACCCACCCAGCATGCTTCATTCCAAAGAGAATGGAGACCATTTAGAAAGAAAGAGGCCAGGTAAAGGAGGACAGATTTCTAGCCAACTCTGATAAAGCCCCATCTTGGATTTCCTAGTTTAAACTAGGTACCAGCTAAATGGAGTCACAAACAGGATCCCAAGTGACACTAGCAAATTGGGAAAAGACATATGAGAACAACAAAAATACATTACTGGAAATATCAACTAAGCAAAACAAACATCCCCCAGGGCAGCTTCTGAGTGTTGGAACAGAGTATACAGCTGTCCTCCAACCTCCATTTTCTCCTTCCTTAGGAGTAACAGAATTTTTAACTGAATGTGGCTGTAAAAATAAAATTATATGCCCTAGCCTTCCTTGAAATAAATTCTTGTGACTAAATCTGGACAAAGGGATATTAACAGAAGTGTGGTGCAGCAGCTTATAGAAAAAAATCCCTGAGAGGCTAGCAGCCAAGTCATTTGGCCCTTTGATTGTTCAGATAACCAGCTGCCTAGAATTTACATCTTGGACCATGATGAAGACCACACCATTGGCACTGCCAAAGTGTTAGGTGAAAAGAGCTGCAGTTCTTAAGGACTTCATAATATGCCAATGCATGACTGCAGAGTTCAGTATTACATTAAAACAAAAAAAACATGTGTTAGTCAAAGTTATCTGGGGTTTTCTGACTCTCCCAACTTAACCTAATCCTATTACGTGTAGCCACAAGAGATGGCCCATGACACAGTAAAGAAGTATGGAATATCAAAATTCAGTTTCCCAAGCAAAGGCAATGCAATGGAGCAAAGACAATCTTTTTAACAAATGGCGCTGGAACATTAAGGTGCCAAAAAAAAAAAAAAAAAAAAAAGACTCTAGATATAAACCTTATACGTATCACAAAAATTAACTCAAATGGATCACAGAGCTACCTGTAAATCACAAAGTACAAAACTCCTGGAAGATAGGAGAAAACCTAGATGACCTTGGGTATGATAATGACTTTTTAGATACAACAACAAAGACATGGTCCTTGAATGAAATACGTATGTTGGACTTCATTAAAATTAAAAACTTCTGCTCTGCAAAAGACAATACTAAGAGAATGAGAAGACAATCTACAAACTGGGAGAAAATATCTGCAGAAGACATAGTTGATAAAGAACCGTTATCCAAAGTATGCCAAAACTCTTAAAACTCAACCATAAGAAAACAAATGTGATTGAAAAATGGACCAAGGGCCTCCCTGGTGACACAAGGGGTTAGTACCAGCACTGTGAAGCTATCCGCAGCCACTGCAACACAAATTCAATCCCAGCCAGGCAGCTAACCCACATGGTGCAGCAATCTCTCCCTGTCTCACCTGCTGCTCCCCTCAGCAGTGTATTTCAGTACATCTGCCTATTCTACTCCCCACTCTGTCTCTGGTGAATCCTTTCGCACACCATCGCCCCCAACCCCAGGCCTCTGGCCTACACCCCAGCTCTTGTATGCATAAATAAATAAAATAAATCTTAAAAAAAAAAAAAGAACCAAAACTTAAAACAGTCACCTCACCAAAGATACACAGATAATAAATAAGCATATGAGAAGATGCCTCACAACATGTCATCAGAGAAATGTAAAGTAAAACAAGAATGGGATATCACTACACACTTATCTGAATGGCCAAAATTCAGGAGCCTCCCTGGTAGTGCATAAATAAATAAAATAAATTTTAAAAACCCAAATAGTACATTTAAACTAGATAATAAAATGTTTTTAGGTCATTTTCATATACACTGATTTTATTGTACTTTATAGCTAAAAGATTATATGTCCTTTTTATTTTTTTTAATATTTATTTATACAAGAACTGGGGTACAGTCAGAGGCACGGGAGGGTGAGAGAATTCACCAGAGACAGAGCAGGGAGCAGAACAGGCAGATGGATGGAAAACACTGCTGAGGGGAGCAGCAGGAGAGGTCTGCCGCACCATCTGGATTTCCCCCTGGCCGGTCGGGAATCGAACCCACTCTGCAGAGGCTGCAGACAGCTTCACAGCGCTGCGCTCAACCCACTGCGCCACTGGGGAGGCCCGATATGGTCTTTTTAAAGTAGTCCCATTTAAAGTCAAGCTGCATTGACTGCAGTGATTCTAAAATAAGAGAATCATGTTAATAACTAAAAACTATGTCTTGCTTACTAGTGCAATAAAGCTCACAACATACATAATGATCTTATCTTGCTTTCAAGTTTATTGACAGCACCCTACAGTACTTTGCTTAATTATTTGTTTTGCTTATATTTCCACTCTCTATTTAGTCTTACTTTACAAGCAGCCTATATCACAGCAGGAAACCCTTCAAAATGCAAACCTCTCCAGCTTCAGGAAAGATTGAAATTAGGACAGCCACACTTGTTCATGTTTCACATTACAAGAATTTAAGAACTGCCTTACTTAGTCATACCATGCTCCATCCAGTAAGCAAATTCTGACAGAGGCTCCAAGGAACCCATGAAAGACCATGGTTGTCCTACCCACCACCTATCCAAAATACCTTCACGGTCATCTTAATAAATCCATATTGGCTGTTACCAATTAGTACATACAACCACTTTTGAGACATTTTATAATGTAAGCTTAATAAGAAGCACTAAAATAGAAGGAAAAATAATAAAAAAAAACAGATTTTATAATAAACTCTACACAATCACTGATCACTGTGTTATTTGCAAATAAATGATTCACTTTAATCTTAAACATAACAAAACTCAAATTTTTGCTCTTAGAACTTAGAGATTTAGCTTTATAAATCTTCTTTTTATACCAGGCGACTTCCAACATTAAATTCAAAATTGTCAACTTCTTCTCCAGTAAAAATTCAGCCATCTGACTCCTAATCGCTAAAGAATTTTACCAAATCTATAAAAGGGCTCTAAAAGCTATTTCCTAAAGTATCATATTGCAGTTAGTCAATGTAGGTAGGTATTGAACATATAGCCAGCCATCACCAAAATCAATTTTAAACTATTCCAGTTTCACTTAAATTCAAACTGTGTCTCCCAATAGTGTTTCAAGCAGACATAGCTGTTAAAGCAACTTGATGTTTTAACTCTGTGATTCTTTCTAGTTTAGCAAAACAAACACTATAGGTAACATGTTTCAACACAGTATCTGTGTGGAAAATCAAAAATAAATTAAAATCTAGTTTTTGCAACACATTATCATTCCAACTTCCTAGGTTCTTTTCTTGATTTTAAATGTAAATTACTTTATAAATTCTCATCCTACAAGACCAAAATATTTACAAGAAGAAAAGTACAAAAGCTCAACAGTCACCTACCCAACATTTGGCAATCCAACAATGCCAATTTTCAACGAGGTTCCAAATCTTCCAATGATGGGGGGTGGTTTAATTCCATCACCTCCCTTTTTGGGGGGCATCTGAAATGTCAAAACAAACACACATTAACAAAATGTTTTACTATACTCATCAGCCAAATATACATTTCATCACATAAATTATATAACTGAATAGATTAAGAATAAAACATTCTGTATATATCAACCCAAAACTGATATAGAAAAACCCACTATAAAAGTAAAAACAAGAGGGCCTCCCCTGGTGGCGCAGCGGTTGAGCCCTGGGTTGCGAGGCTGCCTGCAGCCTCTGCTGCGCCAGTTCTATCCCAGGCCCCCAGCGAGGGTCCCACCAAAACAAAAAAAAAAGTAAAAACAAAAAAGTTCTGTAAATAGTTCTGATAGTTATTAAAACAATCATATGTGGTTCCAGGAATCAAAAATCAACCTAAAATTTAGTTGCTAATCATCTATTCAGACTACTCACAAAACACTACTTCTTAACCTGACATGGTTATACAAATGAGAACACGGTAAGAATCAAGAATATAGAGCCACCAGCAACCAAGTCACCTCCTACCAAACCATTCCTCTTCTCTGGAATCTGTTCTTTCCCACTTGCCCCACAAGCACTATTTTCCCCATGAATGAACACACGCAAGTGGCTGGGTCCTCATGTAGCAACCTCCCGTATCTACACCTGGTTATTTCTGATCACAAATTAATCCACTAACCCTTTTATCTACAAATCTAAACTTTCTCTGTCCCTGACAATCTGATTCCAAGTTCCTCCATGCAAAATTAATCCCAATTTGCTACTGGAAAGTGAGCTCGGGAGGACTACTAACCTCACGTTTAGGAACTAGGAATCAAAATTCTTGCTAGCTTCTTACTCCCGCTGAACCTCGTGGGGACACGCGGACGCACAGCTCATGAAGTGATACTCATTCAAGTCCCTACTCCGTGGCACTTGGGGGTCAGGATTTCCCTTCTCAGGGCTCACCTGTTCCTGGCCAAATGCCTGGCTCCGTAACACAGCTGCGTGAGCAGAGCCTCTCTCCAAGTCCTTGGGCTTCCAAGCCAGGGGTGGCCAGTGGCCCAGCCAAAGCGGGCCCCCACCCAACATCTTCCCCCACTGAGCGGGCCACTGGCCGTCCAGATCCCAACGAGAAGGATCTCCCCAGGGCGTGCCAGGGTGCAGCGTGGGCCGCTCCCGGGGCGCGCGGCCTAGTTCGAGAGCACCTCATTCATCCACACACCCCACACCGCTGCCCTCGCCCCACACGGCCCGCCGGCCCTGGCCTGACCGCGGTCTCCGACCAATGAGCCGGGGGAGCCGAAGACACGGCGGGGAGGGCGCGAGCGGGACTCCTGAGGACCTCACCGTGCTCGGGGTGGGCAATGACACCCGGTACCAGCAGCAGCAGCAGCAGCAGCAGACGGGTCCGGCCGGCAACCAGAGGCGGGGAAGAAGGAGGAGAGAGCGGAGGCCCGGCCCTCCACCGAGCAGCACGCACTACGGCGGCGGCGGAACGGGCGGGCCGGCGCCGGGCTGCACCTGCGCGCAGGCTGCGCGCCCCGCCCCGCCCCGTGCGCCCTCTCGCCCCGCCCATTGGCCCGCCCGACCGGAGGAGGCGGGAGCAGGGTGGGCGGAGCCACGCGGCGCCGGCGCCGGGGGGGCGGGCGCTCTGGCAGGAGCCGGGTCCCCTCCCCCTCGCTCGCCGGCCTGCGTCTTCTAGTCGCTGAGCACGTGGGTTCCGGGCGGCCGATCGCGGCTTCTCTCCGTGAGCGCTCCGCAGGTCAGCCGCGCACCATCACTTGCTGGCCTGCAGCCCGCTGCTGTCTTCACACACTGAATCTCGAAGCACCCACGTCCTGGCTGTCAGCCTGGTCGTCTGCTGGCTGGCCGACGGCGGGCCAGGCCTGCGGACCGCGGACGCCGCCCACCGAAGATTCGTGGGCACCAGCTCCAGCCCGCCTTCCTTTCCCCATAGCTTTCTTCAGTCAGCCCAGTGAGGAGCTGTTAAACTTCTTAAAGGAAAAAAGGGCTAAGGGAACCTTATAACCCTAGGATTCCTTCGTCGCCTTATCGTTTTTACTTCTTCGCTGGGCGTTTTCCTGCCTCTGAGTCCCAGAATGCGTATAATGAAAGCAGTTCCCCTGGCCCCTACCCTTTTCTTCTGGGCGGTTAAGAACCAGAACCTAAGTAAATAATCCAGTCAAAAATTGGGCAGAAGAGCTAAAAAGGAACTTCTCCAAAGAGGAAATGTGAATGGCGAACAGGCATATGAAAAAATGTTCAGCATCACTTGCAATCAGGGAAATGCAAACCAAAAGTTAAAAAAACTAGCAACAACAAATGTTGGTGAGGATATGGAGAAAAGGGAACTCTCTTGCACTGCTGGTGGGAGTGCAAAATGGTCCAACCACTATGGAGAGCTGTGTGGAGATTCCTCAACCTGCAACAGGGTGGTCCCCAGGAAAGGGGGAGGTTCCCTGCCCCACCCAAGGGAGGGTGGAGCTGAGCAGGAAGAGAAGAAGCTGCAGAAGAGACTGAGGAAGGAAGCAGGATGGAGCCAGGAGACCTGGAGGAGGCCATGGAGCCTAGAGACACGTGAAGAAACTGCGCTTGTCTTTTGGTCGTGGACTGGGTGACACAGATGTGGGTGAGACCCGTGGAGAGGTGACCATGGCAGCTTTTATCTTGATGTTGATTTTGCTCTTTTCCTTCCGGACTTGTCCGGTTGTTTGTGACCCTTTTCTGTGGGTCCCCACTGGAAGATGCTTTAGACTTTTAGCAGGCTTTGGGGCCTTGTTCTGGGCCGATCCCATATGGATGGACTTTTACCCACGAGGGGATGGGTAACTTTGGGTGCTTCATTTAGAAACTAGATTCTTTGCCTTTCCTGTATTGTTTCCTAATTAAAGTTCCTTCCCATTAAAGTCTCATATGTTTTGTGTTGATGTGGCGGATGGCAGAACCCATTTAGAATAGGCAGGTTTGCGGGGCTTGGGCTGCCCCTCTCCCTGTCCTATAACAAACCTACTAAAAATAGAGCTTCCATATGATCCAGTAATTCCACTCCTAGGTATTTACCCAAGGGACACAGAATCATTAATTCAGAAGGACACCTGCACCCCTATGTTTATAGCAGCACTATTACAATAGCTAAGCTTTGGAAACAATCCAAATGCCCAAAAATAGATGACCGGATCAAAAAGATGTGGTACATATACACAATGGAATATTACTCAGCAATCAAAAAAGATAAACACATGCAATTTGCAGCAACATGGATGGCGCTGGAAGGGATCAGGCTCAGCGAAATAAGCCAGAAAGAAAAAGAAAAATGCCGGATGGTCTCACTCATAGCAGGAATGTAGAAAATCTAAATAAGAGACCAGGAAAAAGACTAATTATAATAAAGAAAAAATCAAAACCAACAAGCAACTATTAACCAGAAACACACTGAAGGGGGGCGGGAAGGGAGCAGAGATTAGGGTCAAAATAAGGCGAGTGGGAATTGTATGGGACTACAACCAAAATGAAAATGCATACATTGTGCAAAAATGAAAAATGATGTAAAAATGATACAAAATAATAAAAATTAAAAAACCAGAACCTTTGGAATTTAGGAAACGTAGATTCCAATCTGGATTCTACTGTTTATTAGCTGGGTGAACCTGAACATAGTAACTTCCCAGGGATTCAGTTTTCTCCTGGATAAAATAAGACTATTGAGACCCACCTTTAGTGGTTATGTTGAGGATAAAATGAGCTGTGTGTAAAGCATGTAGCCACAGTATACAGCAAATATATATGGTAATAGAGAATATTAGAGCTTCATTCCATCTCACCTACTTCTGACAAGACCATGACTTCCATCTGTAAAAGGAATTATTTCACTTAGGTCTTTGCCTTCAGTCTGCTTCAAGATTTGTTGCAATGGATGTCATGTTAGTCCAAAAATTATACTAGGGCCTCCCTGATGGCGCAGGTCATGGAGCACCTCACTGTGAAGCTGTCCGCAGCCTCTGCTGCCAGGGTCCATCCTGGCCAGCCCGGGAGAAACCCACATGGCCCAGCAGACTTCTCCTGTCTTGCCTGCTGCTCCCCTCAGCAGTGTATTTCATCAGTCTGCCTGTTCTGTTCCCTGCTCTGTCTCTGGTGAGTCCTCTCACCCTCCCGTGCATCTGGCCTGTACCCCAGTTCTTGTATAAATAAATAAATCTTTAAAAAAAAAAAAAAAAAAGAAAAATTAACATACAAGAAAATTCTTTCAAGGAAGCATTGCTAATAGACGAGAGGATATGAGTTGGTTGCTATCCCAGTTTTACAGATGAGGGAACAATATCTGAAAAGTTATGTGATTTGCTTTAAGTCACACTATTAGTAAATGGCAGAAACCAGAATTCAAACCCCAGTCTAACTGCTCCCCTTCAGCCAAACTTCTTTCTAATAGGGACTCCTTGCAAGCATCAACTGAGCCATTATTTATAATAAAATTGCCTTAAGATTTTCCTTGGTGCTATGACAGTGACCTAATTTATATTTACTTTATCTGTAAATTTGGAGATTCTAAATGATATACGCTATTTAATTTGATTTTGATTATGTAATTTTTTTCTTAATATCATTCATGAATATACACTATATTCTCTCAATCTAACTCCCTTGTCAAAAAAAAAAAACACAAAAACATGCATTTATAAAACAGGTGCCTGGGTGCACACTCACTATGAAACAGGAAAACTGCAATAGCCAGAATTTTTACTTATAAATGCTTATGAATAACCCTAATGAAATAATTCTTAGGTCGTTTACTACTGTTTTAGAAGTGAAGTTCTGTAGTTTTCACACTGCTGCTTGTGGAAACAGAGAAACCATTACTTAAAAGGCTCAAGAATCCTAGAAAGCCCACTCTGTCCAACGACCAGCCACTCCAATACTAATTGAAAATGTTCCCCAGTTGTGGAGTACTAGAATCTTCTTCAGCTTATCACTGTCTTTTGGCCAAATCTAGCTACTTCTTCATTCTCAGTATCTCCCAGATCTACCCATTTCCTTCAATTCACACTATCAAGTCCTTCAGTCAATTACCTATTACTCTATTTGCAGCTCCATCTTTCTCACTTGAACTTTTGACCATCTCTAAAGTGCCTTGACAAGGCAGGTCACATGAATCTCTGCCAGCTAGACAGTTTCAGGAGGGGCCAATTGCAGCTAATAGCTCTTCCCCACTAACAGGGCTACATTTCCAACTTACTGGAAGAAGCATGACTCATGTGCAGCCACAAGAGGCCAGTTCATACTCACCAGGAAAGGAATCTGATTGCTCCACTTTAAGTATAGTTCTACCAAATGGCCAGACAGCCTTGGCCATGTAGGTAGGGGTCACATAGTAGTAACACCTCTGTCAGTAACCCTGTACCAATGAAACTTGCAGGTATCAGAAAAAAACCTACAGGCATCTACAACCCTATATATTAATGAAGACTCAGTGAGCAAACACAATATTAAGAGATAACACTAATGCAAAGCCTAATAAAATGACTTCGAATATAGGAAAGTTTATCCTTGAGTCTTTATGCAGCAGATACCTGTTTATCACTTGTTGGACCCAGTGATTTAGTAAAGCCGAGAGGAAAGAATCACGAGAAATCTGGAATGGAAATTGAACAACAGATTTCTGTCCGAGTGGAAATCAGGAGAGACCATGGGGTCAGCTCAACCTAAGAGTACTACTAAGAAAAATGGGGTGAAAAAAAAAAAGCTAGAGCCCATATTTTCACTCTGCTATCATTAGCCTTTCCAATTTTTTCTTTCCTTCCCAAGTAGCCGATGACTAGGAATCAAGTGAGTTGACAAAGTTCATAAACAGCGATTTATCCTCCAATGCAAAGTAAATCTTGGAAATCCAGAGATTTACTATCCAGCACACAAAGGTAAGGGACAGGAAGAGTATGCAGAGGATCAGAAGGAAAGGAGAACAAAAATTGGCTTAGTGACATGTTCACCATGGGCCTGAGGACTTGACTGTATCTGTTTGCCAGCCTCATCCGCATCTATTAACAGGCATAACAGATAATAAAATAATAGTAACAACTACACTAAAAGAGAAAATTAGTCATGATAATGTCTTTACAGGGAAAGGGAACAACTGTAAAAAAAAAAAATAAGTATCATGGAGGGTGGAAAAATTGGGGAGATGTTACTCAAAGGGTACAAACTTGTAGACAGAAGATAAATTTTATGAATCTGATGCACAGTTATTATTATTGTTGCTCATAATAATGTTATAAGGATGCTTATAGCTGCAAGCAAAATTTCGATTCAATGAAAATTTATTCTAACAAAAAGTCCAGAGAGAGAAACTTGAGGATTGATTGGTTTAGTAGATCAACACTATTTTTAAGGATCTTGGTTCCTTCCATATCAAGGATCTTCTTAAAGCTTCTTCTTGTTTCATTTCAAGCTAACAGCAAGAAAATTATGTAGTTCTAGGCAACACATCCAGAAATGACAATGTTGAGACAATACTAGGGGAAGGTGGGGGAACCTCATTGCTTCCACTAGCTCTGTCTTAGGAAAAAGGAAATATATCTAAGAAATCCTACAGTAGACTTCTTCCACTAGGAGAAAAATGGGTCTCATGCCTGTATCTGAACTTAACACTAGCAGGAAAAATGGGATTTTTTTTTTTTTAAGATTTTTTAAAGAAAGTTCTTTTTTTTTTTAAGATTTATTTAAGCATACAAGAGCTGGGATACAGGCCAGAGTTGTGTGGGGGTGAGCGGATTCACCAGAGACAGAGCAGGGAACAGAACAGGCAGATTGACTGAAATACATTGCTGAGGGGAGCAGTGGGTGAGTCAGGATAAGTCTGCTGCGCCATGTGGGTAGCTCCCTGTCAGACCAGGGATCCAAGTTGTGCTGCAGTAGATGCAGATAGCTTCATATGTTGCATCTTAACCCCTTGTGCCACCAGGGAGGCCCTGTACCCCAGTTCTTGTATGCATAAATAAATAAATCTTAAAAAAAAAAAACTTGACCAAAAGGGAATGTCTAGCAAGGATTTGTTTAATCATGAATATTTCAGTTCAGTAAATATGACTATTAACAGTATTAGGACATGCATTCAATGTATCTATAGGTTTGGCTATTCCAAGATAAGCCTGGAAACATTAAGGATTCAGTGTTTATGACATGACCAGAGTTATCTATATTGAGACAATGATTTAATGTTTTGTTAGGGAATAATTTATTCAGGGAAATCCTGGATGAGTTACTATAAAATAATTGGTGAACTATTAAATGAGCATACAAGTAGGAAAATGATATAGATATAGATGGTGATATAGCCATACAAAGAAAAGACTTGTTTTAAGTTTTTTTAGACTATAAAACTTTATAGGGACACCTTGTTTTAAAGTGCTTCACTTACAGTTACTGCACTCTTTACAAATTGAATTCTGTGGGAATCTGTATCCATCAAATCTGCCAGCACCATTTTTCTAGCAGCATACATTTGTTTTGGGTCTTATGTCACACTTAATGAAGGGTGTAAGTTGGGTTTTTTTTTTTTTTAGACATGAAAAAAATTTTAGACCTACACACTTTACAGCATAGTGTAAGCATAATTATATGCACTGGGAAAGTAAAAAAAATCATGTGATTTGCTTTATTGTGATGTTCCTTTTATTGTGGTGGTCTGGGGTTGAATCCACAACATCCCAAGACCTGTCTACATATATTCTTAGAAATATGTATTCTCAGGATAAAAAGAAAGGCAAATTTTAAATTTCATTTAGTTTTTAATGATTATTAAATACTGGTGTCATTTTGAAACTGTTTTGTGGATATTACAGGGCAAATGCCTATATTATGTGCTAGTATCCAAAACTCTTTGTAGAAGATAAAACACAAATAGAAAGGCAAAGCATGAAAGTCCTATAATTTATTTCCTGAAAATGCTTAGAAGCCATGACAATCTAGTAGCAATAAACAGGCCTAACACCCAGGTAATACCATTTTAAGATAACTAATTTCAGGTCTAGGATAGAAAATGTGTAAAATGAGCCTGGGACTTCCACCAGAAGTTCCTGAGCTGCCGCTTCCCTATCACTGCTCCTGACGGTCTCCACTAACACCAAGTCCTTGATAAGAGTTTTGTACAGGAGAATGCAGGACCTGGGAACAAGCCATACCACTCCTTTCAGACATTACTCCTTTTGACTTTTCTCCCTCCCAGCTGTACTTCCAGAGTCTTCTATTTTCTAAGAGCAACAGTTACCTCAGTAAAAATAATTTAATTAAAAATAACTTTTTTAGGGCCTCCCCTGGTGGTGCAGCAGTTGAGCGCTAGGCTGCCCCGCAGCCTCTGCAGTGCCGATTTATTCCCCGGACACCGGCAAGGGTCCCACAAAAATAAATAAATAAATAAATAAATAAATAACTTTTTAAAAAAAATTAAATGAGCCTGGGATGTCTTCTACCTGAAAGCAGGGAAGTTATCAGAGTCAGTTGGGGTCATGTCAAAATAATATAAAAGTCAGTTTTCTCAGGAGCTTCCTCTGGCCAAATAGGGAACAATTTAAACATCCAAAATAAAACTTACTACAACTGATTGAAATACAAATGTTTAAAAATCATGAGTCATAATGATATGAAAAAGAAAGAAAACTAATTCATTTAATTAAATACACAAAAGTGATTGATCATCATTAGTAATAACTAGGATGCTGTATTGGTTTGCTAGGGCTGACTGCCTAACAAAATACTACAGACTGGGTGACTTAAACAATAGAACTTTATTTTTCCACAATTCTGGAGGCTAGAAATTCAAGATCAAGGTAGCAACAGGATTGATTTCTAATAAGGTGGCTCTCTTTGGCTTGCACCACTTCTCATCTTCACACGGTCGTACCTTTGTATGTAACTGTGTCTAAATGTCCTCTTATAAGGACACTAATCATATTGAATTAGGGACCATCCTAGTGACTTCATTTTAAATTAATCACTTCTTTAAGGATTTTATCTCTAATCACAGATATTAGGACTTCAACATACAAATTTGAGGGGTCTGGTATGGGGGAAGGGTGGAGTGGAGAGACATGATTCAGTAACAGCAGTCACCAAGCACTTACTTTGGACATTAGAAATTAAAGGAAAAGCAAAAAGGAATTTATCCTGCCTGTGTTGCACAAGCTATATTTTTGAATCTCTAAATAGCCCCAGTTTAGAAGGAAAATCTAATTAATAAATGTAAAAGATAAAATTAGAAAACCTCTATTTTGTGGCTTAGTGCTCATTAATGGATAAGAGAAAGGTTGGTAATTCAATTTACAATGTAAAGATTAAGCTGTTGCCATTCAAATCCACCAATTTAACATCACTAAAAATATGACAAGACATTACAGTCCTCCTGATGTGACTCAGTATAACTTATATTGCTTCACCTAGGAGATACTTTTGCTAAAGAAATTAAAACTGAATCTAATTGAACCTTCAACCTTAACTTCAGCTTACAGAAAATACAGGGACAGAAAGGCAAGTTAAATTATACTACTAGAAAGCAATTATCCAAATCCAGAATATAAGACATTCTAAAGGATAATTGACCTGATTTTGTCAACAAGTCAATGGCATAAAAACATGATAAAGGGAGAGATCACTGATTTAGATTAAAAGAGACTTAAGAGTCACAGCAGCAAAATGGAGTATGTTGCTTTTGTCCAAATCTTGATGTGAACAAACCATTTAAAAAAGTGTTTTTGAGATCATCAGAAAAAATTTATATTTGTCAATTAAATGATATAAGAAATATAAAGGACTTGCATGCCAAAATTCTCTCCAATGCTGTCTCCAATAATTCTGTTAAAATATACAATTATAATATAGTCAAGTCTTTACAAGCTGAAAAAATAACCCTAAGAATAACCAGATTATGAAATTATGAAAGTCTAGAGCTAGAAAATAAAGGAACAATTGGCCTAAATCCATTGCTCACATTTATATAAAGCTATACTTCTAAAGAGAATGCTAAGTGACTCCTTTGTATAGAATTGTTAGCTAAATATAACTACCCAATCATTTTGTGACTAAATTGAAATGAGCTATCTTGGGAAAGTATAGAAATGTCACCGTGCTTTAACCATGGGTTCCAACTTAGACATAGGGCTTTGGAGCAGATATTTCATCTTGTTTGAAGATTTTTTGAATGCTCATGTTCTAATCATGTTATTATTTTAAGTCAAAATCTCAGGGATGTTGTACCTATCAAATGTAACTGTCTTCTGTTGCACTTTATAACTGTGTCACAAATGTTAACTTTAAAGACTGTGTGACATAATGAATAGAATTTGTCAAGTTGTTTGACAGCATTAAACCAGCCAAAGAATTCCATAAGCAACAAGAACACAAGGCTTTTCCATAGAAATTTGTTACCAAAATAAGCAACAAACATATTTTCCTGTTATTTGAAAATCACATGTTAAAGCAATAAATTCAGTTCAGAAAAAGTCAATTTGAGACTATGCTGTAGGAAGATTTTAGCTGGCTATGCTTTTTTTTAAAAAAAGATTTATGTATTTATTTATGCGTACAAGAGCTGGGGTATAGGCCAGAGGTGTGGGGGGTGAGAAAATTTACTACAGACAGAGTGGGGAACAGGACAGGCAAACTGACCCAACACACTGCTGAGGGGAGCAGCGGGTGAGTCAGGAGAAGAGAGGTCTGTCTCACCATGTGGGTTTCTCCCTGGCAGGCTGGGGATGGAATTCGTGCTGTAGAGGCTGTGAGTTGCTTCATAGTGCGGTGCTCAACCCCTTGCGCCACCAGGGAGGTCCCCTTGGCTATACTTTTTAACATTATATATAAAATAAGAATTTGTAGCCACTTAATAAAAATAAGTTTTCTAGTATTGGTCTTTAAAAATCACAGATCATGTTTGTATTAAACAAGAAATTTTTGATTAATTATAATAATATTGATGAGTGTTGTGATATACCAAAAAGAACACAGGCATTATTACCACTTACTAGTTATGTAATTTTTTATAAAGATTTTCAAAATTTATTTGTGCATACAAGAACTGGGGTATAGGCAGAGGTGCAGGGGAAGAGAGGATCCACCAGAGACAGAGTGGGGAGCAGAACAGGCAGATCTACTGAAATACACTCTGAGGGGAGCAGTGGGCAAGACAGGAGAGGTCTGCTGTGCCATGTGGGTTAGCTCCCTGGTAGGGTATCGAACTCATGCTACAGTGGCTGGTGATAGCTTGATAGTGCTGAGACTTAACCCTTGCGCCACCAGGGAGGCCCTAGTCATGTAACTTTTATCAATTTGTTGCCTTGGCCTCAGTTTTCTGGTCCTATCACCACCATCTTCACAAAGGTTTTGTGAGGGTTAAGAAAAACGGTGTATACAGAGGCAAGTAGGCTACCTGGCACAAGATGAAAGCATTTTAGAGATATTATTAGTTTCCTTCCCTTATATTCTTCAATACAATCAAAACCCAGTGACTTCACACAATGATTTAGCATTTCTCATGCTTGTATGAGTTGTCTAGCTAGTTATGCTTCAAGTGGTATAAGCTAGGCATTAGGATTGCTAGCTCTTAAAATGATCTCATACAAATGTATGGCTGGCATTTGATATTAGTCAGCTGGGGTTACTGGTTAGGGTACCTCAGTTTTTCACTAGCTGATCTCTTGTAATTTGGGCATCACACCTCTTTGAACCCAGCATGGTGGTTAAGTTCAAAGAAGGAGCATTTCAGGAGCCATGGGATGTGGATGCTGCCAATTCTCTTAGAGTGTCTAGATCCAGAAAACCTAGAATGTCACCTTGCTTTCATTCTGTTGGTTAAAGTCAATATGGAATCAAAGAAAGGAAAATAAATTCATCTCTTGATGTGAAGTGTGGCAAACATACATAAGTAGAACTACTTTGGGGAACAATAGCTACTACAGCACAACCTCTGACCACAACGACTCACATCCCTCCCACTTGCAAAATACACTCTCTCCTTCTCAAAATCTCTGGAAGTTTCATATTCTTGTGTTTAGGCCCTGGTCAGCTAAATAAGATATAGGAGCATTTAAAGCTGTTTAGGTATGTCCCAGATGCAACACCTTGCTTGCAAAGACTTGTGAACTAAAAAGACAAGTGATCTCCCCCATGAGCATTCATCAATACAATGTAAGCTAAGGTTAGGATAACCACAGTGGATGCCTCCATTCAGTAAGGGGTGCAGCTAGGAAGCATATAATGATCACCAGACCAAAACAATTCTGAAATTCAGCAAAACACATATTGTCATTTCCTCCAACTCTGAGATCTGAGAATGTTCCTTGATTGAAACCCAGTTCTGCTTGCTGAGAGTAGTTCTCTTAGATTCCCTAGGCCCTTGACTCTGATTCTGCCCTTTCATTCTTTTCCATAAGAAATGTCCCATATTTTCAACTGAGTGGCTTTCTTTGCTTGCTTCTTTCCCAAAGAACATAGAGAACTGAAGGGCTTCTTTCATTTTTAGTTTTGCACTACCCCTTCAGTTCATGGTCATATAATTCCTTTTTTAATTTTTTTAAAGATTTATTTATTTATGTATACAGGAGTTGGGGTATAGGCCACAGGTGCAGGGGAGGGGGCAGAGGATTCACCAGAGACAGAGTGGGGAACAGAACAGGCGGATCTACTGAAATACACTGCTGAAGGGAGCAGAGGGTGAGACAGGAGGGGTCTGCTGTATCATATGTGGGTTAGTTCCCTGGCAGGGACCAAACTCGCTCTTCAGTAGCTGCTGATAGCTTCGTAGTGCTGAGACTTAACTCCTTTGCCACCATGGAGGCCCTAAATCCTTTTTAAGAAAAAAAAAATATATATGACATCCACTCTATCGAATCGCAATCCAGTTTACTAGATAAAAACCATACTCACATATCTCTGAGACACACTTCCTCTATCTCGGATTTAGAGTCAGCTGCTATGTGACAATGCCCTTAGGTTTCTCAGAAACCCTTTTGTCTAGCAAAGAAAATCCTGGAGGCATGCACTTACAGTTCTTAGAAGTCATAACATAACATCTGGCTGGCAGCATATTGGATTTGAGCTCTGCTAGCAAAGTGTTTGGACTTTGCATAGCAAGAATTGCCTTTTCTCCAGAATCCAATAACAATTTCATCATTGTCCTTCCACTTCAAGTTAGTTTTCTCAAGGCCCTTTTGGCCTCTGCCTTCCAGCTGGTCCCAAGCCAAACCACATGTATTTGGGTTTTTGTTAAAATGGCACCACACTTCCAGATCCCAATTTCTATCTTAGTTATCTTTTGTCATATAAAAACATCCCATAATATAGTGACTTAAAATAACAGTAGCTTTACAAAGAATAATCAAGGCAAAGACACAGAATAGTTGAGGCACTTAATAATACAAGCTCCCACAAAGGTGATGACTGGTTCCTGTGTCCTACAGGAAGTTATAAATACAACTAACAAAAGTCAATCTCAAAAGAAATGGGGGTGAGCTGGGTCAGTGTTTGTCTGGGTCAGTGAAACAAAATGGTCAGTTCAGGAGACACACACACAAAAAAAATAAAATAACAGTAGCTTTATTACTCATGAATCTATGGCTTGTCAAGGGTTAGCTGGGTACTCCTTCCAGTCTTAGGCAAGGATAGCTCACAAACTGCCAGTATTAGCCATAAACCCCATTTCAGGTCATCAGGTAATGTTAGAACAGACCATTAGAAGATTACAAAGTTCCCTCTTCCTTTTTCTGCCCTCTGCTGCCTTTTTTTTTTTGAATTAGCTATGAATGCATTTAACTGGTTTGGTATAGAAATTTTTACTTCTAGGTCAAAATGATGATATCTTCTTTCACCCAATTACCTGTTTTGCTTCATTCGTAAAATATTATTTTAACCAACAACCATTTGGCTGGCTCTCCAAAGCAGTTTAAGAGAGTGTGCTAAGTAGCATAGTACTTATTACTGATTGATTCATGACTGGCTCTTTGATTTACAGACTATGCGGACTTAGGTTCACCATTAAGGGTTGACCTATGCAAAGACACTGTTCAAACATGGACATAAATAAGAAATGTTTAATATATATCAAAATCTTAAATTCAAACAAAAAAAAGAAAATATGACTAAATGATTAAAGGGTAAGTTTGACCTCTAAGATAACTTTAGAGTTTAGGGGTGATACACAAGTATAACAAGGCAAAACAAACTAACCATGGAGACATTAAAGTGTAGAAAATGCTTTACTTGTATACAACATGTCCTATGTGTCACCTAGACCTTAGTTTCATCTCCAGTAGTGATTCACATTATTTTTTTATGGCAATATAATTCCCATGCCATAAAATTTACCTTTTTAAGATGCACAACTCTGTGTTTTTTACTATACTCACAAGGTAGTATCATCATCACTATCTAATTATAAAACATTTTTATCACCCCAAAAAGATACTCTGTGCCATTAGCAGCCATTTCACATGCCACCATCCCCTAGCCCCTGAACACAACCACTCTGCTTTCTGTCTATTCTAGATCTTTTAAACAGAATAATAAAACATGACTTTTTGTGTTAGTCTTCTGTCACTTAGCATAATGTTTTCAAAGTTCATCTATGCTGTGGCAGTACTTCACTTCTTTTTATTAACAAATCATTTAATTATATGGATTTACCACATTTCATTCATTCATGAGCTAATGGACAATTGAATTGTTTTCACTTCTTGGCTATTATGAATAAAGCTTGAATATTTGTATACAGTTTTATTCACTTTAAAAATATCTATGGAATATCCTAAATAATGTTAAAACTAGGGTTTTTTTAATATTATAGACAGCATTTAGAAAAGAAAGTGATCTAAAAGAAAGCTGATTTCTGGAGGGAGAAATTACAGCAATAATGAGTAATTAGATATGTGTAGAATGTGAAGTTAGAAATTACAGGTCCACTTTACTGATCAAACTCATAATCCTTGGAGAATGACAAGAACATGAAAGAGAATTCAAGCTGTTTTTTAGGGGTAGGGGGGATTTATATAACAAAACTTAAATAAAAGTCCCCCTGTTTCAAGGTTTATAGGAAGTATAAACCAAATAAAATCGCCTTATTATGAAGATTTAGGCAAAGAATTCTTTCTAGCTAGTTAACATCACAAGAGGTAGAGTGCTTACCTCTCTGTCCTGTTTCTTGTTTTAAGGGTGTTTTTGTTTTTACATATAATTAATAGTACCCAGATGTACTTGCTATTCAGAGCTCTATCTTTTTACTTTCATCTTCCTGGGGGAACAGAGGTTTCCAATATTTCCCCAAGCCCAAAGTTTAAAAAATACGAAACAATAGAGCCATGTTGACAGCACTTTAAGGAAATTTTCCTTTTAGGTCTAATATCAAACTGTCCTGTGTAATCTCAGCACATATCTCCACTCATTCACACTGACTTCAAGACTTCATCACTACCTGAAACTGCTCTTCCTTTGAAATCTTTCATCAGAAACCTCACTTTTTCACTACCACTCCCTATGCTCCTACATTTCATTTGTCTTCCCTGACTTTAAACCTTTTCTTTGACCTTATCTCTACCTTTGGTTTCGGGTTGTTGGACTTCTAGCCCCCTCCTGGTTCCTTTTCCTTCACCACACTCCTGGATCCCCAAACATCAGCCACTCTCTCTAGTGCCCTGAATTCTAGTACCTAGGACTTTGACTTCATCAACCCTGCCAGTTGTTCAGACCTTTACTATTGTCAAATCCAAGACATTATCCATTATTCCATCTGCAGAAGCAAAAACCAAAATAGGGCATTCTTAAGTTCCCTTCTATCTGTGAACTTACCTGAATTTCTCCTTATCCTTACGCCTTTCTTTGGCGCAGCAGACCTCTCCTGTCTCACCCGCTGCTCCCCTCAGTAGTGAATTTCAGTGGATCTGCCTGTTCTGCTTCCCACTCTCTCTGGTGAATCCTCTCACCGCCCCCCAGCACCTCTGGCTTATACCCCAGTTCTTGTATGCATAAATAAATAAATCTTTTTTAAAAATAAATATAGGGCCTTTAAAGAGGTGATCAAAGTAAAATGAGATCAGATTGGTCGACCCTAATCCAGTATGACTGGTGTCCTTATTTAAAAAAAGATTAGGATAAAGAGGGAGGGCCATGTGAAGGCACAAAAAAATGATAACCCACAAGCCAAGAAGAGAGACTTTCAGAAGCGACCTTGCTGATACCTTGGACTCCTAGCCATCTGTGAGGAAAGAAATTCCTGTTGTTTAAGCAAGCGGATGTATTGTACTTTGTTACTGCAGCCCAAGCAAACTAAAAACATTCCCTGTACTCTTCCAAAATCTCCTAAAGTCCTACTATTTAGACCCTGACTGCTTCCTTCAGACTCTGTGAATTAGGATCCTCTCTAAGATCCTTTTCCTATTATGATACAGCCCCTCCTACCTGAGCTCCATTCATGAAGGAGACTTGGCATGACCTAAAACCCCACAATAGTATCGCCCTCATCAGTTATCAGTGTTTTATTTGCCTCAGTTGCTTCTTTAACCCTGAAGTGGGGAATGTAATATTTTTATTATTGTGAGACTAGACTCCTGACAGCAAATAACAGAAGTAGTTAGAAATAGTAGTTAGACACAGTTAGACACAGTAGCCTTAGAAATCATCAAAATTCTATATCCATATGAAATGTCCTCAATGTCTTCAAGGAGAGCAACAACTTGATGTGATCTGAAAATATATTGTTTCAGACAGACGTTCATTCAAGAACTTTCTATCAATTTTAAATAGCCTCGCCATGTAAAATTAATACCATTTTGATGATTCTTACTTGTAGTATTTATACCTCCTAAGCATGTTTTCAAGCATAGTGGTAAAGTGTTTTTGAGCATGGGGAAATTTTACATGAGGAGACAGGCAGTTTTAGATTATCGATTTTTAAAGACACCCCAAATAAAGAGTAGTTCTTTAAGATGTGAAATATGTTGCCACCTTTGCCAAACCAGCTGGAGTTCTTACAGGACTGCAAAGGCATTATGCTTTAGAGCTAGCACTTTCTACAGTAACGATGGAGACAGAATCTGGCTGTATCTATCTGAGGTCAGAGGAGTAGACAGAAAGGAGCAGTGACATATGTCTGTAGCCTCTCTCATTAGAGCCACGAAGAGCATCTTAGGCAGGCAGACAACAAAAAAGGCTACAGGATGATCACCTCTGTCATGATGAAGGCTTTGGGAGAACCATCTCTGCAGCGCAGTTTGAGGTTGGAGTTATCTCACTAAGGCTTTGCTTAAAACTCCTTTCAGTTATTGTATGACTATCGATTCTAATATTTTAAGGAATACAAGAATTTGGCACACACGCTAGCCATGGAATTTAAGGACAGAAATTGTGTATTGTAGGTGGACAATAATGCCTCCAAAAATCTAGTCTGTAAACGTAAAAAGAGAGAGAAAGCCCTGGAAATGGTGGAGGAAGAGTTACCACAGACAATAGTGCCTGGGGGGTGCCGAGTCTCATTTTCATTTGCTGCAAAATGCACTGGGACAATAAAGGAAGACTGTCCCGTTTCTTGGGTGATATCTTCCTCACGTGTGGTTTAAGTCACTGTGTTCAGCTTCTAGCAAAAATTAGTCAAGATCTAATGTGGTTCAGGTTACAATAGCCACTTCCTTGTCTATTTCCAACTGTGCCTTACCCAGCTTCCACCCTATATAAAATACACTAGCATATAAGTATAGAGAAAGACATTTAAGCAATAGGAAGAGCCATGAGCCAAGAAATGGGACTGCCTCCTTTTATTGCTTCAGGGTTTTTATTTTCTACAGTAATGGAAATTAGTGTAGGACAGTGCTCTTTCTTCCTTTGAGGTTATTAGTGTCAATTTTCTCTGTTTCCCACCCACTCTGGCACTCACTATCAAAGATACCTTGTTTCTGGGCCTCCCTGGTGACACATGGGGTTAGAGACGCAACCTATGAGGCTCTCTGAAGCCACTGCAGCAAGGGTTCGATCCCCGGGCAGGCTGCTAACCACATGGCACAGCAGACCTCTCCTGCTCTCCTGTCTCGCCCACTGCTCCCTCAGCAGTGTATTTCATTAGATCTGCCTGTTCTGTTCCCCATTCTGTCTCTGGTGAATCCTCTCATCCTCTGTACCCCAGTTATTGTATATATAAATAAATAAATCTTTAAAAAAAAAGATACCTTGTTTCTGGTGCTGTGGGTCCCCAATACAACCCTAATTGCCAGAGGTATAGTAGCTACTTTTTTAGGTGTGAGGGGAGAAAAGATAGCTAAAGAAAAGATCCAATCTGTGAGATTACCCTCCTGCCCTTCACGTGACTTTATGTTCTGCACATTTATACCAGGTATTTTATGTTGTGTTTGTGGAAAAGACCCTCGACTCTGAAACTGGATTTCAAGTTTTAGTTTTCTGTACCCCTCTTCCATTGTTCTAACCCCACTAGATGCTGCTCTGCGGTAGATTCCTGGTGGCTAGGAACTGCAGACAATCTCATGGTTGCGCTACTCATTTTATTATGGTGCTGTTCAAATCACATGATATACATGAAAACTGTGAACTCTAAATTATTATGCAAATATCAATAGTCACGTCTTCAAACATTTTAGATACACTAGGAAAAGTGCTTTGCAATTCATTAATTACTTCACTTGTTCATTTATTCATTCAAGTTGTTGACCTTGGAGATACAGAGGTAAATAAATGTATATCACAACAGCTACCATTTCTTCACTTTAATTTTGTCCAAAAAAAACTGTAAATATTTTATCTAAGTTATCTAAATATTTTATCTACTTTAATTCTCACAAAAGCTCTGTGAGGGAGGTATTGTTATCCCTATTTGACATGAGAAACTTGTGGTGCTTATATAGCTCATGATCTCATAGCTTGTACGTGGCAGAACTAGTTCTCAGGCCAGGTCTTTTAAAAAAATATTTATTTTAATTGTAGTAAAATATGCATGACATAAAACTTGCCACGTAAGCCATTTTTATGTGTATAATTCAGTGGCATTAATACATCCACACTGATGTGCAACCATCACCACAATTCATCTGCAGGTCTTTTTCACCTTCCCAAATTGAACCTTTGTACCCATTAAGGATGCCTCATTTCCACCTTTTCCCATGCCCATTCCTTCTGTTTTTATGAATTTAACTATTCTATGTAACTTATGTAAGTAAAATCATATAATACATTTGAGTCTGGCTTATTTCACTTAGGGTGTTTTCAAGGTTTATTCATGTCACAGAATTAATTTCATTTTTTAAAGATTTGTTTATTTATGCATACACAAACTGGGATATAGGCCAGAGGTGCTGGGGGGTGAGAGGATTCAGCAGAGACAGAGTGGGGAGCAGAACAGGAGGATCTACTGAAATCCACTGCTGAGGGGAGCAATGGGTGAGATAGGAGAGGTCTGCTGCACCATGTGGGTAGCTCCCTGATTGGCCTGGGTTCGAACTCATGCTGTAGTGGCTGGCAATCGCGCTTGGTAGCGTTGTGTCTTTCACCCATGCGCCACCAGGGAGGACCCTAATTTCATTCTCATCCATGTATCAGAATTTCATTCTTTCTTAAGACTGAGTAATATGCCATTGTATGTATTTGACAAGTCTTCACATAGGTACATATCTATACATTCAAATAGTGAAACATCATAGCATTGTTTATTGGAGAGATTATACTTTTTCCATTAAATGGCCTATTTAGCTTGGTTAAAAATCAGCAGTGCATATACATGTGAGTCTATTTCTGGACTCTATTCTATCTCATTGACTTTTAGGTCTAACTTTATGCCAATATACCTGTGAAATACATATATCTGGTTTCACCCACTGTTGCTGCTCACAGCTCCCAAAACCCTTGGAATTTCCAAAATGATGACAGCACTAAAGGCTCTTTTGTTATGTAAATGAGATGTCTTTAGGATACCACTGAAGAATGGGGACTGGATGCCAGTGGAACTTATGATGAGGGGATTGTAGCTTTCAGTCCCACCCACCCTCACCCCCCACCTCTCCACCTCTGGGGAGGGGAGAGAGACTGTAAAGCAACTGAGTTCAGTTGCTAATTGCCAGGGATTCAATCAATCATGACCATGTAAAGGTTGAGAAAAAGGAAAAAGGAAAATTGGGGTTGGAGAATTTCCAGATTGATGAACATGTGGAGATTTGGGGAGAGTGGCCCTCTTGCCTGATATATCTCTCCCATCTGACCATTCCTGAGTTATATCCTTTCATATTAAGCCAGTGATCTGGCAGTGAATGTTTCTCTGAGCTCTTTGAGCTCCTCTCGCGGATTAATTGGATCTGAGGAAGAGTCGTTGGAACCTTCATCTACAGCCGGTAGGTCAGAACTCAGGCAATAACCTAGACTTGCAACTGGCCTCTGAAGGGGTGAGGGTGGAGGTGGCAAGCCATGTGGGACTGAGACCTTAATCTGAGGAATCTGAGACTATCTCCAGGGAGGTAAAATCAGAACTGAATTGAATTGTAGGGCACCCAGCTAGTGTCTGGAAATTCCTTGTTGGTGTTAGGGAAAATACACACACATTGGAATTGGGTCTTAGAAACTTTTAACAGCTCACTGTCTTGGTTACAGAAGCTTTATAAAATCAGAGTCCTCCTGAAATCAGAATAAATTCTTTAACTTTATGTTTTTCAGTTGTTTTGACTATTTTCGTTCCTTTGCATTTCCATATGAATTTTAGTATTTCAGTTTCTATAAAATGGTTTATCGAGTTTTTGACTGGTATTAAATGAATCTATAGATCAATTTAGGGAGAATTACCAATATTGAGTCTTTAACCCCATGACAAAATATCGCTGTCCTTTAATTTCCGGTTTCTTTAATTTCTCTGAGCAATGTTGTGGTTTTAGTGTGCAGGTCTGCATGTCTCTAGTTAGAAAATTATTTCATACAAGAGCGTATTTTTTATGCTATTGTAAATATTTTTCTTAAGAAGTTTGATCTTTAAATAACATTAGTTTATCTTTAAGTAGAATTTTTGAGTATACTGGAATATAGCTGGCTGGCAGTTTTGAATACAGAAACTTTTCAATGTCAGGAATTTGTAAAAGTTGCCATTCCTTAAATCCTGTTTCTTATTGACAAAGAATAGAATAAGTAATCCTAGTAGAAAGTCTTCATCCTAATGGCTAAGCACTCCAGTCCTTTATGTTTTCTCCATCCCAACTACAAATCAAACTTGTTTCTAACTTTCTAATTAGGAAACTCATGAAAATATATTCTTCAGTTGGGAATGTGGAGCTAAGTTCTATTTTTTTTGGTCAATAAAAATATTTCCAGCTTCCCATCACAATCCTGGAAGGTGCTTAACAAATATTTGTTTTGAAGGAAGGAATAGTTGACATATGGGGTACAGAGGCTCTCTGGGAAGATGCTCTCAGCAGTGGAAGGAATCAGGATCTTTCATCTATGCTCTGCCTGGGTTTTATAATTTCACTCAATTTACTCATACTTACTACTTTGTATTTGTTTCAAAGAACTTTTAAAAGGAGACATTCTTGACAGATGTTTAAATGTGGATGGGATGGAGCCAGTAGGGATGGATTGGTTAAAGTTAACAACAAGAAAAGCAGTAATAGTTTGAGTTCTTTGAGAAATTGGAAGCCAATAAGATCAGGGTGCAGATGAAGGGGTTGGTCTTACATAGGAAGAGGGTAGATGTGTCTTCGAGTGAAATTGGAGAAATAGTTTATAGTTGTGTTGCCAAGACATTGACGGTGTTTTTGCTTTTTTTGAAAAGAGGTGGGTAGGAACAGAAACATTTAGAAGAGGGAGCCCAGTGAAGAAAGATAGACTTGAAGACATAGTGAACACTACCTTGGAGACCATTGCCTGCTCAGTCTCTAAATGGTCTGGGTGCTGGTATCCTCCACCCAGCCCACTGACTACTACTGGACAGTGTCCACCACTGACTGCATGGTCATTCCCACCTCTAACCTACTCTGCCAATGTGGAAAATTCAAGTTGCCATCTCCATCCTCATCTCTAACTGCAAGGGCTTCCCCTCCAACTGATGCTGGATGGTTATATCCAGACATGGTTTTTTTTTTTTTTTTTTTTAGGATTTATTTATGCATACAAGAACTGGGGTACAGGCCAGAGGTGTGGGGGTGAGAAGATTCACCAGAGACAGTGTGGGGAACAGAACACACAGACTGACCAAAGCACACTGCTGAGGGAAGCAGCGGGCAAGTCAGGAGAGGTCTGCTGCACCATGTGGGTAGCTCCCTGGCCAGAGATGGAACCTGTGCTGCAGATAGCTTCATAGGCTGTATCTTAACCCCTTGCACCACCAGGGAAGCCCCATATATCAAGACATGTTAAAGGGCTTATGATCACTGCTGTCAGCCTTGACTTTTTTGGTTCCATATTTGCCCCAATTAGAATAAAGTATACCAAAGTTGGAGGCGTAGATAAAGCCAAAGTTAAGGTTGTTTGTTTGTTTGGCTGGATTCATAATCCTATTGTCAGGGCTATGTCCAATGATTGGTTTTATCCTGTATGCAAACAAAATCATGACAGAATTCGTCAATCCTCTCTATGTTGAGCAAAATGACTTAAAAGTATGACACCTACAACTTGCCAACTTACTTTATGTGATTACAAACACAAGAGTTGAGGGTTATGAAAAAAAGTGCCACTTACAAGTTGGTAATATTTACAGGTAACAGATTCTTCACGCCAAAGCTTCATGGAAAATATAGACTATTTTTTTTTAAACCCTGTATATTAAGAACATGTTTGCTCCTTGAAACAGAGATTTTTCTCTCACTCACATCTGTATGCATGGCAGTACCTTGCACAAAGAAATGCTCTCCATGACTAACAAAATCCATCCAGATGAAAGAATTTATCAAGGCCTGAGAATTATATATACACTCAGGTTCTAAATACCATCATAATGATGGAAAAGAGGCATAAAAATGACATGTGACATTCACAGGAATTCAAACTTCATATAAATAAAACTCACTTCTCTTAACATAAAATAGAATCATATTCTGGATTGTTTTCTATTAATGATAAGTATATTTTAGGCTATAAAATTATTCTGGTTTCTTCTCCCCCACACCCTCAACCCTCTAACAACCCCACCCAAAATTTTTCAAAATCCTTCCTAACAACATCAGACCATCAATGAAACAAAAAGCACACTTTTTAAGAAAAAAAAACAAACTCTATATGTATACAATCGCTGTGGCTACTTTTATGATTTCAAGTTAAGTTGTAAGAAAAATAAGAAGTATTAGGTATCATTTTTGTTGCTATGATTTTAAGCACAAGCCTATACAATAATTCCATTAAGGGTTTAAATTTTCAGTATTACTTTCCATCATCTTTTGCATTTTGTTTTGTTTTGTTTTGTTTTGTTTTAAATAGAGGCTTGTTTTATTTATTTATTTATTTGTTTGTTTGTTTGTTTTGTTTATACATGCACTGGGTATCGTCAGAAGCGCGGGAGGGTGAGAGAATTCACCAGAGCCAGAGCGGGGAGCAGAGCAGGCAGAAGGACCGAAGGGGAGCAGCGGGCGGCAGGAGAGGTTTGCGCGCCGTGTGGGACCCTCCTCCGGTGGCCGGGGAGCAGCCGGGGATCAAACTTGCGCCGCAGAGGCCGCGGGCAGCTTCGCAACCCAGTGCTCAACCGCTGCGCCACCAGGGAGGCCCATCTTTTGCATTTTGAAATCCAAATGTGAAAACTAGTTTCATCATTTAGTTTCTATCCTACCAGTGATGTTTGGTAACCACTGTTCTTTGGCATATTTATTATTACTGAACTCATCTCTTCTAAGATACATATTTTTCATGTTTGAATATGTCATCAAAATGTATCTTATAATTTATGATATCTAAAAATTAAATTAACACATGATCAAAATGAGGTTGAGGTTTTTGCCTGTAGAATTACCCTAAATATAACTCCAAAATTCCTTGGGGAGTGCGGTATGCATCCAGCATGTCTACCAAAGCAAAGCAGACAATTGTTTAAATGTCTTAGTCTGAGGAGCTGTTAATTCCCCAAAATATATTCTTATTAGATTACGCTATCTTTTTCTCTTTCCCGAAATTCCAATAGTCTTTGGGTAGTAATTTTTAAATAATAATGTAATACCTCTTAAACAAGGAACACATACCCAGATGATCTTATTTTAAAGATGTACATTTTCTGAAGGGAAGGGGCAAAGACTTCAAACATTATTTCTCAAATAGTGTGTCCTGGCCAGCTGCTTCAGAATTTCCGAGTTGGGATGTTAATTCAAATCAGATTCATAGACCCCATTTCAGGAAATGAACCACGGAAAATGGCAATTTTTTTCCAAAATTGGTGCAACCTTATTATTTTTCATAATACATGCTTGTTAAATGCATAATAAAAAGAGGATAGAAGTTTCTTCATTATTTTACATCTCATATAAAGCAATATGGATAGTGGCTCCAACAGTGCTTAGCACATAGAGAGTGCACAAGATATCTGTAGTTTGACTAAGCAAATAAATGGCATACACAATCTACAAATTGCATACTTTCTTGAAATTGAGTTGTTTTATGGCTATCACTGTCCCCATAGAATTAGAAAATATCATTTTTAAAAGATTGATTCCTATGTACATTGAAATTGGAGATCTTAGATATATATATATTTTTTTAAGATTTATTTATTTATTTATACAAGCACTGGGTACAGTCAGAAGCGCAGGAGGGTGAGAGGATTCACCAGAGGCAGAGCGGGGAACAGAACAGGCAGACCGATGAACTACACTGCCGAAGGGAGCAGCGGGTGGCAGGAGAGGTCTGCACACCATGTGGGACCCTCGTCCTCAAACCGGCTCTGCAGAGGCTACTGGCAACTTCGCAACTCAGTGCTCAACCGCTGCGCCACCGGGGAGGCCCGAGATCTTAGATAGTTTTAGGGAAGCTCATTCTTTTATAAGTCCTACAAAGAGCCTGACATATAAATACCATAAGTAGTGGGTGTTTGTAGTGCCTATTGCTACATAATAAATCACCCCCTAAACTTGGCAGCTTGAACAACACGTATTTATTATTTCACAGTTTCTGCGGGTCAGGAATTGAGATTTAGCTGAGTCGTGCTGGCTCAGGGTCTCTCACAAGCTTGCATTCAGGACTAAACCCAGGCTTGAGCCATGGGAAGGCTCACTGGGCGCAGAGGAATGGCCCACCGGCTGATTCTTTACAGAAAACCTGGGTGACTCCTGTTGTTCGCAGGCTCATTTCTTCAAACATTGGGTCTCTCCATAGTACTGTTTGAGCGCTCTCTTGAGATGACCTCATGAGATAGCCACTGCTTCCCCCAGGGTGAGTGATTCAAGAGAGAGCAAGAAGGAAGCCTCATGCATTTTATGATCTGGTCTCCAAAGTCAGGCATGCCCCATCATTTTCATTATATTTTATTTGTCACTAAGTCCACCCCACTGTCAAGGAGAGGGGAATAAATTACCAGCTCTTGAAGGGAAGAGTACCAAAGAATATTTTACAGTTACCACAGCGCTCCTTAGTTTAAGTTCTCCAAAAATGCTCATAATTTCCCATCCATCTTTTGGGGGGAAACTGGTGAAGAACTCAAACTTATGGAGGCTATTTTGTGCCAAACATGACTTGTTTTTTTTCTAATTATGCATAGGAAGCAAACTATACTCTTCCTTCCCCTGCAAACAGTCTTTTGCTCAGCCAGTAGTTAAAATAGCAGAACCACCTACAATCATAAATGTAGAGCTATAGGAAGAGAGAAAAAATGAAGTGGGTGTTATTTTCTCTCTCTCTGGTACCACATAGCAATGGAAATACCAGATGGAATTGCCACAGTTATGTTGCTACTCAGCCTCTGGACCTGTCCACCTGGAGGTCTGCTTGCCATAAAACCAACAAGGATCAACAAAAATATGATAAACCAATAAGGAATCTAATAACAAATCATTAAATAACAAATCATTTTCTAAAAATTTGGACTGTAACATTCCTTGAAGTAGCCATGGTATTAACACATTTAAACTATTTTTAAAAATTGATTTATAGGGGTGCATGTGAGATACATCTGCTAACTCTAGGAGCCTTTCAAAGTTATATAGTTTCCAAAAGCATCTGGTTTACAACCAACAAGTACTTTAAGCAGGGGAAGCACTGGGCTGATTCCAGGGTTGCTAGAGCTGACAATTTGCAGGGAAATTGAGTGCAATACGAGATGGAATCAAATTTTGATCTTTCTTCGAATGCTTATTGTCTGCTTTATCAAAGACATTTGATATTGACACAGCGCAGCCTATTGAGTCTCAATAAAATCTATTCTTCACTTTCTTTTACCTCATCTGCAGACTGTTGACATCTTCTTTTATTCCAACACTGATGTTTTTCTTTTACATTGGAGATTTTAGCACTGATGTTGTAATTGCTTATCACACAGCTGGCCCTGTTAAGATGTTCTTGTGACTGTCCCTTCATTTTCCTGATGGTCCTGTGATCCAATCTACAATCCATTTAAAACAAAAACATTCATGTGCCATTTTATGCTGTGGCTCTTTTGGAGTTCCATTTCAGCTTCATTAATATTGATGCTGTCTGTCTCCTTGCTTATTTCGGAAGATTCTTTGAAATTAATCTTCAGAATTCACTGTGATCTGTTGCTGTTTTGTACATCAGCCCCAGTACAGTTTGTCTCCTCTTAATTTTGTTTTTCTTTATTTTTACATGTCTGCTGTGACTGTTCTCCTACTTGTACCATGGGTATGTGTCAGGTTCTTTATGGAGTCCCAGTTTTGCCTCTGCCTTTCACTGTGATTTTCCATCATTAGGGACCTCTTGAATAAAAATGTAGCCCTTGTTTCTGACAGAGTCCATGTTCCTTTTCTTTTCTTTCTGTGTGATTTTCCATCATTATGGTTCTTAAATTTCTTGAATAATGATATATACTGTGAACAAATGGACAGAGCAGTAATGGCTTCATCAATGTTTTCTAAAATGTATCTGCGGCTTTTTGAGCACACAGGGCCACAGCAGAATCTACTATGTTGGTGAAAGAATTTTTAAAATAGATTTGTGATCTGTTGGTAACAATGCTATAGTGCGTTAATAATTCACATTCATGTTTATAGCATCTGCTTGTTTTAGAATGCCAGTTCCTGGCAGCCAGATTAGAGAAATGCCTTCAGACTGAATGTCTTTAAGGTACATTGCTACATTTGCTCTTTTTTCTATAGCATTTTTCAAAAGCTATCATTATTTCCTTGACCAGAAACGCTAAGTTGGAAATTGCAATAGTTTCAAAAATGAGGTAGATGATGGCAAACTTCAGTAATTAGAGATATTTTGTCTACTGGGATGAATAATTTCATTGACCACTTCTGAATAAAATGCCTCTGTACCTCTAGTTACAAACAGGCAAGTGAAAAATGTAGGTGAAAGAAGATTCAAATTTAACAACTATAATTGACTAAATCCAGTCAATAAATGCCAAAAAATAAAAGGGTAAATGTGAAGATATTGGCTGCCTAATCACTGCTATAAAAACATACAGGATGAGGGCCTCGCTGGTGGACGCAAGGAGTTAAGTCTCAGCACTATGAAGCGATCTGCAGCCACTGCAGCTAACCCATAACATGGCACAGGAGACCTCTCCTGTCTCTCCAGCTGCTCCCCTCAGCAGTATTTCAGTCAGTATTTCAGTCAGTCTGCCTGTTTTGTTCCCACTCTGTCTCTGGTGAATCCTTTCACTCCCTGCACCTCTGGCCTGTACCCCAGTTCTTGTATGCATAAATAAATAAATCTTTAAAAAAAGTAAAAGTGGAGGGAAAAAGTAATGCTACAATAAGACATAAAATATACTGTTCACTATTGGTTAATAACGATGCTTGCTTCATGCTCAGAATACCAATTGTCAGCTGAGGAATTCAAAGTCAGCACAAGGCTTTTGTTCTTAGAAAATGCCCTATAAGGAATTATCAAAACCAATAGACAGTTGGTATGTCAGAGAGTTTTTAAAATCTGTGATGGCCAAATGATTTCAAAGTAAAAAGAGACTTGGTATTTTCCCTTAGATGAAAACCAGTGTGACTTGGACCTGAACCTAGAAATCAGAAATTCTGAGTTGTTAGTTTATTGTTAATAAACTAAAATTATTATTATAATTATATCAGTTTCTTTAATACTTCCCACATTTTTAAACAGAAGCAAAAATGCCTAAAATTATAATAGATATCCACATGAAGCTGAAGCCCTATCATACATCATATACAAAAATTAATTCAAAATGGATCAAAGTCCTAAATGTAAGAGCTAAAACTATAAAACCTTTAGAAGAAAACCTAGGGGTAAATTTTCATGACCTTGGATTACACAATGGTTTCTTAGATATAATGCATGAAGCACAAATAACCAAAGGAAGAATAGATAAATTAAACTTTATCAAAATTTAAAACTGGTGTGTTTCAAGCCTTCCTGGTGGCGCAAGAGGTTAAGATTCAAACTATGAAGCTGTCCGCAGCCACTGCGGCATGAGTTCAATTCCCTGGCCGGCCAGGGAGCAACCCACATGGCGTTGCCTCAGCCGTTGCTCCCTTCAGCAGTGCACTTCGGTCAGTCTGCTTGTTCTGTTCCCCGCTTTGTCTCTGGTGAATCCTCTCACCCCCTGCACCTCTGGCCTGTACTCCAGTTCTTGTATGCATAAATAAATCTTTAAAAAAAAAACCAAAAAACTGGTGTGCTTCAAAGTACACTATTAAGAAAATAAAAAATCCACAGAATAGGAGAAAATATTTGAAAATCATGGATCTGATAAGGCTTTATTATCCAGAGTATATCAAAAACCCTTTAAAAAATCCAATTTAAAATGGGTGAAGTGGGTCTCCCCGGTGGCGCAGCAATTGAGCGCTGGGTTGCAAGGCTGCCTGCAGCCTCTGCAGCGCCGGTTCGATCCCTGGCTGCCAGGCAAGGGTCCCACATGGCTCACAGACATCTCCGGCTGCGCCCACTGCTCCCCTTAGCAGTGTATTTCATCGGTATGCCTGTTCTGCTCCCCGCTCTGTCTCTGGTGAATTCTCTCACCCTCCCGCGCTTCTGACTGTACCCAGTGCTTGTATAAATAAATCTTTCAAAAAAAAAAAAAAACAAATCTATAAAAAAAATAAAATAAAATGGGTGAAGTATTTGAATAAACATTTTTCAAAAAAGATATACAAAAGGTGGGTCTCCCCGGTGGTGCAGCGGTTGAGCGCTGGGTTGCGAAGCTGCCCGCAGCTTCTGCAGCGCCGGTTCCATCCCCGGCTGCTCCCCGGTCACTGGAGGAGGGTCCCGCATGGCGCACAGATCTCTCCTGCCGCCCTCTACTCCCCTCAGCAGTGTACTTTGGTCCTTCTGCCTGCTCTGCTCCCTGCTCTGGCTCTGGTGAATTCTCTCACCCTCCCGCACTTCTGACTGTACCCAGTGCTTGTAAAAATAAATAAATAAATCTTTAAAAAAAAAAAAAAGATATACAAAAGGCCAAAAAGTACATTAATAATGTTTAATATCTTTAATCATTAAGGAGTAATGAAATACCACTTTAAACCTAGTAAAATGGTTAAATGGAAAAGATGGACAATAACAAGAAGTAGCAAGGATGTGGAGAAATACATTGATGGTGAGAATATAAAATCATGCAACCACTTTGGAAAATGATCTAACACTTCCTCAAAGTTAAACATATGACCTGGCAATTCTACTCCTAGGTATATACCTAAGAGAACAGAAAATGCCTTTTCAATCAAAACTTGTACATGAATTTTCATAGAAGCACTATTGAAAAAATGGAAACAACCCAAGTATCTATCACATGATAAATAGACAAGTAAATGTGGTATATCCATACAATGGAGTATTAATCAGTCATAAAACAGAATGAATTACTAAAACATGTAAGAACCTTGAAAACATCATACTAAGTAAAGGAAGCCAGACACAAAAGACCACAGATTGTGTGGTTCCATTTCCACGTGAAATACCCAGAATAAGCACATCCATATACACAAAAAGTAGATTAGTGGTTTTCAGAAACTGGGGCCATGAAGGAATGGAAAATTACTGCTAATGAGTACAGTTTTGGTCTTTTGGGTTTTTTTGAGTGATAAAAATATTCTGCAATTTTATGGTGGTGATATCACATCACCTTGTGAATATACTAAAAACCACTGAATTGTACATTTTAGAAGGGTGAATTTTGTGATTTTTCTTTTTTGAATTCTTAAGAAGAAAGAAATTCCTGGAAAGTATCTTTCTCAAGCAGTGTATTATAAAGACAGAAATATTCTATTAACATTAATAACATAGGATTTTAACTTGTGTTGAACATAGGATTTTAACTTCTGTTAATCCTGGAACAATTTGATAGAGTTGACATGGAGTATAAATCAATATTTGAAAACAATATTTGCATTGTTCCATAATAATAACACTAGATGAGGGGGATTGAATCGGCAAACATCTCAATGTTGAATATAACTTTTCATCAGAATATATTAATATTTAGACCTTAATCTCTTTCTAACAGCACCCATCATTTGGTTCATCTTTGAACCTACTTTTCAAGTATGATAGTCAATAAATATTTGTGTTCAATAAAAGTAAGTGTTGATACAGTCCTTGACTCATCTACACAATATTGAGCTCCATCATCACTCAAAAAAAGAAATCCTGGGAAAATTAGTCTCTAATTCTGAACCCAGAGTGTAATGATGCTACAGTAGCGTGAGTATTGACATCTACTTCAATTAAACTAAAAATAAATCACTACTTTCTGATCAGATATGAAGAATGATCTTACCTGAAGTTATCATACTTGTGAATCATTTTTGAGAATTATTGGATATAAATTATATCATAAATCAGACATAAGGAATCAGAAAATAACAAATGCTCTCAGTTCATAGTCCTCCTTTGAAGTCTCCAGGAATGCTCTCCATTCAATGTTACATTCCTCTCTGCTTCCAATAGACCAGGACTTCAAATTAATGGAACAATTTCTGGTGAGCAGCTGAATTCTAGGGTTACCATCTGGGCTTGTGACTCTCGGCACGAGGTGACAGATTCCTGATGGAGGTATATTCAATGATCCTCACAGTCTTTGCCCCATTATGACACCCTCCTTCCATACTGTGTCCCACCGCTGAATCAAAAGATTAAATGTGGTTTTAAGTTGTACTATTAACCTTATCATCCTTTTTATGGGTCACTCTCTGGCCAACATTGCAGCTTATGGGTCACTTTCTGGAAAAAACAGGTTTGTCCCTTGAGAGAGCTATGTATGGAGAGAATCTGAACACTGTAATGATTTATATGATGCTGGTCCTTTCATCTATCACAAAATAGGCTGCAGAAGGCCAGCAGCAAATTGCCATCCTGTGCAGCACTTCAAAGGGGACAGGATAGTTGGGCACAACTTCCAGAAATTTAACCAAATTAATTTGTAGTATTCACCCATCATCAAATGGATCTTCTGGAATCACATGCCTTCTGGATACAATCTTTGTGACAGCAGAAATAGGGAATGTGTGGGGAGTAATATATTTTCATTATTCTTTAAAGAAAAAGCCTGCTGGGTTAGGAAGGGCTGTGGAACAGCTGTTTTCTCCCCAGTTTTGCACATAAAAGAATCCTATATGTAAAACACCTGTAGAACATGGATTATCTAATATGTTTATTCTAAGCCCACTGCCCAATGTATTGCTTTTTCAATCATGAGCCTCAGCAAGCACTTATAGCAAGTGAAAACCTACTATTTGTAGACCTGGAATCTGAATATCTCTGATCATATTTGGTAGCCCTAAAAATTGTTCCTCATTTTTCTTTGATGTCATCCATGGGAGAGTGAATTAACTCTCTCCAACAAATAAAATGAAGCCAGTTAGGAAACAGGTTCAGGTTGTTGTATCTTGTTCTTCATAGAAATTTTCAGGGCACAAGAAAGATTTTTTAAACTGCTGAAGATTTTAAAAACTATGTGTTGTAGTATCTGTACCAAGTAAGAATACTCTCTCCCTGCAATTGTCTTAACCCAAAAACTAAAGCATCTAATGAAAAAAGGTACCTCGGTCTTCCCCCAAAGAGGCAGGCCCCAGTTCATTTTATTCCTTCCACTGCACAAGTGAGAAAAAAGTGCCCAAAAAGAAGCAGAATATCTGAGTGTTTTGAGCAGAGGTCCAGGTCAGTTCAGGAAAGCAAGGAGAAAAAATTGTAAGCCGTCAAGCACAGTGGTCCCATCCATCAGTAATTCTAGTGGAATAACTTCCTGAAGTCTGACAAGAATACAGATCCCTCCCTGGAGATACAGACATGCTTTCCTTTCCCTTTACACAGTTTACAGAACACTAGTTCCTCTTCTAAGAACTAGCTTTCAGCCCCAGATTGGCTTTGGCTGACACAGCCCTTTCTTTCAGGCCTTACTGCTGCCCAGTCAGTATCAGATACTTGGTGAAACTGCTCCCTCTCCTAGCCTGAGCAAGGACTGGGCAGACACCAGTGCCAGAACGGACTGATTCTTATGTGCAGGTTCTTATCACAGGAGAAGCCCAACACCTCACCCAGTGTCGTCAATGACTTTCCTCTTGAGTTCTCGTGAGTTATGCCTTGTCCTAATCCTGAGGAGAAAGAATGAATAGACTTCCTTCTCTGGTTTTAAAATTCCTTGAAGATGTGTTTGGAGATACAAGGAATGGAGATATCTTTGTGTACTTACGTGAAAACAAACTTTAATTTTTTTCATCTGCTAAAAGTATTATTAAAGTGTGTCAGCTTTTGGTAAACTGTTTAAGTAAAAAAAAATAATAAAAAAAATAAAATTCCTTGAAGGAATCTCATTCACTTTAATAAAAATAGGGCTTTACCCAAAGCCCCTTTCTTGGTTCCTTTTGGGATTTCTGAAGTCCTTTTGCTGGCGCATTGTGAAGACTTCTAAGGAACATTTGTTTCTTGAGCAATTCCATTCACCTTAGTTCTCATAACGTATGTTCCATCTTATGTCAACATCCTGCCAGGTAAGCAGAAAAATTTCTGACTCTTCAAATTCAAAGTTTATGCCTCTCTATTGGATCACCCACTGAGTTGCTGGTTTTTATCTTTTGGAAACCTCAAACTCTCCATTCATGTGCCTGGCAAAGATGAAAGGCAAGTTCTAAGTTCAGTGAATAAACTTACCTCTACTTACTCTTAGCAGGTCTGGTCATTATCCAAAATCTCTTTGACAATTCATCTCATCCAAAAATGGCAATTTTCTGGGCCTCCCTGGTGGCACAAGGGGTTAAGTCTCAGCACTACCAAGCTATCACCAGCCACTGCAGATCCCCAGCCAGGGTGCTAACCCACATGGCACAGCAGACCTCACCCACTGCTCCCCTCAGCAGTGTATTTCAGTCAATCCTCCTATTCTGCTCCCACTCTGTCTCTGGTGAATCCTCTCACCCCTTGCACCTCTGGCCTATACCCCAGCTCTTGTATACATAAATAAATAAAATAAATCTTTAAAAAAAAAACAAAAATGACAATTTTCTCTGTAAAAGCAGGGAATGGGGGGGGGTGTTGATTCTCTTATATATACTAAGAAAATTAAGCAGTAATGTCAGGGAGACCATCATATCATAATAGAAACTGAAAAATAGGATTTCATCAAGCTACAAACCGTAATTAAAGTCCTTGAAATTGTAGTGGAGTTCAGTCTCTTTCAAAAATTTTAAAATCACACATCATACCAAAATTCTTGAATCATAAATAAAAGTGTGCAAAATCTATACACTAACAGAACTCTTTAGAAACAGTTCCCTGTCCAGGATATGTGTGTGGCATGAGGATAACCAGCTAACTTCTATATCATGAGCCAAAGCAGAGATGTAGGGATGATCATAGCCAGAAGAATTACTGGAAGGATATACACTGATGTTCTGCTTCAAACAATGTGGCATCTCAGTGGAATACTGGAGAAAATAAATGACAGTACTCAGGACTTTTCCTGAGTAGCGAAGACATTTTAAAGGACAGAATTACAAACAATAATAGGCACTGTGAGTGGTGGTGGCTGCCATACACTTTTTTTTTTTTATTAAGAACGATCATCCACTTTTTTTTTAATAATTTTTTTTATATTCCCCATACAATTGCAACCCCCTTATTTTGACCCCAATCCCTCCCCTCCCCGCCCCCCTCCCCCCATAGAGTGTCTCTGGTTCATAGTTTTTTGTTGATTTTGATTTTCACTTTCTTATAGTTATTCATTTTCCTGGTCCCTTATTTAAGTTTTCTAGATTCCTGCTATGAGTGAGACCATCCGGTATTTTTCTTTTTCTTTCTGGCTTATTTTGCTGAGCATGATCCCTTCCAGCACCATCCATGTTGCTGCAAATTGCATGTGTTTATCTTTTTTGAATGCTGAGTAATATTCCATGGTGTATATGGACCAAATCTTCTTGATCCAGTCATCTATTTTTGGGTATTTGGGCTGTTTCCATAGCTTAGCTATTGTAAACAGTGCTGCTATGAACATAGGGGTGCAGGTGCTCTTTGGAATTGATGTTTCTGTGTCCTTTGGGTAAATACCTAGGAGTGGAATTGCTGGATCATATGGAAGCTCTATGTTTAGTAGGTCCAGAAATCTCCACACAGCTCTCCATAGTGGTTGGACCAGTTTGCACTCCCACCAACAGTGCAGGAGAGTTCCTTTTTCTCCACATCCTCACCAACATTTGTTGTTGCTAGTTTTTTTAATATGTGCCATTCTCACTGGTGTAAGATGGTATTGCCATACACTTTTAAAAGAACATGAGTCATGGGAAGAAATGCTTTGGAGCACTGCTCTTATAAAGATTAGTCACTATTTTTGGCATAACTTGTTAGTGATTGGTCCTGCTAAGGGGACTTTTCTCCACCTTTCCACCTAAAAACAAAGAAAAGCACAATAGGACTGCATAGCAATGATTTGTAGAAGTCTCGTAATTCTTAAATTGTAAGTGCAGTTAAAAAATATGTAAGGATATTACATAAACCATCAGGTTGGTCTTTGAATGATCAGAAAATAATAACATGTTGAATTATTTCTTCATCAAGTACATCCCATTTAATAACTGTGGAAGATTTTATTATTGTTCTCAATTGCTCAGCAAACTTCGTATGAGGCATTTATACATCCTACACATTTCCGTGTGACTTGCAGTCCCTTCCTGTAGGAAGTGCATATTTCCCCATGTATTAGGTTCAGCCATGTAATTTGCTTCAGCCAGTGAAATCTGAGGCATAATCCATCTGTACCATCTAATCAGAAACTTAAGAGCCATTTCGTGGTTCGGCTATTATATTCTTTTCCCTCTGCCACAATAAGTGGCAACTGAAATAGTCAACCTGGTTTCCGAAATAAGCACACACTAAGCAGGGACATGGCTGATATGTTCCATGAGTGAGAAATAAACCTTTGTTTTTGTAAGATATTAAGATTTGTATGTATTTTTATTGCAACATACACTAGCATGAGCTTATTTCTACAGTAAACATGCAAATTAGCACAACAGCCATTCATTGACAGTATGTCAACTATGCAACATAAATATTCCTAATGAAATGCTAAAATCCAAATAGCTTCCATTAAAACACCCCTTTCTTTTACCCTCCAGAAAACCATCCCTGCCCATTTTCGACCTTGAACTATTTCATTATTTGGTAGGTTGATAGCAGGTTTTAAAATACAGTATTTCCCTTTCTCTACGTTCATTAAAAATATTTTCATTGAGGGGCCTCCCTGGTGGTGCAAGGTGTTAAGACGTAGCTCTATGAAGTTATCCACGGCCACTGCAGCATGAGTTCAAAACTCAGCCAACAGTGTATTTCAGTCAATCCACCTGTTCTGCTCCCCACTCTGTCTCTGGTGAATCCTCTCCCCACTCCACACATACACACCTCTGGCCTGTACCACAGGTCTTGTATGCATAAATAAATAAATCTTTAAAAAAATATATTTTCATTGAACTCAGATTACAACTATCATCAGTCTAACAATTTTTCAAATAAAAACTACATGTCTTCTTTAAGGGAAGCCTCACTTTTGGATAAAACATTACCAATTTCCAGCATGGGATAAGAAATTAATTAGTCTTGGACCTCCCCGGTGGCGCAGCAGTTGAGCGCTGGGTTGCGAAGCTGCCCGCAGCCTCTGCAGCGCCTTCGATCCCCAGCTGCTCCCCAGCCACCTGAGGAGGGTCCCACATGGCGCGCAGACCTCTCCTGCCGCCCGCTGCTCCCCTCAGCAGTGTACTTCGTCAGTCTGCCTGCTCTGCTACCCGCTCTGGCGAATTCTCTCACCCTCCCGCGCTTCTGACTGTACCCAGTGCTTGTATAAATAAATAAATAAATCTTTTTTTAAAAAAAGAAATTAATTAGTCTTTATGAGTAGAATAAACAATACAGTTAATTTCCAATACTCTCAACAGTAACAAAAGCAAAACGATGGCACAAAAGCAATGGGAACCAGGCATTTTATAAGTTTTTATAACTAATGAAACTTCAGATTTAGTTCCTCTTCATAATTAGCTCCTCTCTCAGTTGTATTTTATCCTGAGAATCCAATTTTTACAATTTCTAGACTTGACATCTTTAAAGCCAAATACTATGACTTCTATTTTTGAAAGAGAAATTATTTTAATTTCTGTTTCTATACATTTTCAAAATGATTGGTCAAATCAGTAAAATGTTAGACAAAACAATTGTTTCATGTGACATTAACACAAAATAAGTCCCAATGACTGGTGCACGAGGCCATATTCCTTATTTTCAGCCTTGGTCTTAGATTTAGAAATATCTTTGCTTACCATTTTTTTCCTGGGTTCTCATATTAGGGAACAAACTAAGACTTTGAGAAATGTACCCAGACCTTGTGTAGAAGGTAGTTAGCTGCCCATTAACTCCCCAAGGCACAGTAGCACCACTAAGCCAGATTGGGCTTTGCTATCTGAGTATTCTAACAGCCATGTCCTCGTGGTTTAGGAAGGCCAGCTTCCAAAAAGGGAACAATTCTGAATGCTTGTTCCCAATATCAACCTATGCCAATGCCAGGCCTACCTGCCATCCTAATGGATTGGGGCCCAGTGGAGAGGATGGTCAAAGGAAGATTCAATCAAACAGCGACCTACATCGCAGCTAAGATAATGCCTATATAATCTATACTATCATTTCTTTTCTTCCCTTTGAGAAATAAAATATCAATCTTATACTTGCCAACTTGAGGACTTGACAACGCTCTCTGCCATATGGTTTTCTAATACTTCTGCTAGGTTTAACATTTTGTTAAACACAGATAGAGCTCCTGGACAATCCCTTCACACCTTTTACCTCCCATCCAAGTATACCAGTGCTTTATCCTATTGTTTTCTTGCATTTTGCTTCTACATATTTGTAACCCCACACTAGCTCCTTGTTCAAATAGTCAATTAACTTTTTAAAAGATCCAAATAATAAGAAAACATATATTAAGAGTGGGTAGAGAAACTGAATAGACTTTTTCCCCAAAGAAGACATAAAATGACCAACAGATATATGTAAAGGTGCTTACCATTACCAATTATCAGGGAAATCAAACCCATACTGAGATATCACCTCACACCTGATAGAATGGCTATTATCAAAAAGGCAAGAGAACATAAACTGGTGGGATTGTGGGGGAAAAGGAAACTGTGCACTGTTGTAGGAATGTAAGTTGGTACAACCACAAAGGAAAACCATATGTGGATTCCTCAAAAAATAAAAAATTGAAGTGCCATATGATGCAGCGATTCCACTTCTGGGTACACATCCAAAGGAAATGAGATAACTATGTTGAAGAGATATCTGCATGCCCAAGTTCACTGCAGCATTACTTACAATAGGCAAGACTTGGAAACAACATAAGGTTCCATTTAATTGATGAGTAGATAAAGAAAATGTGATATATATATGGAAAGAGAGAGAGATTACAGATTTACAGTGTCTATATATACAAGAAATAGATGTACTCTATATATACAATTAAATGTATACAATTTGTATGTATATGTAGATACAAAATACACACCCACAAACACTGGAATATTATTCAGTTATAAAAATGAATATACTCTTGCCATTTCCAATAACATGAATCAACCTTGAAAGCATTAAGCTCAGTGAAATAAATCAGAGAGACAAAGTACTGTATAATCTCTTATGTGGAATCTAAAAAAAGCACCTTAATTCACAGAAACAGAGATAGATGGTAGTCAGAGGAGGGCAATGAGAGGTATGGGAAAGGGGTGAATATAGTCAAAATGTACAAACTTCCAGCTATAAAATAAGTAGGTTATGAGGGAGTAATAAGCATGGTGACTATGCTTAACAATATTATTATATATTTGAAAGTTGCTAAGAGAGTAGATCTTAAGAGTCATCACAAGGAAAAATGTTGTAACATTTGCGGTGATAGATATTTACTAAACTTATGTGGTAATCATTTCAGACATATGCATGGCTGTGTTAAATCGTCACATACATTATTCTTATGCAATATTTTATGTCAATTGCATCTCAATAAAAATGGAGACAATCTGGCACATTTACCTACATCTCTACCATTTCCAGTGCTCTTTATTTCTTTTAAGTCCATATTTCCAACTGATATTTTCCTTCTGCCTAAAAAATATCCAGTATGTCACTAATCCTATCCAGTGTAGCCTATCCTATCCAGTTTTATCTCTCATTGTTTTTAGCTCTAGAAGATTGACTTGTGTCTTTTTCATATCTCCCATGTTCTCCCTTCTTAACATGTTCAACCTTTGGGCCTCCCTGGTGGCGCAAGGGGTTAAGACACAACCTATGAAGCTATCCACAGCCACAGCAGCACAAGTTGGATCCCCGGCCAGGGAGATTCCTACATGGTCCCAGCAGACCTCTCCTGTCTCGCTCGCGGCTCCCCTCAGCAGTGTATTTCAGTCAACCTGCCTGTTCTGTTCCCCACTCTATTTCTGGTGAATCCTCTCACCCTCTGCACCTCTGACCTGTACCCTGGTTTTTGTATGCATAAATAAATAAATCCTTAAAAAAAAAGTTTGATCCTTTCAGGTCTGCTGTTAAGTTTTGTTAGGACCAGAACAGCTTCTCATTTAGGTTAATCTTGCCCCACTACTGAAGCATGAGTACTCCACTCAGTGCCTTGCAGATTGTGAGGGCTCACAGTCTGGTTGATGGGAATTGGCGCAGTTCCTGGCCTGTGTGAGCTCCTTATGCCACCTGGTTCTTCTGATCTAGAATAGTTTCCTTACACACATATGCTAATAAATTTCAGTCTAATACTTGAGAGAGAACCTCTGGTCATTTTGGGGATTCTTCTTCCCTCCCTGCCTCCCTCCCTTTCCTTCTTCAGTTTCTTTCTTTATCCTCTGCCCTTTCCTCTTCTGCTCTGCCCTCCCCATCTGGGTGCTCCCTTCCCTTCCCTCTCTCAGAATCTTTCTCCTCTCTGGTTCTTTGTTCTGCAAGCTCCAGCAGCTTTGGCCTCTCCCAGCTCCACCTCCTCAACTTGAAGTTCATTGAACTCTCTTGGTCCCACACCTCCTCCCTGCACTGCAACCTGGAAACTCTCTACACCACTACGCTGGGGTCACTTGTGTTTTCCAGCTCTCAGAGACCACTATTCTTCATGATCATCGCCTTGTTTTATGTATTTTTTTCTGATTTGTTTTACTTATTTCAAGCAGAATGTTAAATCTGGTCTCTGTTACTCCATCTTGACTGGAAACAAGTACGTTTTTAATTTACCTGGAATTTATATGGGTGTTAAACTTTCTGAGTCATTGAATTTCTGAGAATAACTGAACTTTACTCTTATTATTTGAAAAGGTTGAATTGAAATAAAATTCTATTCTTAAAATAAGTTTCACTCCAACCTTTGAAGGCATTTTTCCTTTGTTTTTAAGCATTCGCTATTGCAGATAGGAAGTCTGGTGTGTGATTCTCATTCTTTTGTAAGTAACTTTTTTTCTTTCTGCAGGATTTCAGAATTATCTCTTTATTGTATTCTGAAATTTCAAAGGGATGCATTTAGGCTTGGATTTTTTTAAAGTAGTATCTGTGGAATTATGAGTTTGACAAACTAATTTTAAATGGATAACTCCTATAAAATAAATAAATGATTATTAAGATAAAAAAATCCATTCCACTTAAAATCATCTTCATTTTCACTAGTATTATGTCTGCCATCCTTTGGGAACCTTTCAATTAAAGCATTGTGTAAAGAAAAATAACAATAGGTTCTCAAAGGAAATTCTAGATGGATGAAAATTATGGGTATCTTCTCAATGGACATTATCTAGTTGATTTTTTGGGGTTATTTGACTACATAGGGATCTATGGTTTTCATGAACTTTAGACAATGTTACATATAAGGCTGTAAAATTGTAGAAAACAAACAGTAATGCCAATGAGTTTTGACTGTATATGTAACTGTAAATTGTGCCTGGTGAAAATTTTGGCTATCATCCTGCAGAAGAGATGATTCCAAATATTACCTTTTATTTCCTGAAATTATTGATTAGTTTTTCATCTATTGGCAAATTCATTTCAGCATTCCTGATTCCCCCCTATATTTGCTTATTCTTTGGATTCTCTTTTGAAAGGGTTTTAACCATTTACTCTTTCCTTCATTAACTAAAGACTTAAAAACAACTTTTCACATTTTTTTATATTTGTATGAAAGCTATGATTTTGCATTATTTTTAAATTATCTTTTATTAATAACATACATGACTTTTTATAATGTGCATTATTACTATTTTATTATGTTTGAAGGGTTTTAGAGAATACTTCATACTGGACTTTGGAATAGAGTGCATTTTTGCTGAGTATCAGATCCTCTATGACAAATCTGACTGACTACCTGCTTCTGTCATAAAGTTTTGATAGAGGGTTGGGCTACAAAAGCAGGGTTGAGGGTTGCAACAGAAATCATATGATCCACCAATATAAAATATTTACTATATGACCTTTTATACAAAAAGTTTGTTGACTCCTGCTTTATGATATGACACTGACCTGCTTTAGATATTATCTGCAAATGAAAATTCTATTTCTTATTTAAATCGAAGTTTTTAGGTTTTTCTGTATCTCCAAATTCGATGTACATTGCCACTTACAAATATGCACGAAACTTCTGCATTTGAACAGACTGAATAACATAGTGATTACTATTTCCCATTGACCTTGAAGTCCCAGTGGGCTGGGTTTGAATCCCCTAGTTCACGTAAAGCCAAGGCTTTAATCAGGGTTTTTTTTTGTTTTTGTTTTTTAAAGATTTATTTTTTTATTTCTTATTTATTTTTTATACAAGCACTGGGTACAGTCAGAAGCGTGGGAGGGTGAGAGAATTCACCAGAGCCAGAGCAGGGAGCAGAGCAGGCAGAAGGACCGAAGTACACTGCTAAGGGGAGCAGCGGGCTGCAGGAGAGGTCTGCGCGCCATGTGGGACCCTCCTCCGGTGGCTGGGGAGCAGCTGGGGATTGAACCGGCACTGCAGAGGCTGCGGGCAGCTTCGCAACCCAGCGCTCTACTGCTGCGCCACCGGGGAGGCCCCTAATCAGGGTTTTTAACCTTTAACTTTCTTAAGCTACAGTTCCCTCATTCAAGAATAAGAGCTTATCTCATATGGTGGTTGTAAGGATTTAATGAGTTGTTATACGTAAAGAACTTACCCAAAAGTAGAAATGCATATTGCTATTGGGAATGCTTTTATGGGAGGGCACAGAGAGGTAATCTATGCCTATTTTTGTAACCTCCTAGATAGAGTCATATCTATTGCCAGACAGCCAATTATAAGCTTTACTATCCCAGGGAAGTTCTCTTCTCCCAACTGAGGAGGTAAAAAGCACTTTGAAAGCTTTATTTGGGTCTTTGGAAACCTCACTAAGTTATCCCTTGCAAAGTCTTGCCCTTGTAGTAGACTGATAGCAAAAATGGCCCCAATTCTTCTCTTACCAGTGTCCATACCTCTTACGATGTGACTTTGCAGTGTCTCCCATTTAGAGGTAGAAGTCTCCTTTGAATCTCCACTGGCCTGGTTACTTGTTTAATCAGCAGGATGCAGTAGAAGCGAATGTGTCAGTTCTGAGCTGAGATCTCAGTAAGCCTTACATGATGCTTACTCTTTTGGAATCCTATCTTCACCATGATAGCAAGATTGATGAGCTTGCTGGGAGATGAGAGTATGAACATGACTCATCTCATTTATGGCCATCCTAACTCAATCAGCTCCCAGCCGACCTGCCTGTTGATCCCCGACTCAAGTGAATCCAGCTGAGGTCAACAAAGCCCAGCTCAGAACAAGAACTAAGTGGGTCTCCCTGGTGGCACAAGGGGTTATGCACAGCACTGTGAAGCGATCCGCAGCCTCTGCAGCACCAGTTCCATCCCTGGCCAGCCAGGGAGCTACCCACATGGTGCAGCAGACCTCTCGGTCTCACCTGCTGCTCCCCTCAGCAGTGTTTTTCAGTCAATCTACCTGTACTGTTCCCCACTCTGTCTCTGGTGGATCCTCTCACCCCCGGCTCTGGCCTGTACCCCAGTTCTCGTATGCATAAATAAATAAATCTTTAAAAAAAAAAAGAAAGAACTAACCAACCCATAGACTTGTAAGCAATAATACATATTTGTAGGGTAAAGAAAATATCAGGCTTTTCTGCCCTCCCGCCATCAGGATAGATGATGGATCCTTGTCCTGAATGCATGCCTGATGGCGGGCACCTGGAATAGGGTGTGGGCATAGGTAGATGGGATTCAGCTGAGCTAAGACTGTGCTTTTTTTTAAGGGCGGCGTCACAGGGACGCCAGCAGCAGCAGTAGCAGCAGTAGCAGCCGAAGCCGAAGCCGAAAGAGAAGCCGAGAAGCAGCAGAACGAACGCCAGAGAGCCCAGATAGAGTGAAGACTTGCTGGGGGCTGGGAGGCCTGCCAGCCTCCCAGCCCCCCAGCCAGCACCCCTGCCTGCCATATGCCTGGTGAACGCCAATAAAAGACCTGCAAAAACCCACTAAGGACTCTGACTCCTCCTTTACCCAGTCTGCATGGGATCAGGAAACCTGTACTGTGGCCAGTCCTGCCCTTACAATATTGTATGTCAAAATAAATAAATATCCCATAATCTATCATTGTAATCTTGGCTACTGGATGACTACTAGCTACTCTTACCTGCTTGGGGAGTGTTAAGGATACATATCCCACACAAAGTAAAGTGTTCTGAAAATGAGAAATTAACTCAGCCCTGTTATGTCAAGACATTGCTGAAATGATTAATTCAAATGCATACCCAAGTAGAGAATTTACCATGAGAGATTTGTACTGAAATCATAGCTCTTACAAATGATTAACAGTATTTTGAAAACTTTTAAAGAAAAGATTATAAGTAGCTATTGTTTCATCTATAGGATCAATTGTTTATAGGGACATTAGAACCAAAATGTTTGCATGACAAAAGTATTTTTAGTCCCCAGTGGTTAACCTTCTGTTTGGAAATAGCAGTTAATAGAACAAAATCTGAGCTGTGCTAGACAATGCACTGTTCCTTAGGACTGTAACAAGAAATGATGTGGTTATATTATGGCACATTTTCTCCCAAGGTAACCAGTAAGGGAATTAACATTTTCTCTGGGTCTCTGGTGTTTCCCTTAGGATTTTGAAGATGATGATACCACATCCTGTGTCATCATGATGATACCACATCCTGTGTCATTTTAAGCCAGGCCTTTAGTTGCTTTGGGCCTCAGTTTCCTCATATGTAATGTGAGATTATTGGTTGATTTCTCAGGTCTCCTTTACCCAGTTCAATTTCAGATACATTTTTTTTTTCTGGACACTTTTTGCTCTCACTCATCAAACATTTATCTCCTATATATTATGTGTCAGGCATTTTACTAGTCACTGGAGATCCAGCAGTGAATAATGAGACATGGCCTCTACCCTCACATTAATAATGATAACAAAAATGACAGGAAGCATATCATTAACAATAACTGATACCATACTATATTATAGGTTCCAAAACACTTTCAGAGACATTTTTACATTTGACCTTCACTGCAGCACTATTAAATGGTTAGAACAAGTATTATTATCTACATTTTATGTATGAAGAACCTGAAACTCAAAAATATTAGAACTTGGTCAAGGCTACAGGGAAATAATATCACTTAGGGTTTAGAAATCTTGATCCTAATTATTTACAAAAATATTTTATTATGCAGCTTGTTTTGTTTTTGTTCTTCTTCCTTCTGTGGATTAGAATGATAAAATAATAGCTAAAGCTTAAGAATCTTGACTGGCCTCCCTGGTGGTGCTGGGGTTAAAGTCATTGCTAACAAGCTATCAGCAGCCACTAAAGCAGGAGTTCAATTCCCACAGGTGGTGTGCTAACCCACATGGGGCAGCAGACTTCTCCTGTATTGCCCACTACTCCCCTCTGCAGTGTCTTTCAGTAGAGCCACCTGTTCTGCTCCCCACTCTGTCTCTGGTGAATCCTCTCTCTCACACACACACACCCCCCCTGCAGCTCTGTCCTATATCCCAATTCTTGTATGCATAAATAAAAATAAAGCTTTAATAAAAAAAGAATCTTCACCTATGAGGATGCCTACCTAAGTCAAGTAGGTGAAACATCAGACAGAAGAGGTCAGATCTCTGATGATCATGGGGCCACCATCTCTGTTTAGAAGTAAAATTCTATTTTCTAAACTTCAAGCAACTTCTATTTATCTTGGTTGCTGGTTGTTTTTACACATGTAACCAAACGAATCTTAACTTATACAGATTTCTGTGGATGTTTTTCCCCTTTCCCTCAGTTATGGTGGTTATACAAACAGAAAAATGGGTTAGCTCTGAACTAATGCCTCTGCATCCAATATAACTATTAACTGAGATGTATTTCATTCAACTTATTATGTTTAAATGACTAATGGGGGGGTGGGAAAGGGTGGAGAGCAATGTATAGAGGGGGCCCAACTGACCAGGTTGAAGAACTGTGGGTGGCTTGGTGGGAGTGGCTAGTGACCCACCTCTTAAAAGGTGTGATCCTAGGGACCTCCCAGGTGGCATAAGGGGTTAAGCACCGCACTATGAAGCAATCCGCAGCCTCTGCAGCAGCAGTTCGATCCCCACCGGCCAGGGAGCTACCCACATGGAGCAACAGACCTCTCCTATTCACCCGCTGCTCCCCTCAGCAGTGTATTTCAGTCAGTCTGCCTGTTCTGTTCCCCACTCTCTCTCTGGTGAATCCTCTCACCCCCTGCAGCTCTGGCCTATACCCCAGCTCTTGTATGCATAAATAAATAAATCTTTTTTTTAAAAAAAAGGTATAATCCTATACCTCTGAATCACATATATTATCTCACAATATTATCTCAATAAAATAAGATAAAATAAAATTAGGAGAACAAAATAAATAAATTAAATGACAAATAGCTTCCTAAACCCCTTTTTCTTAAGCCTATCCTTTCTATATCATTCTTTCTGCTTTCTTAAGTGATAGACTACTCAAATATACCAAATTTTTTAGTTCTTAAAAGATGTGTTTTGCAGAGCCTCCCTGGTGGCACAAAGGGGTTAAAAAGCAACCTCTGAAGCTATACGCAGCCTCTGCAGCACGAGTTCAATCCACTGGCCAAGGAGCTACCCACATGGCACAGCAGACCTCTCTTGACTCACCCACTGCTCCCCTCAGCAGTGTACTTTGGTCAATCTGCCTGTTTTGTTCCCCACTCTGTTTCTGGGTGAATCCTCTCGCCCCCACACACACACCCCTCTGGCCTTTATTTATGCATAAATAAATAAACCTTAAATTAAAAAAAAAAAAGATGTGTTTTGCCATGAAGTTTGAAGAAAGGACTTGGGGAAGTGTGGAAAAGGACTGAACTGTTGAATGAGTAACAAGCCCTGGATACTAAAATCAAACCCAGCCTCGTGACCTGTCTCAGATCTCTAAAAATGCTTCAGAGCTAGTCTGGGTGAACTACAGTGAGCTGTCACGATTGATGTAGTTATTATCAGAAGATCACAGTATATGTACAGAAGTTCAAATATTGTCAACAGTTCTGCATTTAAAAGGTTTCTTATGTAATTTTACAGCTGCTAAATCAACCCCTGATGACACAGTGAAATAGGACCAGGATATTAAAGCATTTAAACATGGGTTTTTAATTTGTTAACCAAACATTAGGACATTTCCTCAGTCTCTTTTTATATTGAAATAAAAAGACCTTCAGCAACAAAGGACAGTATTAAGGTTTCTTTCAAAGATGCAAGCTGATTTCTAAGGTTCCAAACCTTTGGATTATGTAAGCAAATAAAAGCTAAAGAAAAAGAATGTACAACTGAGAGATTAAGCATTATTTTTTCTTTTGTCAATAATCTTCTATTAAAAAAGTTTTATTTTAATTAGATATAAATGATCAAATTATCAGAACACTACCCTCATTGCAATTTTTTGAGCCAAAAGGGAATAACTGTAGATATGGAAATTCTGAACTTTCAGTTATTCATCTGCTGCTGAGAAGTTTAAGAATTGCAATGCGCTTACTAAGTTGTTTATGTGAAAGCAAAATGTTGAACAAAATACTACAAATCGGGCCTCGCTAGTGGCACAAGGGGTTAAGACGCAACCTATGAAGCTATCCACAGCTACTGCAGCACGAGTTCAATCCCTGGCCAGGGAGATACCCACATGGCTCAGCAGACCTCTCCTGACTCTCCCGCTACTCCCCTCAGCAGTGTATTTCAGTCATTCTGCCTGTTCTGTTCCCTACTCTGTGTCGGCTGAATCCTCTCACCCCCCTCACCTCTGGCCATGTACCCCAGTTCTTGCATGCATAAATAAATAAATCTTAAAAAAAAATACTACAAATATTACATTTCTATGGAATTACTGGAAAATTATTCCTTATAAAGAAGACATAGAGGGCCTCCCTGATGGCACAAGGGGTGAAGACGCAGCCTGTGAAGCTGTCTGCAGTCTCTGCAGCAGGAGTTCTATCCCCGCCAGCCAGGGAGCAACCCACATGGTGCAGCAGACCTCTCCTGACTCGTCCACTGCTCCCCTCAGCAGTGTACTTTGGTCGATCTGCTTGCTCTGTTCCCCACTCTGTCTCTAGTGTATCCTCTCACCCCAGCACCTCTGGCCTGTCCCCAGCTCTTGTATGCATAAATAAATAAATCTTAAAAAAAAAAAAAGACATAGGGACTGTATTAAATCTTGCTTTACATCTCAGCCTTTGTGGAAAGACTAATTTTCATCTACCACAAACAATGAAAAATAGCTCTCCTGATGAGACTCAACAACAACAAAGAAAACAATCCTGTCAAAAAATGGGCAGAAGAGCTAAAAAGAAACTTCTCTGAAGAGGAAATGCAAATGGCCAATAGGCATATGAAAAAATGTTCAACATCACTTGTAATCAGGGAAATGCAAATCAAAACTACCATGAGATACTATCCTACACCAGTGAGAATGGCACATATTAAAAAAACTAGCAACAACAAATGTTGGCGAGGATGTGGAGAAAAAGGAACTCTCCTGAACTTCTGGTGGGAGTGCAAACTGGTCCAACCACTATGGAGAGCTGTGTGGAGATTTCTGGACCTACTAAACATAGAGCTTCCATATGATCCAGCAATTCCACTCCTAGGTATTTACCCAAAGGACACAGAAACATCAATTCCAAAGAACACCTGCACCCCTATGTTTATAGCAGCACTGTTTACAATAGCTAAGCTTTGGAAACAACCCAAATGCCTAAAAATAGATGACTGGATCAAGAAGATGTGGTACATATATACCATGGAACATTACTCAGCATTCAAAAAAGATAAACACATGCAATTTGCAGCAACATGGATGGCGCTGGAAGGGATCATGCTCAGCGAAATAAGCCAGAAAGAAAAAGAAAAATACCGGATGGTCTCACTCATAGCAGGAATCTAGAAAACTTAAATAAGGGACCAGGAAAATGAATAACTATAAGCAAGTGAAAATCAAAATCAACAAAAAACTATGAACCAGAGACACTCTATGGGGTGGGGGCAGGGAGGGGAGGGATTGGGGTCAAAATAAGGGGGTTGCAATTGTATGGGAAATATAAAAATAAAATTCATTAAAAAAAAAAAGAAAAATAGCTCTCACCTGAAAACTCTTTGCACTCTGTTAGGAAGGTCCCTTTCCATATATAGACGTATATTATTGCAGACAATGTTTGCAAAAGGGTCTGAATGCTACCTCATTTTCCCGGTCCCCTCTTTACAATGTGATCTTAATATTCTTCATATAGTGGTGGAATTCACGTTCATTCTCCTCAAATTCAACAAACATTTGTGTCTGTTTCAACCAAGAAAGCACTGCAATGATACTATGTGAATTCAGAGGTTAGATCGCAAAAATGATGTGTGTTCATCTTGTCTTTGTGGGACACTCGAGGGATTCACATGTATGCTGTGAAGAAGTGCAATCTCACCCACTGAGAGAGACCATGCCGATCAGCTACATGTATGTGTCCAGCTGATGATAAGCACCAGCCACCAGACGTGTGAAGGAAGACTCCTCTAGATGATTCCAACCCTTGATTGTTGAGTTACCCTCAGCCTTTGAGTGTTTGAGCTTTTGAGCTAAAGCTTCAGATATGGTGGAACCAAGAGACTTCCTACACTGTACCTGAAATCCTGACCCACATATCTGCGTGCATAATAAAATGACCATGTTGCCACAAAATGTTGGACTGGTTTATTACTCAGCATTAGTAATTAGAGCATATGTATTACCTACAAGTCATATTAATAATGATGATACTTTCAATTTATATAAAAATTCCCCTGATTAGGCCTCCCCGGTGGCGCAGAGGTTGAGCGCTGGGTTGGGAAGCTGCCTGCAGCCTCCGCGGCGCAGATTCGAACCCCGGCTGCTCCCGGGCCACCAGAGGAGGGTCCCACATGGCGCGCAGACCTCTCCTGCCGCCCGCTGCTCCCCTCAGCAGTGTACTTCGGTCCTTCTGCCTGCTCTGTTCCCCGCTCTGGCTCTGGTGAATTCTCTCACCCTCCCGTGCTTCTGACTGTACCCAGTGCATGTATAAACAAAGCAAATAAACAAACAAATAAATAAAAACATGCCTCTATTAAAAAAAAAAGTTTAAAAATTCCCCTGATAAACTAACATAAATTTCGTGTATTTTCAGAGTCTTCAAATGTGAAATAAGGATAATAGCATGGCCTTCATTTTGCCATTAGAGGTCACCAAATCATGAAAAAGTTACAATTGATATAACATCACAAACTTTTTCATTGACTAGAATTCAGACTTTTTGTCTTCCAATTCTAGGCTTCCCCCCCCCCAAAATCTTGTGCTAAACCAAGTTAGTCCCATTTATTTGTATTCTTTAAATTTGTATCTTTATGATTATCCTATATACTAAATTATAGGACTCCCAATATCTTCTATGCTTGTCTTTTTCTTTTTTTTTTCTTTTTTTAAAAAATTTATTTAATTATGCATACAAGAACTAGGATGAAGGCCAGAGGTACAAGGGTTGAGAGGATTCACTAGAGACAGAGTGGGGAGCAGAACAGTTAGCTCTACCGAAATATACTGCTGAGGGGAGCAGTGGGCAAGACAGGTGAGGTCTGCTATACCACATGGGTTAGCTCTGGGGATGGAACTCATGCTGCAGTGGCTGCAGACAGCTTCACAGTGCTGAGACTTAACGCTTTCACCACCAGGGAGGCCCCCTTTCTGTGCTTTGCTGTTTGAATATCCCATTATTTCAAATTTTACCCTCAACCAAGACCATTGTCTTCTTTGTAAATATGTAGCTTCCCAGAGAATGATAAAGCAAACAATGCAAGGTATTTGCTCTATATAAAGGATATGTTGTATCTGTAAAAGGATATATAGGAATGTGCTTCTTTGTATGATTCTTTTCTGTAAGCTTGAAATTACTTCAAAATAAAAAAGAATGTTAAAGGAAAAAGGGGATAAGGACTGAAAACAAAAACTGAAGCTACCCACACTTCTCTGATTCTGATAGTGATTGTCTTTTGTTACTGGCACTTAAACACTCCAGAGCAATCCTTCACTCAAGGTAATGATCAAATTAACCAGTTGTTTGTCTTTTTTTAAGGTATCTATCATGGACATCTGGTTTTCTGTCTTCCCAACATCCAATTCTTTCTTCTGATAATGAACTTTCCTTTGTAAAATCACTCTTCTCCAGCTTTAGATCTTGTGGAAGAAAGGAGTTCACCCAATTCCCTGACTTTAGGGATAGAAATGTAACCCAGTTATAGCATCTCATGGATGGCCAATGACAAAGCAGTAAATCAGCCATTAAAAAAAAAGAAATTTGCCATTTGCAATAACATGGATGAACCTTGAGGACATTATGCTAAGTGACATATGTCAGAGAAAGACAAATGCTGGATGATCTCATTTATATGTGGAATCTAAAAAAGCTGAAGTGATAGAAATGGAATAGATTGGGATTACCTGGTACACGGGTCTGTGAGAAACGGAAAGGTCTTGGTCAAAGAATATAAACTTCCAGTTATAAGATGAATAAATTCTGGATGTACAGCATGATGTACAGCATAATGTACAGCATAATGTACAGCATAATTCTGGATGTACAGCATAATGTACAGCATGATGACTATAGTTAACAATACTGTGTTGTATACTTGACCATTGTTAAGAAAGTAGATCTTAAATGTTATCACCACCATCACCACCAATAAAAATGAGAATTATGTGAGGTGATGAATGCATTAACTAACCTTATTGTAATCATTTATAATATATGTGTATTAAATTATCACTGTGTATATCATTAACTTACATAATGTTGGGCCTCCCTAGTGGCGCAAGTCTCAGCACTATGAAGCGATTCGCAGCCACTGCCACAAGAGTTAGATCCCTAGCCACGCAGCTAACCCACATGGTGCAACAGATCTCTTCTGTCTTGCCCCCTGCTCCCTTCAGCAGTGTATTTCAAGAGATCTGCCTGCTGTGTTCCCTACTCTGTCTCTGGTGAATACTCTCATACTCCCCCCATCCCCACACCTCTGGCCTACACCCCAGTTCTTGTGTGCATAAATAAATAAAAATAAATCTTTAAAAAACTTATATAATGTTATATGTCAATTATAGCTTAGTAATGGGGGAATGGGGAGCAAGAGTCCTTTAATTGTTCAATAGTAAAGAAAATGTCCCAACTGATATTGCTGATCCTGCTTTTCTTTTTCTCTGTTGATTTGGAGAGGAATGTGCAAAAGCATTTGTTTCATTCTAGGTAATATAGACTAGAAATATTACATTTTTACAAATAAAATTGACATTTTGACTTTATTCCCCTTTAAAAAATTTTTCACCCTGGCTCAAAATGTAATCCGTCAAGTCAAAATGTTTTACCTAGGTAGGAAAAATATTTTTTTTTTGGTGGGACCCTCGCTGGCGGCTGTCCAACGAACGGGCGCTGCAGAGGCCGCGGGCAGCCTCGCAGCCCAGCGCTCAACTGCTGCGTCACCAGGGGAGGCCCCCTAGGTAGGGAAATTTAAAATAAAGTTGAAGGGCACTGTCTACAATTGCCAAGTTATGGAGTTAACCTAAGCACCCTTCAACAGATAAATGGATGATGAGATTATGGAATATACACTCAGTGGAATACTACACAGCTTTGAAAAAAGATGAAATAGTGGCTTTGGTGGGCGGGAATGGATGAACCTCAAGGTGATTATGTTAAATGAAATAAGTCAGAAAATGATAGATATCAGATGGTTTCACACATTTTAGAATATAAATAACCAAAAATCATACACAGGTAAAATACAGAATGAACAAATCTTGGACTTAGTGAAAGAATTTAATGGTTACCGGGAGGAATGTGGAGAGGGAAAAAAGGATGGGAAGACAGGCAAAGCAGTGTTGGTTTGGTGGTGTGTGAGTGAAACATGTGTACACATGAAAGAGGAAAAATGTAACCCTAAAAAAATTTTCAAGTTATAAAAATTGGACAAAGTTGAAAGATTAGAATCTCTGTTGTATTGTAAAGAAGAATTTCCTGTACTAGAATTCTTTTTCTTTTTGGTATTTTGCAAAAGAATGAAATAAGCCATCCCCCAGAAGACTCAGATATGTAGGCAGAGGCATCTTGTTAACAGGAGTAGAACTGCCCAGCACTTCTTTTATTCACAATATAGCTCCAAATCTTGAAATCAGCCTTCCTTCTATTCAAGAGAAAGAATTAGGTTATTTGTAATTTTATAAAAATTAGTCTTGAGGTTTTTTTTTTTTTTTTTTTTTTTAAGAAAAGGACTCTAGAGCTATATAATCTATTTTATACTGGGAGCATGATTGTGATCGGAATTTTATTTAGAAGTAAGTGAATATCCTCACAAAATTCGGTGTCTGGTTACTAAAAAAACAAACAAACAAACAAACAAAAAAACCACAGTATAAAGCCTTATTTCTTGCTGATTCTTCTCTACTCCATCTCCTTCAAAGGTTAACACATGGTTTATCAAATTTATAAAACTCAGCAAAATGTACACCACCCTCTCTATTCCCTATCTCACTGCCATCTTTGGAAATCCCTACCAGGCCTTCCCAGAAAGATTCCATAGATTATTGGTTCCTCTACTCTTCTCTTTTCCTCTTGCTAAATCTTTAGGAACTGATCTAATGAATTTTAACCATTCCCCTCTTTTTTTTTTTAAGAAATGAAGCTTTTAGGTTTGTTTTAGTGTGTCTACTCAGTAGAAGCTCCACTGGCAGGTTGAGGCCTTCTATGGTATCGAGTGATAGATGTTGAATCCCATCCTTACTGGTATTTGCTCCTTGGAGGTGAAAAAAATAAATGTTTTATAAAGCTCAAATTGGCCTTATCAAACAAAACATCTGCTAGATCAGTGAATGACTGGTGACAGCAGGAGAGAGCAGTGCTGGCCTCTCCAATAGAAGTCACTGCAGTTAATAGAAGCTATTATGGGAAAATTCTGGCAAGAAGTTTTCTTTTCCTTCTTTTTCTCCTTCAGACAGCTAAAATTTTTAAAAGAAAAAAATGTATTCAGTTGCTAGGGTAACTGTGGTTTCAAAACTACCCTAACAAAAGCCAGATATCACATATCAAACTACCAAATTGTTAATTTGACTGGTATTTTAAAATAACTACTTAAAAGAGATGTTTTCTCCTTATCTAGCTGTAGAGAAAAGAGGAACAGGGAAAATAAAGGAAGAGGGGAGCAAAAGGAAACTGGTAGATTCATTTAAGAAATGCTTTTGCCTTATTAAATATTTGTTGGAAATAAAAATCCCTCACATGTTATAGATACATTTGTATGCAGGAATTATTTAGTCATATTCAAAACATAAGGGGGGTAGTAGGTTATCCTGTTTTCAATTTCTCTTCCCACATTTCAAACCCTGCCTGGGTTTTATGTGAATGGTTTTCTGTGGGCACTTGGTAAAGGAATTGGTTACTTGAGAGAGTCACGCATGCTCTGAAATCTCTTATGGGTGATTGTGTTTGTCCTGTTTCTTGCTTTTCATCACTTGATTTAAAGGGAATATAATAAAGCCACTAAGTGCTTGGAGACTAACTCAGACATGGCTAGGACTAAAAATCTATCTTCTTTAACCTCTCTGAGCTTGTTCCTTCATTTTAAAAAAGTTATCTGGACAAATGACTTGGTTACCAAAACAAGTAAACCACAATGAAGAAAAGAGAGAAAGGGACCCATAAATTAAAAGAGATTTGAGAGACATGTCAACTACGTGTATAGATGTTGCTTAGATCTGATTTGGAAAAAAAAAAAAGGCAAGTGTAAAAACCCATTTACGAGACTCCTGGGAGTCTTGAACACTGATTAGATGTTTAAAAATGTGAAAGCATCATTTCAAACAGGCTCACATATGATGATCATGTGGTGTTTTTGTATTTTTACAGGTCATTATCAAACTATCAAACTATCTTTGATAGTTTGATTAATATGGAAATATTTATAATTAAAATAATATGATGTTTGATATTTGCCTCAAAATAAGGGAGAAGAAAATGTATAGTATTCTACTTTATATTATAGTATTCTACTTTAAAATACATATTTGAGTTTTTTCATAATAAAAGCTATGAGTTAAACTCACCTGATAAGATTATCACATAAATTTAAATATGATACTGTGTGAAAAAGCAAGCACTTGGCAAAGTGCCTGGTATGTAACAAGTGCTCAATATATGTTGATTATTACTATTAGACATGTGCCTCTTTTCTGCCCTATGCATACCTATGAAAGGCAGATCATGAAATGTGTGACTGAGGGAAAAGGCATCTTTACTCCTTCCAAAACAAACAGCACCTGCCTAGCATTATACCCATCCTCATCCAACCTGGTTTTGTACTAGGCCCTATGCTTTCCACACTAAAATTCTGTTTTATAGTAGCTGCTGATTTTTTGCCTTTAGTTCACATTACATTTTAGGTGTGAATGCTATTTCAATGGAAAACAGAAGGCAAAAACATTTTAAAAGTTCAACTGTTAGTAAATACTGAGCACATTGCTAATAATTTCCATCTATAGTTTTATTTAACCTTTATGACAATTCTCTGAAGTAGTAGGTTCATTTCAGAGAGGAGGAAACAGAAGTTTCCTTGCCCACCAAGAACCTGGCATGAAGTGGTGGCCCTTATACCCATCTCTGAGAGTCCCAAAGTGCTTGTGCCCATCCAGGAGCCCTGCCCTTCATCATCCTTGCCTTTCTTTGCCTTGTCTTAGATAAAAAATAACCACTACAACCCAGAAAAGTTAAGTTGCCATTCTCACTCAAAAGACTTGCCATTCTCACTCAAAGTCGACTCATCTGTCGACTGACAGCACTAGTTTGCAGCAGGGTATTAAAAGATCTGTATACCTGACAAGGGAGTGGTAGCTTGAAGCCGGCAGGGAGGAAGCTCAAGAAAGAATAATAAAAAGAAACAAGGTTTTCAGGACTGCACTGACATTTGTGTTTAATTTTTCTCTTGTTCTAAACGCTGCTATTCAACTTTTTTGGGGAGAGGAGAAAGCTGAGCAAGTTAGCTTATACGAGAACCGTTCAATTCCAAGAATTAAAAACAGCCAACTGCTACCCAATACCGTGGGTCTGAATTCAAGCTCCGACTGTAATTTAGTTCGGTCGTGGCCTTGACACCCTAAACTTGCAAATGATGAGTTGATTTTAGAATCCAGCGTATTTAAACCGGGACGATACCATAGAAGGCTGGATCTTATTACAATTCGAGTTATTGGTTGTTTACATCAAACATTACGAGAGAATGGAGCGGAAAAAGAGGCACCAGGAGAAACAGAAACTCCCAGAGACAAAGTGCCCAAGGAGAAAGAGTTAGTGCCTGAAACTGGAGGGTCAGACTCCTGGGCCCCACTCCAGGGCGTCGGGAGGGGTCGGGTTCTTTCAGCAGCCGCCGGGAAGATTTCCAGCTAACCCTTTCCCTGTCAAGGCCCAGAGAGGCTCACTCCAAGACCACCAGCCGCCGCGTTTCTGCAAGGAGCAGACACCACCCGTCACCAGAGCGGCCCTCCCACTTTCCCAGGCCTGCCCAACCCCTGCTGCGAATCCCCGATCCTCCCGGCGCTGGTCTACGGTCCTCTTAATTAGGAAACAATAGCTATTTAAGAAGAAGTGCAAATAACTGCGCTCAGCGCGCCCAAGCGTGGCATCCTCGGGAGTTCCCTTCGGACAAACAACTCAGCAGCCCAGCGCAGCCGCGCCGGAAGAGAGGGAGCCAGGTTGAGGGACCAGGGCATCAGGAGCACCCGGCGACCCGCCTCCTGGGGTCCCGTCTTCAGCCTTCCCGCCTGGCGGGAACCCGAGGAATGGGGAACCACCCTCTTCTCTGCAGCAAATCTAGGGGCGACAGAGAACGGTCCAGAAGCCCCAGGGGAGACGGCACGGAACGGGGTACCTAGCAGTCGGAGTCAGGGCGTTCCGCAGTCCAGGTTCAGGCCCCCGCGCCAGGGGCGCACTCCAGGCAGGGCGCGGCCCAAGTGCGCGGCGTCTCGGCTGGCAACTCCCGCTGTTCCCCGGAGGGAACCGGCCCTCGCCCCCTTGGAGGGTGGAGATGCCTCACGTTCCCTCCTCCCGCTCCCCCGGGTCGGAGAAGAGAGGTGGGATTAGGCAGGGGTGACTATTCCGCGTGCTCTATAATTACGCACACACTGAAATCTTCACCGTTGACTTAAGTTACTTGGCGCGGCGAGGACTGTGGCCCTGCGTGTTGATTAAACGCAGCCTTTATTTACCTAAACAATAAATGTAGAGATTAGCAACGTTCGCTTGATCACAATAATGGGGTTTACAATTAAGGGGCAATGCATCCCAGATGTAACCCAGTCTAAGGAAGGCGGGGGGGGTTGCTTCTCAATAAGGCGCTGGGTGGGCTGAAGCGGCGGAGGTGGCGAGCCGGGCGCAGAGCAGCAGGCGGAGGGCAGGCCCAGCCGCAGCATGGCCGCGGGTCACCGAGCCGGAGAGGCCTGCCGCTCGCTCTGGGGGACGTGAACAACCCCGCTCCTTGGAGGGATCTGAAGCCCAGAGCACGCCTCCCGCGGCGATGTCACCTGCCTCAAGGCTGTACTGTCTGCCGCTGCCCGCTTGAGAAAGAGGATGGAAGCGCCAGCGCGTGCGGGAGTAAGTACGTCTGTGCCACCAATGTGCCTTCTGCAGGCGGCAGCGGGAGGGGCCCAGCGGGAGGCGCACGTGTCTGATGTGCCGGGAGCCTCTCTCGGCCCCAATGTATGGCCGGCTGCTGGGAGTCCAGCAGAAAGTCAGGCTGGCAGTGTCCGTCTGGCCTCGCGGTGGGGGTGGGTGTGACTTCCAGACGCGAGGTCAGCCGCGTGGGGTTGGGCTCTGGAGTGGCTGAAACTGAGAGAGCATGCAAGTGCCGGCCCGAGACAGCCTGTTCCCGGCATGTCACAGAGGGTGCCTGAGTCTTTGGTGGGAATCATAACTGACTTCTTTCTTAAGCTTTTACTCATCTGTTGGGTCTTGGAAGGTCCTAGGAAGGAGGAATTGAAAGGAACTAACTCAGAAAATTCAGGGGAGTGAGATATGGGGTAATAAAGGGCCTAAGAACACCTGGTATAGAAGGGTGTGTGTGTGTGTGTGTGTGTGTGTGTTTAGAACAGATAGCATGTCTCCCCCTGCATGTGCTTTTGCTTTTCCCCTCCTCCCTCTGCACCCCCTTATTAACTTGGAATGCCTCCCATTCCATATTTAGATGCAAACAAAAGAATTTGTCCCAGACACCAAAAAACAAGTCTGGACTGAGTCCTTTCCCGGCAACCATTAAGGTTTGGAAATAAACAGCACTTCCCAGCCCTGGAGAAGACTTGGGTGGTGAGAGGCTGTAGAGGATTGGACAGAGGGAGGGAGAAAGGAGGAGAGGAGAAGTTTGGGAAGGAGAAGAGGAGGGAGGAAGAGGAGGGACCAGCAGGGGCAGAGCTGTAGGTGGGGTTCCCCTGCAGCCTGCCCCCTCCGTGCCCAGGGTCTTCTGGGCCCAGCCTCGCTCGCTTTTCCGACAGCCTGGGGGAGCAGTACGACAAAGGGCATTCTTTGCCTCTGGGACTTGTGAAGTGCGTCTGTCCTCTCCTTGCAGGCTCTGGAAAAGCTGGCAGGAATTGTCGTGAGAAGACCGACGAGTGTCTGCGGCGCAGGAGACAACTGTAAACAGACTTTGGGCCGGGAGAGGGAGCGGGAGGAGGTGGTGGCGGGGCCCAGCTCTGATCGTTTCAGCTCTGTTGTGTTTTCCTCTTGGCCAGATAGATTAACTGAAAAAGTCAGCGCGAGCGAAGAGCTCGGTGCCACGGAGTCCCTCCCTCCCAGACCCACCCCACCCCACCCCACCCCACCCCCCGCGTCATGTGCACGCGGGAAGCGAGGTGGCCGCTCCTCCCCAGTGGCGCCTGAAACTTCAAGAGCTGCTGGTTCAGTGTTCCTTCCGTAATTAGGAGGCCACACCGCTCTCCAACACTCTGTTAAACAAATCTGTAAGTCACCCTCCCCCTCTCTTGGGATTCATCGGGAGGAGGGAGGCAGCTGGGACCGCCCCGGGCGGGGTCCTCCGCTCGAGGAGTGGCATCGCCGTGACCCCCGGCTGCTCCCCGCCGCCTTGGTCTTTCTAAGCTCTTCCTTGGAAAGAAGAGAAAGGGGCAAAAAATGTGCATTTCGCCACCCACCGGACGAGTCAGGAGAGCCTGTGTCTTTGCTTGAGAAGTTTTCTAAATAAATCGCTCTGATGGTTCTAAGCTGTGATGAACTGAGGGTGGGACCCAGTCTTTTCCAGAACGGTGGGAGGGTTATAAAGGATGGAGTCGTCGTCCGACCTCCGCCTTTTTTTTTTTTCTTCCCCATATAAACCAACCATATAAATCATTCGCATTGTTTAAGGTACATTGATCAATCTAATGGCTTGTAATTGGGTCCTAATTGCCACTTGCAGACTCCTGTTTGAACAGGGAAGGTTCTTCATTCTAGCCTAAATTCACCTTAATCTTGAGACTAGATGATTACAGACTCAGGAGGAGCCCCAAGCTGACCTGGTCAGTGTAGTCTCAGTACCTCAGGGGAGGGAGGAAAGGGAACTTTCTGGGGTTATTTTCTGTTCTTTTTTTCCTTTACTTTTCAAAGCTCATTTCCAAGTCAGCTATTCACTAATGAGCAGAGCTAGGTCTGTGATTTATTGATTATTGTAGACTAAGGATCTTTTTTGTTTATGTCAGATGAGATACCTTCCTTATTTGCATCCCATGTCTGTATTTACATAAGAATGTCCTTAACCACAAACCTTTACACTTTTAGTCCTACCTTTTTATTTACTAATACTAACAGGACATCATCCAGAATTGTGATAGAAAATAATATGGGGGGAGGGGTGTATTCAAAGGAAGAAAAAGTCAAACTTTCTCCAACATGGGGTTCCAGAGATATGCCTAAATTGTTTTATCTCTTGCAGTGGCAGTGCCTCCTCCAGGCCCTGGAAGGAGAAGGAAAGAGCTGGAAGTCTCCTCAAAGGCTGCCTATGAAAGGGTAAAATTGAAGAACTGGTGCCCTGACTGGGACAAGCTGACTAAAGACCAGACCCCTCACTCCTCTAAACATATGTGGGTTTTAAAACATATACACTATGACATATATGACAATGTGTGTGTGTGTGTGTATGTGTAGAGAGAGAGAGAGAGAGAGAGAGGGCCCATTTGAAAAGATTGCTTTGATGCCTCCCTCCAAGGATAGTTCCATTAGAGTTGGCTAAGAAAACAAAAATGCTTCATTTTGGTAGAAATGCCTAAAAATAAGAAGAAAGACAAAACTGAATGCTACATTTGCTTAGGTCTAAGACCCCTCTATGGTAATTGAGGAGGGAGGGAAGAAGGTAAAACCCCAAGGCAAATATGCCCCCCATAGTTCCCTAGTACTGCAGTAAACAAATCTATGATGCTTGTTGAATAATCTTCCAATAATTGCAGTCATTAAAATCATCACACAGTCTACAGTCACCTTCCTTCCTTTGACACACCAGAGTTTTTCCTTTAATTGTTAATGCATTTTTGGCTCACATAAACAGATCAAGGCAGGCTTTAAATGCATGGCCAGAATATATCTAGCCACAGAAAATTAGTTGTGTAACAAATGTTTGGAGTGTAATTAATAGACTAGGGGCTTTCAATTTCTCCAACAGATCTGACAGATAAGGATTTGCATATGCTGCCACTTCTAAATAGTAGTAACTCTTCTGAGATAAAGATGAAAGTTCCATGGGCCTACTGATCCTTCCCAGATCTTTTATTTGTAAGGGTTGGCCTCCAGTGGGGACATTATAAAACATTAAATGAAAGCTCAGTGGAAATTGTGGGAGAGTTTCTCACTTATCAATTAATTTTTTCCAACCATTTGATTTCAAGACCGGTGCTTTAATAAATATAAATATGTGTTAACTATAACAGATTCCCCAAGGCTATATTTCAGTTTGCACCCACAACTGACAAACTCCAACTGTGGATAGGATTCTCCGGACTCAACAGGCGCTATAGTCTGAACCAGCTTCCTTTGCCCCTGTTCCTGCAGGCGATGATGTACACAGGGCAGTTTTTTAAAAACTCAGATTATTACTGTAGCTCCCCAACTCCCACACTGTGCTGACCCGATAATCACTACTGTAGTGTAGATCATGCAAATGAAAAGCATAATTAATTGCGCAAATGATTCAAAGAGGGAGCGCTGTGGCTTACAAATAAATAAATAAAGGCAGGTGGGCGGAGGACAGGTCAGATAAACGCTTTTTATCGGCTCCTCTCGCTTCCCTTTCTCCGCCCCCGGCCATTCCAGTCCTCGTGGCGGAGGCTTTGGCAGCAGCCAGCAACACCCCGGCGAGAACCCTCGGTTCCTCCTCCCCCAAAGCCTCTCCTCCCGCCCACATCCTCGAGTCTCCCCAACTCCACCTCACCCAACCCCCGTGCGGTAGACCCGCTGCTAATCTCTGTGACAGGTCAAAGCCCCGGGGGAGACTAGGCAGCCACTAATATTTCTACTTGTTCAGAAGATAACTGGTCCTCCGTGCTCCCACCCGGCTTCCTGGGCATCAGGGAGAAACATTTTTTCGCGTGGCGGAGGAGCTCCACTCCTTCGGATCAGCGCTAATGATGGAATTGTTTCCCGGCTTTGCCTTCTAAACGCAGCAACTTGAGCAGTTGCTCAGATCAAAGCTCTCGGGAGAGGAAAGATGGGGGAAACAATATTTGTTCAAAGGAAGTGAACTCTTCCCTTTAATTACCCTATTCTTCTTTATTAGGATTCCTATTGAAATTTTTTTTTGCAAAAAAAATTATGTTGATTTAACCATAGTGTATTTACCATGTTAATATATTCCAAGATGAAAACGTCACGGATCAATTGTAAAGGACCCGGATACATAATTTTAAAAAATCAGTTTCAGTGTATATGAGGTTCTCACCCCACTTTCGCTGCTCAGTCAGATTTGTTTATGCAGAATCGACATTTAATAGTGCTAATTGCACTCCAGTTAAATTGCCCTGATTGCAGAAAGGGAAGCAATTTTCGTGCTCTCTGTCTGGGTTTGGAAGAAATTGTTTTATATTCACCTCTTTATAAAGAAGTGGAGATAAGGCACCGGGGCCTTTGCACAAATTGCACTTAGGGGCTGACTGGCAGCATTCAGGCGCTATAATAGAGCATTATTTGGCCGTTTTGAATAATGTAAAGCATTTGCTGAAAGCTATTCTCCTGAAAATTGCTTTAACTTTTAAAAGGGTGATGATTCACTCCAAACCAGGCCTTTGTTACATTGTCATTATTTCCCCAAATGTTTTAACAGTCAGCTCAACACTTTAGCATAACACATTGATCTTTGTTTAAAAACTAGATTTTTTAGGGAATGAAAAAAAAATCTGTCAGACGGAAAAAAAAAAAAAAACCCAACACCCAGCAACTGGACCTTTTTGGAAAGATTTCCTTAGGGCCCCACGTTAGAGTTGAAGTGGTCCTGGAATCTGCCTGCGTTCATTTGGAAGGTTTCCCTAACTTTTATTGTGATGCGAACGCATGTATCTGGAGGGATGTCGGAGTGCCCTCGTAGAGTCTGACAGCTGGAACTACATTGAAAACGGCAGCAGCAGGGGGAGGGGAGGGGTGAGGAAGAGGAGGAGAAAAAGGAAGGCAGCCTGGGCGCCTGGAGCCCGAGGTGCCAGTGTGAATTGTTAAATGGTTGACTTGAAAATGTCACCAGTGCTAAGTGGCTTTTCGGATTGTCTTCTTTATTACTTTGTCAGGTTTCCTTAAGGAGAGGGTGTGTTGGGGGTGGGGAGGAGGTGGAAAGGGGAAACCTCCGCGCTTCTCTTCCCCGGGCTGCACCGAGTCGGAAACGCCTCGCTGCCACTTAACAATCCCTCTATTAGTAAATCGACGCGGAGACTCTCCAGGAAGCCGAGTACCAGCCTCTCCTTCCAGGGGAGAAGTCACCTGTTGGGAAGGACTCCCGGGTCCCTCTGCAGCGCTTTCCGGCTCTTCCAGGCTGCCTGGATTCCCCCCCACAATCTCCACCCTGAATCCCTCCCGGGGTTTTTCACGAGTTCCCCCTCCCACCCTCACCCGCCCCCCCCCCAACCATTTCCACCACGGTGCCCCAGGGCACAGCGCACCATTAGAACCGTGCGTGTCTTCTCGCTGACTTCTTTCTTTTCTCTTCCTCTGTCCATTTCCTTGGTGTTTTTGCTACTTTAAACAAACAGGAAGCATTCCAAGTGAAAGTATTTTAACGAAAAGCACAGAAAGCGACCCAAATATCCCTCCCCACCCACGGGGTGCTCCAGGATGCTCGCAGGCTCAGTCTTAGGGCCGAAAGAAGAGCCACTCTTGGACCAAGAGATTTTGCAAAAGAAGAGAGAAAACACTGGGGGCATAGTTCCTCCTCATTTGCTCCCCCTCCGTGACAACTAGTCTTTGACACCGAACATTTGGGGTTCTCTGATAAAAATTCCTTTTAAAAAAGCAGAATGTGGGTCTATGTGGTTCGTGAAAACCAATACCCAGGTCTGCCAGAGGGCACTGATATTCCTGATTCAAAAGCAATCCCTAGCTGCCCTGAAGAAGAAAGAGAAAGCGAGACCCAGTAAGAAGAAAAACCCAGTAAGAAGAAAAACCCATGGTTCAGCGGTTGCTGAGGGACTGCAGGATGCGCAGTGGTCTGACACCTTTCATCACACTGACAAAACCGAGAGAGGACTTTAGGATGCTACCTGAACGTGAAGGTACCCACGTGTGACCTCGTCTCCCACACTCGCGGAAGGGGTCCCCAAGAGGACACTTGAGCACTTCCACGAAAGCAGGGCTGTAGGAGAGAGCCCACGTCTTGATGGGCGCCCTCGCACTGCAGAGAAGCCTCTAGGCCCAGGCGGTCTGGAGTGGAAGTGGGTTGGAACTGGGGCAAGAAACCTCGGCTCCTGGCTGAAACGTGACATGCAAATCTTCACTGGGTTAAACAAACAGCCGAGCAAGCTGCAGCTTCAGCGGGGGTGGCGGTGGGGGCGGACGCGCCTCGCGCGGGTCTCTGTTTCCAAAGTTGTTACAATGTGAAAATAAGCGGCTTCGTGCAGCGTGTTGTATGGGCTGATGCCTCCCACCCCCATACCAGCCCCCAGCGAAATCCGGCAGATAATCAGCACATCCCACTGTTTAGTCATATTTGACAACTGGGTTAACCTGGTATCTAGGCGCTGGCGAAACGGTACAAAGGGTGCCCTCAATTACCACCAGAAGCTTCTGGTGTGAGTGGCACTTGTATTACCCCCCGGGTCAGAGGCCAGAGCGACAATTAGGAAGTCACTTAGATCGCTTGGAGAAATGGCGGAATGCAGCAGGCTGCAGGCCCTCCCAGCAAGTCCGTGGGTGTAGACCTGGACGGAGAGGCCTATTTCCATCCTCCCAGAGGAGCTGTCCCTCCGCACCCTCTCCTCAATTTGACTCAGAGTAAGTAAAACTGCATCCAGTGGGGGAAAACGAGCCAGGTAGAAGACAAAAACGACAAATGACCAAATCGCCAGAGGAGTGCTGGATTCCAACTCCAGTTGTGCTCCTCAGGCGCGAGCCTGGACGCACCAAGTGTGCCTTGACATTTCCATCTCCACTCGGGCCCGGCTGGTGCGGCCTCGCCTCGGCGGGCGCCCCCCGCCCCTCCAGCCTGCTTTCCCACAAGTAGGGCGAGGAGTAGGACTGTTCCCCCTAACTTGCATCCTCTCGGGGTGGCCGGGGGTCTTGTGGCTCGGTCTCCACGGTACTTAAACCGAGCTTGGTGCGGGTGTGTAAATTTTTAATTGCACTGTAATTTCCTCAGTCCCTCGCCCGCGACCTCCCCCACCCCTAGCTAGCGGCTTTGACTGGCACGCGCCGGGAGCGGGCTCGGGGCCCTCAGCGCGTCTGATTGGCTGCGGGGCAGCTCCCGTCTGCTCTGCCTGAGCCCTCATTGGGCGGGAGGCGCAGCCAGCGGCACTTCAAAGCGGGTGCTCCTAGCACTTAGGCTGAGTTTAGTCGGCGGGAGCCCGGAGTCCGCTCGGCGCGAGCGCGGGGACGCGGGAGCCTCGCGGAACCCGAGCTGTTTCCCCTCCGCAGCCCGCCAGGCTCATCCCCGCTCCCGGCCCCGCCGCGCAGCCCAGGGACCTGCTATGGCCACGTCTATACTCGGGGTAAGTCGGAAGTGCGGCGGCGCATTTGCTTCTTTTAACTGGAGTCATTTTTCGTTATGGCTTCTCCTGGTCTGCGGCTCCCGAGAAACTGTTGCTGCTGGACTGCAGCTTCTTTTCGCACTTTCCACATTTCCAGCCCGGATTTGCCCCCCAAGAGATGGGAACTAGGAGATGCCTTTGTAAGAAAAATGCTTTGCTGAGCAAGTCCCTTTTTTATTTGGTTTTAAAGAAAGCCTAGAGGTTTCTTTTCTTCTTCCCCTCCTGATGTATGCCCCATCCCCCCCTTGCTTCGGGGATTGTTGCAATTACGCGACAGTGGTGTTTCCAGAAAACATCCTGAATCGTTTTGCAGCCCATGTAGTCACGTTAACATTTACACTTCTGCGGCTCCCCAGTTCGCCTGTGACTTTGAAATCCGTCTCTGGGTCGCTCCTCCTCACATTGTTGTTTTCGTAATCGGGTTTTCGTGTGTGCAAACATTAAAAGCAACGTTTTCTGTTAAAAGAGAAGAGTCAAGTCGCAGCCACCCCGGGGAGGAGTGCCCCAACTTTCCTGCCGCCCCTGGGGCGCTGTTTCGGCCGCCCCCGGCTCACCCTGTGCGGGTTGCCGCTGTGTTTACCTCCGTGCTTCCCCCCGAAGGGCGATTTGGGGGCTTCCGAGAGGGGAGCGGGTCTACCGCGAGGGGCAGGCAGGAAACCCGACTCGGGCTCGGGGCAGGGGTGGCAGCGGCCGAGGTGGGGAGAACCGAGACATCTTGGATCGCAGCCCCGCTGCGGAGCAACTTTGCAGCTCCTGGACCCTTGTCCTTGCGACCGTCCGCGTCCCGCGCGGGGCGCGGCACCTCTGCGGCGAGAGCGCGGGGTGGAGGCGCGGGCCGGGGGCGCGGCGCTCCCCCCTCATCCCCTCCCCACGGGACCCGCCGCGGGGGGACGGGGCGGCTCACGGGTGCACTTTGTGTCTTCCCCCACTTCCTCTCGCCCTCCTTGCTCCCTCCCCTCCCCCTCTCCAGGAAGAGCCGCGCTTCGGAACGACCCCGTTGGCCATGCTGGCGGCGACCTGCAACAAGATTGGCAACACGAGCCCGCTGACCACGCTGCCGGAGTCCAGCGCCTTCGCCAAGGGCGGCTTCCACCCCTGGAAGCGCTCCTCGTCCAGCTGCAACCTCGGCTCCAGCCTCTCCGGCTTCGCGGTGGCCACCGGCGGCCGCGGCTCGGGCGGCTTGGCGGGCGGCTCGGGCGCCGCCAACAGCGCCTTCTGCCTGGCCTCCACGTCCCCCACGTCGTCCGCCTTCAGCAGCGACTACGGCGGCCTCTTTTCCAACTCGGCGGCGGCCGCGGCGGCAGCGGCCGGGGTGTCCCCGCAGGAGGCGGGCGGCCAGTCGGCCTTCATCTCCAAGGTGCACACGACGGCGGCCGACGGCCTGTACCCGCGCGTGGGCATGGCGCACCCCTACGAGTCGTGGTACAAGTCGGGCTTCCACTCGACCCTGGCGGCGGGCGAGGTGACCAACGGCGCGGCGTCGTCTTGGTGGGACGTGCACAGCAGCCCGGGCTCGTGGCTGGAGGTGCAGAACCCCGCTGGGGGGCTCCAGAGCTCGCTGCACTCGGGCGCCCCCCAGGCCTCGCTGCACTCGCAGCTCGGCACCTACAACCCCGACTTCAGCTCGCTCACGCACTCGGCCTTCAGCTCCACCGGCCTCGGCTCCTCGGCCGCGGCCGCCTCGCACTTGCTCTCCACCAGCCAGCACCTGCTGGCCCAGGACGGCTTCAAGCCGGTGCTGCCCTCGTACTCGGACTCCAGCGCGGCCGTGGCGGCCGCCGCCGCCAGCGCCATGATCTCCGGCGCCGCGGCGGCCGCCGGGGGGAGCTCAGCGCGCTCCGCCCGCCGCTACTCCGGCCGCGCCACCTGCGACTGCCCCAACTGCCAGGAGGCCGAGCGGCTGGGCCCGGCCGGGGCCAGCCTGCGGCGCAAGGGCCTGCACAGCTGCCACATCCCGGGCTGCGGCAAGGTGTACGGCAAGACCTCGCACCTGAAGGCGCACCTGCGCTGGCACACGGGCGAGCGGCCCTTCGTGTGCAACTGGCTCTTCTGCGGCAAGCGCTTCACGCGCTCGGACGAGCTGCAGCGGCACCTGCGGACTCACACGGGCGAGAAGCGCTTCGCCTGTCCTGTGTGCAACAAGCGCTTCATGCGCAGCGACCACCTGAGCAAACACATTAAGACGCACAACGGGGGCGGCGGGGGTAAAAAGGGCAGCGACAGTGACACGGACGCCAGCAACCTGGAGACGCCCCGCTCCGAGTCCCCCGACCTCATCCTGCACGACTCGGGCGTCAGTGCGGCCCGGGCAGCCGCAGCCGCGGCGGCAGCAGCGGCCTCGGCGGGAGGCAAGGAAGCCGCGTCTGGCCCCAACGACTCTTAGGAGGCCGGGCGAGAGGCGCCGACGAGTAGAGACACCGAGAGCGAGCGAGGTTCGGAGGGCGAGCGAGCGGGCGGGCGACCGACGGGCGGGGGCTCCAGGGACGCCCCCCGGCCGGCGCGAGGTGGAACCGCGCCCGGCTCCCGGGCAGCTGCTCGCCCGCCCCGCCGGGAGCGCCCCTCTGCTGTCCGAGCCCAGACGAAAATCATCGCGTGGCCCAGGAACAAAAGCGAACCATCCTCCGACACAAATAACAACTAAAAAACTGCGCGCACACACACGCATACACACACACCGGAGCCTACGACCATAAGCACGCTTTTGCGCGCGCGCGCGAACACACATCCGCACACACACACATACACACACACACATCACTTGCACAAACTTCTCGAGCGAAGAGCAATACACAGAAACGTCCCCTTCTCCCCCCATTTCCCACCCCTCTCTGCTACCCTTCCCGTTCCTTTTCTCAAAAAAAAAACAAGCCACCACCCTTGCAAAGGACTGTCAGAACATTTGCAAACAAACGGGACCTATAAAAACAGACCCTTTGTGTGGATTATATTATATATAAAATGCTCCAAGTCCTGCTTGATATCTACTTACAATGAGACTTTTTCCTAAAAAAGGAAGCATCAAAAAGGCTGAAGGTGAGAAATTAAACTGGAAGTCTAGTGAAAGTTTCTCTGTATTTCATAACATCTGTATAAATAGGGTTCAAAAGATTGTGTTCTCTTTTATTTTCTTGTAAATGTTCATTCGAATAGAGTTTTTTGGTGAATTCCTGAAATTCAGGGAGTTTTTTTAATTTTCTGATGCACTTTGTGAAAGTCAGTATATATGTAAAAGATATTTAAAATGTTGAGTTATCATTTCACTCACAAACACGTAAGTTAAGGTCATCTAAAGAAATTAAATGCGTTTATCTGTATGAAGAAAATCTTGACATCATATTTTCATTTTGGTATTATTAAAGGACTCTGAACAATACACTTCTTTTTTTTTTTTTTTAAATCTTGTTGCCCCCCTCGATAGCCTTTATTTGGGTCGATTTTTTTTTGTTGGGAAAAAAAAATCCCTTAATGTTAGTTTTAGTCGTGTAAGGTTATGTGAGTTACAAAAGCCATAATACCTATACATTTTTGAGAAGTTTAAATTATTTATTTGTATATAAACAGCGTAAATTAAATTGGGTTCTAAGAATGTCTAGTTGTATTACTTAATGGGAATGCTCTCAAAGGTGACATTTTAAAACTCTGGAGCGCCTGGGGGGGGGAGTGGGGGGAAGGTCCTTGACAGCTTTAACTAGGGAGGTGTCTGCACCTCCCGGAGGGGTCAGACAAAACTCCAGTGGGTTTGTTTTTAAAAAGTGATTTTAAAACAATCTGTGAAAGGTAAAAGCTTTTTAAAGGAAGTCTTAGCTTCCCAAGGCCCTCTACGAGGCAACTCAGGGGAATAAATCGCTAGAGTCAATACCCCGGAAAAGACATTTCATGCCTAAATGAAAATCTTGTTAAATGTTATTAATTTTGACTTAGAGCACACAGCAGCCCCCTGTGCCTTGTATTCCCTTATTAGGGATTCATGTCTTATCAAATATCTAATTAATCTCCTAGACATCATTTGTTCTGGCCAACTTTATCTCAGCTGGTCCACGGGGAAAACTCCAAATATTCTCCGTGACAAAGCTCCCTTGAAGATCTTTTTAATTGTCTAAATTAACTGCACCAAATTTGCATGTCAAACGGTAAAGGGCAACCTGAGATAAAATGTAAACGTTTTAAAAGCCCCCAAACTAAGCACTTGATTTGATAACTAGGCTTTTTAATGTTATGGAAGACAACTGCTCCTTTCCTTTTCAAAGACGGCTGATCTATGCAAATAGTGAATTGGAAATGCCTAGGTCCCCGCGCCGTCAAATGGCCCTCGCAGGTTATTTGAATATCAGTGGCGCTGCTTCTGAAAAGGTTCAAGGATGCTCTCTGACTTCTTTGTGATTACTCAGTGCGGCGTCTTATTCTGAAGAAAAAAAACTCAGGAATAATTAAAGGCTGGGATCAGGCCTGGGAACACATTTGGGACAGGAATCTCATTTAGACAGTCTCTTTCAAAATAAGGCACAGTTAAATTGACCAGAAGGCAATTATTGAAATGAAAATTATTTTCACTCTCTTTGTCTTCTGACCACCAACTTAACAGCCCAGTTTAAAAGAGAGGGAGAAGGAAGGAAGAGACGAAAAGAAAATTGGTAAATGAGATAATTTCGCAATTCGAAAAAAATGTTAATTTAGAAAATAAAGTACATAATTGACAGAATAAAAATATTTCTAAAAGGCTCCCCACACAATAGAAAATACAGGCAAAGTCAACCCCAATGGAAAAAAAGATTTTTTTTGATTACTGTCCGTCTTGGGAACTTGAATGGAGGTTTTGATTTTTTAGGGAAGAAAAAAAAAATGCTGTGACGAACGCACAAAATGTTTTCTCGCAAACTCTGCGCTTGAAAAGCCAAAAGCAAAGAAGCCATAAAACATACAGCGGAGGTCTCCGGAGGGCGTTTGCCGCAGGAGGCCCGGTGGCTTCTTCCCTCTCCTCTGTTCGGTCTCCTCAACCTCGACTGCCCGGCTCTTCTTCCCCGAGTTTTTCTTTACTTTGGCTATTTTCTCTCCCAGCTGAAACACTTTATAACCCGGCCCAGCCCCTCCCCCGCGCGCCTTCTGCTGCGGGTCGGGGCTCGGGCGCAGCGGGCCGGTGCGCGTATCCCGGCCCCGGGTCCAGGCGCCGCAGGCCGAGACGGTGCCTGGCGGGTTTGGGGGTTGCGGGCCGGTGATGTGGAGGTGAGGGTGCGGTGGGGTTTCCGGAGGAATGAGGGCGCCGGGGCGTCTGTTCCAGGCAGCTTTGTTTCTTGTGGATAATAAAGGCAGATCAAAGGGCCGGGCCGCTCAGGTCCCGCTCGCCGCGCGCGCCCCTCCGCAGCCGAGTGATCAAGGCCTGCGCGCGGCCGTGCCCCGCGGGTCAGCAGACGTCCATCACCCGGCTCCCGCGGCCCGGGCGCGGGCGTGCAGCCGCCCGAGCAGAGCTCGCGGAGCCTGAACCCGGGGGCCAAACCCACAGAAAAACAGATCCCAGCCCTCCTGGCCAACTCCCGCAGCCCTCGCGGCCCCCGGGGCACCGTGGCTCCAGCGGGTGGCACCCCGCTGGGTCGTTGCAAATTGTGGAGGGCGTGCTTGGGAGGGGAGGGAGAGCCTGGAGCCCGGGACCAGCTTCCTCTCCGCCTGAGGTGGCGCCGCGGCCCCCCAGGGCCACTCGGGGCTCCCGCGACCTGGGCGCAAGGCGGGGGCCAGGGTGCACGGTGCAGACCAGAGCTGCGGCTGCAGGCCCGTGCTGGCCTTGGGGACCGAGGCCTGGGGTGTGGGGTACAGACCCGGGCCCCGAGTCCCACTCAGGCCGGGATGAGGGGAAAAGCGATTTCGTTTCAGCGGGTTTCTTCCTGCGTCTCCGGGTCTGCAGCTTCCAGCCCCGCGAGGGAACCCAGACCAAGTTTGCCTCGGCCTTGAGCCCACTCGCTTGCCCCAGCCTACGCCCTCCCCCGGCGATTTCCTTTTCTGCCTACTTTCCGCACCCCCTTGGAATGAATTTAATCCTACCCGATGGAGAAAAAAGGAAAAAATGAAACGAGATTTTTCCCTCCCAAGGTGGGAAAGCAACATTACTTTGAAGAGATTAATCGCGCACCTGAGCGGCGTGTCTGGACATTCCGTCCAATCGCTCTAAGTCGTGTAAGACTGCATTTCTTTTTATTCAGATGGAAACTTTATTTATTTTAACTCTAATCTTATTTGCATCTATTATCTGTATTCACCACGGCTCTCTGCCACTACAAAAATGCAGATGAAGTAAATCTCACATAAATCCCGCCCATTTGTGTAATTGGTATACTAAGTGTTTATTTTAAGTGAGAATAATTTAGCTACAAATTTTCTTAAGGAATAACATTCTTAACACATTAAAAAAAACTGAAAACTCTGATTTGCTTTTATGTTTGACAGTCGCTCTTGATTCCCCTAAGAGGAGTGTGGCGAGAGCGGCTCGCTGGCGCCATCTAGAGCACCGGGCGGGGACGGCCGCTCCGTGCGCCCTGCTCCGCGCCCGCCGCGCGGGGAGACCGCAGCCGCCACGAGCCACAACCGTGCGAATCCAGCAAAGAAAAAACGAGTTTTTATATTACTGGGGGGACGGGTCCCGCTATTAGGGGACACTGCTTATCCATGGCCGGCACTACTGCTCCCAGCGAAGGGAGTCGTTTTTGGAATGCGCTCAAGGAGACTCCCACCAAAACAAAACAACGCCCGGCTTGACCCTAGACTTAGAGTGGTCGCGTCTACCACCCCTTTCAGAGCAACTTCAGGGTCTTCCAGTTCCGAGTTGAGCACGTTGGGCGCTGTCAGCGGCTACGTGGGTCCCGGGATGCGAACCCCGCAATGGGCGCAGCCTCCGCGCTCTTAGCCTGAAGACTCCGCATTCCCGACTCCCGGGCGGCGAGGCCCGCGTGGACCACCCGGGACCGATCGGAACCAAACTGGGTAAAACAGGCAGCTTGACCGTCCTCCGGCCCCAGGCCCCTCCTGCAGAGAAGGGGCGCGAGGCATCCGCGGCTCCAGCCGGACCCGGGGGTGCCTGCTGCGCTCCTCGAGGCGGCCTCCTGCCCAAGGCGGGCGCTGGAAGGTTTAGGGTTGTCTGGGGGCACCGAGGGGCGCGCAGGAGCCTCGGAAGCCCTCGCCCCAGCTCTCGGGAAAGGTCCGCACTCTTTCCCCGCTCAGGCCGACCCCCTTTGTCACCACCTTTCGCCTTCTGAAACCCGAGTTTAAAATCGGATAACAGCTGGGGGCGTTGACCAATTTTCTCTCCTCCTGGGGCTTCGCCCTCCCCCCGCCGCCCCTTTCCCCTCCCCTTCCTAGTCCACTACCTCCCACCCCCACCTCAGTCCTCAGGCGTCTTGCGGTGTCGTCTTCCACTCCTTTCTTGCACCACCACCCCCCGCGCGGTTATTGTATTTCAGTCTTAAAAGCGAACACCTCCAAATGCGGCGCGCGTGGCAGCGGAGGCACCGTGGCCCGCAGCTCCGGGAACCCGCCGAGGCGCCCCGGCTCCGGCTCCCCAGGCTTGGGGCCCAGGAAACGCCGCGCGTTTCCCGGAATTCGCAGCCACCTTTGCAGCGGGTAACTCGGCTGGGTTTGTATTTGCTGTTTTAATACAAACCCCGCCACACTGCCTATTTCAAAGATGTGCTAATTACTACTTGGATAGCAGGGCGCAAAGTCCTTGTCCATTTTCCAGTACAAAGTAGGTTGCTAGAAAATTTGAAATTGCCTTTCAGCCTAAAGCTGCCTTACCTGAATGTCATAATTACAGTAATTATGTACATCCAAATTACATGCTAATTAAATTAGAATCAAATCGTTCTAAATCGAAATCAAATGAGGTAGTGAAGAATTAATCAATGACAACATAAATAGAGAGCTTCCTTCAGAGATATTTATTGTAACGATCCAAGGAGGAATTTGATCTGAAAAAGTCACCTGTTTATTTACTTTCAAATTAGTAATCAGTTATTATCCCTTCTCCATAATTTTAACCGTTCAGTGTTATTCTCACCCCCCCCTCTTTCCAGACGCTGGAGTTTATAGAAATATGTATGAGGTAAATATATACAGACAAGCCTACCTTATATGCTATTGATATAAATATATACAGTGTGTTTGCAACTCCAGTTAAGGGGGAATGTTTCTGAATGTCCGTGGGGACACATTCCTCCAGGGCCTGTTCAGTGACCGGGGAAAGAAAATCACTGAAGTTTTCAAATTGTTCCAAGAAGACCCTTCCACTCTATTCTTTTGAAAATTCACACCAGGAATTTTGCACTGTTTTGCAAACATATAACCTTTTCTGGGAGACTAAAATTTTTAAAAAGGCAAAGTGAGAGGGTGTATCCCCAAGTCCGTTTTCTGGTCTGCAGACTGCGGGTAAGAGCTCTTTTCATTTTACCCCGCGAGCGAGAATTAATCAATTCCCTAAAACTCCCTTCTTCACCTGTGGAGGCCGAGCCATGAGAAAATCTGCTCTTTCTTAACTACCGACCGAGAGTCCGCCCTCCGACCTGCGCAGGCAAAACGCTGCCGAGGCCGGCGAGCTTAGGCGGGAACTGGCAGGCGAGGCGTGCAGCTGCCCCGGCGCCAGGTCCCCAGGGTGCAGCTACTGCAGCCTGGCGGAGTGGCCCGGGAATTTCTTCTGGAGGGTTAAGGCCACTTGTGTGGAGCGTGAGGGGGCTGGTACTTGACCCCTTCTCGTTATGTTTGTGGGGGGGGAGTCCAGAGGTTCGAGATGGGCAGGAGGCACATCTCCTTAGGAGGGTGACGCACCCCCCCACCCAATTCTCAACCTTTCCATTTGGCTTGAGGTGTGTTCGGAAGGTTTCCAGTTGCGTCTAAATGAAAAGTGCCGAAGTACACAGAGTGATGTCGCCTCTAGGAAGGAGAAGGGGCAACCCCAACTCCGGAGCCCCATCACCCTCGTCCCGTGCCGCTCTCTACTCCACCTGCGGGTGTGGCTTCCTTGGGGTTTAGGGCAAAGTGAGCACCCAGCCCTGCACCTCCACTTTTGCCCTCCTCCTTGGGAGGGCAGAACCCAAGGGGTGGGATTTTCCGTGGGCAAAAAGCGGCTCTCAGGCAGTTTGGGCCAGAGTGTGCCTTTCTTTCCATTACGAGCGACTCCTTCCTTGCATTTCACCCCGCGCCTTACCTTATTACTATGGCTACATTCTGAGGGTGAAGTCAAGTGTGGCGTGAGGGGAGGAGAAAGGGGGAAGGTGATGAGTATCTGCTTCCTTTCCTGTCAGCAGGAAGCGGGTTTTAGGAACCTCAGCCGGAGAGCTCTCAGCGGCAACCTCATTTCCCAAGCCCTAGACTTCCCTCGTTCTTATTTGTTCCTCACAACTTTTTAACAAGAATTTCTCCTTTTTGATCCCAAGCCCTGCAGCTATTGCATGTTTTCATCTCTTCAAGAAGTGGTAACTACCAAGGCTTTCTGAAAAGAAAGCATTAAGATTTCTTGATATCCTTCAGCTACTGAAGCTAAAACGCAGCCTTCTCCCAGATCTGAGCACAGGGCGTGAAGGAAGCGCCGCACTGACAGGCCTCCGTCGGCGTTTGGCCCGTGGTCATCAGGTAAGGGGGACAGTGAAATGGCGCAGGGGGATTCTGAAGTCTTGGAGCTTCAGTGCTAACAGATATTAAGCGTTCTGTGATAAAACTGGCAAATGCCGAGATCCCAGCAGTGTGGACTGATCTGATTCATTATGAAGCAAAGGGATCTCAGCGAAGAGCAACAAGAAAGCTCTCTCCAAGCCTTTCCGATAAAAAGCTTTCTTCAGATTAAAACCATATGATTCAAAACAAGATCTCCATTTCACATCGCAAGGTAAACAGACCTGCTGCTCCGCTGCAGCAACCTCTGCCTATTTTGGCACATTTATTAACTGAAATTGTGACTAACTTACAACTAGATATTCAGATAAACAAGTCCTAACCTCCTAACCTGATCTTTCCTAGCCATTTTTAAATCGACAGCACCTCCTACAGGAATTAATTTGCTAGTGTTAAATTATGTTAAATGTTAAGGCAAGGAAAAAAGGGGGTGGAAAGTGCTCCCCCAAATGTCTCTCACCGCAGTTTCAGGCCCATGAACAAATAAGAAATGTCACTAGGTGTGCCCAGATTTCTTTCACAGAATTCCTCTATGAAGACTGGCAAGAATGGCAAATATCATCAAACTTTTCCTATGGTTTTTCAAAAACTGCCACTGCTGAGCACTTTTATCTGGGCTCTTGAATCATGGATTCATTAAACTTGGAGGATTCTTCTTTGATTTTTAGTAGAGGAACCTCCAAATATACTAGCCATTCTCTTTGGTTTCTACCTTTTATTTCAAAAGCAAAAGTAGAATCAGATGTCTAACAGTTCTATGTAAAAAATCACTTTCCTTTGACCCATGTCATGTAAGTATGCAGAACAAGGTGAACCTTTTTGAAGCTTGTTTGTTGTCATGACCATGACTGTATGTGCAAAAGCCTTCCTTTTTTTGTTAAACTTGAAAAACTGGAATACTAGCCCTTTAGGGCTGTCTAACATCATTCGGTGCCCAAAGCAGAACAGCCAATCAACATCTTCCATGGAATTTTTCTTATCAGTGGATGGGTAAGAACAGCAACACCATTGGTAGCACTGAAGCTTTTCAATCATACAGTTCTTATGGCCACTTATTAAGTGGGCCACACTTTTATGAAAGTCAAATGAAAATGTATTTAATTTTTAATTACAGGACGCATTTCAACATTTCTCTTCATGAACACTACACTGCTTCAGAAATCCTTTACAGCAGTATTGCATAGGTTTTGCCATTATAAAAATTATAAAGTCTAAAAAGGTGTAAGATAGAAAATAATCAGTGCAACACTGATGAACTCAAGGTGTAAATTAGCAGTCTATCAATTTCAAATGCATGCTTCCTTTTTTTAAATGAAGGGATCTTTGAGGTGCACTGCAACTTATTAAAGAATACTGTAGAAGAAATTTAAGTTCTCCCTCTTCCTCCCCACTCTTAAAAAAAAATCTAAATAATCAAAGGGTTGCTTAGCCTTTTGTTAGCTTCTTCTAAATCAGAGGACATTAGTGTGGGTACATATATATGAGATAAAGACATATCAGACTACATAATGTGGTTTTACTTAACTGCTCCTTCATATGTAACTTCTTATTAAAGAAGTTGATTGTATGTCTCAATCCATCTAATTAATATTTGTATTGTATTACATAATAGATGTTTTTAAAATGTGGAATCCTGATAACACACTCATCTCCATTATGTTTATTATTATTTTTTTTAATAGAGGCATGTTTTGTTTATTTATTTATTTGTTCGTTTGTTTGTTTGTTTATACAAGCACTGGGTACAGTCAGAAGCGCGGGAGGGTGAGAGAATTCACCAGAGCCAGAGCGGGGAGCAGAGCAGGCAGAAGGACCGAAGTACACTGCTGAGGGGAGCAGTGAGCGGCAGGAGAGGTCTGCGCACCATGTGGGACCCTCCTCCAGTGGCCGGGGAGCAGCCGGGGATCGAACTGGCGCCGTAGAGGCCGCGGGCAGCTTCGCAACCCAGAGCTCAACCGCTGCGCCACCGGGGAGGCCCATCTCCATTATGTTTAAAGTATTTTTCAAATTGCACTTTATAGTTTGAACTAAGTAATTTTTTCTGTAGTTTCCCTTTACCATAGCCTTTGAAATACAAGGTTAAACTTGTAGCTAAATTTAAATATGCCCATGAAATATATCCTGATAGTTTACAATGGTTGGTTTGTGGCATCATATAAATATTTAACCTTTAGAATTAAAATCTTTAATTGTTGTGTACCATCAGTAGAAAGGCCATCTGTGGCAGGCAGAATAATGGTTCCCCAGGGCCTCCCCTGGAGGCACAGGCGGTGGAGCACTGCGCTGTGAAGCTGCAGCACAGGTTCAATCCTGGCTGGCCAGCAAGGGTCCCACATGGCGAGGCAGACCTCTCCTGTCGTGCCCACTGCTCCCCTCAGCAGTGTCTTTCGTCAGTATGCCAGTGCTGTTCCCAGCTCTGTCTCTGGTGAATCCTCTCACCCTCCCGCGCATCTGGCCTGTACTCTGGTTCTAATATAAATAATCTTAAAAAAAAAAATAATGGTCCCTCAAAGATGTACATGTCTTATTCCCTGGAATCTGGAATGTGGTATTACATGACAAGGGGAAACTAAGTTTGCAGATAAATAAAGATTACTAACTAGCTGATTTTGAAATGTGGAGATTATCCTGGATTTTCCAGGCGGGTCTGATATTATCACAGGGGCTCTTAAAAGGGGAAGAGAGATGCAGAATGCCCAAGCGTCAGGGTGACTAGGTATAAGAACACTTGAGTAACCTTTGTTTTTGAAGATCAAAAAAAGGGCCAGGAGTCAAGGAATGTAGGAACTCCTGAGAAGCTGGAAGAGGCAAGCAGATTTTCCCCTAGAGCTTACAAGGGGAAATCAATCTTGCAACACTGATTTTAGCCCAATGAAACCCATTTCAGACTTCTAATCTCCAGAACTGTTAATACATTTGTGTTGTTTGAAGCTTGAGGTAAATTTTTTTAAAGTAATTTGTTTTATCAGGGCCTCCCTGGTGGCGCAGCGGTTGAGCGCTGGGTTGCGAAGCTGCCGGTGACCTCTGCGGCGCCAGTTCGATTCCTGGCTGCTCCCTGGCCACCAGAGGAGGGTCCCGCATGGCGCGCAGACCTCTCCTGCCGCCCGCTGCTCCCCTCAGCAGTGTACTTCGGTCCTTCTGCCTGCTCTGCTCCCTGCTCTGGCTCTGGTGAATTCTCTCACTCTCCCGCACTTCTGACTGTACCCAGTGCATGTACAAACAAAACAAACAAACAAACAAATAAATAAATAAAACATGCCTCTATTTAAAAAAAAAAAAAAAAAAAAAAAAAAAAAAAAAGTAATTTGTTTTATCAGCATAGAAAACTAATAGATCACCCAAAAGTAAATAGGTTACCCTGTAGAACAGAACGCCTGAAGGGAGTTTAAAAGTCTTAAAAGATATACAGATGACTCTGTTATTTTAATTCATACTAGTGAGTTTTCAAAGTGATTACTCTTTGCTTCAAGTAAAGCCAAATCTTAAAATACATTTGAATTAAGATCATAAAAATTAAGTAATATTCAAACTACTGTTAATTCTTTAATGATGTTTCTTTTTTCAGAACAAAGAAAATGTCAAGAGCCATATAGGGTTTTTATCTAGTATAGGGCACAAGAAACATTTATAGGCAGAAAGTATTTTACAGCCCCAAAACAGATTTCTTAGAAATATTTGCAAAGGTTATTCTTATGGTATTGATGTAGTTTTGTATAGTTTATAGAGATGAAAAATTAAAGGACAGTTTTTATATTAGAAAGACAATAGTACATAATTTAGCCCTTGCTAAAGGTATTCGATAAGAAAGTGGAGATCTTTTTATTCCCAGGCCATTGTCATATATGGTCTCTCTTGATTCTCTCTCTACTTCTGCTTCATTCTTTGTGTGTCACTCTAGTATGCTTATCTCCTGAGTTCTCTCTGTGCATTTTTTCTCCTCTGTATCTATCTGTGCCATGGCTTCTGGTGTCATTTCTTCTACTCTTCTCTTCACTGGGACTTCGCTGTGGCCTTTTTCTTATTTCTCTTTGCTTGTAGCTACTGTGACTTCTGCTACGGCTTCTCCTCCTCTCATCTCTGCTCTGGCTCCTGCTGCTCTTCTCATTTCTTTCAGATCCTCTTTTTTCTGGGCTATGGTTATGGCTTCTGGCCTTTCTGTCAGAATCAGAATGGTTCCATTTGCTGTTCTCCCCAGAATTCTCTTGTTTTATAAACTTAGGCTTTTCCTTGTTACTGTAACTGCCAGGAAGTTCTTCAGAAAGTTTTCTCTTCCTAGACTTGTCCTTCTTTTCAGAATCACTGTTGTTATTTCTTGAACATTTATTTTTCTTTCTTTTCTTCCCTTGTATTTTTTTTTCTTTGTAGTCACTCTCACTGCTGCTTTCCGAAGTATCACTGGAGGAGGAAGAGGAGGAGGAGGAAGAGGAAGAGGAAGTGGAGGAGGAAGAAGAGGATTTGCTTTTATGTTTTTTGTGCTTACTTCTGTTCTTCTGAAGCTTTTTCTTTTTACTATCTTTTTTCTTTTTCTTTTTTTTCTTCTCAAGTCGATCCAATTTCCTGTTATTTGAAGAAATTAGTAACAGATTATGTAAAAATCGTCCTTTCACCAATAAGCATTAAATTTGAATAAACAATATATTTTCAAAGAATAGCTTTTAAAAGTGATATTCAAATATAAATACATTATTTACTTTTTTAAATGATAGATCCTTTTCTTCCTTTTACATTTTAAATTACTTCAGTTGTAGACATTAATTTTTAAAAAATTTTTTATTTATTTTTGCATAGAAGAACTGGGGTGTAGGCCAGAGGTACAGGGGGGTAGAGGGTGAGAGGATTCACCAGAGACAGAGTGGGAGCAGAACAAGCAGATTCACTGAAGTACACTGTTACGGAGAGCAACAGGTGATACAGGCGAGGTCTGCTGAGCCATGTGGGTTACCTCCCTGGCCAGGAATCAAACTCAGGCTGCAGCTGGTGACAGCACTGAGCCTTAACCCAGGGAGGCCTTATTTCAGTCATACACATCAAATTTAAATAAAAAATGCATTAAATCTGTACTTCCTCAACAGTAATGATTATTAAGAAAAAACACTTTTTTATTTTATTTTTTTAAAGATTTATTTATTTATTTTATTTATTTATACAAGCACTGGGTACAGTCAGAAGCGCGGGAGGGTGAGTGAATTCACCAGAGCCAGAGCGGGGAGCAGAGCAGGCAGAAGGACAGAAGTACACTGCTGAGGGGAGGAGCTGGCGGCAGGAGAGGTCTGCGCGCCATGTGGGACCCTCCTCCGGTGGCCTGGGAGCAGCTGGGGATCGAACCGGTGCTGCAGAGGCTGCGGGCAGCTTCGCAACCCAGCCCTCAACCGCTGCGCCACCGGGGAGGCCCAAGAAAAAACACTTTTGATGAGTCAGAATTTAAAACTGTAAGACATTAATGGTCATCCTACCCCAAAGAAAAGTTTATTACGTTAGACCACTGCAAACTCAAATATATAAGCTATAATCATATGCAAAATTAATTTTATGTATGTACTCTTTTAAAGTATAGAAATACAAATCCATGTAACTTTATCAAAATTCAGGAGCATATTCTCCAGAGACTTTGAATAAGCATACACTATATTTTTTGATACTCTTTTTGGTTATATAAAATAATCACATGCTAGTTTTCAACAATTACCTAAATATATAAAGAATTAGGAGAATTCTATTAAGGTAGTCTGAATTTATTAAGAGTACTTCACATTTTCAGAAGAATAACTTGTTTATATGGGTATGTCCCAGTTAATAAGACAAAAAAATGGTCCTGAAAAAAACTGGATCCTGTTCAGTCATCATTTGCAAAACGCCACACACTGAAAACAGCATGAGCTCCCTCTATTGGATTTAGCAGATATTTCGTGGATTCTATAATCCAGAGTCTAACAAGATTTATATTTATCTTAAATTAAAGCATTTTTCCAGCATTCCTCATAAAATCTCACAAAATGTATAAAAAATTAAAAATGGCCTGCGATATTTTCTAAGAACAAACTGTGTGCAAAGATATACCCAATCTATTATGAAAAGCAAAATCTACATATAAATCTACATTAAATGTTCTGGAAGTACAATAATTTTGTGGCATAATCTGAGTATATAATCTTAACTCATTTTCATATTACTGAACAAAAGGCAAAACTGTGTTACTGCAGGTGAAGAATAAATCAATAAATGTGATACATTGTTTTAGAACCTTCATAAGTTCTTAAGATCAAGTTGCATATAATTCTAAGATGAAATATAAGAAATAATGTAGTTGACTCCATTAAATATATATATATATCTTTAATTACCTGAGAAGTTTCTGTTTCTGTTTGGTTGTTAGTGACTTTAAAAATTCAACTTCTGGATCTTCTTCACCCTCACTTGCAACATATTCCTGAGTCAACAAAGATATCATTATATGGCTAGACTACAAAGGACAAGTTAATTATCAATCCAGAAAGAAAACATTTACAAATAAGAGATTTTGTATTGGGCACATACTGTAGATGAGTATATACTGTGAATTGGCAAGATGGGGAATTCAAATTTTTTTTGTAGTCTACCTGCCAACAAGGATAAGAATGCACTTAAGAGTTTGCTGGCATTACAACTAATGTTATCTCAATAAGAAAAATCTATTAGGAAGAGGACAATTAAGAAATACAGATAAAACATTTATAGCATGACTTCTACTCTCTAAGTTTGATTTAAAGATTTATGGTTTAAATATTTTATTTTTTATTGAATGAAATATTAAACATAATAAGATAATGACCCTTATGGGAAGGCCAAAGCATCCACTATTTTAGCCTTTGTAGTTTCAACAGTACATTTCAAACATGATAATCAGTTTATATCAAATATATCAAACAGTACAAAATATTACAGAGGTTATATAATCTCTAGCAAAGTTTGAAAACCAATGTGCCTCTTTTCAGTGCAGCACAAGTTTACATTAGTGGGAGTCTCAGTTTTAATCTTGGCTCTGTCTGAGATTAACCTTAGAGAAACATAACCTTAGAGAAATTACTAAACTTCTCTGGGCTCTAGTTCCTCATCAACTAAAGTACATGGTTTGCATTAGGATATCCACAGCCCTTCAAATGCAATCAATCACCTTCTGAATCTATTTACATTTTAATAAACTAAGTTTTGAATATCTTCTATAATTTTTAGGGGTCTTTTTTATATTATACCCTCTCCCCATATATTCTATTTAATGTCACTTCAGGGGTAAGTTGGAAGGAAGGAAAAAATAACAACCTTTTCACCAGTTTGGTTACATTTTATCCACACATAAGTCCGGAGGAACAGTTCATTTATTAAAATATAGGTTTTAAAAACAACTTCTTATTTAGGTTAAAATAATAAAGAAGCAAAACTAAAATACATTTTAGGCATTTTCCTTGCTCTATCTTACTTTCCTATGGATATATGCATATTTGAAAACATTAAGTAGCAATTCACAGGCAATCACATTTAGATTTATAGACATTTTCAGCTTACTGATAAAAAGATCATTACCTGTGATGGATCATTTACGGTCAAGTTTCTCCCCAGTACATTTCGTTTCAGTGCAAACCCACTGTTTCTCATCTCCGCTATTAGCTCCGAGGGGTGCATAGATGGCCCTGTTCACAAAAATCACAGTTTGAATGTATCATTTATATCTCTCTACCTTTTTTGGACTCCACAGTAGGAATGCAGTTGAAGCTTTGTTAAGTAAAATCACAGCTAAATCAACTCAATAATCTTCTGCTGAGCAAATAATCAGATATGATTTTCTAAAACAGCAGTCTGGAGATTCAGAATAGAAAATAATTGCATTTTTCTTTACGTGCTAGGGGATTCTCTTATGTAACTTTGTGATATTGAAAAAGATACATTTAGGTGTTATCTACTTGGCAGTTTTTAGTATAAAATCAAAGCAAAATGATAAAAAACAAACTTTCAATAGTTACTCTAATTCTAATTTTAAAAGCATTACTTTTAGAGTTATGCAGTTTATTCACCTGCTTCCAATTCAAATTCCTCACCCTTATTTATTAAATATCAGTATCAACTATATTGCCACTTGGTTGCTAATTATCAACAACACACACACATGTCCATACACACGTGTACTATAGTTAACAATAAAGAACTTTAGTTTATCTCTCATATATATAGATTTTCAAATTTCTAGTTATTAGTTTGGGGTTGGTGACAAGCGGTTTTAAGCTGGCTACAGGAGGTATGTATGTGGTAATTTTTTTTTAAGGGTTTATTTATACATACAAGAACTAGGGTACAGGCCAGAGGTACGGGTGTGTGTGTGTGTGAGAGTGTGTGTGTGTGTGTGTGTGTGTGAGAGAGAGAGAGAGAGAGAGAGAGAGAGAGAGAGAGAGAGAGAGAGAGAGAGAGAGAGAGAATTCACCAGAGACAGAGTGGGGAACAGAACAGGCAGAGATACTAAATTACACTGCTGAGGGGAGCAGAGGGTGAGTCAGGAGAGGTCTGCTGCGCCATGTGGGTTACTCCCTGGCCCGGGATCAAACTCATGCTGCAGTGGCTGCGGATAGCTTCATAGGTTGTGTTTTAACCCCTTGAGCCACCAGGGAGGCCCTGTGATAAATTTTTTGCAAACTTCTTTCGCCACATTTGCAAAGTCCCAAAGCTTTGCAAAACAAGCTTCTTTTTGATCACATAATATGTACTGAAGGTGAATGACACGTTTAAGAGATATAATTAAAAAAATTTAAACGTTTGCCTCTTCCCTCAAACATTATTATATTTACATAAGATAGGAGCAATTCTTCCCTCTTTAGTCTACTCCAGTTTCATTTTGTTTTCCCTGCATAAAGCAAATAATGACATATTTCATAAAGTTTCTGGCCTAAATCAGCTACACTTGTTTAAGTGAAATACACTGAATGATGTGTCTGGAACACAAGGAAGAATGAGGCAGTTCCTAATGACAAGGACTTCACAATGTAGAATGGTGAATAGAGAAACATTCAGGAACTGATTCTCTAGTTTGTGATTAAATACTTTATGTATTACGTTTTTTCACTGCTTTATTGGTCTTTTATTTTATATATATACATATATATATATGGTCTTTATATATAGGTAGGTTGAATGTGTGTGTGTATATATATATATACACACATTCGACCCACATGTTACCATAAAAACATAAGCAATTGAGTTTCAATCTGTTTACCAGTCAAAGAGTATCTCTGATAAAAAGTTTGGTCACAAAAGTTAAGTGTAAGGGCCTCCTCGGTGGCACAGTGGTTGAGCGCTGGGTTGTGAAGCTGCCCGCAGCCTCTGCAGCGCCGGTTCGATCCCCGGCTGCTCCCCGGCCACAGGAGGAGGGTCCCACATGGTGCGCAGACCTCTCCTACCTCCCGCTGCTCCCCTCAGCAGTGTACTTTGGTCCTTCTGCCTGCTCTGCTCCCCTCTCTGGCTCTGGTGAATTCACTCACCCTCCCATGCTTCTGACTGTACCCAGTGCTTGTATAAATAAATAAATAAATAAATAAATAAATAAATAAATAAATAAATAAATAAAAAATTTTTTTAAAAAAGGTAGTTTCTCCCTCTTTTAAAAAAAAAAGTGTAAGTATCTTATTAGACTATAGGCTTTATTTACCATTCTATTCCTATTACTGTGAACTATTGAAAGCTGGCTCTAGGTATTAGGAAGACAGTAAGAAAAATTATTATTAAAGGGGAGTTATTAATGATGTGATGCTTTACTGAGAAAAAAATCTTATTTAATTTAAAGCAAAACAATATAAAGCAGCATCTTTATTTCATTTGACATTGATATTTATTTTATAGTAAAGGATGTTGTTTTTCTTTTACACAAGATATTTCATTCCTATGAATTACTTTAATGATTTTTTAATTGTTATAATTTGGTTGATAATATTAATAAAATCTTAGATAAAAACTGAATTTTAAATATTAATACTGGCTGCCTCAAAATGGCATAAAAGTGTTAAAAAATTAGCTTTAAATTAATTATAGAATTCTCATTTTGATGGCTTCTCAAATTTTACATGGAGGAACATAATTTTATAAAATAGGAGATGTCTCTTCTGGAGGGTCAAAACTAATTTCCTTGTCAACAACTTTTTTGTATGTCAAATGAATTCAGAAAGCAAGCATGCTAAGAATTAGGATTAAAAAGCACTCCAGTATAGAAAGGGCCAAAGTGCTTGCCCATTAGAAGAGGTTAGTAATTTCATCAAAAGATGGGTGATTTTAATAAAATGTTTTACAAAACATGTTTTTTTTACATTTTTAATACAGTACTTCCAACTACTTCAAGGAAATGATCTCTTTCCCCAGACTGACAGAATAACAGATTATGAAACAAACATTATTAGTCTTCTAGCAATTTTTTTTTGTCCTCTAGCATTATATATTCTCCAAAACTGCAAATGAGGTCTGTGTAGTACATATATTTAACATACACTTCTACTATGTAAGACTGAATATAGTGCCTAGTTAAGTATCTGACAACAGTACTCAATGGTAATAATGATATTTTTTTATCAGTAGCTATAAAACTTTTATGATTATTTTATAATATATTTTTCATTATTAAAAAAATACTCAGTGAATGGAAATAACAAAAGTTGGAGAGGATGTAGAGAAAAAGTAATACTCCTCCATTGTTGTACGAGTGCATTTTGGTGCCTCTATGGAAAAAAGTATGGAGATACCTTTAAAAAATAAAAATGCAAAGCTCATATGACCTACCAATACTTCTACTAGGTATTTACCTGAAGAATATGAAAACTCTAATATGAAGAGACTTACACACTCCAATGTTCAGGGTAGCACTTTCCACAACTGCCAAGTCATGGAACCAATCTAAGTGCCCATCAACAGAAAATTGGATAAAAAAATTGTGGAATATATACCCAATAGAAAACTACTCAGCTATTTACAAACATTTTAACCCTCTGGGATAAAATGGATCAACTTGAGGTAATTATGCTAAGTAATCCAATGTCTAAAGCAAGTCAGAAAGTGAAAGACAGACATTGGATTGTGTCACTCATCTGTGGAGTACAAATAACCAAAAAACCACCCTGGAAAAGCCCAGAAAAAACAATTCTTAGGCTCTGTGAAAAATATACTGGTTGCCAGGGGGAAGGACGAGAGAATAGAGGACACTAGCTCAGAATTTTGGTGGAGGGTGAGTGAAGTAACCCCAAAGTTATACAGACATGTAACTAACTGATTGGCACATTTAATTAAAAAACATTTTCAAGTAGCATTTTTCAAAATCCAGCCTTATTCACACACGTTTTGTAATTCACCATTTTATCACCAAAATCTCTGGGTTTGGATGATGTGACAAGTCAGGTTTAACTAAGATATATTTAGCAAGATATCTTTACACTTTCATGTTATTTTGACAGTGGCTATGTAGAATTAAATTGACATGAGTTCTCTCTGAGAACTCAGTTTAATTGATATAATAGATTACACATATATGTTGAAAAATGGATTTTTACAAATATGTTCAAATGCAAAATGACTAATGTATGGTACCTTAATACTTTATTATTTTTTAAAGATTTATTTTTTTATTTATACAATAGCTGGGGTACAGGTCAGAGTGCAGGAGGGTGAGAGGATTCACCAGAGACAGAGTGGGGAGCAGAACGGGCAGACAGACCGAAAGCACTGCTGAGGGGAGCAGCGAGTGAGTCAGGAGAGGTCTGCTACGCCATGTGGGTTGCTCCTTGGCCGGCTGGGAATCGAACTTGTGCTGCAGTGGCTGAGGATAGCTTCACAAGTTGCGTCTTAACCCTTGCGCCATCAGGGAGGCCCTGGTTCATATATCTCTTAAGTCTCTTTTACTCTAAAAATATTTACCCACCTTTTCCATAAGTCTTCCCTTATTACCAACTATTTGTTGAAAGAAACTGGGATGTATGTCCTATAGAATTTCCCAGATTTTGGATAATGATGTCATTTAATATATCCATCAATATATTATGACCCCAGTGCTCACTTCGGCAGCACATATATAATATATTATGACCCCTGAAAACAAACACATTCTGGCTAATGGACTAGATTAAGGAAAAAAGGCTGAGAGGGCCTCCCTGGTGGTGCAAGGGATTAGGACGCAACCTATGGAGTTATCTGCAGCCACTGCAGCACAAGTTAGATCTCCAGCCAGGGAGTTACCCACATGGAGCAGCAGACCTCTCCTGTCTCGCCTACTGCTCCCCTCAGCAGTGTATTTCAGTCAATCCACCTGTTCTGTTCCCCATTCTGTCTCTGGTGAGAGGGGAGACACACCTCTGGTCTGTATCCCAGTTCTTGTATGCATAAATAAATCTTAAAAAAAAAAAAAAAAGAAAAGAAAAAAGGCTGAGACTTCAACCTGGTATTGATGCTGTTTTCACCATGTATTTACTGTAATCATAGTAGTAGTAGTATGGCCTTAAATGAGTTTGTTTAAAAATAAACCCTCAAGCATTATCACAAATAAAATGATTCTTATTCCCATGAAAGTATCATCTTCTGCTCTCTTTCATAAAGTTAAATTGACTCTATCTAGTGAATAAGCCACTCCCTGTCACTAAATGTAAAAAGAATGTTTAGAGACACTAGTTATAGTGTGCAATCGAGGAGATCGATGTCTACTGGGAATTATCAAGAATTATCTCATGCTTATATTTGATTCCTAATATTACCTAACCTTTTTACTTTTAAGAAAGCTATCTTAAAAAAAGATTTAACAAGGGGACACAGTGGGAACATGCAGCACAAGTCTCAGGGAAAAAGTGAACAAAGCTATTAATAAAGTGTGTGGGTGATTTTTATTTATATAGATGGGAATGTTTTATGTATGATTTTCTAAAGGTTATGCAAGAACCAATTGTACTGAATTGTAATAAAACTGCTCCATACTGGGAATTTTCCTGACGCACTGCCAGTTCATCTTAGTGGAGGCTGGAAACAATAGTGTTTCTTATTGCCCTTATCCCAAGTTCATACTAAAGACAGCTATTTTGATCGCTCTTAAAAAAAATACAATGTAAAGGAAAAATTAAACATTTAATTTTAGTCTATGTGTCTGGAAAATATACAAAAGCAAGGAAAGACGAAACTGCTCTTACTGTATGCCAGTAAAAAACACTTTATTAAAAACAACTTTGCCTCACAGAATCAATACATTTAAAGACATATGACTTATGTCTTTAAACCTATATTTTCAACTTAATTTATATGCAAATATTTTAGTAATAATCTATGTGCCAAAGAGAAACCCCACCAACTGGGAGAAAATTTTTGCACACAACACTAATGATAAAGGACTGGTCACAAAAATCTGCAAAGAGCTGATGAGACTCAGCAACAACAAAGAAAATAATCCAGTCAAAAAATGGACAGAGGAGCTAAAAAGAAACTTCTCTGAAGAGGAAATGCGAATGGTCAACAGGCATATGAAAAAATGTTCAACATCACTTGCAATCAGGGAAATGCAAATCAAAACTACCATGAGATACCATCTTACACCAGTGAGAATGGCACATATTAAAAAAACTAGCAACAACAAATGTTGGCGAGGTTGTGGAGAAAAAGGAACTCTTCTGCACTGTTGGTGGGAGTGCAAACTGGTCCAACCACTATGGAGAGCTGTGTGGAGATTTCTGGACCTACTAAACATAGAGCTTCCACAGGATCCAGCAATTCCACTCCTAGGTATTTACCCAAGGAACACAGAAACATCAATTCCAAAGAGCACCTGCACCCCTATGTTTGTAGCAGCACTATTTACAATAGCTAAGCTTTGGAAACAGCCCAAATGCCCAAAAATAGATGACTGGATCAAGAAGATGTGGTACATATATACCATGGAATATTACTCAGCATTCAAAAAAGATAAACACATGCAATTTGCAGCAACATGGATGGCCCTGGAAGGGATCATGCTCAGTGAAATAAGCCAGAAAGAAAAAGAAAAATACCAGATGGTCTCACTCATAGCAGGAATCTAGAATACTTAAATAAGGGACCAGGAAAATGAATAACTATAAGAAAGTGAAAATCAAAATCAACAAAAACTATGAACCAGAGACACTTTTTGGGGGGTGGGGGGCGGGAGGGGAGGGATTGGGGTCAGAATGGGGGGATTGCAATTGTATGGGGAATATAAAAATAAAATTTATTAATTAAAAAAAATAAATGAATAAATAAATAAATAATCTTTAAAAAATAAATCTTTAAAATAAATCTTTAAAAAAAAAAATCTATGTGCCAATACAATAATAAAGTAAATTCACAGTCCTAGCAGACAAAGAAAAATCACTTATGGTATGATAAAAATGAACTATTAGAAGTTCATATGTTTATTTATTTTGCATAGATGACCTGGGGTACAGGCTAGACATACAGGGGGGTGTGTGTGAGAGGATTCACCAGAGACAGAGTGGGGAGTGGAACAGGTGTATCCACTGAAATACACTGCTAAGGGGAGCAGCAGGCGAGACAGGAGAAGTCTACTGCACAGCATGTGGGTTAGCTCCCTGGCTGGGGATTGACCTCAGGCAATAGCAGTGATAGTGCTGAGACTTAACCCCTTGGCAACCAAGGATGCCCCAGAAGTTAGTATATTTTAAATAAATATGAGAATATGAATACTCATGACAGGTTATGAATCCATCCATGAACTTCAAAAATATGTTGAGTCAAAGAAATTGAACAGAGAATAATTCATTTTTATAATTCCATTTATATGAAATTCAAGAACAGATAAAACTAATATATGGGACTGCAAATTAGAATAGTGGTAGTGGCAGAGGAGGTTGACTGGAAAGAGGACAGGGTATTGTCTAGGGGGATAGCAATGCGTAATGCTCTGTCTTGTCAGGCACAGGTACAAGGGTACCCACATTTGTCAAACTCAAATTCTACACTTAAGACCAGTGTGTTTACTTAAAAAGTAAGTAAATGGCCAGTCTTATTTTGGGGAAAATAAGTTCATGTGAAAGAACAGCAAAATATATATTGTAAATTTGTGTTATAAAATATATTCACAGCAGGACCTCCCCGGTGGTGCAGTGAGTTGAGTGCAGTGCTGTGGGGCTGGCCGCAGTCTCTGCAGCACAGGTTCGATTCCCAGCCGGGTCAGGGAGATACCCACATGGCGTGGTGGACCTCTCCTGTTCTCGCCTGCTTCTCCCTTCAGCAGTGTTTTCGGTCCATCTGCCTGTTCTGTTCCCTGCTCTGTCTCTGGTGGGTCCTCTCAACCTCCCACGCCTCTGGCCTGTGCCCCAATTCTTGTATAAATAATTAAATCTGTAAATCTGTAAAACGTATATATATATATATATTCAGAGCAGATGATAAACAGTGATGTTTAGGGTAGTCGGCCAAGCTTTTCTGTTTAGCCACTCACTAAGCTATTATTTACTAAGCATGTACATTGTGCAAGGCATTGAGGATACAAAGACAAACAAGAAACAGTCCCTATTTCAGAAAAGGTTATACTTTCCAGGAACAAACCAGAAACTGAGTTTGATTTTCAAACCTTCACAGGGTTTAGGAAAGGTTAAAAAAAAAAAGGCATTCTAAGTGAGTGGAGCACAAAGGGTCATATTAACTTCATTATGTTTGACTTGGGTAGAAGAATGAGTATTTACTTGGTGAGGTAAATTTCATTCATTCTTCTTTTCCTAAGGTAATCACTTGCTAATTTTCTTTACTTGAAACTGGCAGACCTTGATGTTAATGGGAAGAGTCATATAAAAGAGAGTTATGACTATGATATGAAATCATAATACTCCTTTGAGATTATGGCCAGTCTAGATATCACTAGCCCCACACATGACTTTAACTAAGCAGTCATTTTCTGACAGAATAGTCAATTTTAATTAATTTGTTAATGTCAACTTCAAGGCACAGCCATTCTAACAAATTTAATCACTGTCTTACAATAGTGCTTACAGTTTGAAATGATTTAGTCATTAGTAATCACTTCACAAATTTTACTGAATAATTGCTTTAGTTTGTCATTATTCCTTTTCAGCTAATCAGTTTCCATTTAAATGTATATGTACATGTGTGTATGTATGTTCCTGACTGATTTACTACACATAAAGGAGAGAAATGGTGCCTAACTTTAATTCCCTTATTCCCCTTATTTTGAGGTGAGCCCCTTATTTATTTAATAGATTTAATAACTATTTGAGTTCAGCTTTAATGAGAGTCTGGTAGCATAAATACTTTTTCAATAGAATTATGTTTGAGGATTAAAAGTGTGTCTAACATCAGTTGTAGTAGCTATGTAAGATTTTAGTAGCTATATATTCTGGTAGGATTCAACTTCTTTAATGAGTTGCCTAAGGAAATTCCCTAATAGATATGGGGCATTTGCAGAGAGCAACTAAGTTTTTCATCTTTCTTTCTATAGGAAGTCCCTAAAGCATAATCCTAGGTGTCTTTCTAGCAAAGCTTATGATCAGGCAATTATTTTGTTAAATTTCCCAAACATATTCCCAAGTGACAAAAATTCCTTCAACATGTAAGGTTGGTAAAGAGTGCCCACCTGGTGCCCTAGGAGTCAAGTCTCAGCGCTGTCACCTCTACAGCCTGAGTTTGATCCCCAGCCAGGGAGCTAACCCACATATGGTGCAGCAGACTTCTCTCTTGTCTGCTGCTCCCCTTAGCAGTGCATTTCAGTAGATCTACCTGAATCTACTGAAGATTACTGCTTCCCACTCTGTCTCTGGTGACTCCTCTGATTGGTAAGGAGATAGAGGAGCTACATGTGGGCGTACTACTGCAAAATAATTCTCAGTGCTACAGCTTAGTGCAACATTCTTTTTTTTTTTTTTTTTTTTTTTAAAGATTTATTTATACAAGCACTGGGTACAGTTAGAAGCGCAGGAGAGTGAGAGAATTCACCAGAGTCAGAGCGGGGAGCAGAACAGACAGACTGACGAAATTCACTGCTGAGGGGAGCAGCGGGCGGCAGAGGAGGTCTGCGCACCATGTGGTGTGGCCGGGGTTGGAACTGGCGCTGCAGAGGCTGCAGGCAGCTTCGCAACCCAGCACTTAACCGCTGCGCCACCGGAGAGACCCCTAGTGTAACATTCTTCATGAAAAATCAAGAGTTAGGGGAAATTAAGCAAGGAAAAGAGCACTGATATGTAAACAAATCTTTGTAATAAGTATAAAATAATAATGATTACCTTGGTTTAAACTACTTCATATTGTTTTAAACAGTAAAAACTAATGTAAAAGAACTGATAGATGTGCTTACGTCATTAAGCATTTATTTTAGTCATCTGTGGTGTGACTGGGCCTCAGACTTAAGTGCTACAAGGAAATTTTGTATATGTCTAGTATAGTCAGTGACACCACTTTTAATTTGAAGTTTACTTTTATTTAAAATGTGAAATTTGGGGCCTGCCTGGTGGTGCAGGAGTTAAAATCTCAGTGCTAACAAGCTATTGCCAGCTACTGTGGCATGAGTTTGATCCCCAGCCAGGGAGCTAACCCACACAGCACAGCAGACCTCTTCTGTTTTGCCCACTGCTTCCCTCAGCGGTGTATTTCAGTAGATTTACCTTTTCCATTCCCCACTCTGTCTCTGGTGAATCCTCTCATGCCTCAGCCCCACCCCACCTCTGGCCTATACCACAGTTCTTGTATGTATAAATAAAATAATCATTTAAAAAATAAGATAACGTGAAATTTGCCATATTATCATAGTTCCAAGTAGTTAAAAAATTAAAACTAATTTTTTTAAAAAGAAGTAACTTTAAATACAAGCATACTTTGTTTCATTGCTTTGCAGATTTAAAAAAATATATTTGTTTATTTTTAACTGAGGTGATATGGGATACTCCTATCAGGTACTACCACCATAGTGCACCACCACCAATTCACCCATATTGACCGCCACTGACTATTGTGTTTCCTTTCCTCTTTATTCTTTTTTTAAAAAACAAATCTAGGGTTGGTGGCACCCCTACCATTTTTTCATGTAACGTGTTCACTTCAGATCTCTGTAACATTTAGCTAAGGTTAACCATGGACTTTTTTTTTGTTAAAGATTTTATTTATTTGTTTATACAAGAACTGGGGTACAGGCCAGATGCACAGGATGGTGAGAGGATTCATCAGAGACAGAGCGGGGAACAGAACAGGCAGAATGACAAAATACACTGTTGAGGGGAGCAGAGGGTGCAACAGGAGAGGTCTGCAGCGCCATGTGGGACCCTCGCCGGCCAGCCGGGAACGAACCAGAGCTGCAGAGGCTGTGGACAGCTTCACAGCACAGCGCTCAACCACCTGCGCCACCAAGGTAGGCCCAACCATGGACATTTTTAAAAGATATAATACTATTGCAAAACCATACTAGAGGAAATTTTAGCCTCTGACATACAACTACAGCAAACAGTAAACATAACCTAATTCCTAGTCAGATAAGCATAGCATTCACACTAAGACTCTCATTACTAGGTTCCATTTACATGATATGTCTGGCCTTCAATCAATGAATAACAAGTATACTAACAGACAAAAACCACAGTCTGGAGGGGAAAAAAATAAGCATCAGAATCAGATTCAGGTGTCAGTACACTGACAGCACCAAATGCTGGTGAGGATGTGGAGCAACAGGAACTCTCTTATTTCACTGCAGGTTGGAATGCAAAATGAAACAGTTACTTTTAAAGACAGTTTGGCATTTTCTTATAAAACTAAACATACTCTTACCACATGGCCTAGCAGCCATCCTTCTTGGAATTTACCCAAAGGAGTAGAAACTTATGTCCACACAAACAGCTGCAAATGGATGTTTAGAGCAGCTTCATTCATGATTAACAAAATTTGATAGCAATCAAGATGTCCTTCAGTAGCTGAATGCATATCAGTAAACCATGGTACATCGAAACAATGGAATATTATTCAACACTAGAAAGAAATGAGCTATTAAGCCATGAAGAGATATAGAAGAACCTTAAATACATATTATTAAAGAAGTCAATCTTAAAAGGCTACACACTATAAGATTCCAACTATATGATCTTGAAAAGGGAAAACTATGGAGACAATAAAATGATGAGTGCTTGTAAGGGGTTAGACAGGATGGGGGAATAAACAGATGGCGCACAGAGATTTTCAGGACAGTAAGACTACTCTGTACTATACTATAATTGTAGACTTATGTCATTATATAGTTGTTTAAACCCACAAAATGTATACAACAGCAAGAGTGAGACCTATGAAAAACCATGGACTTTGGGTGATAATGATGTCTTAATGTAAGTTCATCAATTGTAATGAAATTTTTTTGGAGGATACTGTTTGAATTCTCTTGATAATGAGGGAGGGTTATGCATGCATAGGGAAAAGGGACATATGTGGGCCTCCCTGGTGGCACAAGGGGTTAAGTCTCAGCACTATGAACCTATCCACAGTCACTGGAGCTAACCCACATAGGGCACAGCAGACCTCTCCTGTCTTGCCGCTGCTCCCCTCAGCAGTGTATTTCAGTCAATCCGGCTGTTCTGTTCCCTACTCTGTCTCTGGTGAATCCTCTGTCTCTGGTGAATCACCCCCCACACCTCTGGCCTATACCCCAGTTCTAGTATGTATAAATAAATATATCTGTAAAAAAGGGGGGGCATAAGGGAAATCTCTATCTTCCCTTTAATTTTGTTGTGAACCTAACACTTCTATAAAAAATAAAGTCTAGCAAGATAAAACACACACAAAAAATTTTAGTAGTAGACCTATAATATACAAAACTATAATATCTATTAAGAAAGCCAAAATACCAAAACCAAAACCCCCACTTTGCTGAAAACCAATACTGTGGATTAAAAAAAAAAAAAGATGTTTGATTTCAATATATATTAAAAATATGAGTAACAAGCTGAGAGGCAATAATAAGAATAAAGAATAGATAAAATGTAGGTGGGCTGGCTAGTTAGTTATACTACAATATAAACATTATATAAAAAATTCAGTCATCACTGAAGCTTGCAAGTTTCAGGAGGATATAAAGTAGTGTGGATGAAAACTTACATAGCTAAGATGATCTTATCAGTAGAAAAGATATTTTAAACCAGCTTAGCCCAAAGAAGCATTTTGATTGCCTAATTTAACTTTGTAAAGGAGAAGTAAATCTTATAGCTGGTCTCTGTAAACCTCACAGCTGGAACATTGTAACTGCACCTTGCAGTTTCCAGTGATCAAAGTAAGTTACTTTATATACTAAACTAAGAATTTCATAATAGAAATAATGTAACACCAGGGGGTACGGTTATCATGAAATAATTACACTCCTGGGAGATTACAGGCACAAGGCTGTACCCCAGGGGTGTGATTATCCCATGATAACCACATCCACTGAAATTGCCTTATTGCAAAAATAATCTCTATTCACTGGTGAGACATTATTCAATAGGTGATTTTTTTTTAAATGAAAAGATTTTTTTTTTTAGCTTGAATCAGCAAGTGGATTAGGAAATTGGCCAGTTTATTTTTCACTGCATTCAAATTCAGAACACAACATCACTATTATTTTTGCTTTTCTATTTGATATGGTAGAATTCTGATTTTGTTTTTGAGAAATCTTTAAGGGTTTCTATTAATATTAGGTAAGTGGTACTGCTAAATTCAAGTCAAACTTTAAAGGCATTAACTGAGCAATATAATTCAAAATAATTCAATGCATAATTTTTAATTTTTCTAAAAAAAGGCTTATTTAAAAATTTATAAATGTAATTTACCTTCACTGTTGCATAGACAGATTGGCAAAAAGATGAAACTAAAAATCTCAAGTAATCCCACTACCCAGATACAACCACTATTAATGTTTTGGTCTATCTTCTTTTAGCATTTTTTCTGAAAATATCTGTCTACATGTCTCCCCAAAATTCAGTTGTTCTTATACAACTGAAGGTGGTGGTTCTCAATCTTGATAGTGTATCATAAAAAGACCAGTAAATTTCATCAATTTATGTGGCAGCATAGATGATGAAAGTTACTGATCTATTTTTTTTTAAATCATAATCTTCTTGGAGTACACTGCTTTGAGATATTCTTAGATAAATAAGGTATAGGATTTAAGAAATTAATTTGTTCTCACACACATTTTGTTCTCACACACATTTTGTCAGTTTGAAAGGAAAAAATGGAAATTGAAATTTCCCCAATGTCTACTTCCATAAAGCCTGAGTCAAAAATGAATTCAGTCTGCCAGTTATTTCTCATCATGAACATAACCTTTAAACATAAAACATCACAATAACTCCTTACTTTCATTAGCTGCACTGATTATTCTGAAAATAAATTTAATATGGAAGTACAAAGGAAAATCTTTTGAAGGTTATCAGGTGAAAATTAATGTTTGAAAACCTAAAATTTAAGTTTTCTCCCCCAATTTTAATTGCACATTTTTTTTTTTTTTAAGATTTATTTATTTACTTCTACAAGCACTGGGTACAGTCAGAAGCGCGGGAGGGTGAGAGAATTCACCAGAGTCAGAGCGGAGAGCAGAGCAGGCAGAAGGACCGAAGTACACTGCTGAGAGGGACAGCAGGCGGCAGGAGAGGTCTACGCGCCATGTGGGACCCTCACCCGGTGGCTGGAGATCGAACCGGCGCTGCAGAGGCAGCGGGCAGCCTCGCAACCCAGTGCTCAATCGCTGCGCCACCAGGGAGGCCCTAATCACACATTTTAATATAAAAGTTAAAGAAATTACCCATAATTTCCTCAAATTAACATATTAACTTTTAATTTTTCCTTCTGGTCCTAATCAATATGCATGTAATTTTATATTATTAGAGTAAAAATGTAGATTCAATTGGTATTCTTTAGTTTACTTAGTATTTATTTTGTCATACAAAAAGTATTATTTAGTTTATAATGGATAGACATTAGCAATTAGGTTGAAATAAACATTTCTCTTTTGAAAATCTCTCAGCGCACTGTCATCTTTCCTTTTCCTTTATACTACCTTCCTTCCCAAACACAACATACCAAGTGCGCATACACACACACTCACACATTCACACACCCCACACATACTTCTATGGCATCATTTTTGCCTACAATTGTTTTCCCAAATTTTCCAATCATGATCATTGAGAGGTGCGATTCTCAGACTCTCTTCAGGATTCTGATTCGACAATAGGAGCTTGGAAACCAATATCTTTAACAAAATACTTAAGTGTTCCCTTACATTCACAACATTTGAGAAACTAGCTGCAGCATCAACAGCCAACCTTTGCTTTGGAGAGAAATTCAACTCTGGTGCTACTCATTCAACGTCACCCAAGATAAATCTGTGCTTCTTTTTCTTCTGTTGTTTCTGTTAAGTCAACTTTTCTTTCCAACTGTGTTAAATCTTCAACCATATTTGTGGTTCTCTCTGTGTGGAAAGCTGTTCTTCCTGCCTAAGATACAAAATGCTCTTCTCCCAGATCTTGCATGGCTGCATCCTTTCTACCATTTTGGTCTCAGCTTAGTATCAGTTCCAATAAGCACTATTTCTTACCACTTATTCTAAAATTACTTCCCATTTAGTTCTTATCCCAGCATCCAATTTAATTTTCATCACACAACTTATAAATACCTACTATTTTTTATTATTTTGTTTTCCCAGTATAATGGAATGAAGGACCTATTCTGATACTGTGATCCCAGAGCCTAGAAAAATGCATGGCACAGGTTAGTGATCCATAAATGACTGCTGAATAAATGAGGGTTTTTTTTTTATATTTTTACCAACCCCTTACCAATGGACAGTTAGAGTTGTTTGTATAAACTACTGAGTATCTACTTTATCACTTAAAAATTTCTGGAAGTTGAATTTTTAGGTAAAAGGATACATATTTTAAAGGATTTTGATATATATTACAAAATGACTTCAGAAATGCTGCTCTGAGTGGACTGAAAGGTTCATTTTACCACACTTGCTCCACACTGGGTATACAGTTCTTTTAAATCTTTACCAAATTTGATAGATGAAAAGATAACAAATTATTTTAGCTTTTACTTCTTTTGGTTATCATGTCCTTGCAGGTATAACGGCTACTTGAATTTCTTCTTTTGCAAACCACCTATATTTATGTCCTCTGTTTCTTTTTTACTTAGCTAGAAAGTCATTAATTTGCAGACTTCTCAAGTTTGGTTACACATATACTAAAACGTGACAAGAGGGAAAAACTCAAGCCTTTTTAACTCACTCATTTTGAAAAAGTTCATTTAATTGATGAACACTACTACAGTAATACCCCACCATAAGGGGGTCCAAAACTCTGATTGTATAAAATGAATGACTGTATTATTGCATGGTTAATGAAAATAAATGGAGGGCTGTATAAGAGCCAAAACCCAGCTTCTTTATATCAAATTCACTTCATAGTCTTAAAAACAGGTTAACTTAATAAATAGCACAAGTTCTTTTGGTTGTTATCAGACTTTCTAACTCAAGATAAAGCAGGTCTATTGATTACTAAATAAAGAACTAAGTCTCGAGTCTGTCCTACTCATTCTCTCAGAGGCAGAGCTGAGGAACAAACATAACGATCACCACTGATGTCCCTACCCAATACAGGAAGCATGCAATTATCATGGCACCACAAGGCTGGAATGAAGGAAAAGATGAGAAGGATACAAACCCTTACAGAAAACAGAATATATTTTTCAGATATAACTGATCCCATAGCAATTTCATAGCAATTTCAATTGCTATGAAAAGAAGCAATTGCACTGAGGCTTTTAGTCCAGTCTACTTTTATAACTCAGGAGGATATGAGTATGAGAATAACCATTTTTTGTTTTTTACCTTTTACCTTTAAATTTGAGTCCAAGCCCTGAGCTTGTAAACAGAATTTTACTCTACTACACTAAATTCTAAACATGTGATCAGAGTTCACTCTTGATCATATTTTTGAGAACATGACTTAGTCCAAAAAATCCAAATTAAACCAACCCAAAACAATAACTATAGAAATTAAAGACACGTTATTTTATCTTTGTCCTTACTATAAATTTTAAAACACCTTATGTCTAGTTCTTACCTGAGCCATCAGTGGGAACTGAACTTGCATTGATTCCAGAAAGACCAAACAAAGGACATTCTCGATCTGTGTTAACATGACCCCATTTGTGACATTTAATGCATCTCACATTTCGAACCTGAGAAACAGTGAACAATATTTTGGTTATGAAAATACTAAGAATCAGGGCCTCCCAGGTGGCGCAGCGGTTGAGTGCTGGGTTGCGAAGCTGCCCGCTGCCTCTGCAGCGCTGGTTCAATCCCCGGCTGCTCCCCAGCCACTGGAGGAGGGTCCCACATGGCTCGCAGAACTCTCCTGCCGCCCGCTGCTCCCCTCAGCAGTGTACTTCGGTCCTTCTGCCTGCTCTGCTCCCCGCTCTGGCTCTGGTGAATTCTCTCACCCTCCCACGCTTCTGACTGTACCCGGTGCTTGTATAAATAAATAAATAAATCATAAAAAAAAATACTAAGAATCAAAAAATATTAATAAAATAAAATACTAAGAATCTAATGTTTAACTCCCTACTCCTTGGAAGAGTTGAAGTTAAATTATTCCTGTTTTTAAAAGTTCTCTAGGGAAAAGAGATTTCATAACTATATATTTGGAATTTAATACATATAGGAAAATCTTTTACTATAAATTTAGCCTAAAAACTAAGTTGGATCCTATTTCTTTTAGATTCTTCTTATTTTGGTGGCAACAAATAAAACAATGTCATCCAAAAACAAATGGCAAAATACCAAAAAAGAAGTATGTCAAGGTTTAATCTTTTTTTTAAATTTTTTAAAAAAGATTTATTTATTCATTTATACAAGCAATGGGTATAGTCAGAAGCGTGGGAGGGTGAGAGAATTCATCAGAGCCAGAGCGGGAAGTAGAACAGGCAGAGTGACGGAATACACTGCTGAGGAGAGCAGCGGGGTGCAGGAGAGGTCTGTGTGCCAGAGGTCTGTGGGACCCTCGCTGGTGGCCGGGGATCGAATAGGTGCTGCAGAGGCTGCGGGCAGCTTCGCAGCCCAGAGCTCAACCGCTGTGCCACCAGGGGAGGCCCCTCAAGGTTTAATCTTAAACTCCCTAGTTTTTATTTTTTATTTTATTATTTTTTAAAGATTTATTTATTTATTTATTTGTTTGTTTGTTTGTTTATACAAGCACTGGGTACAGTCAGAAGTGCGGGAGGGTGAGAGAATTCACCAGTGCCAGAGCGGGGAGCAGAGCAGGCAGAAGGACTGAAGCACACTGCTGAGGGGAGCAGCAGGCGGCAGGAGAGGTCTGCGCACCATCGGGGAGCAGCCGGGGATCGAACCAGCGCTGCAGAGGCTGTGGGTAGCTTTGCAACCCAGCGTTCAACCCCTAGTTTTTAAAAGTTAACCTTTAATGTTTCCATTTCTTAAATTTTCCTGTAAAAGGTCAGATGATATTTTATGCTTTGTAGCTAAGATGCGTTTGTTGAACCACTCAATTCTGTTTATGTAGCAGGAAAGCAGGCACAGACAATATGTAAATGAATAAGCAAAGCAGTCTTCCAAAAAAATGTCATTTATAACAAAGACCAGGCCCTGCTGTGACAGTCTGTCCCAGTTCTCAGCAACTAGTTTTATATTTTTTCTTCACATTGACCTAATTTCCCAAATTCCTTGAAAACTGCAGAGACCATTATCATTAAAACCCACCCTAAAAAACTTTGATTCCTAGCTTTAAAAAGTCACCTGTTTCCTCCCTTAGTTCTTCTACTGTCTGATACAAATAGAAGCCATGAGCCTTTTTTAAGTATAAAAAACCTTCTGGGGCCTCCCCGGTGGCGCAGCGGTTGAGCGCTGGGTTGCGAAGCTGCCCGCGGCCTCTGCAGCGCCAGTTCGATCCCCGGCTGCTCCCCGGCCACCGAAGGAGGGTCCCACATGGCGCGCAGACCTCTCCCGCCGCCCGCTGCTCCCCTCAGCAGTATACTTCGGTCCTTCTGCCTGCTCTGCTCCCCGCTCTGGCTCTGGTGAATTCTCTCACCCTCCCGCGCTTCTGACTGTACCCAGTGCATGTATAAACAAAACAAACAAACAAATAAATAAATAAATAAAAACATGCCTCTAAGGGGAAAAAAAAAAAAAAAAAAAAACCTTCTGGACAACAATATAAAGATATGTTTACTAAATAAATATTATCTTTAAAGGTAAAATATGTGTCACTTGCCTGAATACCAAAGGGCTGATCTCTGATGTTCATATCATCTTTGGCATATCTATGAGGTAGAGAAAATGTATAAATACAAGAATAATTAAAAAAATTAACAACAGTTAATCTGAAAAATAGATTTATTTATTTAAGTACATTATGAAATGTATAATGTCAATAAACATCTAGATCTATAAAGTCTATTTAGTATTTACAAACACATTATTAAGTATCCAATCTGATGATCTGTGGTTAAAAAGAGGAAAAAAAAAACCCCAAATATGAGACTATGATTAATCAAATTCATTACATAAAACAAATCATTCACAAAATCTCTTCATATTAGCTGCCTTCTCTAGTGAATGAAAAAAGATGTAAGATAAATTTAATGATATGTATTTTATCTTATAAGAAAACTGGTTCTTACTTTTCTCGTGGGGCTCCTTTCTGCCATTCAAATTTATATTCTGTTTCACCTTCTGTTTCTTCTTTCTAAAGACATTCATTTAAAAGTCTTTCAGTTTTTTGATAGAATTAAAATCTATTGCAAATAAATTCAAACAGAAAATAATACTTTACCTCTTTGTTTTCTTGATTGTATATCAAAAACATGGGGAAAAAAGGTACGCTAAGTTAAAAACTTTAACATAAAAGTTTTCTATGATATACTTACAAATATAATATGCTATATATTATATTTAACTGTAACTTGTAAGAATTTATTCGTTTGACTTTTCATAATATAAAATTCAAAGCACTTAAAGAAGAATATAATACTGAATATGAAATAGTATTTAGTAAGCATGTCAATTTTTAGACGTTTACATTTTTCAGAGAGTAAATATATTTTCTATTCATAAATAATTTTAGTAAGAAAGACAAAAACATATTACAAAAGGATAAATATACTTCTGTTGATACTGAGATATTTTTTCCTCCCAAAGGACAAGCCATGAAACATTATTAAATAATTTTCAGTAGTTATTTTACTATATTGATTACAGAACTTCTCATTACCTTAACAGAACAGTAATTTTAAACAATGAAGAGCAACTTAAAAGAAAAGTCTGTCACAATAGTTCTTAATATTTAGTTGTAAACATATCAAAGATTTCTTAAAAAATGAGGCAAGTACCTTTTTTAGCTCCTGGTGGGGCCTCATACATGAAATTAAGGCCATTCTTTACACGTTCATCTCCCATAAGCAATCTAAATGAAATAAGACATAAAGTCAACAATTTTATGTAGGAGGAAAAAAATCTGCAGAATAACTCTCCCTCCCAAAAAAACCTAGAGAGAATTGAGCTAAAACATTTTTGGAGGAGATAAAATTCTCAAGCTTTACTGATATCTGAACTATATGAATGGAAATTTAAAACAATGCTGCCTTTTCAGTACTGGTTGTAAGTTCTGAGACTTTCTCATTACCTGAGGAGAGATCCAGGCCTTCCCAACAGAAAAAAGAGGAAATGCCATCTATGGTCATTCTCACATGCTTTTCTTAAACTTTGAAATGCAATGGAAATAGTGAAGCTTTGAAATATTATATGCCTGCACAAATTTGGAATTAAGTTAACTAGTGCCAACATTTTTTCTTAATTGTGAAGGATCAAACAGTTTTGGAAAAACGAGTCTCTTTCTGACTTTAGGAAGTCAAACCCAATTAAAGCTGGTAAAAGTCAAAGTCAATGAGAGAATCAAATTCTTCAATGAAGCTAATGAAGAGAGAAGAGTTTAAAGGTACTCTATAAGAGATTGATTACTATATGGAATCAATGTCTGCTGCACCTCAAAAACTCTTGTTCTAACAATGGAAGTTCCCTGTTTGAGGCTTAAGAGATATATGCCGCGCCTTTTAGAAAAAAGTTCTGCAACAAATTGAATGACTGGTTGAGTTAGAGTTTTAATTAATAAGATCAAAGTAAACTACTGATTATAAAGAAGAAGGCTATGGAATGAATAGAATTTCCTGTTATATTTGGAAAAGTTATAACAAAGGATATACTACATGATCATAATTCCTCTCCTCTTATTTCCATTAGAGTTAATAAAGAACTGGGGGAATAAAGGAAAGAGCAAAAAGATGAAGGTATCTATAGCTATACAATGGAATGTTATTCAGCAATAAAAAGGAATGAATAACTGATATATGGTACAACATGGACAAACTTCAAAAACATTATATTAAATGAAAGAAGCCTGTTACAAAAGACCACATGTTGTTTGATCCCATTTATATTGCATGTCCAGAAGAGGCAAATCTATAGACATAAAGTAAGTTAGTAGTCACACAGGGTTGAGAAGCAGAAGGGGGAAATGGGAAGTGGTTGCTCATGGGTACAGTATTTCTTTTTTGATGATGAAAATGTTCTCAAATTAGACTATGATGATGGCTCCAAAACTCTGTAAATACATTCAAAATGTACATCATACACTTTAAACAACCATGCAAAATATAATTTATATTATGTTAATACCACTTACAACATTAAAATCAAGCACATAAAAAGCTCACTATCACTATTTTAGGGAAATATAAATCAAAACCATGAGATGCCAGTTTACATTCATTAGGATAATTCTAAAAAAGAAAAAGGAAAATAACAAACATTAGTGAAAACGTGGAGAAAATGCAAGTCTGGCACATTATTGGTAGGAATGTAAAATGATACAGGAACTAGGGAAAACAGCTTGGTGGTTTACAAAAGCTAAACATAGAATAACCATATGATTCAACAATTCTATTCCTACATGTATGTTCAAAGGAACTGAAGGCAAGGTCTTGAATAGGTATTTCTTTAAAATATATATATATATATATTTATTTATGTATATAAGAGCCGGGGTATAGGCCAGGAGTGTGTGTAGGGGTGAGGGAGGGTGAGAGGAATCACCAGAGACAGAGTGGGGAGCAGAACAGGCAGACTGACTGAAATACACTGCTGAGGGGAGCATCGAGACAGGAGAGGCCTGCTGCATCATGTGGGTTAGCTCTCTGGCCGGGGATCAAACTTATGCCGTAGTGGCTGCGGAGAGCTTCATAGTGCTGACTTAACCCCTTGAGCCACCAGAGATATCCTGATGTAGGTATTTCTAAGCCAGTTTTTATAGCAGCATTATTCACTAATAGCCAGAAGGTAGAAGCAGCCCGTGTTCATTAACAAATGAATGATCAATATAGGCGAGTCTTGAACTCTAATGGTAGTATACATAGGTTTTTTTTGACATTCTATTGAGTGAATATTAAAAAAGTATGTAAGAAGTCTCAGCAGTTCAAATGTAGATTTTTACTGTTCTTCTAAGCTTCGCTGAATTTGCTCACAAACTATATATGGAGTCACATCAATTACAAGTAAGGTTGGAAAAAGTGGTCATCTACAGGTAAAATGAGTAAGAATAGTTCATGGGTGAAGAAAATTTTATCATTGGGGCATCCAATTAAAACAAAGCTCAGTGATCAAAAAAAGATAAACTCAGGCCTCCCTGGTGGCACAGCAGTTGAGCGATGGGCTGTGAAGCTGCCCACAGCCTCTACAGCCCCGGTTTGATCCATGGCTGCCAGTGAGGGTCCCACATGGCGTGCAGATCTCTCCTGCTGCGCCCGCTGCTCCCCTCAGCAGTGTACTTCGTCCGTCTGCCTGTTCTGCTCCCGCTCTGGCTCTGGTGAATTCTCTTACCTCCCGTGCTTCTCACTATACCCAGAGCTTGTATAAATGGCATGAGTTTATCTCATGCCATTTGCAGCAACATGGATGGCACTTGAAAGGATTATGCTAAGTAAAATCAGAAGAAGAACGATAAATAGCAAATGGTTTCACTTCTTTGTGGAATACAGACAAACCAAGCAAAGGGTCAGGAAAAAGACGAAACTTGTAAGCTGACCTTAGATCTGAGGTAAACAGCAGGGGAGGAAGAGGGATCAAAGCAGGTAATGAAGAACACAAGGGATTGTGATGGATCATAGGTGCTACTGTGGTGGAAGAATCATACAGACTACATTAGAGGGGAGAAATCAAATACCATCCAAAAATTAACAAAGATCGATGTAAGGGGGGGGAAAATGCTTATTTAATTCAGTTAGGGATCATTCTAATGCAGCTGGTTATTCTAAAGCACCAGCATAGACTTTCTTACCTATTATCATATGATTCCTGTTCTTTAAGATACTGTTGCATTAATTCTTCTTGTTTTTTCTTATCATATGATATTTTCTGTTCTGCCATCCATACCTGAATTAGTAATGGAAAAAAATTTTAAATAGTTGGATTTAAATTAAATAGGAAATTTGTTTTTCTTTCATGATAAAATATAAGATGATACTGTACACAGTTTAAACATACTCAATTTTGATCACCATGACACCACAAAAATAATAGCTGAAAAATCTGATTTGTGCCTTGCTACAAATCCTAAATGCAACCATTCAAATTGCTTAACTATTAGACACATATGCTGAAAGTGTTTATTAGTGGAAATACCAATTCTAGAGTTATGACTGATATCAAACTGCCCTATTTGGATTCTAGTATCAAAAAAACATGCTAAGCTTTCAGGCAAAAAAAAATCAAGGTTGAGAACCACCGTGAGCATCTGTGGTACAGCAACTTTCTTTAGTCACTCTCTGGGCGACCTCAGAGAACCACCATCTCTCTACACATAATATGTGTAGTATAGAAAGTTTTTTAGCATAGGACACAACCAGAAGAGTTAAAAAATGCTCAAGAGTTAAAAAATGACACCCCAAGAGAAGAGAAAATGAAGGACAAGGGGGAGAAAAAAAAAGAAAATGAAAGGCAGATGTAGAAAAAAGGGAAAAAGACATGAGAGGAAGCAGAGATAGGGTAGAGGTGCATCAGATGTCCTGGACTTGCTCAGGGACACCAACACCACAGGCATAATGTGTCTGTATGTAAAGTCTCAAAATTCTAACCCTATATGAATAAAAAGTCCACATAACTTATGCAAAGATATTAATTATGTTATATCCAGGCTTAAAAGGTATCAAAGCCTTTATTCACATCTTAAAAAAAAAGGACAAAGTGTTTGGCAACCATTCAACATAAAACCACAAGTCAAAACTTTCTCTCCAAATGTGCTAAGTTTTAAGAAGGTAAATTCGAGGACAAATACTTAAAAATTATAATTACTAACTGTGGGTAGAGGGAGACAAGTGTGGGAGAAGGATGTGGGACAAGACTGCCATTATTCAATTTTTGGAGCAAAACAGGGGTAGTTACTAGTATTTTAGTAACACTGAGACAGGAAGGTTCTATAAGGACACAATTTGAGACAGTGACAAGAAAAATCATTATGGAGATAAAGGCAAAAGCTGACATGAAAGGAGAACGCTTTAGAGACAGAACATACCAGAAATGTTTTTCAGTATTAGTTTCTGAAAGCTTCTTCCACTGACTTAAAAACCTATACTTGGGATAGGCAGTAAAAGGCACATGTTTGGAGTTTTCAGTGTAGTTCAAAAGGCAAAGAGTGCAACAGATAAATATAATGTATTGTTGCTTGGTGGAATAACATTAACAACAACATTGTAATGAATAACATTATTTCTACAAGAATACATGCCATCAATTTAAATCTTTTGATTTTATGAAGTTATTTTACAAATTTCAAAAACTCAATAGTTTAAATACATATTAAGTACTTATCATGGATTGGAATAAGAAGTAACAAACACATTCTTGCCTTTAAAATGCTTAGAAATCTGCTAATAGAAAACCATATTGACTTTTCTATATGTTAAAATTATTTTATAATAAAGATGCAAACTGTGCACATAAATAATAACAGTGAGGTTTGGTTTTTGGAGAACAGAAACATGTAGAAGGTAAAGAAATAGAATAAGACAAGGATTAACTTTAGGGGACAGGGAGGAAGGATATAATAAAGGAAAAGAAGTTTTGGTTTTTTGAAGTCATTTAATTTTTAATTATGTAACTAAACTCACAGGGCAAGATACTACTGGCAGTGGGAACTCAGGAAAAGATCCAAAGGTGTAAAATAGAAAGCAAGTATTTTGATATTACTAGAGTATTAAAATATGAGGAAGAAGAACAGCAGGAGGGGATGATAAAGTAAAAATAAACTGGATCCAGATTACTTGGACTTAATTCTATAGTATTTTAAAAAGGCGCTGGAAGAAATCAGAGTTGTGCTTTAAAGAAACTATTTGGAAACAAGCCATATATTCATCAACTGGTGAAGGATAAATAAAACATACTGCAATGGAATTATTAAACAATAAAAAGGGATGATATACTGATGATTCTAAAATACAGATAAACTTTGAAGACATTATGCTAAGCAAAAAAAGCTAGTCACAAAAGACCAGAGGATTTCATTTATATGAAATGTGCAGAATGGGCAAATTTACAAAAACAGCAGATTAATGGAGCAATGATTAAAGACAAATGGGGAGTGACTGCAAACAGACAGGAGTTTTGTTATGGGGGGAGGGAGGAATACGCTTTGTGGTGATGACTACACAAATCTGCAATTATACTAAAAAAACAAGAATTGTACACTTTGAGTGGGTAATTGTATAGTATACGAATTATATCTCAATCAAGGTGTTAAATACAAAATATTATCTGATGGACATGTAGAGAATGAATTTGAAGAGAGGACAAGACTAAAGGTAGAAAAAGCCTTGTAGGTAAGAGTAACAGTCTAGGTTAAAGATGAAGGTAGAAGTTAATTAAGACCAGTTAATTAATTTCTGACTTGGGTGTCTGGATGAAGGATTGTATCACTACCCGTATTTCCTACTAACATAAGCTAGAAAGCAGATTTAGGATGAAAGATAAGTTTCATTTCAGATTTGTTGTGTTGGAGATGCCTGCAGGACATCAAGAATAAGTTGTCTAGCATACAGTTATTTTGAGGTGCCTTGAGCTGGGGGAGAGATCTCGAATTGCAGATTTGATAGTCATAAAGAGGGGACGTAGTTAAACCCATGAAATCAATGTGACTGCACTGGAAAGCACATACAGTAAGCAAGATGTAAGCCAAAGATGAAAATGCTGGGGAGTACCTCTATTTAGGAGCAGGGTATGAATAAGTATGTGTGTAAGGGCAATTAACAGTTTATTGATCACTTCCTCCTTGAATGGACACAGTGCTAAGTGGTATTTTGTTTTAAATTCTTTACCTACACCATCTTCTACAGTCTTCGTAACAATTTCACAAGTCAAGGCAAACCGACACTGATCATTCTTAATTTATAGGAGACTGAGGAGCAGGAATATTAACATTTTGTACAAGACCTCAGGGCTAAAAGTGTGCAATAACTAGACTCCAGGTCTGAATCCAAAGGTCATATTCTTCCCACTTTATTCTGCTTTCCACTGCTACACCATTCAGCACTTTTCTGTAACCGCACCTAGCAGACACATAATTGTTTACTGAAAACTTCATCAAGGCCATTAAACAGGTACTGTATGATGGGATGGGATTAAAAAAGAGGACGAAAGGGGTCAATTTTTCTTTTAAGATGTTAAATAAATAGGAGGTCGTTTTTGCAATGATAGTAGAGTTCTGAAGCCGTGATTCTGGGGCTCAGGAAAGAAAAAAAAAATCAGTATCTGCTGAGAGAAATAATGAGGTCTTCACACGTTATAGATTTACATGGTACCGCACACAGAGGCTAAGGGAGCCGCCCATTTTTTGGATGAGGTAGAATAAACCTCGAAGGCCATCTTTATCAGCGACTGTCTCGGGGCGAAGAAAGGGCAAAAGCCCCCGAGTTTTAGGCCTGGAAAAAGAGGCGACTGTCCCTAGCATCCTAGAGAAACCGCCGCTCTCACCTCAGGAAGCCCCTGAGAACTCAGGAGTCAGGGCCGGGACCCGCCCGAGCTCCCCTTACTTACTCACTTTTTTGATATTGGATTTGGAGGCGGGATGAAAGTCCTTCTTGCACATGAAATTGGCGAAGGATTTCCCCATTTTGGAGCCTAAGCTGGGAAAGTCAGGGGCTAGGTCTGGGAGCAACGTAAATAAACCCTACCGCCTAACCGGAACTGAGCCTCCGCGGGGCGGGAACTTCCGGGGTCAAAGGTGGCGGCTTCCGGACGCCAGCGCCATGTTTGGCGCGCCTCCTTCGTCAACCCTTTTCACTTGACTACCTCCGTGGCCAGGTGAGGGGTGTTCCCCGCGGTGGAATGGGCGTAGTTGTGGCAGGAATTGAAAAGACTGCGGCGGCGCCGGCTGCGCTCGGAGCGCCGCTGCTGGGGGTGCAGAGCGCGGAGCCGCCACGGCGCTTCTGCGAAAGAAGCTGGAAATTCGAGACCTTTATTCTCAGTGAACGCTATTTTTTTTTTCAAGATTTATTTATTTATGCGTACAAGAGCTGGGGAACAAGCCAGAATTGTGGAGGGTGAGAGGATTCGCAGAGACAGAGCAGGCAGATCCACTGAAATACACTGCTGAGTGGAGCAGCAGGCGAGTCAGGAGAGGTCTGCTGCGCCATGTGGGTTGTTCCCTGGCTGCTGGGGATCGAACCCGTGCTGCAGAGGCTGTGGACTGCTTCATAGTGCGGTGTTTAACCCCTTGCGCCACCAAGGAGACACTATTTTCTGTTAACTCTAACACGAGTTACATAAGTATTTCTACCCCAATTTTCCACCTGTGTTATGAAAATAGTAATTCTTGCCCAAACTGTAGTATGTTTGTGAGGATGAAACGAAGTTGTGTTTCTGAAAGCGTTTTAGTATGAACCAAAGCGTATAAAATAGAATCACTCTGTGTATGGCGAAGACTATGGATGGCGCCTGGCCCAGTTAAAAAACGCTTCACACACATAGAAGTGAGTAACGGCTCTCGAGACCGCCCCTCCTCATGGGCTAGGGAGTCTTCCCAACTAGGCCACGTGTTTCCTGAGCTTCCGCTTGGACCCCACTTAGCCTCATCATTTATTGCCACTTGCTAGGTCTGGAGGCTCCAGAGATTTGAATGGAAGTGGCTGCAGCTTCTGTAGGGACCCGCCGACCAAGTCTGTCGCGGGTGTGTGTGTGCGCGTGTGATGTCAAGAATGTGCCTTTTGTAAGAGATTTACTCTGATGACAAATAATAAATTTTCAATTTAGTTACTGTGCCAGGCACTGCACAGTGCGTTAGATATTGACTTACTAAAATCTCATAATAACCCCATGAGATACATACCGATGAGGCAGGGAACGTAGCTTGCCAAGGTTATGAGTGATGGAACAAACCCTGGATTCGGGACACAGGGAAAAACAGATGCCATTTTGACCTCTCTTTCCATCACTGAGAAAAAGAGAAAAACTTTCAGGAGCTTCACACTGCAGTTCTTTCTTATTTTCTTTTTGACGGAACATTTATTAGATTTAAAATTTGTTTTTTTAGATTATTGGTACTTATTTAGCCTGTGTAAAGACAGTCCAAGGTATGGGCTTTATAAAATAAAGAAGAAAATTATATAAAACAGTGACTTCTGGCAGCAAAAGGAAAAGTTTGAAACACTGTAGTGCTCTTCTAAAATTGAATCTTAAAATTTAAAGTTTTCCAACTTACAAATGAAGATGTAATTTGATACTAAATTTACGGTAAGGATTTACAAGTTATATACGGAAATTTCCGTAGGAAGCTTCCTCCTGGAAATCAACAATTTGGAATTTTGACATTTTTTGCATTTGTCTGATTCAGTGACTATTTCGAATTTTAGACATACTGATATTATAATTTTTGTGTATTATTCTCTAGCTCAAAGGCCACTGAGTACATAGTATAGGGACTTTCCTGTAAGATAAATTTCAGAGATGAGAATACAAAGATTTATTCCCAACACTTAAAGATCTCACTGTCTAGTAAAGGATTAATATGTGTATATGAATATAGTAGAATATGATCTTTACAATAGTAAGAAATGTAAAGGAATCCCCAGATATGAAAATAGTGAAAGGTGATTCAGGGAAGACTTCAGCAGAAAAATACAATAGCAGGTAAATATGACCTATAGACTAGAAAAAGATACTTATAATTGCCATTTTCTTACTCATATTACTAGTAGACTCACTCCCAAGTAATGATTTTTATACTACAGCACTGTATGTAGAGTTTAAAACTTTAATGAACATACTTTATTAGCAATGGCAATCATATTTCTTGGTCAGCAATTAAAACTTGGTTTTATATGTACTTAAAAATGTTTTTCTCTTTCTATTTTGAATCTTCGGTGTGATTTTTAGCTTTAAAAAAATGGAACCTCATTCCTGTGACACTTTTGTGGCACTGCCTCCAGCCACAGTTGGTAATAGGATTATTTTTGGGAAAAATTCCGATAGACTCTTCGATGAAGTACAAGAGATAGTTTATTTTCCTGCTGCAGTTCACAACAACCCTAGAGAACATCTTAAGGTAGGTGAAATACAAGTCTTGCTAGCAGTGTTTTTTTAAATATCATAAAGTTATTTTTATCATTAGCTAGCTGTTTGGCAGAAGCTATAGAAGGTAGAAATTCAATAATTTAAATTTGAAAATTAATTTGAGTCAAAACTGAACTTCTAGTCTTTTATCAATAATTTGGAGGAAGCTGAAATAACAGTAATGATTGTTATTTGATTAAATATTTGAATTCTTGAGATATATGTGCATATTAAATAGGACAAAGGATTTAAAATCTGGTGACAAGACTAGGACTTTCTTCTAGGAGTTCAGAGTCTAGTTAAGGGAATATTATGTGTATGCAACTAACCCCATTATAAAGTAGGACGGCTTCAATGCTAAATTTAAATAGAGCAGCAAGCTGTGACAGCAGTGGAGAAGGAACAATTCAGACTTAGGATCAAGGAAGACTTCATTAGAAATTGGGATTTCAGCTAAAGTCTGATGGACAAAAGGAATTCTGATTAATGCAGGATAGGAAAAGTCATTCCAGACTCTGGGAATAACACTTTTATCAAAAAAGATTTATCAGGCAAAGTGATCACGAGCATGCATTTTATGCAAGTATTTGGTAGTATTCATATTAAAGGAGCCTTTAAAATTTTCACTTAAAAATCCTTTTAAGATGGACTTTAATGTATAAGTTTATTATGCTTTTATTGGTATTACATATTTTTTGATATTTAATAGCAAATATTAGATGTATTTTTCAAGATTTCACACCTAGAAACTGTTTCTCTTCTGAGCATCCATTGCCACCTCGCTTTCACTTTTCACTGCCCTTCAATTTTGTATTTTGTTGTATATTAGTTGATGTACATGTCTTAGTTTCTTGAAAGCAATTTCTGTATCTGATTCATTTGTGTAACTAACCTATCTCTTAGTGGAGTGCTTTGTAGTAGGAGATGCTCAGCAAATGTTGAATAAATGCTTCAGAATGAATAAATTCTGAATCTGGTTTCATTATTGAAAATTTCAATTTATACTTCATTAATCTCTTTCATAATGGTCATATCTTCTCATTGATTTTTAAGATTCTGGACTTTGATAACTTTTCTTTTTTTAGTTTTATTGTTGTTGCTATGACTTTCTTACAGTGTACTTACATAGAAATTGATCAAGTTCCTGAAACATATGCTGTTGTTCTTAGTCGCCCAGCTTGGTTGTGGGGGGCAGAAATGGGAGCCAATGAACATGGAGTTTGCATTGGGAATGAAGCTGTGTGGGGAAGAGAGGAAGTTTGTGATGAAGAGGCACTGCTGGGCATGGACCTTGTCAGGTCATTTTACATTATATTTTTGTACTATAGAACTTGTCTAAATTTTGAATTTTGATGTAACACTTTCATGTTTTATTCTCCCTTTTTTTTCATTTTTGGACTTTGATACTTTGGTTTGTGTAAAACTAGAAGCATGCATTTTTAAGACTCAAGTTTTATTAATTGGGAAAAGGGAAAGTAGTTCAAAATTATTCATTGGAGGTCCTATTGTACTTTATCATACCATAACCAACTCGCACAGTAACCTCATAGGGTATATATATTTTTATACTCACTTAACACATTAGATATCTGAATTTCAGAAATAAAATAACATGTTAATAATTTTACCAAGTTGGAATATAAACATGGATTTATTTGATTCCAAAAACAAACTTACTTCAGAAGAGTTAAGCAATTGGGATACAATTTATTTGTTAACTTGAAGTTTGTTTGTATTTTTCCCCTTGAATATAATCATAAAATCTCGTGTACATGAAATTATTTAAGAAAAATAATGAAAATTTATTTTAACTTGAGAACTTAAACATTTGTATTTTAGACTTGGTCTTGAAAGAGCTGATACAGCAGAAAAAGCCCTCGATGTCATTGTTGACTTATTAGAAAAATATGGCCAGGGTGGAAATTGTGCAGAGGGTACATTGCTATTTAGCTATCACAACAGTTTCCTGATAGCTGATAGGCATGAAGCCTGGATTCTGGAGACTGCAGGAAAGTACTGGGCGGCAGAAAAAGTACAAGGTATGGGCAATTTTTCACATTTTAATATGTTTTATAATGAATAAAATACCTCCTTAATTGTAGACATTGCATTTAATGTTTTCTCAAGATTTATAATCCAGTGCAATGAAGGGAAAATGAAAACAGTTCAAAGAACATACAGTGAAAGAGCTCTATAAAGAGCTGTCTTGGAAAAAAAAAAAGTGGCATCTATTTGATACATATGAACATGAATAAACTATTTTCTGTGCAGCAACTTTTGACTTTGATGGTACTTTTTTCACATTTTCATAAATTCTTACTGCTTATTCCTCTTTACTTTGGGCTGAACTCTTAAATTTTATCATGTATAGGTATGGAATTGCAGAAAGGGGAGTAGGGTTGGGAAGAAGGAAGGGGATATGGTCTGTGGGCTAGTGGTTAGAAAGAATATATTGATGCAGTCAAGTTTGATAAAAAATTTGATATCATTGAGTAAAAGAAAATAATTTAAATTTTGGAATGTTTTGTATTTATTTTTTTCATGGTTGCTTTGCCTCTGTTTTCAAGTGAGGAAATCCACAGATGTGAAGTAATGTACTGGAGGCACTGAGTGAAAGACTTAGAATTTAAATCTTTCCATCCTGACTCTCAGTTCATTGTCCTTTCATTAGGGTACAGCTTTGTGGTCAGTCATGATCATGTTCTTGTGCACTGCTTTGTGAATCTCCTGGAGATAAGATACACATGTGATAATATTAAATCGTGCGTGAATGATACACTGTGAACATACAGAGGAAGGAAAAGTTACTGTGAGCTGAAGAATTTTAGAAGGGCTTTTTGAAGATACCCTTGAACTTTGGAGTATTTGTATGTTTTTTGTTTTTGTTTTCAAAATAGGTCACTGCCAGTTCTTACACACATGCTATATTTTGCATGTATGTTTTTTAATACATAAAATTGAATTTAAACTATTTAGACTTTCAATTATTGTGACAACTGACCTAACTATTTTTTATTAAATGTGCCAATTGGAAGAGAGAAACGAATAAAGATATTCAGTTGAAAAAGATAGCTTCATCTAACTATACAAAATGAACACCTTAAAAAAAAAAAGTGCAGGATTACAATGTCATTTCTAAGACCTAAAAAGTCTTTCTGGGTCTAATAATAATACAAAATAAAGGTAACAGAATTCTTACTTTAGAAATATAAATATTACCTTATTGTAGAAGCAAATACCTTCATTGGGTTTAATTATCCAGTTGCAGATTAACTATTCAGTTATTTCTTTTTGTATTAATAAATGGACCCAAGATGTAAATAGTAGATGGAAAACCCCTATTCACTATCTTTGATTCTGTCATTACTTAAGTCTAGTTTTTGTAGTAAGAATATCTCAAGTGTGACTTTATTAAGGTAATTTAATGATTTCTTCCTGGTAGACTGTCATCCTAAATCTTTTAAAACATTAGCAATTTTTATTTAACATGATCTATTTCATTTATTATGAATTCTTTAGAATAGACTTTTATTGTTTCTTCTATTTTATATTTTAATTGAAAATTTTGTTGATAATTTAGTGCCATAATATTTTTGGAAGCTTTATGTTTGTGTTCTACACTTACTCATGTCTATTTTTAAAAGTAATTTATATAAGACTAATACCTAGAATATATAGAGAACTGTTGAAACTCAACAGTTAAAAAAAAAAAAATCCCATTAGAGAAAGGGGCATAGGAAATGTAGAAACATTTCATTTAAAGGAATGTCAATTGTCAAAAAATCACATGAAATGATGTTCAGCATTATTAACTGTTAGGGAAATATAAAACCACCGTGAATTATCAATATACTGTTATCAGAATGGCTAAAATAAAAATGACACCACCAAATGTTAGTAAGAATGTGGAGACTGGATCACTGATACATTGCTAATGAGAATTTACCATCACTCTGGATAACATTTGGCAGTCTTATAGAAAGCTAAACACACAACTGCACAATTGAAATCTTGTTTATCCTGGAGAAGTAAAAACGTATATTAACACAAAAAAAAAGTATATGAATATTCATAGCAGCTTTTGCCATGATTGCCAAAACCTGGAAACAACCCAAACATCGTTTAACTGATAAATGGTTAAAAAAACTATAATAATCTATACCATGTAATACTATTCAGCAGTAAAAAGGAATGAACTATTGATACATATAATTACCTGAATGAATATTTAGAGAATTACACTGAATGAAAAAGCCAAAAAGATAAATACTGTATCATTCCATTCCATTCCAATATTCTTGAAATGACAGTTGTAGAAATAAATAGCAGACTACTGGTTACCTGGGGTTAATGGAGGGGGGGCGGGGAATTGGGTGTGACTCTAAAAGGACAACATAAATGAGCCTTGTGGTGATGGAAGTATTCTACATCTCAATATCAGTATTTGCTTGTGATATTATACAAGATGTTACCATTGGGGGAAACTGGGTAAAGAGTACATAGGATCTCTCTATTACTTGTTACAGCTGCATGTGAATCTATAATTATCTCAAAGTTAAAAATGTTTATTTAAAAATTTGTTTATCTTTTTTGAATATGTAATAGAGTCACATGGTACAAAATGTAGACATGTATATCTACATTCAAATAATGATTAATCAACTTTTCTTCTGTTTTTCCCTGTTCTTTGAAAACAGAGGGAGTTCGTAATATTTCTAATCAGCTTTCCATAACAACCAAAATTGATCGGGAACATCCAGAAATGAGAAACTATGCTAAGCAGAAAGGTTGGTGGGATGGCAAAAAGGAGTTTGATTTTGCAGCAACTTACTCTTACGTTGACACAGCCAAAATGATGATTTCACCAGGTAGATACTGTGAAGGTTATACGCTTCTGAATAAACACAAAGGTAATTTTATTATTTAAATAATATCAGAATGAAAGATTATATGTTTGCTAGATAATTTGTGGGTATGATAACTTTTTTAAGGAATTATTCTTAGTAAGATATAGTTTTATTAAAACCTATTTATTGTGACATAGTAAGGTATTTTTGAAGATGAGTGAAGAGTTGTATAGTTGTGAGAGCGTAATTATTCTTTTTGCATGTCAGAGTTGCAATCCTTACTAATACTTTCTTTTTTAAAGATTTATTTATTTTATACAAGAACTGGGGTACAGGGCAGAAGCGCGGGAGGGTGAGAGAATTCACCAGAGCCAGAGCGGGGAGCAGAACAGGCAGACGGAGCTAAGACACTGCTGAGGGGAGCAGCCAGCAAGGCAGAAGAGGTCTGCTGCGCCATGTGGGGTTCTCCCTGGCTGGCCAGGAATCGAACCGGCCCTGCAGAGGCTGCAGACAGCTTCGCAGCGACGCTCAACCTCTGCACCACCCAGGAGGCCCACTAATATATATTTTTGAAGATTTATTTTTATTTATGCATACAAGAGCTATAGGCCAGAGGTAGGGGGTAGGGGTGAGAGGATTCATGAGAGACAGTGGGGAGCAGAACAGGCAGATTTACTGAAATACACTACTGAGGGGAGCAGCAGGTGAGGCAGGAGAGGTCTGCTGCACCATACATAGGTTAGCTTCCTGGCTGGAGATTGAACTCAGGCCTTAGTGGTAATAGTGCTTAGAAAACCCTTAGGCCACCAGGAAGGCCCCTAAAGATGAGTTTAACAAAGTGCATTGTTGTGTGCTTTTTTTGTGGCAATAAATTTAAAACTGAGGACATAAAATTAGTAATTATTCTTTAAATAGAGCACCACCACATATATAAAGTGGAGCGGAAAATGTAAAGGATCCTGAGGTTTAGAATAATTAGGAAAAGGGAAGAAAAACAGATATAAAAATTATAAATTAATTATCCACTGAATAATAATTCTGTTACATTTAACAGCAAAATAGCTAAATCCTAGATTTGAAATGCATACTGATCATAGTTATAGGTGCATCTGACATGAAACATTTTTCCTCAAGTGTGAAGTACAGTTCATCCAGCTTTCTGTGCTTTGCCAAAAGAATAAATGTATTTCTAATACTTTCATAGAAAATTGTCTACTAGTATATTATGATTAATTTTTTCCTATGATTTTTCTAGATGAAAGAACCTACCTCTCTCCTTTCCAACTATCCCTACCTGATAGCTATTAACTGTGCTGCATGTATATCCAAATTGTATCTATATTCACTCATGTATTTTAAATAACTAGTTTAAATTGCGATGAAATTGCACCCTGTGTTTTGCATTCATTTTAGTGAACCCTGCCACTGCAGTCTCAGTACTTATTCAATGCTTGCTAGTGGATTACTTACAGATGTCCTACTCAAGTGATCATGTAAATCCTTCTTTCATTTTGAGAATTACAGGTTTTGAATACAGAAAACATTTTTATAATACATGTATTATCACAGTGTTACGGTTCTGACATTGTTTTCATTAAAACTTACCATTTATAGGAATTTAGATTTGAATCATTTTACAATTCTCACTAGGCATTAAAGCTATATACCCAATAGATAGGTGTGGGATGTATGCTTTTGCTTTATTGTTTAGTTTTCTTATTAAGTGTTGTTTTTAGGTAAATCTTTTTTTTTCTTTCTGCATTTTATCAACATTAACAGAAAGATTGCTCCTGTAACGTTATCTATAATTTTTCTTGAATTTGAAGTTATAGCAATATTATAGAGAAACTGAAAATTTGCTATTAACATATTGGTAGCTTGCATGATTAACAGAGCGTGAGAACATTAGATTGTTTTATATGAATGCCAATTTTATTTTAAATTGAAATGCCACAAAACTACAATTTTGGTACAATCTTGCTGTAAACTGTTTTCTTTTAGTTATTCTCATGTATCATGAGAATGGGGGAAATTCTTGCTTTACAAGTTCTCTTTATCTTCGTGAGTTACCTAATTTTTTACTCCTCCACTGTCATTGTGGTAGGGCTTTGGAAGAGGAGGAATCTAATACTTGTTATTAACTGTGTTAAATTACAATTTTGGGGGGGAACTGATTTTAATGTAATATGTCAACATCTCCATATAAAGTTTCTGAAGATATCTGATGGCAAGAATTATATGGTTTTTTTAAAAAAACTATATGTTACAGTGTGTGTCCATTGTGTTCATTACCATTATAAAGAAATTAATACTACTTCAGGGAAAAAAGAGATTGATGTATGTAATAAATGGAAAGCATATTACAGTAGTCAACCCTTACCTGAGATTTTGCTTTTAGCAATTTCAGTTATCTGTGATCCACTGAAGTCTGAAAATATTAGGTACAATAAGTTATTTTAAGAAAGGGAGGAGGGGAGAGAGACAAAGATTGAGAACACATTCACATAAACACATTCACATAACTTTTATTACAGTATATTGTTTTAATTGTTTTATGTCATTGTTAATCCCTCACTGTGCCTATTTATAAATTAAACTTTATCATAGGTATGTAAGAATAGGAAAATACTCTGTGTGTGTGTGTGTGTGTGTGTATTGTATATATAGAGAGAGGTTTTGGTACTTCTCTGAAAGTATAACTGGTTCTTTAAATTTTCTGGTGGAATTTCTTTCCAAATAATGGGATTCTGTGGCATTCTGATGCTATCTGTGCCCATAAACATATTGTGCTTGTTAAAATTTGTTAAACAAATTTTTTTGTTTTTCTCAAAAAACTCCTTAAAAACCAAGTTTACAAATAAATGCAGAAAACAGAATATAATGTCATCTATTTTCTTTACATGTAAACTCTGAAAGTAGTCCTGTAGAATTATGCATCTATAAACTAATAACGTTCTTTGTTTCCTTTATTCCCACCCAGATTATAATTCATATTTAAATGTAAGAGTATTAATTTCAAGCACAGAAATTATTACAGGAAAAAATAATTGTCATTTTGCAAGGAATAGCTATATAATATTGAAAACGAAGCACAGTATTTTCTTGAATGTGTGGTTCTTGGAATAGATAGATAATAGTTATTAATAGTGTCAATTATTGCTAACTAAATACATCTTAAAATTTTTGTAATGGCAGTGAGATTGAGTATACTTTCGCATTATTGATTTCTTCTTTGGGAGTTTTATACAGATTCTGCTTGTTTTAATGGTTTTTGAGACTGCATATTTTGTATTAAAAAAAATCTTCCTGTAACAATGGAATGAGTTTAATTACACTTATGATAAATCTCTAATTTATGCCTAGATCAATATCATATTCTATATAATCAATAGAGAAAGGAGTTTGTATTTACAGGATACCAATATGATGGTGTTTAAAATTGTTTTCCTAGGAAGTATAACTTTCGAAACAATGATGGAAATTCTCCGTGATAAACCTAGTGGGGTTAATATGGAGGGAGAGTTCCTTACTACTGCAAGCATGGTTTCTGTGTTGCCTCAAGATCCCTGCCTTCCTTGTGTTCACTTCTTTACAGGAACGCCTGATCCTGAAAGGTAAAGTCACAAAATATAATAACAGCAAGGGACTGGGATTAGGGTAGAATCATTAGTCTGCTGATTTTTGTCAGGCTAAATTTTTGTTACACAATTATGACAATTACTTGTAGATACAACTTCTGTATCTTGGAGATACAAAAACATAGCCTGCTATGTTCAGATGCACTAGGCCCAAGTGTCCATGGGAATATAAAGCTAAAGAAACCATGGCTGCCTACCTCAGAAGGAGATCTCACTGTACCAGGGAGAGCAGGCATGAGTATAACTAGTGTGATAGGAACAAATTGATATATAACAAATTAATAGAAATTCCTAACTGGAGGGAATCATAGTTGATTTCAAATAATACCAAGTATTTTTTATATCCCCATCAGCTAATTTAATAAAGACTTTTTCTTTTAGATCTGTTTTTAAGCCTTTCATATTTGTGCCAAATATTTCACAACTATTGGATACCAGTTCACCAATATTTGAACTTGATGAGCCAGTTAAAAAGAAGCCACATTGTAAGAATAAGCCTGACAGAAGACACCCACTCTACCAAGTACATCAACAGGCATTGGAAGTAATAGATAATAATGAGGTAGGATTATAGTATAGTGTTTGTTACATGATTAATCATTATAATTTAAAATGTGATTAAATTCATACTTTGAATGTTGAAATTCCAGCTTTCTCTCTCCTTCATGTAAAAATGGATTTTAAAGTTTAGATGCTCAGACTAATGTAGAACTATGTTATTTTTGGCCTTTCATTAAGAATAATGGTTAATAATGTACAGTGAATGTTTTGGAGAAATTTAGTATATTAAACATAATAACAATAACAAGCATTTATTGAGAACTATTCTGTACCAAGCATGGAATATTTATTTAATCTTACATGGAATATTTTATCTTCGCAGTCACTTTATGAGGTAAATACTATTATTATCCTCATTTTTGATAAAGAATCCAATGCTAAGAGAGTTTAAGTATCTATCCTGCACCAAAAATTACTAAAGGGCATTTAACCTGTTCTCTCACATAATGTTTTTAATCATATAGTCTCAGATTTATTTTAATTAAAAATGACCAATACTTAGTATTTTTAAATGTAAGCATTTTAGAAGATCAGCATGCACCAAATCTCATCTCCAAAACCAGCAGGTGTATTTTTATGGTACATATCTAATAGATGGATAGACAAATACTTCTGTAGTATTCATACCTCTCAAGTCTTCTAGAAAGGCTACATAAAGACTTTTCACAGAACCGTCAATTGATACCTATAATGAAGAAAACAGTAGGCTATTTAATATATTTTCTCACCTGTTTCTACCAACTCCTGATTTAAAAATAAACAAAATAAAAACATCTTTATTGAGGTATAATTCACATGCAGTATGACCTGTCTCAAGTTTGCCAACCAAGGAGTTTTGAATCTCCTCACTTTTATTGCCTGTAATTTTACTTCATCAAGACATAAACATTTTGGGCCTCCCTGGTGGCACAAGGGGTTAAGAGACAACCTATGAAGCTGTCCACAGTCACTGCAGCACAAGTTCGATCCATGGCCAGCCAGGGAGCAACCCACAGGGCGCAGCAGACCTCTCCTGACTCGCCCGCTGCTCCCCTCAGCAGTGTACTTTAGTCAGTCTGCCTGTTCTGCTCCCCACTCTGTCTCGGGTGATTCTCTTGCCCCACCCCCACACCTCTGGCCTATACCCCAGTTCTTGTATGCATAAATAAATAAATCTTTTTTTAAAAAAAAGACATACACATTTTCATTATTTTTGTGTTAATGTTCCTACACATATATACTACATATCTGTAGTGTGTTTGCATAGTTGTCTTGCTTCCCCTCGCTGTCCATCTTGCTTATTCATAAAGAATAATAGCTCTGTCCAAACCTCCTATTTGCTATGAATTCTTAATATTATTCCTCCTTCATCTGGAGCCATTTTTTTTTTCACTTTTTTTTAAAAAGATTTATTTATGCATACAAGAGCTGGGGGACAGGCCAGAGATGCGGGGATGAGAGGATTCACCAGAGACAAAGTGGGGAACAGAATAGGCAGACTGACTGAAATCACTGCTGAGGGGAGCAGCGGGCGAGTCAGGAGAGGTCTGCTGCGCCATGTGGGTTGCTCCCTGGCCAGCCGGGGATCTAACTCGTGCTGCAGAGGCTGCGGATTGCCTCATAGTGTGGTGCTTAACCCCTTGTGCCCCGAGGAGGCCCCCTCCTGATTTGTTTCATTTAGCATAACCCTCTCCAATTCCATCTATGTTGCCACAAATGGCAAGACTCATCTTTTTTTATAGCTATATAGTATTTCATTGTGTATATATACCACTTAGTCCACTCTTTTGTCCTTGGGCACTTAGTTACTTCCTTAAACAACACTATTGTAAAGAGCTGCAGTGAACGCAGGAGTGCACATATCTCTTTCAGTTAGTGCTTTTTTTCATTTTCAGTAGATGTGGAATTGCTGTATCATATGGCAGATCTATTTTTAATATTTTGAGAAATCTCCACAAACTGTTTTTCATAGGGGTTGGACCAATCTACATTCCCACCAACAGTGTATGAGGTTTCCTTTTTCTCTCCATCATCACCAACAATTGTTGTCTCTGGTCTTTTTGATATGGGCCATTCTCAGGTATGAGATGGTATCTGATTGTGGTTTTGAGTTGTATTTCCCTAATAAGTGATGTTGACTTTTTTTTCATGTACCTGTCGGCCATCTGTATGTCTTCTTTGAAGAAGTACTTAGTTAGCTCTTCTGCCCTTTTTTTGGATTGATTTTTTTTTTTTTTGGTCATTGAGTTGAGTAAGTTCTTTGTAGATCTTGGCTTCTAGCCCCTTATCAGATGATTTACAAATACTTTCTCCCATTCAGTAGTATCTTTGTTTTAACAATAGTTTCTTTGCTGTGCAGAAGTTTTTTTAGTTTGATGTAGTCCCATTTGTTTGTTTTGCTTTTGTTTCCCTTATTTAAGTCCCCAAAGACATCCTTTGTACCAGTGTCATGGAATGTTCTAATAGTGTTTTAGCCCGTGTATTTTTATGGTTTCAGGTTTTACTTCTAAGTCTTTAATCCATTTTGTATTAACTTTTGTATCTCATATGAGATCGTGGTCTAGTGCCCTTCGTTTGCATGTGGTTGTCCAGTTTTCCCCATACCATTTGTTGAGGAGACTTTCCTTTCTCCAATGTATATTCTTGGCTCTTTTATCATAGACTAACTGTATAAGTATGGGTTTCTTTCTGGGCTCTCAGTTTTATTCCATTGGTCTCTGTGTCTGTTTTTACAATGCTATACTGTTTTGATTACTATAGCTTTGCAGTATAGTTTGAACTCTGGGTGCAGGATTTTTTTTTTATCTCTGTAGCTGTAACTTAGTGATTTGAACTCCTACCTTTCAAGCAGGTGGTGCTATGGCTTTTATATGATTTTAGATGTTTGGCCTTTTTGGGCTTCCATGTGTCTGGAGAACTGATCTTGCAGCTGTCAAGTCAGGGGTGGTGAAGGGCAATGATTTTTCCCAAAGAATATTCATTCTTTTTTATCTAAAGATCAAGAGGAAAGGAACAGAATCTGAAATAGAAATCAGAGTGAACACATCTTGTCTTTAGAGGGCATTGGAATTTGGTTACATTTGTGTGTGTGTATGTGTTTATTTTTATTTTTTTAATTGTTCAGGAAAAAGCCAAAACAATCCTGGACAACATAAAGAAACTGGAGAAAGAACTATTTGAAGAGATGGAATCAATCCTTCACAACAAGCATGTTGATGTGGATAAAATTGTTAATCTCTTTCCTAAATCTGTAAAAGATGAAATTAGAATTTATAAGTCTAATGTTAGTTCTTAATGATCATATAAGTGGCCAGCAATTTCCCCAAAGTCAGAATCTGTCACTTTGGTAAATAACATACTTAGTTTGAACAGATCTGATTATTCTTTAATGGCATTCAACTGATAATCTTCAATACTACTACTGCTTGTTGAAATATTGAGAAAGAAAATGACATTGTAATGGACACATATATAATGGAATAGCCAGTTTCTACAGGTAACAACAGGGTTTTGTTTCTTTAGCCATAATACCTGTTTTTGAAAATTTTAATAATTATTCAATTCTGCATAAAGTATGGAACATCAAAATAATGTAAGAGTTCATGTTTATTATAATTATGTAGTATCTTCAAATAAGCTTTTAAATTACAAGACTGAAAACTTATCTTTAGTAATGGAAAATAGTCACAAGTGGTAAGTGTTTTGTGGTTTAGGCAAATAATAACCTGCTTTACCAAAATTTTCTAGATTTATACATTGTTTTATTACAATGTATTATTCTGTGAATGCACTTTTATTAGCACAGACATGATCTTTATCCGACTTAGCCGACCTATGAGCTTTTAACTAAACTAAAATTATCTGACATATTATGCCATTGTCCTTAATTTAATTTAAAGGCTCACTTATGTTAGTATTTTTTTTGAAGCGCTTATCTGGGAGATTAGGAAATGGGATTAAGATCTCACCTTTTTTATATGAGGGAACTAAGTATAAGCTGTTCATTGATTTATCCAGGGATACATACATGAATCTTAATTCTCTCTGGAGCCAGCATCATTTCACTGTCTTCTTTGACACCATTCTAGACTGGACTAATAACATCTCGCACTAGACCACTGCAGTTAAGTGTTGTTCTGCACCCTTTTTTCTTTATCTCCATTGTTAGTCACTATAGCCAGAGTGATTAAAAATTTATACCTGACAATGAATCTCCCTCCTAAATTAAAAAAAAAACACATTTAATTTCTTAAAGCAGTTTCAGGTTTAAAGCACAATTTAGCAGAAAGCAGAGTTGAGCAGAGTTCCCATATATACTCACTGCATCCACACACACATAGCCTCTTCTGCTATCAACAGCCCATACCAGAGTTACATTTGTTACAATTGATGAACCTACGTTGACATGTGATAACCCAAAGTCCAGAGAATATAAGGTTCTAGATTACATATTCTGTGTGTCTGGATAAAGTATAATGACATGTATACACAATCATAATATAGAGAACAATTTCATTGTCCTAAAAGTCCTCTTTTTACCCTTCTTTCCCCTTAACTCCTAGCAACCACTGTTTTTTTTTTTGTTTTGTTTTGTTTTTTCCCACCATCTCCATAGATTTGTCCTTTCCAGAGTATCATAGAGTTGGAATCTTATAATATGTAGCCTTTTTATACTGGCTTTTTAATTTCCTAGTAATACGCACTTAAGGTTTTCTGTGTCTTTTCACGGCTTGATAGGTCATTTCTTTTTAGTGCTAGTAGTGTTCTGTTGTCTGGATGTACCACAGTTTATTGATCCATTCACCTATTGAAGGACATCTTAGTTGCTTCCAAGGTTTGACAATTATGGATAAAGTACTTTAAACATCTGTGTGCAGGTTGTTGTGTTGTTTTCAGCTTTTTTGGAAAAATGCCCAGAAACACAATTGCTGTACAGTATGGTAAGACTATGTTTAGTTTTGGGGCCTCCCTTGTGGCGCAAGGGGTTAAGACGCAACCTGTGAAGCTATCCGCAGCCACTGCAAAACGAGTTCCATCCCCAGTGAGCTACCCACATGGTGCAGCAGACCTCTCCTGACTCACCTGCTACTCCCCTCAGCAGTGTATTTCAGTCAGCCTGCCTGTTCTGTTCCCCACTCTGTCTCTGGCCTGTATCCCCCACACCTCTGGCCTGTACCCCAGCTCTTGTATGCATAAATAAATAAAATCTTTAAAAAAAAAAAGTATGTTTAATTTTGTAAGAAACTGCCAAATTGTGTCCCAGAGTAGCTGTACCATTTTGTAGTCCCACTAGCAATGAATAAAAGTTTTGTTGCTCCACATCCTTCCCAGCATTTGGTCTTGTCATAATTCTGGATGATGACCATTCTAATAGGGAGATAATGATTTCCAGTTCCTTGACATATGATGTGGACATTTTTTCATATACTTCCTTGGGTGTTCATAGCTTCAGCACATTTTTTAAATCTGGTTATTTTCTTATTGGTGAGTCTAAAACTCCCAGAAAATTTAAGGCTCTCTTAAATTTCATTTGTGTGTTAAGTATAAAAAAATACAGTAGCTGAAATTAAACTTCTTTGGGTTATCCCATAAATAATGTGATTTACCATTATGTAATAAATTAAGGGAATAATCTAATAAACTGAGAAAGTTTGATCATTGATGAAAATCAATTTATATATTAATCCTCAACCAAAAATTTTGCGAAATAATTATGCAGCCTAAAACCTTGGAAATTTACTTCCTACTTAGAAAATCTGCCAAAAACAGGTTCTAAAGAATAAAATGTTTTCTCTTTGTAATTATTTCAAGCCATTACACTAGTTTCAAAAATTTATCATCCTGTCTTTTCCTGAAAAAGTGGTATTTCTGACCTGTGTTTTCAGCCTTCATTCATCATTTGACTAGCTATATAGTCAAATGGTTTAAAGTTATTTAATATCTTACATGATATTAGTTATGAAGGGGCAAATACTAAAAGGTGTATTCTGCAAAGAAAACATAAAACAATACTTTTATACTTTGCATGCTTTTAGGACCTTAATGATATTAATCATTATTCTTAAAACCTTAAGCATACTTTACACTAAAAATACTGTACTGACCTTGAAACACAAGCCAGGCATGGAATAACTCACTGAGAACAAAGACTCATTGTTTTTAATTACAGTTGTATTATCTTCCTAGCAGTGGCCCCTGCATATTAAGAATTATGAAATGTATGAAAAGGACTCCATTAATTTTGACTCATTAATAAGTGTTTCTAAGTGCATAATAGGGCTAGGTACCATAATTTCAGGAGATTCCTTTAAGAAAACATTTAAATTTTATAGGAAAAAAAGCTCATAAAAATTCTTATGTATTATTCAGATTACTCAAAGAAAAGATGTTGGCAATGCAAGTTAAAATAGGTATTTTATTGAGAACCTTGTCAGTGTGGAGTAAAAGTTACAAATATTTTTATATAATAAAATTCGCATATCCTTCATTCTAAAACATCTTAAAAACCTTTATTATCTGAAACTGCAGATCATTCTGATCCAGGATTTTCTTTTAGTGTCTTCCAAGGAAAAAGATGCTGCAGATTCCTATCATGCAAATAACGTGTGGTATGACTTGTTCACAAACAAAACAAATTTTCCACTTGAGTTTGAGTTGCCTGCATGCGTGTGAATTAATATCTCAATTGCTGTAGCCATAAAAATCTGGTACAGCAGTTATGTTTTATGCTTTATCCTTACTCCTGAGAATTCAGTTACAAAGTGTTCATATTAAAAAAATTTAATAGCAAGACAGTTCTCCTGAAAAACATCCCCATTCTCTAATTGTAACTTAAAATTGGTATAAGTTAATTGTATACACTAAAGTGTAATTTGCTTGTTAAGTGAAGTAGGTTTCCATGCAAGTTTTTTTTTTTTTTTGCATTAAAAGGGGAATCACCTAACTATAAATTATTTTCTAAATGGTTTATACATATGAGACACTAAAAATGAGACAAATATTTGAAACATGTTTTAAATAAGTTAAGTCATCACGGACACCTAGTAGTTAAACGAAGTTTCAAAGGTCATATAAATCTCTTTTTAGCTTATTAAAGATAAAATTTATGAGGGCAATATTTAGTAATATTCAAGTTTATAGATTTTTATACATGAGTATTTTTCTTTTTAATTGCAGGGAATACATTAATAGGGTTATCTTTGCACTATGATACTTTGTACAAACATCAGAAATGATACATCACATGGCAATAATTTTATTGATAAAATTTAAATGTATCTGTTCAAATTATCCGTAGTTCAAAAGTTAAAGATTGGACTATACTTTAGTTGATGGATTTGCAGACAGTAATATTTATGGAGGTTCTTATTCTTTTAATGGCACAGATTAGTACTTTGGATAGAAAAGCAAGAAAAGATGAGTTTTAAAAATAGTGCTTCAAGTTTTTAATGAGTGCTTTTTGTCAAGGAAATGAGAAAAATAGAATAATAAGGCTTCTTATTAGGATCATTAAAATTCTTTAGGAGGTGCCATCAATAAGTGCAAATGCTATCATAATTTAAGATCCATTCCAACCAGCAGGACATCTACCCAAATTTGGCAATTTAAAGTAAAAAGAAATTGGATGTTGGTTTTAAAATTATTGCGAAAAATTGTTGGAAGAAATGTTTCAATATCTTGGCGTAATTAATTAACAGTAATTATATTCATTATCAGAACTTTAAATTGTGGTTCAGTTTTCTCTTTTTTGCTAAGTCAGTTACATAATATAAAGTCACGTAGTGTTATCATGGGGTGGAAACACATCAAATTTTATAGAAGAGGTGACTGAGGCTCAGAGAGATTGAGATGTAACAGATCTAGGGCTAGAATAAGATTCCCTATGTGTTTCTTTCCTTCATAATTTAGGTCTTAGGAGATGGATATGAATGCTCAATATCTTTATATCTTTCTTGCTGGGGAGAGTTTGCATGAACAACAGGAGGACTCCGTTCAGGACTCTTTTGAAGGAATCTGTAAAACAAGTACTCATCCCGAAATTCATATTCATTGGTGATATGTTGGATGACTCCCCCTTGCATCAGTCTATCTCCATATATGACAGCTTCACCACGGTCGGAGGCAAGGCCAACTTCAATTAGCCAGTTCACCAGATCACAGCCACAGAAGGTCCCAGCAGAAGTCTTTGCACCACACCTGTATGTCAAAGGAATGATTCACCCATATGTTCTGTAAATCTGGTATCAGCACTGCATGACAGAGGATAATCAAGGAAAAAAATAGGAGACAAGGAAAGACAGCATGACAGTTAAAAGTATGGCAGGAATGAAACTGTTCTGAATATAAAGGGCTTGTTGTCACCTCATCTAGAAAGGCCCACAACAGAAAAGATGTGCCAATAATGCTTGTGAAAACAGAAATGCTTAAAAAATAGCAAAAAAAAATCTTAGACAATGTAAATCCATTGACAAGCATTTTTACAGTACCATAGCTTTTATGGCTATAGATAGCCAAATATTATATATTTTTAAAGTGATATTCAATTATATTGTCTCAGGAACATTAAATAATACTTTTTACAAGTTCTTAAGAAGTGACTATTTTGGGCCTCCCCGGTGGCGCAGCGGTTGAGCGCTGGGTTGCGAAGCTGCCCGCAGCCTCTGCAGCGCCAGTTCGATACCCGGCTGCTCCCCAGCCACCGGAGGAGGGTCCCACATGGTGCGCAGACCTCTCCTGCCGCCCGCTGCTCCCCTCAGCAGTGTACTTCGGTCCTTCTGCCTGCTCTGCTTCCTGCTCTGGCTCTGGTGAATTCTCTCACCCTCCCTCTGACTATGCCCAGTGCTTGTATAAATAAATAAATAAATATTAAAAAAAAAAAAAAAAAAAAAAAGTGACTATTTTTACTAAGCTACTCAAATGATTTATTTTCAGCTTATTAATGTGTCTAAAAGTAGCCTTCTTATCATCAGCAGCCAAAATAATCTTTCTGGTATGTTTTTTAGGAATTTGCTGCAGTTGGAAGCCAGGAAAGAATAAGTAAAATCTGCCTTTTTAAATGTACCCAGATTATGAATCTACTTCTTGATTGTTTAAAATTTGCATTCCTAATGCAAATGTGGGGCACCTAGTGTATGAATAAACAAACACGGGGAAGAAATACAAAAAGAAATGCTGTGTATTTTCACACATGCATGCAATCCTGAATCTGTCCACAAGCATCAGTCAAGCTGTAAAACCTGAAGAGCTTGACAATAGGAAAAATGAGGTGAAATCAAGATGGAACAAGAAATAGATAAGAAAAATATTAAAACATTTAATCACAAATGAATATACATTAGTTTCATACAAAAATTAGACGAGAAGTTAATATATATGACAGCTTTTCTCTAGTATATAAAATCACAATATTTTAACACCAGTAATTTCACTTAGTAATAAAATAATTTATGCTTTGCTACTACAAACATCACTTTCAACAAAAACCTGAATATTACAACCTATGTCTGAATCTTCTTTTTATGTGTTGAGTCATAACGCAACACTTTCTATCCCAGACACTAACAGAATGATTGTTTCCTGATGACTGATCAGGCAGCTAAAATCACAGCTCATGGAGGTGTAAAGAGCGGCAGTGAATGTGACACTACAGGCTGCAGAGCAGTACTACTGCCAGCAGTGTCCACTTAGCCGCCTGGGACCTGGCAGCCCTGCAGATGACAGAAGCTCACCTTCTCATAATCAGCAATCACAGTGGACCCGGTGAGCTGACTTGGGGCTCCCTTTTTTTAATTTTAAAAAGCAGTTGTAAATTGTTGAAACAATCCATAGGCGGTACTTTGATAATAATTGTGTTTGTCTTAGAAGGGTGGGAAACTAACTTTTCTTCAAAGTTCACCATTTCCAGGTCCGTTAAATAGATTTTTATCAAACACTGACAGCCAGGTATTTTAAAGAGCAAAATGAAAGTTTAGAGACTTGAAATTGCAGTGTCATACAGCTAAGAAGTAACAGATCCAGAAGTTGAGTCTTAATGTTAGTCCCCATGCCAATAGCTATACCAGACTATCTTCTGGTTATGATGAAATATAGTGACAGAATATTTGTAAACAAAGCATCTTCAATGATAATCATAAATTTTTAAATTTTCAGTTATGAAAATTTTTGGTTCTTTATGGTTTTTTCCCTCTCTTTTAACAACAGCCAAAAAATTCTAGCACTAATACATTTACTTTTTCACTTCGTACTGCATACTCCATACCTTAAGAATTAGCAAAATAATTAAGATGTCACAGACTGAGAATTAGGACTTGAGGTGAAAAGTAAGCAGCAGCAGAATTAATTAAGGGACAGAAATTTTATTTCATTTTCTTGACATTACATTAGTGATATGAAATAATATACTACTAGGAGACATGAACATAAAATCGCCTCTAAATCCAATGTATCTCAAAGTTCAGTGAGTTATTAATGGCCAACATAAAGTAACTTAATATTTTATATTTTTTCCACTCAAAACTAAAGTTTTAAAATTTTATATAAAATCAGAAGTTATATTACATTTAAAAAAATAAATATCAAAATGACATGGCTCTTTTAATGCTGTTTCTTAAACTATAAACTGACCCAAAGCTATTTTAACTTTTACATGTATATGTGTAATTGAAATAGCAATCATTTAGTCACACCACTTTACTTAGCCTATTACAAACCAAAATTAATCATCCAGATATAATTATCTGGAATGTATACCTACCTTCTTTCCTTGACAATATTCTGGATACAGAGGTCACGATGATAGTGGATAAATTGTTGACAAGTCATTTTTATTTCCTCTGGAACAGGAGAATTCCTATTTTCTGCTGTTTCTTTACTGGTCCATAGGAATTCAAGTCTGAAAATAAAAATTTAAGGAGGCCATTTTTAAGGAAAGAAAAGCACTGAGAGAGTAACCCCCCCCCCCACTTAATACTCCATCAACAGGGCTGGGGTGGGTGGTGGCTAGAGGACTTGAACATTTTATAACCTCTCCAGACATACTTGACCCATTTCAATTTCTGCCAAAAAACGTAAACTATTCTATAGTCCACTGTTTTAAAATGCAAAAATATCTTACAAAGATCAAGTACTCCATCATTTTCCAATTTCAGTACTAAAAAATGCTTGGATCTGGAGTAGAGAACACTTCTGTTTCTGCCAGCCCAGACAATTAGCATTGTTGGCTTTTTTTAAACTAAGTACTAGACATTATGAAGCTGATAACTAAGTTCAGTGACTTTTCCTATTTCACTTCACTCCCCTCATGAAAGAATTATGACCCAAGCAATATATCTTTTTTATTTATTAATTAATTTTCTTCTATCATTGTTCATTTTTGGACAGTATTTGATGTCTCAGTTGTCGTCTCCTTAGTTCTCCCACCACCATAGCATCCGTGATCCATCACCACAGTCCCTTGTGCTCTTCCCTTCCATTTTGATCCCTCACCTTGCCCCTCCCTTACTATATGCCTCAGAGCTATGGTCCAGCAGCTGTAGCTTATGATGATGAAAAAAGAGAAGGAAAAAAGAACGGTTTCTACTTTATGCCTTTTATATAGCTGGTAGGATAAATTCTATTAGTACTTTTAGTTTCTACAAATTTTGATTTTGAAAACAAGTATAAGGATTTGCTTTCAAAAAAACTTTCCACTAAGCTAAAAAAAGAAAACCAAAACTTTAGAAACCTTGAGTTTTCAATAAATTATCAGTTTGATAGAGAAATCCTGCTGTCAAAGGAGAAAGACAAATACAGATCTTTGGGGGCACGCCCCAACTTCCATTTCTAAATACACTTTCAAGTTTCATTTAACTTTATGTAGTTAATGGACTACACAAAGAGGTGTAGAAGTCAGCATCCATCATTCCTTTTCAAGATGCAAATTACAATGTTGGATTAGTAATAGTCTTCCAATATTTTTTCTGCAATTATTTACAACAAATATGTGAATCAACAGATCACCTTTCTGCGTTGTTTAGTTTAACCTTCCTGTATCTCCTAGCAGCTATTAGAGGTTTAAAAATATCAGTATCTTAATAGGCTGGCTTTGTTATCACCTTTACAGCTATACATTTATTTGAAAACTAAATTTACCTTCTTTTAAAAGGTAGGATGATTAAATGTTTGTCCAATCCAAAGATTCCAAAGGAAATAAATCCCTGTGGAAGAAAAAGAAAGATTTTATGAACTCAAAGATAAATGCTAACACAGGGAAATAACGGAATTCACCTGATTTAGTGCATGGGGAAACAAACCTATCATGATTAGAAAATTTAAATAGAACACACAGGCAGTTTCTCTAAAAATTTAGTGCCTGGAAGCAGGTATGATACTTGGCTGCCTCTTCCCCATCATCTGTCCTACTATGATGGGTGATATAAACCAATGCTGAGCAGCCACATGTATGTGCTAGCTTACTGAAGAAAAGTGAAAACATTTAAGGGCTGCTTATTTTCCCCTTAAAAAGGTGCTTGAGCATTTATTATTTTTTCTGTTAAAATTTCAGAAGTTATAGAATTAACAACGGTTGTAGTATCTGATTATCTGCAGTCATTACAGAAAATTTATGTGAAATAAAACCGGTTAGTGACCAGGAAATGTTTGAAGGATTTCAAGTTGCCACTTGAAGGTGCCATTTCCAAAATGGCACCAAATAGCAGCCACAGATCAGGACAATAAGGAATGCTTGTGGAGACAGGAGTCTGGGAACTGCCATGTGTCAGCCGCACTGGGAGAAGAATGTAAACACAGGTTGGTGGGAGGCAGGATGGTGAATGCAGTGTATTATTCAAAGGTCCTACATTTCTACAACCAGCCAAAAGAATGATTTTACACACCTTCCCAAGAGGAAAGTGGGATGGAAACAGGGATTTGCTTATTTTTTCTCCCACCTTTGAAGCACTTGAACCATAAAGCTGTGGATGCACCAATGCAACAATCCTGGCATTACCTTCTGATATCAAGCTTTCCTGGGATGACTCTGTGTGGAGTGGGCCTTCTGGATGCAAAATGCTAAGTGAGACTATGATTTTTCAACCTACTGTTTTATAGTTCTTGGGCACAAAGTCAGGTCTTAAACAGTATCACAAAGTGAGGTGGGCATAAGGCAGTCGTTGAGATGCTCACATCTGTCTGTAATAACCTGACTGAAGTCACTGGTTTATCTAGACACAGTCAAATTTGCTCCCACAATAATGGCGAAACAAACTGGAAATATTTCCAGAAATCAATGTTAGGGAAAAACTTGCAGGAGTATCTACTGATAAATGTTAATTAATTCATACAGCCAGTTAGTTCAGATCTAAAAGACAAACCCAGTAACTTCAAACACATTTTTTTCAGCTAAATAGTCAATTGGGAACTAATATTCTCTAATTAAAAAGTAAGGGATTGAAGACAACATTAAATTTGAAATTTGCACATAAAAATATTTTCTCAACATGTAAAATGTCATTTATCCTTACATTACCCATTTTAATAGTGACATAAAGGCAACAGTACCTGTCATAGTAGGTCTTTGTGGATTTTAGTTTCTAACTTTTAAATTGGGAATGATAATAACTTTGCAGATTTTATTGTGATGTTTATGAGAGAATTAATGTAAAATGCTTAACAATGGTTGGGATATAGTAGACTCTCAAAGAATAGTAACTACTATTATCACTTCCCAAATTTATTCAGACACCACATTTTAAAAAAATTTAAGTACCTATTGTTCAACAAAACATCAACATATAAATAAAATGATGTTTATACAGTAAACTGAAGACTCCGGGAAGGTAAGTCATTTTCCCAAAGTGACCGAAACAAAGTTTGAAAGAACTTGGAACATCTTGTCTCTGCTTAAATTATCATTCTTTATCTCAAAACCAAAGCAAAAAAACGATTTGGTATTTCTGATTGAAACACACAGTGTGCATTCTGATGACTTTAACCAATATAATAATTCATCTCTACTAGGAGATAGGCAGCAGCTGTCAGCTGTCATGCACACCAGCAGCTGGCAAACAGACTAAGCCCTTTTGATTTAAAAGAAAACAACATCCGCAGGCCCTCCCCCCCCCAATAAACCCATCAAAGAAAAACAAAAACCACTCAAAGTTCTCAATAAATACCTGGCCAAAGTTAAATACAGCACAGAAAAACTGTAACTCAACATATAGTCTTCCAGGCTCTTGGTTGAACAGCCACCATAAACAACTGGAAAGATTCTGTAAAGGAAGAAGAAAATAGTACTTTAAAAGGAAGCAAGCTAATCATTTTTCTCTATCCAGAACACAGTACAATAACTTACCTACTTAATAATTAGGGAGAAAAAGATTAAAGGGAAAAACACTGAGAGAATATAGAGGCTTTGTCTTTTGAACAAGAGGTTTCAACCTCTCCTCTTGACAGATGTCATTCAAACAGCATCTATTCTGATCAGACTTGAAGCACGAAGACATGAGCCATAATACAGAAGCTTACATAATACATCAGGACTGCCGACTAGCCTAAGACAGGGCTGATTTTAAAATTAGTTCTACACAATGAAAACAATCACATCACTAAGCAGCAATTCTTGGCAGCATTTCTTACTTTTGGATTTTTGTTCTGAAATAGCAGTTAAATGTAACAAGAATCCCGATGTGAAAAGGGTAAAAGGGTTTCTTCATAGGCTATATGGTCCATTTCCCATCTCTAGACAAGTTATACTTGAACCATCTCAAAGAATTATATAACAACTGACAATTCACTAATGAAGACCTAAAACTAATTTTTAAAAACCTACGTTATCAAAGAAATGCATTCTTCTTAAACAAAGCATATATTTTACTTTAAAACATAATATTCAATGCTAGTGAGAGTATTTTACAAATCTGTACTACTCCTTTGGAAAAAAATTAGTGGAATGCATCCAAGGTCATATAAAAATTCTTCCATCTTTGATCCAGGTTCCCAACTCCAAGACTCTATCATAAAGAAATATACTGTATGGAGATGTTTATTAGAGCACTTTGAAAAACTAAGAACAATCCATAAGGAAGTAATTAAGTAAATTATAATGTACTGCCTTTATGGTTGATTGAGGAACATTTAAAGTAACAGTTATTAACAACTATGCAGCACATGCATGGAAATGTTTGATAGAATTGAAAAACAGGATGTTGATCTGGATGTATGATCAGAACCTTAAAAATGTACTGAAAAATAGAAGGCAGTTGCTTTATGGATATTTCCCCTCCTTTTTCTATTTTGCAAGTATCTTTTATATGAAGTGGTTGGATTGTGTGTATCTATATATGGGGACTATATGTATGGGGAATATCTTCTGAGAGATCATGTAGGCATTTATCCACTGAAGTTAAAGAATAAATTAACAAGGGGCCTCCCTGGTGGCGCAAAGAGCTAAGACATAGCAATATGAAGCTACCCCCAACCACTGCAGCAGGAGTTTGATCCCTGGCCAGGGAGGTGACCCATATGGTGCAGCAGACCTCTCCTGACTCTCCCCCTGTTCCCCTCAGCAGTGTAATTCAGTCAATCTGCCTGTTCTGTTCCCCACTCTTTCTCTGGAGAATCCTCTCACCTCCCCCACCTCTGGCCTGTACCCCAGTACTTGTATGTATAAATAAATAAATCTTAAAAAAAAAAAAAAAGAATACATTAACAAGTGACCCTGCATATGTCATGGAGCTATGTGGTTTTACCAAATTCTAGGTTGAGAGCATAGAATGAGTAAGTGATTCCAAGCAGCATAAGCTTTTGGGGTATGCAGGCAACAAAGTAATGTGAATTATTCATTCTTTTCACCCACCTACCCCCAAACATTTAGCTCAAGATTAGGATTCAGATAGTCTGTAGTCTAGCTGCCAACCCCTAGGAAGTAGCAACTAAGTTTCTCCCAGATGCCTGAATGAAAACCTTTGTTAAACATTTAAAGAAATGCCCCCTAAACAAAATCAGAAGAAACATTTACAGCAAACAGGCCAATAATGAGAAGTAAACACAGCAACACATGTCGAGTCAGTTGTTGGTCTCCACTCTGTAGATACTGTTCTTCTTCCTGGGCTAATATACAGCTCTGGGAGTTACAGCGACTCACACAATGATCATCTATAAGACAGTAAGTACAACAATTTGTAATCAGAGCTTTTTATTTGAATGCATTTTAAATTCATAATGACTTCCTAAGCAAACTACCCCATATGCACATTCAGCTCAGAATCAGTATATTATTTTAGATGAAATCCGAGGAAGGCTCCTTCATATTGTTGTAGGATAGTTCTACTTTAAGGTCTTTTTATTGAAAATAAAATGTGATTAGCATACAATAGTTCTACACCATTCAACAATGTAACATATGGTGTGTGTAGCACTCATGTGCATATACATACATACATACACATAATTTGTTAAGGGTAAATTAATAATTCAAGTTTCACCTATGATAAATCTGTATATTAAACAGGAATACTCTATTTTGGCTAAATGTAAAACAAATTTACAACTACCCTTTTCATCAAAGAATTTAAATTTTGCCTTAGAAAAGATCTTTAAGGAACCAAAGAAAAAGTATTATACACTTTGTTCTGTTCACATATGAAAACAAGTCCAAATCACAGGGACAATACTTTTCTGGCCTAAAATAGAGATGTGGGGTCTTTCACAAGAAGCCTTTTTTCCCCTACCTCAACTCCACTTGTAGACATGAAATCAAAAGCTGAGAAAAGCATCTTTACAAAATAGATGTTAAGTCTAACAGTCAGATTTTTAAGTCAGCGATTAAAAATTATAATTTTATAGCTCTTACCCTCAAAGCAACAATAAAAATTTGTATTTCCTAAAGCCACCTTTTAGAAAAAGGATGCACACAGAGTTTAATCGTGGTCTAGCATAACAGAACTAATGGCAATGGGGGAGGTTTACAATGTTGCTAAGTAAAAATAAAGTAGGCTGTTAAACTGTCTCTGTAGTATGATCCTGTTTCAATAAAAATTATTTGTGTAAATCTTGGCATAGAGAAATTCTAGCAGTATAGATAATAAACCTGGTGTTAAAATATTATGTGCAGGTATTATAAAAGTACATAAAAATAAATTTCATTTTCTTTCATTTGCCTTTTTTAAATTTTACATATTACAATATTTATTTTGTCTTTGTGCTGTGCCAGTGTTTTGTTAAAGAACATTACTATTACATATATTGTGCAGGGGGAAAAAAGTGAGGCAAGCCAAGGAAATTCTGAAGTAAAGAAATTTGCTTAGAAAAGAGACACACAAGTAAAAGCTGAAAGACAGTTCAATGGAATGCCAAAAGGGGTTCCCTATTAGAAAGTCAGTGAAGATCTAACATCTGATAATTTTAGTTTTCTATAGAAATATGAATTCTACTATGTAAAGATTTATTCCTTGCCAACAGATAATTTAGTATAAACCCCACCTGAAAAATAACAAATATGACTACTATTATTGTTATTATTACTACAATGTTTAATGAGCATTTGCTATGTAAAATATTAAAGAACTAGGTATAGCAGCCATAGCAAGACAGCAGCCGTTTTGAGGAAAGATGACATTTTGAAGGGCACAGCTATGCCCTAGTTTCGTTTCTGGGCAGAAACTACAACATAAGGAGAAACAAAACCTAGCTGGAACCATGACAGCTATCCAATCAGGGTGGACCCTGCCCCAGGTGTGAAAAGTCCCCGCATCCTGTCAACAAAGTACAAAAACAGCTGGTTGCTCTGGGAGGGGGTCCCTCTCTCAACCTGGTGAGACTGCTGTGTCAGTATCCAGGCAGAGTTGGGCCCTAGCTTAAGCTAGTAATAAAGCCTTTTTGCTTTTGCATCTCTGGCTCCGTGTGGTCTTTGGGAACCCCGGATGGAGTTGAGGCGCCAACTCCTAACAGCTATAATACTGTACAGAGTGCTAAGTGATTTGTACACATCATTACTTATAATTCTCACAACATTTCTTACATAAAAACATAACACCTGACAACAATACAGCTGACATATGCTTCACCAGAAAGAGAACTTTTTGGGGTTTCCCTTTCTAGTTTGATTATAATTAAGCATAATTATTGAAAGTACACTGCAATTTCATATAAATATGCTCAGTTGTTTTTAAAAATTTGCAATTCAGACCACAAATGTGATTCAGTCTCTTAGTCTAACTGCCAAAAGATTATTACTTTTAGTCCTGGCCCTGGAAGATGGAATGAGGGGAAATTTGGTCCCTTTGGACAAATTTCTTGGAATTAATCACTTGAACTAAATCTATTGGAAAATAACGTGTGTATATATAACATTACCTATTACTGTATTGTAAGAACTTCATTCTTTAAAAAAAGTCATTATTGGGGGCCTCCCTGGTGGCGCAAGGGGTTAAGATGCAACCTGTGAAGAAATCCACAGCCTCTGCAGCATGAGTTCGATCCCCGGCGAGGGAGCAACCCACATGGCGCAGCAGACCTCTCTTGACTGGCTCGCTGCTCCCCTCAGCAGTGTATTTCAGGCAATCTGCCTATTCTGTTCCCCACTCTGTCTCTGGTGAATCCTCTCACCCCCACACCTCTGGCCTTGTACCCCAGTTCTTACATGAATAAATAAATCTTTTTAAATATGCATTATTATTATCCTGTTAGTACTTTCCACCATCTTATTTGAGAATATATTTTCTCAAATATGTATCTTCTACAGAAAGTCCACGTAGAGTTCTTTTGAGGCATAAAGATAAATAATCAATCTTCTGTTCCTTGGGCCCATCCTATCAGCCCAGAGGTACTTACTTTTCTCAAAGGAAGGATTCAACGACCCACTGGTGCTTGTGTTTGCTGCTGGCTCTGCGGATGGGCAGCACAGCTCACCATTTCCCATGGAACAGGAGCAGCAGCCTGTAAAACAACACGTCAAAGGAGAGCCCAATCACAACAGAAATGGACAGCTTCAGGAGATGCCAAATAAAACAGAAAACAAAACTTACCAAAAGTTTTATTCAAATGTACATACACAGAAGTGAACAAATAAAGAGTAGCAGACAGAGGATCAACTCCTTTAGATATTTTTCCTCTTTGTATAAGACAAGGAAAAATGTCTTTATATTATCAGTTTCTTTTGTGCTTTGGGAATCGAGAATTTTAACATTTTCCTAAAATACCGCATTTATTTCATCACTCCTCACATTAATGCTTTATTGCTTATTGCAGTTAAATTCAAACTCCTTGGCCTAAATTTGAAAGCTCTCTAGGACTTGGCTCTCTCTCCCTATTCAACCACCCCTGCTATTCAGTTTTTTCAAGACAATTTTTTAGTGTTCTCCACAAACCCCATTCTTAATTGGGTCTCAGCCTAAATAAGTTTGCCATGGAATTCCCATTCTTGTTAATTCATCCAAAGTTTCTCTTTGGTCAAAACTTACTTCTCACTTCTTTTAAGAACATGTTTCTACAAGTTTAGAGAATGCAATAGAAACAATTACATTCTTTTTTCTTTTCAAATAAATACCACTGAAAATCTCTTGTTGGCTTATAGGTAGACTGGTTTACAGAGTTCATGCCGAGAATCTACTGTAGTGCAGTAATTTTTTCCCTGTGTATTCAGAGAATTGCATGCAGTGCATTTTACACACATATAGACATGGTGCTCTTTGACACAGATTATAATAGAATAGTAACTTTGCTAATAAAATTTAGTGTGGGGGAAAAAAGAAATAATTCTTAGGTAGAAATTTATTGATAATGTGTTTTAATTTTCAGTAGTGTTCTTAAAAAGAAAAAGATTCCAAACTACAATCTATAATAAGCTATACAAATGTTTTTCTAAAATTAAGATAATGATGCTACCTCAAGGTTAAAATAAAACCACAGATTAGTAGGAAAGAAAATAGAGATCATCTGTGCCCAGCCCTCTTATTTTCAGAAACTTAAAGGTTTAAATCAGCTAAGGAAAAAACTGTTAAAAAAAACAGACAGAAGGCCAGCTATTGCAATGACATACATGTAGGGAACCCGAAAACATACATACACACACTCGCACACACACACAACAATGGCCACCATGAAAAATACTATGGCAGTTTTTTCCTTTAGACATAAAGATTATATAAGTAGCTCATTAGCCTTCTCTTATTAACTGAACCTTTAATCTCATGTTAAAATAGGTTAATTTCCCTTTCAGTTATAATTCTACACTTATGTGCAAATCATGGAGCTCTTGCAGAGGTGGCAGAGGTGAGTGAACTAGTTTGGGTTAATGAGATTGGATGGGGGGTGTAGCCAGGATACCTAGTGTGTCATGTGTTATTACTACTAGCCAAGCAGAAAAGAACAGGATTTAAGGAAGGAAAAGAACCAGCAGATTTAACAACCTTTTCTCTAGGAACATGAGTGAACAGGTATATAAACAATTGCTTTGCCATAGCAGTTCCCAAGATAACTTCAGAAAACCCTGGTGTATCCTATCTACCTATCCATCCATTTAACAAATATTATTAAACAGATATAGTCAGCCTGGTACCAGGCTAGGTGCAGAGGCTATAAAGAAGGGCAATCAGTCACAGCACTTACAGTCTAGTGGGTTATGTACATCACTTAAAAAGCAATTATAAAAGAGTGAGATAAGAGGAGTAGGAAGTATAAACATTACAGAAGCTTTCCTATGGAAATAAGTGATAGCTGTCTTCTATACTAAATAGCTGTCTTTTATACTAAAACTACAAGCTAGTTTTCTTGCTGGAGATAATGATGACAAGATTTAAGCAACATCTATGGTATAGAATTTGCTATTTTTAAAAGACAGGTAAAGAGATAGCAGCAGCAAAAGTCTCTGGGCTTAAGACATTTAGTTTAGGGCTCCCCACTCAGGGGATTAAGAAAACTTAGAGCCAGCTGAACATGGGGGTCTAAAAGCCCTGCCTGAAAACAAAACCCAGACTGTTTTATAAAATAAACATAAATGTCCACAATTTAAAGTGAGGAGGGTAAGGATACTGGGCATGATCAGAAAGTTTAGACTTAGGGAAAACAGTTTTTAAAATTTTGGTGAAAATATAACATTTTTGAGTTTCCATTTTAAAAAGGAAAATGGTCAAGAGGGTTCAAAAGAATGAAATTTTGATGCTATATTCACAAAGATTTACAAATAGGAATCCAGTAATGAACTTGCAAACCCTTTCTATTATTGATTATGATTCAAGTTCCTCACTGACAAATATTTGTGATATTGCAATCTTTAATAAAAATTAATATTAATATTTAATTAATATTTAATTAAGGTCATACTTGTTTCTGGGATAGAACTTGTAAAAGGTTCAGGTTCGCTTATTGGCACAGGACTCTCCTCAAAAGCAGTGTTTCCAGGCTCTGCTACTTTGTGGTTCTGAGACTGGTCAAATCCTTCATAGCTTCCTGCCTGGGTGGTACGGTTCATGCACATGAGTGACACACCAGCTATAACAATGCTGCAGAACAGGGTGACGGCTGTGATGATCATCTGCCAACATTGGGAAAAGACTATTAGGCCACCTTTACAATCCCATCTTGGTAGTAGAGAAGGTGAAGGGCACTTTTTGGTGAAAGATGCAACATCTCTATAGTTAAAAATGCTCTAAAGTAGTTCTTTAAAAAGGGTAGGCGTATGTAAAATATGTAAGTTACCTAGAGAAATTATGGTTTGCTTTTAATATGAGGTTTCAAGATGTTTCTCTCATACAACAAAGTCACAGATTTCCTCTACAAGTAATCTAAATGTTTGCTTACAAACCTTTTCTTTACTTCATCATTCTTGCTTACTTTATTACATCATTCAACGTACTCCAGAAACTAGAGACTTTTCATGGTACTAACACAAAACATAAATAATTATAGCTAATATAAATTGAGTACTAACTATAAACTAGCACTAGTTTAAGTCCTTTATATGTATAATCTTATTTATTTTCACAGCTCAGTAAAATTCAAAATTATAAAACAAAAGGATAAATCAAAATCATATGAAAAGGTTTTTATAAAACATACATCCTTGGGCCCTTCCCTTGGAAAATTGATTTATTAAGTCCTATAAGCCTCCCTCTTGAGACCTTGTTTTTTCTTTTTTTAAAGATTTATTTTATTTATTTAATGCATCCAAGAGCTGGGGTGTAGGCCAGCGGTACAGGGGGCGGGAGTGGGGTTAGAGGATTCACCAGAGACAGAGTGGGGAGCAGAACAGGCAGACAGATGTACTGAAATACTCTGCTGAGGGGAGCAGCGGGTGAGAGAGGAGAGGTCTGCTGCACCATGTGGGTTAGCTCCCTGGCTGGAGATCGAACTCATGCTGCAGTGGCTGCAGACTGCTTCATAGTGCTGAGACTTAACCCCTTGCACCACCAAGGAGGCCCTCAATAGCTTTTCAAGCACACTTTTTCCTAGATACTTTTGGTCTGAAATTTGTATGTGTGCTAGGATTAAAAGTCAAGAACTTAGCTTTTATTATTATTACTGCAAACTCATTAAATGACTTTAATTACTCTTTCCGCCAATAGAGGAAACATAATTCATAAGTATGTTTGAGACCCAGTAAGTTTCAAACATTTAGAAATTCTCTGCTAAAAAAATCACAGACATGTAAAACATTATCACATTTAAGGGGTAATTTAAGAAAGTAATAAGGATCGCCAGTGTGATATTCAAAAAGTTGGAATAGATTTTCAAAATTAATTTCAATGGAAATATATCAAAACACATTTACAAGCTAAAAAGGGATTCTCAATATATAATCATCTATAAATTCTTCTTACCTGCTCTTTCCCATAAAAAAAAGCCGAGTCAATGCTCTCTCCATCATGTTTCCCTGTTATCAAAAGAACACCAACAAGGAGAGCAGGAATTCTGTAACAACAGGGGTTTAAAGGGAAAGAAAGGTGATTAATAGCAACTTTGTATATGGAAACAAGTAAGGGAACAGAAAACTACCAACTTACCCCCAGCCAGATATTATGATGATTCCAACAGGAATTTGCACCCTCTCTCTCTTTTTCAAAAGAAACAAAGAAATTGCTAGAAGCCCTAAGAACAAGAAATAGAGGTGAAAGATCATTACTGTTGATCAGATCACGACGCTTTAACCAAGTAGTCTATAGCATTTGCCCTAAATTTTATTTTTTTATTTTTTTAAAGATTCATCTATTCATGCATACAAGAACTGGGGCACAGGCCAGAGGTGTGTGACAGCAGAGACAGAGTGGGGAACAGAACAGGCAGACCGACCGAAATACGCTGCTGAGGCGGGCAGTGGGCAAGTCAGGAGAGGTCTGCTGCACCATGTGGGCAGCTCCCCGGCCCTAAGTTTTATTCCTTCTAAGTATATGCTGTCTGTCCCCAATATTTTGAAGCAAGTTATCTTGCTCTAAAGTCATTCATGTTTTCCCCTCTATATTGCTGACTTATTCAGATCTTTTAATTTTATTCTTGATTTTTTTCCCCAAAGCCCAAATCATTTTATTCTTTTGACTGATATGTCTAGAATCTAAGTGTACTTGGATAATAAGTTTAACTGCATACAGAAAAATTCTGAAACTAAAACACCCACATTCTGCTGGTGCTAAGAAGCATAGGAAATTCTTAACCAGGTTATATTTGCAGAAAATGTCCCAAATCTAAATGATGGACCTTAGTAAAAATACAATATAAACTTAATAAAAACCAAAACAAATGTTTTAAAATTTCTGAGCTTTCCTTAAACCTTGTATGTAATTATTTATACAAATAACATCTTATTTAATAAATTCTGCATAGCTATATATTTTAGGGTTATTTCATTTCACACATAGGGAAATAGGTTTGCCTAAGTCACACAGCCAGCAGAGGGCAGAGCAGAACTAGAAACCCAAACTCTGACAAAAGGTAAGTCTTCCAACTCTATCAGTGTTTCTAAATTTCAGGATTCCTAAGACACATGTTACCAGACTTGGAAATACCTACCAGAAATTTTAAGTCTTCTTGGTTTATTTTCAATGCTAATCATCTGAATGCCTATCTTATAAGCAAAAGTAGTCTCATGATTCCAGGGCTTACATTTGATCTTACATTAAGTCTGAACCAAATGAAGGCCAAATGATATCACAACACATAGTCCAAATGAAGTTTCTGTGGTAGTTTGATGACAAAAAACCAATGAGATGATCAGGTCATAAACCCACATGTGGAAGTAAAGGCAAAGCAAACTAAAGAAAGGAAGTGAATTCTACTTTACATTTCAAGCTGTCATTCAGATTAGGCCTTTGTCATACCAATTAACATTGCTAATTAAAATTACTGAATTTGTAGTTTTGTTTGAATCTCACCTGTTTCTTTGCTTTAGTTTTAAATATTAGATTTTGGATGTATATAAGAAAATCACACCTAGGCCTATGATTGTATATATTAGGTAATGCTATGCTAGAATTAACACCAAGGTCCTTGAAAACTTTTTTTTTTGGTCCTTGAAAATTTTTTGTCTCTATAGAGGATCACCATGTTACTCAAGTTCAGAAGATAAAGTACTATAACTGCTCCTCCTAAATAAACATGCATACTCTATAAAAGGCTTCCAAATTTCAGGGAAACAAATAACCAATTACAAAAGTATGCCAACTGTGTTACAGTAATCAAGGGCACTCTTTAAGTTTCTAATAACATAGGTTGAAAGGAAGAGATGTGAATAGTTACTATATATATATATGTAGAAACATATCAACAAACCACCAACTTACCCCCAGTCAGATTCAATGACTATTCCTACAGAAATCTGTATTCATCATTCCTGATTTGTGAACAGACTGATATTTAAACATACCAAGTCTTGCTGTGACTCTCACCTGCCAGGTTGTGAGTACTCATGTTCAAACCAGTTAACTCTTTGGGGCCTTATGTTCCTCACTTTCTAAACGAGGGTCTTAAACTAGACCAGTTTTTTTCCAAAAGTGCAGAGACTATAGGAGGCACAAGGGTGAAAATTTGGGGGCCAGTTTTGTGTTAATTTTAACAAGTGCTTAAAAAATTTAGCTAGTATATGAAACTCGCGATTTTTCTGATAGGTCTCAATTTACAAAAGTAAAAAAGTGAGTCAATTTTAAGGGGAAAAAAAGGCTAACTAATGTGCAGATATGGCAAAAATCATAAGGTTGGTATGCAAATGAGTAAAATTGAAAATGGCAGAATAGGATGATTTTAAATTACATTTTAAGTCTCAAGTTTTATTATATCATAATAATCTCAAGGTTAAAGGGCACATTCATCCAGGTCAGAGAATTAATAACGCTTTATACAAATATTGGCATGCATGATTGAAGAGGACTTCAGGGAAACTTGGGGCTCTCTATTGATCTATTTGCTGCTGTCTTATTCTCATTATTTATCCTTAATAAACTTAAGTATCATTAGAGATCAAGCTGGCTCATCTATATCTGAAAGTAAGAAAAAAGTCTCTGGGGTCTTTTACCTTGATGAATCTTATGCTGTGCAAGGTGTACCTGCCTTAAAAAAAAACACAAACCTCCTGTTTGCACTGAATTTTTCATTCTGTAATGAAATGGTTGCTTTACTTCAAAAGGCTATTGACTTAGATGGGCACTGCTTTTGATCCTGAATGCATGAAATCAAAGGTCTGTCCCCAGTAACCACTTCCTGACACCTGCCTATTAACAGTGTCTCTAGCTGGCCCTATCATCCTACAGTTTCTTTTCATGTGCCTTTTCACATGTTCACATTTGTGATATGAATACAAACAGCTATATGAAATGTTTTACAAACATACTAATATAAATGCATTGAAACAAATATTATATCTATAAAATAGCAATGTGCTACAACATCTTGAATATCCTATTCTGGAGCCAGTTGAAATAAGAAAGTCTTTCTTACTTGGTTACTCTTTCATTTCCACCCCCTTTTATTTGCTCACTTTTTTTGTTTTCATATCATCCTTTCCCCCTCTGCATAATGATACAATCCAATTTATGAATGCCTACCTTATATCAGGCATAAATACCCCTATTTCATTTAATTCTCAAAATAACCCTATAACGTGCAATAATCCATTCTAACAGACAAGGCTACAAAAGTTAAGTAATTGGTATAAGCAAGAGCCAGCATCTTCCATTAAGTTCACTTGGACTGTGAAAGTAAGCCCTGCAACACACCTTACACCTCTCTGCCCATTCTTTTCTCCATCAGTCTGTGTCTGCTTTCTTGGTGTTTCCAAAGAGAATCTGTATTGAGACAGCCTAGAGTCAGCGACAGCAAGGAAAAGGACCACGAGACTGGGAACATGCAGAAAGAGAGTACATTAGGAACAATTCAGTCATGCAGACTGCTGGTATCAGTGGGTGTAACTGCCTGAGTGGAAGCCTTAATCCCACACTATTAAACTTCAAACAAATCACTAGAAGTTGAAAACTTTCATGATCCAACTTACCTGTCCACAGGTAGGTGCTATAGAGGGAGCTGTACAATAGAACAAACACCAGGATTTGTCCAACAAAATTTTTTTCTTTAACAAAATTCCATATCATCATTCCAGCACAGACAATAGACTAAAGGAAAAAAATATGGGAAAAAAGCGTCATATTTTATTCACAACAAATATAATTTTCATATTAAATCATTGCTGAGTACTGTCAGCAACTGCATACTAGTTATACTAAAACTTCAAGTTTTATGATTAAAAAAACTTTTTATGCAGAACCTTTAACAGCATAAATATTCAACTGGAACAGAAATGACCACATTTTAAATACTAGTCTTGAACTTAGTAGTGGTTTTAGAAAGTGTGAAATTTCCTTCCATTATAATTTGAGACATACAAAGATTTAACTGGAAAAAATAAGATCATGGGAACTCAGTTTTTAATGATTCAACTATTTCTATTAAAATGCATGATTATCATCAGATGTCATTAACTTCAACACTATATAGTTTAATACCTTATATATAGTTTAGCAAATTAGGCAAAATTAATTGTAGCCAAGTTGTAACTGGTAGCATGTGGTGATGTTTCTGTGGGAAAAATCCAGCAAAGTAATTTCCATCTCTGTAGTAGAATAATACATGAGAAAAGCATAGTTCTGAATATATTTGTTGGTTTACTAACCTGCGCAATAAGTAAATTGGTTGTAAGCATATGTGGAAGCTGTTTGTATTTCTTACTCAAAAGAAGGATAGCCAAAGACCAGATCTTAAAAGACAAAAGGTTCAAAAGTTAGTCAGGTTTATTAATCTTTATAATTAGGTATTAAATAACTCATTGATTAACCTCTTAAAAGAAATCTCTTTATCCTGGTTTGGAAAAGAACTTTAAAATTTTATTTACTTTAAACTGTCTAGTTCCCAAAAGAGTGTTTTTTCTGTTTTGTTTTGTTTTAAAGATTTTTACTTATTTATTTACACAAGAACCAGGGTATAGACCCGATTCCTGGGAGGGTGAGAGGATTCACCAGAAACAGAGCGGGGAACAGAACAGGTAGACTGACTGAAATACACTGCTGAGGGGAGCAGCAGGTTAGACAGGAGAGGTCTGCCACGCCATGTGGGACCCTCGCCAGCGGGCCGGGATGGAACCGGCTCTGCAGAGGCTGCGGACAGCTTCACAGTGCTGCGCTCAACCACTGACCCACGAGGGGAGGCCCCCCAAAAAAGTGTTAAGGTAAATTACTATCCCTAAAGAAAAGTAAAAAGCATAGAGAAATACTATTGTAAATTAATTGTCTAAAGATGTCATGGTCTGTAAGAAACTAATGCCTTGACCAGGAGTGGGACAGAGGTTCATAGTCAACTCTTCAGGAAAAGAGCTTAAATGGGAGATGCAGTTACAATACACTATTCTAAAGTTTTCCCATTTTGATTTCCTCATACTAACTCATGAGTATCTAAATTCCAGTCATTCTTACTTCAATCAATATACATTGCCCACCTTAAGACTGCTTTGTGTTCCTTATATTTAAAAACATTACATTGCTATTCCATTTACACCATGGCCAGCAAACTATCCTGGTTAGTTTTCTGCCTTCCCCCCACCCCCGCAATGTTAATTAAAATGTATAGTCTCTCTCTCCCCAGATTGCCTTCTTATCAGTGGGCACAGATTTTAAGAATATGCAAGTTTAGGGCCTCCCTGGTGGCTCAGGTGGTTGAGCGACGCAATGTGAAGCTGTCCGCAGCCTTGGCAACGCGGGTTCAATCCCGGCCCGCCAGCGAGAATCCCACATGGCAAAGCAGACCTCTCCTGTTTTGCCTGCTCTCCCCTCAGCAGTGTATTTTGTCAGTTACCCTATTTTGTCAGTTACCCTATTTGTCAGCGCTGTCTCTGGTGAATCCGCTCACCCTCCCGCACATCTGGCCTGTACCCTGATTCTTGTATAAATAAATAAATCTTAAATAAAAAAAATTAAAAAAGGAATATGCAAGTTTAATTTCCTAAAATTACTCTAATTATGCATATATTTGTTGCCAATATACATGTTCATCCCCACCTCTGTTCTTTTAACAGTAAAAAGTTTTTTTTTCAGCCAGAATGTTTGAATTCAATGGCGACTTGATCTTTAAGATAATCTAGTTGTCAAGTATTTATGTATTTAGTTTGAAGTAGATACATTCAAAAAGTTTCACTAACATTAAATGGGTAGTTGGCCGTGATCCCGAAGATCCCTTCCAACCCCAGACTTCTATAGCAAGTGGTATTTGTATAGTGATTTGCCAACTGCAGAATGCTTTCCATACATACCGTCTTACGTTATCTTTAAAACAGTTCAGGAAAATAGGTAAAATGTATCTCTATTTTAAGAGATAATGAATCTCTATAAGAGCAAATGAATCTTAGCAAGATTGAGGTAATAGATAATAGAAGTAGTTTATGATACATATCTTGAAGTCAAATCCAACTCTGACAAAATCTCCTATTTTGTCTGCTATACAATCTAACTCTCAACTGGAAAGACAGAACTCAGAAGCCTGTTGTATTTTATGGGGAGGCTTCAGCTTTCTCTGTTGCATAATAAATCAGATTTTTAAATCCCTAACTTTCTGTTATCAAGCTATTCTCAAATTCATTCCGTAGTTTTCATTCATTTTATACTGCAACACACTTACCAAGGAGACCAGGCTGATAATACTTATATCAAAACTAACATTCTGGATGGCATATGCCAATGGCTTAGGGTCCATAGTGGGGAAGGTCAGTAACCAGGCAGAAACGTACATGATTGGAGCAGACACAAATGTGCTTATTACCATCCCTGAGGTTATCTGCAAAAATGATGTCAAAGTGAATCACACTCTCATTTAGACAATTACCTTAAAATTTAAATAGCCAGAACATATTAAGGCATTCAAAAATAAAAACAAGAGCCAGAAAAAGGAGATTTAGAATCCAGAATATTATCAAATACTCCCCTTTCCTTAGAGTCCTTAAAAGAAAACATAGTTAAGTTTCCTTGGAAGCTCTTCTAAGCTAAGCTCAAGTTATATTAGTATATAATAGAGACATTCACTGCTGATGGTTATCTTCCAGGTTGTAGAAAGTAAATAATATCAGTGATCTAATGAAACCAATGTCCAGTTTCCTTCTATGCTATTTCATAAAATAGAAGGCAATGAAAGCAATTCAAAAAGAGAAAAAGTGAATGTCAATATTTTATAGATTAAGTAACGAAACTGACCTTCATCAAGCAATTTTAGCTCCTTCATATTATGTTTTAAAAACATTGAGTCTGATGAGGCAGATAACAAGTATAGTTAGTGCTTAGACACTAGCAACTTGGTGTTAAATGTTATTTTAGTTATTTAAAACAATTGATTATATGGTGCTTTGCATTTGGTGATTGATTAAACACATTTTTCTCCTCAAAATTTCAAGTTACCTTTCTGTAAATAACTTTTAGGCTTAATTATAAATACAGCAATAATATACTTGAAAACAAGAAAGATTAATGAATAAAATCATGGCTAAGTAAAGATCCTAGATTAAATAACTCTATTGTTGAATGATGCCTCCTTACTTATAATGAGGTAGTTTACAGACATCAAATTGTCCAAAAAGAAAGCTGATTCTAAGGGTCAGAAAAAAGACAAAATTTGCAAGCAGATCATATCTGAGGCATCCAGGGAAGAGCCAAGGGAGAGGTCAAAACAGGGGAGGGAAGAGAACAAGGGACTGTGGTGATGGTCACGGGTGCTATGGTGGTGGGAGAACTATGGGGACTACACCTGAGGGGAGAAATCAGATACTGTCCAAAAATTAACAATGATGTAAGAAAATACATAAATAAATTTATGAAAAATAAATAATGTAACTAACAAAAATGCAGATTCCTGTGTTTAAAAAATTAATTTTTCTGCTAACCACACAAACAATCAAACTTAGAAAGCAGTATATACATACAATCTCTACTTCCATGTTGAACTGTGTTGCAAAGATAGCCACTCCTGGTGCTACAGGAAAGACACCATACAAGAATGCATAATTCGATAAACTTGTATGGTTCACTACACTGTCGCCCTTGTCCAAGAGTTCCACCATTTCTCTGCATAGAAGTGGCAGCACCAGGCTGAAGAAACAAGAAATGCATTATTCACTTGATATCAAAGCATGCTGGTCCTTAAGTAGTAGATTGCTTTAGTAAACTTGGCACTAGGTCATTCTTCTCTACCCAGGAGGTATTATCTATTTGCACACACACATATGTTCTGCATGCCAAATGAGGGTTCTTTGTTGTAAGAATCAAGAATTCAACTCGGAACCATTTAATGTGGAACAATACTCTAGAAATACTTCAAACATAAGGGATTAGGAGAAAAAAGAGGACTGTTTTACAAAAAATTATTTTACAAATAATCTTCTTTTTTGGAAATACTTGTTTGTTTTTTTAAAGATTTATTTATTTATACAAGAACTGGGGTACAGTCAGAGGCGTGGGAGGGTGAGAGAATTCACCAGAGACAGAGCAGGGAATAGAACAGACAGACAGACCAAAGACACTGCTGAGGGGAGCAGCGGGTGAGGCAAGAGAAGTCTGCCACACCATGTGGGTTTCTCCCTGGCCAGCCGGGAATCGAACCCACGCTGCAGAGGCTGTGGACAGCTTCACAGTGTGGCGTTAAACCCACTGCACCATGGGGAGGCCTGAAATATTTGGTTTTTTTTTTTCATTTTATGTCCAAAGATCTAGCACTGTTTCTGCTGTAAGATAGATGTCTTGGATGACCAATTCAAGAAAGTTCACTTAGTTCAACTTAAATGAAGCCCATATCCTTCGCATATTGCCAGAAGCATTGGTGGCACATATTGAGGCGTTTATTTCTGGATTAGACTATGTGGATTTGGACAGGTGCAGCAATCCTGTCCAGATGGCACCAGATGGTGGTGACCCATCTTGCTTTCTCTGAGACACAAGGCAAAAGGAAGCAGCCATACAAATAGTTTTCTTGCAAAAAAATTGTGAAAAATTATATCTGCTTTCTTTATTAGATCATTGAAAGTGAAAAGAAAAAAAGATCAACTTTTTTCCAAGAAAATTACTTTTTGAAAAAAAATTGATCTTTATGTATTTTAATTAGGGATTTAAACAGTTCAGGTAATAAGAATGTTGCTCAATTAAATTCTAATACCAGTAGAAAAGTTGGTATCTTACAATTAACTCTTCATCTTTGTAAAGACAAAAAGGTTCGGCAAAGAGAACTGGAATAACTGAGGCAGAACAGAAAATTCATGAAATTCTGACTGGGTGAAGAGTCAATTAAACAAATCCTTCAGGATTCCATAGAAAGAGCTTATTAACAGTAGCTGAGCTAATGGAGCTTTCCTTTAAAAAGAACAAAATTGATAGCTTTGTCATAGTAGCACCCACAGAGACCCACCAGGACAGAGTAAAGAACTACTCTTCTATGTATTTTTCAATGTAAAAAAAGATGAAAATATCTAATAAAGATAAAAGACCCAGGAGAAAAGACTTAAAAAATGGGATATTTAAATTTTACTTATAAGTTGAAGTTGATAATATTATTGTAGAGCCATATTTACTACTGTGGCAATGCTAATCAATACTTTATTTCCAAAGAGCATAATACCACCATAACAATTTTCAGAACTTTCATTTTTATCATTTTGAAAATATAAACACTATTTCATATTGCACTGGTTTCATGAATTTAACTATATATGCCAGAGCTAAATTCAATAATTAAGTATGCCTCAAGTGCTTTGTGCTAATCTAGCAGTAAAATTATGTCACCTGTACCATAAAGTATAATTCCATGATTAATGAACTAAGTAAGCTGAAGAACTGTAAACAATTGAGTTGGTAAGAACTTTTTATTTGACAGGATAGGATCAGATGGTTGATAAGAATCATTCATAATGACTTACCTATATTTAAAAAGCTCAACCACCCTCAGAATTACAGAATATTTCTCCCAAACTCATGAAAAAATGTTTATATATAAAATTATTATTCTCATAACAAGCTACTTTAGGACTTTAATCGATTTAGAAAACTCAGAAATCTTGCAAAATCCCTTTAAAATATGATCAAACCAGAACATTAGGAGATACTAAGTTATATTAAATTCAAGGAAAGCCAATAGTCCTTGTCTCCTGACAGTAAAATGGAAAGAACAATCTACCAACATCACAGTTTCTTTTAAATCACAATTACTCAATTAGGAGGTCTATTATTATCTGACTATTTAAAGAAGAAAATAGTTGCAAACATAACCCAACGAACTGGAAGGCTTCCACAAAGTACAGTCCCCAAGATAAATAAGTGAAACTTACAGTTTTGCTGTGATGAGAAGAATCAGGACAACAAATGTTGACTTCTTTAGTTTCTTTATTTTTCCTACCATTGTAAGACCAAGATAAAATAGGGCTGATCCAGAAAAAGAATTTGCAAGTCCGTCAAGAAAATTTTCCATATATACGGGCACCTTTTGATCAAGAATAAAATTGAAGGCTATGCCAATGAAAACCATAAATACTATTGGGTTCTGCAATACACGTAGAAGTCCAAGTCCCACGATTTTTACTTTGTTTTGAGAAGCATTTTGAGTGTCTTTCCACTTCTGGATTTCACAGAAGATAAACCCTATAGGGTTTAACATCATAAGAGATACTGGTGCCACCAAATAAATATACTGAAGATATTCTGGATATGTAGTTTGATACAAAGCTTCAACTGCAAAACAAGGATTAAAATGGACTTTTAAGTGACCACCATAGAAATACATTAATATATTATGATATAATGTTTTCAGGGCTAAATTACAACATATTTTAAATTAATGTAAATAGTACAGAATGATGCTCATAGCCTACTTTTAGAAAATGCGCACTTTAGAAATAAAGCTGAAATGGAAGAAAAAACTATATTAATAACGTTTAGCATATAAAATGATAACCAAAGTTAAAATATTTTTAGTAAAACCTTCCTAATTTTTACTATCCAGTAGTAACAGCAACAAGCTGGTTGTTAATTCCCTTGAGAGAGGGTCTCATTGGAGTGGAGACGCAAAAGTCAGAGTACAGAGGGTTGGGGAGTGAGCTGGAAACAATGAATGAACAAATAGGCACTGAAATGATGGGGTCCAAGCTATACAAGAAAAGATGTGAAGATGGGGGACAGCTGATGGAAATTACAGGGGTCAGAGACTAGAGGTCCCTATGAAATCCAAGATTTATGTGTAGTTGGAAGTTTAGGAATTTGGAATACATCAGCTGGTAAGCTACTGAATTTAGTATTTCCCAGAAGACTAGATCCAAGATGAGGCCATGGGAGTTGGCGGCTGAAGCGGTATAGATGTAAACATCACTGGAGATGAGGAGGCCCCGGAACCAGGAGGGCAGAGAATTTGATATGTAGTGCACATGGATGCTAAGGTCGAACAAAAAAAGGGCAAAACTTGGGAATATAGAAGATGAAAGTGAGCCGGATGTTGAAGTCTCCAGTGAATGAGGAGGGATGACTAGACTGAGGCCAGCAGATAACAGAAATGAAGATCAGAGGTCTAGCCAAGCAGCATGAACCTCAAGGTGCAGTTTTTACCAAAAAAGCAGAGAATGATGCCCTAGCAGTGGTACTGGATGGCCAAGGCAGATGCCAGTCCTGCCTCCCACTGCTCATGTAGTTTGCAGGTGATGAGAAAATGAGCAGTCTCCATTTGAGAGGAATGAAAGGCTGTGAATGCCTTCAGAAAAGACCAGTGAAGATGCTGAGGAAGGGATGGAAAGGTGGAAATAAGAAAAGGAAGGGATTACACTAGAGTCATGTAGATGCAAATTTATCTAACCTGAATTCAAATACACTTTTAGGAAAACAAAAGCGTCATTCTTTCCATAAAGCATGTTCCCAAATGCAAACTAATTACATCACTTGTTCACTGAAGAACACGGCTCTATTAGACTTAGTGATGTGGTCCAATACACACGAAGTATGTGTGCTGTATTTTATGGGTGACTAAAGGGATTTTTCAAGGGTTTGACTATACACGATAACTTCAGAACCTAATCACTGCTTAAGATGAGTTTCCTTGGTGGGTTGGATCAGACTTCTAGCAATTTTTTGGTGAATGTGAGGATTGGTAGCCTGTTCTTATGTGGAGTGTGGCAACTTAGAGTATTGGAGTAAGCAAACTGGTCTCTACACATTTTTTGGCAATGAGTTCTGAAATTATTTAACCTAATACATGTAAAGGCTTATTCATAAATAATTAGAGGTTGAGAAAGATAAAAAAAGAACAGCCGTAATCACAAGGAGAGAAGCAATCATGTGAAAAAATGTAAAAGATTAGGTTTCTCAATTTACATTAAGATAAAGTGACACAGGTAGGAAAATATATTTGTTTACTTACTCAGGATAGGTTAAGTTCAGTTAATGTCATGCACATGTCTCGTTGAGTTATATAACTAGTTATATAAGATTTAGAATTCACCTTGTTCTCATTAGCTAAAACCTACTTTTTATACAATTCCAATCCTTTTTTCTTTCGGCTAAGCATATACAGAGGTCTATAATATTGCCAAAATGAAGCAGCGGTTGAACAAAACATATCTGATTACATAAAATTTCACAAATTCTTTCCACTGATAGCCAAATTCCATACATTAACCCTGTAACTTTTAGTGGTTTCCTTTCATGTTTTATAAGGTTTCATCTTAAAAGTAAAAAAAAAAAAAAAAAAGGCAGCATTTTTAAATTGATTTGCCCCTTGTATACAAAACTACATCATTCAGGGAGTATAACTTCACATCTCAATGTGTGCACATAAAAAAGCAGCACGTTTTGGTAACTATTTCTCCATAGCTATGCTTCTGCTGATTAGACATTCTATCTCCAAGGGAAAGCCATCCATATCTGCGCACCACTAGTTTTTAAAATAGAGAGTATATTTTTTGAAAAGCACAAGAATTTTCTCAAGTGGCCAAACTAAAATGCTTCAGGTCTTTCCTTTGACAAAGTACAGTGCACAATACCTCTTAAGTTAATGCCTTTCCCCCAGAAATTTACATTCCCAGCATAGTAGCACTTAATCACCATCATATAAAGGACACGAGAATGTTTTAAAAGCTCGATGCATATTTGAGAAATCGTATTTATTACATGTGACAAGTTCTTTCTTTTGCAGAATCTTTCATGTTTTCTACCTGCAATGACTAAGTCAAAAATCTCAAAATTGAAATGAGTTTACGTACCTGAATTTTTTTTGTTTTTTTCTTGACCAGCTCAACTACTTTATTAATTGCTGACAATATTATCTAAATTTTAATTTTTAAAAATTAAGGTTTTCCCACAGCTCTCACTGCTCACAAGAAAAACTGTGAAAGCTTCACTTTGACTCTTACAGGTCAGTCTTCACTACTGGTCTAGTTTATCTACCTCATCTATTTTTTTTTTTAATACTGATTGATTTGTGCATTTTTTTTTAAATTTATACAAGCACTGGGTACAGTCAGAAGCGCGGGAGGGTGAGAGAATTCACCAGAGCCAGAGCGGGGAGCAGAGCAGGCAGACTGAAGTACACTACTGAGGGGAGCAGAGGGCGGCAGGAGAGGTCTGCGTGCCATGTGGGACCCTCCTCAGGTGGCCGGGGAGCAGCCGGGGATTGAACAGGCGCTGCTGAAGCTGCGGGCAGCTTCGCAACCCAGCGCTCAACCGCTGCGCCACCGGGGAGGCCCACCTCATCAATTCTTTAATGTAAAGCCTCCTCAGCCACTTTAATGTCATTTGCATAGGACAAACTACAGATTAATAATTACTAGTTCTACAAGCTTATCATCCCCTGTATTCTTGAACTCTCTCCTTTCTTATCTGAGCCTCACCTACTAGTTAAGGTCTGTCTCTGGTACCACTTCTTCCACCAAGTCTTCAGTCCCCTTCTTTGGGTTGCTCTGGTAACTTGGTAACTTGTTTCATGTTATTGCTACCTCAAGAGTTTACTTTTTTTTTTTTTAAAGATTTATTTATTAATGCATACAAGAACTGGGGTACAGGCCAGAGGTGTGGGGGGGTGAGAGGATTCACCAGAGACAGAGTGGGGAACAGAAAAGGCAGAGTTTACTTCTTGGAGGCACTCTTTTATAAGGCCCAGCACAGGGTTGAGCAAATCTGAAGATACTTGCTGAATGGGATTAACTAACACATCCAAGGCTTCAGTCATAGTAAAAATGTATTTTGTAACAGCAATTTATATTTAATTGTTATTCATTAGGCCATTTCTTTTTTAAATCGAAATTTTTTCATATTCTAGATATTTATAAAGCAAGTTACTAAAGGGGTATTTAAAGTCAGTGGAACAAGTATGTGAAGGCATAAACAAATACTTGTTAAATTACTGTAATAGGGTTCAAATGAAATTTCAGTCCATTTCTGACATTCATTTGCATAATTACTTAATATTACACATTTGTCTGTAAATTGACAGTGCATTTTTTATTATGGGCCTGAAGATGGTTTTACAAATATGAAGGCAGTGACCTAAATCAACAAATTAGATTTATAATCATTATATCAACTATTAAGTTCTAATTAATTAATACTTATAAATAAGGTGGGGGGGAGAATCCCAACGATGAGGAATTATTATATAGCTTTGAAGAACTAAAAGACAAAATTAGCCACCTACTGTGGCTCCTATTTTGATTCCTGCAGGGTTTCAATCCCTAGCAAATAACACGAAGACCCAGACAAGATCATTCTATTATTTAATGGCATATAGTTAAATGCTTCATTTCCTTTGTTTACAGTCCTAGCACTAGAACATAATTATGATTAGTCAGGGTACTTATGCTATCAGCATTGTTTGAAGAATAAATTATAGGACTTAACTATGCCCTATTAGTATCTTTTAATGACAGAGGCAGGGAACCATTCTGATTTGCTAAAATCAACATTTCACCTTGGTAGATTTTCAGTTTCTTCTCACATTCAAATTTCTTAAAGTACCTTGGAAATAACTGTTTTAAATAGCCATGAGTTCTTTTTTAGTCTGTAATAATTCCCAGTATTATTCTGTCACTTGAATATAGATAAATCATTTTATTATAATTTTAAAGACTGTTATAAGTGTCATACTACAGAAGAAAAGGAAACATGACTGTTCTTTTTCTATATACACAAATTGACCTCCCTTCTCCTGAGTCACCTCTAAGTTGGACCAATGTTGGGGGACAAACGCAACCTTCAAAAGGACATGTCTATGAGCTATGATACTTATTTGTGAACAAGAGAGTGGGACTTCCTAAGAAAGGTCATGTAACAAATGGAAAGAAAGGTCTTCTCTAGGGACAGTCTTCTCTGTTCACCCTGAACAAACCAGGGGCAGATGGGCATGGACAGCAATAATAAATAACTTCGTTGAAGCATATGCACAGCTCTCCAGTTCTCTATCACATCTTTCCATTTGCAGATATATTAGAGGGTATTTCTGTCTATACTACTGGCTTCTGGTAAAGTTATTAAATACAACCTAATGTTACAAGAACTCATTGTTTATTTAAAAAGAAAAATTACAACACAAAATCTATAAGCATAATCATCAGGGAAATGTGGCTAGCCTGGCTGCTGGAAATATGATTATTACAGATTCATTGATTTAATGTGGGACATAAGAAAAGCAACAGTGACACATTGCTTATTTACAAATTCTGCCTCAACATGAAAATGGTTAAACTTCTCTAATGGGTCCTGCTATTCATTTTATGGAATATTTTTAGAATAATGTAAAAACAAAACTTTCATTCCCTCTGAAACTAATGTATAAGGGCTGGTTGGGTCTTCTGAAGATTAAATGAGCATGTTACATAACTGTGTGGCATAAAGACTACCCAGGATTTAGAACCTGAAGATCTAGGTTTGGGTCTCAGTCACCTGTTTGCTGTCTGACCTGGAATAAGACAGTTAAATCTCTGAAATCTCTGTAAGCTGTCTCCTTATTTGGAATTAAGGATAATAATCTTCCCTAGCTCAAATGCGATAAGTCTATTAGAAAGTACTCTTTAAATGATAAAATTACAAATGCTAGTTCTATTTAGTTGTGGGTTTACTGATCTATAAGATCATAAAACTATATACTTGAAATTCCTATCTAAGTTGCGATACATTGATATTTATTAAATATTTAACATTTTTATACTAAACCACATCTAAGCTCCTGATACCATAAATGCCTTGCCAGATTTACATTATTAATATTCTTGAAGAGATGGTCAAACACATTAACTCCGTGCCCTTTTATTTCCAAAGTATTAAAACACTTGGTTTACCCCTAATTTTGAAATTCAATTATTTTAAAGGAACACATGTTTAGTTCTGACTATTTACAGCTGTTATCTAGCATGTAGGCTTTCCTCTCTCATAAAACTTTAGTTTTACTCAGTTATTTAATTTTTTGGTATATCTCTATTTCTCATAAGTGAGATGAAAGAGGGTCAATGGGAGAAAAATAAAAAGTATAGTCCACTAGAATCCTTTTGGTGCCAGTGGGGAAATGGGAGAAATTTGAAAGTTAACAGTAGACTTCAATTGTCCATTTCAGTATGTTTCATTCAAGTCTCTGCTCAGAATATCATCAGAAAGGTCTTCACTGACCCCACCACCTCACTTCAATTAGTACTTCTCATTCTGATCTCTCTATACAACTTTATTTTTATGGCCCTTGTCTGATATTTTAATTTTATTATTTATCTTTCCATTAAAATGTAAAATCAGTATGATGAGAACTTTGGTCAGAAGTGTGCTCCCGGAAGCTAGTAGAGTCACTAGTAATATGAATGTGTGAATGATTAGATTCATAATATCCAGGACCTCATGATACATGATTAAAGTACAACATAAACTTTTCTTAGTGGCAGGGCATTTTATTTTTTATTTTTTAAAAAAAACTGCAGGGAAGGAGGGGATTTTGATTTTTATTTTTTTAAAGATTTATTTATGTATTTATTTATGCAAGCACTGGATACAGTCAGAAGCGCGGGAGGGTGAGAGAATTCACCAGAGCCAGAGCGGGGAGCAGAACAGGCAGAGTGACGAAGTACACTGCTGAGGGGAGCAGCAGGCGGCAGGAGAGGCAGGAGAGGTTGCGTGCCATGTGGGACCCTCCTCCGGTGGCCGGGGAGTGGCCGGGGAGCAGCCGGGGATCGAACCGGCGCTGCAGAGGCTGCGGGCAGCCTTGCAACCCAGCGCTCAACCGCTGCGAGTGGCAGGGCATTTTAAAAAACATAGTTTCTTTCTTTTCAAGAGAGCTCAGCATCCCAAATTGGTATGTTACTGTTTTGCCAAGAATATACACACAAAGAAACACAAAGCTAGGCAGCTTAAAAGGTTGGAATGGTAAAGAAAGAAAATTTGGAAAGGTAAAAATGCCCACATCATTTTTGTTCTTAAGAAATTAATTTGCATTAAAAATTTTGAATAACTCGCTCAAAAATAAATTTTTAATGTAAAATTATACATATATATTCTAGGTGACAAGAAAAATAAAGGAAGGGGAAAAGTCACTTATAAATTTCCACTTTTTCTGTATAAAAAGAAACATATTTTTTTACATAATTTAAATCAGAATCTAATCCTTCTGGAAGTCAAACTTCTTTCATATGTGATTACTAAGATAAAAAAGAATACTATAGACAGATGATTCAAAAAATTTACATGGAGGTGACATTTGAAGGATCCTCAAACTCTGAAGTTATGCAATTCAAGATTTCCTAGAGACACAAAATAACTATCACTAACAAATACTAAGTCTTTAATTCTAAAGGCTTACATTTTGTTACTTCTTAAAACACATGAATTTCTTAAAAACTTGAAAAATAAAAAATAACTTACCTATTGGATATCCCAACGCAAAGTCATTACTTTGTGTAGCAAATATAGGGAATAGTCCAGCTTTTCTAAATCGACTGTCAGGACTGGCGACCAATAAGGTCAATACACATACAATGAAAAATACAGAAGCTTTGGCAATTAAAATACTATATAGAAAAGACCAATCTACATTGGAAAAATTAAGCACAACCATGTTTTTAAATAACAAAGCTGGAAGTGCAAATCTGGAGACAAAATTTCCCAATCCTTTGGCTTGTGTTGATGTTATGACATTGGCCCTTCCTGCTATGTAGCCACAAAGGACTATGCCAAAGCATTCTAGTAAGGCTGGAAAAAGCCTTGTTATTGACATAGAAGGTGGGTCACCAGTGGAATTAAATCCATATGTTACTGTTGAAGACAATGTCTTGGTCATATTGGATGCCAAGGTTAAGTTCTCTGCAGGTAAATCAGAAAAAGAATTCATTTTCTTTCACCTTCCAACACCAGTCAGATATCTAAAAAGGAAGGAAGAATGATTCAATGTGACAATAAGACAAACAATAAGAATTCTTGTTGAAAAGTTACATTGGTAAACCTAGACTTACTAAATGGCCAGGTAAACATATATACTTCTTCAGTTACCATCAGAGTGAAATACAATATAAAAAAAGGGGGGGTACAGGTAATTGCCTCTCAAAGGTTGATGATCTCAAAATGTTTCTGTTACTGTCCTGTATTCAGAATGTGACACAGAATAATATTCAGAATGAGACACAATTATTACAGCAGCAGTTATGCGCTATGATGCCCAATGATCCACACTTCAGTCCCCTTAGTGGTTAAGAACATGGAGCCCACAGGCAGTCTCTCTTGAATGGCAACCTGTCTCTAAATCCTCATGAAATTTCAGAAATTCTTAGAGTTACATCAAGGAGTCACACTGGACAGAAGGGTCCTTGTCAGTTGTGGTCATACCTGAGTACAGGACAGGAAGAGAGTGCAGCATGGTATCATTTATCATCTTTGAACCAGTAACATAACTTTTCTGTGCTTCACTTTCCTCATCTACGAAATGGCAATAATAGTATCCACATAGGAACTAGAGATTATTCAAGTAAAGTCCATTATAATCACATCTGGCCAAAGTGATTATTTTTTTTTATTTTTATTTTTTATTTTTACATCATTGTTCATTTTTAAACAATATTTGCTTCCCCCACCCTCTCAAGTGTATTCCCCATAGTTTCCTTCACCAGTGCAGCCGTGCACCATCACCTCAGTCCCCTGTGCTCCTCTCTCCCCCCTCTAATCCCTCTCCCTTCTCCTCCCCTGCAGTATGTGTTTGATTTATAATTGTCTGTTTTTGCTTTGTTGTGTTTTGTACTGTTACTATTTTTTTACACTGATGTCTTATTTGGTTTTCCTATATTCCTGCTATAAGTGAAACCATCCAATATTTTTCTTTTTCCTTCTGGCTTATCTGACTGAGCATAATTCCTTCTAGCCTGATCACAAAGATATACAAAAAACTCCCACGGCTCAACAAAAACAAAATAAGCAATCCAGTCAAGAAATGGGCAGAAGAACTTAAAAGACATTTCTCCAAAAAGGAGACACAAATGGCCAACAGGCATATGAAAATATGTTCAACATCTCTGATAATCAGGGAAATGCAAATTAAATTTTTTTAAAGATTTATTTATTTTTATACAAGAGCTGGGGTACAGGCCAGAGGCGCAGGAGGGTGAGAGGATACACCAGAGACAGAGCAGGGAGCAGAACAGGCAGATGACTGAAATACACTGCTGAGGGGAGCAACGGGCGCGACAGGAGAGGTCTGCTTCATCATGTGGGAATCTCCTTGGCCGGCCGGGAATCGAACCCATGCTGCAGAGACTGTGGACAGCTTCACAGCACTGCGCTCAACCCACTAGGCCACAGGGGAGGCCCCAGAAATGCAAATTAAAACCACATTGAGATACAACCTTACACCAATAAGAATGGCACATATCAAAAAAACAAGCAACAACAAATGCTGGTGGGAGTGCAAACTGGTCCAACCACTATGGAAAGCTGTCTGGAGGTTCCTCAGTCTACTAAAAATGGAGCTACCATATGACCCGGCAATTCCACTATTAGGGATCTACCCAAAGGACACAAAAACACTGATTTAAAAGAACACTTATATACCTATGTTTATTGCAGCACTATGTACAATAGGTAAAACCTGGAAACAACCCAAATGCCCAAAAATAGATGACTGGATCAAGAAGATGTGGCATATATACACAATGGAATATTATTCAGCAATCAAAAAAGATAAATTCATGCCATTCACAGCAACAAAGTGATTGCTTAACAAAAGTTAAATATAACTTTTGGTAGAAAATAAGAATGAAAATAAAAATGATGGTATCCCACCTTATAACAGTCTCACATATTAGCCTTATTGAATGCCCCTTAGTCCCTTCATGCTACAGGGACTCTTACATGCAGTTCACTATAAAAATGTGCTTTTGAGGGCCTCCCCAGTGGAGCAGCTGGTAGAGCGCCACACTGTGAAGCTGTCCACAGCCTCTGCAGCACTGGTTCAACTCCCGGCCAGCCAGAGAGAGTCCCACATGGTGCAGCAGACCTCTCCTGTGTCTCCAGCTGCTCCCCTCAGCAGTGCCTTCAGTCCGTCTGCCTGTTCTACTTCCCACTCTCTCTCTGGTGAATCCTCTCACCCTCCTGTGCCTCTGACCTGTACCCCAGCTCTTGTATAATTTTTTTTTTAAATGTGCTGGGCCTCCCCTGTGGCGCAACGTGTTGAGTGCCACATTGCAAAGCTGTCCGCAGCCTCTGCAGTGCTGGTTCAATTCCCGGCCAGCCTGGGAGAATCCCACATGGCGCAGCAGACCTCTCCTGTAGCGCCTGCTGCTCCCCTCAGCAGTATATTTCGGTCGTCTGCCTGTTCTGCTCCCTGCTCTGTCTCTGGTGAATCTTCTCACCCTCCCCCGCATCTGGCCTGTACCCCGGTTCTTGTATAAAAATAAATAAATCTTTTAAAAAAAGTGCTTTTGTCTCCTCATCATATGCTACTCTCTACATAATAACACTTATTCACCTTCTACATTATATAGTTCAGGAGTCATTTTATTGTGTGAGGTTTCTCTGACCCCACTTTTAGTGCCACAGAAGTAGGGACTACGCATGATTTTGCTCATTGTTGTGTCCCTAATATGTGTATGTGTGTATACATGTGTGTGTGTATCTTTTTAACATATGACTAAATAACCTGCTCTGAAATAAGCCCTTTACCCTTTAGTGGAGCCATGTTCTCTTTTAGGAACTATCTAGTTCATGAACAGAAATCTCTTTTTTTTGAATGATAAAGTATTCTAGTTTCTTATTAAAGTTTCTTACTAAAGCAACAGCCCAAGATGACAAAATGGGTACTAACATGTTCTAAAGCTACTTATAAAATATGTTGTGAAATGTTTTATAGATGGTCAGAAAAACATTACACTGCTTATCAGACTCCTTTTTTATTGCCAGGGACACAATGTTCTGCAACTAATCATCTTTTGTTGTTGCTGTATACAAGCTAATCAATTTATTATAAGCAAGCAGTCATCCAAATAGTGGGGCTTCCATACAACTCAACAAAAAGAAAACTAATAACCCAATCAGTAAATGGGGAGAAGAACTAAATAGGCACTTCTCCAAAGAAGATATGCAAATGGCCAACAATCATATGAAAAAAATTTTCGCCATTACTTATCATTAGGGAAATGCCAAAGAAAGCTACAATGAGATATCAACTCACACCTGTGAGAATGGCTCATATCAAAAAAAAAAGAAAACCCAGAAACCTCTTACACTGTTGGTGGGGAAGTAGACTGACCCAACCTTTGTGGGAAAAAGTATAGATGTTCCCCAAAACACTAATAATGGATCTATAATATCACCCAGCAATTCCATTCCTAGGCTTCTACCCAAAGAACACAAAAACACTAATTCAAAAGGAACCCTGCACTCCGATGTTTAGTGCAGTAGTATTAACAAGTGCCAAGATATGGAAACAACCTAAATGCCTCACAACAGATGAATGGATCAAGAAGATGTGGTATATATACACAATGGAATATTATTCAGCGATCATAAAAGATAAACTAATGCCATTTGTGGCAACATGGATGGAAGTAGAAGGGATTATCTAAGCGAAGTAAGCCGGAAGGAGAAAAACAGTGGATAGTTTCATTTATATGTGTACTACAGAGAAACCACAAAGGATCAGATAAAAACAAACTTTAAGGGGCCTCCCTGGTGGCACAGGGGTTAAGCACCATATTATGAAGCAATTCCCAGCCTCTGCAGCACAAGTTCGATGCCCCGCCTGCCAGGGAGCAACCCACATGGCACAGCAGACCTCTCCTGTCTCGCCCGCCGCTCCCCTCATCGGTGTGTTTCAGTCAGTCTGCCTGTCCTGTTCCCAACTCTGTCTCTGGTGAATCCTCTCACCCCATCCCACCCCTGCATCTCTGGCCTGAACCCCCAGCTATTGTATGCATAAATAAATAAATCTTTAAAAAAAAAAAACAACTTTAAAATTGACTCTTGAAAGCTGACCACAGATCTGAGGCATCCAGAAGGGAAAGGGGAGGAAGATGGAGAGGGGAGAAAACAAAGAGGGAGGAGAGCACAAAGGACTGTGGTGGAGGACTATGATTGCTTTGGTGGTGGGAAAACTACGGTGACCACGCACCTGAGGGGAGAAATTCTATACTGTGAAAAATCAAACAAGGATGTAAAATAATATGCCATTAATTAAAAATAAAAATAAAAACAAAAAGCAAATGGTAGAGCTTCTACTGGTCTTTCAATTCCTTCGGCTTCTAATGACAGACTTTACTGTGATGGCAGCAGTGGGGTTGTAGGTCCAGGTACCACCAGCTACCGTTTTCATGCAGGAACCACAGTGCCAGATCTCCAATGGCTCCACCTTGATTTTGCCACAGAAGGAGCAAGTGTACTTGGCATGTTGGCTGATTTCAATATTCTTTGCCATTTTCCTGAGGGAAGCACCATAACAGGTCTTGTATTTATTGACAATTCCAACCGTCTCAGTGTGGTTAGCCACAAACTCAGTCTGAGCTCAGAAAGCCTATTCTGCTTTTATTAGTGATTTGAAATTAATTAACTAATTGCTAAGTTCTAAGTGATTATTCTGGGTTAACCATCTAAAATGATTTTATGTAAGGTAAAAATTGAAAAAGCTCATGCTTCTTACTATTTACAATAATGAAGTTAAATTCTCAAACACCCACATCACATTAAAAAACACTCAGATGGCATAGCAGAGACTGGCAACAACTGATATGTGGGGGTGTGGATGAGATAATTTTCTCTGTGCTACCCCTAGTATAAACTGAACCATTTTAAAACCTTATATTTAATCTGGATTAAATATTTTTCTACCAGGATTAGGTAGGAGTGGTCAAAATACACAAAACCTACAATATTCGCATACTTGAAGTTTATCAAATAAGCATCAAATTATATCCTGGGAAAGCTACATTGGTATAGGTACCCATAGTTGAAATAAGGAGCCAATGAACAATAAACAAAGGGTAAAATGTTTTGAGCTCTAAGGGGGGCAGGGATAAATATTAAAGTAATAAACTACTCTAATTCCCTGTTATTTTTTTAAAATTCCCTATATTTGCCAGGTACAACTTATACTATTAATAACTCCTTATTTGCATTACACTTGCAACTCAATGAATTCCAATAATTTTTTTAACCAGCAGTGGTTGTTCAGGTAAAAGAGTCAAACAGATCTTAACCCAGTTTGGGGCCTTACTGCTTATCAACTCTTTCACAAGAGTTAGCCTCCCTGAATCTTAGCTTCCTCAAATGTAAAATGAGAGTAAACTCCCACTTACGATGGGGATAGTGTGAGAATTAGAGATTTCATACACAGCATATTGCTATAGCTTATCACAGAGTAGGTCTTCAAGAAATGGTACCAGTTACCAGTTGCAATTTTGAGTTGTAATTCTGATTATAATAACAATGTAACATTAAAAACAATTCATTGTCCTATGCTAGTTCTTCAAACATAGGTGGTATTGAAGATTCACCAACTAAAACAGAGGGTCAAAAGTTTTTGCTTTATACTAAATAGTTAAGAGGAATTCCATTTAATTAGTTTGATCTCAAATAGCTGTCAGCAGGGAAAGGAAGACTCTTCATTTTGGTTGAGGTGATGGCTAAGTAGTTGTAAAAATGCCCAGGTTTAAACTTTCAATTAGTTGAAAAATCAAGAGAAAACTTTGAAAAGTAACGTGCCCCTTCCCATGAAGTTTCTTTTAATGTTCCTCAAAATGTTGAAAAAAGCAGTATCTGCTAATTGAGAGGAAATCAAAATAATCAAAAAGGACATAATAAAGTTTCATCTCATCTTAACCTTTTTCCCTCCCAGTGGGAGGAAAATATGCTTTCTAAAGCATTCTTTTATAATGAACAGGAACCAAGCAAGGGAAGTTTTAAAAAAAAATAGTATCCAGTCTTTTCATCTAGTTAAAAACAAGTTTTGTTACAGAACAAACAAGTTGACCTGAGACTGTAAAAGGGACCGCTCACCAGGTCCTGGAGTCGGGAAATGTTACACACAAGCCACTTCTGGTCACTGCATAGGTGATTCAGATAACATCATGGACCCACTGAAACTGTAAACAACTATTAAGTGAAAATGGGAAGAAGGTTCTGATTAACTTCAAAGATAAAGCTTTAAACTCAGGGTGTCTGTTTCACAAACACCCAATAGCCTTATCCCAAAGGGAAAGCACAGTACAACGAGGTACAATTAAAGCACTCTTCCACATCATCCACCACCCACCCACTCCCACCTACTAGCAGGGGACCAAATGTCCTCCCTGAAGACCCAAATGTAAAATGAGAGTAAGCTGGGGAGTGCTGAGCACTGCGTCCTTCCTCCGCTGGCAGCGACAGACTTTGTCCCTTCAAGATAAGGGTATGGAGAGTCTCTAAACAAATATGCCGCCCAGAGAGCTGCTGCCACCCAATGCCTGGGCTAGCAGCAGTGGAAATGGAAAAACAGCCGGGGGTGTTGCTGGGATTTAAAAAAAAAAAAAGTTGGTCGTTCAGCTTCCACAGGGCATAAGAATCACAATCCCATGGAAACTGAGATGCTCCAAAAAAGAGTAAGGGTGAAAATTTGATCACCACTCCGTGTATCTTGGGAGCAGCTCCCAGGATGCGCAGATACTGAGGCCAACCCGGGATAAATGGAAGAACCTGAGAAGTCAGGGTGTACGCACGTGCAATGAGGGACTCCTTAAATTGGGGGGTGGTAATTCTATCACCAGAGGGGAGAAGTCGCCCCTTCCCCCAGCTCAAGCCTTCCCCTGTGGTCCCAAAAGCCGGCGGCGCCTGGCAGAGGAGGACAGGTGCAGGCAGCGGGCTGCGGGCTTGGGCGCCACCGGCTGGCGCTGCCCACCTGTCCAGACCCGAGGGGACGAGGCACTGGGGACCATCAAGGCCGAGCCAAGATCCCGCAGGTCGGCGCCCCTGAGGTGCATCTCACCTGCTACGTCTGCAGCCCCGGGGCCGCGAGGAGAAGGGAATCGGTGCGTGCGGTGGGTCAAGCAGGGAGGAATTCACAGTCATCTCCCACCCCAGCCCTCCTAGCCGGCTCAGTCACGATCGGAGAAAGTGAGGTGCGGGTAAGTCAAGGCCTGGTCAGCTCCTCCCCTGCTCGCCGCGGAGCCCCGCCCCCGCCCCGCCTTCAGGCCCGCCCAGGTCGGGAACCACCCGGCCACCAGGCCCCGGCCCCGCCCACCGGCCCCGCCCCCGCCTCTGGCCTCCAAGCTGCACAGTCCGGGTACCGCCCCCGGTCGGGAGCCTCCGGGCAGGGTCTCGTCTTCATGCCCGCCCACCACCTCGAGCCGGGAAGCCGCACGGCCCCCAGCCCCGCCCTCGGGCTCCGCCCCCGACCCCCGAGGGGCAGACGCACTCGGTGCCCGACCCCGCCCCGCAGAGTGCGGGCCGCCCATCATGTAGCTGGGGGCGGTGGGACTTCCGGCACTCTGCGCCCGCAAAATGGCCGCCGCCGCCGGGGCCTTCCAGCCTCGTTCTCCTTTCTAAGCTCGAGTATAGAGGCTTTCGTCTTTCTGTCTACCCGGGCCTTCTGTCACTCCTTTCTTAGCCTGGTTATTTTTATAGCAGAGTTTAAAAGCAACGACTTAGAGTCAAACCTAGTTCAGAATCCTGCCTTTCCTCAGGCAGTGTGACCTTGACCTTTCTAATCACATTAAAATGTCTGAAACGTCAGCCCCGTGCTTGGAAGTTGTACGCAGAGCCTTAGTGTACCGAGAAGAAACTGGTTGTATTGGTAGAAAACTTCCAAAGCTGCTTGAAATGAGGGATTACAAATGTAGAGCTTCCTTTTGAAATCTGAAGAAACCCTGTGTTTGAATTGGTCTTTAGGAATCAAAAATTATTTCAAATTTAAATATATTTAGAACTAGGCTCTATATGTCTTATCGCCAAACGCATCTGTACTTTGTAAAACCTGTTTTGCTTTTTATCTTTTCTGATGTTAACTGGAATAAAAGTCTCATAGTTTAAAAAAAAAAAAAGAGTAAGCAGTCAGACAGATTTTACTCTGTGAGAACTGTTCCAAAAATCACAGCTAGAATTTAGTTTATATTGGTTGGAGCAATAGGTCATTGACATTAAGAATTAATTATTTTTGAAGGGAGCTTCTGGTTCTGAGTTTTTTGACCTAATGCTATCTATGTGCAGAGGAAAGCAATGCTGGGGTTTAATCTCTTATTGTCTAAGAAGTGCGCTGTGGAGATATAAAGGATGGGTACCCATTGTTAAATCTTTATCCAGTTCCTTAGTCGTTAGTGGAGGTTGAAAAGACTGGCTTTACCGGAAGGCAGCATATTTTGCATAACTTTCATAGACTGCAAGTCTATGAATATGGCAAGGAGGGGCTCTCAGAAAGTTCTACAGCAACATCAGTGTCCTCTTGGCAGTTTTGGTGCTGTCAGGGAGGAGGAAAGGGTGATTCTTCCTTTTCCCTTTCTGTCATAGGCTGGCAAATTGTCAAATTATCATCACACAGATTGACGAGAAAAAAAGTTAAAAACTTAATATGTATACCTCCTGTATATATGGGAGATACCAGTAAAAACCAAAATGGCTTGTCACCTTTTTAAATAACTTAAGACAAAGGATGGTGGGGGTGGAGGTGGGAGAAGATCAGTTTTGAGACATTTTTAGGAAAGGTACATTAAACAAGGCCATGACTATTATGCAGATTTAAGTTGCTGCCTCCCTTACTGAATTAGAGATATTTGGTTTTTCTGGTATAGAGAGACACCCTTATAAATGGAGATTTTCCTTTATACATATGCATGTCTTTTACTAAAGGGCAACCTCCAACCTGTTTTAGAGCCCCTCCTATGGCATAATCCTAATCCCAAAGAGACATATTATAGGCAAATTTTGCTCCCTTACAGTACAAAGATGCAAAAACATATGACTGAACTTGAAAAATCATGGCAAGTTAAGAGTAGTTTAAAGTATCTGAAAACCAAGCACTAGAAAAATGAGCAGGAACTGAAACTATAGAAAGGTCACACATTTTGCTCCTATTCCACTCACCTTTGGTTTCTATCTTTCTCACTTTTAACTGCCTTCCTTGTATTAAAAATTTAGAAAATGACGGTTTCCAAAAGAGGTTCTTGTGCTAAGCCCACCAAGATGTAATATCTAACCTAACTGCAGTTTCAGCCTTCCCCAGGAATATAGTCCTAATGGACCAGTAGGGAATTTTCTGGTCAGCACCAATGAGGCAATCTTTTACATTCTCTAGTGGAAAATGAGAAAATCTGCCACAAAACACTTACCCATTCTGTTACAAGGCAGCCCCAAAATAAAACTGGCTTGATGGCTTTGGTTTGGAGTGGGGGTGGAGTCCACAAAGCCTGTATGGAATTAGCTCAGGACATCCTTTCCCCCTGACAATATAGGTAGATTACCTGGGTCTGAAATAATTCCCTCTCCTCTTACCTAGTCTGTCGATGATAGTAAAGTCTGGTCAACCAGGTTACAGCTGCAGAGTGACAGTTCTTGTTTATAGCTTGAGTATTACAGCAGAGGTATCACAACTCAAGTGTTAAAGTTTGAGTATTACAGCAATAATTAGGGACTTCTGAACTGTAGTCCCCGGGATATAAACTCAAGTAGCACTTGAGCTGAATTCAGCCCAAATTGCTCTAAGTGGAGCATGCTTCTGTAGGCAAAAGAGATAGAGCTAGTTTCGCTTTCAGGGTAAGTTTTTCAGTCAGTGCAGTTGCAATTGGTGGAAAGTTTGTGAAGCAATGCTAGACTGAATTTCAATCCTGGGCATGGATTGCCACTGTGGTTTCATTTCTTCTTGACTGTGGACCCATCTGCATGTGCCCCAACATGCCAGGGCCCCCCTGGATGTGCCTGGGATCTAACCCTCAACTACCTCTTGGCTCTGTTTTGTTGTTACTGAGACTTGGAATAACTCCATGTTCATTTTTCTTTTTTACTTTATTTACAATGTTTTCTTTCTGCCCATAAAACCTTTTATTTTGTACAGTTTTTTTGAGCATCTTCCTTCTATCTAGATTCATGAATCATTTAATAAAGCGAATTAGATGTTTAAAGTTAACTGGTTGTGTGGTCCAGTTTTGGCGGTGCTGGATTTGGGGGTTTTTTGGTCCTTGACTATGGTGGGAGAAGAATTCATCGCCACATCTTTTTTTTTTCTTCCAAGATTCACCCATTTATGCATACAAGACCTGGGGTACAGGCCAGAGAAGCAAGGGTGGGGGTGGGGTGAGAGGATTCACCAGAGACAGAGTAGGGAACTGAACAGGCAGACTGACCAAAATACACTGCAGAGGTGAGCAGTGGGCGAGGCAGGAGAGGTCTGTTGCGCCATGTGGGTTCCTCCCTGGCTGGCCAGGGATCGAACTCGTGCTGCAGAGGCTGTGGATTGCTTCATAGTGTGGTGCTTAACCCCTTTCGCCACCAAGGAGGCCCCATAGCCACATCTTTAGCAGAAACAAAAGCAAAGTTTATTTAGAGACAGAATGAAATTACTCCAAGAAAGAGATCTGGGCAGAAATTCCTGGGGAGAATAACCGCGAGGGGAGAGAGAGGAGCTCTTCTCTTAAATGGGGCATAGGAGTTAGTTGCTCACTCTGTCCCTTCCTGGGGTATACTGCACAGGTGCCACCAGTGTTTTGGTTTATTTGTCCAAGTCACTCACCCTTCTCCTGTGTTCCTGGGCTGCAGGTTTTATCAGAAGGCCCCAGGTTTGGGTGGTGTCAGCCAGCCCTACCCTTCCATTGGGAGGGAAAGAACTCAGAGGCATTGTTTCACTGCCCAGAGAGAGACCTGACAATTCCCAAGAAATCCCCCCTCTAGGTAGCTTCTTGCTGTCCTCTGGCTTTATCTACCTGCCTGTGGGTTGAGGTGGGGGCTGCCTTTTTCCCCACTCAGTGTTTCTTGCCTCTCCCTGGGCTTTATCAGCTCTGACAAGTGTTTCCTGGGGTCCTGGGTAAGCTGGCAGCTTAATTTTCTCTAGGCATGGCCTTCCCTGCTCTAAATGTCTAACACTTGGATTTTTGTTATTTAACAGTAGTTTCTCTTGAACCTGGGCACTTTAAAAAACAAAACAAAATGGATATATTATATCTAGGCTAAAAAGGATTTCTATTTAGAAAATATGAAGATTCATTCAAATATATACTAATAGACCACTGACTTTTAGGGGAATACTGGAAAATGGGTTTGAAAAGGTAATTGTAGGGCCTCCCTGGTGGCACAAGAGATTAAGACACAGCACTATGAAGCAATCCGCAGCCACTGCAGCACGAGTTCGATTCCTGGCCAGGGAGGTGACCCACATGGCACAGCAGATCTCTCCTGACTCACCCACTGCTCCCCTCAGCAGTGTATTTCAGTAGATCTGCCTGTTCTGTTCCCCACTCTGTCTCTGGTGAATCCTCTCATCCCCCACACCTCTGGCCTACACCCCAGTTCTTTTATGCATAAATAAATAAAATAAATCTTTAAAAAAAAAAGGGGGGGGGAGAATTGATGGAACTAGACTACTGGTAGGGCTAAAGAAGATGGAGGTGATAATAAACCTATGTATTTTCTTACCCATGAAGTAAAGAAAAGGAATTGCGCCTAACATGACTTTCTAAATTCTCAAATTCCATTATTTTCTATTAATCTATTGTCTAAAGATGAAAGGAAGAAATGTTTTAAATGAGAAAGCAGTTATAAGAAGACAATGAATTGGTTTTAAGTTAAAATCTAAAACCTTGAGAAATTATCTAGTTCAGTTTCCTGTCCTGAAGAAGTTACTATCATTCCATCTGAGATCCTAGAGATTAAGTGATTGGCCTAAGAATACCCAGCAAGGTGGTTTATAAGAATGGGAATAAAAGTGCTCCACTGTTCTTTGAAATAACTGCTCATGAAGGTATCAGTACCTGTAAGTAGATATTTTTGGTAGTACCTCCAGAGAAAAGAGAATCTCAAGAAAAAGAAAGATCAGAGATGAAACATGGTTTGGAGATATCTTAATGGAGCGGATGAGTTTTCTGAGAAGACAATCTGTGGGGAAAATTTGAGGAACTAAGTGAATACAAAGATGAAAGACTTGATTAAAAAGTCATCCTTAGATAAGCAATCACTGAGGAATACTCTTAGAAAATCATTGAATCTGTCAATTGTCCTTCGAGATGCTGACCTATATATAAAATCAACTAAAAAAGGAAGAAAAGGGTCTTCCCTGTTGGCGCAGCGGTTGAGCGCTGGGCTGCAAAGCTGCCCGCAGCCTCTGCAGCGCAGCTTCGATCCCCAGCCACTGGCGAGGGTCCCACATTGTGCGCAGACCTCTCCTGCTGCTCACTGCTCCCCTCAGCAGTGTATTTCGGTCCATCTGCCTGTTCTGTTCCCTGCTCTAGCTCTGGTGAATTCTTTCACCCTCCCATGCTCTGACTGTACCCAGTGCTTGTATAAATAAATAAATAAATAAATAAATCTTTAAAAAAAATTTTTTTTAAAAGGAAAAAAGGTAGAACCTATTCAAAAAGGGAAAACTCTAAATTAATCTTAACTTCCACATAAATAGGACTGTACCTTTATATACAACCATATGTCCATCTCCCCCTATTCTAGCTGATCAATATTGTAAAGGGGATTAAATTGAGAGCCTTACACAAGGATGGAGGTCATGTAGGGTGTATGTTGAGGCAGTATGATATATATATATATATATATATATATATATATATATGTAGATTTTTGGTGGATTTTCTTTTTTCAAGAATGTAACTTTTCCTAATTTTGAAAGTAATAATTACAAAATATTCATATAATATAGAAAGGAATGAATAAAGTAAAAATTACAACACCTATAGATAATATCTGTTAATATTTTACCATGTGTCATTTAAATATTCTATGTGTAGATTAAGAAAAATAGGATCATACAATATGTATGATTTTTAGTAATCATTTTTATTTAGTAATTCACAATTAATATTTGTATTCATAAGTATAGACCTATATCATAATTTTTAATACCTATTGAGTACTTCCTCCTGAAAATTTGTGGGTGATATTCCTTGAAAGAGTAAGAATTCTAGTAAAAATATAAGGAAAAAATAAAATAGTATGAGTCTAGAGTGACTTAAAAGTACTCTTTGGATGTCTTATATGATCTCACATTTCTGTTAAGATATTTATTTTTTATTTTTAAACTCCCCATTCCCACCCTAAAAGGATTAATTTCTCTTTAGAGAAGTGGCTTCACTTTGTCTCAGAGGTTCTGTGACTAACCTAGGCTATCCAGTCAGTACATGCTACCCTTTTGAACAATAATTGAATTAGTGTGGGCATAAGCTCTAGATAGTTTGAGCTTCTCCTTTCTTGGACAAGAGAAAGTTGTAGGCTGTAATCTTGGAAACAGCTGGAAGTCAGTCCTAGAATAATGCAGATATCAAGGAAGCACAGCAGAGAGAAGGAAATAAGTAGTTTCTTGATGAAATACTGAGTTGTGGGGTCAAGTGTCATGTCAGTGGATTTCTCATTCTTGTGAACCAATCAATTCTCTTTATTGTTTAACAAGCTTGAGTTGTAGTTTCTATTACTTGAAATCAAATGTACAGAAGAAATTTCTAGAAGAAATACCAACAGTAATTGCTTGCTTGTGAGTGGTAAAAATACATGATTTTTTTTTTTTTTTGTCTGTAAAAAAGCACCCGAAACTTCTATGAAAACATGTATACTGATTCATCGGGAAAAAGTCTGAAATAAGTTATAATACATATTTTTGGCTCTATGGAAATGATGAAAAACACCAAATAGTAAACATTTTCTAAAACAAATTTAAAAGTCACTACTATGTATCAAACCATGTAGGTAAACAAAATCCATTCAACAGAACAATTTAGGACACCTAGAAGGTGCAATTATACAAGGCAAATGCCTTGTTTTTGTTAATCTTTGTATTCCCAGCATTTAGAATAGCACTTTCCTTGACATATGGTAGGTTTTCCATAAATGAATTTTGAATTATTGAATAAAACATAATTTCCTATGGGCTGTCCAAGATGTCAAAACATATTTCTGTTCAAAGGGAACTGTTTGATACAAGCAACTGTGGGAGAGCTCTTTCATAGTGGTTGGGTTTCTTACCCTTTCAGCTTTTCACTTGACCCTGTTTAGAGCTTTATTTAAGTAGACTCCCAGTTTGGGAGACTATTCTCCCAACAAATTTGGAGCATGTTCTTATTTTCATTATTTTAAAGATATAATTAAATAACTTAATTGCTGGTCTCACAACATAAAACCCAAATATTATCTTTCAATTTAATATACACAAATTTGTGTATGCTTGTGTTTGTTTGTTGCCCCTCTTTCAACTTGCTATTAAAATATTCTTACAGCGGTGGCGCAGCGGTTGAGCGCTGGGTTGTGAGGCTGCCCGCCGCCTCTGTAGTGCCGGTTCCATCGTAGCGTCGGTTCGATCCCCGGCTGCTCCCCGGCCACCGGAGGAGGGTCCCACATGGCGGGCAGACCTCTCCTACCTCCTGCTGCTCCCCTCAGCAGTGTACTTCGGTCCTTCTGCCTGCTCTGCTCCCGGCTCTGGCTCTGGTGAATTCTCTCACCCTCCCGTGCTTCTGACTGTACCCAGTGCTTGTATAAATAAATAAATAAATCTTTTAAAAAAATAAATAAATAAATAAATTAAATATTCTTACAAAAAGCAATGAGGAAAAGTGCAATCTGAGCATCTCACCTTGTTATTATTACCCACAGGTAAGGCTCAAATGTGGTTGTATAGGCAGAGACTTGTCTGGGCCAGCACTTAAGAGGTTAGTAGAAAAACAATGGAACCAGAATTAGATTATGAAACTCAGAGTTAAGTCAGTAACTTAGATAAGATAGAGCATAAAATAGAAGATAGGGTGTAGAAATTGAACAACAGAAGCATGATGACTTTGAAAGCTCTTTTTTTGGCCACTTTTTTTTTTTTAAGGGTGTTCATGAAACTGAAAAACTTTTTTTTTTTTTAAGATTTATTTTTATTTATTTATACAAGCACTGGGTACAGTCAGAAGCGCGGGAGGGCGAGAGAATTCACCAGAGCCAGAGCGGGGAGCAGAGCAGGCAGAAGGACCGAAGCACAAGGCTGAGGGGAGCAGCAGACGGCAGGAGAGGTCTGCGCGCCTGAAAAACTTTTTTTTAAGGGCGTTCTGTTTTTACTACTAGTTTGGTCACTTAAAAAATATGCTCATAAAATTAATAAAGAATTAAATAATAATTAATTAGTTAAGAATCTTATAAATGTGGAGTATTTGTAATCTGAATCATCTCTTAGGTGAAAAACGAAAATGAACTGACTGTAAAATAAAAAGAGAAAGTGGAGGGCCTCCCCCGGTGGCGCAATGGTTGAGCACTGGGCTGCGAAGCTGCCGAAGCTGCCGGCAGCCTCTGCAGCGCGGTTTTGATCCCCTGCCGCCAGTGAGGGGCCCACATGGCTCGCAAACCTTTCCTGCCACCCGCTGCTCCCCTCAGCAGTGTATTTTGTCAGTCTGCCTGTTCTGCTCCCCGCTCTGGCTCTGGTGAATTCTCTCACCCGCCTGCGTTTCTGACTATACCCAGTGCTTGTATAAATAAATAAATAAATAACTCTTAGAAAAAAACAAAAAACAAAAACATCCCTTTGGTTCTTTAAAAAAAAAAAAAAGAGAAGTGGAGAAAATCTCAGATTTAACTTTGACTTTGGAGTAAGATTTTTACCTATTTCTAGGCAATACAAGAATGGACCTTTTGTGTAAATTACTAGCTCAGAAAATGACTATCACATCCTCAGCACAGACCTCTGAAGTGTTTGTCTAGAAGCTTGTGTATTCCAGGAGCTCCACTACCTTTCCTCCTCGAAAGGGCAGATTCCCCCTCTGTGTTGGTTTCCATAGTAATCCTTAGTGCGGGAAACAGTGACTGGCTCATAGTAAGCACCTGATAAATATTTGTTGACCTACTAACTCTTGAAACCAGATAAGTTGTGAATTGTCTGTATTTAGAGAATCCCTTAAAACAGAAACACCTGCTCTTTCTTATTTTACTATCAACTATCAACAAGAGAAACTTACTGAGAAGTATTAGAACCCAAGTCTCTATGTGGCAGCAGAAGATCCAGATTATCTCAGCAACTAATTGTATGAGGAATCCCCTGCAGTTCCTGGGTTGGGGGTATAGCCAAGTGTCCCTTTACCCTGCCATTCCCTTAATGCGAGATTGCCAAAGCTGGTGCTGGGTGGGTTTTCATGTCTCTACCAGGTTTGTGTTTTGAAAAATCACATTGGTTTTTGAGACATGCAGTTCAGGTTTAAACCTGGCCATTGCTGTTCAGATGCAGCAGAGCTTACCCATCCAGCTCCAAGGCAGGGCCTACCGCTGCTGCCTTGAGGCTGCAGGACCTCAGTGCAGGCTGGAGCCAGTGGGATTTGGTTTTAAAGCCCACACCTTTTTGTAAATGGACCAATCAGGTTTGAGCTTACACCTGGTGCCAATCAAGACTTGGAAATGGTGGCAGTTTTCAAAACTGACCTCTTTGGTTTGAAAGGTGGATACCCTGAAGGCAATATAAGCTGGGGCAGTAACCAGCTTCATTCATTGATTGGGAGTCTCTTGTTGGGTGTTCATTTATCAAGACCTTCATTCATTGGGAGACCTTTTATCTGACCTCCCCTTGGAACTGCTTTCTGACTACTGCTTCTGCCCCAGACTCTGCTTCCACATTGCCTGCTGAACAGCGCTGCTGGCCTAGGCCTAGCATCTCTGAAAGAGTTGTACACTAGTACCTGGTGCTTTAACATTACCCCTGAAAGATCTGTCTGCCATTGGCCTGTACTTGGCATCTCTAAGAGCTGTGCACCACTGGTCTGTGCCTGGTTCCTCGAAAGAACTGCAACACTGGTGCCTGATCCTTCACATTGCCACCTGCTGACAGGCACTAGCCAGTGGCTGTGACCTGATTGGCATTGCTGGCCTGTACCTGGCTACCTCTAAGAGCTGTGCATTGCTTCTGATAGAAATATGACCACTACCTGACCACTGCCCCTGCCTCTAGCATGTCCAATACTACCTCCTGGTGCTGTTGAATCTGGTGCTATACAGCCTGGCCTTTAGCTGTCTGCTGTGCTGCTGCAGTGCTGCCTCAGTAAGGCCACCTGTGACTACCTCCAGCTGCCATTGTGAGTTGGGTCCTGGTCCACCACTTACTGGTGTGCCACCAGCTGCAGGCTCTTGTCAAAGGGAAAATGCCATCTTGCATGAGCAGTTTTTGGCTTGGACTACTGGATGTTGCAGATAGTATCTGTGTAAGACAACTAGCCACTTGTGGACTTAGAGACTCTTTGCTTTCCTCCAATTTTCCCTTTGTTAATAAACCCTGTTATTGTACTCTGAGCCTGAATCAGAGTACAATATCTTGCCGTTGTAAGCACATGGGTGAGGACCTACAACTGTGAATTCCCCAGCTTCCAAGTTTCATAACAATGGCTGAAACAAAATAAATCATGGGGGGATATCATCATTGGTTGTGACATAGACTAAATATGATAAATTGTATCCCAATAATTAGTGCTACAAATAAATAAATGTCCCCAGAATTCCAACAGTCTATATAAGTTTTCCCTAAACCATATAACGAATTTGAAATAGGAAAGAGAACTTAAGACTTATGAAATACAAGAATATTACCCAGACCTAGCCAGAAAGAGGCCTGGTCACAAGATTTGGAGATGGTTGTTCTTGGAGAATAAAGTTGATGAAAACAATCTCTCAGTGTGCTATTTAGTGGAATCTAGCCTTGTAGAGGCTAAGACCAATAACACAGTTATCGATATCTATAAGTCTGATGTGTTATCAGTTACAATGACCTAACCCTCTCACATGGTTTTATTATACTCAAATATTTTGGAGATAAAATATTTAGAGTAATGTTATAATTTGATAAAATTCCTAGAATGTTCTAAGAAGTTTTAATTCAGATGTTGACTCAGTAACTAGTCAAGAACTTTGAAAAATAAAAAATTCTTTGTCAAACAAGGAACTATTATTAAAAGTTCAGGGCCAATGTTTGCCATAGTGAATATTGTTGTGTGTTTTAGAGGCAAAAAGGAGCTTATCCATGAGGGCAATGAAAACAGTTTTTTAAATCTTCAAGCCACAAGCGTGATCCCAGTGAAATTCAAAAGCATCATCTAAATATCTTTTTAACCACTTTAATATCACTCTTTCAACCGTGTGTGTGTCAAAACTTAGAGTATCTGGGGGAAATGGCATTTTTCCTGTTTATCCAAAATCCTTCTAACTTGGGAAAATGGTAAACAGAAAAGAAATATGACCTCTGTTCCAGGGAGTTTAGCCTGTATGAGGAAGTTGGAGGGGAAAAAGCCTTCATGGGAGTAGCTAGACATTTAAAAAAATGTAAAAGGTTAGTGGAAATAATTACAAAGTAACCTGAAGAAGAGAAATTTATCTCCTCAGCACTTGGAAATAAGAGAAGCTTTGTATCAGTACCACTGAGGCTGGGGACCAATGGGAAGCTGTTGTCAAGGCCACAGCTGTTACAGGGATTATGCCATAGGTAATACTCTACAAAAGGATGGGGGTGGGTGGGGTTAGAATTTAGACATTCCCTCCTATTTGACAAAAGTGGTTTATTGTTTCCTTTTGATGTGCTTTCAAACGCCTTTTTTTCTCAACATTTTTTCCCATCTTCTCTTCGTTATTATTATACCCTAGCAATTTGGTGCTAACAGGCTATAATATGCTTCGCATATTATTTGTTCAGTATGATTTGCATGTAAGTTACTGATCAAGGACCTAGGAGAGTCAAGTGAGCCAGCAGATGGAGTAATAGTGGAGTGAGAAATCAGTGGTAAGAACGAAGGTACAGCGTGGCAGAAGACAGAATGCTTAATCACAGTCAGGATCCAAAGGTCTGTCACAGTCATTCTCAATTAGTATGTCAGAGCACAATCACTTGGGGGACTATATGTTTTTAAACTACAATGCTAGGACCCCAACCAGGCTTACTAAATCAATGACTCTGAGATTGGGTCCAAGATTTGTAGTTATTTTTTCCAGCTCTGTGAATGATGCTAATGCAAATTCCTAGTTAAATTACTCATTTAAGGAATAAAGTAGAAATTATAAATCTGTTTTATAGTCAGTTGGGAATATTTGTCTTTGAGGAGGGCAGAAAAATTTTATGGAGTCTTAGTGCCCTATGGGGAGAGATTATTCTCATTATAGGAAGCAAGGCACAGTGAGTCTGGCAACTTCTTTAGGAAATTCATTTCAATAGCTATTTTCCTACAGGACAGTGTACCTCACATGAAATCCATTTCTTTTTGGTTTGTCCTTTGTGGAGAATCAAAGTAAAACAAAACTAAACTAAAGTAATCACTGTCATGTTTCTTGTATGTGCCATTATCAAACTTTAGTCAGAAAGTTCATGTTATGGGTGAAACTGGGTGAAGTAATTTTGTGGCACATTCAATAACTAAGCCAATTACACTTGCTGTATTGTGGATTGTGTAGCAAAACTCTAGTGCAGTTATTTCACCATCTCTTAAATCGTCAGTTTTTGAAAAACAATCATAATTCCTCTTATCTTCTTCAGAGATGTTATTTTCTAAAATATGGCTTTTTACTAATCTTTTCCTTTACAGTTTGTGCATTTGGGTCTTATTTAAGAAACTCTCTCTTCCACCGAGGTTGCAACATACTCACCTACATTTTCTTCTAAAAGTTAAACACCTTTTAAAGTTGTTACTCTTTGTACCATTTTTCAAATTCTCATATGTTGTAAGAGTCCTACTCTAGACCCAAAGTGTAGAAAGTTCCTGTCCAACACGGAGAATACTTTGGCAGCTCCAGCTACAAGTCTAGATCAAATAACCCTCAGTGTGGACTAAAATAATATCAGAATGTACACAGAGATAAAAATCTATAAGGTGTAGTAAAAGAAGATAGCAAAACAGAATCAGCTGATGGAAATCTAAATTATCTTAAAGTCAATGTGATTTTCCCTAGAGGTACTAAAACTGTAAAGCCTTAAGCTCTGAATAGTATGTGTAGACTAATGACAGGTAACCAGGCTTTGGATAGGCTTATCACATGTTTGTCAAAAGTCTAGCAGAGATATACTTATCATGTTTGTCAAATGTCTCAGGGGGCCTTTAAGATGCCCTTGAGCAAAAGTCATATTAAAACGCCATGCAAACCACTTCCAAGAAAGAAATCTTTTTGATAATATTCTGAGAAAGTGTCTCATATCTGAACCCCGTGCTTGCTCCCCATAGCTACCTACTCCTGTAGGATTGCAGTTCACTCTGGAAGTGGTTGCTAGATTCTGGGTTTAGGATATTATGTATTCTAGTAAATATATATATATATATATATAAAATAAATATATATTTATTTTAAAATATATTTATTATTTATATTTTTATTTTTATATATATTTATATTTATTTATTATATTTTAAAATATATTTGAATATTTATATATTTTATATATAAAATATATACATATTTTATATTTTAAATATATTTTAAATATATTTAAATATATTTAATATAATATATTTTTAAAATATATTATATTTTTAAAATATATTTATTATTTAAATATATATATTTAGTATATATTTATATACATATATAGTAAATATATATATATTTGATCATTCACATGACCAAAATTTATTTCTCATACATATTTGGTCATCATTCACAGTTTCTTTCTCTCAATTCCCCCCAAAGCTCTGGAATATCTTCAGGGTTGAGAGTGCTATTTACTATGTTAAGGCAACTTTTGGAAAGCTGAGAGGCTGGTTACCTGGGAAACCAACATGAATAGAGGGTAGAACTTTCAGTTCCACCCACCCTCCACCTCCAGGGAGGAGAGAGAGTGGCCAGAGATTGAGCTCCACTGCCACTGTCCAACGAGATAATCAGTCATGCCTCTGTAATGAAGCCTTCATTAAGTCCAAGAGGACAGGCTTCAGAGGACATCAAATGTGAAGATTTGGGGGAGAATGGTATGCCTAGAGAAGGCAAGGAAGCTTCCTACCTTTTTGTAGGGTAAGGAAAAATGTCAGGCTTTTATGCCCTCCCACCATCAGAATCGATGATGGATCCTTGCGGTCCTGAATGCATGCCTGATGGCGGGCACCTGGAGTGGGGTGTGGGCATAGGTAGATAGGATTCACCTGGGCTGAGACTGCTTTTAAAGGCGGTGTCACGGGGACGCCAGTAGGAGCCAAGAACGAACAGAAGCCAAGAGAGCAGCAGAGAAGGCCAGAGAGTCCAGATAGAGTGAAGACTTGCTGGGGGCTGGGAGCCCTGCCAGCCTCCCGGCCCCCCAGCACCCCTGCCTGCGGTGTACCTGGTAATCCCAATAAAAGACCTGCAAAAACCCCTGAGGGCTCCAGGATTCCTCCTTTACCCGGTCTGCTGGATCCTAGAAAACCTGCTCAGTGGTCCAGTTCTGCCCTTACATTTTTCCATATACCTTGCCCTCTGCATCTCTTCCTTCTGGCTGTGAGTTTTAGACTGTAATAAACTGGTGATCTAGTAAGTGGATTTCCCATGTGCCATTCTAGCAAATTACTCAAACCTGAGGAGGGTGTCCTAGGGAACCTCTGATCTACAGCTAGCTGGTCAGAAGTATAGTACTATTCTGGGTATGCTAAGGGCACTGAAATTTGAGGAGGGAGCCCTGGGGACCTCTGGTCTACAGTCAGTTGGTCAGAGGCATGGGTTCACCTGGGGTTTTCGGTCAGTGTCTGAAAGGGAAGGTAATGTGGGGAGACTGAGTCCTTAACCTGTGGAATCTGAGGCTATCTCCAGGTAGGTAATGTCAGAATTGAGTTGAATTCTCAGACACCAGCAGTTGTTGTGGGGTATCCTCCACACCCCTCCCCTGGAATTGAGCTGCATGACATATAACACCAAGTGCTCCAGCTCTTGCTTTATGAATATCTATTACCTACTTTCCATTGCCTGCTTCTAATGCCAAGTGAGCTGACTCACTTTTGTACACTCTGCTTTATCTAGTCAGAACCTTAGGGCTTCTGTGCAGGATCCTTAATACCATCTCAAGCTGTTGCATATAAGTTTCCAACCACAACTTTGCAGCTGTTACCCCATGAAGACTATTACTTGCATTAGCAAAGCTGCACCTTTATAATACTCTCCACATACTCAAATGGTCTGACAATCATCATAGTGAAGGAGCATATCTATAGGTATAAAACAATCTGTTTTCAAAGGTGTCATTTTGTGTTGTGCTACTCTGCACAACACACCCTTTGTGGAAGGATCTGCTGTTGCATAGGGCAACATCACACTAATAAAGAAACAGGAGATCCTGGCCTTTTTATTGATAGAAAAATAATACAGCATCAGTTGTGAGGGTAAAGAGGAAAAAAAGGAAAAGGGAAAGGAAGTAACTAGAAAATGTGCTGACATCTATATTATCAGGGATTGTGAGACTGCTCTTCCAGGCACTTCTCATCTGCTTAATGACTCTTATTGTAATTGAGATCAAGCCTGTAGTATAAATGATTTTCAGGCTTTTCTGCCCTTGGCCATTAGGTTTGCCCTACCTGATGGGGCACCTTCATTTTGTTAAATTGTTATGTTATGTTGTTTACTTCTGTGGGTCATGGCAGCAGTATTGAGATATTTGCCCAGAGAAGCAGAGGCAGGAGAGTGGCAGGAGAGAGAAGGGGAGAAAGAACACCAGAGAATCCAGAGTGAAGACTTGCCTAGGGCTTGGAGGCCTTCCGGCCTCCTGGCCCCCGGCACCCCTGCCTGCCATGTACCTGGTTGCTGCACTACATGTAAAAGCTCAATAAAATACTAAGAAAGCCACTGAGGGCTCCAGGACTCTTCCTTTACCCCTCTCGTCTGCTCAGATCACAGAAATCCTGCTCTGTGTCATCCTGCCACTGCAAAGCCCTAGTTCCCCAGCCATGGTTTCAATCTTATCAACAAGGCCGTCCACTGATCAGCTTCTGGGGTCCCTTGTCATACATCAGTCCTTGGACCCCTGGGCGTTCCCTGTCATACCTTGTAATGCATAGCCTTCCTGTCATGGTCCATCTTTGTGCTATGGTTTCTCTCAGTTCCCTCTGCTCAGATGTTTTTCTCCCCTCAGGAAGGTCTAGTTCCTTAATTCAAGTTTCAATTATGGGCTGCTTGGCTGCTGCTCATTCTAAACTGAATCCCCACTTCCTGTCTGTCCCTCTGGGCTTTCTTTTTTTTTCTAGGTCTTCTTAACCAGTTTCACTATCCTGCCCTGATCCCTGCAAAGAATCTTGTTTACTCGTTTAACCATTTCCCTTTAAATTTAAGCTGCCTGAGCTTATCTAATTTGTTTACCAAGGTATTTCCAGTCCCTAGAATAATACCCAGTGCATAAAAGATATTCAGAAGCTTTTTATAGAACATTCATAGGTTTATTTTCTTTTGTAATAGAAAAAACTTTTATTCACTTTACAAAAATGTATTTACTAAGCACCTACTTTGTGGCATTACCACTTTGGATTTGCACAAAGACGCTGTTTTTTAGAGGTAGTATTAATTTCCTAGGGTTGCCATAACAAAAAAAAAACCACAAATAAATAACCACAAATGTCTTAAAGCAATTTTATTACCTCACCAGTCAGGAGGCTGGAAGTCTGAATCAAAGCGTTGGCAGGGTTGGTTCCTTCTGGAGGCTCCGAGGGAGAAACCACCCATGCATCTCCCCAGGCTTCTGGTAGTTGCCAGCAATCTTTGACACCCCATGACTTGAAGACACATCATTCTGATCTCTGCCTCCCTCGTGGCATCATCTTTTCCTTTGGGTGTCTTCTGTCTCTTATAAGGACATCCTCACTGGATGTGGGGCCCACCCTAATCTCATATGACCTCATCTTGGATACTTCACTAAGTGACCTTATTAATGTCACATTCTGAGGTTCTGTGTGGATATAAATTTTAGGAAGATGCTATTCAACCTGAATAGAGGGGTTTACAATGCAACTCAGCAATGGGCAGTCTATTCTTGATGTAGGGTAGTGACATGGGTTGTGTTTTCGATGACCAGTAACCGTTCTTCTTTCTCAGAAGCACCCCAATTTCCTGCTGGGAATTACTGCTTCCTCTTTGTAAGCAGTTTTAATGGGGATGTAAATCAATATTCTTCATCCCACTGCAACCGAGAGGCCACATGTAATCCAAGGGAAGACACCTGGACTCCTGGAATATTTCATTTTTCCAAATTTATATCTCTTTATATCTTGGCAGCCAAATGAGACCTAGCTTTCACTCATTCTAAATTTCCCATGAGTTTAGCTGGAAATCTGTGAATGCAAAGGAAGCAATAAAAGATCTGGACCCATGGAACCTTTCATTTTGAGTTGAGGCCCAAAAGAACGGGGAGAGAGGGAGTATGTACATCGTAGCCTTGGCATCTAGGTAAGATCTGTTAAGCTGTTCTTGCTGTTGGGGTGCCAGGAACTGGCCTCCTTCCTGTCTTGTGTCCAGACCTGGCTCTCCAGCTCCCATTTTTCTGAGGTCCTGGCTTGCACTCTGTTAAAGTCCCCTTTGGCTTAAGTTTGCCAGAGTCTATGCCTATGGTTCCCAGCAGAAGAAACTCAACAGTTAACACTGCAATCCAAGGTTTTTCAGTCCTGGTGCAGCTCTGCATATTTAGCTCTAAGTTCTGACATCTGCGTTTACTACTACAGGAGATATTACCTTCAAAATGTCAATTTTACCCGAAACCTACAAATTAGTGCAATTACAAGTCAGCATATTAGCTTCATTATTAATTTATTTATAACCCATCTTATTTCAAAAGGATTTCATTGTGTTAAATTACTCTACAAAGGTACAGCAAGAAAAAATATATTTAAAATAAGAAATGAAAGTGAGACAAAGGAAGAGCAAGGGTAGAAAAATGAGAAGGAGCCATGAGTGAACATACTCCATAAAATGACACCAGGAAGACCCAGACAATGTGTAAAAGACAGATGCATGAGGTGAGCTATGGTTGTTGCCATGGTTTCGGCAATAATATTTTTTACTTGAAGTGTTACAGGGCAGGGAGAGGGGCAGCCCAATCCCCCTTTCCTGGGGACCACCCTGTTACAGAAGTAGTACTTTTTCAACCTGCATTTCAAAGCATTTTGTATCTCCTTGCAGTAAAGGATCATGAGATAATCAAGCAACTTGCCAAATAGGGAACTGCCTAATTAAGTAACAGAACAGAGAACACATTTGCTTGGAGTTATTATGTTATAACTTTAAATATGGTTAAAAATAATCCTAAAGTATTTAGGATTTAAAATTTGGGGAGAGGGTTAAAATTGCTAAAAAAAAAACCAACCCTTTAAAAACTGTATTTTCAATTAATAACTTATTTTACCTTAATGGTAACTTATTTCATTTTACTTAATACCTGGACTTTGAAACACTTGTTTGATAATCTGTTTTTGCAAATTAAAATATTTAAAAAAGAATAGAGGGACTTAATATTTACTCCCCCCCTTTTTGATATCAACTATTACTTTCTTATTATTTTTTTGATGTGGTGTTTTCACATATTATAGAAATGCTGGTTCCCCTCTTGCAGTTTCTATAAAAGAAGTGAAAACCCAGATTTTAAATGCAAACACTGCATAATGATATTGCTCATACATAATAACATAGTAAACACAATCATAAGATACTGATCTTCATTATTATAATGAAGATTTTTCCATTTTAATATTTATTGCATTTTCCCCCTACCAAACCTTTTCCAAAATGAATCTGAGGCAACTATTGAATACATCACAAGTGCCACCTAGTGCTTTCCTGGAAAATAACATTTTTATCTTTAGAAACCAGAACAAAACAAGTTGTCTGGAGAAGATTGTGCTCCAGGCCAGAGCTCATTTAAATAACTCTGCTTCCTGAAAAAGAGTGTTATATGTCAAAAAAAAAGGCTGTGAAAGTAGAATCTGAAAATGAGTTTTCCTGACTGTAGTCTGATCTCTCAGTATGGCTTGATTTTACTTTCTCTATAGATAGAGATGGAGTGGAGTAAAGGAGTGGAGTAAAATGGCTAAAGAAAGGGAGAATGAAGGCATTTCACTGAAGTGCAACAATATTTTCAGGACATATTTTCTTCCATCTCCCAAGGGGAGCTGACCTCTTGCTAAAGCTCTAAACCCATTGTCACTATTTTATGCCCCAAGTCACTGCTCTTCTCGATTTTTCTATCTTTAAGGCACTTAAGCATCACCGTCACTACCGCCACCCCCAGTCGCTATAGCTGAGTGACTATCATTGTGGGACGCAGTGCAGGTGTCAAGGTAACAACTCTGGCTTTAGTCCCCACCATCAAGGATCTTAGTACCAACTTGGAGAGAGAAGAGGAGAGGAGGAGGGTCAAGAGGAGGAGAAAAAGCATATGTGTAATAGGAGAAGAGCAACATTAGATAAAAGTCATACTGTTTTCCAGTTCAGAGATCAGAAAAACATTGAAACTGTTCCCACCCTTTATCCTCACCTGGTGCCTGAGTCCTGCAGTCCTCTTTTGAAACGCCTCTCTTGACATGTCTATTGTCCATTTATTCCTCCAGCTCATGCCTGGAAAATTGCAACAGACTTATCCTTTAACTTCCTGCCTCTCCTACAGCCAGGCTAACATTACTGAAACGCTACCCTTCATTCTCTTCCTCAAGAACCAGTTATGACTATCTTGTGCTTAGATGATTATGGGTGCTCAAGTCAGGAACCCCAAGATTTTCTTTTCTTTTTTTAAAAGATGTATTTATTGATGTATACAAGAACTGGGGTACAGGCCAGAGGTGTGGGGGGTGAGAGGATTCACCGAAGTCAGAGTGGGAAACAGAATAGGCAGATTGAGTGAAATACACTGCTGAGGGGAGCAGCGTGCGAGCCAGGAGAGGTCTATTATGCCATGTGGGTAGCTCCCTGGCCGGGGATCAAACTCATGCTGCAATGGCTGTGGACAGCCTCATAGGTTGTGTCTTAACCCCTTGCGCCACCAGGGAGGCCCCCAAGGTTTTCAAAGTTGTCTTCTTGATGCCTCGCTCTGACAGGAAGATTCCTTTGAGAACATTGAAGGCCCTGAAGGCTAAAGAGAAGCTCTTTTCCTTCCCTTAATTCATTTTTTGGGGGGACTAGTGTCAGGGGTGGGGGTGGGGATGTCTTGCAGGTGTAGGTGTATCTGTAAACATGTCCTCTCAGAGTCACTCATTTTTATTTTCAGAGTAAAGATGAAGTCAGTCTCTCCTTGATATGTGAAGTCCCCCCTCCTCTCTCCTCAGCTCCCCTGTACCCCTTCCTTCATCCTTTAGTTAGGGATTAAACCCCTTTTCCTGATTGGAAGTGGGAACTGCATAATCACTGTAGCTCCTCCTTGCACACATTATTGATTTTTTCATTCGTGATGAGTCTCATGTTTTGATTACTCAAACTGTCAGAGGGGAACTCCCAGGGGTGGGGGAATTTTCCCCTGTGCCTTGGCAGTGCAAACCTCTGGGCCTAGCTTTGAGGCTCTTTTGTAATTTACATGGACTTTTAACATTTAATTTGATTGGTCACTGTGCCCTACCACTACATTTTTATTTATTTATTTTAAATTTAATGAATTTCAATTTTTTAATGAAGTACCATTGTTGTATACCCTTGTTAATATTTTGACAGTATAGGATTTCTCCAAACTAAATTTTTATCTCTGGAGAGAGCAAGTCTCTTCTTACTTTGAACCAAAGAGCATAGTGTGCTTCCATTTCCTTTTTAAAATTGTGTATGTTTTTTTTGTTTTTCCCCCACCCTGGTATTTCTACCTGCCTTTTTTTTTTTTTAAGTCTCTTGTGACATTGCCTTTACAATATTTTCATCTTCTTCCAGCTATTTCATTATGGTAGTTGTTCTATCACTTACTGCCATTCGCCGCCTCACACACTCTTGTCCTGGTACCCTTCCACTTGGGCAGCCAGTTCTTCTCCAGTCTTTCCTGGTTGCTCTTTCAGGCATATTAGAACTTCCCTTTTCTGTCTGGATTTGTTTCACTGTCTTCTCCATTACCAGTCTTCTCCTTTCTTTACTCTTAATTTTGCTGTAGAATATTTTCAAGTAACGTCGCAAGAATGGGCATGTAAGACATAAATGTTCCAAGTCCATGCATGTCTGAAAATGTCTTTATCCCACCTTCCCACTTAATTGTGTTTGTCTGGGTACGGTGTTATAGTTTATAATCATGTTGCCAAAGAACTTGGTAGCTGTTTCCTCATTGTGTTTCAGTACCTTTTGTTTGCAGATGAGAAGCCAATGTCAGCTTGGTGGTTTTTCTTTGGAATGCGAAAGAAAAATTCTTTGTATTTCATTACTATTAAGTCAAATCCTAACAGTCCATTTCTCCATTTTAATGCTGAGCCCCACAAGTTGGAATTCTGCTTTTAATGCTAACTAATGACATTTCAAGGCTTGCTTGTGAAATTTTGCTTTTAATGTAGATCTTCACAATTTTTTAAAATATCTGTTACTGAAGCTATAAATCTTTCTTATTTTAAAACTTGATCAAAGGATCTGATGGAGTTAGGTGCTAAATGTGAATTCTCATAAGCACATCAGTCTTCTTTCCTATGTGATATGAAGTCTTGCACAAATACAACTGCTACCAACTCATTCTGTTCTCTCTAATATAAGTCATTGGAATTATTATTTGAACAAAGGAGTCTTATTGATGCTACAAATTTTAATTATACCTGTCATTCTGTCTTGCTTGTTAACATTTGTTAAGATTGTCTTATTTGTGAACCTGGCGATAATGTTGTAGTTGACACTTATGTTGCCAAGTGATATAAACATTATCAGAGTTTCTCTGTCAAATCAGGAGAAGATCCTTGGCTCTCTATTTGCATAGTGGACAAATAAAAGTCTACTCTGTTAGAGTGCTTTAATAACAAAAAGTTTGTGTTTTGTTCCATTTACATTTCCACACTGACATCCAGTTTCTTTAGCACCATGAACTACGATGGCAATTTCTCAAACCAAGAGTTGGTTTTATAAGATATCTATCTCTGATACCTGAGTGCTATTTAAAACATGTTGGACTTGGGCCTCCCTGATGGTGCAGGGGTTAAAGACACAGGGCTATCAAGCTACAGCCAGCCACTATAGCACTATGAAGCAGTCTGTAGCTACTACAGCGTGAGCTCGATCCCTGGCCAGGGAAGTGACCCACATGGTGCAGCAGACCTCTCCTGTTCCTCCCACTGCTCCCCTCAGCAGTGTATTTCAGTCAATCTGCCTGTTCTGCTCCCCACTCTACGTCGAGTGAATCCTCTCACCCCCAGCAACTCTGGCCCACACCCCAGTTCTAGAATGCATAATTAAATAAATATTTGAAAAAATAAAATAAAACATGTTGGACTTAATAAACTGCCTTTGCTTTGAAAAACAAAATAATAAATGATTTAAAAAAGTCACCTTTCAGTAGTATTTGTAATATATATCATTTCAATATCCTTTGGGAACGCTGGGATGGGGAAAGAATATTTGATAACAATATAAAAAGGCAAAATAGCAATTTCTTTAATTAAAAAAAATTACTCCTCCCTCTCAACATACATGAAGATTCAGGAGAACAATATCCCAGAATATTTTCCTAAATATGGTGAAAATCTTCCTACCAACACAAAAAGTGTTAATACCAGAGTATTAACACTACCAAATCAATTGTTACGTAGAGTGATCAGTTCTAGAACACAGAAAAGCAGGGACAAAATAATATGGAAAGGAACATTTCCTCAGATCCATGTGAAACTCCTGTTATCACTGAAAAGTGATTACAGCAGTAATAAAGAGAAGAGAATAGAGTCAAAATATAGGTCCAAACATAGAGGATCACTTGATTTATCATGAAGGTTGCCAGTGAAGTTAATGGTGGTGAAAAAAAGTTGTTTTCAATAATACAGTACCGGTTCAAAGAATATTTGTATTTAAAAGTCGGATAGTTATCATATTAATCACCAGAAAACTTATACTAATTCATACTCTTAACAACATGGTTTAAGGGTGCTTCGTGGTCTACTCATGTAATTGTTCGCTGCTGTTTGAAAAGAAAGGATATTCTGTTTATTGAGCACAAAGTCCTCTTTCTACACGTGTATGGAATGTAATGCATTCATTGTTCAAGCAGTAAGTATTTACTGAATGTTTCATACATTCTAGGTATTGCTTTAGGCATTTGACTGAAGGCAAAGTAACTACTTTCTTGGAGCTTACATTCTTGTAGGGAGAAGACAGATAATGAACAGGTAGAAAAATGATGTAATTTCATAGGGTTCTAAGTTGTATGAGAAGAAAATCTAGAATGCTAAGGGTGATAGAAAGAGACTAGGGGTGAGGACTCTAGGTCAGACAGTAAAGTCAAGGAAGGGCTTTTTTTGCAGAGGGGACCAACACAGTGAGGAGAACAGCACCAAGCAAAGTTTGGGGAGGGAAAGGCGTGTGTCCCAGACTGGAATTCAGGAGATGTAGAAGCCTAGGACAAGAAACTGGTTGGAGTGGGAGATTCAGAACGAGGCCAGTGTGGTTTGAGAGTGTAGAAGCGATGCTCAAAGAGGTAGACAGGGGTTAAATAATGCTGACCTTGTTGGACATTGCAAGACATTTAGCATTTGTTTCAGTATGATGGGAAGCCATGGAAGGATCTTCAGTACTCTGAAAGATAACTTTGAGGGTCTCCCCTGGTGGCGCAGGTGGCTGAGCGCCAGGCTGTGAAGCTGTCTGCAGCCTCTGCAGTGCCGGTTCCATTCCAGCCAGCCGGCGAAGGTCCCACATGGCAGACCTCTCCTGTCTCACCCGCTGCTCCCCTCAGCAGTGTATTTCAGTCGATCTGCCTGTTCCCCACTCTGTCTCTTGTGAATCCTCACACCCTCCCGCGCATCTGGCCTGTACCATAGTTCTTGTATAAATAAATAAATAAATCTTAAAAAAAAAAAGATAATTTTGATTGCGGTGGGAAAATGAATTGGAGGGGAAAGTCTGGAAGCAAAAAGACCTTTGGTTCTAGCCAGGGAGATACTAGCTAAGAAGAGGTAGTAGCTGGGGAAATGGCAAAATGTGACCAAAATTGGGACCTATCTGGATGATATAACAGAACTTGCTATAGTTTTGGAAGTCAAGGGTGAGGTAAAACTAAGGAGAAGAGAAGAATCAAGGATTACTGCTAGGTTTGGGGCCCCAACAACGGATTCAGTGGTAGGGCTACAAATGGAGAGAGAGATCACTGGGAAGGGAGAGAGCCAGGGACAATGGGAAGGAAAACTTTGTGGTGTCTAAATGGTGTGACCATCGACATATGAATGAGTCAACCAAATGTGGTGTAACTATAAGATGAAATATTATTCAGCTATAAAAAGGAGTGACATTATGACATGGGTGAAACTTGAGAAGAAGTCAGACACAAAAGGCCACATATTATGATTTCATTTATGTGAAAAGGCCAGAAAAGATAAATCTATAGAATCAGAAGGTACATTAGTGATGGCCAGAGACTCAGATTAGGGAGGTGGCAATGGGAATGACTGCTTAATGGAAGTTCCTACTTGGGATAAAAAAAAGTTCTGGAGCTAGACAGAGGAGATGATCACATCACATTGTGAATTTAGTAAATGCCACAAAATTATACGCTTTAAAACTGTTACTGTGGTAAATTTTATGTTATATGTATTTTGCCACAGTCACAAAAATATGAGACAACACAAATTTTAGAATGTCTGTAGGAAAAATCAGGAGTTTAGTTTGGGAAATGTTAACTTTCAGTTGCCTATTAGGTATATTCAAGTGGAACTGGATGACAGAATCTGGAGCTCCAGGAACAGTGCAGGACTGGAGAAATAAGTCTGGGAGTCACAGAGATCACATTTAAAGACAAAGGATGAGCGAGAGCGCTTAGAAAGGCAATTTAGAGAGAAAGGAGGAGAGGGGGTGACTGAGCCCTGGTCTTCCTTGATCTTGCGAGGTCAGGAATAAGAGGAGGAGCCAGCAAAGCAGAGTTAGCACACAGGATCTCAAGGCAGTGAGAAAGTGAGGAGACTGAAACATTTCCTGAGCCCAGGAAGAAAGAGCCTTTTGGAGAGAAAAGATGGTCAAATGTAAATTGCTAGTGAAAGCTGGGAGACGCTGGATTTTTGTGAGTTGGAGGGCTCTGTCATCTTTGCACAGTTTGTTAGTTCCAGGTACTTAAACACACAATTCAAATATACTTACTTAAAAAAATTTCTTTTTGTCTATCAATTTTTGAAACAGATGTATTAAAAATTTCCACCACCATTATCAATGGAACAATGTCAGTTTTTTCATGTATTTTTAAGTCTTTTAGTTTTTGAAATTTTAAGTTCTAAATTAATAAAGATTTTGTGTCATGTCTTGTTTGGGAATACTGAATTTGTCTCTTTTGGAAATAACCTTTTTTCCTTTTAATGTTTTTCATGTGTCGTTGGTAAATGTCACATAGCTGGATATTTTTTAACCCCACATCAAATCTCTGCTTTTTATAATGAAAAATTTAGCTGATTCACATTTTTAGGTATATTTCTATTATCTCCTTGGTTTATGTTTTCAACTCAGGTTCCTTTTTTTTTTTTTTTTTTTGCTGTGTCTCACTTCTACTTTGTCTTTTTTAAAGATTCAAGTTTTCTTTATTCCATTTGTTTCCTTCAAGGGTTGGCAAAGCTATTCAATTTCAGTTATTTAAATGTGCTAAATTGTATTCAAACTCTCATAGTTATATATGTTTTTAATCAGTATTTAGAATTAATCCATCTTTATGTTTTCCCATTAAACAAAAATTTATACTCTCTGACTTCCTTTTTCTACTGCTGCCTCTACAATTGTAAGCAATTTTACCAACTTAGATTTTTTTTGGCTTGCTTTTTTTTTTTTTTTTAGGATTTATTTATTTATACAAGAACCGGGGTACAGGCCAGATGTGCGGGAGGGTGAGAGGATTCACCAGAGACAGAGTGGGGAACAGAACAGGCAGACTGACGAAATACACTGCTGAGGGGAGCAGCGGGCGAGACAGCAGAGGTCTGCCGTGCCATGTGGGACCCTCGCCGGTGGGCAGTGATTGAACCCGTGCTGCAGAGGCTACGGACATCTTCACAGTGTGGCACTCAACCGCCTGTGCCACCAGGGGAAGCCCTTTTTTTGGGTTATTTTTGACATTGTTGTTTAGTTCAAATGCACTTTTTAGTATTGTAATTATTCTATAGATAGCATGTGGCAAAACTCCTGAGTCCTTGTATATTCAATGTCTCCCAATTTATCCTCACACCAATTCCAAGTTTACCTCAGTATAGATTTGAGGTTCAGAATGATTTTCCTTTCAGAATTGTGAAATATTAATTTAGTGTCTTTAGCATCAGGATTGGTGATGAGAAGTCTAATGCTAATCTATTTATGTGGGATTTTTCAAAATGATGTTTTTTATCTGTGAGTTTTTTACATTTCATTAGGATTTGTCAGTGGGCCCTTTCAATCAACAATTTGTTCTTTCTTTTATTCAGGGAAATTTTATTTAACTTTTTTTCTTGATAATTCCACCTTACCTTATTTTGTACCTTCTTTCTGAAGCTCCTATTAGAGGGCTTTCAGATCAGCTGAATTAGTTCTCCATGTTGCTTAAGTTCTTTCTTAAATTTTCCATTTACTTTATCTTTTTTTATTTAAAAATTTGGGGGATTTTCCTACCTTTGGTTTTCAGGTCACTGGTTTGACCTTCCATTGTATCACTTCCATTGGTCATGTATTCATTCAACAAACACTTTAGCAGATTCCAACTATGACTTAGACTTTAATTTATGTGCTGAGACTTAGTGGTGAACAAATCCTCTTGCTGGGCTTTTATTTTTCAATAACTCTATTTCTCTGAATCCTTTTGTTGTCCATGGGTAAAATATTACTAAATATCCCTGAAAATATCAAATGGACTTTTCTTTTTGATGAAAATTTGGATCTTAAAGTTGTTGTCACAAGAAAAGCTTTTTTCTAACTGATGCTGACTGATGTTAACTAGACTTATTGTAGTGATCCTTTTACAATATATACAAATATTGAATTAATTTGTTGTACAGGTGAAACAAATATAGTAGTATATCTTTATTTTAGTCCATTTTTAAAAAAACATAAAAATCATATTTGGATTTTTTTAAGGTCAGTTCTACTTGTTAATATTTGTATAGTTGAGTCTTGTGCTGTTGGTTTTCCTTAATATCTGCTGATCCTGGGTTATCCTTTACTTTTACAAATAAGGAACTAGGTTGATTATTATAAGTAAGTGGTATGGATTTTATCTGCTTTTATGTGGGTTTGCTATCTGATTGACCTCTCCTCTGAATGCAAAAATCTCAGTTCTTTATAGGTGGGAGGGGAATGTCCACAGGAAACATTTACTTAAAGATACAGCAGCAGTGTGTAGTAGACAGGTGGGACATTTTGCATCTGAATTATTGATTAGAAGTAACAGAAACCATCTCTGGCTTATTTATGCAGTAAAATATTGTATTGGCAGGCTGTTGTGTAGCTTTCAAGATTGATCAGAAGGCTAAATATTGGGCTTGGGAAACCAGCAGGATCCAAAGAGAGTGGGCAGATCCAAAGACACTCTATAGACTCAGTCTGGTTAGGTCACTTCTGCCAACCTGTGTAGGTATTACATCAGATTCAGGCTGCCAGTGCTCTAACTGCCAAACCAGACAGCAGGTTATGTGCAACCCACCAAATAACCAAATGGGGAAGGCAGAAAATGGCCCCAAACATACCATCAGCCTAATCCTAGAAACTTGTGAACATATTCCCTTACATAGCGAAAGGGACTTGCAGATGGGATTAACTTAAACAGTTTGGGAGAGGGAGAGTAGCATGATTATTCAGGTGAGTCCAGTCATATGATTCCTTAAAAGTAGAGAACCTTTGCCAACTGTGGTCAAGGGGCCACGTGACTGGGGAAGAACCATTAGAAAGACATCATGTCGCTATCTGAGATGATAGACAAAGGCAACCAGCTAAGGAATGTGGTGGCTTTTAGTAACTGGAAATGCAAAACCCAAATTCTCCCCCACAGTCACCAGAAGAATGTACCCATCTGACACTTTGATTTTATCTCTGAAGTTCTGACCTACAGAATTGTAAAATAAGGAGAAAGCAAACATTGCACAAAAATGAACAATGGTGTAAAAAATATATAAATTATATTAATATAAAAGGAATTGTAAAATAATAAATGAGTGTTGTTTTACCACTACACTTGTGGTAAATGGCACCAATGGAGACCCAATATACCACATATCTGCAATATTTCCCTGCCACAGTGCTAAAGCAGGAAAGGTTTCACTGGAGGCAGATTGTACATTTTCTTCCTTGCAGAACTATCTTGTCACTTCCTAGCACTTCCTCATATGCACACACCTCTCATTCCAAACCACACCCCTCTGTGCCCTCTCTAGATCAAACACTACTGGTGTTTTCTTTCTGCCAGTTTAGGAGCAAGGGAAGGTCAAGGTTCTGAATATAGTTCTTACATGAAGTATCCTCACAGGCAGTTCAGAATCTTCTGTGTCATTGTAAATGTGCCTCTGAGTTTTGGTTTCTCTCTGAATTTGCTGTTACCTTCCCATTATGTAAATCATTTATTTGGTTAATTTTCTGCAGCCAGTTTAGGGTTATGATTTTTCTTTACTTTTTTTAAAAAAAGATTTATTTATTTATGCATACAAGAGCTGGGGTACAGGCCAGAGATGCAGGGGGGTGGGTAAGGATTCACCAGAGACAGAATGGGGAACAGAACAGGCAGACTGACTGAAATACACTTCTTCCCCCCCCTCCCCGGCGCCCCCCTCAAAACACACTTCTAAGGGGAGCAGCGGGCGAGACAGGAGAGGTCTGCTTTGCCATGTGGTTCTCTCTGAGCGGCTGCGGATCGCTTCATAGTGCAGCGCTTAACCCCTTGCGCCACCAGGGAGGCCACTTTCTTTACTTTTTCAACGTTGATTTCATTTAGTATTTTCTGGATATTTCACATTTTTCTGCCCTTTCCTATTTGTCAGTGCTGCATACATTTCTTTAAAAACTACACTTTCCCTGTTGTGAGAAAATCTGGACATTCTCTTTTGACCTCAGATCACTGTGTTGATTCAATCATTGCCTGATACTCAGACTGATAATTCTACACCTCAGACAGAGTCCAAAGGGCTAGAAAATTCCCTGAAAAGTGGACCTTGTGGTCTAGTCTCAGCAGCTGGCTATGGGATAAATGCAGATTCATAGTGGCTTAGTACTTAGGAGATCTAGGAGAAAGCAGATGCAACATAGGGATTGGGAGGATTCAAGGGGTGACAGGGGAGTCCCTTAACAGGAACAGAAGACAGACCTGCCTGCATTCAAACCTCAGTTTTGCTCCTTGCTAACTCTGCAATCAGGCAAGTTTAGCCCCTGTACTTCAGTTTCCTCACTTCAGTTTCTCACTATGAGATTGGCTTGCTGCAAGGATTAAACGAGATAATACTGGTAAAGTGCTTACCACGGGGTTGGCATCTAATAATATTGGGTATTTACAAAGTGCATTTTGACAGTTTAATCTTGTTTAATCCTGATTATTAAGCCTATCACACAGATCAGGAAACTGAGGAATAGAGAATTTAAGTAAGCTGCTTAAGACTGTAGCCATTAAGTGGCAGCACAGGGATTTGAACCCCGGGCAGGCTGGTGCTGTCATCTCTGCACATTCAAGACCAAGCTAAGATTACCCCATGGTTGAGAGCCCGTGGGCTGAACCCTCTACTCTGACTTTTTGAACTTCCTGTGCAGTCTTGGGGTAGAAAAGTAGATTAATTTTAGGAATTGGGAAGGGATTGAGTCAGCAAGAGGAGGCTAGTGGCCCCAGTAACAGGTAAGTCGGAGCTAGCAGGTCATTATAGGTTATTGTTTAGGATCTGTGTTTGTTGGCTTGTTTGCTTTTATTATGTATTTATTTTGTGGAGGTGACATTTACATAACAGCAAAGTACACATATTATATATACAACTCAATGAATTTGCATATATACACCTGTGTAATCATCTTCCAGATCTGCCCCCTCACATCAATACCTGCTCAAAGCTAACTGCTAGATCATCAGAAGTGAGTTTGGTCTGTTTTTGAATTTCACGTAAATGAAACAAATAGCTTGTACTCTCTCATATTTGGTTTCTTTCACTCATCCTGTTTGCTTTTTTACCTTGATAAGGATGAATCTGTGGGCAGATGACCTCAGTCCCTGAACAGATAGCTGAGATCTGAGCGTGACCCTCCAAGGCTCTGTACACAAACACAGCCTTCTGCATCTGGGTAGCCACCTGAGGGGGATGGGAGAGAGGAGGAAAAACCTGCCTGGGCAGGGTGGCCATCTGCTCCAACGCCCTGTGAAAGCTCTTGGGTCTCCCTGAGCCCCAGGGATAAAGGACTGTATACAGGTGCCAAATGAATGTTAGTTCCTTTTCTCTTTCCGGGTTCCCCAATAGTCAGATTTTTAAATGGGACATCTGCTGAAATTTGGCTGAAGGTGGCACGTTCTATGCTCTTTTGCAGCTGTGGTAGAGAGGAAAATTGAATTGTAAGAAATGTCCACACCTCCCTCTAGTCTCTGGGGAACACATCTTTTCAGGGTGAGGGCAGATCTGGTGTCCCTACCATTTTGTTTTAGGATAAGTACAGTTTCTCTTCTTAATGAGACAAGTACTCTCAAAGGCCTGATTTGGGCTATCTCCGGGTCTCCAACAGAAATAAGAACAGGGCACAAACGACTCCATCATTGCTTTATCCTGTCTCGCAGCACTGGGTTCCACCCCCAGTGTAACAGTGAACTACGGGACAAACTAGAAATGGTGTCGATGCCCACCTTATGAGGATGTTGTGATTAGTACATGAAATTAACAATTTGCAATGCTTTATACATGGGGGCCTGAAAAATGTATTTTCTTACATAACACAAGCGGGAATCACCTGGTGACCCAGATGACAGGGTTCTGGGATGGAGAAGTGATGAATTTGCCTGGTGGGTGGGAAGCAGATGGGGCACACAGAGACTTTTCCTCCCATCTGTTGGGTTCCAAGCAGGTAAGTGGCATCACTAGGAAGGTACTAGAAGATATCCCTGTGCTCTCAACAGTAGTGTCTAAACCTGACTGAGCATTAGAATTACATGGCAAGGGCCTCTCCGATGGCGCAGTGGTTCAGCGCTGGGTTGCAAAGCTGCCCGCAGCCTCCGCAGCGCCAGTTCGATCCCTGGCCGCAGGGCGAGGGTCCCACATGGCGCGCAGACCTCTCCTGCCGCCCGCTGCTCCCCTCAGCAGTGTATTTCGTCACTCTGCCTGTTTTACTTTTCCGCTCCGACTCTGGTGAATTCTCTCATCCTCCTGTGCCTCCGACTGTACCCAGTGCTTGTATAAATAAATAAATAAAACTTAAAAAAAAAAAAAAAGAACCACTATCTCTATTAAAAAAAAAAAAAAGAATTACATGGCAAGTTTAATAACAGCCCTATGCCATTCCTTACTTTCTCCTACCCTGGCTGAGACCAATTCAGTATGGCTGAGGGAATGAAAATGTTTATTTAAAAAAAAAATCCCCAGGCAATTCTTATGACCAGTGAGATTTAGAGACTACTGTTCTGAAATATATTCCTGCCTGAAAATCCAATAGTATTTCCTTATTATCTCAGGACAGGGGAAGGCATGAGTTCCTTTGACTATCCAGAAAGAAAAAAACATAGAAGTGTTAAAATTACATGACCTTTGTCACATGCATTGTGAAGCCTGTGTTTTGATTTTTTTCATAAAATTTTCGTCAAAGTAAAAGAACAACTACCAGTACCTGTCAAGTAATCAATACATTCCCCAATACTCATTTCTAAATACATTAACCAGGCTATGCCTTTAATTGGGAATTTTTATTAGATTCATGTAAATTAGAATGATCAGGCATGCTTGCAACTTCTCTTTTTTATTTTATTTTTAAAGATATTTATTTTTGTGTAGAAGACCTGGAGTGCAGGTCAGAGGTGCAGGGGAGGGGGATTAGAGTATTCACTAGAGACAGAGTGGGGAGCCGAACAGGTGGATCTACTGAAATACACTGCTGAGGGGAGCAGCTGGCAAGATAGGACAGGTCTGCTGCGCCATGTGTGGATTAGCTCCGTAGCCAGGGATAGAACTCAGGCACTAGCAATGGTAGCTCTGAGACTTAACCCCGAGGCCACCAGGGAGGCCCTTCTTCTCTGTTATATCAGCTCCTTAGTTTCTGTTATTAAAGGAGTTTTAATATCTACCTCTGTAGGATGTAACCTCTGAGCATTCTAATAAGACACTTTGAGGATAGGCCTTAGGACTATGAATTGGTAGCTGAGAATATCTATTAGAAGTTGCTTAATCAGATCGCTTTCCTAACAGCTAGATTAAATACTGACAGAATGGGAGATAGAATTTTGATGGAAGAGAGCTTGAGGGGATTGAACAAACCTAAAATTCTAGTAATGTTTTATTATATATGCTGTAATCGAAACCTTAATTTGGGAATTCATAATTGAATTTGGGAGAACTGAAATTTAGAGAGGGCAAAAATGAGAAAGACTCCAGTGAGTCAGAGGAACGAACTCAGTGCAATCCTAGGTAGTGGATGCAGATAGATGGAGTTAGACAGGAAAGCAATTGTGGTGGTATAAAGATACCAAAATAAATATGATTTTCTTCTGCTCCTAATGGTCTTTGCTTAGCAGTTTCCATCCTAACTTTCTCCCACCTCTTGTCACTACTTCATCACAATAGGAATGAGAACCAACCTGATTCTTGTGCTAGTTTCAAAGTGACTCAAGTAGCAGTTTAGGAGATGCTTAGATATAGCCTTAAAAATACCGAGATGAATCAGACCAATTTTGCCTTGTATTGTTGAGATACCCAGTTGGGGGCCATGCTCTTGATCTTTTGAGAACAATCTGGAGCTTGGACAATATCTCATTGTTAATATTTTTGAGAATGTTTGAATACTGTCTGCCTATGCTATTAGTGGTTGTGTGTGTTTTGAATTAGTTTTTTGGAAGATTTGGATAATGGAGTCATATTAGAGCAAAACTGGCTTGCTGCTGTTAAGAAGTCTGATTTTTGATTTTGCTATTGTGATAGCAAGCAAACGGAGTCTAAAAGGAAGTTTGTTGGTTTTAAGTGTACCAGAGCTATACCTTCTCAAAATGAACAGAGGTTTTACTGAAAGTAAATAAATGACTAAAGCTTCAGACACCCACTTGAATTATAATATGTAGAACATGATTTGAATTTGATTTTATTGTACTTATTTGTTTTTAATATTGAAAGTATATTTTTTACCGTGGTAACATTGCTTTACAAGACATATATGATTTTGGGTACAGGTTCATACCTCTTCAGATTTTTGCTTCCACTCCATGCCTACCACCAATACAGTTTTATTTATGTAGAGAAGAATTTTTTTTAAGCCCTCATAGGTTAGAATTAGCAGTCTGTGACCTAATGACACTTATTTTATTGAGATTGAGATTTTTTATTTGGAGGTGCTTAGTTTAGAATACTTCATTTTCTCACAACAATGATGCAAATGGTGGGATTCTCACTCCCAGGCTGCTGTTCTGAGTATTCCCTTGGAACTTTCTTGAGGTGGCCCCCTTGAAGAAGCAGGTCACCCACTCCAGGATGCCAGGGTACATGTCAAGGAATGAAATCCCAGCAGAGAAGTTCATTGGCCCAAATGGCTGACTGAGTCAGGCAGAATCGTTCACTTGACCTTTCTTCTATTCTTATTTGTACTCTTTCTTCATGTCTTATTTAAAAAAAAAAAAATGAAACATAGGGCCTCCCTGGTGGTGCAAGGGGTTAAGTCTCAGCACTATGAAGCTATCTATAGCCACTGTAGCATGAGTTTGATCCCTGGCCAGGGAGCTACCCACATGGCACAGCAGACCTCTCCTGTCTCACCCGCTGCTCCCCTCAGCAGTGTATTTCAGTAGATCCACCTGTTCTGTTCCCCACTCTGTCTCTGGTGAATCCTCTCACCTCCTGCACCTCTAGCCTGTTACCCAGTTTTTGTATGCATAAGTAAATAAATCTTAAAAAAAAACATAAAAATTACTATCTCAAAATAATTGAAAACAGTGTGAATTGTATAATGAGCCCTTATGTACACATCACCCAGCTTCCCAGTTATTATTCCTAGTCTATCATTTCCCCCATCCCTAATTTTGAGGCATTTGAGGTAAATCTCAGATAGCATATCATTTCTGCTATAAACATTTCAGTATGTCTAAGAGATTGAAGACTTTTAAAAAACATAACCATAATACCTTTATCATTCTTAAAAATATTGACAAAATTCCTTAATATCAGCAAATAGCCAATCAGATTTAAATTTCCCTGATCATTTCTGGCTTTTGTTGATTACCTTCCTGAAGAGTTAACAAGTTTCTCTGTGTCCTGTACTTCCTATATGCTGAGTGTTATATCTATAGGTTTAATCTGATTTGATTTATTTTTTTGGCAAGAACACTTCATTAGTGACATTGTATAATTCCATAGGAAGGCATGTGATGTTAGCAGGCATTAATTATTATTGCCTAGGAGATTTTCTTTCTTCATTTTTAATCATCCCTCAACCCAACCATCAAGCTACAATGCCCCCTCAACACACCTCACAAATATCCTCTTTTGCATTGTTTTGACGGAAAGGAACTAGGTGCTTGGTGATAAATTCATGTCACAAACATCATGTCCTTGGAAAACAAATAGAAGACCCCTTTAACCTTCAGTATATGTAAATTGAATTCTTCTAAACTGGTGCTATGGTGATATTGTTGGTTGTCTCTTCAACTGCTATCCCTTCCCCCTTTTCATGTGCTGGCAGGGCCCACAACCTACCCGCACCCCCAAACCCTCTCCCCTCTTTGCAAAGCTGACCACTATTCACTTTTCAAAAGCTGACTGGTTTCTGGGAAACTCCTTCTTAGTGAGGATGCCCTTATCCTTGTGCCTTATGATGATGTGTGAAGCTGTTAATTTGGAGATGCAGTGGCCATCATCTGACCAGAGGGAGTAAAGTAAGCTTGAAGATTAACACCAGAATGCCCAAGATGATGGGATGGAAATGTGGGAAGAGTCCAGGTCCTCAAAAGTCATGGAGCTAGTGAGATAGCCAGCCCTGCCAATAGCAAGCCTTCAGACTTCTCCTTATGTTGTGAATGTAACCACATTTAGATAATCAACATACCAGGTATATTTAATCTCTTGTGTTTCTGTTTACTACTTATGTTCCTGATGTACACACAAAAAGTTATAGACCTTAACCTTGAGTTTCCCATAAAACCAGTCTTTCTTATCCATTCTGAAAAGCTGAAATGATAATAACACAAAACATTGACTCAACATCAAAATTAATTTGTCATGATATCATATTTTAAATAAAATCAGCTTTCAAGAGTTGAAAAAGCACATAACAACTTAAAAGTAGAGATGGATGCCTGAAAATTCTATGTTGGTGGTAGAGTTGGAGTTAAAATATTTTCCAAGGATCATCCTCAAAGCACATAACTAAGAAGTTGACTTTGCATGTTGGCAACAAAGGGAAACTTTTCTCCTATTACATTATGCTGGACATAACATTCTTATTAAGTAGGAGAATTGGAATTTCTGCGTCTTCTCCTTTGCAACACAATAATCCCCAAGTTTCTGATTGAGTGCACATGATTAGCATGTAGAGTGATGAGAATTTAATTAAAAAACACTAGAGGGGAAGGGAGTTGGGGGTAAGAGAAATGAAGGGAACGAATGGAAACTAGACTTCTGGTACTGATCATGATGTGGTGTCTACAGATGTGGGATTATAGTGCTGTACAGCTGACGCTTCTATGGTGTTATGAACCAGTCACTTCAATACAAATGTGTTAATTAAAAAATTAGTATGATGTTTGATAAAGAACTGGAAAAGTAAAGGACATCTGGTGATCTGTCCTGGGCTTGCTTCTGCTTCTGGCATTTTGCATTCCCAGACCCTTTTGTTTAATGGCAAAGCCTTATTGTTTTTTGGTCAGTAGATTGCACCTTTGTCCTTGTAGACAAGGTGATGACAGCAAGTGGTTCCAGGAAACCCTTGGTAACAAACTCTCTTTGTGTGTGTGTGAGGAAGCTCTGGCTTGTAAATGGATGACTTCAGTAGGCTTTCCGCCCACTCCTCTGGATCTCTCCATGTACAGAGAGTCATTGTTAATGATTTTTACTCTGAACAGCTGCTAGCTCTCCTGGCTTTATTCACTGTGAAGATGCTGTCATACATGCCAGATCTCAAAGAATGTGTCCTGTTCTCAGATCATGTGTCTGTCCATCTGCCCTGGAAAATATGATCATGGGGCAAAACCCTTCCAATTTCCTTGTCTACCAGGAGGTTTTACCCACAAGTCTCATTGTTGTAGACACATCTTTTATGTTGTGTCCCTTCTCTTTTACCTGAAAAGCAAAACCTCCATGTGTCTTCAGTGGAAATACCCTCTCATTGGAGATCTGCTTAGAAAGGATTTCAATGTAGTCTACATTAAAATTAGACAAAGTAAGGTAAGAACCTACACAGATAGAAAATTATCTGATCAGATTCTGAGAGTTAAATGTCCATTATCACAATCAAGTTCAAAGCTCTTTAGAATGATGCATAATGTGATGCATTGGAGCAGTTGAACATATCTTTGAAAAGTCACTGAAGGGAGGAGGCAGCATTAGGGCTCACTTTGAATGTTAGAGAAATGCAAAGAGCAACCTCAAAGCCCAGGGGAGGTGAGCTCATTCACAAGCATTGTGTCGTGTACTTGGCTCTCCTTTTACTCTAATACTGTGGCTCAGAGAACAACCAGAATCTCTGCTATTCACTTAATGTGATGAGCCATATACACCAAAGGTGTCAGGAGGGGTTTGTTGAATTGCATTGACAAGTAACTTGTTTGAACCTACTGCTTGCTGCACCAGGGAAATGAATTTGAAACCGTATTTCAGAGTATTAAAGCCTACCTGAAATATTTTTACTTGAGGGTAGTCTTTCGGTGAATTAGAGCATTGATTTTTCTAAAAATCTGAGTATGTAGCAAGAACTTTAGAAAAAAAATTTAGGGGAGGACAGACAATCCTTGGTTAAAAGGAGATTGGCAGTGACTTGGGACAGCTGAATAAATAACACATTTAACTGGCTCCCTGGGCCTTACCCAAGCCTTTTTTACAACTACCAGGTGTTTTATAGACACATTTTTCTATGAAGTAGTCAAACTGTAAACAGAGTGGATCCTGACTGTTAGTCACATCTTCAAAAAAGAGAAAGAAGGAAAAAGAAAGAAGGAAAAAGAAAGAGGAAAGGAGCGGAAGGAAAGAAGATAGAAAAGGAAAAAGGGAAGCACCTCCATCATTGTCTTCATGGCAATGTCTTTTGCCTTTGTCTGTGGAAACACAGGACCAGGGGTGTGAGGGCAGATTTTGGGCTGTGAGCTATCACATATTCACTCTACTTTCAATCCATCTGACTGTGGATGCCATGTAGGCCATCCTCCACACGTGGCTGTAGAGCTGGGCCCCCTGCACCCCAAGGACAATCCCATAATGAGGAATGATGGATACTCAGTAAACGTTTGGGGGTAATAAGGCATCTGGTGTTATTTAGCAATATTGTCAATGGTCTAGCTTCTCCTTGATAGCTAAAAGTTCCTTGGATCAAAGATCAACTCTTGTGCATCCAAGTATCTTTTAATATGCAACCGTATGCACCAAGTAAATATTTGAGTTTGAGTGGAGGAAGGGCCAGGTTCAGAAACACCAAGGAGAGCTTCTGTTGGCGACTGTCTTGCCCATGCCACCAGCATCACCTACTTAACAACCGAATGTTCTCCCATTTTCTTTCAATGTCTCACACATTCATGACAAGAATTGGAAAAGGTTATGAGACATTTAGACCAAACATTTATTTTATAAATGAAAAAGGGTCTAGAGAGAGAACATGACTTACCCAATGTCACAGAGTAAGTTGTCAGCAAAGAAAAATTTTGAATTTCCTTGAAAACAATTTTTTTTCCTGCAGTATTTAAAATTTTTATAGAAAAGATCTTCACTTCATGGCTATATATATTCTCAAACAGTTGCTATAATCAGTTATTCCTCAAGAAAGCACTAAAAAATTTAAGCTAGTGATTTCCCATTTGACACATTTCAGGATGTTAAATAAGAAGTTCTCACTGAGTTATCAAGATAAAATATATGACAAGCCAAAGAGAGGAGCCATAAAAAGACAGAAATCTTTAAAAGAGGTTATCAAAAATGTGGAAACATAACTGAATATCTGCATTCAAGGTAAAAAGATATGGAAGCTCCGAGGCGCCCCAATAAATAACATTTGTCTTTTCAACCAAGGGTCTGAACAAATTGAGAAATAGATGAAAGCCAAAATGTCACCACTGCTGAAAGAGACAGCACTGGAGGGCAGCACTCAGTGTGGCAGCTATGTGGGGCTGTTCACTGAACCCCAGGTTTGGGCTGACTTTTAAGCAGAACAGGTATGTGTCTGAGGGCAAGATCAGTGCCAAGAGGAAGAAGACTTTCCAGTGAGTGAAGCGTTGGTAAGTGATTCCATGAAAAGCCCAGGAAGTTGTAGCTAGAGCAGGATTCACCACAAGAGTAAGAGTTCCTCATAATAAAAAGTCAGGGGGTTGAAGGTTGGGAGGGGAGATTTACGAAGAGGTTTTCTTTGGAAGGATAATCTAAAGGCCCTCCCACCCCAAAGTGCTTTCCCACTGAAATAAGCTCATTCAGAAAACTTTCCACAAGTGACCTGCAGCTTAGAGGAAGCTTGTGGAGGGTGCTAGAGACTGGTGTTTGGCTCCTACCTGGAAACTCTAAAAGAAAAGAGAATTTTAGTAGTGGGAGCAGAGGACAGGTGGCTGGTCTGGGCAGGCCAGTATAGGGTGAGGAAGAGAGAGAGAGCAAAGGAATGGAGGGGAAAGGAGAAAAAGCTTGCCTAAGTTAGCTCTTGTCCAACAGGGCCACCTACAGGGGCTCTTAGGCTTTAGCAGGGAGAAGCTGGAATTTTAATGCTGAACTGAGTTTTAACTGACCAAGGGAACTGCAGTCAGTGGCCTCCAGCAATGGGGGGTGGGGTGGAGTGTCAGAAAAACCATGGGAGCATCCTATACGAGGAAGTGACAGCTTTGAATACGGTAGCTTAGCCCAGCCCAGAGAGAAGTCACCTTATGAGAAAAGCAGTCAATAGAAACTTTCCTCCCTCTTCCCCTTCTCTCCTCTCACCCTACTTTAACCCGAGAATGAACCACGGTTTGAGACATGGGGACAGGCAGTTGAAAGCAGTAGGTAAGGAAAAGCAGATGGATCTCGCCCCTTCCCTGGCATCTTGACTGCAAAAGGCCCCAGCATGTTAGGGGTACGCTTCAACCTTAAGTCTGAATCTAGAGTTGATTACTACACAAGATTGGATATTCTGACTTTTTAATTGAAACTGTGCTGGAGACCTGCGGTGGCTGTAGGACTTTTTATTACTTATGAGCAATGAAAAGCAAGTCACAAGATTATGGAAGTTTTTAATCCAGGGTCAGGGGAAGAACTTTCTCCCACTAAATAATTTTTTAAGAAGACAGCGGGACTCAAAACCAGAAAGACCCCTTTTTTCTTTACACTGAATGGCTTCACCTTAATTTTGTTGGTGTTGATTTCTCTAGCCCACCTTGTGGGATTGTTTGCAGCCACTCTGTGTTTCCTTGAGCAGGCAACCTACACCGGCATTGGGAACACTTAGATCATCAGAAACTCCAACTAATTAAGGACCAAATCCCACTGATGGCATTTGCTCCATTTTCCCCAAGGAAGCATGGTGCATGCGCAACTATGAACCCCAGAAGGAAAATGGTCGTCTTCCTATGACCGCTCTCCCAGCACACAGCACTATGTTAATCCTGTGGTGAGTAAACTGAACCGTAGATGTTAAAAACCTCTGTCCATTCCTGCTGAAGGGCAGAGACCAGCTGGAGTTCTTCTCCCAAAACCCTTTGTTGTTTGGTCAGAATAGCTTCCTTCTATAAGACATTGTGAATCCCACGTCTGCTTTAAGAACTTTCTTTATTATATGTGAAGTGATTGAAAACTGCCAATCATGAATCTGGCAATCCCCTCTCATGAGCTTAAAGACTGTTCTGATTACGATAATTACATTTTTATGAATATCCTACCTAGAGAGTAACAATTTTACTATGTCAGACTGCACCACACAAAGATGCATCAATTTCATCTGCAATGAAAAATAGAGCCTAATAGCACAGTTATATTTATGTGATAGTCAAACATCAAGATGCAACATAAGTACTTCCACTGAAAGAATCCTGATCATTATTTAACCTTGAGATGATGATTAAGGGTGAAGTCTTGTCAGCTTTCATGAATTTTTCTTTTTTCATGATTTTTGCTGTTTTGATTTGATTTTTAAAACTCCATCATTAACACTTATTAACATTTCGATCCTATCCCCCACGATAAGTGGACAAGGCAACAAAAAAGACAAGATTAGTAGATACGATTCACGGTCAAGGAGAGAGTATAAGACATAATTGGGGGCCTCCCCGGTGGCGCAGTGGTTGAGCGCTGGGTTGCGAAGCTGCCCGCGCGCCGCCGGTTCGATCCCCGGCTGCTCCCCGGCCAACGGAGGAGGGTCCCACATGGCGCGCAGACCTCTCCTGCCGCCTGCTGCTCCCCTCAGCAGTGTACTTCGGTCCTTCTGCCTGCTCTGCTCCCTGCTCTGGCTCTGGTGAATTCTCTCACCCTCCCGCGCTTCTGACTGTACCCAGTGCATGTATAAACAAAACAAATAAACAAATAAATAAATAAACATGCCTCTATTAAAAAAAAAATTAAAAAAAAAAGAGACATGATTGGGACTCCCCTGGTGGCACAGTGGTTGAGCGCTGGGCTGCGAGGCTGCCCGCAGCCTCTGCAGCGCTGGTTCATTCCCTGGCCACCCGCGAGTGTCCCACCAAAAAAAAAAAAAAAGATGTAACTATGTTTCAGGTATAAGACTGCCCTGCTCAAAGCCACACAATAAAACTCATCTCTAATTGTTTTTGTTTTAAGGAGGCAAAATCCCTATGGAAGTTATGCAAAAATAGACACTGACATGAGTAGTAAAAATTACTACCACTATTTTTATGCTGTGTTGGTATCAAGGGGAAAGAAAATGCAAACACAAGTAGCTCTGCTGAAAAAAGAAAAAAAAATTAACATTGCTGCAGGTCCTGGTCAGTCAGAACAAGAAAAACTTTATTGAATCAGAACAAAATGCAAAAAAAAAAAAAAATTACCAGTATTATATCAAAGAAAACTTAGTAAAAATTAGGTGTATTTCCAGGTCTATTCAGCCCTTTGTAGGAAATTTTTACTCTCACAGTTCTATCAATAGGAATCTGTCGAGGTCTTTTTTCCCTATTTTTTCCAGAAACAATTTCTGTATATATCAAACAATTGAAATATACAATATTACAAGGCAACAATCACCATTGACAATTTACATACATATCAGGTACTGAGAGGTTTTACACACATTTTAGAAAGCCATGTTAACATTTCTGTACATGTCAAAATTTTACCATTTTCCCAAGTGACAATACTTCCCTTCTAGTTTTACTTTACTGGGTAAGCCAAATAGGACAAATTTATCTGATTCCTTTCCCAGGAGGAAAGGGAGAAACTTTGTGGAGTGTCTCAGGAGCTCTACTGAGGTTCCACAAAATTTCCTTAGATCAACCAAATGACAGGCTACCAAAATTTTTCTTGAATTTAGATTTCTGGGAAACTTTGCCATAAACATCAGAAAACAACAGTAACAACAATATTCAATCTTTATGAAAGCACCGGCTTAGTTCAGTAATACAATGTTGACAATCAAACCATAACCTTTAGTTTTTTTCCTCATAACTGAGACTCTTTTCTTCCCCAGTGTCTATAGGCACCATGTATACCAATTTTTTTCAACCTCTAGAGGCCAAGACAGCTACACACAAGGACATACAGACATACAACATAGACAAGGACAGTTTTGTCGAAGTCCAAAAAATTGTGGAATGTTGCTGGCAGAAATCAGTTTCCAGTTGTTATCTTACAAACCTAAGACTTTGGAAATAGGAAGAAAAAGTTCTATTAGTCACAAGAGTTACATGACCTTGTTTATCACTTTAGGGGTTTCGGTGTTAAAGCCTTTTTTATTGGAAGCCAATCCTGGGGTATCCTGTACAGCAGCTGAAAGAGCAAAAGCAACAGTTAACTTTTAAGCAAAAGGAGTCATCTCTTGCTAGCCACCAAACAGGCAATCTTTGGGTTTCCTAGAACAGAACCTGAAAGAGCAAAATCAAAATATCAGCAATTAACTTTCAATTAAAAGGAGTCATCTCCTTACTTCTGTTAGCCACTGTGGGACAGAAACTGAAAGAGCAGATTCAACATCAACGCACAGATTACACCTCTCCCACATTAGGGAGGGACAGCAACGACATAGGTATGAAAACCTGGTACAGTTACATGATGCACCATTAAGAGTGCTTTCCACAACAGACCTTCCTCAGTAGGAAGCAGAAACTTTAAATCTTGTCTTACATCAGCAATTAAATCCAGAATTCAAATGGCAAACATGCCCAAAACAAATTGTGTAGACAAAATTCACAGCAGCAAATCCTTTCAGACTCAGACAAAATCTTTTTAATTTTTCTGATCCAGATTTTGCAAAAATTCAAGTTATCCCAAGAATCCATCAAGGCTACTGGCAATTACCAGTTACTGCTTATGGCTACTCTTTCCTTAACACCCAAGCATACATTTGCTAATTTAAACACCACTGCTCCACAGTTGGCTTGCAAAACCCCTCAGGCAGAGGTCAGGAAGTAATCGAAGACAAAGCAACGTATCACTGAAGAATCATTATTGCCTTTAGAAATGTTAATGAGACAGCAGAGATCACAAAAATAAAAAAGGTCCAAAGTCCTAGCAACAAGAACCTCTGAGTTTTACAAGAGCCTGCCAAGTGGCCTCAGATGACATCTTTGACCTGGCCACATGGCCCTAATCTTTTGAGTAAAACTGTTGCACAGAACAATGTCCACAAAAATCAAATCTTTTAGCAAGTCACTACAAACAAATTACACACAGACATGCAGAATCTTCACAAAGGCCAAGCCAGTTTTTCAGCAGCAAATCTGCATATGAAACAAACACACTAGAGAAACCAAAAATCACATTTGCGCTTATGGTAGCCAGTGCCATAGAGAAACCCAATTTCCCCATGGGGCTGACTAACCACGGATGGCTCTGTCTTAAATCACATTGGGCACCAAATCTGTTACAGGGCAGGGAGAGGGGCACCCCCGACCCCGCAAACCTGCCTGCTCTAAATAGGTTCTGCATCCTCCGCGTGAGCACAAAACATATGAGACTTTAATGGGAAGGAACTTTAATACAACTAGGAAACAATACAGGAAAGGCAAAGAATACAATTTCTAAATCAAGCACCCAAAGTTACCCCCTGGTGGGTAAAAGTCCATCCAAATGGGATTGGCCCAGAGCAAGGCCCCAAAGCCTGCCACAAGTCTAAAGCATCTTCCAGTGAGGACCCACAGAAAAGGATCAGAAACCACCAGGCAAGTCTGGGAGGAAAAGAGCAAATTCAAAATCAAGACAAAAACCGCCATTGTCACCTCCCCATGAGTTTCTCACCCACATCTGTGTCAACCAGTCCACGACCAAAAGGCAAGTGCAATTTTTTCATGTGTCTCTCTGCTCCATGTGCCTCCTCCAGGTCTCCTGGCTCCATCCTGCTTCCTTCCTTCCTCCCTCAGTCTCCTCTGCAGCTTCTCTCTCTGCTCAGTTCCACCCTCCCTTGGGTGGGGCAGGAAACCTGGAATCTCCCCCTTTCCTGGGGACCACCCTGTTACACTTCCAACTGGTTTTCTACTTTAGTTAGCTATGTTTCTTCAGCCATGATGCAAATAGTGGAGAGTATATTTAGGTTTTATGTCACACATATTTTATTGTTATAATTAAATTATTTTTATTGAGATAATGATTCTCAACACTATGTATCTCAGGGGCATAGGTTCACACACTCTACAAATGTATGCTATACCATATCCACCACCAACACCCCAATAGTCATCTACCATACTCCACTGCGCCCCCTCCAGCTTTTGTTTCCATATCCCCCACTCCTTCTGATAGTCTCGGTTCTGCAGTAGATTTCAAGGGTTTTTGTCTGTTCCTTTACTTTTTTTTTTTTTAATTTATGTTCCACATGAGTGAAATCATCCAGTATTGTCTTTCCCTGTCTGATATGTAGTTCATGTAGTTCCATCCATGTTACTGTGAATTGCAAGATTTCATCTCTTTTTATAACTGAGCTGTATTTTATTGTGTGTATATATACACCACATCTTAATCCACTCATCTGTCAGTGGGGAGTCAAGTAGTTTCCATAACTTGGGTATTGAAAATAGTGTTGCAGTATACATAGAGGAGTGCCTATATCTCTTCAAATCAGTGTTTTGTGTCTTTTGGGTAGATAACTAGGAATGGAATTACTGGATCATATGATAGATCTATATCTGATGTTCTGAGAAGCCTCCATACTGTTTTCCCCAGGGGCTGGACCAGTCTATATTCCCAGCAACAGTGGATGAGAATTCCTTTTTCTTTACATCCTTACTTTTGGTCTTTTTGATATGGTAATTCTCACAGGTGTGAGATGGTGTCTCAGTGTGGTTTTGATTTGCATTTCCTTAATGATAAATGATGAGGAACTTTTTTTTCAGGTTCCTATTGGCCATCTGTATGTCTTCTTTGGAGAAGTATCTTAATTACACATACATTTAATGCAAAGAAAACTGTTTCATTATTACAGATAGTGATCAAAGCCAATCAAAACCTGGTCTGAGAATGAAGCATCAAGCATCACCTAGAATCCTGTTAGAAATATAGTTCCCACCCAGACTTGCTGAATCAGAGCTCTAGGAGTGGGACAAAGGACTGTCTTAAGAAGCGCTCTCATTGCTCTGAGGTTAGAGAATCACTGTTCTAGAATCTTGTAACAGTTTCTATTGGCTACACTGAAACATTGGAAAGCATGGAGGCTGCAATCCCAGCAACTCTATGGTCATTGCCTGTTAATTGCAGGAATGTGATTCCTACATGAACTGCTGTGTTGACTAAGTTCTTGATATCAATGGTTCTTTTATTTTTTTATTTTTATAGAAGAACCGGGGTACAGGCCAGATGCGCAGGAGGGTGAGAGGATTCACCAGAGACAGAGCGGGAAACAGAACAGGCAGACTGAGGAAACACACTGCTAAGGGGAGCAGCGGGCGAGACAGGAGAGGTCTGCCACGCCATGTGAGACCCTCGCAGGCCGGCTGGGATCGAACCACACTGCAGAGGCTGCTTGCGGATAGCTTCACAGTGCGGCGGCGCGCAACCGCCTGCGCCACCAGGGAGGCCCTCAATGGTTCTTCTTAAGCAGATTTTCTTTTCTCTTTAAATCTCCTGAAGTCACAGTCATAGTTTTCTTTTCCATTACTGATCATGTTGTTAGTCTACTATCATTGATAAAAGGGGTATTTATGATACCCTTCCTACTGTCAAAAGCTTTCCATTGCCCTGAATCCCTGCTAATCCTTCCCCTTTGTTAATAACCATGTGCTTGAAGTCATCTTGAGCTTCTTAACTTTTTTTAACATCCAACATGATTTTTTTCTATATTTCTTTATAGTAGTACCTGTGCTATTATCTTTTTTTTTTTTTTAATATTTATTTATTTATTTATTTATTTATACAAGCACTGGGCAGTCAGAAGCGCGGGAGGGTGAGAGAATTCACCAGAGCCAGAGCGGGGAGCAGAGCAGGCAGAAGGACCGAAGTACACTGCTGAGGGGAGCAGCGGGCGGCAGGAGAGGTTTGCGCGCCGTGTGGGACCCTCCTCCGGTGGCCGGGGAGCAGCCGGGGATCGAACTGGCGTCGCGGAGGCCGCGGGCAGCTTCGCAACCCAGCGCTCAACCGCTGCGCCACCGGGGAGGCCCAGTGTTCTATTATCTTTTGATAGCACAGTGTCAGTGTTATTTACTAGAACTCACCAGCAGTGGTATGGAGAGAGGCCACACATTGCAAGCATATTTAATTCAAGAAAACACAGTTGAATATACACTTAGGACAGACTGGTGCTCACTGGCCAGGACTATATGCTACAAATGTTGCACAGTTTTTCTTTTACTGAAGGAGTAAGGTAGTTTTCAGTATGTGGGAAATGTGTCACAGAGTTTAGTAATAAACTGCTAGCTAGGTAGGCAGATAAATAGAGATAAAAATAATTTTTAAAAGAAAATATTTGAGACAAATAGCATTCTGATGAATCAGCATGCTAAATGAATACGACAAAAGGCAAATGCCATATTATGACTTAGTCTTTACATCATAGTGTCTATAAGAACATATATATTCATAAATATAGATTATATGTATATATGAATATTCTTTTGAAGGTCCAAATACAAGAGTGAAACCTTTAGAAGAGAGATTCTGAATCTTGAATGTATATCAGAATGACCTTGAAGCTTTTAAAATTATAAATTTCTTAGCAGCCCATGCACTGAAATTGGAGCTCAAGGATGACATGTAAATTCATGAAGTGTTCCATATTACAAAAAACAAAAATAATTCCCCCTGGGTTCCTAGAGATTTTTTTTATTATTTGGGTAGATCTGAGGTAGAGCCCAGGAATCTGTATAGGTTATTCTGGTGCAGGTGGTCCTTAACTTTCATTTTGAGAAGTACTGCAAATCTAACTCAGATAAGAAAAACATGTGAGTGTGTGGCAGTAAGAGTCAACCAAGTTCACAGGTGTTGTACCATCTTTGGATCCATAGATGCATTTCCTCAAGCTTTTGAATAGCACATGTAATCTACCTAACTCTAAAGTTATTTGTATACTTAACCTCAGTCCCCACAAGACTGAGGCTTCCTGAAACATAAGCCTTACAGATTTGCCCCTACTATCTGAAAGAAGAACATTCCTACTTGGTATGACTTGGGAGGTAACTTGGAAAGCTCAGTTTTTTTCCATATATTTTAATGGTACAGCATTCCCAGTCTCTAAAAATAATCTTCTAAACTCTACCAAAAAAGCTACATTTCTATTTGCAGAGAGCAGGGGAAAACTATATTTAGTAACTAGTCTTTCATATCTTTAGCTGGGCTTGCTCCAGACCTTCTCATTTTTGAGAAAATGCTCAATAATATTTGTTAAATGAATGAAGACAATAAGGGTAAAAATGCAATTCAAAGAGTGTGACTAGGGGCCTCCCTGGTGGTGCAGGGGGTTGAGCACAGCGCTATGAAGCTGTCTGCAGCCTCTGCAGCTCAGGTTTGATTTCTGGCCTGCCAGAGAGATACCCACATGGTGCAGCAGACTTCTCCTGTCTCACCCGCTGCTCTTCTCAGCAGTGTTTTTGGTCCATCTGCCTGTTCTGCTCCCAGCTCTGTCTCTGGTGAATCCTCTCACCCTCCCGCACCTCTGGCCTATACCCCAGTTCTTGTATGCATAAATAAGTCTTTAAAAATGCAGATTATTAAAAAAAAAGAGTGTGACTGGAATAGTCAGAGAAGTGTTTACTCTTGGTCCCTTTTACCCACATGTGGCAATTTTCCAGTCACTTCATTTCTCAGTGCCTCAGTCCTGCATTTGTAACATGGAAGATCAGTTTCTTCCTTTTTTTTAAGTGGGCTTTTGTATGTAAAACGGTAATATATATGAAAATGTTTTGAAACTGTATAGTCACTTATTTCATTTTTTAAAAATATGACTGTCTTTTTGCTCTCACCTCATCCCCTGACCCCCAACCCCCAACTCCTGTGAATACTAGGATGATTGTGGCAAATCCAAGGTTTATGTCTGGCTATTCTGGGAAAGCAAATCTTATTATTTGGAACTTAAAAGAACCACATGACTTCTCTGACTTCAAGGGAAATAAAACATAAATCCAATGCTAAAAATTTATAATATAAATGGAATAAATACCCCATGAATAATGGACTGTACAAAAGAAGGGGGGGGATACACGGAACAAAAGAACCATTTACGTTGTGGTTGGACTATGAGATGGGGATTTCTTATATCTCTGTTTAATGAAATAGTGTCTGAATTTCAGACTCCCCTGAGATCACTTTAAAAGGTTAGCAGGTGTCTGATAAGATGAACTGAAAAGCACATGTAGATAACATCCCTTAAAAAACCTCAAGGTAGGGATTATAACAAAGTTGTAAAGAACCAAAAAAGAGAAAGAAGTTGGATTACTTACAAGCGGTAACTGCTGGTAACTGCTGGTTCAGGACTGGAGCCAGTCCAAGCCTCAATGAGGAAGGTAAATACAAGGGTAGTGTTTTCCATGAAGCCATAGCCATATACTCCACAAAGCCTATGTCTTTTATTCTAAGATTAGGTCTTCTTTTATTTTGGCTTATTAAGAAATCCTTGCTTTCATAAATGTCAGTAGCCTTTGAAAATGGGCAAATGAAGTGTTGACACTGATATTGTGATTCCTCATGCAACCATTTATTCCAATAGCCTTGAGTTTGAATTCTGGATCCATACAAGGCAAGTGGCTTAAGGCAAATTTTCTTTTTTTTTTTTTTTAAAGATTTATTTATTTATTTATTTATTTATTTATTTATTTATTTATTTATTTATTTATTTATACAAGCACTGGGTACAGTCAGAAGCATGGGAGGGTGAGAGAATTCTCCAGAGCCAGAGCGGAGAGCAGAACAGGCAGACTGACAAAGTACACTGCTGAGGGGAGCAGCGGGCGGCAGGAGAGGTCTGCCCATCATGTGGGACCCTCACCCGGTGGCTGGGGATGGAACCGGTGCTGGCAGCTTCGCAGCCCAGCGCTCAACCTCTGTGCCACCGGGGAGGCCCTTAAGGCATATTTCTAATCTACCCAGGTCTTGATTTCTGCATGTGTAAAGTCATAAAGATTAGCAATAGCATATGCAATAATATTTGCAAAGACTTTAGCACAATTTATAGGACACGGTAACTGCTCACTAATTGGTGATGGCTATATGAAAAATAAAGACAAGATGTAATGTTATCTAGATAAGTAAATTAGGTAGGCATAAAATTACTGTTTTCACTACTGTTAGATAGGTTTTTCCATGGTGGCCTTTTTGGGGACCTATTCATGACTTTTCTCCAAGAGTGAGTCTCTAAGGAGCAAATACCATGGGGGGATTTCCTTTTCATGCCCTGTGTCAGTGGTGAGGAACATGCCAGAACTGTTGGTAGAGTGGAGTTGTGCCTACTGGCTGAAGTTCTTATTGGATCTAGTATTTAAATTCCCACGCTTGGTTCTAAGATTAGTGTTTCACATTGATTGCATTATGTGTATCTTTTAATTTCCAATGCTTAATAAACCATACCCAACCAGTGTTTCCTGATGATTTGAATGAGTAATATAAAAACGAATTCAGGGCGTATAATAACTCCAAAAAGCATGAGGAATTTCTTCTTGCTATTTTCTGCTAATTGTCTCAAGGACTATCTGAATTAGATGGTATTTTGGCAAATGACCTTTAACCCACCAAGAAAGATGGAAAACAGGAAGAAGGTGGGAATTCCTTATGACTAAAACACATTTATGTTAAGTCCATGATGGATATTCCAGGTGTTCTGGCAGCCATCTTCCTGGTCAAGATTGAAGTTACTTTCAGGCTCAATGTCCAACCACATCCGGATTTGTTTCCCAGACACCTCACAGGTAAAATTTTCCTAGATGGGGACCTCCCCGGTGGTGCAGCGGTTGAGCGCTGGGTTGTGAAGCTTCCCACAGCCTCTGCAGCGCCGGTTCGATCCCCGACTGCTCCCCGGCCACCGGAGGAGGGTCCCACATGGCGCACAGACCCCTCCTGCCGCCCGCTGCTCCCCTCAGCAGTGTACTTCGGTCCTTCTGCCTGCTCTGCTCCCCTCTCTGGCTCTGGTGAATTCTCTCACCCTCCCGCGCTTCTGACTGTACCCAGTGCTTGTATGTATAAATAAATAAATAAATCTTTAAAAAAAAAAGAAAATTTTCCTAGATGGGTCACATTACGAGGCCTTTAAGTGACTCTAATGCAGTGTATAGAGCAATAACTTAATTGTCAGAAATATCCTCACACCATGCTGGGAGGCAAACACTTGTGCTGTCTTTTATTTGTTTGGGATTCTCATGTCATTCTTTTTTTTTTTTTTGTGGGACCCTTGCCGGCGGCCTGGGAACGAGAATCGTTGCTGCAGAGGCTGCAGGCAGCGCTCAACCGCTGTGCCACCAGGGGAGGCCCTCTCATGTCATTCTCACGGGAAGCTGGTGGCTTAAGAAAATGTTTAAGGTATCCACTCTGGTTGAGTTCTGCCTCAGAAGCAATAATGCAAGGTCAAGTTCAGTTTTGTGGGGTTTCATACAAATAGTAATGCCACTTATTGAGTGTTTAGATTAAGTCAGGGTAAGTGTTGAGTGCATTCTCTTATAAAATGCACATATTAATGCTATAAGATAACTACTAACCGCTCTCTAGATAAACTGAGGCCAAGAGAAGCTAGGTGATTTGTGAGTAAGAGATGGAACCAGGTCTTTCTAATCTCTTTACTATTATATTGGATATGGATGTACACACATATACCCAGCAGATCATTTAAAAAATAATCAAGCCTCCTAAATTCCCATTGGACTTTCCTATATTTATCAGTGTCAATGACAGTCTCTGTAATTTCACCTTCCACGGCTTCCACAATCCATCTTTACTTTAGAATAGAAGCATGTATTTCAAGTAAACATACGTCAACTAAAATGCAGGTTCTTAGGAAAAACAAGGAATTAGATAGTAGGAACGATGAATACTTATATACACCCTTCTATTCTTTTTGAGCTTATGTTTCTTTACCAGCGTAAGAAACAAAACAGACACTTGCTTTTGTTATTATATTTACATAGCCAATAATAAGATAAAAATCACGAGTGTACACCCATCATTCTGTTTTTATTTATTGGCTGGCTAATTTACAAAGATGCAGATGTCCAGGGTAGACTCTGCCCCAACATTTAAACTCTCCTGATGACACAGATACCAAAATGTGCATGTTTACATAGTGCAGTGGTATGAAAAACATTTTTGCTTCTTCTTTTTTTTTTTTACAGTCCCTGATTACTATAAACAGGGAAAAATTCATTTCATGTCAAAAATGTTCGGGCACTTTAACAATCAATCCATTCCTGGTACTAAAATAACAAAATTGGTATTACAAGTTAAAATATAAAGGCCTACCAGTTTTTACAAATATGCAAACAATCTGCTACTCAGACATAAAAAGTCTATTTCCTTCAAATCACAAAGTAAGGCACCATTGGATTAAAAATTTTCTCAGCTTTTATGAAATAAAATGCATAGTGAAATAAATATGGAACACTGAATTTTAATACTGTAATACATTTCAATATAAAGTGATATGTGAATATTAAACACTCTTGCAAGATATCTTGAATATAATTATCTGGAAATGTCCTGGAAAAAAACACTCGTCAAGCTCTGATTTCAGGGAGGAAAATAGTCACCTTGTGATTTTCCATAGTTGAAGATCTTAGCATAAAACTTATGCAAAGTTTTGGATGCAATTAGGTTGCTAACTTTCAGAGTATAGATTTATTAGTAAAACCTTCACTTAAAAGATACATTCTAAAACATCTCTAGTCTAGATGAAAAACTTTAATCATGACTCTGTTTCAAACTTCAAAATGGTAGCTATTAAGTTGGGATATACAAGGAAACTGACCATTCTTACTACTCCTTATAAAATTTAGGTCTATTTTCTTTGGATCAGATGCTGCCATATTTACTTGGAAGACCAACTCCCACCTTTTCTTAAGTGATTCATTTTCATTTACCCAAAGATTTTAATCAACTTATCATATCTAATAATCAAAGAATACAAAAGAAAATGATACTGCTATGCTACCAAAATATTAGTGATTAAAATTTTTTGGAAAACATTTTGCCATCCTTGTTACACCTTTATATTTCTTGATTTGCTTTTAATAAAGGGCTCTTGTATGAAAAGTAAATGAATAGTAGAGGAAAGGGGGAAGAAATCAAATTCTCTAATACAGAGGCTTTGGCAAGGGAAGATATAAAAATACAATCTATTCAATTCAAATCAATCATTTCATAATTTATCAGCTATCCCATTCATTAGAACTTTAAGTTCTTTTACTTTTATATAAATGAAGCAATTTTATTATATAAATAGGAATGTTTCTTTCAAATTTTTCTTTGGATTGATTTCTTATTAGCATCTCCCAGTAATACATGAACAATACACTGAACCCATGATACAAAGTTTATGTAAATATACCTATGTGTCATGTGCTTTTAAAAAATAAGTAATGGTGATTTTAAACAAAATCAACCATATAAAAACATCTAAATGGTAAAGTTTTTTTCCCAACTCTATAGCTAGATTTGAAAGTCCCAATAAAGTTTTGTAAACAAAATCGTATTAAAAAAAGGCAAGGCCGGCTCTTCCCTATGGTCCTTTAGGGGAACTTTATTTGCATAGATTCAAGGCAAATGATTCTCCCAGATAGATTCAAAGTAAATTCCCTCCAAATTCCAGTAGGAATCGCTTTCTTTCAACCCATAAGCATTAGGTTTAGATTTTTAAAGTTTTGCCCATTTACTCAAAGCTGTTCCTTTCTTCCACATTTCTTATGAGCTACCTTTCCCTGACTTACTCCCCATGTCCCCTACAGTCCCCCCAACACTATCCCAGCATATGAGCCCCTTGCCCTAAGGAGCAAGCTGGGTGGGATGGGATTGGAACTGCTTAAAAATCCAAGTGACCTGCGCACACACCAGCCAGTTGGTTCTGAGCTCTCAGGATTTCAGTTTCTTTCCAACGGCTTTACTCCACGTGACTACAAATCCTATTAGACCAAGCTCTGACCTTGGTATGGTGAAGCAACATCTGTAGGTAGATATTAAGGGAAGATGGAAAATAAGGGAGCAATATCTAAGGTCAAGCTGTCTGCCAAACAAAGTGTTGGGTCCTAACTTTACTTTTAGTTACCTCTTGAATAGCTAAAGCTCACCTTGCCTTTTATGTTTGCTTGTTTTTAACAAGAGGTTTTTGCACTAACCCCTGTCTTTTATTCCTGCGCTATCCAATATGGTAGCAACTGGCCACACAGGGCTATTGAGGACTTGAAATTTGACAAGTACAAACAGAGATCCTCTAGATATAAAATACACACTGGATTTTGAAGAACAAAAAAAATGCAAAATATCTCCTTAATAATTGTTACAGTGATCATAGGCTGAAATAATATTTTGGATGAAATGTACTGAAATTAATTTCGCCTATTTTTTTTTCTTTTTAAAATGTGGCTACTAGAAATTTTAAACTCACTTTATATTTCTATGGGACAGCTCTGTGCTAGAGTTCACCTCACTGCCAAAGGTTAGACACCTTATGACCGTGAAAGTTTCATATGAGCTCTTGCTCAGCAATGTGCTTAGGTTGTCTGGGGCTCATGGAAACAGACGAGGGGTCAAGCATGCAAAAAAGGCATAGGAGAAAATGGCTCTCAGGACTTTACTGTAACTTTGCTAGTTACAGTCTATAGCAAATAAGCAGTGGATGTTTGGATTTGGTTCGTCGAAAGCTGGGACCCAATTCATCTCTGCCTACTTGCCACAAAAGCCTATGATCCCTAAGCAGCCGACACCAGCAGGCTGTAGCTAAAGCTAGCAATAGCATTGAGAATACACACAATAGAGGAAGCTAGATTCGCACCCTGCACACACATATTTCCATATCATCTTCCCTTCTTTCCTATTGCCAATGTGAAGGGTACAGAGGATGACAAGGAGAAAGGAACACAACTTTTGGAGAGCAACAACAGAAGGAGCCTTGAGCTCAGGTGGACAGCAGGCCAGGATCACCTGGGGATGGGAGGAAGTGGTGGGGCTCCCCTTTCTCTTCGATTGGATCCACCTTAATAAAAAAAAACAGACAAAATATACATTTTGGTTAAAAAGCTATGTTCTCACTGCAGAAACTCAAGGGTGTTGCGAACATACCCACACCCTCGCCCTCTGTGACCCAGGCAGTAATGAGCTGATACATGCGGTGAGAAGGGAGAGGTGAAGGCCAGCAGCCAGCAAGGACCTCATAAATGTTACAAGGGAAGGATGGCTACTGAGCACCTACACGCAGTTAAGCAAGTTTAAAACAATGCTTTTCTTTTTATCACAAATATAGTAGGTGTTTATTGCTGGAAAACATGAATGAGCAAAAACAAAACAATAAATTTACCACCCAGTGATAACCAATAAGTTTATATGTATACTTTCTATTAGTTTTTACACATAAACAGTTCCCCTTTTTGCTTCCCCAAACAGAATCACGTAGATTGAACATCTTTCAAAGTCATTACTCTTTATAATTACTGATACATTGCATTCTATTATACAGCTATCCTACAGTTTACTAATCCACTCAGTCTCCTTTTGTTGGGCATTTAGGTATCTTGTAATATCTAACAATGCTTTTTTGATAGTAGCCATCCTAATGGACATGAAGTTGTATTTCACTGTAGTTTTATTTGCATTTCCCTAATTATTTGTGATGTCTAGCATCTTTTCATGTGTTTGTTGGTCATCTATATTTTCTTCAGAGAAATTCCTATTCACATATTGAACTCATTTTGAAAACTGGATTATTTTTGAGCTGGAGGAATTCTTTGTGTATTCTGGATATTAATTCTTTTGTGTGTGTGTATATATACTTGTGTATATATATATATATAAATATATATGATTTGCAAATATTTTATCCCATTTCATGGGGTGCCTTTTTACTCTGTTGATAGTGTTCTTTTTTGTGTGTGTGTGTGGGACCCTCGCCAGCGGCCGGGGAACGAACCGGTGCTGCACCAGAACGAACCGGCGCTGCACCAGCGCTGCAGAGGCTGCAGGCAGCCTCGCAGCCCAGCACTCAACCGCTGCGCCACCAGGGGAGGCCCTGTTGATAGTGTTCTTTCAAAAACTCTGCATATTTATGTGTTATCAGTGCACCATAACCTGGTCTAAAATCACAATTTAAAAAATTAATTTATCCGACACACCATTTTTGAGGATTTTATAGGTACTAGACATGAAGCCAGGCACTCAGGGTCAAGTAGGGGAACATGCCAATTGATGTGGTCTGCTGTGGCTCCTGCTCTGAGACTCAGGCTGCCTGGCACCGGCAGGCTCCTAACACTGTCATCTTGACAGTGACCCTGGTAATCCACATAGGGATTTTTGATATAGAAAAAGATCTCTGAGCAAGAAGAGGAGTTAGAGAAAAACACTAGCCATCTATGACCTTCCCTCTTCCTCTTACCATCCCAAACAAGTCTTTTCTTGGACAGGCATCTGTGGAAAAACTCATCTATATGTAAACCAGTCATCTGTCATGGAGCCTTAATGCCACAAGTGGTCAGCAAAACAAAGGCTGTTTTGTGCAAAGCTATGAGTAGGTGGCACTGTCAGGGCTGTCCAGTGTCCAAGTAGGCTATGGCCTGGAGACCAAGGCAGCCACCAGAGCAAAATGAAACCATTCAATACTACATCATTTTGTTAGAGATGATCCTTTATCATTACAAAATATTAAACATGCATAATGCTGGAAATATCTAAAGCAAATTTACAAAAAACATGTTTTTGGGGGGCAAGGAAAATTATTTCACCCATTTATGAAATATTTTTAAATACCTACAACATTCCACGCTCTGTACCACCTGTGGAAAATGCAATAGTGAATAGGTCATAGTTTCAGTCCTCAGAGCATGGGGAGGATGATTCTGTTACTGACTTAAATGTGCAAATAATATTTAAATTGGATTAGGAGTGCTTATGTAAATATACCTATGTGAACAACTCCTTATAGTGAATTCATTTATTGCTCACAAGGGAAGAAAAACAGGCTGTCGTCTTATCAGACAGAAGCCTTTCTTCTCTCTCTCTAACCCCCCCTCCCCAAAGATATTAGACCCACACACTTATTTTTTTTCACCAAATATTTCAACCAAGTCTCATATGAAGTTCTAATATAGTTTTACCTTTTTATTAGGCATTTCCTAGGAATGCAGCATTCCTAGGACTACTGCAAAATTAACATAAGTTAATTTTTCCAGGAACTAAGCTATTCCTTTCAAACAACAATATGCTGTTTACTTCTGGCATCTGTTTATGGAAATTTTTCTAAATATTTTCCACTTCTTTGAATTCTTCAGCAGAGGCACAAAGCACAATTTAACCGCTTCTTAATAACACAATAGAAATATCTAGTATTTGTCCTGTGTTGTAATAAATAGCACAACTCTGTCCCTATCTATTCCTTTGACATGAGACTGCTATCTGTCACTTCTCCTTGAAATCAGTAGTACTGCTTGGAGCCAAACTTCAGCTGAAGTTTAACTTCTGCTTCAGCTTAACTTCTCTAAGCTTGGGAACCAATCAACCAAAAAGTATTTAAGAACTACTATGTGTTAAGGGAACTGGTAGTCCCCAAGTATGTATAAGGAGCACTGATAGGGTGTGAGGATAGGACTAGAGACATTAGAAGAGTAATTTGACATAATCAAAAACTCTCCACAAAGTTCTGGTTTGGGTGTTTGGTGCCAAGGCTAAGGCTATTACAAGCCTGAGGCTCATCAGCAATAGATATGAATCTCATGCTACTTGATTCTTAGTTCTAATATTTCTCTATACAAATAGAGAAATTTGTTTCTCTGTTTCCTCTATACCAGTTCATTTTTTTTCAATAGGGGAAAAAGTGATTCACTTCTTTATGATAATATTACATGTATTAGAAAAAAACCAGACACAATATGACTATCCAATAATGGTAAACTAAATCACTGTGTACTGACTTGATGGAATCCTGTAAAATAACACTCATGACATAAATTGAGGGAGTGCTTATTAAGCTATATTATATAAACCTTAGCACTAAAAAAACATGCTCCTTAATTATAACTATGTAAGTTAATAATAATTATATGTATACAATTTGGAAAGAACCTAGTCAAATGAAAATGTCTGTTGTTATATGGAGAAATTGTAGGTATACCTAAAATTTTCATTTAATTCTTTGTAAAGCTACATTTACAAAACATTTGAAGGGATATTTGCATTCCTATGTTCCATCCAGCACTAATTATAATAGCCAAATAATAGACACAACCTAAATGCCCAACAGATGACTGGATGAGAAAAATGTGGTATAGATATACAATGGAATACTACTCAGCTATAAAAAAGATGAAGTCTTGCTCTTTGATAACATGAATGGAAGGGGATAATGCTAAATGAAGTAAGTCAAAAGGAGAAAGACAAATACTGGATGGTTTCACTTACATGTGTAATATAGAGAAATAAAACAAAGGATCAGATAAAACCAAACCCGTAACAAACCCTAGAAAATTGACTGCAGAATCGAATCTACAAGAGGAGGAGAAGAGCATAATAGACTGTGGTAGAGGGATTGGGTGTCTTGGTGGTCTGAGATGTGGTGACACCCATCTGAGCAGGTGTGATGTCTCTGACTCACATACAGTGTTATAAACCAATGTACATACTAACATGTATATATGTATGTATATTTAAAAGGTCATAAGACATTTTATCAATCTCAAAACTAGTCAGAATAGAAGATGCTGCTATTTGTGCTGTCTTAGGAACGGTCAAGCAGGGTAAGGGTTCCCAAACAAGCAAAATAGTAAAATTTAATCTTCTAGCAAACCACGTGAATGTTGAGCATATAATGACACATTTAAGTAATTTCTCATCGGCATTGTAGTGTCTCCACTTTCTGCACTGCGTGTGGAAGAGGAGTTTACCATTTTGATGACTAAGTGGTATTCTCAGCCCTACTCCAAGCGAGAGGCATAGATTTCCTAAATAGTCTTCAGTGGTACATAACCCAGATCATTCAAACACAACACAAAAAGCCCTTGCAGAAATACTCACTCCGGCTTTCACTTCTTGCTAATTTACTGGGATAGCTTTTGGTCGTTGGTACATATGGCTCTGGAGGTGGCAAATCAGAAATTGGATGGAAGAAGAATCTGCTTTCCCACTCATCTGAGGGAGAGAGACAAAAAGCATCTTCAGGAACAATCTGTAGTGAAGACTTGTGTGACAAATGGCACAGAAGGAAACAGAATGACACCTGCAGAGATCACTGCGACTTTCAGGCCTGGAAGTTTAGAGGAAAGCTGGAAGCGCTACTGCTGCCACCACAGATACAATATACTCGCCTGCAAATCTCAAGACCAATCCAAGCGATGTAAACTGACTAGGACCCAGTCGGTCCTTCTCAGGGTTGGGGCTAAGGTTTGACTCTCCTTCCCCCTACCCACCTAGGGAGTCCAGGAATGACAATGGCAGAGGAAAGCTGCTTACGATCTACAGGCTGTTGGGCCTCTGACCTAGAGCAAACTGTTTAGAAAGGTGGGTAATAAAAAGACAACTTACAAAAATGGTTCTGTTCAGAATTCTGGACTCTGAAAAATTAGCCACAATGAGACTCAGACAAACAATGAGTCTCAGAGAAAAGTGAGGCCTTGGTTTCTTATGCTCCCTTTTTGGGTAGTGGAAGAGAGATTACTATTTTAAACTAGTAATTGTGGTGGGCCCTAAGGTACTTAGATCAGTACAGTGTAGTGTGGGCTACAGGAGAGTCAAAAATAAATGTTAATGCAAACATACAAACACACAAACCACAAACACAAGCAAGTTACCCATCTATTGCTGCCCTAGAGCCTGCAAATGTTTCCAAGTTGCTGGGACCACATCTCACCTTCACATGAAGAGTCTTGGAAACCGTTTCTAACTGATGTTGATGGTGGAGGTGGGGGTGGTGCCCCGGCACCAGGCCTGTCGGGAGGAAGGGGAGGTCTGGGCCCACTTCTGGGATTATCTATTCCACTCCTAGATGGCAACTGAGGGGTGGCAGGCAAGGCCCGAGATGTGCTGCCATTTCTGTTTATCGGAGGAGGTGGAGGGAGAGGGCCTAGAACAGAAGAAAAGACAACACTTAGTGTAACGTTACATATCCCATCTTATTATTATTGCAGTTATCATCAATGTGCAATTACTGAAAGCCTGCTGAATACATGCCCTTTAATAAAGCATACGGAAAAATGGGGAGACTTTCTAGATTTAGTTGAGAAATGAGTAGGCACATGTAAATACAGAAATGTATATATGCACACACGTCTATGTAAAATGAGGGCACATTGATAGCTAAATGACTGGCTTTGCATTAGTGCAGTTATCTTAAAAGCAGATGATCTGTTCATACTGTATACTTTAAAAACATTTCATAATCCATTTAAATAGCTGGTGAACTCATTACTATGGTACAACATTAAATAAATGATATTTTTAAAAAATTAGGAAAAAAAGAATGTCATGAAGTTATTTAAGGTCTTCAGAAGGATTAAGTTCTTTAAAAGCACAGTATTATTGCTAATTATACAACTAATGATGCATATGATCTATTTCTAGACAAAAGTGGCACTAGGAAGCCAAATACCAGTCACTCTGAGAATAACAAGAGTTTCTTCTTGGCTCTTCCCCTTTGGGGAGGGAGACCCACCCAGGAGTGACAGCTAATCAATGTGCAAGGCCATTAGTGCAGGATCTGGACCCTGCAAACTGGTTACCCATGGAACCAGACTTCCCATCTCGAAAAGAGGATTGTACAATCACCTTTCTCATAGTGCGGTTGCCAGCAATAGTCAAAAACAAGTAAAACTGTTATATAAGTACCTAAAATCCTTTTTTAAAATGCCGTGGTGTGGTGTAATCAGAAAATTTTCAATTCTTAGAAAATAATTCAAAGTAAATTCGTCTCTTTGATAATATAAACCTCCAATGCACAGGCTTTTTGGGTTATGAGTGAACTTAAAATAAAAAAGGAACTTGAACATTCTCTTGCCAAACAAAATGGCCTTTGTAATTATTCCTGATCTTCAGCAGTGTGGTCCACTTGCAAGATGTTGACGTTTTATGTAAACACAACCCGCCCGCTGCTGATATCTCTGCCTGGCGGTGTTGGCTTAGACACAAATGGATGTGGGAGGCATCCCAGCCCTGGGTAGTCTCTCAAGGAGTCTTCAGTGCCTGACCTGGTAGGGTTTATTTAATGCCCCATCTGCTTGTCATTGCTGGAATCCCAGTCAGTAGGAGCAGATTTATTGCAGGATAAAGTATTTCACAGGCTGTGGGCTTAGCTTCACTGGTACTACTACCACGAGAAATCTAGTTTGTGTGTCACTGTATACAAACTAGATTTCCAATATTATGAGGTTTACATATGTAACTTGATTGACTTGATCGCACTCCCTTCTTTAAAGTAAAAGTTCGTGTTCTTATCTCTCTGACCTTCCAGCTCCCTACTCCTCCAAAACTAGACAAGGATAAGAGAGAACAAATTTCTATTTCCAGTTGGCAGCATAATAATAAGATACATGCCAGCACACTTGTCTCACTTAATCCTGCCATCAATCCTAAGAACTGTAGGGACAGTGGGCAGAGCCTCAGAGTTGCTGGAAGATTAAAATGTCCAAGACAGGAGACTACTGAGTGGAATGGCCAGAATTTGACTTCAAATATGTCCAATTCTAAAGCCCACCCCCCTAACAATGAAACATCCTGGCGCCCAGCCTGCAGCCTAGACCAATGAAACCAGAACCACTGCGGAATGGACCCAGCAATCCATAGTTTTAAAGCTCCCTGGGTGATCCTAGTATGCGGTCAAGTTTGAGGACTAATGGTTTAAAGAGTGGTGTTGATGAGGTTTCCCAAGGATATAGGATCAAAGTCAATTAGTTTCTCCTAAAGAAAAAAATGCTCCATTTCCTGACATCATATATGGGTGAATGTTAAACCTAAAAAAGTAGAGGTTCTACTTCATCCATCAATAACCACTGCGAAACAAAAAGTGCCTACTATACTTAGGAGAGGGAGAATAAAGTCCAGGGAACCCTCACATTTCATTGCTTATGCTGAAGACCCAAGTATATCAATCTGTGGTGAGACGGGGCCGTAGGGAATCCTGGAAGGGCTTCAGCAGGTCCTTCAGTGCATGAAATTGCATGCAAATTCTGAGTATGTGCTAATGAGCATTTTTTTTTTTTTTTTTTAAGAGGCATGTCTTATTTATTTATTTATTATTTGTTTGTTTGTTTGTTTGGTTTATACATGCACTGGGTACAGTCAGAAGCGCGGGAGGGTGAGAGAATTCACCAGAGCCAGAGCAGGGAGCAGAGCAGGCAGAAGGACCGAAGTACACTGCTGAGGGGAGCAGCGGGCGGCAGGAGAGGTCTGCGCGCCATGTGGGACCCTCCTCCGGTGGCCGGGGAGCAGCCGGGGATGGAACTGGCGCCGCAGAGGTCGCGGGTAGCTTCGCAACCCAGCGCTCAACCGCTGCGCCACCGGGGAGGCCCTAATGAGCATTTTTAATGAAGAGAAGGCCTACACCTTTCTCTGATTCTCCAAAGGATCTATGTGACAGAGATGTTAATAAACAGCAAAATGGAATCTAATATTTGTCTTTCATGAATAGAGAGATGACCTCAAAGCTTGACGGATGAAGAGAAAAGTACAGGAAGAGTTCATTAGCTCCTAAGTAACTGCCCTTCTTATTGGAATAATGGAGTCCTCCTGCAGAAGGCAGGGATTTATATCCCCAATTTAGACATCTGAAATTCACTTTAGGGAGACAGGGTAGTAGAGTGGAGAGTACCCCTTAGAGATGGAAGATGAAAGCTGAGATCTCTCCTTATTAAGTAACTTGTAATCATTTAACTTTATTGGTTACTCAATCTCCTCACCTCTGCAAAATGGATAGAAATACTGGCTTCCTCGGCGGTTTATATGAGGTCAAGATGAAACCATATGTGAAGTATCACTTAAAAGATTAAAACAGCCTGGAAGTTTACGTAAGCTTTTAAGTAAACAGCTTAAGTTTTTGTTGAACTCTACTAACTTATATCATTATTAATGGTGACATTTGGGCAGGCTGGGTTTCAGGGAGACAACTCACCCCATGTCTTGCCATACCTGATCTGCCTGGTGGGTCCCTCACTGGAGGAGGGGGTCTCTCACTGGGTGGGGGAGGAAGAGGGCCGGACCGTCCTGGCGAAGGTAAGGGAGGTGCAGACGAAGTGAGGGATAAATTCCGCTGTGGGAGTCTTGGGATTTCATCACTGCCACTGGAACCTGGAGGCAGGGGAGGGGGGCCGGGCCTGCTAGGTGGTGGTGGTGGAGGCAGGGCCTGAGAGGAGGAGGAAGGCCTCGGGGTGGAAGGCACTGGAGGTTTGCTGTTCTGAGGGGGAGGGGGCGGGCCAGCATCTCTGTGGATGGTGGGCCTGCTACCCATTGGGGGAGGCGGGGGAGGGGGTTTGTCTTCCAAAGCCCTGCCGGGGGTAGGGGGCAAGGGGGGCCTATTGGAGAAAGGGGTGGAGGAGCCTGAGGCGCTTTGACGTATTGAGCCTCCTCCAAAAGCAGCACCTCTGTTTCCAGGAAAAGGGGGAGGAGTAGGCCCAGGGGTGGGCTGCCTGGGGACCCCAGGCACTGGTGGGGACCCCCGGTTGTGCAGACTTGATTGAATGGGCCTCGGTGTACTAGGTACTGGAGGGGGGATGCTATCAGGCTTTGAGCCCACGTCGGGCCTCGGGGGAGGCATTCGGTTCCTCTGGGGCTCCGGGGGGCCACTTCTGTGGCCTGCAGGAGGCACAGGGAACCTCCCTGGGCCAGTTGGGGGTGAGAAAGGTTTGGCAGAAGTGGATCTTCCTCCTGGTGGCAAAATTGGAGGTCGGCTTCCTCCGGAATCTGAAGAACCAGAAAAAAAAAATCAGTTAGAAAATTAGGAACCCTAAAGGAAATCAGAGAACTCAAGCTACTCCTGGCTCCTGGAAATTCTTTCCTAGAAGCTATAGCATAGGTAACTCGTATTTCTGTAAATTAGGTTTGTGTGATCTTTCCTGGAGGCAGAGGAGAAGCGCATGGCTCTGTTTACCTGCCAGTCCCAGATTCTACAACATGCCATTTTTCAAAAGGATTCTGGAGAGACCTCCAGAATCTACAGGGTGAAGTTGGGAAGAGTTCTGGAGAGATCCCTATTCGTTATGAGAGGACAAGAACAGAATGGTGCTGGTACATGGGATTTCTGATATTTTTCTCCTTGACCCCCTTCACTACATCATACACACCACCCTTGTAACTCTCAGGTTTAAAAAGTAATTTATGCCATCTTAGGTGAAAAAATTAGTTATACTAACATCAGCCTTCATATAGGAGGGCTTACCTAGTCCTTTTGAAATTCTCAAAAGAAGGTAAGTAAATGTAATGGAAGAGCTATGATTGAGTAAAAAAGAACTGAGAGGGAAACAACACTGGCAAAGTTTAAAGCTTGGGCACTGTGGATGTTCTTAATCTGTAAAGAAGTAGGCAACGGCCCTGCCTTTTTTTTCCTATTGGGTAAACTTCTACTTCTCTATTGGCAGGGCAGAACAGATGATTACATAATTAATATTGAACTACTTTGGTTCAACAAAAGGAAGAGAAGGGGGAAGCAAGTCATGGGAACATTCAAACCACCACCCCAGATTCTCTTGGAATCCAGGGTAATTCTCAAAAGTGGTTAGCTGGAAAACTACCATTTCAAGCATCAGCTAATTACCGTACCAAAGATTTATGGAGCATCTGCTGTATGCCAGTCATTTTTCTAGATGCTAGAGACAGAGGAAAAAACAAAATAGAGATGATCCTGCTCACCTGTAGTTTACATTCTAGTGGGGGAGACAAATAATAAGTAAGTATATAGATATTTTCAGACTGTTTTAAGTACCAAAAGCAGCACAGTAATGGGAACTCAAGAGGATTTATTTCAACTTTTGTGTTAGAAAAAGCTATATTTTCCTTGACTGTGTGGGATATTTCTCTGTCACTGGTTGGTGATAAGTTACATCTTCCAAGTTTGGATTAAAGGTGCAATTACTATCTAGTGCACCATTTTGTGCTGACTTTTTTTTTTTTGGTGGGACCCTCGCCAGCGGCCGGGGAACGAACCGGCGCTGCAGAGGCTGCAGGCAGCCTCGCAGCCCAGCGCTCAACCACTGTGCCACCAGGGGAGGCCCTGTGCTGACTTTTTTTCCATTTTTATTCTATGACTTCCATTTGTGATTTGCCTTAATGTCTTGTTAAAGTACTGTATGCATGCATTTGTCAGGTGCTGGTGGTTTTAAATAAGTTTAGTTGTCAATGTGGGTCTGGAAAGATGGGATCTCTCATACTATTGAATCTCTAGATTTTCATCATCTAATGCTAAAATAGTCAGTTAACCCTGAGGATTCAGTAGCTTGCTTTTCATATGAATGTGAGAATTTCACCCCTACCTAGTGGCATAGGTAGATCACAGATTTAGAAATAAAATTCTTATAATACAATAAATATTAAACAAATTTCTTGCGTTTCTGTAGCAGTCAGAACAGAGCCTCACGTGCTCTCAGGTTTTTCACTTAGGCATGGCCAGGCACAAGTTTTTTCTCTGCCATCAGATTCCTAGACTATAGGACACATTTCTACAGTTCTTGCAGAGAATACTTAGAATCACTGGTCCTGAAATGCCAAATGTCTGTCATGCGAAACATCCTTTTTAGAATTAGTGAAGTTTGTAATTATATCCCATGCAACATGCTCCACAGTGTGTTTCCAAAGTGGGTCACGAGTATTTACTCGACTAGACAGCTGGGTCAGGCTACCTCACAAAGAAAGCTGACTTTGCCAGGTCAGCAGGCAGTTTCCAGGATGGCAAGTTCCATTTGCTCCTTCCTTTTCTTCCCACTCTAGCTCACCCTTTAGAAAAGTACATGAAGTACACGTTACCCCAAGGACGGTGAGCAAATACTTAACAGCTCAATGAAACTGTCTGATCCTGATTTAAAAAAAAAAAAAAAAAAGCTGAGTAGAGGCTCTTTTATAAAACAGTGTTAACATTTCAAACAGTCTGAAATGTTTTAAAGGGCACAGAACCTTAGTGGGGATGCCAAGCACCAAACCACCATCTTTAGTTACTAAGAGAAGGAACCCTCCAACTTACCACTATCCCTGTTGGCCGTGGATCTCAGCTTGGGCATTCCTGCCTGGAATAGGCCTCCCAAACCGGGTGGTCCACCGCCGCCAAAACTTCCACCACCACCACCACTGCCGCCACCACCACCTCCACCAAATCCACCACCACCAGTACCGGTTCCTTTAGGTTCTACAGAAGGAAGAAAACAATCTTTTTACACGTATGAAGACACCACGAGAGTACTTAACCAGATCCAGCCCAAGTAAACAGTAACAACAAAACAGGTTGCTGGCTGACTCTGGGATTATGGTGCACAAAATACAGAATTTTAAGGCTTTACCCCACCTCCCTACTCCCCTGTGGGACATGGAGGCATTTCCTTCTACTCCAGGGCTGTCACAGGCCCAGTGGTGAAAGACTCGGTAAGAGATGAGGACTTGCCCTCGTGACTCCCACTTGGCTAGCTGCTCTATGAGTTAATATGTTTGTTCTATGTCATAAGTAAGGTTTGGCAGATAAAGGGATCTTCAAAGAAAGAAAATCCCAAAGGAAGGGGAGATGCAATTAAAAGATGAGGGAATAGTAAAAATAAAGAAAATTAAAGTATCTCTTATTTTCTCATCTTGGAAACACATACTGTTTTGGTGTATTTTTCATTTTATATATATATATATATATTTTTTTTTTCCCCCCTTAAAATCAAGATCAAATGTACCAAATAGCTTTTAGTACGCTTTTCTCATGCAATGCTTTATAGTTAGCAATTTTCATGTCATTAAATATTCTTTGAAAATAATGAGTTTAGGGCTTCCCCAATGGCGCAGCGGTTGAGCACTGGGTTGCAAAGCTGCCCGCAGCCTCTGCAGTGCCGGTTCAATCCCGGGCTGCTCCCAGGCCACCTGAGGAGGGTCCCACATGGCGCACAGACATCTCCTGTCGCCCACTGCTCCCCTCAGCAATGTACTTCGGTCCTTCTGCCTGCTCTGCTCTCTGCTCTGACTCTGGTGAATTCTCTCACCCTCCCGCGCTTCTGACTGTACCCAGTGCTTGCATAAATAAATAAATAAACAAACAAATAAATAAATAAATCTTTAAAAAAAGAAATATATTTAAAAAAAGAAAATGAGTTTAAAGGACTGCATTATATTTATTTTTTTTTTAAAGATTTATTTATGCATACAAGAACTGAGGTACAGGCTAGAGGTGTATGGGGGGGGGGAGAGGATTCACCAGAGACAGAGTGGGGAACAGAACAGGCAGATTGACTGAAATACACTGCTGAGGGGAGCAGTGGGCGAGTCAGGAGAGATCTGCTGCGCCATGTGGGTCACCTCCCTAGCCGGAGATTGAATTCATGTTGCAGTGGCTGTGGGTAGCTTCATATTGCTATGTTTTAACCCCTTGTGCCACCAGGGAGGCCCCGAATGCATTATATTTTAGAGCATGGATGTATTGTAATTTATTTAACCAAACACTTAGCTAATGGTCTTTTAAGGTGATTTTGACTTTTTAATATTATAAAGCCCCAAATTAGGCTTTAACATTAAAAAATTATTTGCTATTTGAGAAAGTACGAAGATTTTGTTTTATTTTGCATTGATTTCCAACAATTGCAAAAGATTTTGTAATGGGCAACCAAACAAAAAGGAAGAAGAAAAAAGGATTATCAAACGTTCTGGCTAGTCTTCTGGATTATTTCCAGCGTCGTTGAGCTACTCTACAACTTTGTACACTGCAGCAAACTGATAATAATGCAGATGATTTTTGTATATAGAAATGCGAATTAGTTATGTTCAGAGACATGCAATAGATTATTATCTTGTTTTGCACCTATTTGTAAATTCATGTTAGTCTTTCTCTGCCTAAACATAGGAGACAACTTGTATTCTTTGACCGACACATAAAACTAGTTCCCTCATTAATTAATGAGTTGAATAAAATCTGACATACATTTATCTTACATTTGTTTAAAGAGAGAGTCATGATTTATTCTTTCTTTAAAAAAAGTCCCAACAATTTATGTATGGCGGTATGTTTGTATTTATAAGATTAAACATTGTTTAAAGTTCCTCCCCTAGAAGCCTGTTGAGTCTTTGATAAGTATTACATGTGCTCTAAAAATTTATCTGGGAGGACTGACATTTTTAAATTTAGACTTCACTGAAACATGGCATATTTTACCATGTCAATACAAGTATATAATTTTGTACAGGTCACACATGCTTCTTATTAGGGTCACTTCGAACACATTTTTTTGTTTGTTGAAATTGTGAACAGGATGTTTTGCTCCTATAGTTTGCAAATGGTTATTACTTCATTGTATTTTCTAAATTAAAATCTAGAAAAATGGCATCTTGGATTTCTGGTAGATATATGTTCTGTAAATAAAAAAGGCTTTGCCTTCTCTTTTCTAATAGTTCTGGGTCTTATTTCTACTTTACATAAGTTAATTACTCTGATGACTTAACTTTCATAATGTAAATTATGAAATGTAAAAAATGAAATTATGAAATGTAATGTAAACTTTTCACAATGTAAATTATTAATGTTCTTACAGGCAATCATAGTTTAATTTTAATTAAAATGTCTCTAATGGTTCAAAGTTACATACTAACTAGAGGTTTTTTTTATTTTATATATTTTTTATATCATTTTTCATTTTTGTACAATGTATGCATTTTCATCTTGGTTATATTCCCCATACAATTCCCACCCCCCTTATTTTGGCCCTAATCCCTCCTCTACTCCCCCGTGCCCCGTAGTGTGTCTCTGGTTTATAGTTGCTTGATGATTTTGATTTTTACTTTATTATAATTAGTCTTTTTTCTGGTCCCTTATTTAGGTTTTCTAAATTTCTGCTATGAGTAAGACCATCTGGTATTTTTCTTTTTCTTTCTGGCTTATTTCGCTGAGCATGATTCCTTCCAGCTTCATCCATGTTGCTGCAAATTGCATGAGTTTATCTTTTTTGATTGCTGAGTAATATTCCATTGTGTATATGCACCACATCTTCTTGATCCAGTCATCTATTTTTGGGCATTTGGGTTGTTTCCATAGCTTAGCTATTGTAAATAGTGCTGCTATAAACACAAAGGTGCAGGTGCCCTTTTGAATTAATGATTCTGTGTCCTTTGGGTAAATATCTAGGAATGCAATTGCTGGATCATATGGAAGCTCCATCTTTAGCTAACTAGAGGTTTGAAATTGTGTTTTTAATATTCTTTCTAAATATTCATGGTCAGCATCTATTTTAGATTTTTAAGTCTTTCTTTTGCTGTGCAATTTTATGAAATGCTAGTCAGGATCCACTGAGTTGATTATGTGATTTTCCTTATTTGATATGATGGCTTAATAGACTTTCTAATATTAAACAATAAGATAAACCCTGGTCTTGGTGAATTATTCTTTTAATATACAACTGAAATATTTTTTGTTTGTTTGCTTTTGCTTTCGTTTGTTTTGTTTGTTTGCTTTACAATCATAACTGGGTCTAAATCATGGAACTACTGACATCTTGGGACAGATAATTCTTTGGCATGGGTAGCTGCCTTCTTCTTTGTAGAATGTTTACAGCATCCCTGGCCTCTATCTACTGAGCATCAGTAGGAAGCCCTCCCTCCCCAAGCTGTGAAAACTAAAAATAACACCAGACGGATATCCCCTGGGATATCTACATAGTTTTTGTGTATGTGCTGCCTTTGTCAAGTTTTGATGTTAGGATCACAACAGTCTCAGTAAACCTATCAGGTAGTTTCCCACCTCTTCCTATGTTCGGAATGTCACACAGCATTTTAATGATCTGTTTCTTAAAACTGGAAAGAATTTACTGATAAAATCACTTGACTCTAAAGCCAGAGAAAGTAATTTGATAAAATTTTCAACTTTTTGTGTGTGTGTGTGCTTTGTGGCTTCTTAAGTTTATTCTGGTAAATTTATGCCTTTCTTAGGAACTTAATTTAAGATTTTGAAATGTTTTAGCATATAACTTCATCAGACTATGTAGTATTATTTCACTTTTATAAAATCTGCTTTCCATCTTTTATTTGCTTTCTGCATTCTAATTCTATTCATGTGTGTTTTCTTTTTCTTGGATTAGTTTAATCATAAGTCTGGGTTAGCTCTGTATCTCCTCCAGGTGTGGAGCTTTCTGAGATACTTATGGAAGCTCTGCTGATAAAAGAAATAATGTGGTAACAAACTGGTAAGAATTACTTCACCTTACAAGATAAATCAAATTAGAATAATAATTTCCACAGTGCATGCAAAATTGTTTCTATATAAAATTTATATTTCTACTAGTTTTATTATTACCAATAATATTCATCATGCCCTCGTCATTCAAACATGATTCATTAACAAATGATACATTTTAGAATACCGTGTTCATACAAAAGACACCTTTACATGGTACTGAATATCAGAAAGATTAGCATACTATCAGATATCATCCATTAGTGCTCTTAACCTGGAACACTTGTGCATCTTTAAGATCGAGAAGCTAAAGTAGTTGAGGATCCTACATGGCTCCATGTCGCTTTGTTAGTAATTAAACTGCACCACAGGCTAACTTCAAGAGCATATTATGCATAGCCATGGTCAGCATTTTGACACCAAGTCCACTCAGGTTTCACTTGCAAACACACGGAAAGCCATGGAAGGACTTTGCCTAAATGGGTGGACAATGATATGCACTGGGTTGCATCTGTGTCCACCAAGTAAAGTGCATTCTTAAACATCACTGGGAAGCTGGAAGGGAGAAGAACTAACATTTATCTACATTTCACAAGAAGAGAAGTGGACCTTGAATATAATGAGTTTCCATGAGTAGATTCAGGAATAAATACCAAACTGTCCAGTCACCTTCAGCATCGGTGGGGAACTCACACCCACCTCTCCAGAGCTGTTGGCTCCCTCTCTAATCCCAGAGGTCAGCAGTTGGTAGAGCCCTTCTGGGTGCTTCCCAGGTATCATGACTGGGAGGACTAGTTGGACCAATGCTCCCCCAAGATAAGTGATTGCTGGGCTTCCCCCTAAGAACCTTGTGATACTGATCAAGGGGACTAAAGGATTATACAAAACCATGAGGGTTTTTGTGTACATTTTCACCTAGAAGTAAGACTGTGTCAAATCAAGAGTCAAAGACTTCATAGTTCCTTTTTGAGGTTGCCCAGTAACATTCAAAGGCCTTTGTCTTGGTCTTCCTCTTTTATCCTCCCACATTAATGTTTCTGCTGAGTTATGATTCTACTTCCTTCTCTACTCATTAGGTACTTTTTCCTAGAAACTCCTCCTGAGCATTTCTAATCAACTTGGCTAAAATCCTACATCATTCTATACTTGTCTATACTATTCACTTATCTATAAAGCTCCCTCTGGTGATTCTGGACGGTCACTTTATTTCCTACTGAATCTAAATGGAATCCACGGTCTAGGATGAATTCTGCGGACATCTGGCTGGCTGGAGAAGGGTCTAGGAATATGGGGAGACAGTCTCAAGGCCTGCTTACTATCTACCAGTAGATTCTAGTCATGGATAATTTTCATTCTGGTATAAATGTTTTCTTTTTTTGTGGGACCCTCGCTCGTGGCCGGGGATTGATCTTGTGCTGCAGAGGCTGCGGGCAGCCTCGCAACCCAGTGCTCAACCACTGTGCCACCAGGGGAGGCCCTGATATAAATGTTAATAAGCGGTCCTGAGTTATGGGTCCTTGGTTGTTTATACATCCCCTGCCTTGCTACAGAAAGTATCTCAGACTTACATGGATAGATAAGCAAACTTGTGATCTCATTTCCTCTCTCTCCAAGCCCCTAATAATCATAATATGTGCTTGACTTAGAGATTCCAGAGAACAAAACAGTTTTACAAGTAATATATCTTCTGATGCTCACAGCAAATTTGGGAGGGCAGTAGAAGAGGTATCATCAACTCCATCTGACAAATGATGACAAAGAGACTTGAAGATATTAAGTGATGGATGCACCGGCACTCGAACCCACAGCCTCTGATTCCAAGGCCGAGGGCTCTTTCCATATTCCATGCACCTTCTTGATCTTGAGCATCAAGGGGTTAATTTGCAGAAAGTGTTGTGAATCATTCAGAGAATCACTGCTGTGTGTGTCTGGGACAAAGAATTATTATACTGGCTTCCTGCAGTATTAGAGGGAGCCCAAGCCAGAGCTGTGACCTACAATGAGTGATACAGTCTCTTATTCTGCTAGCCTTGCAGCTGTTGTTAACCAAAAAAAAATTTTTTTTCTTTTTGTTGGAAGGGTAGGGTTGATTGTTAGGCCATAGACCAATTATCTCTGTGGAAAACAGCTTTTTTTGACTTACTGTCCAAAACGGGTGCACTTCTGTCATTGGTGACTGTCTTCTTTAGTTTCTTCCCTTTGCTGATGTCAGAAAGAAGAGCATTTCTTCCAGCCTGTTCTGACTTATTTAAGGTAGGCTTCTCTGTATTGGCCTGGAAGAAAACCATACAAACTTTATTCATCTCTTGAATTAAAATTATGTTCTACAACATGCAGCTGGGATGGTTAGATTACTGGAAGCTTGTTATTAAGGTTGTTGGCAAAAGGCTAATATAAATTCTCCACAAGTTTTAGACCCGATGTCATTCTTTTAAAGATCAGACATTTGTGAGAGGATGCAGTAACAAATTACATTCAATTTTTTTTTTGGTGGGACCCTCGCCGGTGGCCAGGGAAGGAACCGGCGCTGCAGAGGCTGTAGGCAGCCTCGCAGCCCAGCGCTCAACAGCTGTGCCACCAGGGGAGGCCCATGAGCTGTGCCACCAGGGGAGGCCCAATTACATTCATTTTTTAATGAGGGAGAGTCAGAGCCTGACAAAAGTCTGAAAATTGAGACCACAACCTGGTCATAACCAAAAAGGCCAGGACTGGATAGTTAGAAATGAGAAGGGAGGGCCTCCCGTGGTGGCGCAGCGGTTGAGCGCTGGGCTGCGAGGCTGCCCGCAGCCTCTGCAGCTCCAGTTCAATCCCCGGCCCACCAGAGAGGGTCCCACATGGCGCGCAAACCTCTGCTGCCGCCCGCTGCTTCCCTCAGCAGTGTACTTCGTCCGTCTGCCTGTTCTGTTCCCTGCTCTGGCTCTGGTGAATTCTCTCACCCTCCCGGGCTTCTGACTGTACCCAGAGCTTGTATAAAAGAATAAATAAATCTTTTATAAAAAAAAAAGAAATGAGAAGGGAATTTTAAGTAAGAGTGGCCTCTGTAGGATCCTATGACGCTTTCTCTAGAAAGTACTCTGAAGAACAGCTTCCTTCTCCTATCTTCTAGAACTAACCTGGTAGATGGGCGAAACCGTCTCTAGTAAAAAGGGCCAGCTGTAAGTATTTATAAAAAACCCACCAACTTTCAAAACAATTATTCCCTCTGCATTGTTGAAGATTTTTTTCCTTTTTAGTATATAGTTCTATCAGCATATGACAAACATATATTGATAAACATTTATAGTCCTGTCGCCATCACAATCAAAATCTAGAGCATGTCTGTTCCCCCAAAGGTGGCCTCATTACCCTTTGGTCTAAGGTATATCTCATGTTTAATCCCTATAATTTAATCACAGGGGTTGCAGTTGGAAAATATTTGGGTATTTTCTTATACAGGTTTTCCCAACACTTTTGTTTTTTGGATCTGGGAATGCTCAAGAAGTTTCCATATTTAAATGGTAATTGCATTTCCAGGCCCTGAAAGTATTATAACCCACCAAATCATATCAATAGGAAAGTTCTACTTTTGGATAATGGAGAAAATCTGTATTTCCAGAAGTCCTAGGAAAGAGCCTTATGAAGAAATTAGGATTTCATTATTTCAGGGTTATTTTAGGGAGTGGGGCACTAAATGCCCAGCATAAGACTGGAAAGCAGCATGTGCCTGTTTCTGCCACACTTGGAAACTGGCTTATTCTGGCCTGTTCCCGGAGACAGCTGGCTTCCCCTCAGCACAGAGGTCCTTCTAGCAGTCCTGACAATCCTTCTAGGTTGGCCCCAGCCCTTCTTGAAGGATCTGACTTTACAGGAAAACTCAACCCCTTACCTAGTCATTTATTATCTGAGTTAGAGAGAGAGGAAGAGCTAAGGAAAACCCTGAAATAGCAAAATGGAATTTCTATGTATTAAGCTGGCAGGGTCTTGAAATATGAAATAAATAAATTATAAGTTATTGCTTGCTCATGATAAGTTAGCATTTATATAGCTTTTATTATGAGTCAACCACTTTTTTAGCATTTTATGTATATTAATACATTTTGTCTTCATCAACACTGTGAGTCACTATTTCCATTTTGGAGACAAGGAAACCAAGGCACAGGGAAGTGAAATCATTTGTCCCAGTCACCCAGTTAGTTAGAAAGAAGAGGGGATAGGATTCAAACCCTGGCAATCTGACACCGGAACCTTTCAGAAGAATAAATGTAGGCTCTAAAATGCCTCTTCCCCAATACTTCCCTGATGCAAATCTATTAAGAGCTTCACAACAATCCTTCCAGAAATGCTCTCTGCATATATAGCTTTCTTTTGCTAATGGGATCAGCCACTAAACAACATACCTTGGGTGTTTTGGACAAAGATTTACTGTCTTCATTTTAAGTATGAAATAATCCTGGGGGTCAGAAAGGTCAAGCAATGTGTCCACCTTAGATCTGCTAATGAATGGTCTAGGGTGAGCAAGCTTCACAGGCCTCTGGTACTGTCTGAAAATTAATATGGACGCCAGACCTCCTTGAATGCTAACTTCTCTCACATGGCAGTCCGGGGCCCTTCGCTGCGTTGTTCCAGTAGACAGTGTCAGACACCCATCCTTTTATCATCATTATGTCCCATTTCTCTAGGATCTTGCTTTTAGTCAGGTAATTATTATTAGAAGTGAGTTGATAGGATAAACCAGAGTTTCCCAAACTTTAGACATTCTGGTATGACTTTCATGACTTTTGTCTTCTTCTGATGCTACCTGTGTTATTATTTACTTAATAGTTTTCATCAAGTCAATTCACTATATTATTCATGATATTATCTTTTCAGTGAATTTTTTTTTTTACATGAACTAACTATTAAATCCTGGGTTTGATGTGCTAGTTATAAATGTTTGATGTGCTAGTTCAGAACACACATTAAAATAAATACATGAACATTAAAATAAAAAAATTAATCTATGTACTGCCCAGCAGTGGTATAAAACTGACACTTTTTGGGAAATAAAAACAAACTAATTCTGCTATGTTAGCCAAGTCAGAACGTCCCAAATTTATCTATTTGAAGGGATCTTTTTTTTTAATTCCAATTTTTTAAAATTCCAATTCATCATGAACTGATACTTTTGTAAAGCAACAGAGAATTACTAGAAAAATGAATTGGTAAAAAAAAAAAAGACACACAAATTGCAATCTTAGAAACAACAGACATAAAACACTAAAATCAAATGGCTGTATTTCTAAGTGCTTACTCTCAATTCTATACTCATCTCCTTGGAGACTCTAAGACACAGCTGGAGGCCTACACTGAGTATCAATTCATGGTCCGTTCTTCCAACTAGCTTGCAATTTCAGGTGGGCTATGTCAAGGTGTCCTCTAGAAGCCTGGGCCAGAGACCTTTCCTCTCTGAGACTCAGTTTCCCCAAATGAAACAGGAGAGTCTCATCACTGAGGCTCCTTGATAACAAGTCTCACAAGCAAGGGAAGGCCTTGTAATGGGGTGTCTAAGAGACTTAATCACCCTGTGGCAGGCTTTCCAGAAGAGAGTGACTAACTTCTGAAGACAGAGCTGCCAAGGCATCAAGATGAGCCCAGTGAAGAAATTTCATTGTAAAGGAGATATTTACATGCACCAATAGATTTAAATGAGGATGTGAGTATGTGTGTGGGAGTGGCGGCGTTGGTGGGTTGATAACTGTCAAATCGGAATGGGAAGAAAGAAGAGGCAAAGAAAAAGAAAGAAGTGAAAAGAGAGAAAACGAAATTAAAAAGACAAGAGTGAGCCTGGAAGACACTTTAATGGATGAATTTTCAGGTAGACAGAGTCCTGAGTTTCCAGGAAGTCCTGCCCAGAAGTTAAGGCCTAACAGTTGCATCGATGTGGAGACATGTACATGGCAGCAGTGTTCCTGGAGCATGGTGTGTGGCAAAGAGCAGGACATTCCCCCTATGGACATGGCAGAGGAAACCCAACTCTCCTTCCTTGAGAATCCTGTGCACAGCATGAGACCTCAGACAACAAAACCCCCACTAGTCAGAGTTACTACAGTCAGGGGCTGGCTCCTCTGGCACCTGGAAAGCTCTCCATATCAAACTTAACATGAATACATTTCAAACAAATAGAGTGTGCCAGGTGTGACTTCATTTGGCTTGGTCCAGGCATCACTAATGGATGGGGCTGGGGAGGGACTCACCAGAGCAAACGTGGGCGGGGGCGGGGGCGCTGGAGGGGGAGGGACGGGCATCTTGGACAGTTAAGCTTTCAACAGTCCTGCTGACAGATCTGCAAAAACAAAACAAAAAGAAACAAAACATGGTCATGTGTGAGACTTCTTAGTAATCCCTGTCCCAATCTTTCCTCCTTGCCTTCACGCCAAAATGACAGCTATTTGCTTCAGCCACTGTGACAAGAGTAGAATTACATTGCTATAAGATTACTGTTTGGGAAGGACCAAGTAGAGGTTTCTGAGCCCACGTGCCTGAAGACAGTATAAGCAAAATTCACCCCTCATGTCACAAAACTCTACCGTCCACCCCGAGCAGAGTGTGCGTGGGGACATGCTACAACCCCCACCTACCTGAGTAGGTGGAAGGTTTATGGCGACACTGTGAGAAATGTAATCTGGGAAAGTTTGATGTTCAAGTGGCTCCTCCTCCTTACTCATGTCCATGACAAAATGCTTTGGTGGTCCTGTCCCTGTCCCCTGTCCCTCTATCCCCATCCCCCCATTCCTGATACTTGCTTGAGTAAGACTCACTAGGAATACAAAGATGAACCATTTCTGGTCTTGCCCTCCAAGTTCTTACAGTCCTCTAGGGAAGGGGGTGGGGATCTGCGAAGCTGGAGGCAGGGAGATGGGCTGGGGAGTGCAGCTCTATCTCTCTGCTCCTTTGGCATTTCCTTATAGGATCTAAGTAGAGGGGGAGAAGCAGTCAAATGCAGGACTCCTGGGCTGTTTCTTACAAGTGCACTTCATTAGAAAAACTTTCTGCATAGTTGACTGCTCTGGGATGGAAAGGAAGGCCAGACCCTGAGACTAGTTGGGAGAGCAGGGAAGCTGGAAGAGCAGGGGAGGGCAGAGCAGGGGTTGGCTCAGCCATATTTGCTTGGTCCAGGCATCACTGACAGATCATCAGGGGACACTCACCAGAGCAAAGGTGGGCGGTGGTGGAGGCAGGGCTGAAGAAACCACAGGAGGAAGTACACAGGAGTTATATCAGCCGCGTCCTCACTTCCCTTATCTCCAATCATCACAGTCCCAAACCCAAGCCTCATCAGAAACCCCATGGCCCAGTGGGTGGCAGCACATTACCCACATTCTCACCAGGCAGTAAGCCGTTTCTCCACCCAGTCCTGGCCACTCCCTGTGGTTCCAGATCAGCAGAACCAGGAGCATGTGCAGCTGCTAGAAATGTCAAATTCAGCCCACCTCCCCTCACTGAATTTGTTTCAGTATTTTAACATGATTCACAGAAGCCCTGTTGTAGAGTTTGAGCCTTAAGCCAGTGGGCAGCCTGGGACGCCGACCACCTGAATAACATGGTTTTATGGCACACGTGCCCTGAATTTCAAACAGCAGTTATTTTTCTTTTATTATCAATAGTCTCTTAATTGCAGCAAACAATTTCTTAGAAATGAAACTATTAAAAGAATCCATCCATTAAAAGTTAATGTGGAAAATTTATACCTTGAAACAAACACTTTCTATTAAAGTGTGGCTAGCTGGCTTGCTTTCTGCGAGCAGAAACAGGATGCAAAGGCTAAAAGGACATGGCCAGACCTGCCCCAGCTGCTGGAAGACAGGAATTAGGTAAGACAGCTTGGAACAGTTGCGTTCTGGTGAACTTCTAGAAAATGAAAATTAGAAACTTGCTACAGCAGCTTTCAGTTATTGACAATCAGGATCCAGAGTGCTTTCCTGAAATCATCTCTCTTACAACGTTGCAAACCAGCATGATTCTGTCATTTTACAGAGAAGGACACAGACTCAGAGAAATTAAGTAACTCACTAAATGATGGGCAGCAATTCATTCCAGTCCGGTTCTGTCCATCCCTGCTCTTCCACTGGATTACACTGCCTCACTCCCCTGCCCTTTTAATAGTCTGACAAAAATTTTTAGTCAGGTAAAAGGCTAACTAGTGCTAAGCTCACTGGTAAACTAGACTGGGATCTGTTTTTCTGTAAGATACTGTCTGTGAGGAGGATTCTCTTCAAATGTGTTCGTTAAGTTGGTTTTTCCTGTGTGGCACCATGGAGCCACAGGGCCAAGGGCGTGGGGTCAGCAGGGCTGGGGGCCTCTGTTGGGAGATCTCTAAGGTGGTTCTTGGCTGAAGAAGGTCTCAGAGTCACATGACCTAGTTCTGGGAAGAAGGACAGGGGTCTGAAAAGGAATTCAGGCCCAAATACTGTGAAAGATGCTAGAGCCAAAGCAGCAGTGTTGACAGACCTGGCAAAGGCCGCTGACAGAGGCAGGAAGGTAGCTGGGTCTGCCCAATCATGGGGCCCCAGAGATGGAGGGCTCATGGGTTTGTGGATGACCTGTGCCTCAACACTCCAGTTTATTGTGTGTGATTCCATGTTCACCAATGAAGTCGTTGTCCTGCTTCCCAGATGTCAAGGCAGGAGTGGGTTCTTTCTGGTCACCAGGAACCAACCTCTAATGGGTTTGGTTCTCAGGCATCAGTCTCTGCTTGCAGAGATCAAACTGAACTTCTGTTCTGCCCACAGTCTGTGGACTAAGGACCCTTTCTGGGGAGGCCACCCTGCAAGGCCTCTTCAATCTAATTATTTTACAGTTGTCTGTTGTTGCTATTACAGTTCTGTGAACTAACTGACTTAAAAATAAACCCCTGGACGATAGAGGCTCGTCTTGCCCGCCCCATCCCCCTCTCCCTGGCCACGTCAGATAAACAAGGGGGAGAAGTTGTGCAGGGCTAGCGAATGTTCTCACCTCCCTGAGGGTGATCGGTGAGGGCTCTCACCTCTGCTGCTTCCTCTTTCCCACTCTCCTCAGATAAACTATTGCCACACCCACCTCGGCACTGAGAGGGATATAGGAGCATCAGTGGACTTTTTGCTCCTTCCTAGCAGAACTGCTGCTGGGTGTGGTCTGGGCATGTCCAGGCTGGCACCCCCAGACTCCAACCCTTATCACTTGGGTCAAAGACCAATCTCATGACCCCATACCAGGCCCACAACTTATCTGTCTTCTCCTCCAGTCTGGAAGCCATCAGGTTTCCCTAGTATGTGGTACAAAGCAGGGTTCTCATTAAACAGGTGTGATGTGAAAGAACCAGCTATCCTACAAACAAGCAGTGTGCTGACTGTTGGAATGACCCCCAGCATCACCCCTCACTTGCAACAACCTGAGGTTAGGACAAAGAATCAGTTTTTACCAGAAGGCTTGCAAGCAGTAAGTAATGGGACTTGCCTTCCTGGCAGTCCCCGACTTCCTCAGTGAAATAAAACCCAAGACCTTGGGACAATGGGGGCTTTCCTCCTCTCACACAGAAAACAGCCCACATCTGAGTCTGACCCGGGCCCTAGAAGGGCCTCTGCACCACACATCCTAGCAGGCCAGGCATTCCTACCCTGAACCCTAACACCTGCAGTGTCTTTGGACAGAAGCCACAGGCTTGGGAATGGGATGGGAAAGACGTACACATTTCCTGCAAGCTTCAACTAAAATCTAGCATGTCCACCAATTATGAATACAAGCCAGGAACCAGAGTTCTTGAAACATTTTCACCAATAGTTTTTTACATATTTTTAAAATCATATCACAATTGTTGCAGATCTCTTTTGAAATGATGCCAATGTTTAGATCTGCTGTTATATCTTGGTGTACCTGTTTCAAAATAACTCGTTTCCTTGGTAACCTATGTTTGTTTGTTTTTTAAAGATTTATTTATTTATTTGTTTATACAAGCACTGGGTACAGTCAGAAGCGCAGGAGGGTGAGAATTCACCAGAGCCAGAGCGGGGAACAGAACAGGCACTGATGAAATACACTGCTGAGGGGAGCAGCGGGCAGCAGAAGAGGTCTGCGTGCCATGTGGGACCCTCACCGGCGGCTGGGGATTGGTGCTGCAGAGGCTGCAGGCAGCTTCGCAGCCCAGCGCTCAACCGCTGCACCACCGGGGAGGCCCTAACCGATGTAGTTTTATGCATTTAACAACAATCAGAGAAGGAATCCGTTGGATTTTACCAGACACCATGTGACTGATGGAATGAAAAAGGCAAGACAGACTGTGAGAATATGAGACCCAGGGCAGGCATATTTGACATTGACTCTTCACTGTGCCACCTAATCACCTGTGGTTAGCATCTAGCCTCTCTGAGCTTCCTTTCCCATCTCTAAATGGAGCATGGCTGGGAGGATAAGATGGCCTGGTTTATGGTGGGGAGAGTTAGCAATGGATACTAGGGTCTAGGATCTGTCCTCCTGGAGGGTGCTTGTGCTGGAGGAGGAGGGGCTTCGGGGGCACTGAGCAGAGAGGCCCTGGTTTTGCCCAGAGTCCCTCGTGGGTAGAGCTGCACAGAGTGGGAGCTGGGGAGCCTGAAGACTTGACCTTGCTGTTACATTTGGTTCTCTCAGGAGACATCAGGAAAGGCCATCCTGTCCTGGTCCCCGGAGGGATCCTGGAGCAAGGGAGAGGATAAGGGCAGGGGTTCTCAGAGAGTGGGTGTCATCCCGAGCATGAGAGTCAGCTGGGTGCTGTTTGAGAACACTGTGTCCTGCTTCCCACCCCCGGTGAAGCTCCCTAAAGTTGCAGGGTGACTGACCTCCCCATTTGTGCTCCGCGGCCTCTACCCCACAACCTCCATCCCAGGCACTGAAGTTTTAACAGTATTCACACTTGGGATTTATTTCTTTTAAAGAATAATTTCAGGGCCTCCCTGGTGGCGCAAGGAGTTAATACACAACCTATGAAACAATCCACAGCCACTGCAGCATGAGTATGATCCCTGACCAGGGAGCTACCCACATGGCGCAGCAGACCTCTCCTGACTCGCCTGCTGCTCCCCTCAGCAGTGTATGTCAGTACATCTGCCTGTTCTGTTCCCCCCTATGTCTCTGGTGAATTCTCTCTCTCCCCACACTTCTGGTCTGTACCCCAGTTCTTGTATGCATAAATAAATAAATCTTTAAAAAAAAGGAACAATTTCCCCATGATGAAATGTATTTCATCATAGGGAGAAAAGCTAGACTTTTTTCAGATGTTCACCTTGTGTGATGAATTTTAAGTGCACAAAGGAAACCAACAGGAAGGAAAAGGCTTTTGTTTAAACACAGTCCTAGGGTTGAATTGCCTCCCTTTCAGATTCAGAGGTTGAAACCATAACCCTCAGTACCTCAGAATGTGGCTGTATTTAGAGACAAGTCATTGTCATTTTAAGAGTTGATTAATTTAAAACAAGCCTTTAGGATGCAGTCCTAACCCAGCATGACCAGTGTCTTTACAGGAAGAAGAAGAGATGGCAGGGATTCGAGCACACAGTGAAAATGCCAATTTCATGCCAAGGAGAGAGGCCTTGGGAGAAAGCAACTCTGATGACACCTTGATCTTGGATTTCTAGCCTCAGAACTGTGAGGTAATAAAATTCTGCTGTGTGAGTCACAAAATCTGCAGTATTTTGGTAATGGCAGCCCTAGCAAACTCACGAACACAGTTTGAAAAATAAATTCTATTATCCATTATAGAAATGATAAAATATTAACTTCTGAATAAAAAGCCCATCAATTGACTTCTTGAGTCTGTGGCCACACCACCTGGATTGCACCCAATACCTGATTTCTCACCCTAGATATCTGTGGATTGCCATGTAGTAAAGAAATTTAAAAATCAGTCTGGTGAGTGACTGCCAAAATTTTATTTAATAACTGAATGAATCATTCAAAATCATCAACTTTTAGGTAAAAAGCTACTGAGATGAGAGGAAGGATCAATCAATAAACCTTTTATAAATGGATTTGGCTGTGTGGATTGAGAGAACAGAGCAGAATATCTTAGATCTAAGTGATAATTAAAAATTCTCTAAAATTAGCTCAACTTTGTTGCTTACACACACATAGACACACACATGCACACTCACACAATATACATCAAAATTTAGAAATTCTGAATTTCCTAGTCCTGAAAGACATGGTCAGCTTCATTGAATTTACTACAATGCTTTTAGGCTGACAGCATGGTTTAACATCAGGTAATATCTCACACTGACGCTAGACCAAGCAGGGCATCTTGCGGCCTGGAACCATTTGCTACATGGGTAGAACTGGAGGGATACCTTGTGAGAAAGAGTGAATGGCTCGCGGGTTCGATTCAGGCCATCCAGGGAGAATCACACATGGCGCAGAAGACCTCTCCTGTCTCACCCGCTGCTCCCCTCAGCAGTGTATTTTGGTCAGTCTGCCAGTTCTGTTCCCCACTCTGTCTCTGTGAATCCTCTCACCCCCCCCAACATCTGGCCTGTACCCCAGTTCTTGTTTGCATAAATAAATAAATCTTAAAAAAAAAAAAGAGTGAATGGCTTGCTTCCCACTGTTCCAAAGACATATTCTCCCAATCCATAGCCAACCATAATCTTAACCATAGCCCACAGTTCAGTCCAGACTCACCCTAAGAAAGTTATGATTTCTTGTTCAACATGCTCATCTAAGAAAACAGTATTATTTCTGAACGTAAAATAACCCTCCTCAGTGGGATCAAGAGAATTGGCTAGTTATTATAGAAATAGTCTCTCATATCCAACTTAAACAATTCATTCTCTATCATGATGCCCAGGACCTGCACTACAGAATGACAGGAGAGGAGGGATTTCCAATGTTGCCCAATGCAAACACCTGCTAATCCTCAGAAAGCCGGCTTCTAATCTGGGTGAGGTAAACTGGACAAGTGCTCCTAGTGAAGAGAAACAGCAGATTTATCCAGCGATGTTTTATCGCCATTTAAGACTATTAAAAAATATGAGGCATTATGCTATATAAATTTTGCCAAAAGTTACCCTTAAATACTATAAACACATACCACAAACAGGGGATGTGTAAAGTTTTTTTCCCAAAAAGGTTAAATCAACAGAAGAGTATTTTATATTCTCTGTGTGTATGGAGGGCAGGGGATCTGGAATAATAGAAATAATATTGGGTTGTTGGAAAAGCCATGATGCATTCTTGCAAAGAAATCATAGAAAAATACATCATGACTTTTCTGACAAACCAATGAAATCAATATGGAATAGAAATAAAAAAGTCCAAATGCTCTTGCCCTCATTACTTTCTATGCTGTCTTATTTTTATTTATACTAATTTATCTTACTTTACATATAATGTTCTAAAGTCATTTTTGTAGTACATGTTTATTGTGTGCTTGGCTTCTTCAAGTTAGTTTACTTCCAAAAGTAATATATATTCATTTGAAAACAAAAGAGAGCCCCCAAATTCTTGAAGATGAACTTATATTCAACCACAGAAGGAAGTATTTGATAGTAATTAAATTCTGGTTGAAAAGCATTAACACCAGAGATAATGCTTGCTAGCATGTTAGTGTATATCCTTCCAGCTTATCAATAAGCACATACACCCTCCCCCTACCTCTTTCACCTCCAGGCCCCAAACATACAACTGTTTAGTCAATAAATAGTAACAGAAGGAAATTTATAATACATGTAACTCAACAGCGTTTTAATATGAAAAGGCTTTTAAATTCATACTGAGTTATTACAACCATAAAGAAATGATTGCAAAGGCATTCACTATAAAGGCAATGAATTTACACCAAATTACACTGTAAAAATAAAATGACTTAGCCAACTTAAATTGCTGCTAAAATCCTGAATTTTAAAAAGCTCATAGTTTTGGGATTCCTACTCATAATTATTCTTGATTCTTTAGAGACTCCTTCATAATGCAAACTTAGCTGGGAGTGTTTAAGATCTGAAAACCATCAGAACCAATTAAGATGAAGTTGGCTTTGTTCTTCAACTTCCTGTAAAAATGCTCAACAGGAAAATTGATGCTCACAGTAAACCACAGCCATCCTGTTTCTCTAGCACAATCTTTTCACAGCTGCAGTTGCCTGTAGTTTCTATTTTATGAAGCCAGTCACAGCACAGGCTCTCTCTGCCCCACCCCATCCCCAGCATGTCCGTTTGGCCTTTTAGAAACTTGCAATACCTTTGCAGCAGGTATTGCTGCAGGTATTACTCTACCTCTCTTCAGGCCCAAGTTTAGAGGGCTCCAGGAAAATAAACAAAGAGCAAAAACAGAAAAGGTTGCTCAAGCCAAGAGGAAGGGAAAGCTAGGGAAGAGAAACAGGCTTCCTCTAGGAGCTTAAGCAGTCTAGGCAGTGGCCTCACCTTGTTAGTCACCATTTTATTCTCAATCTGAGCAGAAAGGAGAACGCATGCTTGCTATTTATGGAACCCCTTGTTTCTCTAATGCACTTGCTTTTTTCATAGTGGGTCATCCCTGAAGTCATAGCTTAAATGAATTCTGCTTATGGGTAGGCGTCTCAAGGGTAAAGGTAAGTGTGTCTACTGTGTGTCCTGCCTATTTTAGAAAAGTTTCTTTTAGACAACAAGTTGATTTACTTTGGGGGCTGGTAATGACAATTTTCAGAGAAGAAATTTTGAAGCATCTATAATGTCCTACCAATTAGGTAGGACCTTGGACACAATTTTACTGTAAGGGTAACTACTAGGAAAATAAAAGTTGCTATGAAGAAAATTCTTTTAATCAGCATTTATATTTAATTTAAAAATTAATGCAAATTCATAGACATCCGAACCCTTTTAAAAGTGAGAAAATGAAAGTAAACCGAGTCACCTGCCTACCTTTTGTTTAGCTGTGGGAAAGGAAAAAGAAACCCTTTATAATTTTATCCATGTAACCAAAAAGTGCTGACTTTCTTTTCCACGACTTCCCATCTTTTCCAAGTTATAGCCACAAGGGGTCAAACCTCAAAGCTAAAGTTTTCCTAAATCCTTAGCACCTCACTTAGTTTTACCAGAAGATTAAGATCTGTCCTTGCTCCCCACTAAACACACACACACACACACACTCTCTCTCTCTCTCTCTCACATAGAATGGCATATATGTCAACACACGATACCACCTGAAGGGGCAGCAGTCTAAAATAAGAAATATTACTGTATTTACTTCTATAAAACACAGAAGAACTAGGAAGGAAAATGTCTTATTTGAGATTATTTTCTTTAAAGATATTTACTGTTTCTGTGACATTTAAAACAAAACATTTATATAATCTTGGATTCCCAAGACTAGAAAGATAGCATGTTGCTTCCAAACTGTACCTATGATAAAAGTCCTTCAAATTACGGAAAACGTCCTTCACACATAGTTGTGGGGTGCTCATGTGTTAAGTGAGTGAATTACTTAGCTTCTCAAAGTCCAGTTCCCACAATAAAATGGGAATAATGATATATATTCAATAGGAGTACTCAAGAGTTTAAACAAGACACGTTTTCAATAATTTTTTAAATTAAAATTTTTTAAATAAATCAAGCAAAAGTGCCTAACATGTCAGAAGTGCTCAATAAATGTTATTATCTTTCCCCTTATTTAACCATGAAAAAAAGAAACCACAAGCTGATTAAACCCTAACCCAATGTGCACACCCACACAAACCCCGTATTACAAATGAGTGGTGAAGGTATGCATCAATGGGTAGTTCTGTGTATAAAGTACATTTAAAATTTCTCATAAGAGCATGCTAACTAAGGCATTTCTTATTCTAGTATTTTTTTCAGTTTTAATTTTCAAGATGAGAGATGCAAAATAGAGAGATTATCTATGACAGTCCAGTGGAAATGCTCTTTCCAACACCAAGTAAGTGTATGACAATTTGGAAAACCAAGAATGAGTCAAACCTTACAGCAGAGATGTAACACAATTTAAATAGTTAGAAACTCCCAAAGTAAATGACATGTTCATGAACTAATAAGCAGGCTTTGAAAGGGTATAAAACTTGAAAGGTCCAGGAATGAAGTAGCTTACTTCCTCTTATGTTTTAGTAAAAGATGGGGAACTTGCAGCCTATTGGCCAGATCCGGAACTTGACTTCATCAACAAACAGGGTGAAATTGCTGCTGAACCCCAGAGAAAAATTTTCATCATGGTGAGTTATCTGAATATTGCAGCTCATCCAGAGTGTGTATCATCCTTAGAGGGTGGGACATTAGAATAACTGGAGAGCTGTGAAAAATTAACCATGAGTGAACTTTTCAAAGGGCATTAGAAAACCAAACTGTGATTTTAGATAAATCATTTAACCTCTTTAGACTATAAAAGTTTTGATTAGATGATGTTCCAGTTCAGAACTAACATAACTTCATGAGTTAGCCAATAATATTTGACCCACAATGTAGCTGAATAGTAAGGGGATGTTTCCACACTAATTGACCTCAAAATGCTTCCCAAGCTTCTCATCTTCCTCCCTCTCTCTATCCTGTCTTATTCTTTCTCCTGTCTTTCCACCGTTTCCTACTAAGCTGTTCTACTTTTCTTAAATAGAATTTTATTTTACCACTTCCCCATTTTCTACTGCATGCACTAGTTATGCCACTGAATTTTTAAAAAGACCTTGTACTCGCTGACTATTTTTGTATGTGCCCTCTTAATTTTTTAAAGCTGTTTTTTTAATCTTTCCCCACAGGGAAAAGGGAATATAAGTTGTTTTTTTTCATATGGTCCCAGGGAAAAATGTTTTTTAATAAAAAAATGTTTCCTTCATCCTGCTCTGTAAGTCTCTGGGTACACGGCTTGCAATTTTAAAACTATATTAATTTATGCCCAAACTAATCATGTTAAATATAAATAGTTATAATGAATACTAGAGAATTTGATTAGAAATAGTACTTGTGTACTGTACTGCTAAGATGTTGACTAGAATAATTATAAAAGACAAATTGTCTTCTCTTCAAAAGACTCTGCTTAGAAATGGTTTTGTTTGGGATTGGAACTTAAGTAACATGTCTGTAGTAAGCGAATGGCAACAGCTTAGTTCCATGGTACTTTGAAGCTTTTACTAGCTCTCTTTACTTCAAAAGCACTCGTTTCTTGCTCGCCAGAGTCGAAATTCAAAGGCAGTATTGTAGACAATGGCACCACACACCAAAAAGACGTGCTCGATGACATAAAACCCTATTTTAAACGGGAAGAAAAATTCTGTAGATGCAAATTTGTCCAATAGTCAGAAAAATTCTACTGATATCTTACAATTTCAGTTTAAAACACAAGTCACCAGTCGCCCACAATCACCATAGTGGTGAAACTACATTCTGTGCAATTAGAACAAACCATATACTCTTCTACTGAAAAATTAAGTAAGTTATCGAGACCATTATGGCCCACTAAAAATCACTTTGTTTTTCCTTCTAGCTGATTAAGGAAATACATTTAGTTTGAATATAATTTTTCTTACCGTTAAAGGATACTGTAGGAAGGCATGATCAGGGACACAGAAGTTGGAGATCAAGTGAGATATAAGCCCAGAGAAAAAATCATTCCCTGAAAAAGACATCATCTTCTAAGGCAAATGTGGGGTTGTTTTTGGACAGCCATTTTGGATAAGCCCTGGCCTCTTGTTAAATGTGACATACTGAGTCACAGGCAGACGTCCTTTTGTGGTTATTCACTTCCTGTCTGATTAATTTGTTGTTTGTTCCTTCCTCCTTTGCTGCAGAAAAAGAAACTAGATCGGTTTTACTTAAGAAGCAACCATAGGAAAAAAAAACCTATAAATTAATGAAATGAAGTATTTCTCCCACCTACAAGGTATAACTTATCTTTTGGTACAGTGACAACAGGAGATGAGCACCTCCATTCAGCTAATAGTCCAAATTTATTCTAGACACCTCCACAAAAGATTTGTTCATGGAACCTGGGATTCCTTCAGGAAAATTCTATTAATATTTGAAAGTATCATTCTTAATACTGAATATACTGTTTACTATTAATGAAAGGAAAGACTCAAGAACTGAAAGATCTCAATTACATTAATAACTAGGGAAGGTGATTCTTCCTCATCTACAGAACATTCAAGTATGAAGGGAGAAAGGAACCAGTGCATGTACCTCATGACCAGGTACATGAGGGCATATAAATTTTGAAAAGTGGTTTTGGTATTCAATTGAGGAGAAATGATATATAGCTGAAGTCAGGTGAAGATACAGAGCTTGCTATGCAAAATGTTTTGTTTCTGTTCTTAACATTTAATGAGGTAACAATAACTCTCTCGGAAGATATGACAAAAGCAGAGAGAAAATGAGTGCAGAAGGAAAATCAGACTTCTTATTAAAGGACTTCAAGAAGTGCGTGGGCAAGCAACATACATAGAAATATTAAACCAAAACCTTGTTTATATATAAACAATCTGAAAAATCTAATTTTTTGACCCATTCAAAGGTTCAGACATATTTATAACACACACAAGTAACTCTGAGAAAGCAGTATAGCTTAAAGAATGAAAACAGCGGCATATTTCAGAAACTAACCGATTGTAAAATTTGAACTTTGGATCCTGATTCTTCCAGGTTCAGAGGAGAAAGGCATGATGAGACCACAAGTTGTCTAATGGTACCACAAGTTGTCTAATAGGGCTGTGTAGACTGATGGTTCTCAACTTAGGAGACTGTTGGAAAAGTATGGAGCATTTTTAGTTGAGAATGGAGGACACTGGTTGGAATATGGGGAAGAGGCCTGGAATGTGACATGTTCTGTGTTCTTAGGACAGTCTTACCCAAGTACCGGAAGAGCTCCTACTGAGGGCGCTGGCTTTCAAACATCTAAGGGCTTTCGAATTCCAAATTCTTTGAGCTGTTAGTCTAGTTCCGTCAACAGAGCTGCATGACGCCAGTGGAGCATTGAGAGATGAGTGACTACTAGTCCCCTACCTGCCTGGAGCCACGTGAAGGCACACACTGTAGTTCTCTTTGCTGACCCAGAGCCCGGAGTCTAGACAGTCCATGCACACTTGGGACCAGACAAAGGTAGAGGCTGGTTGAGATTAACTTCTTTCTCCTCCACTAACTCACAGGAAAACAGAAAACTTGACCAACTACCAAGTAAATGCCTGAGTGAATCTTTGGGGAAGTCTAACTTTAGTTGGGTCTAAACGGAGAACATGGGCAATATGATGACTTCCTCTATGAATTATTCAGAAGTTCTCTAAGTAAGGCAACTCTCTCTTTCTCTCTCTCTCTCTCTCTCTCTCTCTCTCTCTCTCTCTCTCTCTCTCTCTCTCACACACACACACACACACACACACACACACATAATTCATGGCTATTCCCATTAATCAGGAAAGCTCAGTTAGAGGGTTGAGGCACCCAAGACATGCAGGGGAATATTTATCTAGAGTTTGGTTCTATTTCATTGTAATAAAAATGTGTAAATGCAAGTTTATGTACTATGGGCCATAAATCAGATGTCTCCCCTGAGAACATCTTCCACCCTCCACTTAAAACCTTCTAATGACGTCTCATTTCACATAAAAATTCCTACGTTTTTGCTTAGATCCACAAGGACCACAAGATCTGGCCTCTCCCTAACTCTCTGACTTCATCTCAAATAGCAATCCCTGTGCTAATTTATCTTCCAGCCCTTTCTGTTCCTTAAATGGGAATTCTGTGATTTTTTGGTGATGGCCTGTGACTTTATCAGAGCTAAGAGAACTTATATCCAGGAGGAGGACTTTTCCTGAGGCATGAGGCTACAGGTGGATCTGTGAGGATAAAGGGGCTGGAATTGCTGCACTCATCCTGTCACTACATGTGGTCTGGACCTGAGAACAGCAAAGTGTGGAACTGGAGGTGAAGAAACCAACTATTGACCTTATTGGTTGACCTTGAACCCATCTGTGCTTAAAGCTAGCACTATTTGTGGGCTTTTCATTTACACTAGCAAAAATAAAGTCTGTTTTATTTAAACTAGTTCTCTTTGGTCAGGTTTTCTATCACTGGCAATACAAATACTCTAAGTGATGTTAGAAATCGGTACTAGAAGTAGCATTGAATGTGGCTAACCCTCAAATGTGCAACTGGCTGATACAAGGTTGAGTGAAGGTGATTGCAGGCTTGCTGGAGGAGGAAGGGGCCTTGGCTATCACGTGGTGACACCATTGCTGATTATGCTGCCACCTACTGAGCCCTTGGCCTAAGACCAGGAGCCTCGTGATGGTGCATTAAAGAGTTTTGAGAAAAAAATTCGTATGTTGGAGTGTGTTGGCAACTTTCTGTGACTTTCAGTAAGATCTACAGTAAAAAGATGAACTTAGGTTGAAAATGACTAAAACACAAAGGGGAAAAACAGAGTTTTGTTAATAGAAGCCATTTAAATTGTGATGGTTGAGAGTCAAATAAACTGGAGGCTTATGGGTCAGAAATTCTCTCTGCTATGTAATATTAGATAGAGGAGGGTCGGAAGGTAAGAACCATTATCAGGAGATGAGTTTGGAGCACAGGAAAAGTCCAATTCCCAACTGTCACTCCAAAGATATTGTTATGTTCTCTCTGAGCAAAAGGTCAGTTATTTATATTGTGATATGCTGGGATCCATCTTAGGAGAAAGGAGTAAGTTATCATTGGCTCCACCACTTCACACCACTATTTCAAATTATCTACAGTCAGGGACCAAGACAGAAGCCACAGACTTTGGGGTGGAGGAGGGTTTATTTGTTGGGAGACAGAAGCACCCAGGCTTGATGCAAAGACCTAAAAGAATCTTGTGTTTTGGTTACAGATCCATGGAGGTCAGGGATTGGAGAAGCTTCCATTTTTTTCTTAAAGATTTATTTATTTATTTATACAAGCACTGGGTACAGTCAGAAGCGTGGGAGGGTGAGAGAATTCACCAGAGCCAGAGCAGGGAACAGAACAGGCAGACTGACAAAATACACTGCTGAGGGAGCAGTGGGCGGCAGGAGAGGTCTGCGCGCCATCTGGGACCCTCGCTGGCGGCCAGGGATGGAATCGGCGCTGCAGAGGCTGCAGGCGGCTTCGCAGCCCAGCGCTCAACCACTGCGCCACCAGGGGAGGCCCAAGCTTCCATGTTTTTAAGGACACCGTATTATTACAGGAGAAAGCCCAAGATGAGGCAAAAACCAGTTTACAATGGCTCAACCCTAAAGTGATCCCTTAGATCCCCGAAGCCAGGAGAACAGGAATCGAATGGTGGAAAAGGCTCAGCACTGCTCTTAGAAAGGACCCTGGGGCCTCCCCGGTGGCGCAGCGGTTGAGCGCTGGGTTGCGAAGCTGCCCGCGGCCTCTGCAGCGCCGGTTCCATCCCTGGCCGCTGGCGAGGGTCCCAGATGGCGCGCAGACCTCTCCTGCCGCCCGCTGCTCCCCTCAGCAGTGTACTTCGGTCCTTCTGCCTGCTCTGCTCCCCGCTCTGGCTCTGGTGAATTCTCTCACCCTCCCGTGCTTCTGACTGTACCCAGTGCTTGTATAAATAAATAAATAAATCTTTAAAAAAAAAAATAACCCTGGAAGACACCAGATGGGGAAGAGGGCTCCAGAGAGCAGAGGCAAATGGTGCCACCAGGTGACCAACAATAATTCCAGGGCCAACACAGGTAATCTGGAGTCTGGTGAGCAGGTTATAAAGTGTGCTAAGGACATGATGAATACTTCATTCTCTCATTTCCCAAATGGAAATATAATATCTAATGCCTCTACTTTCCTCTCCCCTCACTATTGTCCCTTGAGGGCTAAACTGGAAATTTAGCCACTGGACCGTGATACCATGTGCTGACTGACAGGACTGTGGAGAGTTTGGATGGGGATGTGAATTACCAGTTTCTTTTTAGGGGCTCAGGAGTGGGTGATTTATTATCGAGGGGGAGCATTTTTGAAATTAAGCGAATGGGAATATAGGTGTGTGCATGCTGCATACGTAAACAGAGCACACATTAGTTACTTCTGGACCGTCCAGCGTCCATTCCCTGCATTAGAGCAATAACCTCTGATTTGGAGAGAGAGTCATTGATCTTCCATTCTTTGCTCTTCTGGTTTTAGTTGGGCTAACTTTGTTCTGACTCCAGCACAGCAAGTGTCCAGTCTTGGCCAGTAAGAGCCTTGCAAACCTGGTTCAGAGACAGTGAGCCAAGGACCAATGTGCACCAAGGAGTTGCACTGAGACTTTTTCTAGGACGTGTAGTGCTGGGACTGGTGGCATTACAGCCATGTTGTCAACGTTCAGAGGCTGACAGTGAAGCTAACAAAGAGCTGAGAGGAGAACCCGAGATTGAAGAACGTGCGGAGGTATCTGAATCCTCATTCAAACAAAGGGAAAATGCAGCAACCAGATAGATGGGTATAATCAGATAGTAATATATTGCTATATTTTCATTGTAATGTTTGAATTTTTAAAAAAAAACATTAAATTTTCAGAGATTCTTAAGTATGTGTGGATGGAGTGATACAATATGAGGGTCTGCTTCACAGTAATGTGAAAAGGGGGGAAGTAGACAATGGGGTACATGAAACATAATTGGCTTGAGATGATCATTCTTGAAGCTGGATGAGAAGTACATGGCAGCTGGTAAAATCTCTGACTCCCTTTAAGCACACATTTTAAATGTTTCCATAATAAGAAGCTTAAAAAATAAAATAAAAATGACTTGTGGCTGACTCCCTCCTTCCTCCACTAGAGGCTGTTAAAGAAGTTTGTTCACTCACAGAGATGCTCAGACCTGGAGTCACAGCAGCTCTGTGACTTGTCAGAATGATTTCTCAGGCTCAGGGATGAACAGGCACTAAGGCAGAGGTCTCCATGTTTAGTCTTATCCTTCATGTAACCTGGGCTGTGATTAGGCTGCCACACTCAACTCCAGATGGGCAGGTGGTAGGGTAGGGCAGAGACGTGCAGGCTTTGCTCCTCCAGAAAAGCCCTGCGAAGCTCTTGCTTCTGACATGCAGCCACACAGGACAGCCATTTAAAAAGACATGCGGGGACCTGCTGACATGTCAAATAACCCTCCTTCTCGGGCAGAGCTATTTGTCAGTGTATGACAGGGTCTCTAACTAAGTTAGAAAATGGTGAGGCGACCAGCTTGGAAAGAGAAAAGGAGACAGACATTCAGGGTGGGAAAAAAGGACTCCAGAACATATTTAGAAAGAACATTCCTGTAATGGGTTCACACATTCATATTCAACCAGTCTATCCTTCATGCTTCCCAAGGTCCAGAGAACACAATGGAGAACGTTGTCGCTCCACACTGACAATTTGGCAGTTTTATGCTCAGCAAACAACAACGGCAACAACAACGAATGCGGAGTTGTTTAATTAAGATTAAAATTAATCTTAATTTTCGAGGGGAATACACTTTTTACATATGGAAAGACCTTGTTCCTTTTGAAAAGGCTGTCTTATCTTAGGTAACTCAAATTAAATTACAAAAATTTCCCAGTTGGTCATCAACATCCAATACAAAAGACCCCCAGGGGAAAACCCATGTGAAAATAGAAGTTCTTACAACTCAAGGGGTTAACTCATGGAAAGCCCCATTTTCACATCCTGCCATTACGCACCTATGCATGAATGAACACAGGGAGAAACGACTGGTACGCGGATAGGCTATGCATTCCTTTTTTTTTTTTTTTAAAGATGTATTATTTATTTATACAAGCACTGGGTAGTCAGAGGCGTGGGAGGGTGAGAGAACCACCAGAGCCAGAGCGGAGAGTAGAACAGGCAGAGAGATGAAGTACACTGCTGAGGGGAGCAGTGGGTGGCAGGAGAGGTCTGCGCGCCATGTGGGACCCTCGCCCGGGGGCCGGGGATCGAACTGGCGCTGCAGAGGCTGCGGGCAGCTTCGCAACCCAGCGCTCAACTGCTGCGCCACTGGGGAGGCCCTATGCATTCCTTTGGTTGCAAATCATTAGTTATGAAACTCAGGATGGGGTCATCATGATTATTTCTGCAATGGGGACAATAGCCATATTGCTCCTTATTCAGACTTTTCTTTGGCTATATGGTTACTTGGTGTCTCCCACTGGAAGAGAAAACCATACAGAAATGAAAGTTTCTCCCCTGGCATTCAGAAAACAGGGATCTGTATACATCTGCACCACTGGGTCTGACATTACCCCCCTGAAGACTGCAGTAAGGGCTCAGTGACCCAAGACTCCCCTTAGGCTCCCCTGATGACACAGAAGCCAGGCCTGGCTGGTACAGGGAGAGCTGCTACCTGGGAGAGACAGACCCAACCACCCCGTGTGTAGACAGCAAATCAGAGCATCTGTGAGTGTCTCAATAATGGGGGGAGGGCATTCCTGGGGACCAGGCATGCCACATGACCTGCAATGGACCAGACTATTCCACTCAGTAAAGAACTGTACATATAATCTTCAAAGGTCCTGCTGGGCATAGATGTAGCTGAAAAAACTATAGTTATCTGAGTCTAGACCTTACTGCAGTATAAACTCAAAAGTGATTAGTGCACGACTGCATTAGTCCTGAATGGTCCAATAATTCAACTGTCACATAAATGAAATACTACGCTTGGATTTTTACCAACACTTCTGGAAAATCATGTCCTCAAACATTTCTATGTGCTGTGTTTCAACCTCTCTTGCCTCAGTGTGCAGTGGTCACCACCAAGTTCACGGTGATTCTAGGTAAATTATGCATGACATCAGATGATCTCACTGATGAAGTTTCACTGAAGCTTGTGAAACTTACAAAAATACTATTGGGCATGGGTCAGACAAGGCTGAGGGCCGCTGCTTCTGGTGTCTTGTGGATATCCACATGTCCCTGAGCTCCCTTGGAAGCCAAAGGCTGGCAGTTATATTGCTCTGACCAGTTAACCTGGGCAGTGGATGAAGGGGCTGGGGGGACCACCATGGTCACTCACCTACAATCCTGGGAGGGAATCTTGCACTTTGTTTTCCTGTTTTTGTTCTCCTGTTTCTTAGCAGGCCCAGCTTCTCAGTACTGGGCAGATATTAGTTCTACTCAAATGACCCCAGATTCCCTGCTGATTCTGATACTCCAAGGACTTTCTGCCTCCCATTTGGCTGCTCTGGATTCTCCAAATGACTGACTAGGAAAACAGACTGTTGGAAGATACACTTTCAGGTTGTCTACAATGGGTGGCTACCCCATCCATCCCTAGGGAAGCCGCGCCCCTCTCCAGCACCACAGGGGCTTTCCTTCCAGATTCGCTGGAGAGCTCTGCCTTTCCCCGCCATGACCTGGCTCCACAGTCCACCTCTCAGGTCTCTTCTTCAGCCAAAAGCAAATATAATGCAGATTAATTTTTATGTTTGCTCACCCTATCTGTGTGCCTGACTACAAGGGTGACTAGTGAGCAGGGACTTGGCTAGGGCTTCTACTCAGAGCAATTATTTACAAAGACTTAGTATCCTTCAGTACCAGGTACTATTTCAGGCATTGGGGATGCCATAGCAATCAAGCAGACACAATTCTTTACCCTCGTTGAGCTTACATTCATGAGTTGACGATATGATGGAAAGAAAACTGACTTAGCCTCTTATTTGTGGGGTGCAGGTGTTCCTCTTAGTCCAGTGCATCTTGTTGCAGGCAGAGTAGTCTCACAAAGATCTCTGCCAGAGGTAGAGCTAAATTACTCTCAATAAAATGTGCATGCTGCTGTGTCCTTGGGAGGTAATCAATCAATTTGAGAACCACTTTCACAGAAATGTATTTAAGGGTGTCCTGCCTGGCCAGCCCACAATAGTCTATTTAATTAATAATATGGCTAAACTAAAACTTCAGTTCTGAATCTTCAAAGGAAAGAAGAAGATGGAGGTAAGAGGGCTTCACTAACCTCTGGTGAGGTCCCTCCTCAGATGTGCCCCTTATCCCCAAGCAGGCCCATACCTTCCCCTGACCCCATAAGCACCCTGAGGGCCCCTGTCCCACAGTACTTCTTACCCACAGACATGATTCCCCTTCCCAGGAGGAGAAAAATCTCACTGAGATATAAGGAGAAAATATAGCCCTTGCCATTTATTTTTAGAGAGGGGGGTTGTTAACCCAAATGATATTAAATTAATGGACTTTTTGTTGTTATAAAAGAAGATATTTTGGACAGAAAGATACTGTAGGGTCACACTGGGTAAACTCCTTAAATTTCTTCCTTCACTTAAAATAAATAACTTTTTTTCTTATTAAAAAGTCATATATGGAAAAGCTTAGAAAACATAAATAATTTTTAAATAACCTAGTTGTACCCAGAGAAAGCCAGTTAACATTTTGAAATTTCCTTCCAGTCATTTTCTTTCCAGTGTATCTAAACTGGAATCACACTGTATCTAGAATCATTTTATATCATTGCTTTTCACATTTATCATTATTAAATAGTCCTCTAACACAGTTTTAATATCTACATATTTCATCATATAGATTTTCTATGACTGATGTGAATGTGTTTCATTGTTACAATTTCATTACATCCAATTTCATTTTTACAAATCCCCTATGATTAATATAATATAATAATGCATATAATACCAGTTAATATTATATACAATACCGGTATTATACTATAATATTTATATTATACTATAATATTTATAATATTTATTATAGTATAATACCGGTGTTATATATAATATAATTTGATTATAATATATAATACAATATTATATAATACCAGTATATTATATTATATATTAATATAATATAATAATATATATAATACTGGTATCTAAATGTTTACAGTCATGTCAGATTACTTCCTTAGTATAACTATATTAGAGTACAGCTCCTAGCCTAGAAGATAGGAACCAATTTTCCTTGTAAAGATCTTGACACGAACTGTTCTATTGTTTTCTCAAAGTTTTAGTATTCCTACTCCCAGTAATACCCATTTCACTTCCTTTCAACATGTATTACCACTGTTCAAAATCCTTGCCAATATGATAGATGAAAAATTACATGTGTAGGCAGTTTTAATTTTCATTTCTTTGATTATAAGTGATGTTGATAATGTTTTATATATTTATTGTTTTCTCCATTAATGTTCTGCTACCTGGGTTTAATTTTAATCACCAGGTTTTAGTCTTTTCCTTATTTCTTCCATTTTGAACCGAAAGATTACCTAAAGGCTCCATGGCAATTCATAAACAAAATAAACTGTTCTAACCATTGGGAGAGTAAGAGGATAGCAGTGACCATTTCTATGTTTTCATAAAGCAAATGTTCACAGATCAAGAACTACCTCTATTCTGATAAACACAAAAGAATTCTCTTAGATTGCAACTGTGGCTAATTTTATGCAGCTTATGGAATTTTCATTCTCCTAAGAAATGTTTCCATTCCATGCTGGGAGGAGAAAGCAGGACTTCTAGGCACATCTTATCACAAAGCAGAAGTAGAAATGTCTTGATTTCTGTCACACACACGCAGACATATGTAAACTTCTAAAGTCTGAGGTACGGAAAATAAATACCATGATCCTGAGTCATCTTAGGATAGTCACCATCGCACATAAGACTAGAGTTCCCAGAAGCTAAGGAGTAATTTAAGTTGACCTAACACATATCCAAGCCTTTATTTTTGCCATCTTCACTAGCCGTTATGAAAATATTTTGGAAAAAGTAAAATCTTACATAGTACAAAAATGTTAGGATTGAAACCTTGGTGGAAAAAACCTCTTTTTAAGCCTAAGTCACTGAAGCAACTACAGTTATCGACTTGATTCACCCAAGGACCTAGGCTGAGATGATACCATCTGGTTTCCTTTCAATCAGTCTTTTCCCAGCTGAAGGGCTGTTGCCCATTCCTACAATTGTCTACTGGACTTAGAAGATGGTCATACATCTAAAGGAGAAAGACACAAGCTTTGGGGTGAAGTGCCTGGCACACCGTAAACACTCAATAAGGCCAGTTATCATTACTATTACTAAATGAGCTCAACTTCTCCCAGGTAGCTCTACCTGGTGAAGGAAGGAACACAGCAGGCTCACTACAGAGGGACAATTCAGAACAGTGTGAGAATGAAGAATTTATTCTATTTGTTATTTGAGAAAACCTGGGTACTAGTAATTTCACTCTCCATTTTATATCATTTCTACAAGTTTTCAAATCTCCTCAGGCTGATTTCAAAAAGCTGGCACAGATCCATCAGAGTGCACTGTTCCTATCTTACTCTCTGTATTTTGGTGCAATTTCAAATATCATCAGACTCAATGAGTACAAATTCAAGAATGCCCCAGAACTTTTTAAAAATGCAAAGTTTCCTAAAAGTTAAGGAGACACAGAGACAGAGATTTGTAAACTGACTTTATGCTCACTGTCCTGTTTTCATTTCACCTGGAGAGGGTGATTTACTTTAACCAATTGCTAGGTTAAAGTTCAGGGAGGAAGCCATCTTCCTCCAGTTCAGAGGAGATCTGGAGAGATCCTCCACTGCAGAGAGCAAGATTTCTCTTCAGCTCACTAAGAACATGTCCAAAAGCCCTTAGGGTAATCTCACCCAACTGGGGAATAGAAGCCAGAGCTAATTTTCAAGGTTGCTATATTCTAATGGTTGAGGAGTAAACAGTAATGGTCTGTGAATGTTTTCAGAGATGGCTCAAAATGAACAGAGAAAACAAGCCAGGAAGCAAGATCTGACATCTCTGAGCAAGTGACAAAAGAAGCCACGATTCTTCTGGTTCTGCCCCTGTTCAGGCACCACAAGATGATGGCATCTGACATGGGGACTGCAGTCCAATTGTCAAAGCAAGTTTCAGCAAAACTGAATTCCACACAGAAAAAAAACTGGAAGTATCCAACTCTTCTCTGGCAGGGAATTCATGGAAAACTAATATGAAGATCACTGATCTGAAATTTTATTTTTCCAAAGGTACAAAGGTTTCTGTAAATGGAACTTTCTATTAATCTGAAATGTACTCCTACCTGGTTCAAAAAATACTCTGTGGAGACACATTGCTCTTATTCTTCACTTGTGGTGTCTCCTGAATTCTCTTCAACCTCCAACTGCACCAATGTGGAAATAAGGATTTCTTTTTTGCTTCTCCACCCCTCCTTCCCAATATCTTGAAAATACAGATGAGAGTTTCTCAAAAATGCCAAGAGATACACAAAGATGGAGTATATCTCAAAAATCTTTATAGGCATCAACAACATGTGGAAGTTTAAACAATGGCAAACAATAGCAATACATTGTCTACTCTGGATTTGTTACTCTATTATCTGTGGCTTGGCTATCATCAGTCTTAAAAAAAAAAAAGCATTGGGGGCCTCCCTGGTGGCACAAGGGGTTAAAGTCTCAGCACTATGAAGCTATCCGCGCCACTGCAGCATGAATTTGAACCCTGGCCAGGGAGCTAATCCACATGGAGCAGACCTCTCCTGACCTGCCCACTGCTCCCCTCAACAGTGTATTTCAGTCAATCCACCTGCTCTGCTCCCCACTCTGTCTGTGGTGAAACCGCTCATCACCACACCCCACCACTTCTGGCCTACACCCCAGCTCTTGTATGCATAAATAAATAATCTTTTAGAAAATACAGCTTTTTATACACAAAAACCAACTCAAAATGGATTAAAGAACTAGACATAAAACGAAACCATAAAATACATAGAAGGAAATATAGGCGAAACACTACGGGAGATATGCACATCAAAGACATCTTTACAGACACATCACCCAAAGCAGTGATAGTGAAGGCAAAGATAAACAGCTGGGACTACATCAAATTAAAGAGCTTCTGCACAGCAAAAGAGACAATAACAAAAACCAAAAGAAACCCCACCAACTGGGAGAACATTTTTGCACACAACACTAATGATAAAGGACTGATCACAAAAATTTGCAAAGAGCTGATGAGACTCAACAACAACAAAGAAAATAATCCAGTGAAAAAATGGGCAGAAGAGCTAAAAAGAAACTTCTCTGAAGAGGAAATGCAAATGGCCAACAGGCATATGAGAAAATGTTCACCATCACTCGTAATCAGGGAAATGCAAATCGAAACTACCATGAGATACCATCTAACACCAGTGAGAATGGCACATATTAAAAAAACTAGCAACAACAAATGTTGGCGAGGTTGTGGAGAAAAAGGAACTCTCCTGCACTGTTGGTGGGAGTGCAAACTGGTCCAACCACTATGGAGAGCTGTGTGGAGATTTCTTGACCTACTAAACATAGAGCTTCCATATGATCCAGCAATTCCACTCCTAGGTATTTACCCAAAGGACACAGAAACATCAACTCCAAAGAGCACCTGCACCCCTATGTTTATAGCAGCACTGTTTACAATAGCTAAGCTTTGGAATCAACCCAAATGCCCAAAAATAGATGATTGGATCAAGAAGATGTGGTACATATACACCATGGAATATTACTCAGCATTCAAAAAAGATAAACACATGCAATTTGCAGCAACATGGATGGCGCTGGAAGGGATCATGCTCAGCGAAATAAGCCAGAAAGAAAAAGAAAAATATTGGATGGTCTCACTCATAGCAGGAATCTAGAAAACTTAAATAAGGGACCAGGAAAATGAATATCTATAAGAAAGTGAAAATCATAATCAACAAACAACTATGAACCAGAGACACTTTATGAGGGGAGGGAGGCGGGGTGGGGGAGGGATTGGGGTCAAAATAAAGGGGTTGCAATTGTTTGGGGAATATAAAAATAAAAAAATTATAATAAAAAAAGTAAATAAATTGCAAAACATACCAAAAAAATACAGCTTTTTAAAAAGCTTAAACATTATTATATAATTTTATACTAAAATGCTCAAAAATAATGTAAAAGACAACACAATACACTACTCAGGAAGGAACTGGTACCCCTATTGCTTTGCTAGGATTTGGGTTTTCACAATGAATAAAATCCATGAAATGACTAGGTCAACTCAGTGGTTATTTTCTTTAAGTGCAACTCCTTTAATTCCACATAAGCAAATATGCTAAAAGAAATATCAAATCAGAACTTGTTGAAAGTCATATCAGTTTTTTTAGATTATAAATCTGGGAATATAATAACCACTGTAAGCTTACTGTGGTTTTATATATTTCAAGTCTCAATTTTTCCTGAGTATACACACAAAAGTACTGAAAGGTTTAGAATTTACTTTAAGATACTATAAAATATTACTTTCTCCATGACAAAAGACAATTATGAATTTACATAAAAAGGAATAATACAAAACAAGTTAGTAGGAGCACTCACATGTTTGTATATCAACATTCAAAAATATTCAAAAGTTTGCTCATTGTTAAAAATATTTAAAGTAAAATAAAAGGAAAATTAAGAATGGCTTTTCCCAGCCTTGTGGTTTCTAACATTAAGCCAACAGGAGAATTTGGAAGTATCAAAGATTAAGTAGAAATACACATTTAAAAGAGTTCCATGGACTTCTCAGATGAGAGGGAGCAGGCGAAGGGGCATCTAAGGACATTTTAGCCGAAACTTTGAGTCTCATTCAAAGAGGGGAGCCAATGCTTAATCGTAATAGAATGCAGTTTTCTACTGGTGAACTCAGATGGCAGTCCATCTATTTACCAAAATTAGTGGATGAGAAATCATTTCATGAAATCATGCACAAACATCAAATACATTAATAAAGTTTCACTTCCATCCCTCAATCATTGCTCTGTTTGGCTAGGCTGGAGGCCAATAGGAATAGCTCCCTCTACAAAACTGTTCAAAGTAATGACTGGGAGGAAGTGGTGTGCTGATACCATGAAAAAAAAAAAAAATCCCTCAAACACAAAGATAATTCAAAAAGCATCTGTATATGGCTCAAAGGAAACACTAGCTCAGCTAATTTCAACTCAAAATAAACCCAAGAGACCCGTTTACCTTGGCCATAGCTACATATACAGCAGGAAAGCTGAAGGTTAGCAATGAGCCAGTGATTTTGTCCCATGCCAAAGGGGATGAAATGGCATGGTTATCCATCTTGGATTCAGGCTGGAATAAAAGCTGTCCCCACCTCACTTGGCTTCAGACACAAAATTGCACATACACAAGAGGATTTCACACCTGTCTCTCCTTGAGACGGCTGAGCCCTGCAGCACTGCTAGAATGGCAAGTCTGATGTCCCTTTCTGAAGTCACAAGTAAATCGGAAGTGAATTCTGAGCCTCTAACACATGGTCTCTCCAATGTTGAGAAATTTCTCTGGGTCTTCCACAGTTTTAGTCCTTAAAGAGTCAAGAAGGGATCACCCTTGAGCTGAAATGCATCTACAATCTTTAAAATGACCAAGAATAAATTCTCAATTTTTGAGCATTTAAAAACACCACACTCTGTATTCTTGGTTGACTCATGGCACAGAAAAGAATTGAAATTAAAAACATTCCTCATATTAAATGAACATATCAGTGACAAAGATGATCATGTTATATTTGGTTTTGGAAACCATTTGAAGTTTTCTGTAAAAGCAGTTACTTTTCTGAGAGAATGGGTGGAGACAGCTACCAAAATTTAAAAAATATTCTGGTTTTTGTTTTCAAATAACTTTTATTTGAACTCACTAGTATGTCAGCAAAAGTCCATTTTTTTTTCAATTTTGGTTTTATATTGCTATTTTGATGTCTTTACTGCTAACAGGGTTCATATTTCAGGAAGCTCATAAAGTCCTCTGGTTTTAAACATTTATGGAAATTCATTCATAATTGAAGATGTATTTTTGTTATTTTCATTTTTTTGTGAGAGGCAGACAGAAAAGAGTGATTGACCTTTTCTATCAGAAGCTTGTGTCTCTGCTTCTGGGTAGTGAACGTTTTCGTTCAAAATATTTAGGACCCAGATCACATATGGAGACGATTAAAACATTTTCAATCATGCTTTCCCTTCTCCTTGAAGTGCTGGCATAATGTCAAGCTGGGCACAGGAAGCAGAGATTTTGTCTCAGCTCAGTAGCCAATTCACAGGGGAAGATCCAAGCTCTGCAGTTTTTGCCATTTGTCTTTCTAGGTGGTACACCACTCAGCAATCCTCAGGAGCTCATAAAACCCAACATAACCTTTTGAGCTGCTCTGGAAAAAACACATTGAGTAATAGGAGTTCGAATGCTTTCTGTGTGATGTTTCCAGTGCTATTCTCCTGCCAAAAGACATACCAGATCACAGACGTCTGGAAAAGAGAGATGACCCAGAAGGAGCAATGATCTTACACAGCCTGGGAGCACTGCGCCCCTTTGCTGCTTCGCCCCCAACATTCAACTACCAGTGTCCCGCTGTTTGCATCAGACAAGCACTGGAACAAACCATCATCTTTATCAGTTTTTTTTTTTTAAGACTAATTTATCTATGCATAGAAGAGCTGGGGTACAAGCCAGAGATGAGTGGGGTGAGAGGATTCACCAGAGACAGAGCGGGGAACAGAACAGGCAGACTGACCGAAGTACACCGCTGAGGAGAGCAGCGGGTGAGTCAGAAGAGGTCTGCCTTGTCATGTGGGTTGCTCCCTGGCCGGCCGGGGATCAAACTCGTGCTGCAGAGGCTGCCGATTGCTTCATATTGCGGTGCTTAACCCCCCGCGCCACCAGGGAGGCCCCCTCTATCAGTCTTGACTCAAGTGCAAGGGTGGGCCTACCGAAGCAGGGGGCCACCTCCAGGAGTGCAAAGTAGTAGTTCTGATCAGCTTGAGGGCACAGGCAGCACTGAAAAGATGAGGGGCCCTGGCAGTCACAGTGAGAGAAGGAAGTGTGGTCTGTGGGAACCTGCACTAGGTGATGTCAATGTCCTCCACAGGAACTTTCCCACAGCATCGCTCAGCTACAGACAATAGTTAGAAAGTCCAGTGGTATCTCTTCCTGTAGTTTATACATCATACTATGTTGTCTAGGTTGGCTCACAGCACAGAAAGAATTGAATAAAGATGCCAGAATGTAGACACACTGCAATGTGAACTGATGTAGAGGTAAGAAAGGGCATGACTCAGAAAGGCAGAAGGTTCAAGAAAGGCCTCTGAGGTTTCATTTCATTTCCACTGTTCTCAGTGACATCATTTCCTTTGTGGACTTTATAATTAATGGGTTTACAGACTTTACTGATATGCTAGGTGGGAAAAGCCAGAAGTCACCTTGTCTCTTCAGAAGGGTTAGTATGCTGTTGTTTTTTTACCCATTTTTAAAAACTATACTCTGAGTTTTCTTTACAGAATAATTTAAAATCCCATAATGGTAAGAGTTTCCTTTGACCTACATTCTCCCTCTGAGGCCAACTGCAGCTGGACCCAACCTAGCCATGGCCAACTGGACAAAGGCAGGACCCTGGTCTCTGAGTGGCCAGCTTGCATTTGGGGAGCGTGGAGCTGTCTGGGCACAAAGAACTCTGCTTAAACCATGCAATTGGTTCCTCTTTATCTCAGAAGTATGAACCTGGAATCGTGGAGAGGGGTGTTCAGTTAGTAGTACCCGAGAAATGAGAAAGGACAAGAAGGAACAGCTGAGCCAGTTACCCAGAGGTTATAAGCAATGAAATGACCCATCTCCTGGGAGTGAGAGCATGTCGTGGTTTCAGGCCCCTAAATAGCATTCCAGTCTTCAATAATTCGCATGGTATTATTACTAACAATAATAACAACAGTTGCTTGCATTTACTGTACCCTTACTAAATGCTAACCTATTGCCTGTCATTTAGTTCTCATTTTGTTTTATAAATATGCTTATATCAATATCTTTATGCACAAACTCTTGTTTACAGCTAGGATTATGCTATACAATAAGTTACAGAAACAGAAGTGAACAACTGAAACTCTCTTGACAGGCACAAATGGCCAACGGGGAATGCTTAGCTCTCTCTGGCATGCCCCATTTACTATAACTTTGCCAACACTAAAAATTACATTATTTGAAAATCTTCACCCTAATTTGTTTTCTTCATAGGCCAGAAAAAGAAAATATTTAAACTCTAAGCTCCCAAATAAAATTTTAGAAGGGCCACTTAACATATTACTAAGAGCAAAACAAGCTAGCGATTAGCAATCCCCAACTTCTAGCCCTTTGAAGCCTTAAAATGCTTTAGAATTTTAGGAATGGAAATGACTTTAGAGAACACCGAGTAAACTGTTTCAGTTTACAAGTAAGGTAATCAAAGCTCAAGAGAGGCTAAGTAATTCAGATAAAACACTGGAATTGGTACCAGAACCTAGTTGTCTGGCCCCATGGGTTATTTCTTCAGAATAAGATGACAATCTACCAGAAATAACAGGAATTGAAATTGAAGCTGAAATTGAAATTTTCAAAATTGAAAAAGAAGCGGTTATTCTTCAAAATTCTTATTTTATTTTCATGATACTAAGTCATAAAACTCATATCTAACTATTTATTTTAAAGCTCGCTGCTTAAAATTATAAAAGATTTCTCCCCCTGGGACCATTAAAATAGTCAACATTGATCTATAATCCTCCCTGGCAGCCAGCATTTACTAAGTGTACACTGCTAGGTGCTGGGTAGAAGGGGAGGGGGGCCGGGTAAGAAAGGAGGGATTCCTCTTGGGAAAGGAGGGCAAGAAGACACGAGTAAATTATCAGGTGACATGCATATGCCTGGAGGTGACGGGGTACAGGAGGTGCTGTGCAGAGCCATGCACAGGGAAGGACGGCTTTGGGCAGAGCTGGCACAGGAACCGCACCTGTACCTAAAAGCCATCTACTGTGCAGAGGAGGGAGAAAAGCATCCCAGGCTGTTGGAAAGAGGGCCCTCTGGGCGCTGGGCTGCTCGTTAGATACAACTGACATACAGTGGTCTGGGGAGGTGGAGATGAGGCTAGAAAGATATTCCAGGGGCAGACAGTGCTCAGGAATTTGGTCTTTTGCCTGGAAATGTTGGAGCCCTGAGATACATGTTTAAGCAGTGGTGCCATTGTCCAGTTTGTACATTTTAGCTTGCTCTGATGGTAGCATGAGAAAGGACTGCAGATTGTGAAGGCAGGAGAATTAAATAGGTCCAGTCCAAAGGCCTGGAAGATCTACATTAGGAATGAGGCAGAGAGAATATAAAAGAGATGGATTTGAACAATGTGAAGAGGAAGAAACAATAGGAAAGGGACTGTGGGCGGCATTGATGAGATGGGTGTCATTTAATGAGGTGGAGAAGGATGGAGGAGGTCCGGCTTTTGGAGGGGTGAAATTTTACAAATTGAGCTTGAGATCTGGTAAGATATCAGGTTTATCCAGAAAGCAAATGGAAATACAAATCTGGAGATCGGAAGCACAGGTCAGCATAACCAACATGTGGCTAGCCCCTACCCCACTCCCCCACCTTTGAGTACTTTCTCTTGTCTGCAGGTAGGTAGGACAGCACTGTCCATTAGAAATATAATGCAAGCTCTGCATGCTACTTACGGTTTTCCGGGAGACACATTTAAAAAAATAACAGGGGTAATTAAGAATATATTTTACTTAACCCAAATAACGTTTCAACATGAATCAATATAAAAATACTAATGAGATATTTGACATTCTTCTTTTTATACTAAGTCCTCATGCTCAATGTGTTCTTCACCCTTACAGCCTAGCTCATCTCAGTTTGGACTAGCCACGCTTCAAGTGGCCCTCACACTGGACTGTACAGGACAACACAGTGGCCCACAAGGTGATTTAGACACAAACATGAAATTGCTCTAGGTCTTGGAATTTGTGGTGTTAAATTAAATGGATTTTAAATTTACAGATGAGAGAACCCTATTGGGCCTCCCCAGTCACTACCACGCTCCAGGAAGTAATGGCAAAGAGGCAATGCTATTATGTGTCCTGGGAAATTTGGGAGGGCGACAGGAGGGACTATTTTTTAGGTAGCCTTTTAGGTTATGAAATGCCCTGTAGCAACCTCATTAATCTGAGATCTCAGCCTTGAACTGATTATCTCTTAATCTGTATGTATTTTAATTTTCCCAAGTCAGTGGTTCCTAAATTTCAAACATTTTCAAACCAACTACACATTACCAAAACTATATCCTTTATTTAATATTTTTAGTTAATTCAATGAGCCTTAAAGAAAATCTAAATACATACTTTAGGGTCACCCTAAGTGACTATAACCATGAAATCATGATTATATATTTATATGTATTATATATATATAAATTCTCATATATTTTTTCTAGCATACATTATATTAAATAGTAATCATTAAAATATAAAATATTTATCCATATGTCTCCTAAAATCATCTCACAAACCAGCAGAAGTATGATTATCAAATTTGGAAACACTGACCTGGGGGAAGGGAAATTAAAATCCTCATTTTAATTTTCCAGAGTTTATAGAGCTGGTAAGCTTGAAATTTGAGCTTTTAACTATAAACATTAGAAGGCAGAGACAACTATAACACCTAAGCATGAGGCTTCCCTAAGCGGTTTCTGGATAACTGATTAATCTGTAACCATGATTTACCTGCAAAGCCTGATGACTTGAAGAGGTAAGAACTCGTAATTACCAAAGGTGGGGATGCATGGCATAAAAGGCTTAAAGCTTAAACAAATTTGTTATAAACTAATAATGTGCTTTCTTATGGTATTAAAAAGATTTAGTGGACAGTCTAAAATGACTGTAATTTCAAAGTAGTAATGAGGGTAGATAGTATTTGATCATGTCTACAAATTTATTTATTGTACCCAGTTTTAGGAACTTGGGTACAGCTTAGCTGAGTTTCTATGCCTCAAGATCTATCCCAAGACTGCAATCAAGGTGTTGCCTGGTGCTAGGTTCTCATCTGAAGGTTCACCTTGGGGGGAGAATCTGCTTCCAAGCTTCTACGTTGTGGGCAGAGTTTAGTTCCTGCTCTTACTTATAGGTCTACCTCAGTTCCTTGCTGTGGCAGGGAGGGGGCGGGGTTCTCTCTGTAAGGCAGCTTGGTAACATGGTAACTGGGTTCCCTCAGAGTGACTGGAAGAAAGTCAAGACAGAAACCACAATTCGTTCACAAACAAATCTCTGAAGTGACATCCCATCCTTGCTGCTACATCTGGTTCATTTTAAAGAATCACTAAATTGAGCCCATAGTTAAAGAGAGGGATTATATAAGGTATGAATTCTAGGAGGTGGGCATGTTTGGGGGGCACCTTAAAAGCTGCCTACCACAAAAATACTGGTGACTTCTACTGATGATAACATCACAAGTGCTGCTAATAACGCTGGTAGTTTGTACCTTCAGAATAAAAGGAAATGCAAATTTTCAGTTAGAAGTATGTGAGAATAAAGACAGTATTTTCTCCTTCCAGTTCACAGTCTTCAGGTTAAAACCTTCAGGTAAAGAACTCAGCATGTCTTGCACCATCTACAAATCAGTCTGAAGCTTTCTGGCTGGACGCAAGGGCTCATCACATGCCCCTGAAATCCACCAGGTGTGGGCATTTACGGTGTTTGTCAAAGTTTTATGGGGTTTGTTTTTAAGTCACGTGGTAGTGCTTGTCCAGCTCAGAAGCAAACAGACTTGAAAACTGTCTCCACAGCTGCAAAAGGCAAGTGTTTGCCAGTAAGAGGTCAGGATTGGTGGAATTTGGCCTGTGATGAACTGTCATCTCCTCTGGGCAGGTGACTACCAACTGATCTACGGAAGCAAACAAGTCATGCTTGCAAGTAATAACCACTTTTCTAATGACAGGGAGGACTGTAGTAGAAAGCCAGTAGAGGGGAGATGTCTTCCTGAAAACTCAATCTACAACTTGGGTCTTCTGAAAACATGATTCAAAATTGCATTTCTAGGATGCAAATCAAAACTACCATGAGATACCATCTCACACCAGTGAGAATGGCACATATTAAAAAAACTAGCAACAACAAATGTTGGCGAGGATGTGGAGAAAAAGGAACTCTTGTGCACTGTTGGTGGGAGTGCAAACTGGTCCAACCACTATGGAGAGCTGTGTGGAGATTTCTGGACCTACTAAACATAGAGCTTCCATATGATCCAGCAATTCCACTCCTAGGTATTTACCCAAAGGACACAGAAACATCAATTCCAAAGAGCACCTGCACTCCTATGTTTATAGCAGCACTGTTTACAATAGCTAAGCTTTGGAAACAACCCAAATGCCCAAAAATAGATGACTGGATCAAGAAGATGTGGTACATATATACCATGGAATATTACTCAGCATTCAAAAAAGATAAACACATGCAATTTGCAGCAACATGGATGGCACTGGAAGGGATCATGCTCAGCGAAATAAGCCAAAAAGAAAAAGAAAAATACCGGATGGTCTCACTCATAGCAGGAATCTAGAAAACTTAAATAAGGGACCAGGAAAATGAATATAAGAAAGTGAAAATCAAAATCAACAAAAAACTATGAACCAGAGACACTTTTTGGGGGGTGGGGGGCGGGAGGGGAAGGATTGGGGTCAGAATGGGGCGTTTGCAATTGTATGGGGGAATATAAAAATAAAATTTAATATTAAAAAAAAAAAAAAAAACAAAAACAAAATTGCATTTCTAGGGACACTCCTTGAACTTTGCCAGGTCAAACATGGATGATCTTTCCAGTCATAACAACTGCGGGCATTTTCCTTCTAGATAGTGAAGAACAGCCTAAGACGCTTTCAGCAGAGCATATCAGAGAACCAGTGAACATGGGAAACAATGAGAGGATTAAATTTCTGGACCACAATCAAAATTTGCCATCACTTGCTCACAGACATGCTCAGTGTTCCATTTCACTGGAGTGGCACTATTCACAATAGTTAACAAACAATCAGGCACAGGCACTATCCAGAATGATGTCTGATGTAGAGCTGGGCTAGTTGCTGAATTATGGGAAACATCTTGGGGACGCTGGGATGCGCTCTGGTGATTGAGGTTGGTGATGATTCACCAGCTGGTTTTGTAGAATCTTAGTATTTTAGTAACCAGCACGCTTGTACGAGAGCAAACAAGACAGCATCAACCGCAGAACTGTCCCTCCCCAGGGTCCCCATGGAAGGTTACTGCTGGGGTCGCTGCCCTGTCACCTGACAGCATTCTGCTTGGCTTATACTGTGGGGACGGAACCCAGCCCATTTTTCTGAACCCTGAGCTGAGGTCAGGGCCTCCAGGTCCTGGGCCACTGCCAGCGATCTCAGAACCCTCTACTCGGGTTTCCTTGGGGCTGGCTGAAGTCTCCCCTACTGGGAGCCTTCTAGGAGCAGCCTGGGACAGCTGTGGCCTGCTGGCACCCACAGATTCCTATGCAACAGAGGGTCAGTGTTTCCTTGTGGGTTCGCTGGTGGGGCATGTTCTCAGCCACAGGCGTCATAGCACCAAGTAACATCACTGCTGTATGAGGTAGAAGCCAAACAAGAGAGTTTTTCATGTACACTTCTCATTTTAGAGATTGGTTTAGCAACTACCTAAACTTCCTGAATGGAGCCCCATGTTTTTAGGATAATCACAAAAGAGATCATTCTGCGTTGCCTCTTGGTCTGTATTACAGTATTGACAGACTCTGCTTTTACTTTGTCCCATGCTTCTGGGAAGCAGAGTAAAGAGTCTTTGGATACAAGCAGTCCTGGGTCTGACTTCTGGCTATGAAGTGTGGTGTGGTCACGCTACCCTTCTGAGGAGAGGCTTCCTCTATTAATGGGGCTCAAGCAGTGCCTGCCTCATAGGCTGGTGAGGGACCCAGTGAGACAGTCAAGTCTGATAATGTTTTTGTAAATTAAGCACAACATTGAACCTAAGAACTATAGTTTCAGTTTGTCGCACTGTTATTCCAGTATACCAATTTGGGTATTTTAAATAGATGCTTTGGTTGACTCAAATCGAGTAAAAAGCAGATAAAACAGTGAATGTTCTCAAAATGTAAATTCTGGTGATAGCGCTGAGACTCAACCCCTAGGCCACCAGGGAGGCCCGCAAAATGTAAATTTTGCACAGACTTAGAAGCAATGTACAAGAACTCAGAGTTCTCCCTATTGGATTGAATCCTACCTCCTTTCCCCCCAAGAAAACAGCATAGATTAATTCATTAGCATCTGTATAAGTAGCTACCATCTATTTCATTTACTAAAAATGAAACTCCAATTGTCAAGATAATACTTAAGTAAACATTAAAAAATAAAAACCACCTCAATATTTTCTTTGATTATCTTGACATGCAAAGAAAAGCATGATTTGTTTAGATATTGAGCATGTGAAAAAATGAATCTCACCTCTGCCCACTTTGCTTGAAATGTTTTTCTCTTAAAATAAGAATTATGGAATCACTGGGGCTTAATCAGTGAAAGATAAGTCCTGAAACAAAACTCCTGACCATTTTATTCTTGTTTATCCAAGAGAGTATTTTCTTTCTGATTTCAGTTCCAGAAATGTGTAACTCCCAATGCAGAGTCCCATTCCATGTTTTTTGTAGGAGTTGAGCAACTATAAATGCATCCAAGAGTAATATTAAACCATTAAGGAAGATTAATTTCTTCTAGGACTCTACCTCCTACATTCAGACATGTCCGTCCAATGCCTACTCCACACCATGTGATATGTGCCTACTAGACATCTCGAACTCAACATACCCTAAACTCAACTCCATATATCTCCCCTCTGCCCACATCTGCTCAGCTTACAGTCGTCCTCAGCTTGGTTTGATGCTTCCTTCCTTTGTTTAGAATGAAATCCCCAGAGTCTTCCTTGTTCCTCTCTTCTGCTTGGCAAGTTAGTCTTGTTGGCTCTCCTTCCAGCTACCTCTGCTCCTTACTATTGCTCCTGCCCTGGTCCAAGACACCCTCACCTCTCACTGGCACCCTATGGCCTCCTAACTGCTCTCTGCTGCCCTTCTCTCCTGCAGTAGCCAGAGGGATCCTTTAAATTGTAAAGTTAGGTCACTGTCTCTCCTTTGCTCAGAGGCCTCTCTCTCACTGAGTGAAAGCCAGAGTTGCACAGTGGCCTTCAAGTTTTGCCAGGACCTTCTCTCCTATTCACTCTCCTCCAATCACATTGGCTCCTTGTTATTATTCCCTGCTAATGCCAGGCATGATCCTGCCTCAAGGCCCTGGGCTTCCCCCAGACCCCATCTGCGAGGTGAATTCTCTCCCTTCTTCCAAGTGTTTGCCTCCTTCTCACTGATAATCACCTGAAAGACCTATTTAGATTCATAAACCCAATTCTGCACTCCCGCTCCTCCTTACTCTGCTGTACCTCCTTTTCCATAGTACTTATGATTTTCTAACTTTGTACTATATAGGTTTGTTGTTATTGCCCAACATCTCCCAACTAGAATGTAAGATCGCATGGAGAGTGCTCAATAAATATTTCTGAATTAAGGAAAAATGCTCTCTAAAAGACAAAAGAAAATCCCCCCTGCCCAAATAACTAGTGTTCAAAAAGGGCCTTGGGACTTCCAGTAGCTGGACCCAAATACCGAATCTATATTCTTCTTTTAAAATGTTTTTGGCATTGTGAAGAGGAATCACAAAGAAATATGGCAGGCACTAGGACAGGCTGCTGTTTGCTCATAAAAGATCCTTATAGTATTCCAGAAAGGGTAGATCACCAACTTCAAGCACAAGGACTTCCTCATTAAGGTCCTAAAACCTCCATTTTTTTATTTAAATATTTTATTTTATATAATTCTTACATCTTTTTTCATCTTTGCACAATGTATGCATTTTCATTTTGGTTATATTCCCCATACAATTGCACCTCCCCCCTTATTTTGATTCTAGTCCTTCCTTTCCCCATCCCTCCCCCCGACCCTCATAGTGTATCTCTGGTTTATAGTTGCTTGTTGATTTTGATTTTTACTTTGTATTGATTAGTCTTTTTCCTGGTCTCTTATTTAGGTTTTCTAAATTCCTGCTATAAGTGAGACCATCCGGTATTTTTCTTTTTCTTTCTGACTTATTTCACTGAGCATGATCCCTTCTAGCTCCATCCATGTTGCTGCAAACTGCATGTGTTTATCTTTTTTGATTGCTGAGTAATATTCCATTGTGTATATGTACCACATCTTCTTGATCCAGTCATCTATTTTTGGGCATTTGGGTTGCTTCTAAAACCTCCATTTTATCTGCAAGCCGGAGGGATCAGACTCAAAATGACTGATCCACATCACAAATTCATAAAATACTGTTGGGCACACCACAGAATTTACAGATGATGTTATTTCTTTCCAGTGATTATGTCCATTGTTCAAACTATCCCCTTCTGAAATATTCTCGGGGAGTTGTTTTAGTTTCAGAAATGGTTCAGGGATCTTGGAAGAAGGGCTAAGGATGGGTAAGCCTCTGAAGGCTACTTAATCTGGGCCATAGTGAGCTTAATCTTTATTTATACTTCCTAATAGGCAACCCCTCTCAATCCATATTCAAGAGTTCTCCTAGCCAGCCCTGGGCAATTGCTGGGAATTTTTCCTCTCTTGGGGCTGTTGTCTTCTTTGCTCTATGAGGAACATCACCATTCAGTGCATACACTTCCTCCTCTATGACGGACTAGGTGTCTACATACAAGACATACACCCATGTTGCTGTGCTAACTCCTAAGAACTGAGCAGAGGTCACTGAGCTGGAGTACTGGGAGATCGTAAACTCCTCAGCCTCTTGACCAACCCTCACTGGGCTAGGTTTGGTCCCTGTAGATCCAGAGGGGCCCCTATATGCAAATTCCAAGTCCTTGGGGCCCCACAACATTGCAGATGGTGACTGGTGCCTAAATCAGGAGTCTTGCTCTCTGCCTACTACCATCACTATTTAGCTACTTGACCACAGACAAATCTCCCAACTTTCTAAGCCACGCTTTCCAAATCTGAAAATGAGAGGATAAAACCTTTGAAGGTTCTTTCCATTTCTAAAAACCAAGAATTCTATTTTTTACCTACCACATTAAGTTTTAAATAATGACAACAGCATCTGAAAGCCTCTTTCCTAAACCTTCCCAAAGGCCAGATATTCCTGGCACTGAAGTAGAAGAAAAAAATAGTTTTGGAATAACCTAACATTTTTCTTTCGGAGTGAATTATCTTCTGGCCTTTTCAGTTCCCTTTCCCCCACTGCTACTTCCTTATGACTTCATAAAAGAATTTTTTAGAAAAGTAATCTATCCACCCTTTCTGATTCATTGGGATCTCTCTTAAAACATTACTTTTCATAGATAAAAGCTTTCAAACATCTTTATTCTGGAAACTACCCTCCTCAGCCTTGATTTGTGCCTGTTTTGCAGGTAAATGATGTGGGGAAAAGAAAGCAGCATGTTGTCTATGCAGGTGAGTTTGCGCAACCCTGGACAGGAAACGGGAGGAGCAAGTTAGAAACTGAAAGAAGAGAGAACGCAAAAGGAGGAGGCAAAGAATGAAGTTGTTTGCTTTGAAAGGGCTTTAGGTGAACCCTGGTGGCAGTTCATCAAGAATGTTCCTTTAGTTAATGACTTTTGGAACTGGGACTTTCCTAAGAAGTCACACTGCTGTGAGAAGGTGGAGAAGCTACATGTCCCGTTCCCGGCTCTGTGCACAGCCTCCGTGCAGCAGGATGGTGGGCACTTAAGGGTAGTCCCTCTGTGGGCCCCACACCCAGGGGTCAAGGTAATTAATTCTATAAGTCTTTTAATGCTTCAAGGAAGACCAAATCTTCCCACAGCTGGTCTGGGAATCAAAGAAGATGGTCCAAATCACTATTTAACAAATCATTCAGGGTAGCAATTCTTCCAAATGAATCTATCGGTTTAGTAGATGCATAACCTCCTAATGTGAAGTTAGCAGCATATTCCAAATAATCATAGGTTCTAAAATATCCTCCAATGAATTTTAACTGAGTAAACCATATGCCCTAAAGAAGTTTCCACTATAAAAAAAAGGGAGTGTGTACAAACATGCATCCTGACATAAAAAGACTATTTTTAAGCTGCACTAGGATCACAAATCAGTACAAGGAGTAAACTTAAAACATGATATATTATTAAAGTCCAGGCAAAAACAAAAGCAGAAAGGAAGTCTCATTCATACCAGAAGTACCAAGACAGACACACTGGTAAGTATCCAACTAGTTAGATAGCCTCAGAGCAGTGAGTTCTAGCTAGTGTTGGGGCCAGGATCATACCCTGGGGGCACTGGCATAGGGTAGGCGCCTCACCGGTTTGATCTGCTGCACCATAACAGGGATTCCTACCTCAAGCACTCATCTTTTCCCAGTTTATTCTTTCAACTGTTCTGGTCATTTCCTGCTGTCTTTTTTAATGGGAGGAGGGCAGGGAAGGGGGGAGATTAAGAGGCCTTTTTTTCTCTTTAAACAGCACCAACTCTGATAAGAAATGGAGGGAAACTGGAATGGTGGAGTGAAAACTCAAATCCAATGTACAGGTGATCTCTAGAGGTGGTGGAATATACATGAGCATTAACTTAGAAGTCAGCACCTGCAGTGAAAGAATCACCACACAGCACTGTGTGGCAACAGCTATAGCATCCTCCTTTTCGTTTCCTTCCAGAAAATGTGTAATTGAAACAACCGTGATGGCCATACCTCCAGAACAGTCCCACTGCCCTTGCTTGTTTTCTGGGGGCAAGTTGTCATTGGCTCTCAGTACCCAGAAACATAATTAAACATCTTGAAGCACTCATGAAGGAAAATGATTATCATGTAATCTGGGGTATATTCAAGTAATCTGTGGGTTAGGAGGGAGGACAGTATAAGAAGTCATAATTATTGGATGATTCTTGGGAAGTATGGTTATTCTTGCATGGAGTCTGGTGTTGGTCAACAGAATTGAAGTAAGGGTTTTTCCTGAAGTCTATGTGGCCCCGAAAAGTATTAACCATGGAAGAAATGAAAAGCATTACCCAATCTTTGCTCTTCCTTTTCTTATTCTTCCTTTTGCCTTTGTCAGTTCTCAAGAACTGAACTGCTCAAAAACTAAAAATGACCGAGATTTTACATAGCTTTTCAAAGTCAAGAAAGATCATATTGTTGAAAAAAAAATCATGTTGCTGAATCTCATGCTCTTTCCCAAGGGTACAGACCACAGGAGGCAAATGGCTCATAACAGATGATGTGGACATGAGAACCTGCATATGCAATATTTCAAAAACCTATGGCTCCCTCTAACTTTAAGAAAATAAGTAGTAGTCCTACAACATGAACAACAACAAAAAAGTAATCTCATTAAAAAATGGACATTGAGGGCCTCCCCGGTGGCGCAGCGGTTGAGCGCTGGGTTGCGAAGCTGCCCGCAGCCTCTGCAGCGCCGGTTCGATCCCCAGCTGCTCCCCGGCCACCGGAGGAGGGTCCTGCATGGCACGCAGACCTCTCCTGCCGCCCGCTGCTCCCCTCAGCAGTGTACTTCGGTCCTTCTGCCTGCTCTGCTCCCCGCTCTGGCTCTGGTGAATTCTCTCACCCTCCTGTGCTTCTGACTGTACCCAGTGCTTGTATAAATAAATAAATAAATCTTTAAAAAAAAATGGACATTGAACTTGAGAAGACATTTCTCCAAAGAGGATATACAAACAGTCAACAAACATGAAAAGATGCTCAACATCATTAATTGCTCGAGAAACGCAAATCAAAACCACGTAAGGTATCACCTCACACCCATTAGGATGGTTGCTTAAAAAACCAAACAGACAAGCATTGGCTAGGATGTGGAGAAATTTGAAGCATTGTTGGTTGGAACATAAAATAGTACAGCTGTTGTGGAAATCAGTATGCCAATTCCTCAAAAAATTAAAAATAGAATCATGATATGATCCAGCAACACCACTTTTGGGTATATATATCTCAAAGAAAGTAGGGTTTCAAAGAGACTTTCAAAGCCAAGTTCATAGAGGTAGTTTTCATAATACCAAAAGGTGGAAGCAACCCCAATGTCCACTCACAGATGATGGATAAAGAAAATGTGGAATATATATATATATATATATATATATAATGGAATATTATTCAGCCTCAACAAGGAAGGAAATTCTGACATATGCTAGAGCATGGATAAACTTTGAGGATGTTATACCAAGTGAAATAAGGCAGTCATGAGAAGACATATATCATATGACACCACTTATATGACAGAAGAATGTGGTTACTGGGGGTGATGGGAGAGGGATGGGGACAAGTTGTTATTTAATGACTATAGAATTGTTTTGTGAGATGAAAATGGATGATTATGGGTGAAATGTAAATTTTACATTATGTGTACTTCATCACAGTTTAAAAAACCAAACCTATGGCTTCTGGCATTCCCGGTATGATGGCAATGATAACAATAACATCTAACATACGCTCAGGAATTTTTCTCTCAGAAACCCAGAGAGTGGGGCCTCTGGACTTGTCAAAGAGGTGACAAAGGATGAATTCATGAATTTGATGGTAAAGGGTGCACTCAAGAGTTTTAATTTTATGTATCTCATCATTTCATCTTGCTGAAACCCAAACTACCCAAATGTCTGTGGATGTTGACTCTGAGGTGTTATTCTATATTATCTGGGATTCTGGAAAGAGGTGTCCAGGGTCTGGGAAGAGAGGGATTTGCAAAATCATCCCCTTTCTCTTCTAATTTAGAGAATTTGGTCACAAGTCCACGTAGTCCCTCCTCATCAACCATTTTATCCCCAAACAAAAGATGACCATTAATTTACTTTTACTTTGACTTCAAGGTGAACTCTGTTCAACGTGGCAGCAATTCCTGTCTAAAAATGACGTGGGAAGGGCCTCCCTGGTGGCACAAGGGGTTAAGCACAGCACTGTGAAGCTCTCTGCAGCCTCTGCAGCACAAGTTCGGGGCAACCAAGCCTGGGCAGCCAGCGAGCTACCCACATGGTGCAGCAGACCTCTAGTGTCTCACGCGCTGCTCCCCTCAGCAGTGTATTCCAGTAGATCTGCCTGTTCCGCTCCCCACTCTGTCTCTGGTGAATCCTTTCACCCCCTGCACCTTTGGCCTATACCCCAGTTCTTGTATGCATTCATAAATAAATCTTTAAAAAATGATGTGGGAGATTAATGTTCCAGGTGCTCTCCACCATTCAACATGATCTACCACTTTCTTCCATTCCATACCCACTATCAGATTTGGGGATCAGAGGTGTTGCAAAATAATGATAATTTATTTAAATCTTTTGTGGAATCAAAAACAAAAGGAACACAGTGACGTTGGGAAGCTGGAGAGGAGGGCGAGTCACCGCTAGGGGAGAACAAATGCCCCTAAAAGAAACAGATTTTACAGGGATGCATTTTCGAAAAAGAGGTCGGGGCCATCTGGAAAGTATTGTAACTATAAAAAGCCCCTTTCTACTACCAGCAGCAGATTCGCAGAATACAAAATTCCCTGATCAACAGAGTTCTATGGCCAATTAAAAAAGCAAAACAAAACCAAAAGAGTGTTCCTTGGAGCAAATTCCAGCCACCAAGAAGTTGTCAGCTTCTTTCTGAGCTCCCCGGCGCTGTGTGAAGAGACCTGCCTGCTGCAGTTCTCCCGTGAGTCCTCCAGGCAGCCATCTGTGCAAAGACCACCAAACACCAGCAAGGCCCAATCACCCCTCCACCGCCACCCCTATGAAAACACGGGCTGCTCTCTCAGAGCTAGAGCAAGGTTTCGGAAACCACTTGGGCTGAGCTCTCCAGCTTAGAATCCTCCCTTATTCTGTCAGCTTCCTCTTCATTTTCTTGCACAACATGTAGAAAAATGAAAAAGATGTGGCCATCTGAGGACATACTCAACAACGATCTTTCGCTTTCATCGCTGTCCTGGTTATTTTGGATGACTGGGCTATAAACAACATGTGGGTCCACTAACCCTTCACCCCCTTGTTTTGCTCTGCAGTTCAGACACTCTGGACTGGAAGGGAGAGATGAAACAAGAAGTCCCCCATGCTGGACTCTTCACTATTCCCCCGGCCTCTGTCCTCACGTTAACATACAGCCACAGCAGAAAACTAGCATGTTTTCAAAAAGGTCCAGAAGAAAGCTCTGCCACCTCCATGGCTTACCTGTTCTAGTGCTTTGTAACTAAGCGTGTAGTAACTTCCTCTAATTCACATTTGAGACATTTTCCTTTTTTGTGCAGGTCTGAAAGCAGCAGGCTGTTGTGCAATGCTCTCTTACCGACTTGACTTTCTTTATCAAACTGCCCCTCACTGACCATACAATGAATAATCTCGGCCCCTTCAGAAGTTTCTAGGCTCTGCTTTCCAACTCCTTAGCCACGTCTCTGGCTCTGTTCTGGACTGCAAACGTTCCTTTACAGAGGAAGCAAGGATGGGGGGCGCAAAGCTCTGGTGCCAAAGAGACCGCATGGCTTCTGCAGACTTTCTTAAACTCTGGGCAGGTGGGAACTTCCTCATCGTACATTCAAATTCCCTCTGCCCCTTTTTCTCTACTGTTTTATGTTAATAAAAAAAAGGAAGGTGGGGGGCGGGGAAGGAAGAGGGTAGAGAAAATAAAAAAGGAAACAGGAATTTATAAAGATAGGAGAAAAAAATTTTAACAGGAAATAGAAGATTAAAGATTCAATTTACCAGATGAAAAGTCCATGAACACAAGGCACTTTGGCTTACAGCCCCCAGCACGGTTCACACAAGTATTTCTGCTTCTCCCACTGCCCTTTGAACACCCGGCGTGTGCCCGCAAACACAAGCTGATTTGTCCCAGTTCAGATTTATGCTGATGGTGAGCGTGAGGTAAGGCTTTTGCTGAACTCCACGAAGAAAGCTATTTAACGACACCCGAAGGTTTGTTTTTTTAAAGGCAGAGAAGTTCGCAACGGGGAACAGAGGTCCCACAATAATGGCTTGATGTTTGTTCCTCTAACGTGGCCACCGGCAGGGGTTCTCACATAGACAAAGCCGGAGCAAATTCTCCACGCTACGGAAAGAGCTGAAGACAGTTTCTGGACAGAGAGCCGGTGAGGTGATTCAGAGCGGCCAGGAAAGATTTTTCAGAGGAAAAAGAAAAGCACTGACCTGTGTTGTTTTAATCCGCTGAAAACGACCAAGTTCTCAAGTTCCCTTGCTATCTTCTAGCCAGTTTCCTGTAAGCGCAGCATGTGATATACTTCCTCACCGCACCTTCTACGACTCGACTCGGCTCTAAGTGCCCAGGGGCGTGTGATAAGATTGTCTCTCTGCTTGCTGATGGGGAGAATCCTGTATTTAAGGAACTGGTTGTCTCCCCAAGGGGCCCCCCAGCTTGTTTCAGGCATCCCCAGGGCACAGGGGATGAGGAGATGAACTGGGCAGGAGGCAAGAGAGAGTGATGTCTGGACTCTGGAAACTTCTGATTCCACAACAGGGGGAGGAGGGAAAGTGAGAGACTGAAACTCTTGAGTCCCAGGGTGACCCATCCTGAGGTTGGGGAGGCAGCTGAGAAGGGGCGACTGCTCCCTGGAGGATGAGCACCAGGAGAGGTTCTGGGCAGCCGCCCTGGGGTCTGCAGAGGAAGGACTGGCAAGGCTGTCCCCAGGCCTCTGGAGGGCGCCACCCAAAGGAGCACACCAGGGCCCAGATCACATCTCTGGAGCCCGCAGTAAGGGCCACTAACCCTGAAGAGGTGTTTCCTGAGACGGTCTCAAGTTCACATCTATTTAGTCCAGTTGTTCGACGGTGTGCCCTAATTCTTGGCTGAGAACACAAAGCCACCATACTCTCTGCCTCCCAGGACTAAATAACTGGCAGACATTCCCCTGCTGTTGGCCTCCAGAATACACGGGGCTTTAGGTTTCCCCTAAAAAGGGCCAACGTCATCTTCCTGTGGGTTGGTGGTGGGCCCCGGGCAGCATGGAACACCTGAATGCGGAAGGGGGAAGGGTCTGAGGCTGGCCTGGCCAGAGGACCAGTGAGAGCGCCCAGAGTTGTCCCTCAGTGCCCCAGACTGGGGAAAGACTGGAGAAGGGCCAGGGAGAAAGCCGGTGCCACTGCGAGCGTGCTTGTTCCTGCGGTCAGTGCCTGCCTCTCTCCATGCCCAAATGTCCTCGCTCTCCAGAGGATACAAACACACAAGAATTTGTGGATGTGGGAAGCAGTATGTGGGAGCAAAGCAATGTCCAGGACCCAGGAGAATAGTGTGCAATTTGTACAACCTGACTCTGCATAGCAACACCAAAGTTGTTTCTTCCTGGCTACCCCGGCATAATTAAAAAAAAAAAAAATTTTAAAGGGACTTTTTGTTTTTTAGAAAGGTAACTACAGACAAGCTCGCCGTTCCAAGTCTTGAAAATATTACCCTGTAATTCCCCAATGGAGTTTTCCATGTGAGAGACCACGTAGGGCAACCAGTCCCAAGAGCCAGGACTCTGGTGACAGGGAAACCCGCAGGCCGCCACACGAGTGCTTTTCTGGCTTTGAGAACATGCATAACATGCTTTACCATTCTGACAGCTGATGGCTGGCTTTCTGTGCAAATTGTACAGTTAGATTAGCCAGTTGTGTCAAAATGGGTATATGCATGGCATTAGCTTTAAAACAGGAATAATGATAAAACTCTACCATCTTGGAAAAACAAAATATTATATAAATAATAAATAATAATGACTCCACTTGAATGAATCTAAAAGTGTCACATTGTGGGCTGTGCTGCCAGTTCCATTTTTCAGCTAAGCAGTTACATATGTTCCGCCTGTGTGGAATTTTTAAAGGCCTTAACAAAATGCTTTATAGTTTTCCTTTAAAATTCCTAAACTGAGCTGGTTTCCTGGTTTCTTTTTCTTCAGCCATGAAAAAATTTTAATGGACTTTATTTGTCAGAACAGTTGTTAGATTTGCAGACCTATCAAGAAGATAGTATGGAGATTCCCTACATTCTAACATACAACACTATGTTATTCCCGATACATCATTATTGACTAAAGTCCATTGTTTAGATTTCCTTAGTTCTTACCAGGTATGCTTTTTCTGTTCCAGGGTCCCATCCAGGCTACCACATTATAGTTAGTTATCACGGCTCTTTGGGCAATTCTTAATTGTGAGAGTTTCTTAGGTTTTCCTTGTTTTTGATAGTTTTGAGGAGTACTAGTATTTTATAGAATGTCCCAGGATTTGTCTGATGTTTTTCTCATAAGAAGTCTGCAGTGCTGGGTTATTTGGAGGGAGACCACACAGGTAAAGTGTCATTTTAATCACATCCTATCTGGCACACATACGAGCAACATGATTGAATCCTGCAGATGTTGGCCTTGATCACCAGCCTGGGGGAATGCTTGTCAGCTTTCTCATGCATGTTGTACAGAAAGAAACTGGAGAGACATGCCCTCCGTGGTTGTACTTCACAATGTAGGTCAAACAGCCCAGCCCGACCCCAGAGTAATTGTTTCTACACTGATGGGATTTTTTGCAGATTATGTCATGCCAAAGACTTTCCTCATTAGCAATCATGCAAAAAGATGACATATATCACATTTCTGAATCCTTGGGGCAACTAAATTGAAGATGAAAGGTGAAGAGAATACTTTTGCTGATGCAATCCATGCTGGTGCATTTGTTAGGCCTCTGGATACAATGTAAACACAAGTGGCAAGCCCTCTAACCAGCTGTCTTACCTAGTGGAGTCCTCTTTCTTTGACATACCACAGGGCCTGATAAAGCAAATAACTAGGTACTTCACTCATCCTTATTGATAGCAACATGGAGAAGGTATGACAAATTCCCTTGCTCATGAAAAGACTGGTTAGGAAAACAAAGACATTCTTGTCATTCGCCCAGGATGAGTTTTAAGAAGTCTGGTAAGTACAAAACTCCAGAGGTAGGACACAGTACTAAGAATCAAGATACTCTCACATCTTTGTTGCTCCTGTCCTTCAGGTTGAATAAAGAATGGAAGAACACAAGGCACTATAAACAATTCAAGAGTACCAAGGATGTTAGGAGAGATCACGAATGGGCATTATGCAGTTTTGTGGCTCTGAACCAGTATTTGTGTTTTCTCACACATATAACATAAGACCAAGAGAACACTTCATTAACTGCCTATTGGCACAAGCTACCTGTGCAGACACATCCCTCTCTTCCGTACTTATGAGCACAAACAACAGGACAGAAGTGGTAAATAAGCTCATGCCATTCTTAAAAGGAAGGATTCAGCAATCACACTAGCTGGATGCAAAGCCCAGGCCCATTACTTACTAAAGTAGACTACTTTAGTCTTTAGTGCCCGGTTTTCTCTTCCTTCATATGGAGATAATTTTATGCATGCTGAATGTGATGCTGTATTTAAAGAGTTTAACCAGGGCAGTGCACTCATGGTGGCTACTATTACTGTTAGTAGGTGGAAATTTTAGAATTTTGAAAAATTGGTAATTTTTCATTAGAATTTCTCACAAGAAAAGCAGCCAGTCAAGCAATGAACTTTATTTTTGAAGGTGTTCCATATGCAGGAAGTCAAGGATAGTAAGGAATGAAGGGCAGTGGAACCGCAGGTCCTTCAGTCATCCTGGACAGGCACAGTCCAGTCAGGGAGTACAGCAGGAAATCTAGACAGGTAGTGAAAGTCTGGAGCATTCTATGTTTTTAGAGTTGGAAGACTTGGATGTATTTGTATTTGATCAAAAATAAGGAGGCAGGGCTTCCCTGGTGGCGCAAGGGGTTAAGCACCGCTCTATGAAGCAATCCGCAGCCTTTGCAGCACGAGTTCAATCCCCGGCCAGCCAGGGAGCTACCCACATGGCGCGTCAGACCTCTCCTGACTCACCCGCTGCTCCACTCAGCAGTATACTTCAGTCAATCTGCCTGTTCTGTTCCCCTTTGACTCTTGTGAATCCTCTCACCCCCCGCATCTCTGGCCTGTACCCCAGCTCTTGTATGCATAAATAAATAAATCTTTAAAAAAAAAAAAGAGCCTATTTTTTTTATAAAAATGAGGCAAATGGTATGTTGAATTATTCCTCAATAATTTCTTTTGAAAACGAGGAAAGCTTCCTGGTCAGTGACAAACTATGTGGATGAGAGAGACAAAGAATGGGTTAGCAGCACCACGGGTGCAGGCAGAGGAGCAGGTGGGACCCAGAATTTTAGAGAAGCTGTTTATGTGGCGTGAAGTATAACATTCATAAGACATGCCTTTAGAAAACCCCAGATTAAAGAGATCTGTTATTCTTCAAGGTTTCCTGGTATTGGAATGTGTTTTCTTTGCAAGGTATGGTAAATTCTATTATTTATAAAAAGGTTGGTTTCAAAGCAGAATGTGGGTGACGTGAAGTCTCAGGTTAAATTCAGTTTATAATTAGTTCACGGGTAGATCTAACTGAGCGACATCAAACCCACCACATGTGTTTATCACATTTTTTGTGGATTATGATATGGATTTTGAAGTAGCTGCAGACAGGCTGAATTATATGATTCTGTAAAAGAGGTAGATTTCCTCTTTTTATTTTTTTGGTAAGTGACTCCACTGAAAAAATTGAAGTAATATTGCATTATAACACTATGTGTTCCAGGTGTGTATCATTAAAAATCAATTTGTTTATATGAGGTCAACTTTCAAAAGATAAACATCTCAAGATTTTATTAATTACAATCTTTCTGAATGGATAACACTACATTTTATTTATCAGCATCTATAATTTTCTTTGCTTTCAAGCAACCTCTAGCCATAAAGTTGTTGCTTGGGAGGTATCTAACATAAAACAAGAGTGCTATTTACTGAATTACTGCAGCAACGATATTCTTATGGTGCTGAAAGCAACATAATATCCACCAATTAACTTCTAAGGGCAAATTTATATAAAAAAATGACAAACATCTCCAATAACATAAATGCATTTATTGAAATATGTTTCCTGAAAAAATTTGATATAAACTGCACTTAACCTTAGGGGCACTGTGGATCATAAATAACACTGATGGAAACAGAGGTAGAATAGGAGTTAATGGAATATTACAATGAGCTGATTATGGTTTTCATTTTTAATAAATTCTGCTTCCCTGTTGATTGGAAAATTACCACCATGAACTATAATATATCAAAACGTGCTGAGATTTTTAGTAATTATAAGTGTGAAACCTTCCCAAGCAATAAGAAATATGCAGGAAGATTGTGTTGTGACAAATAGTGTGCTACTAAATGTACAGTGAAATGTATAAATTTAGCTTTAAAAAATTCATGTATCTTAATTAAAGACAAAAGTTTAAGGTTATAAAGACAAAGACAAACAAAGCAAAGCAACACCACTACCACCTGGATTGTCATTAATGATAAACTGCTATCCAAATTCTAAAAATAAGTATGGAAACATCCTAAGTGCCCACTACAGAGGACTCCACACAATGGACTACTACTCTGTCACAAGGAAAGATGAAATGTTGCCATTTATAGCAAAATGGAAGTTCAAGGGAATTATGTTTAGTCAAGCAATTCAGAATGACAAACACTGGACATTTAAGTAGTAGACAATTCAACAAAGCAAAATACTGATAAAAACTAGCAAACATTAATAAATGAAGTGAGGTTTCTGAAGTTAAGAGGGATGGGGTGGGAGGAAGGACCAAAGGGGTATAAGAGATACTGGTGGGAAAAATAAATATGTATAAAAAAAAACCTAGTATCCCTCAAGCTAGCTGTTCAAACTGTGGACAGTCAAGCCTTATACTTCTCTTTTGTACTTAATGGGCATATTTACTTACACAGATCCAACTCTTTATGCTTGAAGGAGAAAGAGAGACAGAAGACAATATCAATGGTGACAGCCACTTCACCAATGATTTTTTTTTTTTTAAAAGATTCATCCATTCATACAAGAACTGGGATACAGGCCAGATGTCCGGGAGGTGAGAGGACCCACCGGAGACAGAGCGGGGAGCAGAACAGGCAGATAGACCGAAATACACTGCTGAAGGGAGCAGTGGGCAAGCCAGAAGAGGTCCGCTGCACCATGTGGGTTGCTCCCTAGCCAGCCGGGGATCAAACTCATGCTGCAGAGGCTGCGGACAGCTTCAGAGCGCTGAGCTCAACCCGCTATGCCACCAAGGAGGCCCCACCCATGATTCTTCACAATGAGTGCACCCCCAGAGAACCCCAAGGTCAGAGATTGGAATTGGCAGGTCCTTCCTCAAGCCTCACAGCACGCCACACTAGCTTTGATTCCAATTTTTAAAAACACATATTTTGTATATGCCATAAATGGCAGCCAGCTACTTCATCTGGAGGTCAACCAAGGAATAGCTAACAAGTAATTTCCAAATAGATGCAATTTCTACCTTCTTCATGACTGTAAATCCTAACTTCACTTAACTGCACAGGACCAGGTACATCCATATGAAAAAAAGAAATCTGTATCTATATATCAAGTCAGTATTGAAGTAGCATTGGTTTATAACATGATATAGGTTTCAAGTGAACAGCCTTATAAATCAACATCTGCATATACTACAGTACACTTGTCACCAAAAGTCTTTATCTTAACATGGTTCCTCCTGTTCTGACAATGGTGGATCAGAAATTGTGCTACTACAGTGACTTTAGGGCTCAGTCCCCTCTGCCACCATCCCCTTCGGGCAGTCCCAACCTCCTGTCCTCCTTTACCATGTTGATGAAGTAATGACTTGGGGTTCCCTCAGTACTTACAGCAATAAGCACCGTGGAGAGAGGTGGTCTGTCTCTATGGTGCAAGTCTTGGCCTTGGTTCAGGGGTCAGCCTCTTCCTCCCAAGTCCTCCCAGGTAGAGCCCTTGCCCCTTGTTCCATGGCACCTGTAGTTTACTACTCCTGGGAGGGAGGAGAGGTACATGGCACCTGCTTCCCAACAAGAGAAAACAAAGGAAACCCTCATTCTCAAAATTCACACTCTAGTTTACAAGTTTTACAAATGGTCTACTCTCTGTGCTCACAAAATATAAGAGCTTCAAAATGAAAAAAATGCTGATTCAGACTTTAAATTAACCTGTCTAGTAATTTCTGGATCTTAAGTCTGTAACTGGATATAAAATTTCCTTTGTTCATTCTACAGTCGCCTGTATATTGAGGTATTTCCTGAATCTTCTACCCTTCACTGAATCATAATGCCATCCTGATTGCTCAAAAAGGATGAATTCTCTTTTGTTCTGTGGTTTTCTTTAAAATTCAATGTAAACAGTATACCTCCTGATAATGTTTTATTCATAGAGAGACAGGTATCCAAATAAGACAGAAAGCCTGACACATGGAAAGCACTTGATCCACCTTCAGTCACACCTGTGCTGGTTCATGGTGTCCATGGGGTGTACAGGGAGAACTGCCTAAGCAGGGGCCTCTGTCAGAACCTGTGTACAGCTTTGATGAAAGCAACACCATTTCTATTCCTGACGTCGGAACGTGACTTTTGATCTACAGGGAACTGGCGTTCTCTCTAGCTTTCTCCATAGCTTTTGCAGGTCCAAAAAGGTGGTGATGGGAAAGCATAAGACTTCTCTACACAGCCTCTTGGGAGGAATCTGTCTGTAATCTGCCACACCCTGATTTTTGAAATTCTGATTGAATTATCTACTCATAAAAAGACTACTGCCCTGATTCCAAATGGAAGTACTAAGACCATTACAGTTAATTTAACTGCTGCTAAAGCACTAGCTACTTCAGGTCCTAACAGTCTAATCTTCCTGTATATGCTGATTGCTCAGTAAATGCTCTTAATAATACATACTATTAGCCTTCTCCATTAACCTAAAATAATTATACATTCAGTGGTTATGAGTATCAACAGCATTATCTAAAAAAAAAAAACTGTAAATGCTTTTTAATGCATTGTTTAGTTGACCATCATCACTATCATTTCTACTTTAGAGGTGGTAACACTGAGTTATTGCTAAATGAAAAACAACAGTTAACATGACCTTCTACAAAAGCTGTAAAATCACAGAAAAGCTCAGTTCGTTACCTTTCACCCCAGACCCCTCATCAATAAATATGCATTAACTCCTTAATTAATGCTCCCATATTTATCTTTTTTAAAAATATTTGTTTATTTATACAAGCACTGGGTACAGTCACAAGCGCGGGAGGGTGAGAGAATTCACCAGAGCCAGAGCGGGGAACAGAACAGGCAGACCGAAGAAATACACTGCTGAGGGGAGCATCAGGCAGCAGGAGAGGTCTGCGGCGCGCCATGTGGGACCCTCGCTGGTGGCCGGGGATCGAACCGGTGCTGCAGAGGCTGCGGGCAGCTTCGCAGCCCAGCACTCAACTGCTGCGCCACCAAGGGGAGGCCCTCCCATATTTATCTTGTAGGAGAAAAATGCATCAGTAATATGGAACATTTTAATGGGAACAGGTGGTACAGTGAAAATCTCACCCACACAATGAAGTGTGATACAGTATCTTCCCATGATAGAAGGCCAGGCAACCTTGTTGGGTATCTGCTACTCTGTGTAACAAATGACCCCAAAACTGCAGGAAACAACCATTTCACTGTCCTCAGGGATGCTGTGGTTAGGAATTCAGCAGTGGAGACCATGCTTCTCTGTTCCATGGCATCTGTGTCAAAATATTTGCAGTCTTACAGTGAGTCTTCCATTTCCCATTGTCTGGTGCACCAATATTTTAAGCTTGAACTTTTATTAATAAACAGATATCAACCACAAATGGCTGCAATTATATACATGTGAATATATGTATGTGTGTGCGTGTGTGTGTAAATATATATATATATTTAAAGATTTATTTATTTATACAAGAGCTGGGGTATAGGCCAGAGGTGGAAGGGTGAGAGAATTCACCAGAGACAGAGTGGGGAGCAGAACAGGCAGACGGATCGAAAGCACTGCTGAGGGGAGCAGCAGGCAAGACAGGAGAGGTCTGCTGTGCCATGTGGGTATCTCCCTGGCCAGCCAGTAAGCGAACCCACGCTGCAGGGGCTGCAGACAGCTTCACAGTGCTGCACTCAACCCACTGCGCCACCGGGGAGGCCACAATGAAATTATATTTTAGATAATCAGCTGCTACGCTGTGAGAGGCCATAGTTGCCGAGCAATATAATACCTACATGGATGCTAGGTAAATACTGACTTGTAATAATGACAAGATGAACAACAGGCAGGTGATTTGTTGGTATGTTTGGTCTTTAATTTTATCAAAATTATTCAATTGAGCAAAAAAATATTTCCCCCTATCTTTATTAAGACTATTAAGCAAGCATTGAGCGCTGGGTTGCAAAGCTGCCCGCAGCCTCTGCAGCGCCGGTTCGATCCCCAGCCTCCGGGCGAGGGTCCCACATGACACACAGACCTCTCCTGCCGTCTGCTGCTCCCCTCAGCAGTGTACTTCGTCACTCTGCCTGTTCTACTCTCCGCTCTGGCTCTGGTGAATTCTCTCACCCTCCTGTGCCTCTGACTGTACCCTGTGCTTGTATAAATAAATAAACCTTTTAAAAAAAAAAAAGACTATAAAGCAATCAGATGCCCAAGTCAAAAGGAACTAGGAAGTTTGGGGGAAAAAAATGTAACTTCATATTCTAACTTCAGCTTGTGGTGGCAAACTCAAACGTCTCTTAGAGTTGACAGGTAGAGAAGTAAAGCAAGCAAGTTAAGGGAGATAGTGGGTGTTAGGGTTAAATGGGCTCATATATCCTTGCCTTAGGTATTTGAATTCAATTTTTAAAAAGATATTGGCCAATATATAATTTAGTAGCTAATAAAAATTTATTGAGCATGTACTATATTCTAGACAGAGCTAAACTTAGATATTTGCATGTGACTTAATGCTCAACAGTCCCTTGGGTTTTATTCATTTTACAAATAAGGAGATTGAGTTTCAGGGAAGTTAATTAACCTGACAAAAGTGATAAAAGATAGGTGGTATTTTTGAACCCAACACTTATTTCTTAGCCACTGCATGCTATGTTTTGATGAATGTACCCCCCTAAGCCATAGGTGAATGTTGCAGAGAAGGGGACATGCCTTTGCCAACAACATTTTGGTTGTAACTCATCCAGCTACTCTAACTTTGGGAAAGAATTGGAAGTTTACCCAAGGCAGTGAATATGCAGGGACAGTTCCCCTTAACTAGGAATCCTGGGTCTTTACAACTGTAAGAAACTAGCTCTCTGAACCCTTGAACCCCTGACAAAACTTCTCTGGATGCCTAAAACTAGATCTCAAGTCTCATTCCTCCAGCAGCGGGGCAATGTGTCCACCACTGATCACCTGCTAGGATACCATCCACCAGTAAGGAAGGCATTGCTCAGATATTTATCAAGACAGCACAATCTATAGGATCATGGAAGCTGGCATTTCCCTGTTCAGCAAACTCTTGGTAGACCACAACCTGATTTTCACTTTAAAAAAAAAAAAAACTATTTAAAAAAATATCCCTTTTCAAAAATCTTCCTTCTATTTCCTCAAAGAGTAATTTCAAATAGAGTTCTCATACATCAAACATATGACAGAGGCGGTTTTTAATCATTTAAATTATTTATCCTTCATTGTTTAATGTTTTAGACCATTCTCCATGCATAATTTATTGTACCATTTATGTTTATTAAAAATTGATCACAGGACAGATATTTCTCTGTCAGATCACTTGGGAACAGACAATTTTTAAAAAACTTGCTTTAAGTGTTAATATGTCCCTTTTCTTAGGGTTCACTTTCTCCCACAGAAGGACTGGAGGTTACCTTAGTGTATTAACTGCTCATTTCCTTTTTTATATATAATAAGAAAGTTTGTCTGAAGGCCCCCTTCCCTGCCCTTTCAGGAAAAAAAGGGCTTATTTTACTTTCCTAAATTTTAGAACGCATATGCAAAAAGGAAGCATGAAAGAACAAGACTCTAGAGTCTTGTATGTCTTCTATGACAGAGTCTTCTATGACAAAGGCCACAGCCTGTGGTGCCATGTCTCTGTGCTTGCCTTTTCAATTCTATTCCTTCTTTATTTTCAAATGACTTATTTTCTTTGCCTTTTTTATTTTAGTCACTTCTTAAGTTTCTTCTGACAGGCTTGGCTTTCCCCCCCTTCGTCACGTTCAAATTTCTTCCCAAATCCTTTTGCCTTTGCACTTCTCAACCCATGACCTGAGCCGCTCTTTGTAACCCCAAACTCTATAACTTTCCATCACCAGTGTCTCTAACTCACTTTCCTGGAAGTGAGAGTTTCAAGAAAGTGACATCCCGGGATACTCCTGCCCCAGACCTGGCCATTCTACTTTTCTCCTGGGAGGGAAAGAGGGGAAGCAGAAGGGAACAAAGCATGTCACAGAGAGTAGAAGTTAGGCAGCAGTTAAGAAGCACCTAAAAATCTTACCACATATTAGTCTGAGAAAGGAATGCAGTGGACTAAAAGTCAAGGAACCCAAGTTGGTATGTTCCAGTTGGCTCTCTTGGGTGCTTCCAAGTCCACCCCGATGGGATTTTACCCTGCTCTCTTCTAGAGTGGGTGAGACCAATACCAAGTCTAATATCTGAGGGCCACTGGCCACTCTCACCCCTTCCCTCTCTCTTACCACCACAATCAATCAATCTACCAACCAATCATCAAAACTCATAGATTCTACTGTGTAGTATTTCTGGAATTTTTCCTCTGAGCCCCAACACCCCTGACCACACACTACTTTCTCTTGCCTGGGCCTCAAGAGTTTCCTGGGGGTGGGGCAGAAGGTCTCTCCATCCTCAGCATGCTACAGTCAGCATGATTTCTCTGTAAGGCAACTCTGCTTAAAATCCTCTTCCTATCATGACTGAGATCAAGTGTAACCTTAACATGGCTTACCAGGCTTTCAACATGTGATAAGGTCTCTAATAGCTCTCAGGCCTTTCATTTCCTGAATCTTAGAAACGAATCCTCCTCTTTTCCCACGAAGAACATTCTATTCTTAGTCATACAGAACAGTTTTCAGTTCCATCTCCACAGGAAGACACTTCTATCTTTTCTTGAAGGCCAAGCCTGGCTTATGTACCCCTTCTTTTTTTTTTTTAATTTTATTTTTATATTCCCCATACAATTGTAACCCCCTTATTTTGACCCCAATCCCTTCTTTCCCCGCCCCCCACCCCCCATAGAGTGTCTCTGGTTCATAGTTGTTTGTTGATTTTGATTTTTACTTTCTTATAGTTATTCTTTTTCCTGGTCCCTTATTTAAGTTTTCTAGATTCCTGCTATGAGTGAGATCACCCGGTATTTTTCTTTTTCTTTCTGGCTTATTTCGCTGAGCATGATCCCTTCCAGCACCATCCATGTTGCTGAAAATTGCATGTGTTTATCTTTTTTGAATGCTGAGTAATATTCCATGGTGTATATATGTACCACATCTTCTTGATCCAGTCATCTATTTTCGGGCATTTGGGTTGTTTCCATAGCTTAGCTATTGTAAATAGTGCTGCTATAAACATAAAGCACTCCCAGGGCATCTAGCACTTGCCACTCTGTGTGGTAATTTCCTGTGTTTTCCACAACGATAAGCTTGATGAGAGCACAGATCATGTTTTATTTATTCACCCTCTATGCTCACTGCCTGGTACATGACACCTACTCAAAAAGTATTAATTGACTGAAGAATGACTATAGGGTAATTTGTTCCACCGGTGGCCTCCAATGAACCACACTGTCCTCATAGTCACACCTTTGTAGTCCTTCTCCTTGAATTAGGCTGCCCTCCATTATTTGGTTTAACAATAACAAAAAAAAAAAAAGCTGCAGAAGTGACACTCTGTTGGCTCTGGGCCTGAGTCTTCAGAAGGCCTAGCAGCTTCTGCTTTTGTGATTCTAGCCACCATGTAAAAGGTCCAGTGACCCTGGTAAAGAGACCATAGGAAAAGACAACATGGAGAGGTCATTTGGAGAGTAAGAGGATCTAAGCCACATAGAGAAAGAAAGCAGCAAGCAGCCCAACACCCCTGATTTCCAGCTATGCCCTGTCCCAGCTAACTTGCAAGAACAGCACATGATGTGGCCGGCTGAGCCCAGCCCAGACTGCAGACTTGAGAGCAAGTCAAATAATTGTTGTTTAAAGTCACTAAGTTGGGCCTCCCCTGTGGCAAAAAGGGTTGAGCGCAGCGCTGTGAAGCTGTCCGCAGCCTCTGCAGCGCGGGTTCGATTCCCAGCCGGTCAGGGAATCTCTCTCTGGTGAATTCTCCTCCTGCGCCTCTTGCCTGTACCCCAGCTCTTGTACAAATAATCTTTAAAATAAATAAATAAATAAAGTCACTAAGTTTTGGGGTGATTTGTTACTTAGCAACATGTAACTGTAATAAACTAAATACATGAAGAAGAGGGAATACAGAATTATTTCATAGAATAAATCTCATGCAAAGACAAGTCAATGCTTCTAACAGGTGGAGCAAAGGAAATAGCAAGAAAACTAAAAATGAAATAAAGGAACACATACCACCAGCTTCCTTTCAAAATATATCATATTTTCCTCTGCCATTTTCTTTGTTTTAAGACATTTTCCAATGAAAATATTTTCCTTTTCCTCAAAAAAAAATAAAATAGGATTCCTGGTCTGACTAAAGTTTAGGAGCCCAACCAAAATTGCAATGTGAGCATTAGCACATGAATGGAAACTAGCCCTCAGCCAGCCCATCCTGCTGTTCCATTTCCTCTTACTCAACAGCAGTTTAAGTCCACATCTGTAGATGAGGGCTGAATTCAGGCGGGCTGGGACACAGCAAGGTTTCCTGGCTTTTGGAAGGGACATCAACTGTTCAGTTCAAAATGATCAATTTTGACTGACAGATTTAAATCACTAGTAGAAATAAAATAAACAGCTGCCCATGCCCCAGGGATCCCACACGCGCGCACACACATGCACACAGATATTGATTCCCCCTGGAGACATTGACGCATACTGTTACATAATCCCGGATATGGCTAGATTATTTAAAAAACCCATTTACATCTGCAGAATAAGGTGAAAGATTGCTAAATTTATAGTAGTTTGGCGGAATTTTGGATAGCTATCTGAAAGATCGCTGCTCTTTTAGATAGACAAAAAATCATTATACAAGAACTATAATGTAAGCAAATGTTTTGTATAAAGCTAAAAAAACCCAAAATATTTTCCAGTAGTTTATTCTTCGACTAATGTTTTGAATTTTTTGGAATGACTCTTGTAGGTAAAGTTATCAATTTAAAAAAAAAGTCTTTTTTAAAACTATCTCCAACTAACCTATCTTTTGCGATGAAGATTAAAGAAGTCAATTCAGCAAAGGTATAGAAGCTTGACAGGTGCATGTGGAAAGGGAAGGGTCAGTTTCCAGTGTGTGCAAAGCTTCAAACAGTAAGCAAGAGAAACCGACCCTAAATAAAGGTGTCATGTTGTAACAGGGTGGTCCCCAGGAAAGGGGGAGGTTCCAGGTTCCCTGCCCCACCCAAGGAAGGGTGGAGCTGAGCAGGAAGAGGAGAAGGGGGCAGAAGAGACTGAGGAAGGAAGGAAGCAGGATGGAGCAAGGAGACCTGGAGGAGGCGCATGGAGCCTAGAGACACGTGAAGAAACTGCGCTTGTCTTTTGGTCGTGGACTAGGTGACACAGATGTGGGTGAGACCCGTGGGGAGGTGACAATGGCAGCTTTTATCTTGATGTTGATTTTGCTCTTTTCCTTCCGGGCTTGTCCAGTTGTTTGTGACCCTTTTCTGTGGGTCCCCACTGGAAGATGCTTTAGACTTGTGGCAGGCCTTGGGGCCTTGCTCTGGGCCAATCCCATTTGGATGGACTTTTACCCACGAGGGGACGGGTAACTCTGGATGCTTCATTTAGAAACTAGACTCTTTGCCTTACCTGTATTGTTTCCTAGTTTTATTAAAGTTCCTTCCCATTAAAGTCTCCTATGTTTTGTGTTGATGCGGCGGATGGCAGAACCCATGTAGAATAGGCAGGTTTGTGGGGTTTGGGCTGCCCCTCTCCCTGTCCTATAACAGATGTCTGGAAAATGAAGATAATTCCTACCATACTCAGCTATTTTCAGGATCTAACAGGATAAATTATGTGATAACACTTGGAAATTAATTTAACACATACAGGATTTAGGAAAGATAGAAGAGGAAAAAAAGAAAAGAAAGTTCTCATAAGTTAACAGGTCCGATTTTCTGTTTCTTGCGTATATACTGTCAAAATCCATACATGTCTCTCTCAGAAGAAAACCATTATTTAAACACGATAGTTAATGCTTGGCACTATTTCACCCACAACCTAAAAGCAAGCTAGAGATGGGGTCTAATTGGTGCACTAAAAACCTACCTTTAGGGCCTCCTGGTGGTGCAAGGGGTTAAGATGCAACCTGTGAAGCTGTTTGCAGTCTCTGGAGCACAAGTTCGATCCCCGGCTGGCTAGGGAGTTACCCACATGGCGCAGCAGACCTCTCCTGACTCACCCGCTGCTCCCCTCAGCAGTGTACTTTGGTCAATCTGCCTGTTCTTTTCCCCACTCTGTCTCTGGTGAATCCTCTCACCCTTCATACCTCTGGCCTGTACCCCAGCTGTAGTATGCATAAATAAATCAATCTTTAAAAAAAATAAAATAATAACCTACCTTTAGGATTTAGCAAATAGTGCTGATAGAAGAGTTGCTAAAGTGACTGGAAATGGATTAGAAACTCCACGTTCCACATTAACTGCTTCAAAGTGAGGATGCAAACTGTTGATTGTGTGGGGAGGGCTGACAGCACCAGTTTCAGGACTGGCAGGGAATTCCAGATTATCAACCTTGGCTTAGCAGATGAGGAAACCGAGAACTCGGGTGGGAGATGACTCATCGAAGATGACAGTAAGAGCTGTGGGATGTGACCTTTCACCCAGCCCTTTTCCACTGCACCAATTCCTACAACCAATTTTCCCATTAATGATGTATCTGTGTATAGTTAGCTCAACTTTCTCATAATCCACTTGAATGCAGTGTTCACAAAGCATTCCAAGTGGTGGCGTATCTACTGGGGCCTGGCAGCGAGCCACATCCTGATCTGCCCAGGACAGTCCCCATTTATGCCTGTTGCCCCAGCATAATCATTAATAGTGTTCCCTTGCCTCTCACAAGTATCTGGAGTTGGAGGGTAAACTACAAAGCACTCTTTGTGCTCTTCCGGGAAGAAAAGAAATATCCAGAGTATAACTGCTCCCTGAAAGTGTGGTGTGGGGGGTTGGAACCAAGAGAGATGTGGTAACTGCCTTCAAATATTTACAGGTCTGTCTTATGTTAATAAAATCCAATCATTCTGAGGCTACCCAGATTAGAACATGGTCCACCATGTGGAAACCACCGGGGTGCATTCTTCAGTAGAAAGAAGTGTGCTCTAAATGGAATCCAAAGCCAGCTTGCTCAGGTTCAAAGCCTGGTTCTGCACTACTAGCTCTGACCTTAAGCAAGTTATCAAACCCTTTGTGCTTCAGTTCCTTAATTAATAAAATAATAATAATAACAATAATAACAGAGCCAGGTACATAGGAGAACTCTATAAACATTTATTCCTACTATTATTACTCACTTATTCAGCAGGTGGAGAATGTTCCCAGAGTGGACGAGAAAGGGACTGTGGGGTTCATCCTGGCAGGCAAAAGCACTGGCTTGACTGATACTGGAGATGCCCCTCTAAGTCACAGAACTTATCCCATGTGCCCGCTGAGTGAGGCAGAGCATGTCAGCAGGAAGCATCTGATGGCCCCTGCTGAGGCCTACTCTCTGGGCTTAGCAGTCTGGAAAAGGACTGCGCGGCAGTGAAAAGGAGCAGTTATTGCCAGGACATTGTGAGCACAGGTTAAATTGATTTAAAAGCAAGTGCTATCAGATCATCTTCTCAGAATTCTGGTTGAACCACATTCTAGCTGCAGTGGCTGCTTAACCACTCTGTGCCACCATTTCTTCTACTGTAAAATGGAGACACCCACAGTGTCCACTTATACAGGAGAGAGCATGACATACGTAATAAACCCAGCAAAGAGAAAGTGCCTGAAAAATAATGTTATTGTGATAACAGGACAGGGGCCTGAAGTTTATGGCTGGAGAACACCTAGGCAGAGATGGCAAGGGAGGTCAGGAGGGGTGAGAAGCCCAAAGTCTCAGCTCTGAGTGAGCACCACCCTCTCTTTTCTCCTCAGGCTCACTTCTCTGGATCACAGCTCAGGGCAGAGTGGCTTGCCAGGCCTTCGAATCCCCAGGCATGGCTGATCATTTGGCTTTGGGGCTGCAGAGCTGAACTCAGGCAGCCAGAACGGGAAGGCCAAAGTGTGGCAGGCAGAGCTAAGCACACCTGACTGACAAGCAGGTGTGAGTTAGACTCAAGGCCAGGAACTCAGAGCCAGGCAGAGGTAAGCAAGAGTGATTTTATTAGAATGTACATTGGATGATACCATTCCACTGGCTAAATCCTACTACAATTAAAGTCCTCACAAAACACCTGGCCCAGATCACATCTCTATGTCCTGAATTCTTTCTCCACAGCCACTTTCTCCCTCTTTCTTTTCCTACATTCCTCAAGCTCATCCTCACCTCAGGACCTTTGCATTTGACATTCCCTTTGCCTGAGGCTGGCTTTCCCCCAGATATTCATGTGTGGTTCCTTGTCTTTCATATTTCAACTCCCATAGGCCTTTCTTGACAGCTGTAACTCAGCAGCGTCCCCATCATTCATCCTGCCGTCAACCTGTCAATCTCTCTTACAGCCCTTATCAACACTAATTCGCCTGTCTAAGTAATTAATCTATGTTATTAATTAAATAGCTAAGCATTAATTTATCGAAGTAGTTATTTGCTTGCTTGTTTATTGTTTCTCCCTTCTAGAACACAAGATCCACAGACAGGGACCATGTATAAGCAAATCTCGATAGCGAGCACTTAGTAAATGCTGGTGAGTGCACAGACCAGGCAAAATTGGATTGCCAGGGAGTGAGTGAGAAGGTTGGGGGTGGACACCTTGAAGGGGTGGGTTCAACTCTGTGGGTGAGTGGGAATGTCTCTGTGTGCGTGTGTGCGTGTGTGTGTGCGTGTGTGTGTGTGTGTGTGTGTGTGTGTGTGTGTGTGTGTGGCTGTGGCTGCATTAGAAACCACAGGCAGGAGAGTGGGGGGAAGGGAAGAAAATGAAGTGGAAGATTCTCCTTCATTTTAGCAGAGCATGGGCTGCATCTCTCCGGCTGTACAGAATCTACCCAGGCCCCAATACTACACCCGCTGGAGGCAGGAACAAGCTTGAATTCAATAATTCCTCTCCTGGACTGGGGTTACAGCTTGTTAGCACCTAGCAGACAGGAGGTAGTGGGGCTGAACTCTGTCTGACCAGCACAGAGAAGGGGCTTAAAATATACATTCCTGATCACGGTTTAATAATTAGGTAAAGCTTAGTTTTAGCCCTTATCTATTTTTTATGCCTATAATCTAAGACAAAGTTTAGCGACTTTAAAATAGACTTTAAATGGAATTACAAGCATAACTGTAGTCAAGCAGAGTGAATCTGAGCATCCTGAAATAGGACGGCCAGTCACGTGAGGTTCCGATAATTGTTTCTATCTTCATGTCATGCTTGATTTCTAGCTCTCCACAGCAGCAACCCCAGATGAAGCAAACCAGAGTCATAAACATGCTTTCCCTAGAGAGATTAAGGGGGCTGTTTTGACCTGAAGGCTCTGGAAACCCAGTGAAGATACAGAAAAGAACATAGTGTGGTACCCTCCCCTCCCCCACAATAAGGGTCTTTGGCATTTGTCAGCCCCCACCATTTTGATTCAGGGAGATTTTTCCAGAGTGTATTTGGAAAGGCTACCTGGGATCTTTAAGTACATTGATACAACAGCTTTCACACTTGCTGACAAATGTTTATAGAGTCTTAATTACTCAGATTGCATTTCTAGTAAGAATATCTCTGCTTAACCATTGCAATTTTAAATTTCAGTGTTGGTGGGGATGAGGCAGTAAAGAAGTTAGACACGGACTGAAAGGGGAACCAAAAGCACAAAATGTCCTTTTCAGTAATCGCCTTTCCCAGGAATTAAGGTCAGAAGTGAAGAGTGGGTGGGAAGAAATAAGGTCCTTAGGACCGTTTCTGAGGACCAGGGCCCCAGGTGGGGCTTTGTGACCTGGAATTAGGAGTAAATGTCCCTGGTGCATCCAGCCTAAGAGAGTTATTACTCAACCACTACCAAACCCCCAGGAACGTTAGTCAAGGGTTCCCTTGGCAGAGAAGAACCTAATAAAGCATTTTCCCTTTCAGCGCTCTTGGCTGATGTTCCCCAATTCAACTCCCCCATTAATAGTTCTTATTTTGAACAGAACAGAAAGATTACAAGAGATGTGGGAATACAACTCAAAAAGTATAGTCTGTGGAAGTGTGCAACTGTCCAATTTTTGAATTCCGAAATTTTCTAACTTTTCATTTAGTTAAAAAACAGGGACAGCTGACATGAAGCCTTTCGTGACTTTTAAGTGAGGTCAAGCAGAATAAATAGACATAGAAATGAATTATTTCTTCTGACCTTTTTTGCTTTGTTCTTGGTGTATAAGCATAAGATGGCCCCAACCTTAAGACTTCTGGGGAGAAATGCAGAGTGGTTTTTGGCTTCAGGGAGAAGCAGGGAGCTCAACATTCATTTTGTTTTTATCAGGATTTTATTTTATCTGTGAAATACCCCAAGCCCACTGGCACACCCTTGACATGGCATGGAAAGGCAGACAGCACCGGGATTCCAGATCCAAGCGCATAGGGGCAGAAAAGGGCATGCAGGTTCTCTTTTCCACTTACCACCACCAAGCTCCTCTGTTTCGGTTGAGCTCAGCAGCACAAGTGCCATGGATAATCTAGAAATTGCTTCCATATGTGGACACAGGAAAGAATGTACTCATTGGCTGCCTAAGAAGGAAGCTCTGGCAGCCTTCCTTTCCTGCCAGAAAGCACTCCTCAGGCTCAAGGGAGTCACAGGGTGTTTGAGTTGCAGGAGATCACAAGGAACATCTCCAATCTCCCCAGTTTACAAATGAGGAAACTGAGGCCCAAGGTCACACAGACAGTGACAGAATTAGTGCTAGAATCTGTGGCTCCCTGACTGCCTTTCTTATTTGAATGCTCTTTTATATTAGCTTTGATCTTATCCAAGAGATTTCTTTATCTCAAATAAGTAAGCAAACTATTAAAATGGAGTCTGCAAGGTGAGCCTGCCTACCTGTAAAGACCCACATGCTCCCCAAGATCCCAAAACCTAAGTTCATGCCCCTGAGCCAAAGGGCTACCTGCTCTTTTTGGCTGGGTCCCAGGGGATCTGTTGAAGAGTGTCAATAATCCTCAGTTCCCAGCTATCTCTAGATATTTTCTCTGGGCTTGGGCCAAGTAAAACTTGAATGAACGTCTAAAATGGATAGTGACTAAAATAGATAGTGAGGTTAAATCTGTCCACTTTCAGCCGTGTCTCCTTAATATAAACCGTTTGGAAGACGTGACCCCATTTGTTGGGCATCATCCTATTTTTCTTAAATCAGATATTGTTTCTCCCTCTCCTTTTTACAAACTCCTGATTCACTGTCCATCCCCCAGTCCTAACCAGAACTGTTTGAAAGAAATATCTGGAGGCTAGCAACAGGCTGGCAAGTTGGGGTCTGGACACACAAGTCTAGGTGTGGAAGGTCAGAACCTGGGGCCTGACACTTAGAGGAAATCCCAGCTCAGAGTGGGCAAAGGATTGGCTTTTTTTCTGCACTGGGTCTCCACTGTCCCGAGATCCTCCCCAGCCTCCATGCTGCATTAGTGCTGGGCTGGTCCTGAACACAAAACAAAGACTCCATTTAGGATCCAACAGTGAGTGGCCTGCAAGCACCTTGCTCTCTACAGAAATCCACGACAGCCTGAATCACATCTTGAGCAGTGGCGGGAAGTCAGAGCATATCTTGTGTTCCCTGGGCAGCTTTCCCCACACTCCTTAGAATTCTCACCTCCAAGCTAAGAGCAGGAACAACTTGTCCTAAGGCCCACTTACAAGTCAAACCAGACAAACCAACTTTTTGCAAGGTCTGCTATGTGGAGGACCTGAAACCCAGATGAGGTTGAGCAGTTCTGCTATAGAACCCATACATTTTTTGGTCTTTCTTATTGGTCCTGTCTCATATCATGCTATATTATGAATCAAGTGTATTAAAGCACTCTTCAAATAATATTTTATTAGTACTATCATAGATCATTAGAATTATTACTAGTCTAGATGCAAGTATCAACATGGTCTTTCTATAAACATGTGTTGAATATCATTATACACAAGACATAAAACAAGGGCTACAACACTTAGCATATCAGTACAACATGCTTTATCCTTTTAGGGAACTCAGATGAAGGGGCCTCAGCTCCCTGTGTCATACTGTTTACACTTCCACTTCACCATAAACCATACATCATGCTAATTATCACGTACACGCAGGCCACCATGTGAACCCTTGCACTGTGAACAGGGGTTATGTCTTATTTATGCCAGGACAACGCACTGTAGACACTGGAATGCTTTCTGTATAAGCTGAACTAAAACTTAGCCTCATACTCCCTCCACCAACCACTGCCTTTCCCTCCCCTGGTCTTCTATCACCAATACTCCCTCACCTATTTTTAGTGACTGGAACAAAGAAAAAAAACTTTTTTCAGGGCCACAAAGCCTATGGCACTGGATCTGCAGAAACCTGCCAGAACTATGATGAGACTGGTTTCTACACGCCGGACACACTTCTGTTTAAAAGTGGACAAATTTAGGGACTCCCCGATGGCGCAGCGGTTGAGCGCTGGGTTGTGAAGCTGCCCGCGGCCTTTGCTGTGCCGGTTCGATCCCCGGCTGCTCCCCGGCCACCGGAGGAGGGTCCCACATGGCACGCAGACCTCTCCTGCCGCCCGCTGCTCCCCTCAGCAGTGTACATTGGTCCTTCTGCCTGCTCTGCTCCCCGCTCTGGCTCTGGTGAATTCTCTCACCCTCCTGCGCTTCTGACTGTACCCAGTGCTTGTATAAACAAACAAACAAACAAACAAACAAATAAATAAATAAAAACATGCCTCTATATAAAAAAAAAAAAAGTGGACAAATTTAACCTCAAGTTGATTGTTATCCATTTGTCAAATTGCAAGTTGCTGCCCATTCTCTAGCCGTTCTCAATTTAGTGGGTTGCAGCCAGTGTTTTTGTTTTTTTTTTTTAAATAGAATACTATAGGAATATATACATTTGGTAAGAATGGGAATTGTTTTATAAAACTTTTGTTTCTATTATCTTATCCATCCATCCATCCATCCAATAGGTCTCAATGAAAAATGAATTTCTTTCCATGGGTCGTGGTCAAAAAAGTTTTCAAAACACTAGTTTAGAAAATGCTTCTTTCTATAGTATGCACTCTGCTCACAGCTAGAATCCCTTTCAAACATTGCCCAGATGCCATCTCCCCCTCAGATCTGTCATTCAAGTGTAGGAATAGGGCTCTACTCTGAGCATGCTTCTTTTCATTGCTTTTAAAACTCAAACACTTGTAGTCTCTAGAATTTAAAATTTCTCTGCCTCTGCTGGTGGCGCAGCGGTTGAGCGCTGGGCTGTGAAGCTGCCCGCAGCCTCTGCAGCGCCGGTTCCATCCCCGGCCACCGACGAGGGTCCCACATGGAGTGCAGACCTCTCCTGCCATGCCCGCTGCTCCCCTTAGCAGTGTATTTTGTCAGTCTGCCTGCTCTGTTCCCCACTCTGGCTCTGGTGAATTCTCTCACCCTCCTGCGCTTCTGACTGTACCCAGTGCTTGTATAAATAAATAAATAAATCTTTAAAAAAAAAAAAAGAATTTAAAATTTCTCTCTTAAGTATATTTTGACACATTGACGGGACTCACCATCCTGTCTTCCCAGCCCTCAGAAGCTACACAGCGCAAAGTTCTTTGCCTGTGATCTCTGTTCTAGGACTAAGACAGTTCAGTTCTTCTGCCCCAGGGCCCTTCTGATGGCCCTCAGGGCAGGGAAAAGAGGAACTCTTTGGGTTGACTTATGCAACAGGATTATTTACAGTACACGCTGCCACCTAGTTCCTCCAAGTAAGCAGGCCATTACTGGTTTCATGAGAGTTCCTTAGTCTACACTGGGGCTAGAACTGTGAGATCAGGAGGACTTGGGGACCTTTTGCATTTGGGTGCTTGCCCACAGAAGGCCCTTCTGAACTCCTGGCTCACTGAGAGGTAAGCTGCTTTCTACACCATCCAGGCTCAAGGAGGGAGCGAAGCTGCATGTGCCTGAGGGGCCTGGCATCACAGGACACAGGCATAGCACACTGGGAGGCAGGACCTGCCACCAAAACTGTCGTTCTGATTATGTCACATCAGGGAGACCACAGACATGTGATTTGGGAACTCCCTGGTTTGAATCCTAGCTCTGCCTCTGCTGTCTTACTTAATTCTAGAAGACTTCTATGTCATATGAGAAAAACAAAAAGTGATCTTGTTGCTCTTTGACCAAGAACAATGCCCTGTGGATTTGAGGCTGGAAGAGCCCCAAGGGGCTAGTGAACAGGGACCCTCCCTGTAAACCTTCAAGAAGTTTTCAGATCAAGTTTTAAAATGGAATTGGTTTTGTTTTACTTTCTGCTTTCCCAAGAGCTTTTTACTTTTGTCCTTTCCTGGGCTCAAAAAGATGATCAGATAAATGGTCAGCAGAGAATTCACCACCAGGCTGACAGAGCTTTGGGGTCTGAAGAGAGGGAATGGATAAGTACCCTTTCTTGGTGGCCAACAGAGTGTGTTTTTGGGGACTATGGTCAAGGTCTCTGCAAGAGGTCCCTCAAATTTCTTCTTGGCACTTATATTTTCATTTCTCTCCAAATGCTCTTTCTGTGGGTGGGATTGCCAAGACCAAGATGAATTTTAGCCCCAGGCAGGGATACTTTGCAGCTCCCTTTGGGCCCACTTTGAGGCAGTTTAGCCTGGAAGTGGGGAGCTCAGCTCTGGATGCCCTCCAGTCCCAGATCTGTATCTGATACAGAGCTGACTTCCTCTGCATTCTTGCCTGCTTAGGTGTGAAAGTTACCTGTTGCTGTCCTGGCCAGCTGGGTATCTGTGGAGACCCCCTTCTTCACCCCCCCCACCCCAGGGCACTACACCTGCAGTGCTGCCCCTGCCCAGGCTGCCAGTGATGCAGAGCTCCTGGGGCACGCTTCTGCAGACTGTCTGAGCATCTTCCAGGAAGGCTTTTAAATGTTCCTTCCCAGAAGCTTGCAGGCCTCTGACCCCAAGCCCAATACGGCCAGAGCTTGGCTGAGGCCTAGCTGCCTAATAATTGCTACAGCAGCAGGGTTTGGAGATAGATTTTTCTTTATGGAAAGGAAGTGGCCATTTCCCGTTTTTATCTTCCCTCCATGAGCGCTGTTCTAAACTGAGCCAATGTGATCCCCTCAAGGGACTTGAGTCAGAAGCACTGGGGATAGATATCTGCTCCTACGGGGGGACTGTCTCCAAGCCAGAGGCTCAGCACTGCTGAGCTGCTATTTGAACACTGCCTGGATTGTTCCTTACCTGGACTTACTGTGCATTGTATTGAAGGACCTCACAGCTGCATCACCCACAACTTTAAGGTAATGTTAACCCTGGTCCTGCCCAGTAAAGAGACACACTATTCTGTTTCACTTATAATTTAATAAGAAAATCATGAATGGAATATTTGATGCAACCTCAAGCAAGGGAAAGAGAGTTAAACTGGACCTCAGCTGGCCCGGGGTTCCTCTATCAATTCTGCTACCAACTAGTCATTGGTCTTTGGCCAGTCTCCTAATTCCTGGGGTGGTTCCCTCACCTGTGAAATGGGAGACTGCACACAATGATAGTCAACTTCACTTTACTTCCCAGCTCAAACATTCTGGGATTTTACAAAAAGTTCTACATTTTAAACTTGAGTATTATACTCCTTCCCCACCAGCTGAAAGTAAAGGGGTCTTTATTCTTGAGAACAGAAGGTGGCACTAGTCAGTGACACTAGTCTATCTGGCAGCATTTGTGACACTCTAGGAAGATTTTCTTCCTTATTCCTCACCAAAGTCTTAGGCTGTATTTCTGTGAAGGGTGTCAGATGCTAATGAGGATGATTCAAAGCAAAGTACCCCTGGACCCAAAACACCATACAAAGAGCAGGCCCTTCTGCAGGTTGGGCAGTCAGACTTCGTTGTTTCTGGATATCCCTTTTCAGGGTATTGGTGACCCTGACCTAGAAGAACACAGGAAACAGGAACAGAAAGCCCAGGTTACTTCCCTGGAACATTGTATCCACCATCAGATATCTGCTTGAAGAAAGCTGGGGCCATGTAGGGGTCTCGTACTGAAGAGGTAGGGGGACATCACAGTTTAGAGTGGGCTCTGAAACCACATGGCCTGGACTGGATCCTGACTTTGAAGTTAGCTATGTGAACTTGGGCAAACTGATTAACTTCTGATGAACTTCAACTATGAAATGAAGATAACAGTACCTGCATTAAATGAATTCAGAGTTATTTATGGGGGCCTTTAGAACATTACCTGGTACACAGTGAGCAATATCTATGTTGCATGCTATTATTGTTATTATTATTATTATTATTATTATTATTATTATTACTTCTTGTCCAAAGTAGTCATTGGAAATCTGGAGAGGGATAATTCATCCCCAGCATCTGAGAGTTAGCACAAGAAGAGCAGGCATCCTCTTATTTCTGTTTCCTAATGAGTCCTTTCTAAAGGCTGACCACAGCTTAGTCTAGCTCACCAAAGTCCCTGTACTTCCAGGGTTCCCCCTCAGACCACCCACCTGTGCCCTATCAACAAAGGATTTCTTACCCCTGTGGAGGAAGGTGAGTATCCTGATCCCTTCCCTCACTGCCTCCTGCCTCCCTATTTCACTGCTGAGGCCTCTCCCTGAGCCTCAAAATGCCAGACTCTTCTCCTCCTGACCTCTACACTCTCTTCTTCCATATCCTCTCCCCCTTTGTGTTGCTGAGGCCAGAGCTGATAGGGAATGCAGAGGGTCCACCCTCTCCTGAACATCTGTGTTGGGACTCAGAAGGCATTTTCTCCTTGTCACGACCATATCTATACACAGTAGTTGGAATCTCTCGGGTACCAGTCCTAAGGTATAACTTCCCAGGTAAACAAGTTGTTGAACCTCTTTGTAAAGCAGAAAGTCTTCAGGGGCACCATTCACCGGTATGTTTGTCCAGAATCCTTCCAGCCACAACTGGAGGCGCTGTCAAGTTAGCACCAATCTCAAGAAGAGCAGTGCATGGTTTCTTGGATGCTATCCAAGATTGTCTGCATCTGAGCCAAAACAGCAATGTGCTGCTCCTCAGACTAGGAGTACGATACGCAAGACAATCAGCAATAATCACAAACACCAACCAACAGTGATGGCAGAACTCCCAAGGCAAAGCCCACATGGGTATTTTGATCCGCTCCAAGAATCGCCACCATCACAGTGCACGTCCTCCACAACACACACATTCACCGGCATGTGGTGTTTTGTCTGAAGCTATGCAAAAAGCACTTTAGTGAGTAGTGAACTCTGCCTTCTAAGAACCTGCAACAGCTGAGGCACATTAAACTATAGTACTATGTGCATGGTCCCAAAGAAGGCTGGAATTGGTGCTTCCTGGCTATATCTGAAGTGTTCCATTAAAAGGGTAATCCAGTCATGTATGTAAGTGCGTGTGCTTGTGTGCTCGCACACGTGACCTTGTGTGCAGTCGATGGGGAGGACAGATGGTTTCAGCATTGTGCCTGTGTGAACTAATATAGAATAAGGGTGAAGATGATGAATGTGTATGTGCATAGAGTGAGTAGTGTGATTTTCACTGCATGTAAATAAAACAAAATTGCATCTGATTCAAATCCCATCCTAATGAATAACATTCTGGGTAATAACTGACACTGTTTCTTAAACAAGTAATAAGATTCAAGTATAAATTAAAATCTCAATAAGCTTGCTAAAGTATGATTTGATACTTACATATTACACACAATACACATATACAATTTTAGCTAGATGAGTAATGTCTTAGAATATATTTCTCTCGCTTATTTATCAAATGCTATGTCAAAATCATGCAAGGCAAAATTTCAGACAAAGTACAATGTTAACAAGTGCGTTGTTTAGGTAGTGTCTTACTGGAGATGTTAGATACTGGAAGACATTCTAGCCTCAATCTTCCTGTTTTTACCAATTGCTCTATTCTATTTTTGTAATGCTTGATTGCTGTCAAGGTTGTATGGCTTAGTGGGTATCAAAGCCATAGTGTTGAATTCCCTGTTTATTGCTCTTTCACTTTGTGGTTCTGCCTTTAGCAAAAGATTCAATGCAAAAGGAGATAATTAAATGAGCTAGTTGCAATCCATTCTTAACCCAGAAGTGACTTAATTTTCAAGAGTCTACGATATCTATGAAGATGGACAGACATCCAAAATCTGGGTCTGGGTGAAAGTGAAGGAAGGACAGATGGGACATAGCCCTCAGGCATCAGCATATGGGGGGGCCTCAAGATGTGAGTGCAAATTCCAATATAAAACTATGGTATTAACAAGAGAGGAGGTGGCAGTTCTCTCCAGGCACCATTCTCCCTTGCTATGCTACTCACTGGCTAACGCTGAAAGCAGCTCCCTACCAAAGTTAGCTCCACATCAGAGTCAGCCAAGCACTTGGAAGCCAGCCCAGCCTTAGGAATTTGGCTAGTGGGGCCAGCGGCTTTCTGGCCTTGAAAATGACCTGTAGTTCTTAATGGCAGCGAATTCAGGGTCCCAAGACTGGGGTACACATCTCTATTAAGGGTCGAGAGATTTTCCAATTCTTATCGACCTCCCGTGTTACTGTACATAAGTCTTCACAAGACTAACTGCAAGAACCGAATGAAGAGGGCCACATTTTGTGAACTCACTCAGTTCTGGGGTCCTGGGGGCTTCTGCCAAGGACACAGCAGCCGGAGGAATCCCCCTGGCTCTGTTACATCAGGACTTCCCCCAGCATCAGTCTCTCTGGGGAATGTGTGCATCCTCCCTGAAGGCTCCTAGCGTGAGCCTTCTAGTCTGCCATGCACGTTTCCCTGTCTAGTCTATGCTGTTTTCCCGGCCAGAGACCCTTGGCTTGTTTCAGCCCTGGAAATTTGGCAGAACACATAAACTTATCTTTCAGGGGACACTGATCAGGACAATTCTGCCTCATTCAGGAGAGCCAGCCCTCTGACCAGACATGCCTGTATGAAACATTCTGGTCTTTAAAACACTAACATTAAAAATAGAGTAGAACTGTATTATGGCTGATATGAAGGGCTCGCAGAGCTTAATTTTCAGTTCCAACTTCTGCTGCTGAGACACCATCTTACAGCTGTCTGTGTCAGGCTAGTTACAAAGCACTGTTATTATTCTAGGCTACACAATGTTGGCCCGAACTACCCAAATACAAGAAATTTTGCTGATTGATTTAGTTATTCTGTTCATATAAATGAATCCAGTTGTACAGCTGTTTCTGATTAGCCAATGTACTGCTGGAGTTATATACAAATAATTCTATAATGAACTCAGCAAGTACAAGGACAGGAGAGGTGGAATCTGGTCTCACCTCCCAGAAAAACAAACAGGACCACTAAGGGCAGGAGCTTTCAACAACGCTCCAGGTTCAAATTCCTATCTGCTGTGATTCACTTTTCCTCTTGATGTAATTCAGCATAACTTATAACTAATGCTCTCAAAGAACCTTTGTTTCCAGACTTTTAGATTCAAGAGGAAGATTCAGTCAGTTTTGCAAGCTTAAGACTCCTTTAAAATCTCCCATTTTTGCATTTTATAGGTTCCCGTTTCTCCCATTTAAATACTTATTCTATTTCCTGAAATAATTTCTTAATTTTTAGAAAGAGAAAACTGGGATTAAAAATCTATATGGGCAGCAGCCTTTCTGCCCACCTGTGCCTATGCAGGTGCTCCTCTCTGCCTTCCGCTGCCAGCCTGTGCCTATGCTGGTGCTTCACTTCACTGACCTCCCTTTGCAATGGGGCCAAGGCAGTTCTCCTCCCAAGGATGCCCACCTGTGACTATGCAAGTGTCCTTCATTTTTCTCTCCTTTTTAAATAGTAAACCTGCCCTTTCGTACTTTTTTATCAATAGAAATCAAGTATTTTGTTGCATTTCAATATAGAGCAATTACTCTCTGTGAGCTTTGGCACAAGTGTTTCTCCTCCAGTTTTAGAATATAAACCATACGGTTAATAGAAAATTGAGGAAAAGACAGGACATGAATAATTCAAGTGAATAGAATTTCTAAAAAAGGTAAAGATCGTGACAAGTGCTCCTTAAAGAAATCATTTGAAACAAAACAGGAAAAGGGGATTAGAAAGTTTATACTTTTAAAATGATTTTTGCTGGCAAGGATATGGGGAAAGATAGTTTCAAATAGTGTTAGTGAGACTGAGAATTTCTACAGCTTTTGGAAAGTAATACTACTTTGGGGACTCTGGCAGACAGAAGTAAAGCTTCTGTATGTTAGCATGTTTAAACTCACACAAATGAATATTCAGAGAAAAACTGCTGCAGGAGTGCAAAACAATCTGAAAGGTTAAATAGACTATGGAATATAAAGCAGCCATGATATAAATAAGTTTTTTAATCTTTTAATATCTGTGACGTAGTTTTATTTTTTTAAAAGTTGGTGGATATTGAAAAGGTACCTGTACCTCCACGTTTTGAAGCATTATTCACAACAATATGGAATAATGTATGGAAACAACCAAGTATTGGCCAATGGACGAATAGGATAAATAAGATTGGCATATAGTATACACAGGGAAATATTATTTAGCCTTAAAAATAAAAGGAAATCCTGCCTTTTGCAGAAACATGGATGGAGCTTGAGGGTATTAGGCTAAGTTGGACAGAAGAAGAAAAACGCAATCTAGAAAAGCCAATCTCATAGAAACAGGAGTATGCAGGTTACCTGGTACTGACAGGAATAGGGTATGAAGGAAAAAATGATGAGACCATGATAAGGGTACAAAAGATACAAAAAAAGAATACAAATCTGCAGTTAGAAGATGAGTAAGCGCTAGGGATCTAATGCACAGAAATGAGATTATCGTTAACAACACTAGTATTACATACTTGAAAGTCGCTAAGAGACTAGATGTTCTCACCACAAAAAAGAAATGATAGTGGCATGGCATGATGGAGGTCTAGAGAGTTACAGTGGCAACCATTCTGCAATATATATATATAACAAATCAATATATTGTACACCTTAAACTTATACATTGTATATGGTAATTATATCTCAGTTAAAAAACAAAACAACTTATAGCCTAATGGCACATTTCTATTTTTAATACAAAAATATATACTAATATATTTATGTATATAGTTATGTACAGTCACATAAACAAGGAGTTCAGAGAGCACATCACGAGCTGATAATATTGATTACCTGAAGGGGTTAGAATCTGAGAGTGACAGAAGAATAACTATTAACTTTTTATTTTTTAATTTTTATACTGTTTCTCTCTTTTTTATTTTATTTATTTATGCATACAAGAACTGGGGTGTAGGCCAGAGATACGGGGGAGGGGAGCAGGTGAGAGGATTAACCAGAGACAGAGTGGGGAGCAGAGCAGGCAGATCTACCAAAATACACTGCTGAGGGGAACATCAGGTAAGATGGGAGAGGTCTGTTGCGCCACATGGGTCAGCTACCTAGCTAGGGATGGAACTCATGCTGCAGTGGCTGCAGATAGCTTCATGGTGCTGAGACTTAACTCCCTGCGCCACCAGGGAGGCCATCTATCCTGTTTCTCTTATTTATGTCAAGCACATACTTTTGTAATCTGAGCTAACTGAAAACTACAATAGTCTTTCAAAAATGATAGACATTTTCAGTAAAAACAAGTGTGAAAGGACTAAATTACAAAGACTGAACACTTGCCTAAGGGTTACCAACCCCACTCCTGCTCCCAGCTTGATGATGTGGGGCCACGGCAAAGCAGAGATGATATAAGTGAGAATTTTGTACAGAAAGGAATTTTATGGTCAAAGTAATATCATAGTCCCTTCCTTCAACTAAGTGAAAATTTTTCTTTTTTACTTCTCCCAGTTACTCATCAAAAAGAGCAGATTAGGGGCCTCCCTGGTGGCGCAAGGGGTTGAGTTGTAGCACTATGAAGCTATCAGCAGCCACTGCAGCACAAGTTTGATTCCCGGCCAGGGAGGTAGCCCACATGGCATGGCAGACCTCTCCTGACTCGCCCGCTGCTTCTTTCAGCAGTGTATTTCAGTAGATCCACCTGTTTTGTTCCCCACTCTGTCTCTGGTGAATCTTCTCACCCCTTGCACCTCTGGCCTGTACCCCAGTTCTTGTATGTATAAATAAATAAATCTTTTAAAAAAGAGCAGATTAGATAATGAGGTTCTAACTCTAACATCTTATAAAATTTCACTCAAAGTAGTTTCAATTTTAACAATGAGTTAATATTTGATTTTTTCTCAAACAAAATGTGAGACTTTTTAAAAAGCAGTGCTAAAACTCTAAGGGAAAGAACAGTGTGGAATTTTACTCACAAAACCTGAAATTGTTTAGATTGAAGCTTTGTGTTATTTCTTAAACCATGCAGGGTAAATTCTGGCTCTAACTGTTAAGAATAGGCACGGCTAAAAGTAAATTGCTTTACTTCTTTTTAAACAAGGCTTTAAAAGCCTTTCCACTACTTTGTCTTTTTCTCGGCTCTCAAAAATTGAATCAGAAATTTCAGTACCGTCTGAAAACTTGTTAGTGTTCCTCAGCTTGCCTTCCGGGGCTTGGGGAAAGAAGACTAGCTTAGTCCTCCATTCTTCTCCCTCCCCACCCCCTTCTCTCTCAATCCATCACCATGTCCTTCCTGGAAGTTCCTCCCCCAGCACATACACGTGCTGCTTACGGGATGTGGGCCTCTCCAAGATCAGCCCTTTCTTCCCCTCTTACATCTCAGGCAGATCTGACTGTCTCCATTATTTAAATATCCATCCCCATAACACAAGACGATTGTGGTTAAGACACTGATCTCACTGTTTACATTTTCAGAAAAAATAGCTAGGGTACATGTTTTCTCAAGATCTTTTTCAAGGTCTGAAGGTTCCCTACTTTCAAATTCTATTTGGCTGGGGGAGGGGGAAGAGGGACCCTCAGGGTTTCCTGAAATATTATTTAGTAATATGTTCAACACTTTAACATTGCATTACTCTAAGATGTGGTTGGATTTCTCTTGATCCCTTGAAGGAGTAAATTCTTCAGTCAATAGACATAATCTCCTGCATATGGCTGTAGAAAAATGCTTGGGAGGTTTCAGATATGGGCTGGGGGACAAGCAAGTGGTTCAAGGAAATTCAAGCAACTACCCATTGGTCTGAGAATACCAACTCAGTGACTATTATTTATTCTGTCACTGAATTGGTTGGTTGTCAGACTTGATTCAATGGACTGATTGTTTAGGCATCATTAAGAAGAGCTAACAGGTGAACTGATGGTCACTGAATTACAACGCCCCCCACATACACACACCCCTACTGCAGAATGCTATGCAGTTGTTAAAAAGAACTTACTAGCAGTATGTTCAAGAAAAACTAGAAATAAAGCAAACACTATGCATATAACACAGTTTCAAATATGTGAATAGATGGGGGGAATGGAGGAAGGAAAATAGGAGCAATGTAATTAAACTGTTACCTATTAAGATGAAGTTTTACATATTACATTTTTTTTTAAATGAGGCATGTTTATTTATTTGTTTGTTTGTTTGTTTGTTTTGTTTATACATACACTGGGTACAGTCAGAAGCGGGGGAGGGTGAGAGAATTCACCAGAGCGGGGAGCAGAGCAGGCAGAAGGACTGAAATACACTGCTGAGGGGAGCAGCAGGAGGCAGGAGAGGTCTGCGCGCCATGTGGGACCCTCCTCCGGTGGCCGGGGAGCAGCCGGGGATCGAACCGGCGCCACAGAGGCCGTGGGCAGCTTTGCAACCCAGAGCTCAACCGCTGCACCACCGGGGAGGCCCTACATATTACATATTTTTAAAACAACCAAGTACTGCTTATGAAAAAAAATGCAGACATATATAGATATATATTTAAATGAAGTATGTGTTGTCTGTTTAAGTAAAATAGAAAATATACAAAATTAAACTTTATTTTAAATTATAATTGACTGCACTAGTCCAGGAAACTATTTGGCTTTCAATTTCCAATTTTATTCACTCCATTTCCTTTTTCTTACAGATACCTCTTACCTGAGAGAACTATGTATCCCCCAAGACAAAGGCGTCTGAGACAGTTTAGGGATAGGTATATCACCTCTTAGTTCAAAGAAAAAGATGCAAAATCCACAGATGGGAGAGTACTATAACCCTCATTTATGTGGAACTGAACCAGATACAGGTTTTAGACCAGAAAATATAATTTCTTAGGTTCTATAATAATAATTCCTTCCCCGCAAGAACACACAATTCCACTCTTTTATTGTTGGGATTGGTGCTACTGTTCAATTAGGAAACTATAAAAATAAATAACTTCTAAAGCTAACAATGTCTACGAATGACCAATGTCATGTTATACAGATCAATCACAGATCAATCACAGTGAAGACCCACTCTTTTTTTTTTTTTTTAAAGATTTATTTATTTATTTATACAAGAACTGGGGCACAGGCCAGATGCGCAGGAGGGTGAGAGGATTCACCAGAGACATAGCAGGGAGCAGAACAGGCAGATTGACTGAAATACACTGCTGAGGGGAGCAGCAGGCGAGGCAGGAGAGGTCTGCCGCACCATGTGGGACCCTCGACGGCCGGCCAGGATCAAACTGACGCTGCAGAGGCTGTGGACAGCTTCACAGCAAGGCGCTCAATTCCCTGTGCCACCAGGGGAGGCCCGAAGACCCACTCTTAATGAAATTTGTTTCTTCAGAAACCAGACACCCTCCTATAAAACATCATGAACTATTCACTCACCTCTAATTTTACAATCAGAGTAACAGAAATGAACTGCCATCCAACAAATAATAATGAAAAACCTACTATCCAGGAAACTATTATTTTGAGGAAAAATGAAAATGATTTAAAAAAAAAAAACTTATTGCCTTAAAAGAGTTAACAACCTAGTGAGGGAGAAGAGACACATAAAAGTGACCACAATACAAAATAAAATGGATTCCAAGTGACAAGTGAGGCCCAACCAAAGGTCCAGAATTTGGAAGAGGGAGGAGTCAGCTGATGGCTCCTTTTTGGCTCTTTTTAAGAATCACGCTTTTACAATGTGAACCAGGTTTGCCAAAGCTATTAAATCTGAAATTTGTAGGTGAACACTACTGTTTATTTCAGCTGTATTCTTTTATATTAGTGAAGTCTATTACTTTTCTTCTCAACAGTATATGGGGCAAATTTGAAATTTCAACAGGGTTCAACATACAAGCGAAGAAAAGAAGCATGTGGAGAGAAATGGCCATGTAATGGTACACTGGTGGAAATGCAAAAGAATAGTTTAGCTGGGTCCAGTATGTGAAAAGTAGCATAAAACAGGGCTGAAGGTGAAGTAAAGGGTTAAAAGCAGAGGCACTCTATAATAGGGTGGTGCCCAGGAAAAGGGGAGGTTCAGATTCCCTGTGCCACCCAAGGGAGGGTGGAGCTGAGCAGGGAGAGAAGAAGCTGCAGAGGAGACTGAGGATGGAAGGAAGCAGGGTAGAGAGCAAGAAGGAGACCTGGAGGAGGCACATGGCGCAGAGAGACACGTGAAGAAACTATACTTGCCTTTTGGTCGTGGACTGGGTGACACAGATGTGGGTGAGATCTGTGGGGAGGTGACAAAGGCGGTTTTTGTCTTGCTTTTGATTTTGCTCTTTTCCCTCCAGACTTGTCTGGTTGTTTCTGATCCTTTTCTGTGGGTCCCCACTGGAAGATGTTTTAGACTTGGGGCAGGTTTTGGGGCCTTGCTCTGGGCCAATCCCATTTGGATGGACTTTTACCCACGAGGGGACGGATAACTTTGGGTGCTTGATTTAGAAACTATATTCTTTGTCTTTTCTGTATTGTTCACTAATTGCATTAAAGTTCCTTTCCATTAAAGGTCTTATATGTTTTGTCTTGATGCGGCGGATGACAGAACCTATTTAGGGCAGCAGGCAGGTTTGGGGGTTCTGGGGTGCCCTTCTCTCTGCTCTACCCATGGGCTTAGTTGATCAACCATCAGAAAGTGGTTGAACACATAATAGACACTTAACTTGTGAACTAAACAAACAAATGAAAGAAGGCGTGAAACTCTCTAGTAGGCACTCCATTCCTGTGACCAAGACAGCTTGGCATGGGGCAGCCACTGGAACCCACTGTAACCCTCATATATACAGGTGAGGCCAGGGTGGCACTGCCATGACATGTTACCACGGTGCTTCCTCGTACCAAAGGGCCAGGAAAGTAGCACATCTTGTCTTCGCACTTTCCCACCCTTTATCTACCCTGATACCTCAGCAGCATAAGCTGGGCCTGGTTCACAGATTCCATAGGCTCACAGTTGCTGGATTCTAAGATGCTTTTTAGTGAGATTCCTCCTTGGCTTTCAAGAGAATAGATGAGGTGACTGGTATGAAACACAATTAACTGCAGAGAACCAAGAGATCACTATATGTTGATTTATATAAGAGGCAGTTCTTACCTTTATCCTCTTTTTGTATTTACATATGGGAAAAGGAATATTGACAATGTGCTGTACACACAAACACTGGTGATGATAGCGGTTATAACAAAAGCTGCCCACAAATATCAAGGGGCAGCACTGTCCTGATCATCTGCCAAGTGGTCACACCCAAGACTTCATCTGACCCCTTTAACACCCTGGTAGGAAGAGGTAGCCACTCTCATTTTAAAGGGAAAGAAACAGGTGGAACTGGAAGCCAGATCTGTGGCACTTGTTGGCTCACGCTCTAACTTTTAGGGGAATCTGCATGTGGAGGCAGCCTGCAGCACCACGGGGTCTTTCACAAACTAGATTCCTGGGCCTCACCAGATTTACAAAATCAAGTCTTTATAAGCGTCTGGTCACGCCCATAGCTGAGAATCAACCAACACTAGTCAAAGCGCCTTTTGCAGAATAGCATTACTCAACCCACTGAAGGCATTCTGGGGACTTTGGAGCACTTACTCCTTGTTATTCAAAAGTATACAATATGCAGAGTTAATTGTTTTGACCTGGCTGTAATCCCTACAGGGTGAGGAACAATTGAAAAAAGTAAAGGGAGGGAATACAATGAGGCCAAGGAGGAAGTATTTATTTGTCACCCGGAGGTGGAAACTGAATAATTCCTCGACCGGAGCAGAGAAGGTGGAAGGCACTGTGCATGTACCCATTAATCTTTCTGGCCTGGCACGCAACAGAAACTTAATAAATATTAGTTAAACAGACAAACAAATGAAGGACTGACTTCCTTCTGCTGAGAACAATTTCACTTACCTCTACATTCCCTGTTTCATCTGTACCTTTAAAATAACAACAACAAAAACACCCCTTAATTTCCACATGCTGCCTTCCTGCTATTTGAAACTTGCCTTATCTCTACCAAAAGGAAAGCGTTTCGGGGGCTGACTCCAGTACCTTCTGAGCTAGGTCTCACCCTCTACCCCTAGCAGCGGGCACACAAAGACCCACAAGATCCTTTAATGTTGAATGAGCCTCTGGCTTGATTGCAACTGTGCCCTTCTTCACATCTGTGGGACATGGCTATTCACAAAACATAAGACTATCAAGCCTTCCAGTACTGTGGCAAAATTACGGGTTGCTGGCATCCAGCAGCATAAAGACCTCTGTATGGAAATCATTAGGAATTTGGTAGGTATAACTGGATGCCAGGTTTCAAGAAGACCTAGCAAGGAGACAGAATACCAAGTAGCAGATGCTGAAAATGAAAGGGTTATATCAACAAATAAAAGGTACTTCTATTTGTGTGTTTAGAAAACATATATGTTCTTGAAATTACAACCATATTTAGAAATACCCTGAAATATCAAACAGTAATGCAGTTCCAGTAACAAATACTTCCCACAAAAGGGGGTCTGTCCCTAGCCAGACCACCGGAGGCAGTAAGTTTAAAAGATGGGGCAAACACCTTCTCTTTGCTCTCCCTCCTGTATCACTCTTGTTCTTGTGCTACACACTGCATGGGGGTTAGGGGGAGCTCTTAATGCCTAGTGCTGATTTGGTTTCTTTTGTTTTTCCTGTTTCACACTCCATTATCCCACTTGATCCTCACACCCTATAATAGAGGAAGAGCAAAGGTTACTAACCCCCATCTTTTGGATGAGATCAGTGAGGCTTGCCTAAGGGCATCAGAAACTGGCTGAACATGTAACAGACACTTAACTTGTGAAATTAACAAACAAATGAAAGAAGGTGTGAAATTCTCTAGCAGGAATTAGTCTTGTGGTCTCTGTTTCTGAATCTGATCTTACCCTGCTAACAAATCTCCACTCTACCTCATACAAACCAAAAGGAGTGCATTTGCTTCTCAAAGAACCAAAGTTATGACAGAACTTGGGTAAGCCCTACCTAAGAGGGTGATCTTACTAAAACGTGTTAATATCTGCAGATTCTAGTTTACACACTTCCTTCAACAGGTAATGGGCTCCAACAGGTGGCCAGAGATTTGGTCCTCGAGAAACTCAACCTTGTGGGGATGGCAGGCAGGCAATCACGCAGAACAAGAGTGTCCCCAGGGCTGTAAAGAGGCCCTGGCAGTTACATAAACTGAAATCGAAAATTCATTGAGTTAGTTTATCCATTATAGAAAATATCAATGACTTGCTTTTAAGATGCTTTGGGAAACTGGAAAACGCAACCCTACCCAGGGCGGGACTCCATCCAGGGGGCTCCGCAGAGAGTCTGGGATTACCCGCCCGCTAGCAACTGGGGTGTAGGGTCTAATGACGATCTAGGGAACAATAGTGACAGGCAATTTTCAGAGAACGGGACCAAGTTCACCCAGTCACTGCTGACAACTTCAGAGAAAGGGACCAAGTTCACCCAGTCACTGCTGATAACTGGAGAGGCTTCCCGGGGACCTGGGGCCAGAAATATTCCTCCGAATTAAGCAGGACCAGAAGATCTATCTAACCATGCTCTCATAGACACACCCTTTGTTAATCTCCAAGCGTCCAAAGTCTAACTAACCACCCACCAGTTGACGATTTGGGTCACTCCGACTAGGCCAGCTGTTTTCTCTTACGCACGGAACTTTCTTTAACTGTTCTTTCTTTTAAGAAAAATACATTAATAATAAAGGTGGGGGCGGGAAGCGAGACTGCAGGGAAGCTGTCCGGAGAATTCGGGAGGGGAGAGGCGAGGGTCGGGGGGTGGGGGCGCTGACTGGAGCTGGAAGTGCCTTTAAGGTCAAACGCGCACATCGAAGCGCGCGTCTACACCGACCGCGTCTCGAGCCGCAGGGTGGGGGACCCGGCGGGAAGTTATTTGGGAAGCCCAGGGACGGAGTCCGCACGATCCCCCCGGCGAGCAAGGCGTGGCGGTTCCAGGGCATGAGCGGACCCCAGGGATACCCCAAAGTCCCCATCCGCCGGAGCGGCGGCCCCAGCGCATCCCCGCGAGGTCCCTGGCCGCGCGGGTCACCCGGGGAGCGGGTCCCGAGCCCCGAGCGCAGGATCGCGCCCGGCCCGGGGAGCGTCCGCGCTCGGAGCCCGGCGTTCCGCAGCCCCCGTCCCCGCTGGCCGGCGGCCGGGCGGGCAGGGCGCGCGGGCGGGCAGGGCGCGCGGGCGGCCGGGCCACGAGTCGCGCCCCTCCCGAGGCCGCGCGCCCGCGCCCACCGCCCGCAGCCGGCGCCCCGACGTCCCCGCCGCCCGCGCCGCGCCGCCCGCCCCGCGCCCACCCGGTGCCGAGCGGCGCCTCCGAGTCCCTCCGTCGAGCCAGCCCCTCCCCAGAGCCCCCGGCGGCCATGGGGGTCGCCGCCGGCGCTGCCCCGGGACCCGGGACCCCCGGCGGCGGCGGGGCGGGCTCCTTACCGCGCGAAGGCTCCGGGCGGCGTCCAGGGCCCCGCGGCGCGCCGGGCATTTTTTTCTGGGAAACTTCTCCCTGATCCGAAGGGCTGAGCCGGCCGGGCAGGAAAAGCTCTCAGGACCGGGAGGCTGCGACCATCCGGGAACTTTGCTGAGATGTAAACCCTCCCCCTCGGCTCCGCGTCCCCACCCTGCGGCCCCAACACATGTTAAAGCTGCGCGAGGCCGCTTCGGCCTTCGCCCTCTCCGCGGGGCGAGGAGCGGGGCCCGCCTGGTTCTGAGGCTCCGCGCCCGGCAGCCTCAGGGCCCCACAAAGGACCACGGCGGGAATGGGGTAGGTGAGAGGCCGGGGCGCCTGTGTTCCTCGTCCCCCTCCCCTGTGCCGAGGGGACACGACTGTGGGATCCAGGACAAGCGCTCACAGGCGCTGGAAGGGGTGTCCAACCAAGGACCTCTCCCCCAAAGACTGTCCTGTCAGCTCCCAGCTGCTGGGACTCCCCACCTGCACTCCTAGGGAAAGCGTTTTCCAGTTGCCTTCTCGAATGTTCTCAGGAGAGGCTCCAGTTTTGAGACACCTTGAATTTAAGTCCACTTTCCAAGTGAATTTTACAAGGGAGTGGTACCCACAGAGACCCAGGGTCTCCCCGATCCCCTTTGGGGTGCAGTAGTGCTGCTCTTCCCTTGGAAAGATGCCAGTTCTTCCCACTAATCAATTGGGAGCTTTGGAGAGTCCTGTTGCTAGTGAGCGCGGGATTGTTGACCTCAAATACCATAGGACCGACAGCAGATGTTCGGAGAAAGCAGAGGCTGTCCTCCAGTGTCACAGCTGACTCATTTCCAGGCTCTGACCAGCCCTGGAAGCGCTACCTCCAGGCCCCAATGAAAAGTTAGTGCTCACTAAGACGACACAGGTATTGGAATGTGTGCGTTTGAAAGAACAAGTTTTGAGCAATATAAAAAGTCCTTATTCCTATTGAGAAAATACCAAGGCTGGTGTGTGGATGAAAGCAGGAAAGGATCTATGCACTTCAGAACTGATGTCCTGGGTTGAGGAGGTCGTTCATCCTAGACCTCAGGCCGGCTCTACTCATCACTCCCGGTATGCACATTTGTATCTTGACATTCTCCTTTTTTTTTTTTTTTTAAGATCTATTTATTTATGCATACTAGAGCTGGGGCACAGACCAGAGATGCTGGGAGGGGTGTGTGTGAGAGGATCCACCAGAGACAGAGTGGGGAACTGAACAAGCAGACTGATGAAATACACTGCTGAGGGGAGCAGTGGGCGAGACAGGAGAGGTCTGCCATGTGGGTAGCTCCCTGGCTGCCCTGGGATCGAACTTATGCTGCAGAGGCTGTGGATTGCTTCATAGTATGGTGCTTAACCCCTTGCGCCACCAGAGAGGCCCTTGACATACTCTTAACAGATACAGTAACCCTTCTGGAAAAGGGATTTAGTGACATGGATAAACTTCTGTTGACAAACTTTTATTCTAAATGTACCCATGTTCTCAAGGTTCATTATATATTTGCCTTTCTTGGAAAGCTGTTTCTTTTTTTTTTTTTTTTTAATTTATTTATTTATTTATACAAGCACTGGGTACAGTCAGAAAAACGGGAGGGTGAGAGAATTCACCAGAGCCAGAGCAGGGAACAGAACAGGCAGACAGATGAAATACACTGCTGAGGGGAGCAGTGGGTGCGGCAGGAGAGGTCTGTGTGCCATGTGAGACCCTCACCGACTGCCGGGGATCGAACTGGCGCTGCAGAGGCTGCGGGCAGCTTCACAGCCCAGTGCTCAACCACTGTGCCACCGGGGAGGCCCTGGAAAGCTGTTTCTATGATAATATGGATATGTTATGTTTTATATAATATGTAGACATAATTTTATATATCAATATGCTTTTCCAGCCTTGAGAACAATCAATAGCAGTGTGTGGCATGGAAGTTAAGCCTAGGAATTGCTTGGTTCCCTTGCAAGCTCTATAAACTGCATTTTTTTTTCCTGGTTCAAATAGGTGTGACAATAGTTCTTAAATCCCTATATTATTGTAAGGATTAAATATGCTAAGCCCTCAAAAGATAAAACAGAGTGATAACACACAGGTACAATAGGAATCTTTACTTATCTTTGATTCCCCAAAGTCCAGTAGAACTTGTGGCATCTTGTAAAGAAGAGATTAAATATTTGTGGAGATAAAAAAATCTCTAGAATTTATGTCTTTCAAGAATCCATGTAAATTTGTTACACACGAAAGAAAATTAGGTAAGTAAAATAAGTTTCCACTCCCACCATTTCATCATTGGATGACAAAAATAAATGGTGTTCTGAATTGTTCACTGTTTTAAGTCACCTGTAAGACCAGAAATCACTTGTCCAGAGTGTCCCTGGCTTTCTCTCCTCAGACTCAACACTTCTCTCAAGGTCAAAACCTCTCAAGGTCATGAGTAACATTTCATCAGTGTTAATTATCTACTTTCAATCAGTTAGCTATGGTTATGTTAGATGTTAACATTTGAGGATCTGAGTGAAGCATGTAAAGATTTATCTATTTCCCTCAAAATAAATCTACTTCATTAAAAAAAAAACAACTAGGCCCTGTGACTTATTTAATAACTGGAAATTTGTGCTTGCTGACCCCCTTTACCCATCTCACCTACCCGCTACCCCCTAGCTTTGGCAACCACCAATCTGTCCTCTGTATCTCTGAGCTTTTAAAAAGGCATTGGGGGGGGGCTCCCCTGGTGGCGCAGCGGTTGAGTGCTGGGCTGTGAGGCTGCCCGCGGCCTCTGCAGCGCTGGTTCGATTCCCGGCCACCTGCGAGGGTCCTACATGGCGCACAGACCTCTCCTGCCACGCCCACTGCTCCCCTCAGCAGTGTATTTCGTCTGTCTGCCTGTTCTGCTCCCGGCTCTGGCTCTGGTAAATTCTCTCACCCTCCCACGCTTCTGACTGTACCCAATGCTTGTATAAATAAATAAGTCTTTAAAAAAATAAAGCATTGGGGGGCTCCCTGGTGGTGCAGTTGAGCCCAGCACTGGGGTGTCCGTGGCCTCCTCAGTGCCAGTTCGATCCCCTACCCCCGGCCTCGGAGCAACCCACATGAAGAGCAGACATCTCCTGTCTCACCTGCTGCTCCCCTCAGCAATGTATTTTGTCAGTCTGCCTGTTCTGTTCCCTGCTCTGTCTCTGGATGAATCCTCTCACTCTCCCACATATCTGGCCTGTACCCTGGTTCTTGTATAAAAATAAAATAAAAAAGCATTGGATTACACACTTAAGTGAGATCATATAGTATTTGTCTTTCTCCATCTGACTTATTTCACTTAGTATAATGACCTCAAAGTCTACTTATGATGTCACAGATGGCAAGAGTTTATTCCTTTTTAATGGCTGAATAATATTCCATTATTTAGATATATTATATATGTATACACACACAGATATGTTCCACAACTTCTTTATTCATCCATCGATGGACATTTAAGTTGTTTTCAAATCTTGGCTGTTATAAATAATACTGACATGACATCAAGAGGTGGGGTGCATATGTATTTTCATATTAGTGTTTTTGTTTTCTTTGGATAAATATCTAGATGTGGAATGGCTGGAACTTATGGCATTTCATTCTAATTTTACTTTTTTTGAGGAATCTCCATAACTCTTTCCCATGGGTCTCACCAATAGTGTACAAGGGTTCCTTTTTCTCCACATCCCCACACTCATTATTTCTGGTCTCTGATAATAATTGTAACAGGTATGAGATAAGATAGCTCATTGTGGTTTTAATTTGCATTTCCCTTGTGATTAGTGACGGCCGTATAGCTGGTCATATGTTTGTCTTCTTTGGAAATAGGTCAACTCAGATCCTCTACCCATTTTGAGTTGGGTAAGCTGATTTTATATTTGGATATTAACTTTTATTAAGATATATGATTTCCCAATATTCTCTTCCATTCGGTAGGTTGCCCTTTCATTTTGTTGATGATTTCCTTTGCTGTGCAGAAGTTTAATGTAGTTGATGATTTCCTTTGCTGTGCAGAAGTTTAATGTAGTTTCAGATACTTATTTTTGCTTTTTACTGTTCAGTATGATGTGAGCTGTGCATTTGTCATATGTGACCTTTATTATATTGAGGTAGATGCCCTTCATGCCCACTTTTTTGATGATTTTTATTATCAATGAATATTGAATTTTGTCAGAATGCTTTTTCTGCATCCATGGAGATGAACATATGCTTTTTATCCTTCATTATGCTAATTGGAATGTACCTTGTGAATTAATTTTCAATGTTGAACCATCCTTGCACTCGTGGAAGAAATCTCACTTGATTGTGTTATAGCATCCTGTCAATGGATTGTTGAATTCAGTTTGCTAATATTTTGTTGAGGAATTTTCTATCTGTAGAGGGTTTGCATCTACCTCATTCTCTTTAATGGCTAAATAGTCTTTCACTATATGATGAATCATAACTCAACCAAATCCCTTATTAGTGGATATTTGTGTTGCTTCCAGTTATATGCTTTTTTAAATGGCAAAATAAATATTTATGTACTTAAATGCTCATACACCTGTAAGTTGGTACCTTAGACAGAACTGCAGAGTAGAAGGATTTGTATCTTTTGCTAAATATTGCTGTATTGCTCTCTAAAATGTGAGTATCATATGTCACTTAACATTTGTGTCAACAGCAGACCACAAGTACAATGGTGTTCCCCATAGGCTAGTCCATGGAGACTTTGTGTGTAGGCTATGTCATCTAGGTTTGCATAATTACACTCTACAACATTCAAATGGTGCAAAATCACCAAATAACACTTTTCTCAGAATGTAACCCCATTGTGTTAGGAGATGCATGACTGTGGTATATAAGATGGTACAGAAGAATGGAAATAGCTAATTCTTATAAACAACTAAGTTCCCTTCATAGATTATTTCATCAAACAACCACAGTGTAATGGGTGAGCGCATGGTCTGTCAGTCAGGCTGTGTGACTACCAGTCTTAATGCTTTGATTTCCTATCTGTATGATTAAGGGCATATGGCTAAGCCTGTATTTCTAAAATGAGGATGATAGTGATGGTGCTTCTTTGTATTGGTTATCAGTTCTGTGTAACACATTATTCCAAAACTTAGTGACTTGAAATAACACATATTTATTATCTTATAATTTCGATGGGTTAAGAATCTGGGTGCAGTTTAGCAGGGTCTACAGTCATGGTAGGCTTTACTGAAGGAGGAGCTCCTTTGCAGTCACTCACATGGCTATGCACAGGCCTTGCATCTTCCCTGGCTGGGGACATCAGTTTTTTGGTATTTGCATAGGGCAACCTCCAACATGGCAGCTATTTTTCCTCAGAATGAATGAGCAAGAGGCAGAACCCAATAAGGAAGCTAGTATTTATGAACCCTAATGCCAGCACTCTGCCATATTCTGGTCATTAGAAGCAAGTCACTAAATGCAGCCCACATTTAGGGTAGAATATCATCAGGCAGAGGTCCTTGGGGCCATTTTAGAGTCTGCCTACTACTCTCCTCATAAAAGTGTTGTGGGCTTAAAATAAGTTAATGCACGTAAAAGAAAACGAAAGTGTCTGAGTCTAAGTAAACACACTTAAGAAGTTCTTTGTTATCATTAGTATTCATTGCTCACAGCATTCTATTTTCCTGTTTCAGGCAGGATCACAGCAAGAACCTAAGAATGGTAAAGGTCAATTGTGTGGTGATGGGTGGAAACTACCTTTTGGTAGTGATTGAAATGTATTGTTTACAGATATAGAATTACAGCTCTATGCACCACAAACTTATATAAGGTTATAAATTGTTGTCTCAATAAACATTTATTTAAAAAAAAAAAAAACCCAAAAATGACATTAACATCAAAGCTTTGGCTGTTTGAACACTATAGCAGGCAGTTCCTTTAAGAAACAGAAATCTCAAATGACATAGGAAAGCTTAATAAAGACTTATTTAAAAAGTTATTTAGGAAAAGGAACACAGGATGGTGCCTTGCTCCAGGGATGCAGAGTTCACTTTTTATTGTGGCAAATTGATATTTATTTTTAAAAATGCTTTACAAAGATGCTGTTAAAACATGATTGATCTGGTAGACAACCCTTTAAAGGGTGACAACGCAGGGAGCCATTGCTACCCCTCAGCCTAAAGGGGAGGAATATTCACCAGCACCAGGAGAGGGTAGCTTCAGTGGGAGGGGAGCACCGCTGGCAGGAGTCGGGACCTTCAGAAGAATCATGCCAAGTCATGGTGACCCAGTGGGTGAGACTAGAGGAGTAAGTCTCCCTATTCCTTCTGCCAGCGTCATTCATCATGTGAACCCAGGCAGGAGCCAGAGGACAAGGGACTCACCATGCTGTCCATACAGGCCAGTCCCCCAGGACGGGAGCTGGAGAACAGTGACAGTAGACTGGAGGAGTGAATGGAAATATGCAGCGTGGGCTGACACAGCTACCCAATAACTGGATGTTTCCTGGGGACATGGCACATAAAAGATTTTCTTTATATAAAAGAGGACCTGAAAGGCAGTTCATCCCGAGTTTCCAGCAGAGGGGTCAGGGAAGGGTTGTGGTGGGGAGCACAATTTCAAAAGAGTTTGATGAAATTGTTGGCTTATGGTACCCCTGTAGGAGCTTCCACATGGGCCAGTGAGGAAGTTTCTGAGATTTAAACTCATAGCTGGCAGGCAGATCCTGAGTGCTTGGGGGAGGTGATGAGGGCTGCAGGTCTTATTTATCTAAGGGAATGGACTTTTTAAAAAAAAGATTTATTTATTTATGCATACAAAAACTGGGGGTACAGGCCAGAGGTGTGGGGGCTGAGAGAATTCACCAGAGACAGAGTGGGAAACAGAAACAGAACAGGTGGATTGACGGAAATACACTGCTAAGGAGAGCAGCAGGCAAGTCAGGAGAGGTCTGCTGTGCCATGTGGGTCACCTCTCTAGCTGAGGATCAAACTTATGCTGTAGTAGCTGTGGATTGCTTCCTAGTGTTGATTCTTAACCCCTTGTGCATCAGGAAGGCCCTCTGGGGAATGGACTTAAACATGAAAGGTGTTTGTTCTCATGGACCTGCAAAAGCCTTGGAGTCTTCCAAGGCCACATTTGGGGCCACATTTCAGAGCTCACTGTCAGAGAGAAAGCAATGCAGCTGGAGGGCCCAAGAAGTGGGATCTCAACACATGGGATGGACCCCAGGATCCAATCCAGGTGGGCCTTTCCTTTCCCGACCTCTGCATTCAGAGGGAGCCGGGGTGGAAGTCGACTTTTCAGAAAAGTTGCTTTCCTGCTTTATACTTGCTGAATTGGGGACTCTGGAAGTGGGGAGGGAAGGCAAAATCCACTTTTTTTTTTTGTGGGACCCTTGCCGGTGGCCGGGGAACAAACAGGCGCTGCAGAGGCTGCGGGCAGCCTCGCAGCACAGCGCTCAACCGCTGTGCCACCAGGGGAGGCCCCGAATCCACTTTTTTATTGGGGCTAATTGATATTTATTTTTAAAATGTTTTATGAAGATGCTGTTAAAACGTGATTGATCTGGTAGACAAACCTTTAAAAGGTGACAAGGGCACTGGCTAAAATATCCCAGGAATATTTTGAAAAATGATAGTGTGTTATGGACCCAGGACAGTAATGAACTAACCCTTCTGCAGTAAGGTTTTAGAGAGTACAAAAGCTAAACAGCTACTAAAATATAAAATGTCAAAATAACAATAATAAAATCCATATATAGTGGACTCTATGAGATGGGGGAGACTATGAAAAATTTGTAATTTGAAAAGGTTTGTTTATCTGTGTTGAAGTCATTAAAGATGTTACTGAGTTTAGCACTTTTTAAAACTTCAAATATGCACTCTCTTCTGCAAAAAGGCAAGTGTTCTAAACTTGCTGGATGTTTTTGTGATGATAAATCGCTGCTAGCAGTGTGCTACCTGTCTGATAGTTTAGAAAAGAATAACTTCTCTTAATTATCATTTTAATGTAAAGTAACAATTTTACAATGAGAGAAAAAAAGTCTTTGAAAATATTTTGAAGACAGGTGTTTAGAAATGGTTCCATCATCCTGTGTTTTGTTTAAAACAATTTTATTATCTATAAAACTCCTTATACCTATGTAAGTCTACCTTGTCTTATTTTTCTTTGCTTTATTGTTGTTCACAGATACTGGGTTTTGCCCACAAATTGAAGGTTTGCATTGAGCAAGTCTTTCTGGTCATTGTTTTGAACAGCCTGTGCTCGCTCGGTATCTCTGTCATAGTCCCTTATGGTACGGACGTTGATTCTTTTAGACATGATGCTGTAACACACTTGATAGACTATAGTATAGTATAAACATCAGTTTTTGTTTTTTGTTTTAATAATTGCAAAGTTTTTTTTTTTTTTTTAAAGATTGATTTATTTATAAAAGCACTGGGATACAGGTCAGAGGTGCGGGAGGGTGAGAGAATTCACCAGAGCCAGAGTAGGGAGCAGAGCAGGCAGAAGGACCGAAGTACACTGCTGAGGGGAGCAGCAGGCGCGACAGGAGAAGTCTGCTGTGCCATGTGGGCATCTCCCTGGCTGGCCGGGAATTGAACCGGCTCTGCATAGGCTACAGACAGCTTCACAGCACTGCGCTCAACCCGCTATTCCACTGGGGAGGCCCTAAACATCAGTTTTATAAGCACTAGGAAATTTTAAAAATCATGGTACTCACTTCATTGCAATAGCTGTTGTATTGCAGCGGTCTGGGATCAAATCCATAGTATCTCTAAGGTAGTATGCCTGCATATTTAAGAAACTTGGAGAATTTTGAATTTAATTAAAACTTTTTCGTAGTATTTTAGAAGAGAGGGCTTAAAGGGCATCTGAGCCCTTTGTTAAAGTTATAAAATGCACAAGCTTGTAAGAATAAATGTTTTGCTTCAGGAAAGAGTGAACTCTACCCATTGAGTGTTAATAAATACCTTTACATAGTTGGTGAACATGATTGACAAAATTATTAAAGTTTCTAAGCATGCCCATTGCTGCCCTTCCCCATCTGGAGTCACTAACCTTTGTGAGGCCTCTCTGCTATGCAAGATCCATGGTTCAGAAGCAAGTAATGGACCTTGAAGTCCAGTTTTACCACAAAGGGTCAAAACGTGGTTTGTTTGTTTCTTTGTTTGTTTTTTTAAATAAAGCAATAAATAGTGACTGCCAGGGCCTGGGGGGAGGGAGGTCAATGAAATTTTTCTGTATGATCCTAGATCCTGTAACAAGGGGATTCATGTTATTATATACCTATCAAAACCCATAGCATATACAACAGAAATAGTGAGCCCTACTGTAAACTCTGGGCTTAGTTAATAATAATGTATCAATGTTGGCTCATCAGTGATATTAGGGTACCAAACTACTAAGACAATAGGGAAACTGGGGAGGGAAGATTGTTGAGAGAATATGTGGGAACTCTTTGTACTTTCTGCTCAGTTTTCCTATAAACCTAAAACTGTCTCCCCAAGTAAAATCTGTAATTTAAAAAACAATTTTAAGGGAAACCTATTTATTTATAGTTCTTATAGAAAGAATATTGTCATTGCATTTTTTCAGAACGAACATTTCTTTAGAATCAGTAAAAAACACTTTTAAACTATTATCTTTAATTCATCTGCTTTAATTTTGATTTTTATGTATGTTTAATAATATACATAGTGGAATGTTAGAATAATATGTGATTATAATCTATAAGTGAATCAAAATCAGTCTATGGGGGGTTACATACTCAAAAAATTTTATTGTAACTGAGCACATTCAATGCATTTAGATGCCTCTAGGTGAATGCTTTCCTACAGAGAAGGTAGACATCATAAGGTTCAGTGAATCCCTGAAGTAGCTTGATAAGCATGGGTGGAAGGTGATGCTGGAATAAGAATTACTGACACTGCCCCCTTGGGGGCAGAGGCAGTGCCATTCAGGCAGCTTGAAGTGGAGGGGTCTGAAGAGCAGCAGTGTGATTAGCGACTGAGGTGCTTGACTTACATGGAGAAGTAAAAGAACTGGAATTCTTGAACTGACCACGTGACAGACAGGCCAGGGAGGTAGGGGTGCAGTATCCAAAGAGCCAGGTCCTCTGGCAGCGAGGAGAAAAATTTGGCTTAAATGGGCTGTAACTAAATGAAGTAAGTAATGTTGGGCCTGGGGAGGCACAGCAAGGCTTTAAAGTGGATTTGGTCAGCAGGCTCAGTTCTGGGAACAAGGTTGTTGTGGCAGGTGTGGCCTGACAGCACCTGCAATCCCCAGCTTGGTATCAAGGGTCACAGCAAGATAAGCCTGCAAAGGATGGGAGGCACTTCAGCAGCCATTGGGGCATTTGGGGCCAGTGAGACCTGTTGGGTCAGTGGGGCTAGCCTGGGAAGAAGAAAGGAAGCAGTTTTGTTACTCATCACAGCATCAAAAATAGGAGATAAAATAGCCACTTCCTGGTCTGGTGCACCAATTAAGAGAAAACACCAAATGTAGCCTCTCTTCTGAGTGACTCTGAGAGTGTCCCATCAGGTGCAATGGATATAGAACTTTCTCTGTGCAGTACTACACAAAACACCAACTGTGTAAAGCAGATGAAGGCGGATCTGCCCTTCTGGAAGAACAGTGAGGGCTGCGGGCTGGAACCCAGATGTGTTTCAGTGCTCGACCCAGAAGCATGATGTGAGAAACTGTCTGGGGAAGCAAGTCAACTTTGAGGATCTTGCTTTGCATCTTATGCCCCAAAGTATAGAACTGCTTCCATGCATCTGAGTTGTTTCATGTCTCTGTGCTTTTTTTTTTTTTTAATAGAGGCATGTTTTATTTATTTATTTGTTTGTTTGTTTGTTTTGTTTATACATGCACTGGGTACAGTCAGAAGCGCGGGAGGGTGAGAGAATTCACCAGAGCCAGAGCAGGGAGCAGAGCAGGCAGAAGGAGCGAAGTACACTGCTGAGGGGAGCAGCGGGCGGCAGGATAGGTCTTCGCGCCATGTGGGACCCTCCTCAGGTGGCCGGGGAGCAGCCAGGGATCAGGCCGCGGGCAGCTTTGCAACCCAGCGCTCAACCGCTGCGCCACCGGGGAGGCCCTCTCTGTGCTTTTTCTAATGGTGTTCCTTTTGCTTAGAATGCTTTTCCCTCGGATTACCTCTGTTCATTTTTCCATCAGATTGTTTGAGGGTTTTGGTGTTGAGTTTTTAATGAGTTCTTTATATATTTTTATATATATAATTTTTTTGTATATTTATTATATAATTTATACATAATTTATTAGATACAATAATATAATAATATATGTTATTAAATTATATATTATATATATTTATCACTTGCTGGATTGTGATTTGCAAATATCTTTTCCCATTCAGAAGGGTGTCTTCAATTTGATGGTAGTTTTTTTATGGCATGAAGAAGCTGTTTGGTTTGATGTACTCCCATTTGTTTATTTTTGCTTTTGTTTCCTTTCCCTTTGGAGTCAAATCCTCAAAGACATCTCTGAGGCTAATGTTGAGGAATATATTGCCTGTGTTTTCTCCTATGTATTTTATGGCTTCAGGTCTTACGTGCAAGTCTTTAATCCATTTTGAATTAATTTTTGTGTGTGGTGTGAGATAGTTGACCCAGTTTTCAGAACGTACCTGTGATGTCATGGCCTCTGATAAGCCTTCTGGGCTCCCATTGGGTGCCCTAGATGTGCTGACATCTGAGAAGTTACCTCTGGGGGAGATTCTTTCTATATATGTCACCTCTCCCCCTAGGCTATAAGCTCCCAAGGGCAGGAATCTTTTGAACCTCTGAGACCTCCATTCCCATTCCCAGCACCTGGCATTATCAATGCTATTGTTTAAATATTATCAGTCATCACTTAGAATGAAAGGATTCTTTCTGGAAAGCAAGTTTGAGATAAGAAAAGAGGAGTGTGCTATAAAAGAGAGAGTGGCACAATACCTGGGAGAAGGGGAAGAGGAACTGAGAAATGAAGAGCTGGTACAGTAAGCAACCTGTCTGTGGAGTTTGCATGGAGTCTCTGTAAGTTCACATCAGATCTTGGGCTCAACCGGCCTGGCCCACTGCCAACGTGGACTGCATTAGTAATATGTGACTCTGGGAAGAGGCTCTCCAGGCTGTAGTAGAGGGGCCTCTCCAGGAGCTCTGGAGGCTTCTGATTACTTCCCTGAGACCCTGCAGGCCTCCAGGGATTCTAACCAGGATAGTGGACTTTAAAAAGGGAGACAGCTGCACTCAGGAAGTTAGTACAAGTCCCTGATGTATTGGATAAGGACTCCTTTGGATCTGTCTGCAGGAAGAGATCTCTTACTGGAATAGTTTGCTCGTGGTTAGGGAGGGAGAGATGGTAAAAGCATTGGATTTTGCATTATGAGAACCAGATGGATTCCAGGCCTTGCTTTGAAAGGCTGCACATGCTCCTCCTTTGTATTCTCCACACAAAAAAACTAAGCTAGCAGAACCAATGGGACCCGCTCTGTCACTTGCTGTCTTTGTAACGTGGAGCAAGTTTGCAAAACTCTGTGGACCTCAGTTTCCTCATGTGCAAAATGGGGACAGTAATTGTATCCTGCTTCATTTAATGAATGAGATACTCCATGTAATTAATGAGATATTCTGTGTAAGATACTCCCTTAATACAGGGCTGGTATAGAGTAAGGAAGCACTCAATAAAACTTAACTAAAATCATTACTGCTAGCACAGGGAGCCATTTAGAAAAACTTAAAGAGTATAAAAACTACCTGTATTGAAATGCTAGCCTATGTTCCCTGGGCTAATGAAAGCAGAGTTTGAGAAGTAGTTTGATGACAAATTGAGGAGGATGGCAGATTAGTGTCTGAAAGACCACTGTCCTGCTTTTGGGCAGACAGCAGGGGTATTTATCCAGAGTTACAAGGAAGTAAAAAAGGCGGGAGCATGGGCAAGGCTCAGTATGTCCATCCTTGTGACATAAGCGTCTGGAGATGTTGGGGAGATTTAGGTTGGTACCAGCTTGCGTTCGCTATCACCTGGTTGTCAGAAATTCCGATGTTATCTTCTTAGCATGTTTTTTTTCCATGGAATGTAAGAAAACAAGGTTGTTAAGCCTAGAGAGTAAATGAAGATAGGAATGCTTATGTCTTCATTGCTGTATCATACCCAGAGGCAAGATAACATGGGAAAGCCTTGCAACTCAAAAGAGTGCCCCATGGGTCAGCAGCACCAGCACAACATGGGGGCTTCTTAGCAATGCAGTCTGGGGCCCAAGGCAGATCTTTGGTGTCTGTGGGTAAACAAGATCCCCAGTGATTCCTGTGCATGCTAAAGTTCAGGAAGTGCTAACGTATAAATGCTGACACATCCATCACATACTGTGTTACATCACTTTGGGCAAGTTCCCTAACCTCACTGTGCTCCGTCATCTGCATCACGGGGTGTGTGTATGGGGGAGGGGTGTACACATCACCCTGCATCACGGGGTGTGTGTGTGGGGGAGGGGGCTACACTTAACCTGCACTTGGTAAATGCCATCCAGCATTCACGCTCTGTTTTCTAGCCCACTGGGACCCTCACAGAGCCTTGCACGGGGGCGCATGCTTCAACTGGAGGCAAAATGCCAGGTTCACACTCACTCCCTCACCTGCTCCTCACCTGGAGTGAGATCTGACTGTTCCAAGTCTGTTTCCTGGCTGTTAAAATGGCAACGATGTCTGTGACCTGCTATGGGGGGGTGCTCAAGGCATTAAGCAAGAAGTGAGGCTGCTGGGCAGGCCAAGGCTGGGGTGGGCAGGGGGCTGTTTCTCCATGAAAGTGTGTATTCATTAGGGGAGGCCCTGTTCCCAGAAGCCTCTTGCTGCCCAGCCAACAGGTGCAGGTACTGCCTAGTCTAGAACTGGGGCAGCAGGGAGGCCAGAATCCAAACCCTTAAGACAAAGGAGGGAGAGATGGCAGCTGCGCCAGATGGGGAAAGTGCCTGACTGCTCCCAGGTGACTCTCCTGATACCCCTAAGTTGTGTGAAGGCTGAGCCTCCTCTATCTAGCTCAGCAGAAAGTTTTTGTAGTGAGCTAGATACTGTCCCAGCACTCGGCGACTCATGCTCTAGGTGCACTATGTGGATAATGAAAGAATACTCCAGTTATAAACACCATGGCAAAGGGCAGGTCCTTCCGGGGCCTGTCTTTCTTGGGCCTGCTAATATCCTTTGGGCTGAAGGAAAGACAACTCTATTTGCCCACTCTCATGGTGGCCCCTGACACCCTGTGCTTAGTTCCCCACTGTGCCTCTGGTGTGTCCACGGAAAGCATGTCCCTTTAAGGCAGGAACGGACTTCCCAGAGGCCAGCTGGTTTTTCTCTGAGATAAGTGGAACACCTTTCACCCACTGCAGACAAATTTGAAAAGGGGGGTGGGGTCCATTGCTTGGAAAAGAATCTTGCACACTGACAGCAGGCTCAGGTTTGATTGCAAGTCCAGAAGGGATCAGGACTAGTCCAGGGGGTGAGCCCCTCTGGATGTTGGGGACTTCTGTCCATACAGTTTCAGGGCCTCCCTCCTAGGAGGGTGTGTGCACGCGCGCACCGGGAAGGGCATTCAGAGGGCCGGAAATCCCAGCCCTGCTTCCTCTGTGACGTTAAACTATTTCTCCTGAAAATCGATTGCCTTGTCTGCAAGGAGAGGATAATAAAACCTCCCTGCCGAGGGTTGCGTCATCAGTATATGAACGAACACTTGAGAGCATGGAGGGCGCCCTGTACATAATTCACCAGGACTGCTGCCCGGCCAGCCCAGGCCCGGCCCGTGCCTGTGGTCTGCGTGAAGGGACACGTGGTCGGTGCACCAGCAGTGGTGCTGTCAATATTATCCTTACATCAACTTAAGATAGGATTGCCAGGTTCAGCCAGGAAACATGAGAACATTGCATAGAATGAACTAACTCTAAAAAAAAAAAAAAAGAAAGAAAAAAAAAAAGATTTTCACTGCTTCATCTTGTTAGGAGCACCTGGCCTCGGGAACTCAAGTTATAAAAGGTGCTGCCATGAAAGGGGTGATCTCCGGGAAATGAAAGGGATGGCCTTGGTTTTTCTCTCCAGGTATCTTAGGGCTTTTTCGGAGCTGCCTTTAGAGGAGACAGGGAGGAGGAAGCCGATGAGGGTGAGGGGGTGCTGCTAGCTGATTAAGAGGTGTGGTGCTCTTGGTCTTACACCTGTCGTTAGCTCAGAGGGTTAAGTTATTTACCTGGAATGTACAGAGGAGACTAGATGTCTTTTTTTTTTTTTCAGCTCTACTATGATTTAAAAGCATTCTCTTTCCTGCTGGTGTGAGAAAAGATGGTGAGAGAAGGAGGGAGAGGAACTACTTTCACCCCGGTTCCTGAGTCTGAGAATTCCAGGTAGTGTGGCAGGAAGGCGTGGGGACTGGGAAGAGGAAGGGCGGCTCCAGGAACGCTGCCCCAGGCCTCTCTGCATTAGGCCTTTCAGAGGACACCTGCTCGTTGGTGGCGGGCGCTCCTGGGACTCTGCAGAGCTGGGAATAATTGAAAACCAAGGCTGTTGTATGTAAGTGTTGTGTATGTGTGGGGTTTTTTTTGTTTTGTTTTGTTTTTGTTTTATTAGAAGAAGGGCCCTTGGGAGAGCTGGCTTCTCAGTTGACTCTGCTAACCCCTTCACAGAGCGGCTCCTACTCTTTGGGAGGTGGTGGTGTGCTCAAGGTGATTTAAGGAGTCCTTCAGCTCTTTTCAATAGACTTCTTAACCACCATTGCCCACAGCAGTTCAAGTGTGGATAAGCTCCTGATTCCCCCCGCCCCTCCACAAACACCCCCACACGTGCATCCCCTTATCTAGGTCTGAGAGACGTGGAGAGACTTGCCTTTCTAAGCTGAGTCCTGGAATGGGAGGGGGGGAGTTCCAACTGCTGCCCCTTCCAGAAAGCAGATGGCTTGGTTGTGCCGAGATGGTTAGGTAGAACAGGATCTTTGAAAGCAGTTCAAAAACAAAAACAAAACAAAAACAAAAGCAAAGTGCATGACAAAGCTCTTACTCTGTGTTTCTCTTGTGGTCAGGAGAGGAGAGAAATGCCTCTCCCAGCAAATGGCATCCATTCCTTTGTCTGTCTTTCTCTGTGCCCCACCCCATGTAAGTCCAGCCCATAAACTCCCTACTGCCCAAACGCTTGGACCAAGCAGCTGGAGAAAGAGAGGGAGGGTGGGTAGGAGGGCACATACCTGACGCCCCCCTTCACCACCTCCCCTCCTTTGGCTTCAGGAACTTCTTTTCATCTGATCATTCCCCACTTAGGGTTGCCCTGTGCCATGTGAGAACGATCAAGAAATCACACTCCTGGGAACCGGAGCAGGAGTGGAAACCAGAGGTTGCCAAGCCCATGAGAGGGTGATCTAGTGAAATGAAGCTCTTGAATAGAGGGGAAAAGGTGGTGGAAGGTGGATGTCCGGCGTGTGTCCACATGTCCACCCTCCACTTTGCTGATCTGAGTGTGTGATCCAGCACAAGAGTGAGATGTAGTCAATAGAAAAAATTTCTTTACTCTGAGGTGATGACTTTCCTACATTTTGGTGTTAAAATTTCATTTGCTTCTTTCATAAAATGAAAGTCATACTAAATGATGGTTTGAAAGGCTGCTTATAGATAGCAAAATAAGATAGTGGCAACAACCTCATGCCAGTCCCTGAAAAAATTTAAAAGAATTATTTCACTATTGTGTGAAATACTACTCTGAGGCCCCGGATGTAGTGCCTGGGCGGCAGGCCCGGCATGACATTTGCAGTCATGACTTGGCACCCAGAGGGAACATGCCTGCATCCAGTGCCTTTTCATGGCGGACAGGAAGGGGACAGGGCAAACTCCTTCTGACACATGGATTCTAGGAGAGAGTAAATCTTACCTTCCGTCGGCATCCGTATGATACCCCAGAAAACACCATGTATTTCTCATAAATTTATGAGAAAATGCCATGTATTTGGGGAGTAACAAAACAATGGCTACATACTCCATTTTATGGAGTTGTGTGTTTGTAAGGGCAGGAAGGACATGGAGCAGGATTTCTATGATCCAGCAGACCAGGTAAAGGAGGAGGCCAGAGAGTCCTCAGTGGCTTTTGCAGGTTTTTGTTGGGATTAACCAGGTATACGGCAGGCAGAGGTGCTTTTATTGGGATTAACCAGGCATATGGCAGGCAGGGGCAGGCAGGGGCAGGCAGGCCTCCCAGCCCCCAGCAAGTCTTCACTCTATCTGGGCTCTCTGGTGCTTCTCTCTGCTTCTCTTGTGGTTCTGCTCCGTTTCGCTTCTCTACTTCTGCTGGCATCCCCGGGACGCCACCCTTAAAAAACGCCCAGTCTTAGTCCAGGTGAATCCCATCTACATACGCCCACACCCTACTCCAGGTGCCCGCCATCAGGCATGCATTCAGACCGCAGGGTTCTGTCATCTATCCTAATGGCGGGAAGGCAGAAAAGCCTGATATTTTTTATTTATCCTACAGTGTTCAAAGCAACTGAAGTACAGTTCTCTGTTAGAACCTGTTCTTAGTTAGCTGTGAAGCTCTTGCTTTCCAATTTGGTTGCATTAAATGAAATTGAACAAATGTGTTTGAATATTAACTGAACAAATGCAGAATGAGGGGATATGGAAAAGTTAAAAGTGGATCAGATAAAAGGTGGCTGCTGCCTTCAATCCAGGAGGACAATTAGACAAAAAAAAAAAAAAAAAAAAAGATCAAGGGTAATAAAGGGAAGATAGTAGGGAAAGGGTTGAAATGGCTCAGTTAGGGTGGGGGTTAGGGGTGCGGGAAGAAGATGGGGTGATTTAGAGAAGACAACAGAGGTCACAATTGACAGGGGACCAAGAAATGCACTATGAGAAGGGCAGATGGACTAGATTATGTGAGCAATTTGGGGACAACTGTCTAATCATCCTGGAATCCCTACTTCCCTGCACCCAGTAGGTGCTCAATAAATATTTGAATAATTAAATAAATACTAACAATAGAGGTACTAGTTGAAATAATTGCTAAGCATTGTGTTTCTCTTGTACTTAAACTTTAAGTTCTTTGTTTAAGCAAGTTGTATGTATGAAAGAATACTTTCCCGTTTTAATACAGTGGCTGCAGTACTAATATTTCAACACAAGAGGGAGCTGCTGTCTAGATTATGTAAAATAACATTTCTCTAGGTTTACTCATTTCTTCTGAATCTACTGTATAGCTTATGATGCCTTCTAATTATCCTCCCAAAATAGCCGACGAACCAGAACTATCCCATCACAATACAAAAAAATGATTATTGTATCATATTGGTGATGCAAAATTTCTAAAAGGGACCTCTCCTACGTTACATGACTGGTAGTAAAAAGGGTACAATTTAAAACATTTTGTGAGTGGATACCCTAGTCCAGGCTGGAGAGTTGTTCAGAGTCCTATATAAACTCAGAGTTTCCCAGTACTAGAAGCTCTGCTTATAAAAATGCCTCTGGGCCTCATATACGGGTAGCAAGAGGGAGATAACAGCTGTTTTTAAGTACCCAGGGTTTTGAGAGCTGTTGACTGAGTCCAGGCCTTCAAATTTGGATCTATATTTTGTAAAATTTGCAGGGAATAGACTATGAAGGAGTCGAAATTCAGGTGTATTCAATAAAAACACCTGATATTTATAGTAATCAGAGTTTAGGGGGTAATTAGCAAGTAATTAGATGGTTTTAAAGGATTTCTTGCTTTACTAAAGGTTTCTCAACAGAATTTTTCTCATAGCAAAGTTCTTAGTACTGCACATTTAAACAAATATGAATTTCCAAATTCGAATCTCTTTTTTACACACTGTTTTTCAGAGACACTATTTCTACTAAATGTTTATTGTGAGCCTCTAAATACATCCTCCCTGTATGTTGCAGCCTATAGACAATTTAAATATGGAAGATGGTGTTACTAAGGTAAACACAAACCAGTGTGCTTTTAGTCACCTGAGAATGAAATGAAATGAAGCATAGGAAGATCTTAAAGTGAAAGAACATTTGCCCAGAGCACCACCAAAGTTTAACATGTTAAGAAATCTGTATTTCAAAAAATATATATATCAAGGGAAAAATAATAAATCTGTCTTTCATCTTAAAGAAAATCCGTTTTGTCTTCCCAGAATGATTTCATTATTTATGATTCTTTTCAAAACAATATGAGTCACCAGCTTTCTGCTCTCACCGGGGGTCAGACTCTCCCAGGGCAGATAGCTTCCATCTGTGCCACCTTCTACCTCTACTGCTGTTTCAAGATGTTCACTTCCTGAGGGCAAAGACCAGACATTCTGGATTTTTTTTTTGAGATTTATTTATTTATTTTATACAAGAACTGGGGTACAGGTCAGAAGCACGGGAGGGTGAGAGAATTCACCAGAGCCGGTGCGGGGAGCAGAACATGCAGACGGAGCAAAGGCACTGCTGAGGGGAGCAGCAGGCGAGGCAGGAGAGGTCTGTTGCACCATGTGGGGTTCTCCCTGGCTGGCGGGGAATCAAACCGGTACTGCAGAGGCTGCCGACATCTTCACAGCACGGTGCTCAACCACTGCGCCACCGGGGAGGCCCACATTCTGGATTTTTGTGTCACCTGCAGAGACTAATCCACAGTCAGTGATGGGCCCTTTATTCTAGTTTTGAAAAAAAAAAAAAAAACACAGCCAAGGGTGACTAATACATAAACAAAGGAGGAAGAAATGGGGCTCTTACTGTTTCAGGGTTGTGTGTTTGGCCTGTTCCTGGCAGGCTAGCAATTAGATCTTAGTGCTCTGGCCAGAGGTGCAGGGGTGGTGGGGAGTTGAGACTCAGGCTCAGACTTCTCATTCCAGCTCTTGCTGCTTTGGCCTTGAGCAGGATTCCTGACCTTTCATTTCCCTTCATCAGTTATGGTGGGGTGCTGATGGTGATGAGAAGACTTACTGTGGATACTTTATTATGTATTTATAAAGTTCTCAAAACAGTGTCTGACACATGGTAAATACAACCTGTGATTATAAAATAGAATCAAATAGTGAGAAGTAGTCTAAGTATATTTTGATTCATTAAAAGCTAAAGAAAGCTTTCTTAAAAAAATAAGAGTAGGCATGATGAATATGTTCTGGAGTTATGGACAGACAGACCTCATTTTATTGATTCACTTCTTTGCACAGATGTTTTCTACAAATGGGTGGTGTGTGGTGGCCTTGCTCAACTGTATCTGTTGGCGCTGTTTTCCAGACAGCCTGTCCTCCCATCTTGTCTCTGTACATTGTGTTTTTAGACATCATGCTCTTGTATTACAGTGTAGTGCACTTAGTAGACTAAGTGATAGTGTAAACATAACTTTTATGTGCATTGGGAAACCAGATCACTTGTGTGACTTGCTTTGTCGGGAACTCTGCTTCATTGAAGCAGTCTGAACTGGAACCCTGCCATCGCCGAGATGAGCCTGCGTGGCCTGTGAATATGCTGAGAACTACTAAACTAGATGCTTTTTTTTTTTTTTTGCATAGAAGAACTGGGGTGTAGGCCAAGGGTGCGGGAAGTGAGAGGATTCACCAGAGACAGAGTGGGGAGCAGCAGGTGAGAAAGGAGAGGTCTGCTGCACTATATGTGGGTTAGCTCCCTGGCTGGGGATCGAACCAAGGCCAAAGGGGGTAGTGCTGAGACTTAACCCCTAGGCCACCGGGGAGGCCCCTTAAACTAAATTCTTTCAAATGGTGAATTTTGAAATAGAATGTAGAAAAATGCAACTCAACATCTGTTTGTAGACATGTATCAGGTCCTCACCAGCTCTGCTGGGTTTGGTGGATTTAATCAAAGAAGTTTAGGACTGCTCTTTACCCTGGAGGCTGTTATGTAAGGACCACTTTCCCCAGGGCTCTGGAGAAATCATTCCTCTGCCTTTTTTTTGTTGTTGTTAACTGAGAACCAGAAGGGTTGAGTAACTTGCCCATGTCCCCACAGGAGGTATAGGTAGCAAAGAACTCACCTGACTTCTCCAATTAGGGACAGCTTGTTAAGGATAGACGATTTGCCTCCATAAAGTGATTAGTGATCCCAGGAGATCATTGAGCCCCACATCTGTGACCAAGAAAGCTTTTCTGGGGGCCAGGTCTTTGTAAGTGGTCTTTAAGATGGAAGGTTTTAGGTCTGCAGCGGGAGATGTCTTTGGAGGTGTGTAAAAAGTGCTTACACACTTTTTTTCCCCCCCTAGAATTATGCTTAATCTAGGTTGAAAAAGCCTACTGGTGCGCATATTAACAAATGTGGCTGTATAAGAAACTCCCTCTGACACCGCGGAAGCCATGGGCATTTGTTTTGGCCAATTATGCCAAGGCAGGGTGCTAATTAGAGAATGAGGGGAATCTAAATTCAGGTTATGTGCCCCTCCATTTGCTTCTCTCTCCATTTCTTCAATAAATATTTTTAGGACCTTCCTGACTAGCACTTGAGAATATAAACACAAGTTAATTACAATCTTTGCAGGGAAGATTTTAAGCTAGGTGAAAAATTTCTGGTGAAAAAAAAATCTACTCTTAGCAGGACCTTCCCCGGCTGATAGAGGAGTAGAAAGGGCTCAGGGAAAGGTGCCCTGAGCAGGTTTTCTGATCCGGCAGACCGGGTAAAGGAGGAGTCGTGGAGCCCTCAGTGGCTTTTGCAGGTCTTTTATTTAGATTCACCAGGCATATGGCAGGCAGGGGTGCTGGGGGGCCGGGAGGCTGGCAGGCCTCCCAGCCCCCAGCAAATCCTCGCTCTATCTGGGCTCTCTCGGCTTCTGCTCGTTCTTGGCTTCTGCTGGCGTCCCCGTGACGCCGCCCTTATAAACTCAGTCTCTCAGCCCAGGTGTACCCACTTCAGGTGCGGCCATCAGGCATGCATTCAGGACCACAGGGTTCCCTCGTCTATCCCAATGGCGGGAGGGCAGAAAAGCCAGACACTTTTACCTTACCCTACATGCCCCTAGGGCAGAGAAGAGACCTGGACACCCCCTCCTCAGTCTGCTCGCTGCTGTCTTCTCATTGTAGGCTTCCTTGTTGGGAGGTGGGTTTAAAATGGGTGTTTAAAGTTTCATATGGGAGGTTTCCCTGCTCTGTCATTCCAAACTGACTTTCTCAGGGAAAAACGTCGGTAGTTGGTTCAAGGAATAAGCGGGACACTTTTTGGATTTCTCTCAGGAGAAAAGTGGCCCCATTATCTTTCTTTCCTTCTTTTTTTAAATTTATTTTTATTTTCTTACATCATTGTTGGTTTTGTACAGTATTTGATTTCTCCCCTCAGGTGCAGTCCCTGTAGTTCTCCCACTACCATATCACCCGGGAAACCATCACTGTCGTCCCTTGTGCTCTTCGCTTCCCCATCTTGACTCCTCTCCCTCCTCCTCCCCTGCTGTATGCCATAGACCTATGGGCAGCTTGCTAGTTTTGTCTTTTTCCTGGTCCTTTGTTTGATTTCCCTATATTCCCCTATTAGTGAAACCAACCGATTATTTCTTTTTCCTTCTGACTAATTTTGCTTAGCATACTCCCTTCCAGCTCTATCCATGTTGCTGCAAATGGCATCAGGTTATCTTTTTGATTGCTGAGTAGTATTCCATTGTGTATATATGCCACATCTTCTTGAGCCATTCATCTGTTTTGGAAACTGGCCTCATTTTCATCCAGTCTTCTCTCTCAGAGGCCATTTTCAAGGAGAAGAAAGGAGCAATTTGTGATTTAAAATGCAGTAACAGTTTATATTGTGGTTTTAAAAAAGTACATAAGGTAAAAATCTAGCATTTTAACCATTTTAAGGTATAATAATCACTACTCTCTATTTCAAGAACTTTGTCATCATCCCAGACTGAAACTCTACTCATGAAGCAAGGATTAACGTTTCCCCGCAGCTGCTTGTAACCACTATTCTATATTTCTATGAATCTGACTACTCTAGGCACTTCATGAAGTGGACTCACATGATATTTGCATTTAGTTTTATTTCACCTAGCATTTTTTTTCAAGGCTCACCTATGTTGAGGCATGTATCAGAATTCCATTCCTTTTTAGGGCTGAGTAATATTCCATATGGATATAACTTGTTTTGTTTATCTGTTGGTGGACAATTGGGTTTTTCTACCTTTTGACTATTGTGAATAATGTGCTAGGAACATTAGTATATAAGTATCTATTCAAGAACTTGGTTTCAATTCCTTTGGGCTGATACCTAGGAATGGAATTATTGAATCACATGGTGATTCTATTTATCTCTTTGGGGAACTCACAAACAGTTTTGCAAAATGTAAAACCATTTTGTGTTCTCAACGGCAATGCACAAGGGTTGTGATTTCTTCACATTCTTGCCAACAGCAACTATAGAAGAGTGTGAAATTGTCCTGAACTTGAATTTAAAGAAATCAAGTGCCATTTTTGGCATGTTCTTCCTACTCTCCTCCTTTCCTAGCTCTGCTTTTTAATACAATTTTTATTTTTGGAATAATAATTCTAGATCTATAGAAAAGTTGTTAAAGGCAGTTGTCCTAGTCTATTTGACCACTGGAACAAAATAGCCCAGACTCACATCTGTGGAGGCTGGAAATGCAAGATCAGAGTGCCAGAGTGTTGGGTTTGGTGAAGGCCCTTTTCAGGGCTGCAGAAGGCAGATTCCTTGTGCCATCACCTGTGGAAAGGTTACTCTGGCTCCCAGGAACCTTCTAGCAGGGCATGAATCTCCCTGTGAAAGCTCTGACCTCCTGACTAAGTGCCTCCCAAAGGCCCCACCTCCAAAACCTTGGGCATTAGGATTTCAGCACATGAGTTTTGGGAGGATACTAACATTCAGACTGTAGTAATAGTGTGGGGAGTTCCCATATGCCCTCCACCCAGCTTTCCTTAACATTGCCATAGCCATGGTACATTTGTCAAAACTAAGAGTTAAAATTGGTAGGCTGCTACTAAATCTATAGTAGATTCTATATGGATTTCCACTTGGGTCCTTTTCCTGTTCCAGTGTCCAGTTCAGACAGGCATTATAGCTGGCAGCTCTGTGTTTTATGGCTGGGGATGCCCCTGCCCCACCTCTCCAGCCTCTGTTACTCTTGTGCGCAGTGGGAACAGCAGCCTCCCTCTCCCACGGCACGTGAGGACCGCTGGAGACAGGAGAGGAAAAGCGTTTGGGGGGCTGTAAAGCTTCACATGCACATGAGGATTAGCTTTGAAGGCTGCTGTGTCCCTCCTTCACCAGCTGGCCTCCCCGGGGCCCACATTGGTCTTTGTGCCTCTTGCTGACTCCGGCTGCCCAAGGACATTGGCGCGAGGCTCTCCCCTCAAACTCCTGAGGAGAGGACTTCTGCTCCTGGGGCTCCAGGGGTTGACAGTGAGTGACACGGACCTCTGGCGGGCCTACTACTCCCAGTGCCCCCTGTGCGTTTGGGAAGCTCCTCCAGGTGCAGCAGCTTCAGGCTTTGCAGGAGGTCCCTGGGCTGTTGAAAGGACCACTTGAAAGCCGGTAGGCCACAGAGGAAGGAGCAACCCACAGGCTGGCTCAGGTGCTTTTCAAATCTCTCCAGGTCAGGGGAGGGGAAGAAGAGAAGGTGGAGGGTGCAGGGGTGAAGTGCCCATTCTGTTTAGGGAGACTGCAGGAGTCTTGCCAGCATGCCCACTCCTGGCTCCCTCTGGGGCTTCCTAGAAAGCTTTTCCTAGCTACCTGCAATCGTATTCCCATGTGGCATCCTGCTTAGTGCTCGTGGTGGGGGCTTAGTAGCCTGCAAAAGTTTGTCTGAGTCCTAACCCCCGGTGCCTGTGAATGAGATGTGATAAAGAAATAGGGTCTTGGCAGATGTAACTAAGCTAAATGTGATGAGGCCTGCCTGGATTTTGGGTGGGCCCTAAATCCGTTGGTCTGTCCTTATGGGAAACAGAAAAGGAGGACACAGAGAGACAGGGAGGAAGGCCGAGTGAAGACAGAAGTGAAAAACCCAAGGGAAGTGGTAGCTGCTAGAAGCTGGGCGGCAGGTGGGGGGGTGGGGGGCTGGGTGCCTTTTCCCTCAGAGCCACTGAAGGGAACTGGTCTGGCTTACCTTGATTTTTGGACTTCTGGCCTCATCTTAGTCAGCTCAGGCTGCCTACGGGAGACCATAGACTGGGTGACTTAAATAGCAGAAATGGATTTTCTCACAGTTCTGGAGAGTGAGAGTCTGCGGTGAGGGGCCAGCCAGCAGGGTTGGGTTTGGGCGAGGGTCCTATTCCTGGCTTGCAGATTGTTGCCTTTTCTCCATGTCCTCATGTGGCAGAGAGGAAGCAAGAAGAGGGGTGAGACAGGGAGGGAGGGAAAGATAGAGGAAAGAGACAGAGGGAGAGAGAGAAAGAGAGAGACAGAGAGACAGAGACAGAGAGACAAGAGAGAGGCGCGTGCGCGCAGCAAGCAGATGAAGCGCGGAGTGGGAGCTCTGGTGTCTCTTCTTAAAAGAACACTGCTCCACCCCGGAGGCCCCCTCTCCGGACCTAAGCTGACCTAATCACTTCCCAAAGGCTTGTTCAAATTCCTTCACGTTGAGGGTCAGGGTTTCAACAGACGCTCTTGGGGGGACACAAAGCAGACCTCCAGTGCTGTGAGAGATCTATGATTTTGTAAGCCAGCCAGCTGGGGGCCGTCTGTTACAGGAGGCTTGGAAATAGAGGCGCTGCCCCTGCCTGCTAACTCGAGCCCCCTCTTCACTGAGAGCCCAGCCCAAAGACTGAGGGGGTGCCGGCTGGGGAAGGCTCACACCGGGAGGAATGGTGCGGCAGTGTCTGTGCGGGCTGGGTTCCAACTCAGTGGCCCTGAGAGGGTGGGCCCTGGTGCAGAGTGGGGCTCTGGGTCATGGTGGGCACCCCAGTCTTCAGCTGTGGCATCAGCATGGGGACACAGTACTACACTCGTAGAGACTCGGCAGCACCAGCCTTCCTGGATTTCCTGCTAAGGCTTCTCAGGGCAGCCCTGACAGCCTGAGGGGCAGGATGAGCTGTGTGAACAGCCCTGCTCTGGTTGGCCTGCGGTGGCATCCACCGTGGAGAAGCAGCATCGGCAGCAGGCGCTGGGTTGGGTGCAGGGGCCTGGGCCTCCAAGGTGCTGCACAAGCCCCTGCCTGGAGCTCCCAGGGAGCCTCCAATACCTGGCTTGCTCAGGGCCTGACCATACTCCCAACACCCACTGCCCCTCTTGCCTCATCCCCTGAAGAGGAGGGTGAGGATGACAGGAGGTTGCAACTGAAGACTGGAATTATGAGGGCCACACCCCACCCCATGTGACCACCAGCCTTGAAGATGGGGAGACTGCCTGTCAGCTCCATGAGGCCCCAGCTGACTTCCACCAACTGGAGCCCTGAGCTCCGGAGCCCCTGGCAGTGGCAGCAGCACCTCATGGGTCCTGATCCCCATGTATGCTGCTGCACTGTGAGGCCCCTCCCCACCCTACCCCCTTCCCTGTGCTCAGAGGATGGGAATTCTCTCTTTTTCCTTAATTGTAAGATATATACAGCATGAAACTTACCTTCATGTTTTACTTTATTTTTAATTATGGTAAAATACATGTCACATAAAATTCATCATCTTAACAACTTTTAATTTTTTTAAAGATTTATTTATACATACAAGAGCTGGGGTGTAGGCCAGAGGTGTGTGTGGGGTGGTTGAGAGGATTTACCAGAGACAGAGTAGGGAGCAGAACAGGTGGATTGACGGAAATACACTGCTGAGGGGAGTAGCGGGCGAGACAGGAGAGGTCTGCTGCACCATGTGGGTAGCTCTCTGGCCAGGGATCTAACTTGTGCTGCAGTAGCTGTGGATAGCTTCACAGTGCTGATGCTTAACCCTTTGAGCCACCAGTGAGGCCCCTTAACCATTTTTAAATGTACAATTCAGTGACGTTAAGTACATTGACCTTGATGTGTTACTATCAGCACCACTCATCTCCAGAACTTTTTCATCTTCCTAAATGGAAACTCTGCACCCTGAGCAATAACTGACCCCCTCCCACCCCCGCCCAATCTGGGCAGCCACTGCTCTACTTTATTATTCCTGAATTTGCCTATTTTGGCTGCCTCATATCGGTGAGATCATACACTAACTTGTCCTTTGGTGCGTGGCTTACTTCACTCAGCATGATGTCTGCATGGTTGATCCCCTTGTAGCCTATGTCAGAACGCTGTTCCTCTTTTCGGCTGAATGCTGTTCCATTGTATGCCTAGATCACATTTTGCTTATCCATTGGTGACACCTGTGTTGTTTCTCTTCTTTGAACGCTGTGCATATTGCTACAGCGAACATTGATGTCCAGTGATCTGTTTAAGTCCCTGCTTTTAAACCTTGCAGGTAAATGCCTAGGAGTAGAATTGCTGGATTGTATGATGATTCTATATTTAGCTTTTTTGAAGAGACACCTTTCTATTATATGTAAAGGATTTTCTTGTTGTGTCTGTTTTCCCTTAAGTTTATTGTAATGAAAGAACTGCCGTGGGTATGTGATGGGAAATCCCAGGGAGAAGCAGATTGAAACCCCCTGTCTAGAGAGGCTGCCCAGCACTGCAGTCCACACTCTCCCCTGGTGCTGATGTGGGTCCGATGTGTTCTGATGATGCAGAGGTCATGACTGAACCCAGGGTGGCACATTTTCTAGAGTGAACTAGTGTTCTAGAGTGAACTCCATGTGGCTTAACTTTCTTTTCTACTTATTCAGAATTTTAGAAATGGTGGTAATAGGTGCACATATTTTTTACTTCATTGGTGGAACTCAAATCCATGAATGATTGAGATAAGGAGTGAGAGAGGAAGGCAGGAGTGTAATTGGGAGGGCAGAAAGGTGGTTGACACTTAGATTGAAGCTCTGGAAAACACTGATCGCAGTTCCAGGCTGACCTGGATGGAGTCAGGCGTGACTGGTGAGCAAATGAACTGACCCAGCCTGAAGTGACTTTGAACCCACATGAGGTCTGGGTTCAAATCTCACTTCTGCTTCCTAGATTGGACAATGAACTTAAAGTCTCTCACATCCAGTTTTCTCATTTGTAAAATGGGACACTGTGAGCATTATGAGAACGAATAAAGCCACACAAGTGACACAATTCCCAAGGGGCACGGTCCTTACTTGCTACAGGTTGGAACCCGATTTACCTCAAAACTTGAGCCTCAAACTCAAGTGCTATGGTGGACTGGGAAATCCTTCCTGCACCTCCCAGTTCTAAAAATCTACTTTAAAACATGTAATTTTGATGCACTTTGTCTATGGAGTTATTCTGGAGCTCACTTCTGGCTTCTATTGCTTCCTCTCCGTCCCAATCCCGGTCTTTTGTGGACTGGTAGACAGAGCTTTCCTAGTAGGTACCAAACTGGCTTTTAAGCAAAGGCTATGTTCTTTGCTTAAAGAAAAAATTAAAAAACAACATCAAACTTCAGTTTGGAAATGAATGCTTCTTGTAGTGATCCAGTTTTATTTATTACGAAGGAGTCACTCTCTAGGGATACACAGCAGGGTTGAAAAGAAAAGCAACACGAATACATTGAGGCCATAACCTGACATAAATGTAATTAATAACAAATACACAAAATTAAATGTTTGATGAGTGAACCAAGTAGATGAACCCTCCTGTCTTCACTGCCTTTCTCTGCTCTGCTTGGTCCTGGGGCAGAGGTGAGCCCAGCTTAGCTCTTGGCTCATCCTTGCTGATTTAATTCAATGAGTCGACCTGCAAACACAGCCAGGGTCCCAATGATACAGACAAGCATGAAGACTCCAAGGAGAATGTGGTCCATCACCATGGCCACATATTTCCATTCCTCTGCCGCCTGCAGGGGAGGAGAATGTTAGAAATTCCTGAAGAAGACTCACACGCATCATCTACCGGCCCTTCAATTTGTACATCTCCAAGCCCTGAACATGCTTGGCTCACATTATATTTGTTTTTTAGTTAAATTATTCACAATGTGAATTATTAGCCAGGTGCCTGCAGGCAGCCACCAAAACCCATCTGAGATAGGCAGCTCCCTCTTGAAGGCCACATGCCAATCAAGCCAGACTTCTGTACCCAGTCATCTGTCCATCTGCATTTGACCAGTGAAACCCAGAGGGCGGGTTTCAAGCCACAGTACTCACATTATTGGACTCCTGGTCCGACTTCATGGTCTCTGCGATGTACTTGACGCCCTCGATGGCACTTTTCACCTCAGGGTGTTTGATCAGAGGAGAGTGGAAGCCCATGAGTGGAGGTCCCGGTTTCCCAGAAATGTCAGAAATATCAATGTCTTCTGTAAAAATCTTTTTGTCTTGTCTTTCTCTGGATGGTCTTTTCATGGTGGAAAAGAACATGATATTTGGGATAGTCTCAATAAAAACCTAACATAAAAAAGAAATCCTTGTATGAGAATACTGTCAGCAGGCAAGCATCAAATTCTGACTTTAAATTAGCGAGGCCTCAACCTCTTTGTCCTTTAAACAAAAGGACTATGCTCGATTTTCAAAAGGATTCCTTCATGCATAGCCTGGGGCCTGTTAAATTACTATGTTAAATTACAGGGATGCTTATGTAATTCGAGCAGTTCACCACTAGAGGGAGACTGTGTGCCGCCATCAGAGTCGAAAGAAACCAATGAAGCTTAAACTTCAGGACCCTTTATAGGCACCTGCTTCTTTTAAGACCTTATGTTCTCATGATCACATGATAACCCTCCCCCCCCACACATATAAAAATATATAAGCTTCTGGTCCCATGAAACAGCTAGGCTGTTTTCTCCAATTTCTTGTTCTGAAGAAATGCAATATTGCATTTGCACCCACCAGTTCCTGCAGTTGCTAGGAATTACTAAATCTTTATAGAGACGTTGCAATCAGTTTCTTTGTCAGTTCACAACAAATTTCATTTTTCATCAATGACTCTGGACTTCGGTGTCTCTGCAATGCTTTATTTTAAAAAATGATGTATTTGAAATGTTAACACTAAAAATCAATAATATAAATATTTGAGACCAACTTCTCACTGAAACTTACTTTTTGACACTCTCATTAAGCCCTTCTCCATCTCTAGCCTTTATTTTATTCTCAGCAGGTGATTCTACCAGTGAAAAACTAAGCAGTCTGTTCACAAATTGGAAGTTATATAAACATAAATGTCCTGTCTTTTACACCATTTGAATACGAAGACAGATTTATTCATCTCCAATCAGAGATTCTTCAAGCTTGAATTTAGAGTGGGTTTTCTTGATAGTTTTTCTTTGCTCTCTGGAGAGGCTACATGAGATATTTATCCCTAGGAAGAGACCCAAAGAACTCCTCCAAATCCCTTACAACCCATCAATTTCTAAATATTCAGTGTTGGCCAGATACCGCTGACCCCATGGAAGGGGAGAGCTGTGGGTGTCCTTAAGGGATTGAATGCCCTGAGCATGTTTGCCTGGGCCTCGCGCTCTCACCTTCCGCACCCACTCGGGCATGACGTGGGTGCTGGGTGAGCGGTGGTGCGTGTTGATGACGATGACGGTGATGATGATGGAAGCGATGACAAAAACCATGGTGAACAGCATGTATTTCCCAATCAAAGGTACGGCACTGGAGGTGGAGGGGATCAGCTCCACGATGACCAGAAGGAACACGGTTAAGGACAGCAGGACAGAGATGCTCAGAGTCATCTTCTCCCCTGGACAAGAAAAAAATAGAGCAACCTACCTGTTATGGGCTGACCTGTTGCTCCCCCAAGTTTGTACGATGAAGTCCTAAACCTCAGCACCTCAGTAGCTGTGCAGTTGACCCTTGACTGCCATGGGTTTGAACTGCTGGGTCCATTTAAGCACAGACTTGTTTTATACCTGAGGGTTCTGCATCCACAGAGTCACCCCAACTTAGACTTGGGTGATTGGATCTGGTGATATGGAACCCACCAACATGAAGGGTCAGCTCAAATCATGCCCAGGTTTTCAACTACCTGTGATTGGCAATTCTAATCTCCATGCTGTTTAAAGGTCAAGTGTATTTAGAGATATTACTGTATTTAAAGCAGTAATTAAATTAAAATGAGGTCTTGTGTTGGGCCTCTGCCAATATGATGGTGTCCTTATAAGAAAAGGAGATTGTGACACACATATCACAGAGAAGGAGGACTGTGCAAGGACCCAGGGGGAACGTGGTCATCCACAAGCCAAGGAGAGAGGTCTCAAGAAGGAACCAGCCCCTCTGTTATCTTGATCTTAGACTGCCAGCCTCCAGAACTGTGAGATAATATGAATATCTGTTGTTTAGGCCCCCCAGTCTATGGTGCTTTATTATGGCTGTTTTAGCAAACTAATAAACCACCCATACCCAAGGGTGAAAGGAATATAACTGGCATGTTCTAAAAGCATTGTTCTGGGTTTTTTTTAATGCTGAATTGCCTATGAGACCTTGGCATTTTAGCTCTGATGACAATGTAAGGGGCAGGTATTTCCACTAGAGATTGCCAAGCAGAAGATAGCTACTTCCTCTCAGGGCCCAGAATGCCATTTTTTGGTTTAACCCAGGAAGCCAAAGGGGTTCTGGGAGGCAAGCTACCCCCACAGGAGGCATTTTCTGTCCTGCAGCAGAATATCTTAAAACTCCCAATAGAGAACTCCACCTGGCCTCCTTGTTACCCAGCAGGTAGGTGGACAGCCCAGGAGCCCAGGAGTGTGTATTTTTCTCATCATGCAAGCAAGCTGCAAGACCAGTACCAGAGGAGCACATACTGGATTTCACACTGCTTGTTCTCTCACTTTCATTTTGAGGATGATTTGGCTCATTTTGTGTTGTTGCCAACGCCCCCATTGCCCCCACCTCTTGTCTCCAGGCCCTATAATCTCAGGGTGAAAATGACCCATTGGAGTCTTGGTGTGGCCAGCAGCAAGGGCAGGAGCTGAGAGGCACTGGGATGTTTTTGTGGTGACTGATCACTGTGGATACAATAGAAAACCTGCGGAAGGTTTGGTTGGTCTTACTGTTTATGACTTGGGAAACCCCGTGTTGCCCTGTTTTTCAGTACAAAACTTTTCCCCTTAGTGAACCTTCCTTGCTAAGAGTATATGTGGGAAAATGAGTGGAAGAAAGCAAGAAATTGTCAGTCTGCAATAGTGGAAAAGAAGACATTTATAAACATGACATATTCATCAAATTATATCAGATTTCTTGATCAATAATGATGGTAACAGTAACAGCTAACATTTATCAGCCCACCTTACTGTTCTGAGGCTAAGTCAAGGATAAATCATTTAGGATTTCTAGAACTCTAAATAGTGTCCATATTGTCCTGACTAGTGTTTTCCCTCTTCACGTTGAGAAGCTTCATTTGACTAGAAAGTTGAAACAACTATAATGACTAGAACATACATCTTGTGGGGTGTTTTCTGCCTTACTCTCCACTATATTCCTGCTATATAACAGTCACTCCCTCAAATAGAGGTTAAATGAGTGAATGTGTCATCTTTTTTTCCTGGTTGGAAAATTGGATTTAGACTTTTGTGGGTCTACAAAAATCATCTTGATAAAATTACTAGCTGTCATAAGTTTGGGGAGTACGTGTACCCTCTTTCTTCCCTATGTCTGCCATAAATTGTTACGAGCAGAGATTTACTGACAGACAGGTGTGCGGTCTCTCCCCACTTTTTGTAGATTGTTGGTGTTGGGTGAAATTATGTCACAGATGTGACTGCTCAGTAGGAGGTAAGCAATTTGTCCAGGCTGATACGTGAAAAAGAAGTGCTACTTGGGAAGTATGGTCTTGCATAGAGAGATAGTGCCATCTGGAAAACAGATATGCAAAAGCTTTTTACCAGTGGCAAACAGTGGGCTAAAGGGGCAGCACCTGCATTAGTCAGCTGAACAGGTGACTTCATAGGGGAAGTGGTTTGGGGAGTGTCTGTGTTCCATGCCCGGCCCAGCACATTTCTGGGCACACATATTCCATAGGTATTTGACAAATAGGATCGGTGGTTAGTCACTTTAACTGGACTGAGCTGTGTATGTGTATCTTCAGCATCACTTTACATTCTGCCTGAGCTGAGGGTTCTGCCCTCAGGACCTTCACCAGTGCACAGGGCTGCACCCATCCTCCCTGGGGTCTGTCCATATTTGTTTATCAGCCCAAGCTTATTCCTGGTTTTCCACAAAATTGCAGCATGAGACCTGTCAGCATCAACAGCAACAGCAGCCATGGCACCCACACCCACCTGAGTCTGTGGGCAGGTAGAACACCAGGCCGGTTAGGAAGGAGAAGAGCAGGCAGGGAATGATGACATTGACGATGAAGTAGAGGGGCAGGCGCTGCATGACGAAGTGGTAGGTGATGTCCAGGTAAGGGGTGGAAGGGCAGCAGGCATAGAACACCCAGTGCTTCCAGCCCCGGGCCTCCTTGATCACCCATTCCCCGCTCTCCATGAAGTTGCTCAGATCCGGCTGGTCACTTTCCTGAGAAGATGGAGTGAAACCTTGAAATCCCAGCCTTGAAAATCCGAGGAGGGACAGGGTTTTATAATCAGCTGTGAGGAGGTGACAGATTCCAGCGTTGTCTGTCACATACCCAGGGGGATCCCTGGGTCACTCCTGCTTTTAGGTCATAGATTCCTTTCCTACAAAGTAAGGGTGAGGGGGTGGACTATTGGGATGCTCCATTTTGACTGCACACCTAAGTCACCTGGAACTGTAACCCTAACCCACTCCAGATGGAGTAAATCAGAAATCTTCGGGCTGTGCCTGGGCACAGGGTATTCATTTAAGCATCCTAGTGGTGTCCATGGGTAGGGCATCAAGAATTTTCCCAAACACCGAGAACCATCAAACTAGATGACCCCCAAAGTTCCATCTAACTGGTGCTGAGTGCATGTGTCTCAAGGAGCAGAGTTGGAGACCCGAGGCACTCATCTCCTCAGTTCAGCCTCATCACATGAGGTCACCACCTACCGGGTTGATGGCCACCACAGAGCCATCATAGGTCCAGGTGCCCAGCTTCATGCTGCAGTTCTGTTCATCAAAGGGAAAGTGGGTGACGATGATCTCACAGTAACTTTTAAAGATGGCTGGAGGTGTCCATGTGATGTGGCCTGTGTGGTCCAGGAGCACTTTGGTGAACTTGACAATGGCAAAGTCACCATCTGCACTGCAATTGGGATGAAAGAGGAACATAGCTCGCTGTGACGGATGAGGCTTCAGCTCTGCTTAGGGATGTTTAACAGGAGACAGCTGTTCATATTCAGGTGCTAATTATAGAAGCTTCCTTTTGGGTAGTGTTGCTTTTCAGTCTATGGCAATATTCCCCAAATTTGTTTGATATTAAGCATCACTGGGAAGTTTGTATAAAATACAGATTCCTGAGCACATAGAGCACTGATTCAGAATATCTGGGAAAGAGCCTGGGAATCTAGTTTAAAGAAATAATAGGTAACACTGATCCATGGCATCCCAGATTTTTTTTTCCCCAGTTCTCAGTGGTGTCTGTCATGTTAATCTTCATCTCTCCTGACTCCCCTGATTTACTCAGAAAGTTAACTGAGGAAAAAAACAGGAATTTTAAATAAAACCTGCAGTGGCTCATTACTATGACAAGCAGGTTAATGAAGAGGTCTTTCCCCTTTTGAATAACTACTTAGAACTCAGAGGAGTGGGGCCTCATCCCCCAGAAACCTCCAGAATGGTGAAGAAGGAGTGATGGATGAGACTAAAGGAGAGCCCCCTTCTCCTCCTGGGAAGTACCCCTCAGTTCTGCCTGTGGTGTCCCCATGGCCCAATGTTGCCAGATATTTGGCTTCCTCTGAAGCTGGAAATCTAGATATTTTTGTCTAAAATTTTCAGATTATGGAATGATGGATTTTTTTTTTATAGAGGCATGTTTTTATTTATTTATTTATTATATTTGTTTGTTTTGTTTATACATGCACTGGGTACAGTCAGAAGCGCGGGAGGGTGAGAGAATTCACCAGAGCCAGAGCGGGGAGCAGAGCAGGCAGAAGGACCGAAGTACACTGCTGAGGGGAGCAGCGGGTGGCAGGAGAGGTCTGCGCACCATGTGGGATCCTCCTCCGGTGGCCGGGGAGCAGCCGGGGATCGAACCGGCGCTGCAGAGGCCGCGGGCAGCTTCGCAACCCAGCGCTCAACCGCTGCGCCACCGGGGAGGCCCTGGAATGATGGATTTTTCCAGAGAGGCTAAAAATTGCAATGCGATGTTTCCTGATTTTCAAATGTTGGCAATAATTTTTTTATTTAAAAATATACCCAAAGTGGTAGATATAAAAAAACAATAACAAGCCACTTCTGCAGGCCTTATTTAGTGGGCTATCACTTTCTCCAGGCTGGTGGGGAGCAGGCAGGATAGTGTGGGGTAGGTGCCTCTGCCTCAGTGGACCTTCAGGGACATGACTCACGTACTTTGTTTCAGCAGCCTGAGCAAACTAATACACACAGAAAAAGCACGAAGTAAGAAACACACTAAACCCTCTCGAACATGGCCCATAATTCCTTATAGTTAATTGCTCACTTCATCAATCAAGAGATTTTCTTGCCATTTATTTTTTCTTGGAATGGAGGTTGGCTTGGTGCAGAGAACTACATAGTTCTGGGCCTTCCCTCAAGAGTCCCAAAAAACAGACGCTCCATAGACATCCAAGTCTGTCCTTCTAAGCAGGTAAAACAGGATTCTCTCCCCACCAGTGTGTTCCTGATAGGGCTTGTCAAAAGGATCAGAGATTGTCATTGCTTCCCTCAGATTCTCACCTAGAGAGAAACTTCACTAACACAAGACAGTCTGCCTATCAGAATATTTGTCTGACATCATTACATAAATGATCAGATAATTTAGCTCACACTTGAATCCCAGGTATAGTTGGAAATACGTAGCAGAAAAATCAAAGTTGGGGAGGGTCGGCTTTATGGAGTGCATTTCCCTTCCACAGCCCTTGCCGCCCTCCCTGGTAGGTCTATTAGAAGCACAGCCGGCCGGCCCAGACACATGCTGCATGGAGTCGCATGGCAGACCCTCTCCGCCAAGCCGCATGCTCCTGCCTGGAAAGGGTGCACTCTGAAATGAACATTCCCTGACAAATGAAGGGCATATGATAATGAACGTGTCATTAAGCTGGAGTGTCTTGAATCACATTATAACTTCACCACATGCAGGCTGTCACGGAGCCCAGTGGAGGGGCTCTGCAGGCACCCCGGGCCATCCGCACAGGCCGTGTCTTGGGATGCCGTGAGCATGTGCTGCAGCACAACCCCGGGAGGTTCAGACCTATTGGTAGGAAGGACATTTCATTCCAAGGAACTCGATTAGATGAAGTTTGGGTTCTTTGGATACTTGCCATACACCCTTCAGGAGCTCTCAGGGATTAAATGTCCCTTACCCCACAGCCCTGATTCAATTTGGCTCTGATAATTGTTTCTATTCATAACATGAGACACCATATGGCGCCCCTAGCATGTCAACTTGGTGCTTGGTTTTTAAGGGTTATTTAATGTTAACAGTGTTGAGAAGCATACCAGGGGTGGCAGCCCTTCCGTTAGGGCACTCGGGCACCGCCTGCCTCATCCCCTCCCCATCCTGTCTGTTTTGCTTACTTGTTATAGAGAACAAGGTCTGGGCGCCAGATCTTTTCTGAGGGAATGTGAATTTTTTTCACGCCGCCATAGTCTTCTGGATTCCATTTTAGGTTGTAATCCACCCATTGCTAGAAATGAAGACATTTAACCAATTGAAAAGCTAAAAATATATTTTAAATTCTAGGATTGAGCGCTTGGACAGCTGTGGTAATTCAAATTTGAACAGAAATTGTGTTCCAGTAAGAAAAGTTTGATTCAGGGTTCAGCTTTCCCTTAACAATAAGGGCAAACACATTATAGCACTGACAACCTGCAGGCCCTGTTCTAACCACCTTCCCTATATTCATCACAGTCTCAGAGCTAGACTTTTGAACTACCGGTGGTTACTTGACCCTGTAAGAGTAATTGCTCCATGAGAAAACAGAGGTATTCCCAAGTCACACCACCGGGTGGTGACAGATCTACTATGCCATCCTGCCCACCTCAAGAAAGGACAAGGACCTTATTGTGAACAAGGTCCTCAAGCAGGCAACATCATTTTTAAAGTATTATGTATTTTTGTATATTATATAGTATATGCCCAGTGTAGCCAATTTGAATAACACAATTTTACAAACTGAATTGTCTCCCCCAAATTTCTGTGTTGAAGTCTTAATCCCCAGCACCACAGAGTGACCTTAATTTGATGAACTGTATTCATCAAATTAAAATGAGGTCATTTAGGTAGATCCTAATCCATTGTGCTTTGTCTTTATGAGAAAGGGACATGTCCAGACACACAGATCCAGGGAGAAGGCCATGTGACTGTGCAGACTGTCAATTGTAAGAAATGGACAGATTCTCCCTCAGAGCCCTCACAACGAACCAATCTGTTTACACCTTGATTTTGGACTTTTGTCCCCAAGAATTATGAGACAATGAACTGTTGTTTAAGTAACCTAGTTTGTGACTTTGTTTCAGCAGCTCCAGCAAACTAATACACACAGAAAAAGCACAAAATAAGGAACATCAGCAAACATGATCCATAATTCCATAATTCCACCCCCCCAAAAGATCTACATACATTTTAGTCTATACCCCTGTCACCCCAATTGATTTCAGCTAGGCCTAGGTTAAATTTCAGGGTGAATTAAAGCCACATAAATAGTTGAATTACCTGTTTCAGACGAACATTGGTTGTCACAATCTGATTTACTTCATCCTGAAAAAGACGTAAGACCCCATGTTTAGGGAATAGATGGGGGAGCAGAGGAGAGGATGCTTCAGAGTGAGAGATGTGTGTGTTGTGGGGATCCCTAGAGCTCATATCTTACCACATTGATGAGCTGTATCAACTGCAGGCCCACGGTGACCTCCACTGCCTGGCGGTGGTCTTCCACTGGCCGTACCACGCTGTTGTAGTTTTCAAATAGCTTTGCCACCAGACGTGTCTCATGTTCAGAGCCCAGGACAAGGCCAGCTAGGGCAGTAAATAACACACATGCTGTGAGATTCTGTTTCTCACTCTCCACATATGCTAGCATGAGAAATTGGGGTGTGACCAGCTAATGAAAGGCATGCAGGCCCCTATTATTGCCTTCAGTTCCTCTCCAAGAGCTGCTACTGTTGTAGACCCTTCTTAGGCAACATGCAACATGCCAGATTATCATGACACTTGTAGTTTGGACAGATGACATTCTTTGTACAGCTTCTGAATGAGTCAGGTTTGCTAAGGACATGCACACACAAGAAAGGTCCGCACAAAAGCCAGTCTCAGAATTTCAGAGTCTAGTCATGCCATAATGAAATCTTGAATTGGCTAGCCTCAGATCTCATGATGCTAGGAATAGCCAAAAATTGATGCTGGTTCACACCCATGAGGATGTGAACATATTATGTAAACATAATTAACATAATTGAAAACAACAAATGTTGGTGAGGAAGTAGAGAAACTGGAATTCGCATATATTGCTGGTCAGATTTAAAATGGTACAGTTGCTGTGGAAAATAGTTTGGTGCTTCCTCAATGGTTAGTTATCATATGACCCAACAATTCCACCGTCCCCTCAAATAATCATTTATACAAAAACTTGTATGCAAGTGTTCATGGAAACCCTGTATATACTAGCTAAAAGGTGGAGACAATTTGAATGCTCATCAACAATAAACAGACAAATGGTGTATCCATTAGGTAGAACATTATTCACCCATAAAAAGGAATGAAGTCTTGATACATACTACAACATGGATGAAGCTTGAAAACATACTAAGTGAGAGAAGTCAGACTCAAAAGGAACAGATTCTATTATTCCATTGATATGAAATATTCAGATTAGGCAAATCAATAGAGACAGAAAGTAGATTAGTGGTTACCAGGAACTGAGGGATCAGGGTAGTGGAGGTGAATGCTCATGGTACACCGTTCTTTGTGTAGTGATGAAATAGTTCTGGAACTAGATAGTGGCGATAGTTGCATAACACTGTGAATATACTGAATGCCACTGAATTGTACACTTTAAAATGGTGATTTTATGTAATGTATATGTTACCATAATTGAAAAAGAGTATTGCTGCTGGTGGGTACATGTCTCCGAGTTAGGTTTTTAGAATAGAGTGAAACTATGTCCTTTGCAGACCTGGGTTTGGGGCTCCTGTGTGGCACATCATGGATTCCCAGGAACCTTTACTACATTTTCCTTTAGGAGGGAGGGGCAGTATCATCTAATACCCTCAGAGCCCACCTCTCTCTTCTGTTCAATGTTATGTGTTCCTCACCGGCCTCTGATGAGTCAGCCAGGCAGACATTATCACCTGAGATTCCGAGAGGTTGTACAACCTGTCCAAGGTTCTGTGATTAGGACAGACTTCCGTTTAGCACCCTGTCATTGTACATGTGTCCCTGTGTCCCTGCACTAACTCCTACCATCATGATGTGTTGTGGGCTGTCCTGGAAACTGTGCAACAGCATATGCTATACCACTGTTCTTATGAGAAATGTGTTCCAGATTCCAACAAATGCCTTATGGAGGCTCTTTGTAACTCAGGCCTTCCGTGGATTGGGGCTTATGTGTTCAGGGTTGGAGAGGAAACAGACGTACAATCCATTTGCCCTGACTCATGTAACCAGATCTCCCCTCTCTGCAGGTTACTGCTCAGACCACCAGCCCTCCTCCTGGGCCAAATCAACTTCTGAAAAATTGAACAAATGAAATGCTTTCCCTTTATTGCCAGTGGTGCTAACCTCTAAGACGGGTCATTATTTTTCTCCTTGGAGCCTAGGTTTGGAAGAGTTTATAAACGAAGTAATAATTAAGTAAATAGTACTTTTTCTATTTTTATTAATCATCAAAAATAAACTAACATTCAGCTTGCTGGGCACTAGATGTTCTTCTCTGTGCTTTATAGATACACTGATGCTTTCAACCCTCATAACAGGGTGCAGCGGGTAGTATTATTGTCCTTACCTTACAGATGAGGAAACTGAGGCACAGAGAGGTTAAGTGACTTGTCCAGAAATGGTGGCACTGGGAATCCAAACCAGAGCCCATACTCTCGACTGCAATTGCTCATTCAGAACTTTGGATCAGATTGAAACACCCATTGTTATACAAAGAGTTGATACATTTTCACCCCCATCCAAAAGTATGTTTTAGTCTGCAGCGCTTTATTAAAGGCCTGCATTTGTATTATCTTATTGAAGCCTTAGGACAATCCCATGAGTTAAGTCTACCTTTAATTTACAAATAGAAAACAGGTTCAGACAGTCAAGCAATGTGGTTCCCCAGGCAGTGAGAGCTGGATTTTAGCCTGAGGCAGCCTGACACTAGGACCTGTGTGCTCCACCACCTTCCTAAAAGTAAATGTATCATTCTACTCCGAGTTTTGAAACTTTCAGTGTAGCAGAAATACCATCATTATGGCCTTCATGGACTCTATGTAGGGAACTCCTAAGCAACCTACCTCTTCATATCTAGTTTCCCAAGTTGTCTGAACCCAAAATGATCCAAGGTGCCCAACCATGCAAGACTCATGTGGCATCTGTCTGAAACCACCTGTATTTGGGCACCTCCACAAGAAGGCATATTGTCCAAAGACCCAGTTTGTACAGTCATTTTATTAAGCCTGTGGGACACTGCAGTCTCCTCCATGCCTTGTCTATCCTGGGCCTCTCTCCCTCCCCCATAACCCATGGCATGGGTCACTTGGCTACTGAGTTTGAAGATGATGCTTTGGCATTACCCCAGGATTATTATTTTGAAATGACCTTTTCCCCCAGTTCGACAGGAAGAACATACTAGAAAGCAATGTGTAGAGCAGATGGTGAGCATTATGTAGCAGGACAAGTTTGCTGGCCAGCCACGGTCCATTAAGGAGAAGGGGTGAACTAGGAACATAGGCGTGCCCAGAATTCCAGTGACTTTCACCTTCCCCTCTCCCACCGTCACTAATAACAAGGGGGGCTTTTTCCGTGAAAATTTCTCAGGGGAAATTTATGTTCCTTCGATTGTGTTTATTGGCATTCCTTTTCCCCCCACCAAAGCAAGCTAGAGTGATGGAAACTTGCAGGGCCATTCCTAACTCCAATATGATTTGAAGAGTTGGACCAGTTCTTCATGGACTCAATGAATCACAATAAATACTTTCTTTAAAAGACAGGGAGTTAATGAACAAACATACAGACAAGCAAGTAAATAATGACAAAGTCTTCCTTTACAGAAAAATCCCATTAATAATCCTTATTCAGAAGTTGGTAACATTAACTCATTTATCGAATATTTGTGAACCTTTATTATGTGCAAAGCACTGTTTGAGGAGCTTAGAGATTTTCAAAGGTGATTCTGATGTGAACGCGGTCTTCCTACCCTCCTGGAGAGTGACATTTGTCATTTGCATAAATAACTATGAACAAGTTGGAAAGTAATATGCCACAAGGAAGGTGACAGTGAAGTACTAAGGATTCCGGAGACGGAAGACAGGAAAATGTTGAAACGAAAGATGCTCTATAAATAGCACAGAGATCACTGTGTTAAGCTAACACAGGAAAGAGTGTCCCTGATATGAATGAGAATTTAGCCCACAAAAGACTGATTCTAAGTAGGAGAGCCCAGCCTTAATTTCAAACTGTTCTTTATTGTACCAACTGATTCAGTCTGTTATGTGTGGAACAGTCTGTTGGCTGGGCAAAAGGATTCTGTGCTGTTACTACCTTGATACCTATACTGTTATTACCCTGGGTAATGCTTAGCTCAACCTGGTGCTATGTCTCTTGCTACCTTTGCAAATTTCTGGTAGTGTTTTGTAACTGTGCACATAACAAATGGTATCTCCAGCTGATCACATCTGAAATGTGTAAACTAAGTAAGCTTGAGCAGGCCAACTCATGCCTTTTAGCTGTAGTTTCCTTATAAGAAAAAGTGAAGAAGTTGGACTGCTTAATTGAGATCTAAATTTCTGTGAACCAATTATGTGGATTGGTGCAGGCAGACGCTGGGTTTGATTTAAATACATTGTACGTACTTTTAAAAATAACTAAACATACATTTTTGGAGGTCTTTGGTGCCCTAAGAGATGCTTTAAGGATTTGTATGTGTAAGCATAAGAATTTTCATAGTGTGTAGTCTTTGCAAACAATACACACACACCCCACCACTGCCTCTGGCACCCCCACCGTCATCCCTACCACGAAGCCTGCTTTTGTTGGATCAAGTCCAAATTCCACAGGATATAATTTCTAATTTTTTTCCTCAACTCTACTGAAAAAATTTAATTATAAAGCTCTTTACCTCTTTTGCCCAGAAGGGCTGTGTTTGTCAACACTTGAGAAGAGAAATCACGGAATGTCACTGGCCTTGTTTCGCAGTTGGGATGATATCACTAGTAAACTTTCATGTGAAGCAAGCAGCAGCCATCTCCTACTTCCCTCTACCGGAAGTTTGGGATTCAGGATAGCATTTCAGCTGCTGTGTTGTCACACATTCCAGAGTTGAATGCAGGTCAAGGGCTGTGCAAGTTTTATAGTTTCAATTCAAACCCAAACCCACATGCAGTAATATCTTAAAAAAAAAAAACATAAAACACAAAAACTAGTCCTGAATGCATTCATATGGACTGTTTCTTAAATTCAGAAGTTAATAAAATTACAAAATATTTCATCTCTCGGGGAGAATTTAGTTACAATTATTAATAGATTTTTGCTCTCTAGCACATGCCGCTGTCAGTCAGCCTTCCTATTATCAGAATTCTCCTAGAGCAATGTAAGGACTAGTTAACCATTATAAGTAGCCATTATAAGTAGCTGCTCTAAGTCCCTAGAGCTCAAATACAAAGAGCAGCTCTGGGTGGTAGGTATGATGAGGCATCTGACCCTATGGTGATTCAGTGCATGACGGAGGGAGAGGAAACATGTGTGTCTGCTTTGTTGGATCAGGTGGTTCTCATTTTAACTGCAGATCACAAACTAGCAATCTTATCCACAAACCCAATCAAGCCAATATGGGTGAGAAACTGCCAGAGCAGCCTGCGGCAGGTGAGGCTTGGCCATTTTGTGTTCCCATCAAAGAAGCAAGACTCTGTTTTGAGGGCTTCTTGGGCTTCAGCCTCACAGGAGAGCCCTCCGACCCCAGCACTTACCTGAGCAGAACGCCAGGAGCAGGAGGAGCATTGGGGGCGCCATGTGTGTGGGCGCTGGCATGGACTGGTGGCAGAGTGGTGGCTTGTGCTGTGCACTGCCCAGGACTGTGTGATGGGACGTTTGGCAGCTCGAGGATTTGAAGTGAGCCGGCTCAGCTATTGTTTTACACCACCTGTTTGTGGCAGTGACAGCTGGGCTGCCCTAAGCCCTCAGAACTGCTCCTCAGCAACTTGATTATTGCAGAGTGCCTCACTTTACGCACTTGCTATTCCCATGATCAGTTGTGTGAACTACATTGTGTATTAAATGCACTGCGAGCCAGAGCTTAATAAAAAAAAAACATGCAGCGGGGAGAGGCTTGTTTTGAATGGTGAGCAACTCCCTCCCTTGTAAACATGAAAACCTCATCTATGTGGGTTGATTTCATCAGTCGTTTGGCTTGAGCAGATAGCTGTTTATGTAAGGCTCTGACCAGCCAAATCAGAAACGTCCACATTCAGCCTATGGAACATTTGTTCTGCTTCTCTCCAGGCCGAGAGTGCTCGGCTTTTGTGACCAAATGAATCTGGGAGGAGTATGATTGTCGCTGAATCTGCTGTTGGAGCGTCTATGCTGGGTCAGGTTGGGTTTCTAACAAAGATGGTTTCTTCCATAAAACTGTTTTACTGGCCCCCTGGAGGGGCTGTTCAGACCTATCTTTGTATATGGCAACACCTGCCCCATGATGGGCCATTAGCTGGAGCAAACCACCCACCTCCCAGGTGCCCTTATTCAAGGAAAGAGTAATTAATGTGAACACAATGTCCCACTGCATGAGCAGTTGTTCCAGGTTCCAACTTCCTTCCATCAATTCCTCTGCCTGCTCTCACTCAGGGGAGTAGAGAATGCAGCGGTTCGGCTTTCCAATTCCTTTGTTGGGGACAAAAAATCCTAAAAGCCAGCACTTAGTGATTGCTCAGTCTGAAAAGCATTTTTACCCAAATGGAGAAAGAAGCAATGATTTACAGCAGTTTGCCTGTTCCTGCCTTGTAAGGAATCCTCTCACCTCAAGCCCAATGCCAGCATTCTGACAGCCCTTCCTCGCCACACCCCAGACAAATCACTGGACACAGGGCTTGGAGGGCAGAGCAGAGAGCAACAAGGAGGCATGACAGGTCTTCCTGCTAAGCCAAAGTAGAGCATTCCTATGTGGTATAATTTAATGGGCTGTTTTTTGGATCTGGGAACACCCAAAAACAATTCCATATAAATTAATGTAACTATATTCCTAGACCCAAAAAGTAACCTAGAAAATCACATCAAATCAGAATGTTCTACTTTCAAATATTTGGGGCTACCCATAATTAATTAATTAATTAATTAATTAATTGTGGGGCATCAGCTGTCCACTAAAAATTGGTTCTTTCCCTGCCATAGCCTAGAACTGTGACTGCCTAGCCAGGAAATACATCCCTCCACACTGTGTGTCTTGATGGAGTGATGTGAACCAAGTTCTAGAAAATAAAATATGAGGAAAATTAAGTGAGATTCACAAACTCCAACCAGAGCTCGTCCATGGGCTTCTAAGCCTTCCAAATGGCTCAACGGATGTGACCCCCGAGACAGCTTTGGGCAACACATGCTGATGGGGCTTTACTTTTGATATCGGGCGTCCTTGAATAGCTTTACAGGGAGAAGAGACCCTATTGCTGTGGTCTGGTGATATTTTTGAAAAAGTATCATACATTTTTCTACATTATAAAGTACATATACTTGTATATGTTTATGTAGCAAATTTAAATAATACAATGTTATGACCCGAATTGTGTCTCCCCCAAATTCATATGTTGAAGTCTTAACTCCCAGTCGCTCAGGATATGATCTTATTTGGTGATAGTAAGGGAGGGGGGAGCAGCTGAAGGATTGGAGCTGGATGCTAGAGAGAAAAAGGATAGCGATTACCAGTGATTTGTAGGATTTTTGGCTTGATTTAATGAATTAAAGAAGACTGTGGATGGAGCAGATTTAGTGGAGGTGGGGAAATCATGAGTTCTTTTAGGGGTGTGATGCATTCGAGATGTGTACAGGAATTCTGAGTACGCAGTTAGATGTATGAGTCAGGAGTTCAGGAGAGAGGTCTAGGCTAGGGAGGACAGTGTTTAACACCACAACTGGATCGGTGAAAGAGTGAGGATAGGCAGAGAAGAGAGCTAACAGAGGTAGGGAAGAAGAGGAAGAGGCAGAGAAGGCTGAGAAGGAGGAAGCAAAGAAACAGGAGGAGATCAAGAGAGTAGACTTCTCTATGTCAGTGAAGAACTCATACAAGGAAGAGTGTCCCACTGTGTAAAATGCTACTGATGGAGCCCAAGAGTAGGACAGAAATGACCATGGCGCTGAGCAATATGGAGGCTACTGGTGACCTTGACATCCACAAAACCCAGTTGTGATAGACTTAAGAGAATAGGAATTTGAGGGACTCTACTGCAAAGGAATTTGAGGGACTCTAACAAAAAATAAGGTGGTAGCTGGTGGGGGAAATAGATTCAATAGAAGCTTTTTGTTTTGTGACTTTCTGGATGGGAAAAATAACAGCATATTTGCAGGATGATCACAATAATACAATAATAATGATAAAAGAATTGATTATGTAGTCAGGAGTTGGAAGAAAACACCCATAAAAAGGATTTTCAAAATGAGATTTACTATATATAATCTTCTGTAAATTGCAAACTATATAATAAATATGCTCCTGGTCAACTAATATGGTTCTATAGTTTCATTTTCAATGGCTGTATAGTAGTCTATTTTTTGAGTGTACCATTATTTAACTGATTTCATATCATTGGACATTTGGATGTTTTCCTTATTTACTCTTATTTATTTGTTTTTATAAATAATCCTTATACATATAAATCAGCCTAATTTTCTATACTCAGGATACTATAGGAAAGCTGATGATTGCTGTAGGATAAGCTCTATAAGTAGAAGTGCTGGGTCAAAGAATGAAAACATTTAAAAATAATAATGCATAACAAATAGCCCAAATCTCCATTATACAGTCACAGTTCCATATTGTTACACGTTTACTGGTGTGCTTACCTGTTTAATGCTGCCTCTCCTATCAGACACTGAGTGTTTTTTACTTAACTGCTGTGGCTTCATCTTTTGACACAGAACCTGTCATATGTCTATAGTAGGCACTCAGTCAATAATTTCAGGAGTGAATGAATGAAAATAAAGCTTGCTTCAGTGACTTGGATAGAAGATAGCATTGGATAATGTCATTTGAGGATAGAATGAGCTTTAACTATCCATCACTTGCTAGTATCCTGCAGAATTTCTGCTATTTAGCAACAAAAGGGTTTGTAATTGATTATTAAATAATGCATGAATGAAGGATGTTGCTTTTCTAAAATTCCACCTTCTTGTGTGTCTTAATGAATATAATAATTGTGGTTCATCCAAAATCACTTCTTTGGAGAAAACGCTCAGGCTGTGTTGGTCTAAACTGCCCCAGCAGCGGGCCGCAGATTTCCAGCATGCACCTCGGCCCGATGACCAGCAGGTGGCAACAGTTAGTTACTAAAGTGGCTGCCGGGAGAGACGCCCCGCCGGATAGCCCTGAAAACACAGGAGGCCTGCCCAGGCACATTCCTTGGGACCCCTGGGGCAGGGGCTCACCACTCAGAAAGTCAAGAAAGGGAGGTCAGCTCTCAGACCCTGTGCACGTGCAACGCTGTGTTTCCATCTGCTTTACAGTTCCCCGTTCAGCACAGCTCAAGAGCTAAATGGAATTCACTGGCAAATCCAGACTTCGTCAGGTTCTGAGACTTTATCCCGTGCACACCACCTGACCTGCCTTTGTGGTTGTCTCAGTCCGCCTGGAATGGTCGGTTTCTTTTGTTTCTCTATTTCACAGTCAAGTTAAGTGCCATGCATTCAGGGTGATGCTTGTGTAGTAAATGATTAAATCTGTCGTTGTTGGATTACAGAAATGCTTCTTAATACATGCTGCCTACTCGGTGACTCCACCCCACCCTGGTGCTCTTCTTTTCTAGGCATGCGATGGATTTGCCCTGTGGGGTCAGTTTTCCCCCACTAAGGATCAGTGGGCTTGTCTCTTATAGGCCCAGAGCCGGCTTCCTGTCCCTTTGGCATGAGAACTACACGTCCAGCAGGCCCTGTGGGCCTCAGGAGGCTGATTAGCATTGTTATAAGGCAGCCCCGATATTGAACGGGTTGCCTGGCTGTGGGTCCTCACCCGCGCGCTTACAAGGGGCTTATTAATACTCCACTACAGGCACACACAAAGGGTTAATAAAAGGTTTATTTACAAGGGAAAAGGAAATAAGGAAAACGTACAACTCAGGGAGAAAATAGGGAAATAAAGTCTTTAATGCGTCCTACCCGATCCGCAGACCTGGAAACCCAAAAAGCACTCTCCGAGCTGGCCAGACCCTGCGAGCTGGCGGAGAGTCAAAATGGGGGACCCCTCCAAAGCCCACGTGTCTGGCTTTATACCAACCTGCTTAACCCCACCCTCAGGTCCCAGCCACCTTCCCTTTGGTGCTGATGGGATTTGGAGTTCCCAGTGTCTTTGGCTTTGGCCTGGGGCGGGGGTGGAGTCCACAAAGCCTGTATGGAATTAGCTTTAGGACATCCTTTTCCCCCCTAACAGCATCACTTCAAGAATGCAGATATTTCAGGTTGGGAGCAGTGAGGCCCTGAAGGCTAGGAGAAGCTTCTGTTCTTGCCTAATTGAAGCTTTCCCTGTTAGGGCTTAGAAGAATCTAGTTTGGATGGGTCTCACCCAGTTCTAAGCAATTGATACTCTCCCTTTTATTACCTAGGAGCATGTAGTTTGGGCGTCTCCCCCAGTTCTCTCTAAGAATCTCATCTTTACATCTAGAGTAAGGACGAGGTCACCACCTCTTTGTCTGTCATGTGAAATCTCCCCCTCTCTATCCTTGATGCCCCAGGTCCTAAAACCCAGCCTGAATATTCCTGGTCTGTTCCATTATTCTTCAGAATTTATGACCATGTGAATTCTCCACATGCGTATTAAATTACTTACTTTTCCTTTGCTAACCTAGCTAATGTTTTGATTACCATTCAGCCTGAGAACAGCACAGAGGGGATATGGGATGATTTATTTTGCACCCTAACAGCCTCCATCCAGCTTTACTCTCTCCTTTTCTCCTTCCAACTAGTGGTAGGGAGCAAGCCACCATTGGCCGAGGTTCACTGTCTACCATTCCATCTCTGAGAGACCCAGGGGCAGGCGATAGGTGTCTAAGTGCAGCACTTATCAGGGCAGGGATCTGAGATTTCTGATTTGCATATGGAAGTTCTGTCTGTTAACTACACTAGTCACCCAAACTGCTCCAAGAAGACCCTCAGAAATGGCTGCAAAGAGGGGAAGGAAGAGAGGGAATAGATGAGCCTGTGGCCTCAACAGTGGTGCTTCTTTTTTTTTTTTTTTTTTTTTTTAAAGATTTATTTATTTTATTTATACAAGCACTGGGTTCAGTCAGAAGCGCAGGAGGGTGAGAGAATTCACCAGAGCCAGCGCGGGGAGCAGAACAGACAGACTGACAAAATACACTGCTGAGGGGAGCAGCAGGTGTGGCAGGAGAGGTCTGCGCACCATGTGGGACCCTCGCCGGCGGCCGGCGATCTATCAAACCGATGCTGCAGAAGCCACAGGCAGCTTCGCAGCCCAGTGCTCAACCGCTGCACTACTGGGGAGGCCCAACAGTGGTGCTTCTTACCTCCCACCTTGCCACCTTGCTTCATCTAGAATAACTGCACTTTGGCTTAAAAGGGGAAAAAAAACATGTATTATATAGATATTTTCCTTCTGAAAGGAAAGCTTAAGTAAAAGATTATATATATATATATATATATATATATATATATATATATATATATATATATATATATATATAGGGAAAGTCTGAGGCTCCTCTCACAGGATATATGTCTTTGGGGTACATTTTGACACAGTAGAAGTAAGTGTGACCTGTGACTATCAGGAAAGTTAACAGGAGCTGAGCAAAGTGTTGGCCTCTGGCTCCAGGGTCAAAGCCCTTGATTAAGGGCCTCCCCGGTGGTGCAGCGGTTGAGCGCTGGGTTGCGAAGCTGCCCGCGGCCTCTGCAGCGCCGGTTCGATCCCCGGCTGCTCCCCGGCCACCGGAGGAGGGTCCCACATGGCGCGCAGACCTCTCCTGCCGCCCGCTGCTCCCCTCAGCAGTGTACTTCGGTCCTTCTGCCTGCTCTGCTCCCCGCTCTGGCTCTGGTGAATTCTCTCACCCTCCCGCCCTTCTGACTGTACCCAGTGCTTGTATAAATAAATGAATAAAAAAAAAAAACCTTAAAAAAAAAAAGCACTTGATTAATTCAGGGAATGCTTTCATGGCTAAAGTCTTCTGCAACAGGCTACTCATATTGTGATCCAGACTCAGAATAAGAAGAACGAATTTGATGCACAATCTAACAGGCCCTACCTCCCTCTACCTATAACAAAGTGAGTGTCGTGGACTTTTCTTTGATGCACGCAGAGGGTACTAGCAATCTGAGGGAAACTGATAGCCTGGGAGGCCAAGCTGAGGGACATATGAAGAATGGACACTGAGGAAGGAGGGGAAGAGAAAAACCTCAGGCTGGGAGATGGAGCACTGGGGTAAATAGGAGCAAAGAGAACTGGTCAGAGAATGGGAAATTGAGGGACAGGTCCAAAATGTATTTTTAAGGAACTTTGTTGCATATTTAAAATCCTCTCCTACCTTTGTCATTTCCTCAAGAGACAGAAGAGATTTGAATTGTTTTCAATTATCTATTCCTGCCTATCTATACCAGCGCCAAGAAGGGACCATATATGATTTTGGGTTTACATGGGTTACATAAGCAAACTTTGCTGTGATTTGGAATAGTCAAAGCCTTGAATGTTTTTCAACTTCCATTTTGTCAGCTGCTTGAGTTTCTATTCTGAGAGGTGCTAACTGTTAAACATTGTTATTCACTTGTGTTCCCTAAATAACTTTTAATTAGTTTTAATTTCAACCAAGAATGTTCTGCTGATGCAGTGACAGGAATTATCAAAAATAAAATTAATAAAGAACTCACTCCAGAAAAAATCTTGCACTAAGATTGCAATATTTTATAGCATCTATCTTAGCAGAGATGCACATAATTCAAATTTTATTTGTAATGATTTTCCTCAAAGCAATAATTGCATCGCTTTGCAAATGCAAAGACGTTATTTAAACATTACTTTTTACGTTTCAAGCATTTTTTTTCACAATGGAATTTTCCATTGTCTTTCACAGGGATTCATTGTACATATTGATGCAAGAAATACAATCAAACCAGCAACTGTATATAGCCTTTGAAATCTCATGTCTGGCTGGATAGTCACTATATTCACTACATTTTGAAAAATGATGAGCAATAATCCTGTCACCTAAAAAAACTGCCAAGAACAAAAGTTTGTCAGGGCTCTCAGAATATGAGGAGGCAGACAATACAAGAATTAAAAAAAAAAAAATCACTGGGGCTTTTCGATTGAATCTCCCTTCCTCTTCTCCCCTGCACTTTAGGACAATGATGCCAATTGTTCCCTAACCATGAACTCATCCTGCTGACAAAGACTTGTGGGTCCCTTTGGCTAGAAAGTGGACAGATATCAAAGAGCCAGCAATCTTGGGGTAAATCCTTGGTCTTTTCTAAAGTGAGTAAAGCCTTCTGAATCTTTCTGGGTAAAAATCTGGCAGAGATCAAAGAGAATTCAGAAAGGGTTTCTGATAGATCAGCCAAATATGCTAGGAGGATTCTGCACTTGAGACTAATCAGCCATACTTTAGTTTAGTGCACAAATCGCTGAAGTCATAAATGCATGAGTGGGTTTCTTTAGTGGAAGCCTGTGATGTGCAGGGTAAGCTTGCCAAGTGCAGTGATCAACTGGAATCTTGTTTTCTCATTTTCATCATTTTCTTAAATTCTATGTAATTTGGTTTGGGACTACTTGCTTAATTACAGATTTAACCACTTGGTTAAATACACAGTGTATTTTACTGTACAACTGGCAGAATTATTCAGTTGGGGACCATCTTTCAGCACCCCCTTCATGCACACCCTGACTCTCACCAACCTGCCCACTCTGGACAAGACTATAGTTCAATGGAAGAGTAGATGTGCTTGAATTTTGACAGAGTCTTACCTTCTCTTTTTTGTTATTGAGGTCTTAACAATAAATTAAAATATGTGCATCAGCTCCATAATTGTCTAAGTAGCCTTTTGAAGATTGGCTAGCCAGGACTCAATTTTATTCAATAAATTTTGTTTATTCATCTGTCATGCTCATTTTAAGCACATTAGCCTATAACATGGCCGTGACCAGCACCATTTAAATTACCTGTGACTTCTATGTGTCTGGACTCCATGCCTCCAAGCACTAGCTTTGCTTTCGTATAGCTCTGGGCATATTGGCCGTCCCTGGGGGTGTCTGGGACTCCTGGATAGACATGCTGCATTTGCCTGGAACTTCAATTTTACTGGAAGTCTTGGAGATAAGAAATTTAATCATTTTGACCATTTATTTAATGTGCTGCCAATTCTTTATTTAATTTGCTGTGAAGCAAACAAAATTATGCATTAGTCCTGTTATGACTAAAAACCAAATGTTGACTAATACATACAGTGATAGAATAACAACTTAGAAACCAAAAAATGTGTTTGTGTAGTTGTCAGCATTCCAGCCAGAAACCAACTGATGACTGAGAAATAAAACATGATGACACTGTCCTAGGCGGGAGAGGGGAGAGGGACTTAGCCCCCTGTCCCCAGGTGAACAGTCCACAACCTGCGTCCATTGCCTGTCAAAGTCCTCTGTCACTGGACAGGGTCTCTCAGAGCTAGGAAGAAAAAGGAAACCTCCAGCTCAGGGAAACAAGACCCATCCTATTAAGTGAGACCCTGGAAATCCTGGGCCCGCTGAGCATGGCAGCAGCAGGACAGAAGTTCCCTCCACCTCAGCAAAGCCTGCACAGAGCAGGCTGTCCCAAGGCATAGGGACATCTCCAGGAACTGTCCCCATTATTCTCTAGGCCATATTCTCTTGGCCATGACACCTCTCAACTCCTGGTGCCCGAGTCCCCAATTTTAATGGGGACCATCTTTCAGCACGCCCTTCATGCACACCCTGACTCTCACCAACCTGCCCACTCTGGACAAGACTTGCTCAGGTCCTGGCTGCTCCTGTGAGAGTTCCGCCCCTTGATCCTGGTCTAGGCCACCAGTTTCTGGCTTCTCTTTTGGCAACTAAATAAAATAATTTAATTATAATATACACACAATGCAATATACTATCCATTCATCCAAGATAACCTTCCAGAAGAATTTCCAGTAATGTGAAAAAAAATGATCACATATAGTATTGGCGAAAAATACTAGGTTACATAATTGCATGATCTCACTCATGTTTAAAAATTGTATTTATTATTAGAAAAAAAGACAATGAGTATAAAATCAAGAAGTTTACAGTTGTTTTCTGGCAAGCAAAATCCTTGAAAATGGAATAAATAGCTGCATTTAGATACATAGTAAGTTATTCAGGAATATATTGTTGAATTTTACTAATCAAATAAATGTTATTTTCTTGCTGTACTTTATTTTCTAAGTTTTCTGCAGCTAATACATACTACTAAAAAATGAGAAAAGATAGTGTCAAAATTTATCCCATAGAAAATTTATGCTATGGACAAAGACTAAAATATACAAAAATGAAAATTTTGTTTAAGCGGTAAAATAACAGACTAATGGATACTGTTTGAGTCTTTAAAGTATTTTTGTACACATTGGTGCATACTGACACACTCAGCTTGAAAATCACACTTCATGTCATATATTTATGTTCATAAAGAACCCAAAAAAATCTGTGGAAAATTCATTAAAACACAAAATATATACATATGGCCCATATCTAAAAAACTAGAGGGAAAAAAAAAAAAAAAACCTGTTCTTGTCTTCATGTGCTCCACTCCCAGGACTGCAGACTGGGTTCAGCTAATGAAGAATTTAAAGCCTGGTTTTTCTGTGAGTAAGCACAAATGCAGAATTCAGAGAAGGGTGCTGTTTGTGGCTCCTTTGGGCAGTGCCTGGGCCCCTGGGGATGCATCCAGCCACCAGCAGACACATTCGAGAAGCACAGATCCGGGGTATTCACGCAAGGTGAGGGGGCGACCCACATGTGGAGTCCCAACCCCGAAGTAGAGACAGTGTTCTTTGGAGGACATGTGTCCTGCTGGAATGAAGAGAAGTTCCATACAGTTCAAGATATCGGCTTCCTAACTGAACTTTATTCCCCCTCCCGAGCTGAGCAAAACATCAAAGGAATAAAACCAGTTTTCTTAATGGGATCACAAAATGGTTGTACCAATTTTGTGGAGACTGGTTCTATTCTCTACTTTTTTCTTGTAAGATAATTTTTACAACCTTTTGAAGTTGTTTAGTGAAATTCAACTTGAAGTTGCTTGTTCTTTATTTTAAGAAAGGTAAAGGCAGCTTTGGCTGGGGCTGGAGCACCTGTTCTTTGAGGGCTGCGAGGATCCAGAGCCTTGTGGCTCCCTTGGGATAACTGATAATACAGCCTCCCTCCCTCTACCTCCTCACCTGCCAGAAACACCCCTGGACCAGCCTGGCTCCTAGCCATTCTAGATAAGCCTGGCGCTTCTCCTTTCTCATGCCCTGAGGGCTTTCAGGATGCCATTTGGGGGTGTGGAGAAAGAAATGCACCACAAGCTCACTAACTTGAGCTCTGACTCTGATAGTCTGGCTCCAGCCAGGCCAGTTCCAGGCCTAATTCAATGAATTCTGGATTAAGGTTGAAGAGTCGACCATTCCCAAAGAGCCCCTCAAACTCTGCTCTTACAAATACAATTTCCCAGAGACTGTTCTTTGGCATGTGCTTCCCAGAGAAGAATAATTGGCAAGTTTGGAGGATTGTGTTTGTGTTCTTTTCTGTTCTGACGGCCAATTTTCATATTGGTGAAGGAGACTCTTGTACATTTATTGGGACCTTACAAATGTGTTTCTAGGGTCCGACTCTGTGAGGAACACCCCCACCCCTCCAGTTGCACTGGTTCTGTATGTCTCCCTCGCCCTGAAGAATTTAAAGCCTTCATTCCAGAGCTCTCATCCCATGTGCATGAAAACTGGTGCTTTGCAGGTGGAAATACATCCCTGAGGAGCAGGCAGATCATCTGCCTCTCCCCAGCTGGCTTAGGAAAGGCAAGGGAAGATTCAGAGGCACTAAGCTTAAGAACGTGGTGTCGTGGCAGGATGGCATAGGGCGGATTCCATGAGCATATGCAGACAAGTTAAGGAGAGTCCTGGAGCCCTCGGTGGCTTTTTCAGGCTTTTACTGTGTTTACCAAGTTCACGGCAGGCAGGGTACTGGGGGTCCAGGAGGCTGGCAGGCTCCCAGCCCCCAGAAAGCCTTCACTCTTTCTGGGCTCTCCGGCGGTCTCTCGTGGTCTCATTCTCTCTCCTCCGCTCGTTCTTCTTCTTGTGGTTCTGCTGCTCTTGTTCTCCATGATGCTGCCCTTATAAGCCCCGTCTCAGCCCAGGTGTACCCACCTACGTATAGCCACACCCTGCACCAGGTGCCCGCCATCAGGCATGCATTCAGGACCGCAGGGATCCATCATCAATCCTAATGGCGGGGAGTGGGGGGGCAGAAAAGACTGACAATCATTTACCTGGCACGTGCGAACATGGGAATTGGGTTGGGTAAATTCTAAGCAAAATCTGGGGACCAGGTTTTAGGAATGAGAGGTTATTGTCAGGGACCCAAGGGACACACACCAGGGGCTTTCCCAGGAGCCAGTGTGGCATGAATCATCACAGGGATAGACAGACTGAAGGAAAAACCTGGCTGCCTGTTGGGCACGGAGGGTGAAGGTGTGGGGTGGGAAGTGGAAGAGAGAAACCAAACTGAGACCAAGGAGAAAATTCAGCAGGCCAGGCAGCGCCGGCTCCTCAGTCACCCAAGACCATCTCCGTATTTACTGTGTCCTGAATTTTCTCACACTTTGTAAGGGCTGGAAGACCACAGTGCAGGTTTTCTGATCCAGCAGAGCGGGTAAAGGAGGAGTCAGAGTCCTCAGTGGCTTTTGCAGGTCTTTTATCGGGTTTTACCTGGTACACAGCAGGCAAGGGTGCTGGGGGGCCGGGAGGCTGGCAGGCCTCCCAGCCCCCAGCAAGTCTTCACTCTATCTGGGCTTTCTCTGGCATTCTCTCTGCTTCTCTTCTTCTCTCGGCTTCTCTTTCTCTCAGCTTCTACTGGCGTCCCTGTGATATCCCTCTTAAAAGCCCAGTCTCAGCCCAGGTGAATCCCACCTACCTATGCCCACACTCTACTCCAGGTGCCGCCATCAGGCATGCATTCAGGACCACAAGGATCCATCATCTATCCCGATGGCGGGAGGGCAGAAAAGCCTGATACTTTTACCTTACCCTACACACTTGATAAAGTAACCTGTTTTTTCCCTCCTTGTCACTCCTCCAAAGAGATGATACAAGGACAACTTATTTGGGGCCATAAATTCTGATGATAGCTTTTTAAAAAAATCAGTTTCATCACCCAAAAGTTATGCTTGGTGTATTCATGACCTGCCTTTAGGCCCTCTAAATTTGCCTTTTCAAAGCCAGGCTCTTCTCCAAAAATCCACTCTGGCAGGAGATCAAGGGAGGGCCTGATGCTTTTCAGCTAATGATAAAATTCTGCAGTGAAGCTTTCCCAGCAGCATCCAGAAAGAACCCAGAATTAGCAATCTGGCTCTGATGACCGTAGCATATGTCCCCACACAGGCTGTGCACCTTCTCTGCACGAATCCCTGGTCCTGGCCAGCAGCAGCACTTGCTTGACCAGCTGGGGGCAGATGGTGCAGGGCACAGCAAGCTCTGGGCTCTTCTCCACAGTTGTCCACAGGTTACACAGCAGAGCCCTTCCTGCACCCGCAGAGCCTGGGGCTGTGTCTGCCCCGAGCCCTGGTGACGGTGCTGTGGTTTGCTTATTTTGACATATTCATCCCCAACACATTGAGATGAAAGGCAGGAAATGTGCAGTTCCAGTTCCCATACCAGAAGTGGTTGGGCCACATTCTATCACATTTCCAGGTCTGTCATGGGATCCCAGGGGCCAGCACAGTGCGGCTGACCTCAGGCCCAGGGCTGGTCTGGCCCAGCACGGGTTGGACATTCCCGCCCTGCACCAAACTTCTCACCAGAGCTGAGCTTGGCCTTGCTCACTCTTGCCACTGCCTGTGGCTGAAGCCACCCCCTCAGAAGGTCATTTCCACAGGGACTATCCACTGTCCAGAGGGCCCTGCACCAGAGGGTGCCCACATCCTTCCATGCCACTCCCAGATCCTTGGTGGCCTGACTGTTGCTGAGCAATCCTGTGGAGCTTCCCCTGCCTCTCCATCTCCCTGTAAACAGGAAGTGCCTCCAGGTCCTCAGGGCAGAGTTTGAAAACCAACCCCCAGCCCAGTAGTCTAAAAATGTGAGAGGTTGACACACCAAGATCCACTCTCCACCCCCAAAATGTCCAGGCTTGCTCTTTTCCCGGAGTGACTGCTACTCCTCCCTGCCATCATCCCAGTCAGCTGGATGATTCTCCTATAAACAGGCTATCTTTTCCAGAAGACATAAGTTAGCATTGCTTCCACCCACATTCAGAATGTTAAAACATTTGAAGAATGATTTGTTCTGGGCCAAAAAAACCTTGCAGGAAGAATTCCATTTCTCTTCCTGCAGGTGTGAGCCATGTGCTGCATTATAGGAGCAATGGGGACTGTAAGTGTCCACTTCCTGGCTGTTGTGCAATTAAACCAAGCTCTCAGTCATTAGTGGCAGCGGGAGGATTTGCGCATTTCATTTCCTTGGGGATGATTTTTTTTTTAGCATGGCTTGAACACACCTGATCACATTCAGATGTGTTCACGGGAAGCAGGCGATCTGAACGTGCAATAAAGCCAGCTTTCGCCATGCCCTGAGAGAGCTAAACTTCTTGTTCAACAGAAGCCTTTAAAGACAGGTACTCAGGGATGATAATGTCCTTTTGTGCCTTTGTCTAGGGCAGCTCATTAAGGTAGAGTCCACCTCAGCCTTGACAGGACAACCTCTTCCTGTGTGTTTCAGGAGAACATAATTGACTACACCACCTTTTTTCGATGTCACCACTGCCAGATACAAACCCAATTAGCAGCAGAGTTCACGCCGATGAATCTGGGAACACGGGGATAGCACGTTCTACAGCTAATCAGACCCATGGCGGGGTGACACATCTGGATGTCGTCAGGAAGGTGGGATCTCAGGGACCAGAGGGGCTGGAGCCCACATGTTCCACCAATTTCCCCTTTGTAGTAGAATTACATGGCCTTCGAGGATCAACAGAAACCTGCTCCTGTCTGCTCAAGGCCTCCACGTCTATGAGCTTTGCAGTTTTTTTCTGAGGCAGAGATTCAGGTCGTAATTCAAGTCCAGCCTGTGGTCCCCTCCACAACTCTCTCCCCACAAATCTGGATGGATTTAAGAAGCCATTTGATTCTTTTTTATCTGAGGGGCTTCCTTAGGGGCTAAGGAATCCTGTTCTGACTCTGGAGAACAGGAGCAAACACCTGATATCCAGGCATACGGGGATGTTCTGACCCTCGCTGACTTCAGTTTAAGTATCTACCTCTGCCTGGCAGGTGCCAAAAGGACATGCGGAAGAGACACACCAATGCAAAAGGGCAAGTGCAATAGGAAATACTTGCCTAGGCTTTGAATTATTATATGGGAGTATGGTGACTATTAGTCATTGCAACATGATTGTAATGCTGGAAGGAACAGTCTGGGCACCTTACTTTTAGTAATAAAAGTCCCACTGAGAAATAACTCTGTAACTAGAGCAGCTGCGCTTGAATCTCCACCCTGCCATTCCCCACCCCTCCACCACAAAAGCCTTGCAAGGGTTTCTCAGGACATCACACTTAAGCCTGATTGCTGGCCTTGTTGTTTCAGGTGTCCTCAGCTGCTCACAGACACACTATCCCTCAGTCTTCATAGCTGCTCGGTGGGACAAAGCCACAGGGGCAGAGGAAGCCGGCCAGCTATTGAAGTAGGGTGGCAGGGGTTGGTGCCAAACTTGAAGGCCTTTCTCCTTTGCATCTGACACGTGGAATCCTGAGTTTGTCCACGTGGAGTGGCTCTACTCTAGCCCTGACCTGGTAGAAAGCATTTAGAAAGAAGTAGGGTGGACGTCTGTAGGCTCAAAGTCCCGAGGCCTGGGGACCCTCAGCTGAAGCACTTATAAGCAACAGAAATCAATTCTAGCTGATCTCATCACAAAGGAGCATGTTGGATGATTATGGGGAGGTTCAGAATTACAGGGAGGGCTGGAGAATGAGCTTGAGAAAACAGAGGCAGTGGCAAGGGTCACAGATAAAATCACAGCACAACTCCAGTTCTGTAGGGAAACGGCAACCCTGTTGCATTACTGGACCTCGTGCCCTCCCAGGCACCCCTGCCTTCAGGCGCCCACAGACACAGGACCACCCCCATTACCACAATGCCCCTTTGTGGCTCCTGCCTGGCCACGGCTCTGGCCTCTCACTCAAGTCCCTGGGGCGCCCAGAACTGGCCAAGACCGACCACTTGTCTGTACCCACCCACTGGAAGTGGATAAACACCCATGTGCCTGAGCTCTGGTGCCCGTCCTCCCGCTTTATCACCTCCCACTCTTATCACCTGTGGACTGTTAAGATGATGAGAGGAGCCCGCTGAGCCCTGGTGTTTTCCAATCTTGTCCCTAAATGCCCTCTCCTTCAGTCCAAGGCTGATATTCTGGTTAGTAGATTCCCAGGCCTTTCCTCTCTCTTCTTTCTCACACTATTGCCATCTTTATTCCTCTCCTTAGAGCCTCCGTGGGGATAGAGCAGGGTATGAGGCCAAGTCAAATCTGCCATTGCTCTGCAGAAAGTTTGGAGGAGAACCAGGTGAAACTAGTGGCCAACTCGTGGCCAAGGCAGCACCGAGGCGTGGTTAGAAAATGCAAAGCACCTGTCCCTGATATGAAAGCAGCCCCTGTGGGGCGCGGGCCTCCCACCCAGAGCCAGGACAAGCTCAGATACAGGATGGAGCAGCGTGAGTCGGGCTGAGTTCCTCTCCCCCAAGGTAGGAAGAAAGTGGAGTGGGTGGAGAACGCTGGGAGGTTCTGAAAGATTATAACAAGACTTCTCAATTTATCTTCTCCCCAGCTTCCGCAGCCAGTCTGCAGTTGGGATAAATTCAGCACAGGAGGAAAAGGCAGCCTTTCCTCCTCCTCTCCTCTCATTTTAGGTGAGAGGAGGAGGTGGCATGGGGGATAGAGAAAGATCTGGCAAGCTCACCAGCTGGTGCTGTGGAGGGCTGAACAGAGTGAGCTCTGCGCCCCCACACACAGGGGCTGGGCTGGAACAGAGAGGTGCCTGCCTGCTCTCTCCCTCTCCCCAACTCCTGGGAAACCAGGATGGTCTCAGGCGTGGAGGGAATGGGCAGCCCCCTGCTCGGTGTCATTGGAGGTCCCAACAGCCAGCAGGCCCCGTGGGGCTGCCAGCCAGGCGCAGGGTGTGTAGCGTCTGGTGGGGACCACATTTTTGGAGTGTAGTGTTGCTTTCAGAAGTACCCCATTGAAATGCAACCCCTGTTGCCTGGGAACAGTAATGTCTGAACAGCTCAGGCCCCCCCCACAGAGCTAGCCATAAGATTACTGAGAGTAGCCTCATGGGGTAGGTCTAGGGGTGAAGTTGGAAAGATTTTGATGCTAGTGAGGGTGGGGGGCATGCAGAGGTGGGTGCTCTGGGGGTTGGGATTCCATGAGGCACTTAGATAACAAGGGGCACCAGGAAGATGGAATGGGTGATGGAAGTGGTGTTGGGGACAGGCCTGATGGCCCCTGAGATGCAGCCTGTCCTCTCTGTAGTAATGGGAAGATGCTAGAAAGCTTTGGAGCCAGCGTTCAAACCCTGTAAAAGCATCATGAAGAGCTGGGGTCCACAAGACAGGCCTAAAGACTTCCTGGACTATGTGGTGGTGGTGGTGGTGGGGATGGGGGTGGGACCACAACTGCTACCTCACTTCAGCAGGGAGAAGTAACTCTCGGCTCCAGGGGCTGACATAAGCAGAAATTTATTGCTTCAATTTCCTAAATGGTTGGTTTTCCTATTTGGTTCAAGGCCTTGCAGCTATGGAGTACTTGGTTCCACTTTTGGTTCATTTTTTGCCACACAGGGAACCACACAGGGGCCCACAGGTTGACCTGGGTGGATGATCATCCCCCCAGGACATGTGGCTTCTGAGATTGTTACTTCGAGCAGCAGTGTCTATACTCCAGGATGTCGTTGATTGCCTGGATGATCAAGTTCTAGTTACAGTAGTAGTTACTGTTACAGGTTGTGGCCGTTGATCTTTTCTGTGGACTGAGCTTTGCAAATCTATATATTGTTTAGCACCATAAATGGTGTGCTGGTTTGGCTTTGCTTCATGTGCAGACTTTTGCTTGTGACCAAGCTGAGAAACAACCTACCATGTGACAAATGATGTGTATTCGTTCATCTTTTTGGTTCCCAACTTGATGTGTGAGATTCGGCAATTGCGCCCTGACTACTTGGAGGGCACAGGACTGCTGTTGTGCTTTTAAGTAGGTCAGGTTGAAGACTGGAGGCCAGCATGGAGGGGGGGGTCCTAAAAGGGAGGCATGGGAGGTGGGTAAGCAGGGCATGGTTATGCTCTTGATAAAGACATGAAAAGAAAAGTGTCATATTGTGTGAATATAAACATGCATCCAGTTATGTCAATGGTAATCTGGTGGTAGAACGTGGGTGAATTTTCATTATATTCTGATTTCCAGTTTTCTGTACTGAGATTATCTTACCCATGTAATTAAAGAAAGCAGAGAGAAGGAACAAACTTATTTTCAGATTTTTCTAGAATTATAACCAGTGTGTTGCTCTGCTGTCCATCCACCCACCTGTTCATGTATCTGCATAGAACACCTGGAATGATGTTGGTCAATTGTTTGTGATGGTAGTTTCTGTTTGTGGTGGTCTTTGTACTTACCTCTATAACTTGGCATTTGTAATAATGAGGTACATTTTTGGTAAAGAGTAATCATCTTTATCAATAGAGCAGCATCTCTGCTCTATTATGGGGTAACTCCAATCCACGCGAGAGCTCCCAGATGGCAGGGTTCAGCGCGAGTTTGATCTCATGCCCTTGCTGCCCTGCTTGTGCTGAGGCTGTTGGGGCAGGTGTGCAGCTTAGCAGGGAACATTGAGGGGATTTGCAGGCAACACCTGGGCTCTGTTTAACCCCACAGTCAGTGTTAATTTTACAACCAATTGACTGTGTCTGTAGTGGGCTAGGAGTCTGGTTTGCAGCTTTAGGGGTGACAACAAGTACCTGGGTCACCCTGTCCTTAAGGTCCTTGCACAATGCCTCTCCTGCCTTTACCACCCTGCAACTGGGATAAGGGTTCTGGGAAGGAACTCCAGGGTTTGAAGGTCATTGAGGTAAAGATGCATCTGCTGACTTTTCTTCTAGTAGAACAGACAGGCAGGGCCTCCTTGTGTAGAGATTTGCAGAGCATTTTCTGAGTATCAGAGAGCCAGGAAGCAACAGGCACTTTCTCAAGTGGGGTGGGTCAGAACTCCACAACCACTTAGGAAAACAGCATGGCGTTCCTTCCTAGCAGGCATGAAGACACACAGACACTAGGCCTGGGCAATCCTCTCCAGAGCAAAAGCTCTGTTTCTAGAGATGTAGAAGGATAATTATAGGAGTGTATTCCTAATAACCCCAAATGGGAAGCACCCAACTGTCAACAGTCGTGGCATACGGACATGAAATAAGCTGAGCTGTGTCCAGGGGCTCATTATAGGTCTGCAAAGATGAACTATGGCTGGCTGCAATGACATGAATATAATTCACAAAGTTGGGTGAATGAAGCAAATCCAAAGAGTATGTACAAAATATTCATGCAGAGTTCAAACAAGTAAAACTAAGTCATTTTTAAGGGATAAATCAGCAGCATAAACATGAAAATATCAAGAAAACATTTTATAAAATTCAGGATAATGTTACACCTGGGGAAGGGAAGCATGAGTATTCGCTAGCATTTCCTGGGGCATGGGGGACTGCCAGGCAATGTTCTATTTTTTAATGATGACAAGGATGCTTGCTTTACAATTAGTCATTAAATGGTTCAATTACACTCCATGTACTTCTTTGAATATATGCTATATTTCACAACAAAAAAATAAAAAGCCAAATGTAGCAGAGGGATCTTCTTTCTAGCTGCCACATTTAGAAATGGCCTCTTCTGTTACCCAGAAGTTTCCTTTATTTTTTTGTCACATCCTGGCCTGCCATGTGATAACTTTGATGGTTGCCTACCTCATTTGACCACAATGAGCCTCAGAGTTCTCGTCTACACAAGGAGAGTAGTAATTATTTTTTAAACAATTATTATAAAACTAGAGGTAACTTACATAAAATGATTAGCAAAGATCTGGCCAAGTAGTAGGTGTTCAAAAAGAGCAGCTCACCATAAACTAACCAATCTCCTTTATTAAATATGCTGTTTTTAAAAATTATTTTCATTCTGTTTTTAATTTCACTCTACCAAACCACCTATGCCCATGTTCTATCTGCTTCCATCTCCTATCCTTTCTACTCTTTCCCTTTTTCCCCCTGGTAACCATTATCTTTTTTTGGCCAATTTCAATTTTTTTCTTCTATTGTTTGTGTATACTTGTTTTTTTGGCATTTGTGTTCTGCATATGGGTGAGACCATCTGAAATCTTGTACTTTTTGACTGATCACTCAGCATAATCACCTCAAGATCTGTTCTGAATGCCATGGTTTCATCTTTCTTCACAGCTGTGTAATATTCCATTGAATACATGCTCCAGTTTATCCATTCATTTCTTGAAGCACACTTGGGTTGGTTCATTCCATGATTTGGCAACTGTAAACCATGCTGTTTTGTACATAGGTGTAGCTAGATCTTTTTGTGTTAGATTTCTAATTTATTTGAATAAATACCTAGTAACAATATTGCTGGGTCAAATGGAATTTCCATTTTCACTTTCTTGAGAAATCTCCAAACTGTTTTCTACAGGAGCCATACCAGCTTGCATTCCTACCAAGAGTGAATGAGAATTCTCTTTGCTGCAACCTCACTAACATTTGTTAATTCCGTTCTTTTTTATATGGGCCATTCTCACAGGGGTGAGGTGGTATCTCAGTGTGGTTTTAATTTGCATTTCTCTTATAATAAGTGATGTTGTACATCTTTTCATATAGCTATAGGCCATCTGAATGTCTTCTTCAGAGAAGTGTCTGTTGAGGTCCTTTGCCCATTTTTTTGATTGGGTGGTTTGCTTCTTTGTTGTTAGATTGTGTAAGTACTTCATAAATTTTGGAGATTAACCCCTTATCAGAAATATGGTATACAAATATTTTTTCCCATTCTGTAAGTTGCCTTTTCATTTTTGTGATAGTTTCTTTCAAGGTACAAAAGCATTTGTGTTTAATATAGTCCCACATGTTTGTTTTTGGTTTTGTTTCCCTTATTGCTGGGGTTGTATTCCTAAAGACATCTTCGTGATACTGTCCTGTAGTGTGTCCTCTATGTGTTCATTCAAGTACTTTATGATTTCAGTTCTTATATCCATATTTAATCCATTTTGAGTTAATTTTCATGTATGGTATTAAACATGGGTCTTGCTTTATTTTTTTGTATGTGACTATCCATGTTCCCCAGCACCATTTATTTAAAAGGCTCTTTTGTCCAGTGTTTGGCCATAATTCCTTAGTCAAAAATTAGCTGTCCAGGGCCTCCTCTGGTGGTGCAGTGGTTGAGTGCTGGGCTGCGAAGCTGCCCGCAGACTCTGCAGTGCCAGTTCAATCCCTGGCTGTGGGTCCCACATGGTGCGCAGACCTCTCCTGCCACCTGCTGCTCCCCTCAGCAGTGTACTTCATCAGTCTGCCTGTTCTGTTCCCCGCTCTGGCTCTGGTGAATTCTCTCAACCTTCCGTGCTTCTGACTGTACCCAGTGCTTGTATAAATAAATAAATCTTTAAAAAAATTAGCTGTCCATATTTATTTGGATTTATCTCTGGGCTTTCAATTTCTGTTCCATTGGCTAGAAGTTTGTTTTCATTCAGTACCATACTGTTTTGATTACTGTTGCTGTGTAATATTGTTTGAAGTCAGGAAGTGTGATGCCTCCATTTTTCTTTTCTCTCAAGATTGTTTTAGCTATTCAGGGTCTTTAGTGGTTCCGTACAAATTTGATAATTGCTGTATTTCCTTAAAAATGTCATTGGTGTTTTAATAATTATTGCATCAAATCTGTAAATTGCTTTGGGCAATATGGCCATTTTAATGATTTTAAGTCTTCCTATGAGCATGGGCTATCTTTCCATATTTTTTTGTCTTATTTCCTTTAACAGAGTTTTATAGTTTTCACTGTATAGGTCCTTCACCCTTTCATTAAATTTATTCCCAGTTTTTTCATTCTTTTCATCATCTTTACAAATGGAACTGCATTCCTTATTTCCCTTTCTTCTAATCAGAAGTTTTCTTTATCCCAGGAACCACGAGCAGCATCTCTGTCCAAGTCTATAAATCAGTATGCTCTTATTTACCAAGTTTTTTTTTTTTAAGATTTATTTTTATTTATTTATACAAGCACTGGGTAAAGTCAGAAGTGCGGGAGGGTGAGAGAATTCACCAGAGCGGGGAGCAGAGCAGGCAGAAGGACCGAAGTACACTGCTGAGGGGAGCAGCGGGCAACAGGAGAGGTCTGCGCACCATGTGGGACCCTCCTCCGGTGGCCGGGGAGCAGCCGGGGATCGAACCGGTGCTGCAGAGGCTGTGGGCAGCTTCTCAACCCAGCACTCAACCGCTGCGCCACCGGGGAGGCCCTCTTATTTACCAAGTTTTATGAACATAACCTTAACACTTGTGGGAGTTGGGGTGAGGAATGTGCCACTCCCAAGAAGGAAAAACATCAGAAATAACAGGAAACAGTAGACAAGCCCCAGACTTCCACTGCTGGAGACATTCTGAGGAAAAGCAGCTTAGTGAAGGCTGGTGTGTGTATATCAGCTTCTGTGCTGGTCCTGAGAATGGATTAGGTGAAGAGAAAAGGTGTGGGGGAGGGTGAAGAGTGGGAGAGGGTCTTGTGAAGAAAGAAAGGATGTCATGAAAGGTGGTGGGAAATCATGATGTGGTAGAGGGCTGCCTGGCCAGACATCCATGGGTGATTAATGGAAGCCAAGTATTGCTGGGTGACTCAGGAGGGTCTAGAAAATCAGGAAGATGAATTTCCCCCCTACCCCTCTTCTGTCTCCACCTCATTGCTAGTTTAGGGCTATTGATCAATCAGTGGATCATCAATCTTCTCCCAGACACACTTGGTGCTCTTCACAGTCAATCCAAGGGAATTGAACTAAGATATACAGAAGCCCTCAAAGAAAAACAGTGAGTGAATATGGGAGAATTAAAAAATAAATACAATGATGCTCTTTGCCAACCCCCATTAGAAATCAATCTTCATCTGCCCCAGGAAACACACTGATCTAAAGTGCACGGGGCTTGCTGTGAAAAATAGCACAATGGTTCTTCCAGAAGTTCAATAGAGAGTTACTGTATGGTTCAACAATTCTACTTCTGGGTATATACCCCAAAGAACTGAAAACAGGGACCCCAAAAGATATTTGTCCTCTCATGTTCATAGCAGCGTGAGTCATAATAGCCAAAAGGTAGAAACCAAGTGTCCACTAGCAGATAATAAACGGGGTACATGCACACAGTGAGGGGGTGATCAGTCTTGAAGGGAGAGAGGTGTGGATACACATTATATAAAACACACATGCGGGCCTCCCCGGTGGCGCAGCGGTAGAGCGCTGGGTTGCGAACCTGCCCGCGGCCTCTGCGGCGCCGGTTCAATCCCCGGCTGCTCCCCGGCCACCGGAGGAGGGTCCCACATGGCGCGCAGACCTCTCCTGTCGTCCGCTGCTCCCCTCAGCAGTGTACTTCGGTCCTTCTGCCTGCTCTGCTCCCCGCTCTGGCTCTGGTGAATTCTCTCACCCTCCCGCGCTTCTGACTGTACCCAGTGCATGTATAAACAAAACAAACAAACAAGCAAACAAATAAATAAAGAAAAACATGCCTCTAAAAAAAAAAAAAAAACACACATGCACCTCCATCACATTAAGTAAAACAAGGCCAACAAGGATAAATATTATATGATTGCTTTTGCATGAGGTACCTAGAATAGGCAGATTTACAGGGACTGAAAGCAAAATAGTGATTCTCAAGGACTGGGGAGGAGCAAGTGGGGAGTCATTGCTCATTGGGTACACAGTGCTGCTCAGCATGATGTAAAGTTCTGGATGTAGACGGTTGCAAGACAGTGTGAATGTACTTAAAAATGGTCAAAATGGCACATTTTGTTACAGGTATTTTATACACCAGAAAGAACTCTATAGCAGTTATTCTAGTCCCCCAAATTCCTATGCTGAAATCCTAACCTCAGTGATGATGGTAGTAGGAAGTGGGGCCTTTTGGAGGTGATTAGATCATGAGGGTGGAGTCTTCCTGAATGGGATTAAGTGCTCTGATGAGACAAGAGAACTGTTTCCTCTTTCTGCTCTCTGCCTGTGAGGACACATGGAGCAGGCCGTCTGTCACCAGGAAGCAGGCTCTCATAAGACACCTTGATCTTGAAGTTCCAGCCTCCAGAACTGCTGAGGAGTAAATGCTTACTGTTTTTGCCACCCGATGCATGATAATTTGTCTTCCCAGTCCAAGCTAGGATGGCCTCCAGACTCCTGTGTTTTGAGCTAGGGGCGAGCGACTGGGGCTGTGGGACCATTTGAATGGCAGGAAAGATAGAAAATAAAGTAAAATTTCCTCCCTGAAGATCAAAAGGGCAGATAGAGCTGAGGAGAACACCTCCTTGGCCTCTGTCTGGAGCCTTGCCCCGAATGCCCTGTGTGAAGCTGGCTGCTGCCTGGGAAGCAGCCCAGCTCTCCTCCTCCACTCATGCCTGAACAAAGGCTAGACCCAGCCACTCTCCTAGGAACTGTTCCCTGGAAAATTACCTTTTATAGTTCTTTTAATGTGGGAGCCCACTCTGGTTGCTATTTGAAAAAGAAAATGAATTTAAATACTAAAGATGCTGCAATATGCTTACACATACACAATGGAAAATTTGCTTCTCAAACAGCTTGAGCAGAAAACCTTACATCCCCATGGCAACCAGATTTCACTGTGACCACGCATCTCTGCTAGGTCACCCACCCATTTGCCAGCCTCAGTTCTTCAGCCCCTCCCCTCAAACAAATGGGGCCCACATGACACCAGCACTGCAGCAGTTCTGGTGCTCTGGGTGCCTGGACACCAGCGCCTCTGGAACGCGTCTCAGGGGTTAGGGGACGAGCTTCTCCTGGAAGTCCCCAAGAGGCAGTGGACTCTGGGGCAAGCCTTTGCCCTATGGAAATGCTAGGCCCGGGCAGCCTGCTGGGGGTGTATTGTGCTAGGATGACTGGATGGGGTTCCAACTGGTTGTGAGCTGCTGACCAGAAAATCAGCCCCTGGGTGGTCACAAGCCTGCAAACCCCACATTCAGTAAAAACTCAGCCAAGAGCTAGACCCGTGATTCTTTATTATTCTGTTGAATAGTCAGTCATCAGGACTCCTTTCTAGAGTTTCCATAACATCTTCCCCTTTGATCTTTTAGAACAAGTACTTCTTTCTAACATGTGTCCTCAGCACCATTTTCAAATAGCATGTTGGAATGCCCGACCTACGATGGGGGTGCTGTCCGTTTCCCAGCCGGAGTAGCCAGAGGCCTGCCTTTTATGTGCTCACCCTTCCTGCTTTGCAGGGGGGCATGGGGATAAAAGAAAGCCTGCAGTGCCAATGTTTCAGTCACTGACGGGCCAGCATTTTCCTCATCTCTTTTTGAATGTAGTTTTTATAATCGGCAAGTCTTGTTTTCAAAATTCCAGATTCAAAGTCATGAGCGCTCTGAGAATTGACTTAAAATGTTTGCCCTTAGAATGATACTTGAATGGGCCAGGCATTCATCGGAAATGTGCATCTCCAGTTTTCAAGGAAAATGTACGTGGGCAAAAGCAACTATCCATGTTGTTGGTGGATTTTCCCCCCTTTTTCTGTATTTTGAGCATGTACAAAGTGGGGGAAGGGCAGTATTTCCTGACAGGTTTAGCATTTTAGGCTACAGCTGGCAGGGTGGGGGCAATGCTCTCCAGGGCCATTCTGAGTCTCCTCAGCACCCATCTATAGAGCCACACAGGGCCGTTGGCATTTATTCCTTGTGAGAAATCAGCCTCAGAATGATGTTTCAACAAACTCAACCCTTTGCTTCTCCCATCATAAAATTGGAAAAGGAAGAAAGGACATGGTTCATGGGCTGTGGGCAAGGAAAAAAGCTTTGGCATAAGCTCGGTCCAGCCAAGGAGACTTGAGCTTATAGACTTTGCAGAATGAAATGCTCTGGCTTCCCTCCCCAGGAGGATGGCTATTCATTTGGAGAAGCTATAGTAGCAGCGAGCCAGAGAAGACAGCATACAGGGGAAAGAATGAATGAGTGTCCCCAGCTCCCAGCTCCCCTGACCTGGGGGCCTGGCCCTAGCATTTTCAGGTGATGCTGTCGTCCCTTCTTTAAAAAAAAAAAAAAAAAGTGACATGAAGCTTCTTCCCTTTGGCAGCTGTTTTATTTGCTACACCCGGCCAGACCTATGAGGATACAAGCCTGTCTTCACAGATGTTTCCTTTTAATCACTGTAATTAATATTAATGGTGATTAATTTTTAATGAGGACCTACTTATCAAGAAACACACTAGCAAAATGCCCATCGGTAATTTGAATAACCTTGCTTTTGTGAAGTCAATTGTCCTTTTTTCTTGGCCTCCTGTTTCACAGACCATGCAGTGGATCCTGGCATTCTCTGATAATTTATTGGTTTCCCAGATCTGGGACAAGACCTGGTGTTTCAAGAGTGGAAACACAGGGAAGTTAGCTGCCCTGACGGTATCTCCTTCCACTTGTGAAGGGGCTGGATGAGGGCTTCCTTCGTCTTCCTGCAGCGCCACAAGGGATGGCACTGCTGTCTGTGAGCCTTCACTGTGTAAAGCATGGCGCGAGGTGGTGCCACCTGTTCAGGATGCTTTGGGAATCCCGGGCAGCAGAGCGTCCTGGGTCCTGCTCTGACAAAGTGATGGATGCCTTGTCTGGGAGAGCCTCATTGATGGCCCTCCGTAGGCAGCTTGCTGATTCCAACCAGCCCTCACTTATTAATCATGTAGAAGCCCTCAATAATGTGGAAACTCCCCTCCACAGGGCAGCCAGCCCAGCGTGATGCTCTGTTGGTGGGGTGAGGACACTCCCAGGAGAAGGAGCCTAGATGCATTCTCAGCTGCTTAGCTTTGGGGGTTATATTCCACATGTCTGGCAGCCCTAATTTCCCTCAAATCATGGAAACAAATAATTATTTAGAAAACCGATGGAAAAGGGAAAATGTTCTTAAAGAAGTAAGTTTACAGGAAAGCAAGGCTTCCCATGCACAGTTGACAGTTTGTTTGATCTCTAAAAGTATTTTTTTTAAAGATTATTTATTTATGCATACAAGAACTGGGGTGTAGGCCAGAGGTGCGGGGAGTGAGAGGATTCACCAGAGACAGAGTGGGGAGCAGAACAGGCAGGCAGACTGAAATACACTGCTGAGGGGAGCAGCAGGCAAGACAAGAGAGGTCTGCAGCCCAATGGGGGAAGCTCCCTGGCTGGCTAGGAATCCAACTTGTGCTGCAGTGGCTTGTGATAGCTTCACAGCTCTGTCTTTAACCGCTGTGCCACAAGGGAGGCCAACTTAAAGTATTTTTTAAACACAGAACATTTCAGCTTTATTATGCTAAAGTGATTGTGATCTTCATAAAGGTAGTCTATTCCTAAGTTTATTTGATTACAGAGCTCTTTGCTTTTGAAGTACCCCCCAATATATTTCAGCCTGCCTGCAAGTAAAGACAGACGAAGCTAATTAGAACCAAGGCAGTAAGGGGGAGCACCACAGCAGCTGGGCTATGTCTCTGTAAGAGAAGGACTTTGGCGGTTGGTGCGGTCTGGTCTGGGCTCCAGTGACTAGGATGTAAGGCAGTGGGATATGGCAAAGACTGGTGAACTTGCTTTGTTAATGCATTACTGTTTGATAAGTGGGCTGTGTGCCCAGGTGACAGTCTGCTGTTTTAGGTAAATTGCTCTGCAGTACTTCCCTGAAGGAGACTTACCTTCTTTAGACAAAGTTTTCTTGGAACAAACAGCTAAGTCATGTTGACACAAGTGGTGTCAACTCTTGGACTGTGTTAGGTTGAGGCAGGTTGGTCTAGTTGTTGGGCCAATTCATGTTTCTTACAATTTGTGGAAATCTAGTTTCATCAATGTCTGGGGAATAAAAATCCTCCTTCATGTGTTTGAATATGGTTCAAACCCATCTCCTTTTTCTGACGTAATATCTAATTTAGCTTAAGCTATGCAATTTAGAATAAATGATAAAGAAAAATTGAAGACAGAGTCAGACTTAGGTCAGAAACTAGGAGGTAAGATTTTGAAGGGAAGCAGAGGTTGACAACTGTATTGACAGTATTATTTTCTGTGTTTTTTTTTTTTAAAGATTTATTTATTTATTTATACAAGCACTGGGTACAGTGAGAAGCACAGGAGGGTGAGAGAATTCACCAGAGCCAGAGCGGGGAGCAGAGCAGGCAGAAGGACTGAAGTACACTGCTGAGGGGAGCAGCGGGCGGCAGGAGAGGTCTGCGTGCCATGGGGGAGCAGCCAGGGGTCGAACCAGCGCTGCAGAGGCTGTGGGCAGCTTCGCAACCCAGTGCTCAACCACTGCGCCACCAGGGGAGGCCCTATTTTCTGTATTCTTAATGCCCCGGCATTTAAGGCCTTGCTCCTGATGACCCCTCCCAGAACTAGCTAATAACTGTAGTGAGCCAATCCCCTAAAAGCACAACTTTGATGTACAAACCAACACCAAGTCAACATTCCCTGTCTTGAGTCAGCTGGGGCCAGACAACAGACAATGATGGGCCACACCTAGAGTCCAGAGAGTCCAGAGTCCACTTGAATGATTTCAAATATCCAGTCCTAAGCTGATTTGGGGAACTACTCTGCCTTGCCTATTCCCTCCTGCAAGACCAGTAAAGGCTCTGGACTGTGCTGTGCCCTCTTCCCTTCTGCCTCCTCAGTGACCCTGGTCCATCCCCACGGGACCCTACGTCACATGACATGCCCGTTTCTAGGGATCTGAGAGTATAAGCTTCCTTCTTCATGACAACCATTTGTCTTTCTCAACATACATGATTAAAACATCCTGGATTCATTTTAACGCACCAACAGGAAATGAAGCTAAATTTAGTCTGCACACCAGAGGCACATTAGTACCTGGGGAGCTGTCAGCCTCAGCCTTGCCCAGAGTGTTAGGTTTGATCGGCCTGCAGTAGGGCCTTGGTTGATTCTATGGTTCACACAAACCAACTGTAGTATGGGAACACTATGCATGGGATACACTAGTATGGGAACTGCTAGCCAGTGGTTCTCAAAGTATGATCTGGACCCAGCAGCATCAGCATTACCTGAGAGCTTAAGAGGAATGCAAATTCTTGGGCCCTACTTTGGACCTCCTAATTCAGGAAGTCTGGAAGTGAGGCTTCTGGCAAGCTCTCCAGGTGATTCTGAAAGAGACTGTTTCAAAACCATTGCACTGGGCTAAAACAGGGTGGAGTCAGAGAAACACCTATAATGGGCTGAGGGTCCGGAGTCCTTACATTTATGCCTATATTGTATGCTGTCTCCTGGTGCTGATCAATAGCTGCTTTTGTTCCTGGAATTGTGTTGCATCCCATATATTTTAGTATGCTGCATTTCCATTGTAATTTGTCTCAAGGTATTTTTAAAAATTTCTTCTTTGAACAATTGTTTAGTGTTTAACCTCCCCACATTTGTGAATTTTCGTTATTTGTAATTGATTTCTAGTTTTATGGCATTGTGGTTAGAAAAGATGCTTGATATTATTTAAATCTCCTTAAATTTAAGACTTGTGATCTCTCTTAGAGGAGGATCCATGTGCACTTGAGAAGAATGTGTATTCTTTGCTTTAGGGTAGAATGTTCTGTATGTCTGTTAAATCCATGTGATCTAAGTCTAACATGACATTTAAGGTATTAAAAGATAAACTGCAGCATATTAAAAAATTTAGTTTAAGCAAAAATGGATTTGAATTGGAGAATATCTGATCTAACAGAAAGTACTCTGAGGGGCTGCTCAAATTCAAAGACTTTTATAGGCAGAAAAGCAGAGACGAAGTCATAAGCAAAAACAAAAAAAAAAGTGGGTTGTTGCAAGCTTACTTTTCTTTAGAGGATGGCAGGGGTCTATCGGGCAGATAACCTAACTAGTCAATGTTAAGTAATTCCTGATTGGGTAAAAATTCCATTTCTGTGAGAGCTAAAACTGTTAAGTCTTGGTTTGGTGACATGGAATTTAGCATAAACAACTCCATTTGGGGCCTGTGACGTTTTTAACAAAGGCTGTTGTTTATTGATTTTCTGTCTCTATGCTCTATCCATTGGTGAAAGTGGGATATGAAAGTCCCCTGGTATTATTATACAACTGTCTATTTAGATCTGTTAATATTTGCCTTGTGTATTTAAGTGCTCCCATGTTATATTACTCCCTTAACTATTATGGAATACTATTTTTAAAGATTTATTTATTTATGCATACAAGAACCGGGGTACGCGCCAGAGGTGTGGAGGGCGAGAGGATTCACCAGAGACAGAGTAGGTAATAGAACAAGCAGAGTGACTGAAATACACTGCTTGAGGGGAGCAGAGGGCAAATTAGGAAAGGTCTGCTGCGCCATGTGGGTAGCTCCCTAGCTGGGGATCGAACTCGTGCTGCAATGACTGTGGATAGCCTCATAGGTTGCATCTTATCCCCTTGCGCCACCAGGGAGGCCCCTATTATGGAATACTATTAATCCCAATTCAGATTAAGCCCTTCACTATTATGGAATACCCTTCTTTGTCTCTTATTATGATTGGTCTTAAATTTTTTTCTGCAAAAATATAGCTATCCCAGTTTTATTTGGTTTCCAGGTGTATGGAATATCTTTTCCCATTCTTTCACTTTCAGTCTGTGTATCTTTATATCTGAACATGTATCTCTTTTAGGCAGCAGAGATTGCCCCCTCCCTTTTAAAAAAAAAATACATTCAGCCACTGTATCTTTTTTTTTTGGGGCATTTTAAATTTTATTTTTATATTCCCCATACACTTGCAACCCCTTTATTTTGACCCCCTTTCCCCGCCCCCCACCCCCATAGTGTGTCTCTGGTTCATAGTTGTTTGTTGTTTGTTGATTTTTTTCTTTCTTATAGTTATTCTTTTTCCTGGTCCCTTGTTTAGGTTTTCTAGATTCCTGCTATGAGTGAGACCATCTGGTATTTTTCTTTTTCTTTCTGGCTTATTTCGCTGAGCATGATCCCTTCCAGCTCCATCCATGTTGCCGCAAATTGCATGTGTTTATCTTTTTTGAATGCTGAGTAATATTCCATGGTGTATATGTACCACATCTTCTTGATCCAGTCATCTATTTTTGGGCATTTGGGTTGTTTCCAAAGCTTAGCTATTGTAAATAGTGCTGCTACAAACAGGGGTGCAGGTGCTCTTTGGAACTGATGTTTCTGTGTCCTTTGGGTAAATACCTAGGAGTGGAATTGCTGGATCATATGGGAGCTCTATCTTTAGTAGGTTGAGGAATCTCCACACAGCTATCCATAGTGGTTGGACCAGTTTGCACTCCCACCAGCAGTCAGCCACTGTATCTCTTGATGGGAGAATTTAGTCCATTTACATTTAAAGTAAGTATTGATAGGTGTGTATTTCTCATCATTTTTGTTTTCTATTTTTTGAATTCCTCTGTTCATTTTTCTTTTGCGTCTTTTGTGATTTGATGATTTTCTGCAGTGGCTTGCTTAAGATTCCTTTCTCTTGTGTATCTACTATAGGTTTCTGCATTGTGGTTACTGTGAGGCTTACATAAAACAACTTACACTAGTCTTTTTTAAGATAATGACTTGAGTTTGTAATCTGCATTTTTACTCCTGCCGCCCTTCCAGTGCCATGATTTGTGTTTTTGATATTGCAACGTTCCTAGAATCCTGAGACAGAGCTCTGGCGCCAGTGTGGTTGAACTTAACCTTTGTAATGTCCATGTCATTTCCTTTGTCACATAGTTTAGACATAATAAAAAATACTTGAAATTATTCCACACCATTATTAATTTTCTTTGGTAATAAAAACTGTCTTGGGAAAATGACCATTCTAAGGAGAGGCATCCAAATTTCAGACCATGCCTTGGTTTTTTGCATGGATAAGCCTCAGCTTGTGCCCAAGTTGTAACTTGTAGGCACATCACTAATCTAAGCTTAAGATAATTAGAACCAAATGATTTTTATGTTTTCAGAACATTCTAAGCCTAACTCTGGAAGGCCTTTATGCTAATTTCCTTTAGTAAGTCATTTTAATCTCTGAACACGATCTTTCCTGCCATTTATTGTAATCATAGTGACACAGGCAGTTAAGAAATATTTTAGAAATGGAAAAAACAATCCTAAGATCTCTAGCTTTACATGCTGATGTTATTTGCTACATTACAATTGTGACTGTAATTGGAATATCAACAAAATGCCCAGATGTCTAATGGTTAACTAGAATTCCAAAAGTTAAGTCAGCAACATGGCTCTTATATTTCTTGTGTTGCTTTGTGCTATTTGGTGGAATAAGCAATAAAGGAAAACATTTTTATATTGTAAAATATGCTGTGACTGAAAGGTTATATTAAAATATAATCTCTTTAGTGAAGAACAATAAAATTCACTAGTTACAGTTCCTTATACTATGTGGTAATGAATGAATCTCAATTTTGAGTTAAACTCTCTCATTTGTGCTTTCAATATGTGAATATCAGTTGATGTGAGTCTTATGTGATGTGCAGGGCTAGTGAATCAATTTTACTTTAAAAATTATTTAATCATTTGCCTCATGAGAGCCCAAATGATTTTAATGAGGTAGAACGTTTAAATCAGCAAACTAATACAACCTTTATTAATGAAATTGCTAGTTTGTCTTAGTTAAGATTTGGTCTATTAACTATAACCTAATTCTTTGACTAGGCCAAACCAAACTCCTTCTGTTTATTCCCCCCCTTTGGGAGGTATAAAGTTGCAAGTCTGATTAGATAAATGGTGAGAGTCTCTCAGCTGTCAGGTTGAGACCATTCCCTGTTCCAGAGGGTCACCAGCTGTTCACATGGAACTGGCTAAAGGAGTGCTGTGTGCTGCACTAGGCTGCATGAACTGATAGCAGTATTGTCTAGCCTCATGTGATGGAGGGACACACGGGACAAGGGACACTGTGGCAGGAGATGATAGGGTTGGGCTCTTACTAGCTCTGTTGTCCCGTTCCAGGCAACACAGGCTCACCTCCAGAGGTGGGTAGCTAAGTAGTTATGATATAGATGCTTCTACATAAGCTCACAGGGGGTCAGTGTGAAGTCATTTTCTTATCTCCTTACATTATTGGTCAAATGAATGTTTATGATCAAGTTGAAAGTATCAAATGGAATTGTAAGAGTGTGGCTTGTGAGCCTATATTTCTTCTCCAAGAAGGCAAATACATCTACACGGTCTTGTTTTATCTTTCCATTGATGGCTAGTGCTGAGGCCCACATAGGAAATAGATGCTTAAGGAGAAAGTAGATGAAATGCAAGTTTGACTTGCCAAACTGACCCAACAAGTGCTTTGAGAACTGGAACTGATCTTGTTCCCAGGCCTAGCACGGTGTCTGGCCCATGGGGAACTGGCAGGAAATGCATGTGGAATGAGGACACAGGTCTGAGCTTCATTTGGAGAGAGAATGCAAGTGAGAACTAGATATCTAGAAATTACAGAATCGGACATATCCCTGACAATGCTATAGTCTTCTTAATCGTCTACATTCCATCATGATGCCATCAAGGGTCAGGACCACCCAGATACTCAATGGAGGTGTAATGTGCGATGATGATGTGTATAAAGATCACTGCTGCTTCAGCTCATAAAGGGAAATGCCTTTCGTGCAACACTAGACAAATGTGTGTGCCACAGGTAAATCAAGTTGTTATAGGTAAATCAATCAAGTAATGAAGATGTTTCCATATTTTCAATGACTAAAATATATAGTTGGGGAGAACAGAGATTTGGGCATCTTACTTTTCTAATATGCATTTGAAAAAAACAGCTTTTTTTTTAAGTGGACTTGCCTATTGGTGACATAAACTGAAATAATTTCTTAGAAATAAAGAGCATTGGAACCTTGAACTCAATTAATTTAGAGGCCTTCCATTTAAGCTCATGAAGTAACCAGAAACATTTAGCTTAATATCCATTCTTGCATTTAAGAACACATTTTTAATCTTAACTACTTCCTCTGGCCAGCTGGTGTAACAAACTGGCATTAAAAACAAGAAATGTAGAGAAGAAAAAATCTGATTCCTCAATAATTTCTTCAAAAGTATAGATAGAAAATTGGGAATGGAGTCTGGTTTCAGGACAGAGTCTCTGTGGTGCTGCCAAATCAGTGGGTGATTGTGGAAAGTTTTACTGGCCCCTCTTCCCACAACTGACTGGTAGAAATAAATAGAAGTCTCTGCCTCATCATAAAAGGCCAGCTCTCCCACTAGTCATAGGAAGATACATACAAAAGACTCGAGTTAATTACTGAGTAAAAACCTCCCAAAGGGAATGGGAGTTTTTCTTCATTTCAAGGAGTGTCACCCCAAAGTTCAACAGTGCTTTAAGGAGGAGCCATTACTTATAGCTGCATGTCCTGTGTATTTAAAACATAATCAAGTGCATCATTCACAGGCTTGATAGATGGTAATCTTGTCATACCCAGAACTTTGAGCAGGTGGGAAATGCATGTTGGTATTTACTATGATCAGGCATTTCTTCTGCTTCAGATATACCTCTAATTCTACTAAATGCCTACTCTAAAATTAACCCTATGTGTTCCTGTTAAAAAACAATAGGGTGATCAATAAAGCACATTCATTCAAAACTGAATTCTTCCTTGAAAAGGTCTTTATACAAAATGAACCTCAGACATGAGCTCCTGCCTAACCCAGGGGCAGATTCATGTGATCAGATTTCTTTGACCAATGTATTTCATGAGTCAACAGCATTGTCTTGGTGTTTAGTGCCTTTTAGTGATCTCCAATTTAAGGGAAATTTCCTATGTTATATAAAGCAAATCTCTTGTACCTTATTATATATCCTCTGTTTTTAGTGCAAAGACATTTTTTCACAGGAGACTGTGGTTGAGAAGAGAGCTGTAATGGACTATATCTCCTGAGTAACCATACTTTTCTGAACAGAACAATAAAACATATTGCCAGCTTCCTGCTATAGCTTAGGGGCAGAAATAGGGGGAAACACCAGATTTCTGTCAGTTCCCATTATCTTTGAGATAGTCTTGAAAGTATCAAGGAATGACATAACAAAGATGGGAAAAATCTTGTCATGTAGTATTTTTTTTATCTTTTAAAAGCAGGACAGAATGTTAGTTCTGGAAGGGTGCTCATCTGCCAGACAAGGACACAGACTCTGGAAAGTCATGCTCAAAGGCACAGGGTGGCCAATGACAGTACTGGGGCACTTCCCTGGCATCCAGCTGCACTGGCACCCGCTGCTCTCTGGGTGTCAGGTTGCTGTCTGGGATGCCTCTCAGGGCACTCTGCACTTACCTGCATGTCAACGTCATGCATTTCCGACAAAACAAATGTTTACAGACACTCTTTTGTAGTTAGTCTTTTTTTCTTCTGGTAGATCTAAAAGGAACTCCTGTGTTCCCATCGCCTCCCTCCAAAAAACGTATTTGAGAAAACAGTCTAGGTTTCTACAGAGCTTACAATAAGAAAAGGAAATCCAATGAAGGGTGCTCCATTTCTAAGCCATTTTAAATTATTTTAGGAACTCAACATAAAACTTGCAATAGTGAACAAAAGAGGTGAGGGGATACTCAATATTCAATAAATAGCCAAACACATTTCTCCAAATACTTTCAATCATGGGAAAAGAATAAATTATCAATATTTTTTATTTCTAAAAGCCAAATTTAATAAATTAATAAATGCATGCCAGATAAAAACACAAAAGCACAACTGAAAACCAGTAATATTTTAACAGAAAAGATTCTGCATTGTACTTTTTTATTGGTGTGGAGAATTTACTAAAGTAATCTGCTTTTTGCTCTTGCTGGAAGGAAAGTACTATGTTAAAGAAGAACTAAGAGAAACCAGAAATAAAGCATTTGAGGAAAAATAGGCCTATGTCAGTAGATGGCAATGCAGCAGGCAGAGGTGCTGTCTTATCCACTGTAGTTGCATGTTTATGTGAGCATCAGAACCAACGACAGAACCCAAAAGCGAAGTCACGACAGAGTCACTCTGCGAAACATGCTGACTTACAACCATAGACTACCCAGGACGAAGAGGCGGTGCAGGCTTGTTGTCTCCTTGGTATGGGGTTCCCGTGCCAAATAGGGGGCTAATCATGCAATAGCTTGAGTTTCTCTGAACATGATAAACACCCAGGAGTACTAGAACTGCAAAGCGTGTGTTCACTGTTTTACAAGGACAGCTGAGCGGTGCTACGAAAACAACAGAAAGTTCCTTCATTTTAATCTGGTTATATGCCCAAACCTCTAACCAAGAAATAATTCAGCTAGACGAGCCAATTAAATTACTATAAAACATTCCTTCATCTGTAAAACGTTTTCCCCCTCAAACTAAAAGTTTAAAATAAAATGTCTTCATTTTTGATAAGCAGCTCTACCACCAGTCTCTGATACCGTATATCATTCAGTGCAGCCATTGCATCTAGTTCTGGAGATCTCATGAGAGTCGGGCCGAAAACAATTCCGAGGTTCTCTGCATTCATAAGGTTCTCCTTTTCATGGAGGGTCACTCTGAAAAATACAGGTAAAGCAATCTTTAAGACCAGGGGTCATCGTGCATGGGCACTGACACAAAGACAAGCCCCACAGTCTGGGTCTGTGTCCAACAGAGCTCTTCTGCTAGGATGGGTCACAGAACTTCTTGACTTCAAAATACTGGCTTTCCTTAAAGTAAAACACCTTAATTTTCACTTCAGGTGACCACTGAAGTGGAGGTCTGAGCTGCTGTGCTGGATTGTGCCGGTTCAGCTCCGTTTGTGGATTCTTTGCAGCCCACTGGTGCGGGGGCATGTTTGCAAATAGAGAAGGAGCTGTGTCTTGACTGTTCATGAGCCCTTCCTTCACTCTGGCCTTCTTGTTTCCAGAGAATATTTTGCTGGGGGAATAGTTTGCGTGTTCAGGGGAAAGTGGTAGTGATGTTACTAGGAAAATGCTCAGGGTGAGCAATCTTGTCAGCAAGTGGAAGTGATTTTATACGTTCTTTTTACTGCTACAGGAAAGGCACGGAAATCATAACTTGAGAGTTATTCCTTTGCTTTGGTGTGGAGTACTTAATGATATCCAAATATGAAGCAGACCTGAATTTACACATGATGGTGTACACTTATTGATAGTTTTAATGAATTTTTTCCCTCTATAAAGCACCATAAGTAAATATTCATTTCCAGGTAGCTCACACTTAAGACCTAAAGCAGATGTCAAATTCTGCTGTCTTTTTTGGTTACTGACTGTCATATATTTTTAAGTTCTAAAATCACTAAAACTTGAAGCAAAGCTTTTGAAATAATATGTCCAACTTACAGAGATTAGGGGCAACTAAGCAGGGAAATAAAGCTCTATCACCATCAACCACTTTAAGACATTAAACTAGAACTGAATTTTATTTTCCATCCCTCCCTTTACCCTTTACTTTATTCCATTAATTTTTCTATAGCAAGTTTCAGTATTGGCAACATTAACTCAATAATTTAAATACCCATCACCAAGTCTGAAGTGCCTAGTTTGGAGTAATAAAAAAAGCAAGGCTTCTTGCAATTGCTCTGCTCTTGATTTATTATGCTAATGCTAGTGTCTTTACAGCCACAACCACAAAATTTACCACAAAAATCACCACATGCCCTTGGCTGAATAATGGTATTTCTCACATATTTGCCAACATACTGGATCTGCAAATATATCAATATCAGAGTCAAGTCTGCAGTCAGCCTTGTTGAGCTAACTATAATGTTCCTTTTCAAAGTGTGAGATTTCACACAAAAGTACTGCAGCTACGCATATATTTATTTATTCACTAGATCATCTGCCCTTTCTTTCACTTTTTGTTTCATTTTATTCTTAAAATTTGGGTCCCATACAAGTATGAGCTTCAAAGTCTGTAACTTGCCTCTTCAGATGCGCCATGAGGTACCGGAGGGTTTCGCAGTGAGCAGGTGGCAGTAGCTTCAGTGCTTCATGAAGGGTTTCTAATTGCTCATCGGGATCCATGATTTCTGTAAGAGTAAGCAGGATGCCAAGGAGAAAAACTTTAATAACTGGTATAAATGGTTCATTTAATTCTATTCTTTATGGTGCTCTTCCCAAACTGGTATGAGATGCTTTTTCACAGATCCTTGGCCATACCTTTAGAAACTTTTTAAGATTCAAGCCCCAGATTTCCTAAGACTTAGTTTCAATGTGGCAACACCATTTACTTAGAATATTGGGGGAACATGTAGTTTTTTCACTTGCATGTACTGGTGTTTGGTAACTATGGAAAATGGATATTGAAAATACAGGGTGTAACTATAAAAGTTCAGACACATATGTAGACACAAACTTACATACTCAAATGGGGTCATATTAGAACATTACAGATATGCTTACGGAAAGTTGCATTGCTCAAAATATTTGAAAATCCCCTTTCAGTGAGTCATATCACCACATAGCCCCTTACAACCTCTGCCAAAGTCTTAATTGATAATTCTTGTTTTTTCCTTTTAAACTAAGAAATCTATCATCCAACACTTCCTTTATTCATTAGCCTCAGTTCTATGTTACTTTGTATTATATATAGAAAATCAAATCTACCCTCAAATCACAAAAATCTACTACTTAAGATATTCAGAAGACTGCACTGCAGACTTTGAAGCAATACCAAATGTTTTGTGTAGTGACAGAATCCCTGAAATAAATGTGACTTACAAAGATGTGAACTTTGAAGGGAACTATCTCCATTTGGATATTTTAGTTCTGCTCTGGTGGCCAAACAACCAGAACATTCCTTTGAGATCATAAATTGCATTCAATTCATCAACTGTTTCCATAATAAAAACTACAGCTATCTTTGGAATTTTGTACTCTCAAAAAATGCACCTAAGTACATTTCTGCTAACCAAATGCCAAGAAGATGTAGTGCCTTTAAATACTGGGCTTCAGGATAATTGCATTGGGACCCTGAAGCCCCAATCAGGATAGCAGCATTGAAATGTTACAAGGCCGCACCTGACCAGAATGTAACATTCAAAACACAAGACCAAGAATCCTAGTTGTTCTAACATAAAACGAACCAACTCCATGGCAACGTACTAGGGTCAGGGATAAAGTGATAGAAGATGAATGTGAAGTAGTCCTAGCATTGGTGGAGCACATTTTGACAAACTTCAGAAAGTGAACAGTTACATTTAAATTTAAAGGAACTTAAAGGAACAGTTAAATTTAAAGGAACTTCGAATTGTATGAGAGGATTAATTTTACAATTTCTGCCCAAAACACCCCCAAGGAAGATGGCATCTGAAGGTGGTCTGGAAGGCTTTGGAAATAAGCACTCTGAACTTGTATCAAGATCCAGTTAAAAGCTCTTTTTAAAGCATAATTTGTTAATTCTTTACAGGAAAATTCAAATACAAAAAGGATAAAATTTAGCCAAGAAAAGGGGTGAATCACCAACTTGTAGGGAGAACTCCCCAAGTTCTCATTCCCAAACTTCCCTTCAGGAAACTGAGGTTGGTCGGGACAAAGAATCCTGCCTTTTATTTCTCAATGTCTCTGACTCACTCAGGGTCACGCATGAACTGAGTCACGTTGCTTTACTAACATCTCCTGAGAACAGTTCTGAGGCTCCCTGGCTGAAGGAAGGTTTCCACATTCAGCTCTAGCAGGAGCTCCATGCTGGCAGGCTGCTCCTGTGGTCGGGGAGCAGGCTGTGACAGCGCCAGTCTTCCAGGCCTTGGTGCTGCAGGGGGGCAATGCTTAACAAGTGGGGAGAGGGAGTAAGAAAGGCAGGCTGGGTAGACCAAGACTTCAGGCTGCAGACAAGGGAGTTCTAGGGGATCATGAAGATCTTCATGCTTTTAGATGATGCGACTATGCTAGAGACACTGAGTCCTGAAGAACAAGGGCTGAGAGATGAAACAGGTCAGGAACATCTGTGTCAGGAAGGTTCAGTCAACTCTGTCTCTTCCTCCTGTATAAGTCTATCTGTTCTGTCTGGGGAGCCAGAGGGTGCTGAGTTGAGAGAGCAGCTGCTCTGACATTACACAGTATGTTTTGAACGCCAGTGCCACCTGTGCTAGCCATGTGACCAGGGATAATTTACTTACACCCTATTACATCTCCTAAGATGATATCATGAATGTAAAGTACATAATATGATTCCTGGCACCTAGAGTTTGCTCTATAAATCTTCGCTCATTTTCCTTATCTGCCTACATGGATAAGGGCTGACTTATCCAAAAGGGCTATATCTATTTGTCTAAAGAATGAAATAGACTCGACTGATAGAAAAATTGTGTATGCGATCCACAGTGATGTCCATACCTAACATACAATGAACATTGTATACAATGAACATTGTATGCATTATGTAAGCATTACACCAGGGTTTTTGGTGTCACCTATCAAAATAGTTGAAATTGTAAGGAATTTCTGCTTTGATTTCAAACAGTTTCTTGTGATGTGCTTTCAACACCTTCCTGAAGAGTGAGTGAAGGAAGCTTGCTGATTTCAGACGGGGGCTGTTTCAGACACAAATCCTAGAACAATGACAAATGTTTGGAAGAATAAAGACTCTCCCTCCCCACCAGCATCATATAATCATCTCAGTGGATCCTGGATAGCATTTAATAAAATTCCACGGCATAAGAAAGACTTGAAAATCAAAAACAGATACAGACCATGAACATTTAGAAAGAAAATTAAAGAGAAAGGGTATGAGGTTATCTGGGAATTGGGGCAAAAGCCCTTGAAACCTAGTAAGGAGGGTTTGGGTTGCTGCTCTGAGGTGAGATGGCTGTGCAGGGCTGAGCACCTGGGTTTGAATAGTGGCTCTGTCCGTGGCTACTGGGATGCCCTCAGGCTGGGCATAGATGCCAGGCTTTGTTTTATTCCCCAGCAGCCTGGGGACAGGAACATGGCTCCATCTGGCCCTGGTAGTCAGAGTGAGCCGTGGCTGATCATGGCTTGCCACACAGACCTCTCTCTGGGGAGGAAATGTCTGTCTTGTGAAATAAGAACCCATGATGTTCCCTCAATTTTCATGACCAATACAATCTATCCCAAAATGAAAGAACTCAAAATTCCAGTGGAAGAGATCCAGGATTCTAAAACGGAACTTTGTAAAACTGGAGTAATCTCTCTAATTCTCACGGCTGTTCTTTGCTGAAGGTTTGAGCTGACCTACAAGAAATCTGGCTCTGTAGTGCTAACCACAAAAGCTCGATAAAATCTCTGAAGGGAAAAGTAAAAATCAGAACAAAGCAAGTTTGTACTTCTTGAAATTTCAAAGTCAAAAAGCAAATCAGTGTTACTAAGGAAGTGATGTTATTATTTAAAGATCAAGAGACCATATGGTTTTAAGGAGAGAAAAGCAAATGACAGAAATAACTTATCTTTTCTAAAAAATAGTAATACCAACACTTAAAATCTGTTAAGAAGTTCCTTCTTTAAAAAAATGAAGTGTGAATTACAGGTATGACTTTTTTTGCACCAGAAATAAAATTGGCAAATGAGCCTTTGCTCTATCTCATTTTCATCTCAACTAGAACTTAAAAAAATAAGTTCTGGCTCCTTAAAGTATGATCTGTGAACAGTGCCAGTTTGCAAACTGTTTATTAATGGTCTGTTTATTTAAGTATAGAAATTGAAGAGTAATACTTTGGAAACTTTCATAGCAAGCTGGCAGAGTAATTTTTATGCTTGCTGAACCTAATGACTAAAGAGTCTTGTTTTTTAAATTTTGAATATTTTTATTTTTCTAGTTAATCACTTTTATTTTACCAAAGTTTTGGTCCACAACTAAAGAACACTGATATAAGCCTCACTTGGGAAAATGAGGTTTAGCACATTTCAAAAAAGCTTCTGGTGTAGGTCAACTCATTAATTTCCTATGTTAGGAAAGAGTTAAAATTTCTTGTGACTATATTAACCGTGGAGAGAGGTGAAAAGGAAATACTTCACAAAATGCATTTGAGATACCCAGTAGCAAAAAAAAAAAAAAAAAAGAGAAAGATCACCAAGAAGAGGCAGTGCATCAGGTTGCTGGGAAGGGTCGCTTGTGTACTTACTGGCAGACTCTATGAACTTGGGGTAGGCGTCGTATGTGATGAGTGGAATTGGTAAGTCCCTGAAGTACAGTTTCAGCGCGCCAGTGATAATGTTAATATCTTCATACATGTTCACGGAAATATCTGCTTTCTCACCATCTTTGGAAGAGGATAAAGGAAATAAATGTCTGGATTCACAGCACTCTTTTAATAAATGACATTTTTGTATACAGCATTTGAAGATTAGTAAAGCTTTAGTGTTTAATGTCAAGTTCAGTGTGCTAAATGACATAAATGATCGATTTTCTGTGTAAAACACAAAACTTCTGAAGTTAGTTCTTTTTCTATATTTATGGAGAGGGAAAGTAGGCGAGGACTAAGGTCACCAGAAAGATTTTTAAATTTCATAGCTACCTGAGAATTCCTACGGGTATAATGTGAGATTGCTTTTTCTTTTGAAAATAGCATAGAGAATGTGAAAACAACAACAGAGGCACCTCCACCGACCCCTAGTACGAAAGATAGCCTTCACTGCACCAAGGCTCCGACGTATTACGTTTGGATTTTGTCCAAGTTCTGGGGTAGGGAGGGAGTGGAAAGTAAAAAAAGCAAAACAAAACTTGAGTACTGAAATAACAAGAGAAATCACAAACTGGAGAACCATTTTAGAGGTGCTGGGTTCTAAGACTCAAGCACAGATGGTCTTGGCCCCTCTGATGCCCCTACATGTAGTGCTTTACTGGCAGAAATACCCGGGTCTTCATCTACTAAAGACTGGATTAGTGCCTAGTCTGAGCTAGATTTTATGCTAATTTCTTTTGTTCCATTTGGCTTATAAAAGATGTCTACGGATTATAAAGTTGCTTCTTCACCACACAACCATTAGAACAGCCGAAACCTAGAACACTGAGCACCAAATGCTGAAGGGCACAGGGAGCCACAGGAATGCTGCTTCATAGCCAGTAGGGATGCAAAATGGAAGAGCCACTTTGGAGGACAGGTCGTGTCTCATAAAGCTAAACACACTCTTTCCATATATCATGTTCCTAGGTGTTTACACAAAGAAGTTGAAAATTTGTGTCCATACAATTACTTGCATACAAGTATTTCTAGCAGCTTTATTCATAATTGCCAAAAATACCCGAAGCAACCAGATAGCAATAGATGAATAAAATGTGGTGCGTTCACACAATGGCATATTATTCAATGATAATAAGAGATGAGCTATCAAGTCATGAGAAGACATGGAAGAACTTTAAACTCTCGAATTCTAACTATATGACAAACTGGGTTCAAGGGAGAGGAAGGGAAGGAAGAACTGGTGGAACGCAAGGATTTTTATGGTAGTCCTCTAGGACACCATGTTGGTGGATACGAGTCATGCATTTGTCAAAATCCACAGAACTATGAAACAAAGAGGCACTCTAATGGGAGCTCTTGTCTTCAGTTAATGTGTTGATATTGGTTCATCAATTGTAACAGATGTACTGTACCAATGCAAGATGCCAATAATTGGGAAACAGGGCGGAGACATGAGAGAAGTTAGATGGGAAATCTCTGTACTTGTTGCTCAATTTTCTGTGACTCCTTTTTAAAAGCAGTCTCTTTTAAAATGAAGAATACCATACTCAAACACTCATTCAAATGTGAATTAGATGACCACTGTCCACCTCTCTTACTTAGGGTTGAAATCCTTTTCAGTGGCAGTACAAATAGAGTGCTTTCTGGAAGGAAGAAGCGATGCAGACTGCTTCACTGGGGGACTTTAGGAAAGCATGTGGATGCTGGGGGAGGGGCCTAAGGATCTAGAGAAGGGGATGTAGAGCACAAAAGAGGGTAGAAGAATGACAAAGGCAAGTATTACTTCTATCAGAATTTTACTCAAGAAAAAGTGTTTCCTTCTCTTCTGCAACATGGCTCCCATTTTTAGTATCTATTAGTTATTTTTCTATGAACAGATTTCAAATATCCAGTGTCACACAGGCTATAGCACAATTTTTGGTTTCAAAAAGAAAGTCAATTCTTATAGCTCATGACATAATGAGTTAAATAGAATGTGAAGGTTGGCCTGGGAGTTTTCTACCATTCATTACTTTTTTTATGGTAAGACACTGTGTCATCATATCTCAGTTCACTTCCTTTCACTTATTACTCTTTAAGTCATAGCACCATTCAGTGCCTTGACATGATCATCCTCAGGGTCTTTGCTTAGACTCTTCTGTTCTCAGTGCCTTTATATATCCTGGTTCTTTGCCTCTAAACTGATACATAGCCAGCTTCTATTTATGCTTAAAGCTTTAACATATATATTTATTTGAGAAAGCCTCTTCTGATCTCCATTATCTTCCCCCAAGCCCACCAAACTAAGATTCTTTTGTGGCATCTATCAAGATAAAATAACCACTGTGTGATTATTTAATGAAAGCCCTCCATGAGTGCAAGGACCCTGCATACATGATACTCACCTATAAAAAAATAGGTGCCCAGCACATAGTAGCTTTTGATAAATATTTCTTAAGTAATGAATCAATGAAATCCATTTTAAAAGGCTGGGAGCCCAAAAGATTAGCATTTGGGGCTTACTGTGTATATTATTATTAAACTGGGTTTTCTGAAATTTTTTTTAAGAATCTGCTTTCTTCTGTTTTAAAATAATATAAACACATCCTGGAATTTGATTTCCATATCATTCACTGTAAGTAGGCCTATTACATAGCAGAATATGCAACATTTTGTTCCCTGGTGTTTCTTAACTTCCAGCGCTTGACTCTTTCATCAGACTAGGGCTCTTCTGGCTTGGTAAGACTCAGGGTTGTTATTTGCTTTGGTCTTCCTAGGAATCTCTTACTGTACTGTCACATAAATAACTGTCCCATCAGAAGATAAAATGTGGCAAAGCTCTGAGGGCACATCTGATCTTGGAATAGTTAGTCTCTGAGTGGAGAACTATCATCCTAAGCCAGGGAAGAGTTTTTTCCAAATCTTGCCCTCTTAATTTGACCTTTGAATGAGTTCATTCCCACATTCTATGGCTCTTGCCTTTTTTTCTTGTATCTCGGCATTTAAGTGGTCACTCTTGGTCATTTGATTACTTTCAATTATTTTGTTTATTTGATACCGTGTGCCTTTGAAAATGTGCAGGTTTGGCGCAACATTTATATACAGAATTGATTTAAATTATCTTACATTGTTCTCTTTTGCACCCTTGTTAAAGTTCTTTACATAATTCCTACAGATCATGCAACTGACTGCTAGTACACGCCTTGGGGGGTGGAGGTAGGTGGCCCTGGGGCTGTGGCTCTATGGAGCCTCGGAGAGCTCGTCATGAATTTTCAAATCTGTTATTGGTGTTTTTAGGGTACAAAAAGTTGTCACATTTTTAATTAGAGGAAACGTTCACTTATTTGCCTTCCCATGGAAATAGCACGTTTGTTAGTGTTGAGCTATTATTCAGGAATCATGGCCAGCGGCTGGAAATGGACATGCTCAGTTGCACCTTCCACAGAAAAAGAGCTGCCTCTTTAATATTCAATCTGACGTTGCATTAGGGCTATTCCTGATGTTTAGCTGGACCTAACATATCATTACTTCACCTTATCTCATCATCTTACTTACTTGGGCTAACCTAGATTTCCTCATATTTGGTTAGTAATAATTATTTTTGTGTTCTGCCTCTGTTCCCTGGAAGAAGCTTGTGATGGGAGAGGAGTGTGATGGAATTAGAAATCAGAAGTTATAATTAGGAATTAAATTGCCAAGGAAGGAGGTCCTTTTAAAAGATTACATCTCTTACTTGTTTCTGTGTTCAAGGTTTAGCTCTCTTTTGGTAGTACCTAGTCTAGTCCTTAATGCAGAGACAAACTGGAGAACCATGTAAACCATGGAAATCTTAATTTAAATGTTAGCAAAAAGAAAATAAGCCCCACTGAGCTTTTATTTCCACAGTGGGCTCCATGCCAGAAGCTTCTCAACTGTTCTTAGCTTCGTGTCCCCACCACGTGAGGCAGGTTTAAGAGGCAGCTCAGTCAAAGCTGGAGAGACAGATGTCCCGGAGGCACAGAAGAGACAATTGGGGAGGCCAATTCAGGCTGGGAAATCTAGATCTGTAGTGACTCACTCTCCCTGCCTATTTTCCTGTTAGTTTTGGTAAATTTAATTGTTCAGTATGTATTTTGGTGATCATGAACCAGCCATGTATATGCAAATATTGGTAATATTGTTAAATTTTATGCTTATCCAGAAATTTGATAATATCTAGTACTTAAAACTAATAAAAAGTCATAAGTCTTGTTTTCTATAATAATTACCAGTGATTCAGAAAAATTATGCAAAAATAACCTAAGAATTTGTGCCTTTTGGCTCAATTACATACTGTAGTCATTGGTACATTAACTTGTAGGCACATTAACTCTTATTCTAAATTAACAAACATGCTGAAGAACATACCTCTGTCAAAAGCCATCTTGACATCTTCTATTAGGTCACTAAATCCTGACACTCGGTATAGTCCTTCAGAATTAAGACCTGTAAAAATAAAGGGAGCTAATTAGTTTTTTTAGAATTATACCCTTTCTTTAAATATTAACTTCTTCCCATACTTCAGGCTGAGATGTAATGTGCCATAAAGAGTGGTAAAATAATACGTCTTTAGAAACCTCTTCAACACTTTCTCTGAAAATGAAAAACCATTTCACCCACAGTTTTTAATTCTGACCTACTGTCATCTGAATGTTTGTAACTGGGCTCATCATTTTGTCTAATTAGATGAACTATGTTAAGTCTTAAGGGAAATAATTCATGACCCCCAAAGGCAGCATAAATTCTCTTATATAACAGAAGACGAAGATGAACTATGTTAATAAGCCTGTAGCAGTTTTTCCCGGTGGGAAAAAATAATTAGGGTGCAGCTCTAGTTTTTGGCCTAGGACAGTTATAGTAGAGGATTTAATATCTTTGCTTCTTGGACTGAAGGAAAATATGAAAACTGAAAAATGAATTGGTACCTACATGTCAACAACTTTCATAGAATGGAGGCATCATCAATAAATATATTTTTAAGGATATTTCTTATGGGTTAAATAAATGTACCTTGAACTCAAACTGTTTAATAATTTGCTAAATCACTTCAGGCTTTCAGATCATTTGACATCTGAAATCATTCCCCCTAGACTCCTAGAAGACAGCTGGAGTGTGTAGTGAGGCACCCAGAAAGGAACTAGCTTTGTCCATGGTGAAGTGAGGTGTCCCCAAACTGCACAGACGCCCCACCTCTGGCCTCGATCTCCCTGATGCACATGTCCACGACCATTGGTCGCTTGGTGATATGGGCTTTCACGAGCGTTGTGAGGTCACAACTGTACACCTTCTTGACATGCTTCAAGTCCGGCTTGCAGTCATTTGGGACCATCTTGGAACACTGCTTATGAACATTCAAACCACAATCTAAAAAAAGAATAAAGGAAAAATTTGTTATTTTCGGAGATTTGGGCATTCTAGAATGTCTATTTTAGGGAAAGAAATCCCAGCTTGAATTAGGTTTAAAAGGGGACCAACATCCAGCAGTCCCTTCAGAGTGGGGAAACATTCTTCCCGTATTTTCTCTTGGAAAATCAGAGGACCAGAATTCTAGCTTATGTTTCCTTATTCACTTGCTATGCAATTTCAGGAGGCTACCAATCTAAACCAAATTAATGTGTTTTAATGAAATAGAAACAATGTGACATTGTGCCAAATAGTCAATGAAAATCTATTCATTTATTTGGTGTTACATAAAAATTGTATTTAATGGGGGATATATTGCATTTTTATATATTTGATAAGGAGTGGAATGGGACATCCAAATGTAAGAATTGATCCAAGGTACTGTTAAAATGGTGGTGTTCATATTTGTATCTATTCACAATCCCCTCTCTCTCTGTCTCTCTCTATATATATCTATATATATATCTATATATCTCTATATATCTATATATCTATATGAATGTGTGTTTATAAATATACACACAGACATATTAAAATCTATTAGATTCTATTATATTATCTATAGGTATTAGGTTCATGTGAGGCTTTGATGTTAATATATGTAAAGTGCTGACAGGTAGTAAATTATCAATATAAGTGGTTACCATAACTTGTTGTTACTTAGAAAGTACAAAACTATGTTTTGGGAGGCCTCTGCTATGTAGTACCCTGGAGTTTGTTACAGGGCATTGTGATAATGAGCTGAAGGACAGAAGCTAAATTGAATTCAAGGCCAGTGCAGTGTTTGTCAGATGTGATCACCAGATCCTGAAAAGGACTTGGATGATGGGGGCCACAGCTGCTTCTGTACCTTCCCTGTTCTGGATACATTTCATTTACATAAAAGTATTAGTTAGAGTAAGTAATGCATCCTTTCTGTTTCTGCCAAATTTGGTGAGTTTTCAGCTGTTTTTCAAAGATTTTCAGCCTTTCTTTATCTTCAGGCACTTTAAAACCACAAATATGAAATCTTTTGTTATTGTCCCTTGTGTCTCTGAAACTTAGTTCACTTTTTAAAATCAATTTTCTTTATTGCTTGAATCAGATAATTTCTGTTGCTCTATATTCAAGTTCACTGATGCCTTTCTCTGTTACCTCTATTCTGGTCATTGAGCCCATCAGTGAATTTATCTGCAAATACATTTTTTCAGTTCTAAAATTCCCATTTGGTTCTTATATCTTTATTTCTTTTCTGCTATTTCTTATTTTTTCATTTGTCTCGAGTGTTCATAACAGCTTGTTGGAGAATCTGTAAGCCAACTGAGTTCCTTGTCTGATAATTCCCACATCCGTGTCATCTCAATCTTGGTGTCCACTGATTGTCTTTTATCATGAGTTGAGGTTTTCCTGGTTCTTGGAATGAAGTGTAATTTTTATCTTATTCTGGATATACTGAGTGCTTGTAAGTCTCTGGTTGCAATTTAAATATTCCATTTTAAGATACTGAGTTAGCCTGTTTAGATTTAGAATGCATTTTCTGGGTCACCTTTTTAGGCTGTAGTTCAAATGTTAAGCCAGCTGGCAAAATCGTCATTATTGCAGTGCTATTTTGCCTGCCCCACCTGTATGTTCCTCAAATTGCGGGGCTCTACCCCACACTCTGGGAAGGAAGAGCACCTACTTACTGCTGGGTAAGGATGAAAGTCAGGGCTTTCCCACAATTCTGGTTGAGCTCCATGCTATCCTGCATGGAACAGCGGGGTAGGCCTAAGACAGTTCTGATCACAGTCTCAGCTACCTCATTATTGCAAAGCAGGGATGAATACAGGGCTGTGCCCAGTTGAGAGGGTGCTGTCTCTACCACAGGGTAAGATGAAAGTCTCATCTATAGGAACAGCCAAGGGAGGGCTAGTGCTTTGGCGAGGAAAAGGAGGTTTTTCTTGGATTATTTTTTTGTCTGTGCCTGTTAGCATTTATGGGTTGTCGACTTCTCTGGTGCTCAGGCTGGGATACACACATACACACAGTAAGCCAAAACAAAACCCAAAATGCTAGCAGGCAACTCACTGCTGGGTTCCTTGAGTCCCAAGGTCCCTTCCTTTCTCCACCCTTTTCTTAATTTTCAGAGTCTTCTGATAGTTGACGTATATGTTTTGTCCAGGGTCTTTTGTCATGATTATTGTGAGGAATAAAGCTAAATATATTTATTCATTTTGTCCAGAAACAGAAGAACTATTACATAGTATTTTAAGAATATGGAATCATGATCTAGTAAAAATGTGGATGTGCCCCATACTTTAAATGGGTACCAGAGGTCACAGATTGAGTTGGAAAGGAGTGCTGGTAACAACATACCCCAATGCCTTCATTTCACAAAGACAACAAAGCTTTGTTTATTCAAGTTATTCAGTCATTGATGGTAGAACTGAGATTTAAACCTTGACTTTCTGATTCTCAGTCTGTGTTCCTCCTACTGAGTATACCATGTACTCTTGAGTTACTGCTTTTGGCCTTGAAGATGAAATTGTGATCAACCTCTTATTCAATAATGCCTATTGTTTGTAGCTATTACTCATTGCATATGCTTGAGTTTAAAAAATTCTATTATATTTTACCCAAATGAGTCTATTATAGAGATCAATAGTTGACTGATTTGGTAATGACTTTTAAAAAGCATTGATAATACTGTATGTTATATTCTTATTTTTTCATATTTTCCCCTAAGTATAAATTCTAAATGAAATCCAGTTCAAAGCAAACAAAAAATTGTTGATGTAGCCTCATAATATGAAAACATCTGGCTAGCACTAACGGTTGGATATTAACTTTTTCCTTTAAATGTTTAAAGTTATCTCCCATTTTAAACATGAGCAGACTCCTAAGTTTATTTGTGACTCAGTAAAATCTGGATGAAGTGATAACTGAGTTAAGATTTAGGTATTGCAGGAAAAGGGAAATGTTTTATAAACCCATATTCTTTCATTGAGTAAGATGAAACTATGGGACAATAAATTATGCTTAATTTTGGAAATAAACTCCAAAGGCCAAATTTTTGGCAGGATTGGACATGAAGCTCTTCAGAAGGCCAAAGAATAAGGCAGTCATTAAAATAAAGCATCTTTATACCCCTAAGTTCACAGTGCAATATACCAGCCCCTGAGCTTCCTCTGAAAATTTCTGCTTCAGGGACTTGCAATATATCAATATTTCAGTTTGCCATTAAGACTTTATTTGGTTTTCATACTTATTTATTAAAGTCATATAACTCCTATATAGTTCCATTTCTCCAAGGGAAGCTCTAAACTATAAATGAAAAAAAAGTCCATAAAAGATCATTTCATTTTTTTCTATCTCTGGTTTTGCTAGGTTATTTTTATGTTACTATTAAACCACATTCCCCCCCTCCCAGTTCAAGTTTATAAGCACAGGATAAACATATGAAAGGATGAATGAAAAATTCAAATCACATTTTATTTGGTCCTTATATTAATAAAATATTTCTATTACTTAGCCTATTAACTTGAGGATACGCTCCGATTTTCCTGGGACTTGATTTTTCTAAAAAAACATGTATGCTTTATAGCTAGAAGGGACAGAAACATTTTTTTCAAATAGCTGCTATCACTGATAGGATTAAGGGGTATGTTAATGTGTGTTTTGAAGGAACAATAATTATTCATGTCTATGATTGTTCATATTTAAAATAATTGTAAAGAAAACTTATTTTAAAATACATCTTAGTTATTTAAATCTACCCCAAGACTATTCAGGAAAAATGGGAATAGTTCATTCTAATATGCATCCAATATGCATTATTTTCTAAACAAAATTAAGAATAACTTGTTCTTTAGAATATTTATGTAACTTGCTTTCAATTAAAAGGGCTACATGCAAGTTTTAAGCTAGTCTAACCAATTTCTCACTGATGTATAAGGACAAACATACCTTTTTAGATACAATCAAAGCAGTAACTCAAAGTACTTCCCATTTATTTTCTTTAACCTAAAAGCTAAGGACTTATATACTTGAAGAGTAAATACTTTATTAGGGAAAAAATGCCATTTCCTCATGGGAGCAGGCAGTAATGATGATGATACACTGGAAAAATGAAGTCACTTTGAAAGACAATCAATACTCAGTTGAAATGTTTCATTTACAACAATTATTACCTGGCTTAACTCCTAGTAGGGCTAAAATGAAGACAATTTAGGAACAATGGTGGAATAATGGTCTTTTTTATTGGGGGGATGTTTTACATTCTCAATGATTATATAGCTTTTTTAAAAAAAAGATTTATTAATTCATACAAGAGCTTGGATAGAGGAGTGGAAAGGTGAGAGGATTGACCAGAGACAGAGCGGGGAACAGAACAGGCAGACTGATGAAATACACTGCTGAGGGGAGCAGTGGGCAACACAGGAAAGGTCTGCCACGGCATGTGGGTATCTCCCCGGCTGGCCGGGAATCTAACCTGTGCTGCAGAGGCTGCGGACAGCTTCACAGCACTGTGCTCAAGCTGCTGTGCCACTGGGGAGACCCTCAATGATTATATAATAATAATGGACTGTATTAACCTCTCGACTTACATTTCAAACCATTCTGTCTGAGTAACAATCATTCTTTAAGTACAGGCTCATAAATATTTAGCAGGAGAAGCACCATACCTGCAGTTAGATACTCCCTTGCAACATAATTTTACTCACTTTAAAGAGGGCTAGTGTAAGGGAGACTTTGGTAGATGAGACTATGTTCAATACCAACTATGGAACTTTGTGTTGCTGGATTTTGAAAAGTATTATGTCTGATGACTAGGGTTGGGGTGATCATCATCCCTGCTGCTCCCCCAGTTGTGTCAGCTGTGGACTGCTCAATGGCAAGCCCGGAGCTGTGTCCGTCCTGTTGGCTAGATTCAGTCTGATCCCTACAGCAGTTCTGCCACGCTAGGGGTTGGAAAATCACCTGACACCCAACATGTTTGTTTTTTTGTAAAGAGAATAGTGATGGGATATGAAATTGCTGCTCTGGGAAAATACTTTTAAAAATTCCTGATCAGCTCTCTTTTGCTATGGTGGATTTTGAAAAAAGAAACCAGAACAAAGCAAGCCAACTTAGGGATCAAAAGCAAATAAATATTTCTTTTTCTGACAGAGTAAGCTTGCTATTTTTCTTTGGAAGTACTATCTTTAAATTTTGTTACTATGTCTTAGTTTTCCACTGCTGCTGTAACAAATTACCACACACTTAGTGGCTTAAAACAACATGAGTTTATCACCTTAAGGTTCTTGAGGTCAGAACTCCAAAATCCATTTCATTGGGATAAAATCACTGGATGTTAGGCCAGTGTTCCATCTGGAGGCTGTAGGGAAGAATCTGATCTTTCTTTGCTTCCTTTCTTCTCCAGTTTCTGGAGGTTGTAGCATTCCTTGGCTCATAGCCCCCTTCCTCTATCTTCAAAGCCACTAGGATAGTGACATAGAGTCTTTCCTTTTTGACCTCTGTTTCTGTCCTTAACTTTTTTTCTGCCTCTGCTTCTCTTGCTTTCCTTTTAGAAGCACATTTGTGACTCTGATTAACCTGGCCCCACCCTGACAACCTAGAATAATCTCTTATCTTAATATCCTTAACTTAATCAGAGTCCCTCTTGCCATGCAATATATTCACAGGTTCCAGGTGTTAGGAAGTGGACATCTGTGGGGAGCCATTATTCAATCTAGCAGAGTTAGTTTTGAATTCTTAATTCCTTGCATTCTGTTCCAGATAAAGTTGGTGCCTGAATGGTCAGACACCTCAGGTCTAAGAATCTCCTGGTCAATGCAAATGTAATTAGCTGCCATAGAAAACAATTCAAATCCCAACCCTCCATGTTTTAAAAGTGGGTTAACTTGTTCTTAAGTTATACAATGATATTCAAGTTATATTCAAATTGTATTTTAATTCAAATCACAAAGAATACAATGCTTTTTAAAGACAAGATATAATGAAAAATGTCAAGGTTTTTCTTTCAATTCCTGCCTTTTATTCACAATAAGAATTGTGAATCAGGCTGTTGATGTGGACTGCTGTTATGGGGGTAAATCACTTTCTCCCTTTCCTTCATTACTATAGTAAATGTTCCAACACTTTTCTTTCAAATATGATTTAGGATTGTGTCATCTTGCTAAAGATTATTCATACGTTGTACCTGTTCCCTTTTGATAACTGAGAATTCTTACATAGATGACCTTTATGCTTTCAAAATATAAATGATACATATCAATATCAATACTATAGTAAAAGAAAAGCATTTGAGTTGGTGACAGTCATAACGTGTTTAGGAAATTGAGAGTCTCAGCTGGTCGAGCTGTGCCATAAAGGTAGGTCAGGATAATAGACACCATCTTTTCTTGAGTCAGCCATTTGTGCTTTGGAAAGAGGACTCCATTCATCTCTGAAAAACCACACCATGTCAATGGCCTTAACATTTCTATAACGACACTTCACATTCCGTTCAGTTCCCCTCCAGTTCAGAGCCTCAGCTACAGCCTTCCTAGTGAAGGTCGTTGTTCTGACAATGGGTAGCCACCAGCCAGGGCTACTCTGCCTTCGTTTCCTCTCTGGATGGACACATGTGAAGGGGCTGGCATCCCTCTAGGGCAGAGGAATCCAATAGGATTTAAGCTGACTCTCCTGGACAGACGCCTCTGCACAGTTCAAAGTTCTTACCCTTCCCTGTGGCATGGAGGTCCTTCGGTGGAATTGGCTAGCCATGTCATCATACCTTAGTGACACTAAGTGACATTGTTGGAAGAAGGGTGACTTAGAGACTTCACCTGTGTTCTGCACCTTGCTATTCAAAGAAAACGTACTTGAGAAAAAAGGAAAATCAGACCCCTGAGTTTCGGTATATAATGAACAAAAATAGTCCCTCAACAATCATGCCATAAAAGAAAAATAGTGGATAAGTTTGAGAGTTACTATAGCTACCATTTAAAAATGCTTTACTTAGTATACTGTCTTAGTGTTAAGCTTCATGATAAAAAAGACATGTAAAATGGCATTTTGTAGTTTTACAATTTAAGTAGCAGAAACTTATATAACCAAACATTATATACTTAAACTTTAAATGATTATTTTCAAGTCTACTGGAATTTAGGGAAGTTTGAATAAATGGCTAGTACTCAGTGTAGTCGATCTACACAAATGAGTTTCCCATGTGAATAGCTTCTCAGCTCATAAAGCAATTCAGTAAATGCAAGTTGGTTGCTTCTTTATGCAAAATCTTAATGTTTCTAAATTTAAACCTAAAGGTATCATGGTCATATTTTATAAAAAGGATTTGGCATATTCAGTATTTCAAAACATCACAAAATATTAGTGACTAAGTGGTTTTTCAGAATTTGGTAACCATCTTTGCAGATAAATTCACAGGTTTTTTGAGCTTCAATTTGATTTCACAAAAAATTTAGTAAGAACAATCCAGCCTAACAAGTTATCCTTAAAATTCAGTTTCCAAGGCAACAATCATAGATCCCTGTACATGGCTTTTTAAAAATCATTTTTATAAATTTAGTTATGACAACATCAAATATGAAAGTTAAATATAACACCATTTATCTCCTTTTATCAGACTTTTAAAAAAAGTCAATCTCTTTTTAATGGACCATAACAGATCCCTATCTACTGCCCAGGGCAGAAAGTTGAGGACAGACAGAATAGCAATTTCCAAAGCCGCTGCCTGCGAATGCAGACCACTGCATGTATGCCAAGAACAAACCAGGATCAAGCCATTTTATGTGCATTAACAGTGAGTCTCCTTATAACTTACTTTTTTATAACTCTGTAACTTAGGGAAAAGGGAAGAGCACTCACCTGCACACTTCACTCCCTGAGCAATGAGTCCCCACATGAAGTTGGCACAGTACTCACACCAGTGTGGCCCTCTGAAGGTGTGGACCTGGGAGAGAGCAACGACAGAGTTGTCAGAGGAGAGACTTGGGTGAGAAGCCAGTTTTCTCTCAAAGTCCAACTCACAAGCCAGTCTGCACTGGGGAGGAGACATGGCTACATTTTTAAAAACCTTGGTTGAAAGGAACAGACAAGCAGTCAACATTTCTTTCCTCTGTTTTAGAAATGGTGACAAATCAAATCAATACACTGCAATTTACTTTTGAAAACAGTTTCCTCAGTGGAATTTTCCAAACAGTCTCCTCAAACAGTTAAGTAGCCTCACCTCTGTGTGTGATACCGTGATTTATAAGAAATACATATTTGGTCAGCTGAATGACCAAATATATATTTCTCATACATATCCGGTCTTCATCCACAGTTCTTGCCTTACAGCACCCCCAAAAGTCTCGAAATTTTCTGAACGTTGAAGATGTCACTTGCTATGTTACGGAGGTAACTTTAAATTTTGGTAAACACGAGGGTAGGAACAGGTTACCAGTAAAACCAACCTGAGTGGTTCGGTTAGAACTTCCAGTCCTACCCTGTCTCTGGGAAGGGAGGGGGACGGGAGGCTGAGCTCAACACCAATGGCCAATGAGTTCATCAACCCTGCCTGGATAATGAAGCCTCCGTAAACGCCCAAGAGGCTGTAGTTCTGAGCATTTCCAGACTGGTGAATGAATGCAGATTTGGAGAGAATGGTGAACCTGGTCAGGGCATGAAGGTGCCACACCTTTTCTCCATATCTTGCCCAGCGCCTCTTTTCTGCCTGGTGTTGATTAGTATCCTTTAAAATCCTATGTATTAAATTGATGATATAGTGAGTAATTGGGCTTCCTGAGTTCTGAGAGCCATTCTAGCAAATTAATCAAATCTGAGGTGGGTGTCCTGGAAACCTTTGACTTACAGTCAGTTGGTAAGAAGTACAGATAAGGGCTTGTGACAGTCTGAAGAGAGGAGGGACTGATCTATAACTGGTTGGTCAGAAGCATGGGCTTGCCTGGGCTTTCAGACAGTCTCTGAAGTGGAGGGTTGCTGGGGAGACTGAACCCTTAACCTGTGGAAGTCAGGTAGTCAGAAGTCAGGTAGTCAGAAGTGAGCTGAATTCCTGAATATCCTTCTGGTGTCTCAGGATTGCACACTGGTGTAGAGAAGCTTCCACTTACCCTGTTGGGAATTAATATCCACGACACACCAAAATGCAATGTGTAATACAAATACTGGCACTTTCTGAATACTCTGGCATAAAGAAGGCAAGGAGTGATGCAGATTTACTTTAGGGTCCTGTAAAGTTTTGTCAGATAATCCACCTTCTGCCTCTATAATCAAAGTTAGGGTCACAAATGTTAAAGGTGATACTTAGTGACTGGTCACAACGGAAGCATCATAAAGGGCCAATTTCTGCTCGAAACCCTGTGGTACTTTTTATGTTAGCAAAGAGAATAAATGTAATTTTAGAAACTGCAGAAGTTAATCAGAAACCCTTTTTTAGTATAGTAATTACTAATTATTCCAGCTCATAAGTCTCTGTGCATTTTGATTCCTTTATCCCTGAGAAAGGCATCCTCGAAGGAGAAATGATTCAAATGTATGAAAGGCTTTATAAGACTTTCTAACTTAATTCAGATGAAAAAATACAATAGAATGGAGAAGCAATAAAATATTGACTGAAAATGCACTCAAGAAATAATTTACAAGGGAGAGGAAACAAGGAAGTCACTGATATGTATCAAATTATTTACTTGAGATAATTTCTTGTATATATTTCCTCCTGCACAAAACAATAATACAAGAGAATGAATATCACAAAATGTGACAATTTGATTCCAACATAAATATCTGCCAAAGCTATTGCAGATTTTGGACAGAGTAATGAAAATCACAGCCAAGATAGTCATTTTTTACTATTTCATTTATCAAATAAGTCTTAGAAACCAAGCAAATGGTTAAGATATAACATTTCTTCAAAATTAAGCTACAGAATGTGACTTACATTGAATATTAGACATATTACATTTAGAAAAATCATGTCAGTTAAATTTGGACAAGTTACTGATTATAAGATAAATCCTAATTTTACAGATGTTAAAATGAAAAAGTAAGTATATATTAGAATCAAAAAAGGTGGTACTTCAGAATTCAAACTACTACTGCTGGCCAAAATACCCAAGTAAGGCTGCAGTGGAAAACCTGGTGCATTCCAAGTAGGTATGTGCTTTTGACTCTGGTCAGTGCCAAGTGAGCAGAGTACAAACTGTGTTGATTTTGAAAAGAAGGCCATAATCCTATGTCTTTTCTTTTTTAAAGATTTATTTATTTATTTATTTATACAAGCACTGGGTACAGTCAGAAGCGCGGGAGGGTTGAGAGAATTCACCAGAGCGGGTTGCAGTACAGGCAGAAGGACCGAAGTACACTGCTGAGGGGAGCAATCTTTTTTTTTTTTTTAAAGATTTATTTATACAAGAACTGGGGTACAGGCCAAAGGTGCGGGAGAGGGAGAATTCATCAGAGACAGAGCAGGGAGCAGAACAAGCAGATGGACCGAAAACAGTGCTGAGGGGAGCAGTGGGCGAGACAGGAGAGGTCTGCCACACCATGTGGGTATCTCCCTGGCTGGCTGGGAATCAAACCCGCGCTGCAGAGGCTGCGGATAGCTTCACAGCGTTGCATTCAACCTGCTGCGCCACCGGGCAGGCCCCAAGAATACAATCTTGCTTTCTTTCCTGTGAGGGGAACGAGTAAAATATAATAGATAGCAGTGACTCTGATTTTAAAAAAGTTAAAATCATGAAATAGCTATAGAATCGTAAAGCTATTTTTAGGGAAAGTCTTTGGGACACAAACTGGCTTGTGGATTGCTTATAGATCTCGGGATAACCCAGTACCATTTCATTTGGTAAGGCTACGAAAAATGGAATACAAGTGTGGGGGAAGTCCCGGGAATTATTTTGGACTTATCAGTTAACTAAGGACAAAGGGTCTTAATGTTTTATCAGGAGAGCAAAACCAGAAATAACTTAGAAAAAAAATCAGTACTGAGATGTTATGACAGACCCAATTCCCTTCCTTACTTAGTGACTGCGACGTTTTGAAAATCTTGGGACATTTCTTCATCTTGCATATGCAGGAGAAAGGATTCAACTGTTTACACAGGCCCGGTGATCTCGAATTAAGGGATCACAGAATGCAATCTTCAGGAAATTGCTGTTCATACATTTCATTCTTGGCCAACTTTTTTAATAAAGGTATCCTGGGCCATTTGGGGCTAGTTTTGTTGTTACTTTATTTTTTAAACCCCATGTAAGCTACCATAAAGTTCTCCAGAAAACTGTTCTTAAAAACAGGCCCTCAAGGATCAGAAGCACACTAAACTTCTATTTGTATAATATGGTTTAGCTGGATTCCCTTCTGAATTTTTATAGCTAAAATTTGTATTAAACTTTTGATTTGGTGACATCTATGACTATGACACTAGTTTGAAATGATAAAAATTGAATAGAGCAGCTTTTAAAATTCTCTTAAGACATCATTAAAACAGATTTTATCTATTAATCATTTTTATTCACTGATAAATATTTAATAAATGATGTCATCTACAAAGGTAGAAAGGATACTGGCTCCAGGAATTCACCATAGTTTTCCCCATGATTCTGCCAAGTGTGAAGGCAGCTGGGGTAGGGTCAAGGCTCAGGCCAAAGGTGGGGGAATCATGTGCTGAGCCTCCCAGAGGTGCAGTCAGCCAGGTGAGTTGGTCAGGCCTGTGCACTGGAGTGGGATGCACTGGGAAAAGCTGCTCCAAGAAAATCAGAGGCCCAGGCATGAGCAAAATACTGGGATGTTTAGGGAACTGCAAGGAAGCTCAATGTGATGGAGAGCAGGGGGTGGTGATCAGAGACAAGAGGCAGATGGGGTCTACCCCATGCGTTTAGACTCTGCCAGTGGGACACAGACAAGGAGGCAAGGATGGAGGAAGACAAGCTATGTAGGATGTCATGGCAGTCACCCACATTAATGGCGTGGATCAGAACGCAGGCAGTGGTGACTGAGAGCCAAGTGAGTTATTTAGGAGGCAGCTCAGCAGGGCCTGGTAACCAAATGAATCACAGGCAAAGAATGGGGAAGAACCTGGGCTGTCAGGGTGTGGGGCCTGGTGACTGGGAAGGATGACATTAATAGAGGGAAGAAAAGTACAAGCCCAGGTTTGAGGAGAGGTGAGGGGCTGATTGAAGATTCCCAGGAAAGAAGGGAATCTGATTGTATGGCTGATTGTATGGCTCCTAAAGGCAGTAGATGGAGATGCGATCCAGAGCAGAGGGATGATTTTGAGTAAAAGGAAAATCACTTTCCCCTTCTCAATTTGAGAAAAAGGTAGGAGGGAGAAGATGGCTGTGCAGGAGTGTCAGGAAGCTGGAAGCTAAGGGAGTCTGTGCACTAGGAAGTGAGTTCAGTTCCTCGAAAAAGGGTTTCGAGAAAGTGGTAAATAGGAACTGGAACTAGCCAGAAATTCAGAGATGTTGGACTTGAAAGCAACTTTCTTCCCTGGAAGACACTCAAACTATATGCGTGTCAAGCACATTAAAGAACAGGGCATACACTTTCTTTTTATCAGTGATGTTTATATCACATATTTTAGTAATTCGGAAAAAGGTAACTTTAAAAATCAATTGTACAAATCGCACATCTATGAATACTCTCCAGTTGTGCTGCTCTCGCTGGCACTGTGGAGACAAGGTGTGATCTCCTGCGGACAATTTCGTTTAGTAGACATGGTTGTATTTTGATTACATGTCTTAAGTGATTAAATCAGAATGGAATGAGTACTCCAAAAATAAAAGAGAAGAACTTGCACCTTGTGGATTCTTTCTGCTTAGGAGAATGCTAAGAATGAACTTGGGTGCATCTGCAAGACAGGAGGTCTAGATGGTTCACAGGGGCCAGGGGCTCAGGCCAGGAGCCCTAGGTTAGGGAGCAACTTTTGCCTGGAATGCCCTAGTGTGTGGTAGGTACTTCCTGAGATCTGCAGGTCAGCATTCAAGGAATCACAATTACTGATGTCTTTACACCGTGCTTTTAGAGTCAATTAATTTGCTTATTGACATTTTCAAAGTGTCATTTTTATAAGATTTTTATTCTAAAGCGCTCCAGATGTTTAGTTGCTCATCTCTTCTCATTCTCCAAGGCTGTGCTTTCTCTTCCTTCCTCATCTCTTTCTCCCTTTTACAGTCACTAAATTCTTAGTCTCAGACTAAGAAACCTGAAAACAGAGCTTTGCTAACATTAAATATAAACCAAGAAACTGGGTCATCTATCTTTCTCTTGAAGGTCTTTTAGAAAAAACCCAAACTTCTGGCTTCTTGTGTTTGTGCTAGTCAAGGCTGACGGAGAGTGGTCTTGTGATGAATGAGGTGCTAGTGGAATTTGACTTTATTCTGTGACATCTCCAACCCTTCAGCTACTGTCTTACCAGCAGAAGCCAATATGTTTCTGGTGTCTGAACCTTAAAAAAACACCTTATATGTAAGGTGGGAGAGTAACCAATTCCTTTTATAAACAGCACTATTTCTTAGTTATTTAAACAAATCACTTGATCTATTTACCAAAATAGGGAGAGGGTTTTGGTAAGGTACGGCATAATCCAAAAGAGTAATCATCTTCAGTTTATAACATTATTAGTGAGATCAGGGATGGACTGAAAAGCAACCTGGTAAGTTGGCTACAGATTTTTTGCTCTAGGCCACCTCCAGAGCTACAACCTGTGAAACGAAAGTATATTGCACCTTCATGAACAAAGGACAAAGCAACTAAGTTGGAAGTTCTCTTCTTTGCAACTGGAAAAAAATGAGACCTTCGGTACCAGGGCACTGGAGATTGCTTCCTACCTGTAAACAACTCCTTTCACGTTAGCCACCTTAAAAATGGACTGTCACAACAAAGGCAGTGGTCAGAACCAAGCTGGGAAGGATGGACAGGGAGAAAGGTGGGTGGCTTATGAAGTGCCCCTGGGCATAGTCCAAGTGGCATCTATTTCCTGGGCAGTGACCATTTATATTGATCAAAACTCTGGCTTCTGTAAGAAAACCAGCAGTGCACCTGCTTCTCATGTTTCTGACATTCACATCTCCCATGTGAATGTCAGTATTACAAACAGTGGAGAAGAAATCCATGCTATGGGAAGATAAAGGAAAATTCAGCCTATCTTCATTATCCTTTCCATGTCATGCACTAGCTTCAGAAATAAGCATGAATGCAAATAACCAGGAGCATGCCTGCTGCAAATGTAAACCATGTTGCAGGCGATAAGGACATTAGGGAAAATGAAATTTTGCTTGGGAAGGTGGCAATGACATTTCAGCTGTCATTCTTCATTTGGGAGACTCTGATGAGTCAGTTCTCCAGTGTGGTGCTGGGTGATATGAAAAGAGAGAACAGATGATCAGAATCAAAATGAAAGGAATGTAGGTAGGCAGGCAGGCAGCTGGGCAGGAAGAGGCTTTTTTCTCTCTCTCTTTTTTTTTTTTATCTTTAAGGCAACCAGAACCAATTTCAGAATCACCAAGTTGGTCTTAAACCTTTTAATTTATAATTTAGAATTTTAATTCCAATTTTGACACTTAAATATCTTAGTTTATATTATTAACTCATGGAAAGAATGCATAAGAGTAGTTATAATTAGTAACAAACACATAAAATTGTGTAGGCATTCCCTGCAGAAAAAGGTGGGAAGGGGTACATAAAATAGGAATATCTTCAGTGTGAGGGCAATACCTTCTTGCCTTATTCAATTACATATAGTCAAAATACCAGTGGCCTTAAAATTCCTGAGAAAACAATCTATGACAGAGAGGTTTGGGTACAGTTAAGTCCCTAGCATGGATACGCTGCTGGCCATGCCCCCACCTCTCGCTCTGATGGGGCAGGTGTGTAATGTGGTGGCCATGGCAGGAGATGCAAAGGAATGCATGGAGCTCTGGAAACATGGTGCTAAGCAAGGTTTGCCACTGCTGAGTTCCTGGAGCTGGAGAAGGGGCTCCCTAGCCAATAGCAGAGTTGGGGAGGCTCTTTGTGCACAGGCGGAGGACAGAGCTGAGGAGATAAAGCTCTGAACAGCTCCTGCCACCAGCTACTGCAGGTGCAGACACAGGGGACGGTTGTCAGGCCTTCAGGAGGCACGTACTTACCCCCACAAGGAGCTAACACAAGTATCATTTTGAAAGGCTGGAAAATGGCAAAAAGTGAGTGACCTAATGTTTCAAGAGTGAGAAAACTATTCAAAACTGCGGGAGACACCGTAAGACTGCTAGACTTACATTGGCCATGCCACAAATAAGTGACATCCCCTTAAGTAAAAGAAATAACTACAGGAAAAAGCTGACATGTGGTCAGACTGTAGTGACACTAGTCTTAACTTACTATTAGGGAAATTATTAGGGCAACCAGATAATTCAGTTCCACTCTTACATGGCAAAAATAAAAGTGGTTTTTATTGACTGGTAGGTAAAACAATAAGTAAACATGTGCCCCCCAAAAAAAAAAAAAAAAAAGAATCAGTTCTACTCACACAATCCATTCTTCAATCTACACTAACAGAGCGTAGATCTCTTTATGGCTTCCTTCATGATTTATCTCCCCACCTCCACCTACCACCAAATCAATACTACTGTAATGAAAGAGAAATACTTCTGAATTCACAGTTGAGCTCAAGTGGTACAGACAAGCAAATTTGCTGAGATTCTCACACAACTCTATTAATGCTAGAATACTACTTAATTCTCTCACTTAATGTTCTGTTCTGAGCTGAAGGAGCAAACCCTTACAGAAAGCAATCAATTTGGAATCCAAGAGTCAAACACTGGTAGCATCAACATTTTTAAGGCATTCCTTTTGTTTTTGATTATATTACAAGGTACATATTTATAATAAATAATGTAACAATAAATATCAGTAATTAAAAAAATTTCCTTTTCAAAATATGGGTGTTTAAGTGTATAAATGTATAATTTTATTGTTTAGACTTTTAAGTTTTAGAAACAAATTTCTTTTTAATGTTCTTTTCATAGGAGCTCTGCATCATGGCTAAGGTTTAAAATGATCAAATACCATAACCTAAACATTTCTACTTTGAAAGTTTAAGTTTCATTACTGGGATAAATAATTTTGCATCAAATACCAGAAGAAAAAAATTCAGCACAATGAATCAATACTTTAAGGTACCAATCCCATAAAGTTACATTCTACAGATATAATAGGAAAATGAAACATGTGACTCAACTTGGTTGTATAATAAAAGCACCGTATCATCCACAGCTGAGGGACAGATAATATCTTAGTCCATATTATAGGCAGGTAAACTGAACCCAGGAGACAAAAACAACCCAAACCATGTTACCCCCAGTTGTCAGTCTGCACTAACATTAATGTTGCCACATAACCAGGTTTCAATTTCTCTTTGGCTTGGCTGTAAAAATGTCATCTAAACTATGTAGTTAAAACCCTTTTTAATTGTTTGTAAAAGAGATCCTGATTTTTCTATTTTGCTTCTATTTTGTTGATCTTTGCTTTTTAATGTTTCCTACTTCTAATACTTGGTTTAACTGGGTCATTTTTTTGCTAGCTTTGTGAGGTAGAACTTAGCTCTCTGGTTTAAGACTTTTTTTCCTAAAAGAAACATTTAATGACAGAGATTTTACTATTAGCACTATGTTATCCACAGTCCATGGATTTTGACATGCTGTATTCTTTTCATTCAGGTCGAAACATTTTCTAATGTCCCTTGTGATTTCTTTAATCCATGAGTTACTTAGCAATAAGTTGTTCGACTTCTAAATATGTAAGGAATTTTCCATGTATGTTTCTGATTTGCGTTTGATTCTATAATAACAGGATATGCTTTATATGATTTCAATCCTCTGATTTATTCACACGTGTTTTATGCCCCAGAATATTACCTATTTTTGTGAATCTTGTGTGTTTATTTAGTATGTATACTCTGATGTTCTTGGATGGAATATGCCATAGATATTAGGTCAAATTTATTAATAACAGTTTATCCTTCCCAAGTTTCTATTTGTTCCGTATGTGTATTCTAGCACTGAGAAATTTTGGAAATCTCCATTTATAATTGTGGATTTGTCCATTTCTCATTTTAGATGCTACTTATATACTTTGAGCCTCTTATATTAGGGGCATACAATTTCTAATGTGCTGTGTCCTCTTGATGAATTCTACCCCTTATTACCAATAATATTCCTTGTGCTGAAAATTATATGAAATCCGCCACTCCAATTTTCTTTGAATTATTGTATCTTTTTTACCTTACTGTGTCCGTATTTTAAGTGGGTTTCCTGTGGATCACATACAGTTGGATCTGTTTTGCTTTAATCCAATCTGGCAACCTCTGCCTTTTAAGAGTACTTGGGCCATTTACATCTAATGTAACTATCAATAGGGGGGGAATAAATGTGCCATCTTTTGTTTTATATTTATTCCATTTGTTATCTCTCATCTTGCATACTTTTGGATAGATTGCACAGCTTTCTCTAAAGTCTACAATACACATCTTTACCTTACTAAAACACCTTCAAATATATTATACCAATTCATGGATAGCATAAGTCTCTTTAGCAGCATATATCTATTCTCCCACCCTGTACTTCATGCTATTGTTGTCACGTATTTTATTTGTATAAACTATATATTACTATCTTTGCTTAAACAGTCAATTATCCTTTAAAGAGTAAAATGAAGAAAAAAACATCTTTTATACTAACCTACACAATTACTATTTCTGTCATTCTTCATTCTTTTGTATAGATTTAAATTTCCAACTGGTATTTTTCTTTTGTCTGAAAAAGTCCTTTAATGTTCCTGCTATAGTTCTCCTGGAGATGAATTCATTACCCTTTTGTTTAAATAAACATGTTTTTATTTTAGTAGGTATTTTTGCTGGACATGGAATTCTAGGCTGATAGTTTTGTTGTTGAGTACATTGAAGTTATCACTCCATTGTCTTGCATAGTTTCAGGTAAGAACCTTTGTTGCCATTCTGTACATAATGTACATTCTCTTCCCTTTTACCCTGCCTCCTGCTTTTCAAAAACTTTTTGTTAACATTATCCTACACTGAAAATAACCCTTACTTTAAAATGTTAACAAAGAAATAGTGTAAAATCATTTCTTTTTAAAATCATGTACATAGTATTCTGGCCTGTAAATGTGCATATGTAAAATCCCATAAAGCCATAAAATATGAACACATGAAGTTAGTGTATAAGATAAAAATTGAAGAAAAGCACCACATATCATTTCCCCTTTCTGTTCTAGCTTTCCTATTTTGCAACCAGAAGAATCTTGAGGTAATTCAAGAGGGGTCAGGAAACAATTTATTAGTATGGTGTTTATGAGGAAAGTAATTTTGGTTTCTCAGAAACCAGCAGTAATGTGTGTTAAAATATTTAAGAAAGAAAAATATCTGCATGTAAGCTCTTTATCATTCCACTTTTTTTTTTGGCGTATATGCATGTCTCTTTTCTCTGCCCTGTGAGATTTGAAGACAATATTTTTGTGTCATGTACTACTGTAAATGAATAATGAAGGCTGAGTAGTGATAATTAGTGTATGAAGTATTGGGATCTTGCCAATGTAGAAAGTAACTGGGTAAGAGGTTAGAACATGTATGTATTCTTCAGGCATGTCCTTTGACCATCTTACTGAGGCCACAGTAGTGGCCTCCTACTTACTTACATAGTAGTGTTCACTCCTATGTAAGACTCCTCAAAAAATCATAGATGAATTACTATATATCTCTTCAGTTAGTCCATGAAACAGAACAAAAGAGTCAATGCTCAATTGGAAAAGAAGGGTGGATGTATGACACTACAAAAAGTTAACTTCAGAGTATTGTGTGTACACACAAATATTAAAAACAACAGATTTTTGGAGGTGGTGCCTTTTGAAACTGTGTTCTTCCTATACATTTATAGCCTAAACTTGTGTTGGGAGTCATGTGCCAGGGTGATTCTCTACCTTAATTCCCAGCAACACTGTTAGAGGGTTCCCTTCTCCACGTCCTTACTGTTGCTTATTCTCTTTATGTGTGTGTGTGTGTGTGTATATATACACACACACACATATATATATATATAGCCATCCTGACAGGTATGTGGTTTTGATTTGCATTTCCATAATAAGTGATAGTGAGCATTTTTTCATGTGCCTGTTGGCTATCTGTATACCTTCTTCTGAAAAATGTCTGTCAGTTACTGTGCCCACTTTTTAATTAGGTTATTTTGATTTTTCTATTGAGTTGTGGGAATTCCTTATACATTTAGATACTTACCAGATATATATTTTACGAATATTTTCTTCCATTCATAGGTACCATAGTTACTTCGTTGACTGTTCCCTTTACTGTGCAGAAATTTTTTAGTTTGATGCCATCCTAATTGTCTATTTTTGCTTTTGCTGTCTATGCTTTTGTTGTCAAACCCAAAACATTGCCAAAACTAATGTCAAGAAACCCTCTAAGGCGGTTTTATGGTGGATGTATGACACTATTAAGTATTTAAGTCTCTTCATCCATTTCTGTATATGAGATCAATTTCATTTCTTTGCATGAAGATATCTTTTCCCCAACATCTTTTACTGAAGAGGTTATACTTTCCCCATTTAGCATTCTTGGCACCCATATTGACCATTAGTTGACCATGAATACATGGATTTACTTCTAGGATCTCTGTTCCACTGGTTGATAAGTTTCCTTATGCCAGTCCCATACTATTTTGGTACTCTGTCATTAGGAAGTGTGATGTTTCCAATTTTGTTTTTCTTGCTCAAGACTGCTTTGGCTATTCAGGATCTTTTAGGATTGTTTTACTTCTGAAAAAAAAAAAAATGCCACTGGACTTGCATTAAATCTGTAAATCACTTTGGTTAGTATAGACATTTGAAATAATATTAATTCTTATATATATCGTAAACTATTTCTTCTTGGATTATTCAAGGCTGGCAGTAACCTTTTCAGTGAACTTAATGATTGAGATTTGCTCTTGATATGTGTCATACCCTGACCCCTAGCCAGCATTACTACTCATGAGGATAGGCAGGGCCTCCCTGGTGGCACAGGGGGTTGAACACAGTGCTGTGAGGCTGTCCGCAGCCTTTGCGGCAAGAGTTCGATCCCTGGCCGGCTGGAGAGTAACCTACATGGCACAGCAGAACTCTCCTGTCTAGCCCACTGCTCCCCTCAGCATTGTGTTTCGGATATACGCCTGTTCTGCTCCTGCTCTCTCTGGCCTGTACCCCACTTCTTAAAAAAAAAAAGATAGGCAAGGGTGAGGTTGAGAAGGTTACAAAGTTGAATCAGTACACAGGCCCAGATGGAAGTGCAGGATTGGTCTTTGTGGTCCACCTCACCAACAACAGAGGCAGAAGTAAAAAGCAGTGCAGTGGTGTCCGTTAACTATTTTGGCTGCTAATAAATACTGTACTAGCGAGCAACAGAAACGCAATGTCTATAGGGACCTTACAGATAATTCTGTGCAGTCACCTACTTTTCATCAACCTTCTACAAGTCTGGGTGCCCTAGGCAGAGACAACAAACACTATGCACTGAAATTTTGTTCTTGTTTAAACTTCTCTTGCAACTGACCCACATTAAGAATTAGGAACCGTGTATATACACATATACATGCATGTACATATGGTATAATTCAACTTAATCTCCAATTTGGAGAAAAACATTCCTGCAAAATGTTTAGTGATTTTATTGCTGCAGCTTAATAATGTGACATTCCAGATTGCCTTTTCCATTTTCATATTTTGCTTCCTTACTATTCAAAAACAATTTCAAGTTTCTGAGCACTTAAGATGTGAACACAAATTCTCTAACACAAAAACATGGTATCTTGGGTGTTCTTTCATTTTTAAAAACCCACATGAATTTGGTAAAAAAAAAAATTTTGTATCAATACCTGACTTCAGTACACTAGAAAATCCATTTTGTGTTGAAAGTTTCTGCTCCATGAGAAGTGATTTCAAAATAATACCAAAAAAAATTTCCACCAAATACAAACTAACAACTACACCCAATGCCCCAAATCACACTGTGTGCTCATTTCTTTAGTCCTTCAGCAGATAAATCCAGTTATCAGGCGCTTCACTGGATCGGGGTCAGGAGAGAGGAAAGGTGGTGGTAGGGCTGTGGTGCCCTCATGGAACTAATACAAAAGCAGGGTTGGTAGGCACAACCCTTGACTATGACATTCTACATACCTAATGATACAACTTTTCAAAATTCTTTCATATATAATTCTTAAAAAAAAATCAACATTAAAAATTTGTCCCTATATGGGTTTTTAATAAAGTTAATAAAAGTAGCCTAGTGCTTCTTAGTTGGAGAATTTTAGAACTGTCAGGCAGTTTTATTTGTTGATTCATTTTGTATTTATTTTTAATAGTTCAGAAGTCTTTTTCCACACCTATCATGACATGAAATCATGGGGAGTGGGTCTTTTCCATGGGTTCTCACAAAGTGTGCTGCTCTGGGTGAGCTAAACCCAAGTACTTTTCTCTTTGACTTCCTGAAATGTGTGAAAGAAAATGATCAGGAAAAAGGAAGTTATCTAGGCTCTTAAGAGTGTTCAATATGCTCAATTCTTTCGGCAAGAATCTTGCCCTTTGCTTGTTTGTTTACAACAATGCCAACTGCATGCTGGGCGACATTATAGACTCTTCCAGCTTTGCCATGGCAACACTTGTGGGTATTCCTTTTTGAACAGTGCCCATTTCCTTGATGTCTGTGAAACCACCTGTCTTGTAGATTCACATATATGTGATCAAAGGAACTACTCCATAGTTTCTAAAAGTCCTAGAGAACATGCAGCGGGTGCCTCTCTTTCCCTTGGTGTTGGTCATTTTGGCAACTTACTGGAAGATAGCAGTTCTGGCCAAAAAGAAGACTTTGTATTTAATCTCGAATGTGAATCTTATGATTCAAAAGAAAGACCACTCTGGTAGGAGTGCTGGCCAGGATTGACAAGTTCACCATTATTGCTTTATCCTAGTAGGTCCTGAATCAGTAATTAAACTCTACAAGGTTCATGTTATGATACTATTTTAATTACAGCATCAATTCAAATTTCAGGATTGATTGCTTGCGTTTTTATCTTGGCAACATTCAATACATTAATATATCTTTCACTTACATGCAGAATGCATCCAAATCAATCACCACTTCAAGAGCACCTTAAGAAAAAACTAAACTTTTTTTTTTTTTTTTTTGGTGGGACCCTCGCCGGTGGCCAGGGAACGAACCAGCACTGCAGAGGCTGCAGACAGCCTCGAAGCCTAGCACTCAACCGCTGCGCCATCAGGGGAGGCCCAAAACTAAACTTTTTAAAAAGGATATACTCGCTATAATAATTGTTAATGTTGCTCTTTCAATTAGCCTAAGTAGTCAGGTTTCTGTTCTTATTATATCTAATTTAGTTTACAGTGAGTTAAAAAAACAGATTTCACTGTATTCTGTAGTGCATGGAAGTGCAACTGCTCTTATGTAACATCTAACAGCCTGGGAGCTAAAACAGAAGCGAGAGCTTTGTTTAGTCTCCATAATCAGGCCGAAGTGCTCAACTGCATATTGAACTCTGCGACTAGGCAAGAAAAACAATCTTATGAAGATGCATTCAGGAAAAAAAATAATCACTGAAGATTGACTTGTAATTACAAAAATAGTGGCTACCATATATATCTACACATACAAAAAAACTATTTTTCTCACGTAGAAACAGGTTTTAGAGACATGAATCCATCTGCTGAAAGTCATACAGATGATAAACCAAGTTCCTAAGGGCTCAGTGATCACTTGATCCAGAAAGCCTCAGAATGTAGGTAAATCAGTGCAGGGTGGGGGTGGGGGCGGGGGGTTTATGTTTCTTAATGTCCATTGTCTGTCTGTTTTTTAAGTCTGCTCAAGAAATTAGCACTTGCACTCCATCTCTCACTCTTCAGGATGCGGGCAATTCTTAAAATGAGAGGTGAATTTTTGAAAACTTTGAAAGATGTTATTCCTTTAAGAATGTAGTACATTTATTTTTAAAATGACTTCCCTAAGAGAAAGGGCTACTTTATTATGGTAGATTATCAAATCCTAAAAATTAACAATAGGAAAACATAAGACTGCGTTACATAACACAGCAAAATGAGAAGCCTTCCTGTTTTCTTTTTTTTTTAATGAGGGGGAAAACCCCACAAAAACCTTGACACACAACTGTTTGGAGTTGGGCCCAGTTGATCTTTTTGGATTTCACCTTGGTGCTTTCACTGAAGGTATAAGGCACTCTTGGCTTCACCCTCAGGAATGAGATTTGGCAGCTGTTCAGCACCACAAAGCAGCATTACGTAACAAGGCAGTTCAAGAAGCAAGCAAGAAACCCACGTTGAAACGAGGCTTTAGTGAGTGGGCGTGTGATTAGCAGGAACACACTTACACCAACATAGAGGCTATAAGCTGTAAGGCCACAGAAGTGGTCATCCTTACGTAAGTGTTAAAGCCTTTCCCACAGTACATCTCTGAACTGGACATACTCACACATCATAAGCAGTGACCTTCTCAGTGAACATCTGTGTGGGAGGGAACTGCTCCTGCCACAGAGCCTGAATTCTTGTGGGGATGTTCTGGGAAGTCAAGTATGTTGACTGGCCCCCCCCATCTTTTATAATGCCACCGCAAAGAAACATTTTCTACGTAACAATTTCAATAGGAGGAGACAAGTTTTGAAACTTTTCTGACCTTATCAGCAACTCTTAAAATATATAATACAATAAAATAGATAACTCACTACCTCACATGCGTTCTTTCCTAAGCATAAGTAGTAAGCCCACACTGGTTTTAATTTTCTTAGCTCCAGAGACATCTTTTTAAATATTTTATATAATTCTTACATCATTTTTGCACAATGTATGCATTTTCATGTTGGTTATATGCCCCATACAATTGCACCCCCCTTATTTTGACCCTAATCCTTCCTGCCCTTCTCCCCATCCCCCCGCAGTGTGTCTCTGGTTTATAGTTGCTCGCTTTTAATTTTGCTTGGGAACAATTCTGACTCGTAGCTTGGTACCCCATAGCAAGCACTTTGATTATATAAAACTTGCACATTAAAGCGACATGTTACAGTAAAATTGAGAAATTACTAGAAGATACAACACCACAAAACCAACCAAAAACTATGCTTGTTTAAAAGCAAGTAGGTCTGTTCAAGGATTTGTATAATCAGTATTGACAGAAAGCATGTACAAGAACTTAGCATTAAAAGGCAGTCCCTTAATAGGGGTAGTTGTTCTGCTGAATGCATCAGAGGGTACATCTTTGGACATCTATTTTAAAACCTATCATTTCTAGACTGTAAGCACTACACAGTACAGTTTCTTGCTTAGGAAACTAAAGTGGCTATTTTTGTGACAAAATGCACATAATTTTATGAAAGGATTTATTTGGGATCTTTTTTCTGGCAAAAATGTTGTAACACCAGATTGTATATCATACAAAAAGAAACTGAGGCCTAGTAACCTGCCAGTATTATTCAGGCTCATAACTGGAAGATATGGTTGACATTAGATACACATGATTTCTGTTATTTAATCCACTGAATGGCCTAAATTAGAGCAGAAAATGCTATTTGCTTTACCTTGAAATATTAGTCTGTACACGGTCCCACACATTTTGGGATTTATCTCATAATGATCTGCTCACTATGGCAAATGTTGAGCATATTAGAAGGTTGATATTTTGCATTTGAGTAAAATAAATGCTAGTGTTAAAAATTAGAATGCACCAGAAATTTCACTCCAAATTTGTGATTTGAAGTGAATGCTAACTTAAAGCTGGAAACACTGATGTTCCATTTATTGTCCTCTTTAATGACATTTTATCTAAAGAACTTCATCATAAAGTTGTACAACTACTGGGAAGCTACTCAGAAATGCCACTGCATCAATCAGGTAAGTGAGACTGGGTCTCCCTGTGCACAGCTTCACATTGCATGTTCTCTGAACTAGGTGGTAAAGGATAGAACTCATGACCTTTATCATGCTGGAAATAAGGCGAGAGCTACACACAGCTTGAATCAATGCATACACTGATGATTAAAGTGTAGTTGGTGAGACACACTGACAACAATTAAAAACTATCTACATAAGGTAAAGCAAATCGTCAAAGAGGCAAGAGAAGCTGCTTGTGTCAGCAGCACCACCAGTCCCAGGGTAAGCATTCTCTTTTCATCATGGTCAATTCATTAGCAGAGAAGAAAAGGCAGAAACTATGGGAAATGCAGGCCATCTGCTCGATCCAGATGCAACAGCACATGCCTCTTTACCCAAGGCTTTTTAACAGAAACAAGCAAAGATAAGATCTAATCCTCTCATGAAATAGCCAACAAAGGTAGTTAGATATATTTGCATCACAAATAATAACACCAAAATCGTGACTAAATGAGACCTCTTAAACATCAGTCAAGACTTTTACTACTGAGTATCACTGATTAAACAGAATACTAAGTCAGCATTAGAGGAGATGGGGTTGAATTCTATTAGATTTATTCAGCTAGTGCATAAATAAAATCATGCCTACAACATGTTTCTTAAACATTTTAGTACAGTCATCCTACTTTTCAGAAGGCATTAGAAGATACTCCTTTAACACTGTATATTTCAAGTAAAATGCATTTCTTACAAGGTTAAAAGCAAATATTCTTACCTTGAAATTGTGAACCTTCTCATATTTTGGAATTTGCTCGTTTTCTTTCAGAGTTGCTCTTCTAACAAGTGATGTCAACTGTGAATAAGCAAAGAGTTTCAGAGGTTGCCAGATTGTCACAGACGACTTTTGAGAACCCAGTTTCATTCCCAAGGCTGCTATCAATAAATCTTGCTGACGGCCCTCTTGTTTTGATTTGTGAACTGCAGCTCTATTAGTTTTCCTACCCGACCAAGATTCTTTGGATGGCATTTTGAATTCACAGGAAAGAAAGAAAACCTATATTGATCTATGTCTGTCGATGAACTCTGTTCAGCTAACAGATGAGCATTCTGCCGGGCAGCACAGAGCCCTAACCTACAGAGAGCTGCAGAGAAACATCACGGAGAGGTGGAGGAGGATGATGAAGCACTTCTTAAAAAGAGGTCGACTAACCAGAAAAATTCTTCTTTCTTCCTTTTTTTTTTTTTTTTTTAAAGGGCTCTAGATTTAAGCTTCTGAAAACTTAAGAGTCTGAACAGAAATAAGAGTCGATGCAAACATCCAAAACATTTAGCATCTTTACCCCTTTTAAAAGCCATGCAATTGTGACAGATTACATTTTTAAAATCTTTCTTCTCTATTCAATTTATTAATGTCCATTCTGAATGAAAGATGCCTGCAATCAGTTTCTAGCAGCAGACACCCTGTGAACCCCCTAGCAGGGAGGGTGGGGGAAGGGAAGGTTTTGACAGGGAAGGCTGGATTTAGACTGGTCACCGAAAGAGGAGAGATAACCAATGAAAATCAAGCAACAGCATTTAAGTACTGTATTCCTAAACTCACTCTGTCTCTGTTTCTCCCTCCTCTCATGTAAGATTTTCTTGCTGGCTCAAGGAAAAAAAAAAAATCAGTGGGAAGATAATGAGCAGTGAATGAGTCACGCATTATTACAAAATGGGATTTTTTTTACTTATTAAAAGCAAAGGAAAATTAACACAGCACAAGGCTTTAAAAAGAACATACCACTGCCAAGTAGATTATGAAAGGCTGATCTATATCCTCCTTTCTGCATATGCTAAGGTTAGTTAACTATAACCCAATAGCAAAAACGGAGTATTTGATTAAAAAAAAAAAAAAAAACTTTCAGTAGGAGCACACATAACATTGCTAACTCCCCAGAGTGGTCAGTTTTGTCTCCCTACCATGAGCAGTTTTGATGTGGATCTATACTTAAATCCAATCATTATTTTAATTCCTACTCTGAACATTCCTTATTCAAGAGGTTGAGGCCAGAACACAGTGGGAGCCAGTCGGGGATAACTCCTCATTTACACAGATTCGCAGGTTCCAGACACAGTGGGTCTGTGCTTATAGGACCTGTGGGTATTGTTTGCTGGTGTAGAAAGGGGCATTGGGTAAGAAACTCAAACTAAGGAAGTACCTATACTTTTTTTTACTAAGGAGCTGAAGTCAAGTTTTCCCATATTGGTTCCTTAAACATCCCCCATCTGTTTCCTCATACTACAGTAATTGCATTTAACCTGCGATGATTGAATGTAACACTGTATTTAGAGAATCTAAAGCTCTCTATATTTAAATAGTTATTTACTTAGTGCAAACAATTTACCACAGATTTCATACTCGATGAGGGTGCGTGTCCAATGCAGATTCTCATCTAATTAGGATCAAAGTGGTCCTTAAACCATGGTAGAGATTGGGAATATTGAATGACTGATTTCCTAAACATCCCTAAGTATTGTTTACTTGCTTAAGTTTACAGTTCCGTCTTTTAAAAATATTTTTAGGTAAATAAAAGGCAGAAGTTAATATTTATATGTACAGATGTTTCATTTTCACCAAATTATATCCATATGATTAATGAGACCTAAAATGCCTGCGTTCAGGGGAAATGCAATGGGAAAACATTCCTTGTTTAACCTAAATTACTCTTCAGCTTAGACCTACTTTGTCATGTGAGGACTAAAAATATAAAGGCCAGCCAACCCTTAGACGGGTACAGTTAAAGTGATGTTTATCCAGTTCTCAGTAGGCACTAGGGAAAAAAAGACTCCAAAGGCAAATTTACCAGTAAACTTTTCCTCTACAATGTCGTTGCTTATTTAAGGAAAGCAATGACCCATGTACACCAAGTAGCTTTTTTTTTTTTAAGCATTTCTGATCAAGGTTCTGTTAATACAAATCATCCCAGTCCTTCAATTATTATGAATAAAATGCATCCAAAGCTTAAAAATATTTGTGGTAGTATAGATCTGAGGCTTCCAGAAGGGTATGGGGAGGGAAGAGCATAAGGGCTGTGACGATAGAACTATGGGGACTACAAATGAGAGGAGAAATCAAATATTGTACTAAAAATAAACATTAAAGTAAAAAAATGTGGTAGTTATTCCTAAAATTCATAGCTGGGTAAAATTGAACATTTGGACATTGAGAGCATGGTCTGCTGTTCTAAGTAATGTTCTATCTAATCAAATACTGGTTTAATTGCAAGTTGGGCAGCTACCTACAGCGTAAGGAGATTAAAAAACAGCAGATAGAGATGAAAAGTTCTCAGCTAGGCTCAAATGGCTGGTCACTATCATACCTTTAATCACTGCAACTGCATTTCTGCATTAATTTTGCTAAAGATCTCTCAGGTCATAAGAACTGCTAACTCAAGTTCAGAACCAATATCAACATTCTAATGTTTCAGACAGGTGCGTCCGACTCATCCTTATATTTGAACATATCTAGCTAAAGATATTTGGTTAAAAAAAGACAACCAAAAGAAGGCAGCTGTTTTTACTGGGAGGTAGTAAAGTATAATAAGGCAGGATTTCAGATCAGAGAACACAGAATCCTGACCTTGGGAGAGTTGTTTGGTCCCTTGTCATTTTATCTGCATACGATGGATTAACACTACCTCTCTTACAGGTTGGCTGCTAGGCCGTATAAAGGGGGTGACATGTAAAAGAGGAAAGGCAGAGAGAAAGCACTCAATAAGTGACAGCATTAACAGGACCATGCCAAACACTAGCCACAAGGTATGCCATGGAGGTAGAAGACATGGTCTTACCCTCAAGGATCTAAATTGCATTTGGTTTATGCCATACAAATATGCCTGGTAACTCCTGCCTTTCCCTTTGTATTATGATCTCTGCCAGTTTCCCAAATTCTAGCTCACCCCTACCTATAAAAATGCATATAATTAAAGACATACATGTTAGTCAAGGCAGCACATGGTGGAGTTTGGAAATGAGAGAACCAGCATTTATTAAGAAGCCAGGAACAATGTTTAATGCTTCATATACTTGTCTTATTTACTAGTCACTGCACTCCTGGGAGCACTGCTGTATGATGGACATTTTATAGATGAAGAAACAGGGACTCAGTGTCTCATTCAAGGTCACTGTCAGAAAATGGGTGATCTGGGATCTGAATTCCTGTCTTCTAAGACCTGATGCTTCTTTCTATTGCTTTATAATGACAGCAGGAGAGAAATTTAAGGTGTTAGGGGTATAGCGCTATCATAGTCTGCTCTATAAAATAGACAAAATGGCTTAATTGTGTGAGTGGCGACAAACTGGCAGGGCACACATCCCACAATACCATTTGTGCTGGAAACACGAGCAGTATTTAGTTGTTTTTACTGGGAAACTTTGGCCTCTTCAAACCTGATTCTAACCTTTCTTGATACTGATGGTGACTTCTGCATGTTCACTGAAATGAGAAGAAGAGATAGGGAATAGGCAGATTCCATAGCCTGCTCGGTCTCTACCTTTGTCCATACCACCTGTGATATGCAGAAATAGACCTCTAAGAAGGGTGTATGTGTATGTGGAGGGTGATGGGCAGGGAGCTGTGTGAGGAATAAAGACTGGAAGAGGAAAATAGGTGACCCTGGAAAGGAGCACATTTGCTATTTTTCAAAGAAATTTCCACCAGTGACTCCACTACCCTGTTGTCTGCCTATTAATAATACTGGTTTTGTGTGGAGCAACCACTCATTTTCATCAAATGTAGTATAACAAGCAGGAGCTCTAAAGACAAAAGTACTGACCTTAACCCTTTCATCTACTGGCTGTAACATGCCCTTGGTCAAGTAATTAATTTCAGTCTTTATTTCTTTATAAAATGGACTAAAATACTTGCACTACAGTATTATTAAGAATTAAATAAGATTATATGGGAATTGGTTTGTACTATCCCTGGCAATGGAATAATACAAGAATTCTTGTATACAAAAATCTACTATGATTAAGGTTACTGTATTATGTGACTATGATATAGGTTAAAGGTCCACTGTCCTATGCAATGTTAGCTTCAGGTCAAATTGTAGCCAGGTGGTTAAAAGGATACATCATAAATATCACTGTTCTGCAATCTTTACCCTGACCTGGCATTCTGAACCCCTGGGCTCAAACCAAGTACTCCCTGTTCTACCTTCTGGCCATGAAACCCTGCTTCCCTGAAAGGGTCTTACCACAGTAGGTAAAAATAATGGAAATGCTTCCTATTCCATAAATATCTAGTTTTAAATATAGAACTAAGTCTTAAGCTAAAGGACAGGTATGACAAACCCATAGTTAACATCATAGTCAGTGGTGAAAAATTGAGTTTTTCCTCTAAGATTAGGGACAAGACAAGATAGTGGTAGAGTGTAGATGTCAGGTGAGTCTCCTCCAGAGACACAACAAAACTGATGCAAAACAAAGTCAACTCCCCCTCCCCAGCCCCCACTGTCACATTAGGAACATTAACCTGACTGAAAGGAGTAGGGAACACTGGAACTCCGTATAGAGTGATAATGGGGCAGAAGGACCCACCTGAGGGGGGAGGGCTATGGTGCAGAACCTCCTACAGCCATTGACTTGGGTACACACTAACATCAGAGCTCCTAGGACTGAGCACAGCACTGTATAAGGAGGTGCTGTGTCCATCAGCTACCCTGGATGGAGTGTGCATTGCAGGAGAACAGCAGAGGTGGGGGCACAGAGCAGGGACTAATGGCTTAATCTGAGGCTCCTAACACAGAATAACTTGTAGCCTGAATAGTCAGAGGACCTGGACTTCCCTATAGAAGAGGACAGTAGTGAAGTCCAGGCTCAGATACATGAAACATTTCCACCCCCACCACTCCCCACTGCCACCCACTCAGAATTGCTTCACAACTGGAAGAGAACATTCCTGAGTCCACTGGAGGTGATTCTTTGATGCCTATTGCCCTAATCCTCTTCGATACCTTCTACTTCTCCATGGTACCGGGCCCTGGCTGCTTTAATTTGTGTAAAAACAAGTTGAAAATGTGTCCAGTATCATACTATCATTCAACATAGTATTGGAAATCCTGGCCAGACCAATTAGGTAAGAGAAAGAAATAAAAGGTATCAAATTGGAAATGAAGAAGTAAAGCATAGTAACATAAAGAACACTCTAAAGAAGCCACTAAAGAAATAAACTAAGAATGAGGTGGGAGGTCACAAAATTAATATACAAAAATCTTGCATTTCTATATGCAAAAATGAATTAACAGAGAGTTGAAAAAAATACCATTTATGATTGCATCAAAAAGAATAAAGTACCTAGGAATAAATACAAACCAGGAATCAAACGCTGAAAATTATAAAACACGAAGACATGGAAAGATAAATTCCTTGTTCATAGATTAAAAGAATATTATCAAAATGGCCATTTTCCTAAAGCTATATAGACTCAACATAATCCCTATTAAGTTCCCAATGGCACTCTTCACAGAAATACAACATTTGTATGGAACCACAAAAGACCTTGCGTAGCCAAAATAATTCTGAGGAAGAACAATAATGGAGGTATTCCTCGTCCTCTATTCCACATTCTATAGTAATCAAATGCATTTTAAGTCAGACATTAGAGACTTCTCTGTAGTACTCAATAAATCATCGAAGTTATATCAAGATAAATAACTTTTTATGATGTACAGGAAACTCTTACATCCTGCCACTGCTCTAAATTTTTATGCTGCTGGCGTCAGTCACATCATGATTCCTAACTAGCTCTTCATTTCATAGCTCCTCTAGCATTAATATAATACCCATATAAAGAGATATAAAGGTACCATCAGTGCATTCACTTCAATGTATTATGAATTGATACCATCAAACTGTATAACATGTTCCTCGACAGACTCATGCAGTAACATTTACCGTAAGACATGGGAAAACACAAACTGAAAAACACAGTCCTGTATTCCTTACAGAAATGGTCAAATTCTCCAAGCAATAGTTTTGAGGGAGCGTTTTGCACTCTGCATGGAGAGCACCGCCTCAGAGAGCCTTCTGGCACACAGCCTTGATTCCAAGCCTAGTTCTGACTGACAGCTGCCAAGTCACTGAGCTTCTGCAAGTCATGGCTGGACTAAATGAAAGGCCTGGTCTTCTCAGTATTCCTAACAGAAATTCAAAAGGAAAGAGAAAGGTTCACCCATTGAGCACACAGGGATGTAAAAGATTTGGGTGTGTCTGTGTGGGAAAGGCCAGCTGGATTCTCTAGTAAGTCCCCACAAAGCAGCTCTGGCTAACTTAAGGGCTTTTCTCAGGGACTCAGTCTGGTAGGCTCAGAAACGTAATTTGTCAGCACCAGGAGACCACACCTTTTTCTCCAGGGAGAATGACATTATAATTCCAAGTTCATAAAACCAATTGGTAAAGCAGAATGACAATTGTCTAGTTTATATGAAGAAATTAGATATAATTAGCACAAAGGTGGGTGACTAACATGCTCTTTTTTGGTAGCATACCTACACTGGAAACCAAAAATAATTAGAAAGCTGAGGAGAACAGAATTAGAACAAGTGGAATGGCACAGAGGAACTAAGTATCTGATGTACAGTTAGGACACGTGCCGAGTCCGCCACAATCAGGATGGTCCTGCCAATGGACTAGAACACTGGGTGTCCAGTTAGTGAGGACTCCCTCATTTTAAGGTGGCGCTTAGGTGGATAAAAACAACCTGATTAGAATATTCCAAATGTAATTTAATATTCAAATTAAGTCTCAATAAAGATAGATGCTGACTCATGGTATGAAGTATGTTTGTGAAGTTCAAACATACCTTTGGAAACCTACTGTTGTTATTTCAAAATGACAATAGTGGTCTGAAAGCAAAAGACTTAACTATTATTGACAATTTATCCTGAAAAGAAGCGTAAACACCAGCATTACTCACAGATGTGTTTAGATGTTCACCTGATCAGCAGACACTGGCTTGTCTTTTCTTTTTAATGAACGTGCTACATGGCATGTTTTACATCAACATGACAATGTTAAGAAGGCAAAAATAGCTTACATCTGGGCAGTTTCTAAAATAAACTTATCATATCATGTCCATAGTATTTAATTTTATGAAATTCCTGTTAGTTCAAAGGATCCTAATGAAATTGAGAACCCAAACAACTTCTAATGTGGAAGTTCTATCTTCTAAGAGATAATTACACACACCACACACACACACACACACACACACACACACACACACACACACAGAGTCCATATGGAACCCAACATCTCAATAGCAAATCTGAGGTATCTGGACCAGGCTCACAAATGATCAGAACATTAGAAAATAATACACAGCAAGTCAGACTGGGATCAATTTCCTTTGAAGAAGAAATGATTAAAGGAAAATTTAAAATACATTTTTCAGTGATATTTTAAATGTATTGAGAGTGACTCGCTCTGCATTTTCCTCCTCCACAAAGAATAGGTTAAAGGAGATAACTTTACAGAACAACTGAATACCATAGGTTGGTCAAGTCAAACACTATTCACAGCTATCTGGCCAGTTTAGGCTAGTGTGATACTATCTTTTTCGCCAAAATATCATGAAGCGGAACCAGCAGTGAGCAGAAATTGTTGGGGTACAATTTAGTAAGATTAAATGCACAGACCCAAGGGAGGCTCTCCAAGTGCTCCATAATGTACCCATAAAAATGTCTAATATAAAAATATTTTCAATCAATTACAGCTGGGGAGAAGTATCATATCTGTTTTCAGGTCCAGCAAATCCCTGCTGAGTTGCATTACTGTACTCTTCTATTTGTTTAAAAAACAGCCAGCCCCAGCTCTTACAATGCACCCATATCAGTAGCATTTATACAGAGATTTAGAGTCTACAAAGTGCTTTGTTACACACACAATTTCATTATATCTTCACATTCATGATTTTCAGCAAAACAGTTTAGCTAAGATATTTGTTCAGGTGCAGATTAATTGGTAAGCAAAAGACCCAAGATGGAAACCCAGGCCTCTTGATCCAGACTCTATCATGGCTCCACTCTGCCATGCTTCCCTGGGATCCTCAGATGTGCTCACTCAACATGCTGGGAGACTCTTACTTAAGACCCAGGGTCACGAACACCCAAGACCACCAGCAAGTAGAAATACTCAGTGCTGAAAATAACCATCTAAAGTTATTTCTATACCTCACAAATGGTTTACAACATAGTAGTAAAGTCAACTTTGGTGACTGATTTCTGGTATTTTAAAAGCCTGTGTTATTATTTTGATGCTACCGAATGAAGAGAATGCATTGCTCTTCCTTAGAGCCATGCAGACCTTCTGCTAGATGGCTACTAGAGCCTCCAGGCAAGTTATGAAACAGCATGCCTTTTGTTGCTTTTGTTTGCTTTTAACATTGGCTTTTCTGGTCCTTAAATAAAAATAAACAAAACTACCCTCCAAACCAATGAATTGAGACAGTAGTCTCTTGAACAACTAATTAAGCTATCTTCAGAAACAGGTAATTACACTTTCCATTAAAATACACAGAATAGACATATATAATTTATAAAGTGGAAAGTCACTCTAATCTCATGGGTAAACAATGAACTAAGTCTGATATTTACAACAGAGATTCCAGAATGGCCAAAGCAGTAAGTAATCACATAATTGGGATGGACTTTATCTTTAAAATAAGGATTTGGGTGGGGGGCATCCCTGGTGGTGCAAGGGGTTAAGCACTGCACTATGAAGCCATCCGCAGCCTTTGCAGCATGAGTTTGATCCCCAGCCGGCCAGGGAGCTACAGTGGTGCAGCAGACCTCTACTGGTGCAGCAGACCTCTCCAGTCTCGCCCACTGCTCCTCTCAGCAGTGTACTTCGGTCAGTCTGCTTGTTCTGTTCCCCACTCTGTCTCTGGTGACTACTCTCACCCCCCGCATCTCTGGCCTGTACCCCAGCTCTTGTATGCATAAATAAATCTTAAAAAAATAAGGATTTGGAGTTCTGACTGTATGAACTGCTAAAGTATAGATACTTTATTAAATCCACAAAGTATTAAGAAAAAATATAAAAATGGTCAAAGTTTATGTGTACAATACAAGACTCTCCTAAATAGTATACATTCAACAAATATTTTGTTGAATATACTATGTTTTAGGTATTAGTAAAACTGTGGCAAATTACCAACAAATAGGATCCTATGCTAAGGACCCAATACTAAACAAATGCTTAATGAATTCATCATAATCAGAATAAATAGATGGGTAATGGATTTTTCCATTCTATTTTAATTCTATTTAAATCATATTTTCTAACAAATTTATTCATGAACTCTATGTCCACAGCCTCCTTCCATGCTGCTTTCTCCTCTCATTGTCCTTCTGAGATTTAACAGGAGACTTTGACGCATTTTTCCACCCCAAATGTCTCTCTTCCAACATGGTTCTTTCAAAAGCCTCCTAGTGTCCAAACCACAGGATAGTTTTCTGACGATCTCACACAGTCCTTCTATCAGAAATTATGCAGACAGAACTATTGCTTATAAACTCCTCCTCCTCAGGGCCTCCCTAGTGGTCCAGGGGTTAAGTCTTAGCACTATCACCTCAATGGTCTGAGTTCAGTCCCTGGCCAGGGAGCTAGCTCACAAAAGGCATAGCAGATCTCTCCAAACTCGCCCGCTGCTCCCCTTGGCAATGTATTTCAGTGAATCTGCCTGTTTTGCTCCCCACTCTGTCTTTGGCGAATTCTCTCATTCCCTGCACTTGTGGCATACTCCTCAGCTTTTCCACAAATAAATCTTTTTTTTTTTTTTAAAGATTTATTTATTTATTTATTTATACAAGCACTGGGTACAGTCAGAAGCGCGGGAGGGTGAGAGAATTCACCAGAGCCACAGCGGCGAGCAGAGCAGGCAGAAGGACCGAAGTACACTGCTGAGGGGAGCAGCAGGAGGCATGAGAGGTCTGCGCGCCATGTGGGACCCTCCTCCGGTGGCCGGGGAGCAGCCGGGGATCGAACCGGTGCTGCAGAGGCTGCAGGCAGCTTCGCAACCCAGCGCTCAACCGCTGCGCCACCGGGGAGGCCCTCCACAAATAAATCTTTAAAAAAATAAAACAAAAAACCCTCCTCTTCAGTCTGCCTGACTACTCTTTCCACAAAGAGTTAAAGCAATTGAAAAAAATTAACTTGAAGAGCAGTGTTTGTTGTGCACAAGGGCTAAAAGCTTAGCTTTTGAATCCAGACTATCTTAAAAAAAAAATCTGCTCCAGTCATTTCCCTAGTCATGGGATCCCAGGGAAAGTCTCAGTTTCTGTATCTGTAAGTTGGAATGATGTACCTACATCCTAGAACTGTGGGGAGGATGAGATAATAGAAGGTTTGGAATGTACATAAAACATACACATGTAGTACTCAGCATGCGCAAAGCCCTCAAAGACTAGGTGCTGATATTGCTATTGCTGTCATAGTCAGCATCACTCTTTTCACATAACACAACGCTTGGAACAAAGTAGGCACTCAAAGTTGAAAGAATGAGTCTACAAAACTCATGGCACATTTGTAAACCTCACCGAATTCTTCAGACATAGATGAATGGCCGTCTCAATGATTCCTGCCTCCTTCCCTTACAATACTGTCAAAATAGATTTTACACAAAGAAATGGTGATTTTCTTATAAGTTAAAAAAATAGGATTTTTTTTTTTAAGTAGTGGCTGGCCAGACGTATAAGGAAGGGAATTTAAAATACTGTTTCTTCATCTGACAGTCAAACTGTATGCAAATATGAACTGGAAACATGAGAGAGAGAGAAATCTGTGACAACACAGGTAGCTTAGCAACACAGCAGACTAAAGGATGAGACTGAATTGGAAACATGTGCTGTGTTAAGAGAACAGGTCCCACCTAAAATTCAAGGATGCTTGGGATCCACAAACCACAGATTTTGCTTCTGAATTGTTGAATCACTGGTTTAAATTGATATGTAGGGCCAAAAGAATTATTATTGGAGGAAAAGTATAAAGTGTCATGAAAATTTATAAATAAAAATACTCTAGAATGATGAGCTCCAAGAAAATGTTAGAAAGAAAAGAAATTTGGGTGGTATCTACCAGTAGTAAGCCTAGTTTAAAGTTTGATCTCTCTTCTTGTGAACTCAAACCTGTAACTTGCTAGAAAACTGCATGATGAAATTATTTTCAAATGCATGTCTTAATAAGGAAGACATTAAAATAAGAAGTATGTTAAAAAAAAAAAAAAACCTGCCTAAAATATCTCCTCCTGCAGGATCAGCTGTACATTTTTTTAAGGGGATGATTCTGTTACATTTTTCACTGGTAGAAATATCGAATCATGTCATCTTTGAAATGTTTGTTGTTTTTATTTTTAAAGGAACTCCATCTTTTTGATAGTAAGTGCAGAATTTAATGCATTAAATTCCAGTATCAATGGTACAGATTTTAATAATAACATAGTTATTGTGGATCACATAGTTAGACGGTTTTTTTCCTCTATCTCTGTCTCCTCTGTTTCTGCTGTAGACTACATGAAGTTTAAGAGTTTTGCACCTCCACATCTGAAAAACTCTCCAAAAGAAAAAGAATTAGCTTTGTACAAAATGATGTAAAAGTATCTGGGTTCCTTCTAGAGATAGTTCCCTTGTGGAAAAGTATTGTTGGAGTTGTAAGCTAAGCTAGTTTCTTTTTTCCATGGAATATTATTGTTCACTGGAGAAAACAACTGACATAAATTTTGGTTATTTACACTTGACTTTTTCTTATAAGTAAACAAAGGGAATCTGCCATCTAAAAACAACAGTCAATGATAAAATTCAAACTCCTCAATGAAAATAAAACTTATGGAAATTTTATATCTTCCACCCTGAACTTGACAGCTTCCCACTGCTCAAATGACTTCTGGTGAGATCAAAAAATGATATTAACAGAAGTAATTTTCTGATTATATAAAGAAATGTGTCGCTATTAGGTAGGCCTGCTGACTCAGTGAACCAGTTTTTTCGAAGTGACTGAAGTATATTGTTCAGAATCATGCATAGCTGAAAAAACTCATCCAGAGTTCAAGAGGGAGCAATGGATTTTAGTGTGACCGAATAAGGAAGGCTTATTAGTAAGGCTTCAGATTCCACATTGCATAACCTTTAAGAAAATGCCACTTACCCAGCTTGCTTTAGTGTGATATCATAGAAAAATATCCACAATTATCTGAAAAGGCTATTAAAATATTCCTCCTTTCTGAATGTTTATTTGTGAAAGGTCAGATTTTCTGTATATACTTCAACCAAAATAGGATCACAGATTGAATGCAGATGCACTTATGATAATCTAGTTGTTTTCTTAAGACATACATTAAAGAGATTTACAGAAATATAAAAAAGCCACTCTTTGAACTAAATTTGCTTCATAAAATGTTTATCTTAATGACAGTGCTATGCTATTATATTAACATGAAATGTATATATTGCTTAATATATAATTTTAAAATTCATTTAAATTTCCAACATAGTATATATAGCAAGAGAGATAGCATACATAAATGAAAGTCTTTGAGGTCTTCAACAATTTTTAAAGTTAAAGGAGCCCCAAGTCCAGTCACATGCAAAAGAATGAAACTACACTCTACCTCACACCATACACAAAAATCAACTCATAATGGATAAAAATCCTGGATGTAAGACCTGAAGCCATAAACTACACAGAAGATAGGCAAAACACTCCATAATAAAGGCCTCAGAGATGTCTATGTGGATTCATCTCCAGAAGCAAGGAAAACAAAAGAGAACATAAACTACTATGACTATATTAAACTTACAGTTTTAGCCTCTGTACAGCAAAAAAAACTATCAATAAAATAAAAAACATCCTACTGAGTGGGAGAAAATATTTGCTCACCATATATCTGACAAAATGCTGGTATCTAAGATCTACAAAGCCCTCATACAATTAAATAAAAAGAAAACAAGTAACCCATCTGTCTTCTCCAAAAAACAGATGACCTTCAGGCCCATGAAAAATGCTCATCACTAATTACTGTCAAGGAAATACATACCAAAATGAGATACCACCTCATACCTATGAGTATGGCCCATATCAAAAAAGACTAGAACCAACAAATGATGGTGAGGATATGGCAAAAAGGGAACCCTCTTACACTCTTGGTGGGAATGTAGACTTGTTCAGCCCCCATGGAAAACAGTATGGAGATGTCTCAAAATATTAAAGATGGATCTACCATATGACCCAGCAATTCCACACTTGGGCATCTACCTAAAGAATATAAAAACACTAATTCAAAGAGAAACATATACTCCTCTGCTCATTGCAGTACTATTTACAACAGGCAAGCTATGGAAAACTGTAGTTTACATAGTTTGCAGATGAGTGGCTCCAGAAGATGTTATGTATATACACGCTGGAATACTATCAGCTATCAAAATAAACTCTTGCCATCTACGGCAACATGAGTGGAACCAGAGGGGCTTATATTAAGCAAAGTAAGAATAAGACAAATATCAGATGATGTCACTTATATATGCAATACAGAGATACCAAACAAGAAATGAGATAAAGCCAAGCTAACAACAAACACTAGAAAGTTGATTATAGAACTGGGACTACCAAAGGGGTAGGGAGAAGCGGAAGGGTAAGAGCAAAGTGACAAAGCAGCAGAAAGAACTATGGGCATGGAGTGTGGGTGCTCTGGTGGTGGGTGTGGTGTAGTAACACCTGAAAGGGGAGATCTTCAACTCCTAAAACACAAATAATGATGTAAATCAATGTTAACTCAAAAAAAAAAAAAAAAAAAAAAAAGGACTCCTGAGTCCCAAAAGTTTTGAGAATCCCTGATCTAATCCATCAGAGTAACCTTTACTGTGCAACAGGATCTCTCTCTCTCTCCTCCTCTCTCCCAGTCCCCACATCAAACACATTAAGAGATATCCGGGCCCCACTGGAGTCTACAAATCAAAAATTCTGCAGGAATCTCTATTTGTATATAAAGGTTCATTAGTGAGAACAATGATATTTGATTCTTCAGTCAAAAACTATAACTGCATATTTTAGAACTTTCCCCAGACTTACTTTACATTAAAGTTATTTTTTTCATTTCCCTCATTATTTTATTCCTGAAAAGTACTATTATTAGTAACAGCATCTTTAATCTTTTTTTTAGTTATGAACGGTAATTCTTCGTTATTGTTTTTTCTGCTTCTGAGAGAGATTACAGAAAATGATAAACTGTCAAATTGTGTTAAAAAGCTGAGTCAGTTTTTTGCTTCATTTTTCTTTCTTTATTTTCACCTCAACATTATAATAAATTCTCTACAGTAAGTTTTGTTTTTTTTTTTAAGATTTATTTATTTATGCATACAAGAATTGAGGTACAGGCAAGAGGTGCAGAGGGTGAGAGGATTCACCAGAGACAGAACAGGGAACAGAACAGGCAGACTGATGAAATACACTGCTGAGGGGAACAGTGGCAAGAGAGGTCTGTCGTGCCCTGTGGGACTCTCGCCAGCAGCCGGGGATCAAACCAGGGCTGCGGAGGCTGCGGGCAGTTTCGCAGCCCAGCACTCAACCACTGCGCCACCAGGGGAGGCCCTCTACAGTAGTTTTATACATAGTGTCTAGAATATTGATTTGAAGAACTGCCTCCAAGTTTTTGTTTATTTAGGAAATGACTATCAACTCATAGGTCTTTTGTCAATTCAAAGAGCTAACTAAGGAAGCTTCAACTTTGACAACAAAATGCTAATAAGCACTACTGAAGACTGAACTAATGAAAACCTTAAGATGTTAACTTGAATTTCAATCAACTGTTGAAAATATAAGTGTGCTGACTTTAAATAAAAACATGCTTCATTATATTCTAAACCTTAGTTACCAATTATTTCATTAATAAAGGATAATTTATTTCAATCATTCAGTATGGTTCAGTTATAAAAACTTTAATTTATCCATATCTCATTTTATTAAGTATACTGAAACTTAAAATTCACATACTGATTTGTTTATAGCTTTACACACTTATGAGTAATTTACACTATCACATGAGTATAGATTATTTATTTTGGCTGCTCTTATGAAAGGACTAAGACTATTTGGATTTGCACATTTCTGTACAAAGATAAAGAAGGAAACAGCACTTGACACAAGCAACCATTCAAGAATTGTTATACTGTAGGGGAAGATATTTTCTTTTTTGCATTAAAAAATTAATGATTATAGGTTTTCTTGTTCTGTCAATTAGAATCATTTTGTTCTTTAACATTTGATAAGTTTATTTTAAAAACTGAACATAAGAGTGCATATAAGCGTTTTGCATTTCAAAGATATAGACGATTTCAAGAAAAACATTTACATGTGCCTTTAACTATCTCCAAAAGTTAATTAACTTATGAACTTAAAATTGTGATTAGTTATCTGCATTAAATACTCTGGGAACAAATCTTTTAATTAAAGGGAAAAACCATTTACTAATAATAAACAAAATTCCAAATATGGAAAGTCTATTTAATTGACTCCAGTGTAATCCTAATCTGAACTAAGCAAAAACATTTTTACTTAACTTTTTAAAAATATGTAATTTAAGAAAGACTTATTATATAAACATAGATAGCATGCAAGAAAAAGAACACTGAGTATCAATCACTTAAGAACACGATTTCTTGACAAAGAGCTTCTCTATTGCTCCATTTCTTCATCATTTAAAATGAAGAGTATAATTTTCAAATTTCACCATAATATTATAGGTGTCCAAAGCAGAAAATCAGCTTCATGAGATGAACCATGGTTATCCTTCTTTAGTACTGGCAGAGCAGCCAAAACCAACCACTCAATAAATATTTAAAAAGAAACTGAATAAAATATATATTAAAGGATGGAGTAAATAATTATTTTATTATAAGTGGACTATTATATGGACATTTAAATGATATCAAAGAAATACACTTATTCTCATGGAAAGATTTTTTCCAAAGCTAACAGTAAAGAATAGTGTAACAAATTACAAAGTAGTTTTGTATAGATATGTGTTTTCTCCCCCTTTCTCTTACACATGTACACACATACACACACAATCACACACACACAATAACTCTGGAAGGATAAACAGCAGAATATCATTGGTTATGTCATCTGTCAATGGTAGCATTTGATGTGATTTTTTTATGTTCTAATTGCATGTCATAGTTATTTTGTAAGCAAAGAAAATGAATTACTTATGTAACAAAATGTAAAAGCTCACAATAATCAGAATAAGGGACAACTAGAAGAAGATTCATCAAGATGCTAACATATTAACATTTGAAACAATTTGGACTATTATTCCATTTTTGTAACTTCAAATTTTTAGAACAAGCTTTTCTTTATAATAGAGAAATGCTCTTAAATTCATATATCAATATGATTCATTTTTAAAATTTAAGAACATTTTTAGGTAACATGATTGGTCTTGTCCACAAATATCACCTATATACACTGGCACGGTGAGCTGGTCAGTATAGATAAAACATTCTACATTTCTCTATGAATATCACTCTCATACTCTCCTCTCTACCTCCCTTCCCAGTCCTCTCACACTTAAGAATGACCATACCTCCAGAATTTGGCCAATAGACTATGCAGGATTCTAAAAGAGAGTCACAAGAAGAGGGTTTTACATCCCTGCGACCTGCCTGAGTTCTAGATCTCTGAAGGGTGTACTGCATTCTAGGGCCACTGAAATCAATTCCTAGAACATGCAAAGGATAGAATCTATTTTTAAGGAATTAGAGTGAAGTCAAGGTTCTGCTTATATTAACATCTCCTCTTACTCATATTCTAATAGGGTTTTTGAGGGAAACAGGAGAAAAATTATTACCATTTCTCCAGAAATTTTAATACAACCCATGGAGTGTGCAACCCAAGACAGTGCAATTCTTCACCTGGGACCAGGCAGAGAACTCTCCACTACAGGAATTTTAAGTGGGTTGTACCTACATGCTTTCAAAGCCTGTAGAAGAGACATCTAACTGCCTTAGTGACCTCAATAAAACTGAACAAAGCAAAGTTTTAGTGTGTGCCATATGGAGTTCTGAAATCATACCACTGCCACAAAGAATACTTTTTCCCATTTGAGAAGACTGGGAGGGGGGAAAACCTTTGGAATACCTGGTCCACGTGGTGCAGCTCACACTCAGAGAATAGGGTACACTCTACATTCCTATCCCTGTGATGTGACCACAAGTAAGTGTCACCGGGATTAACCATGACCCTTGTGGGACCTACTCTAGGTCAGAGGAGAATGGAAGGGGTTAGAGGGTATTCAGTGATTATGATTAAAAGATGTCTGGATCCTCCTTCCAGCTGGTGAGTTATTTCTGGCTCAAGTCCAAATTCCCAACAGAGCTCTTCCTTCCTGTACCTAAAAGTCCTCTCTCATTGTGAACCGAAATTTTTGAAGCCCTTATCAGATTAATAAGTGAAGAGTCTGTGATGGGAGGATAAAATCTTTACATCAGAGTGCCCTGCAACCCACCCACTACTACCCACCCACGATTCCTTTGTTGCTCTTATTTCCCTAAAAAATAAATGACCTGAGAATTTTCACATCTACACGAGAGATAAGGATGGCAGGTATTTAAAAACAATATGATAATGTGTTTAAATAAAATAAAAAGAGAAAAGCTGACAGTAAGGAGTGCTAGAAATTTGGGAAACAAACTTAAAGAGGATGTCACTTTAAAAAGATGCCTTGTCTGGGCCTTCCCGGTGGTGCAGTGGTTGAGCACTGGCTTGCAAAGCTGCCAGCAGTCTCTGCAGCGCCAGTTCGATCCCCAGCCACCAGGCAAGGGTCCCACATGGCGCGCAAACCTCTCCTGCCGCCCGCTGCTCCCCTCAGGAGTGTGCCTCGTCACTCTGCCTGTTCTGCTCTCCGCTCTGGCTCTGGTGAATTCTCTCACCCTCCTGCGCCTCTGACTGTACCCAGTGCTTGTATAAAATAAAATGAATAAATCTTAAAAAAAAAAAAAAGATGCCTTGTCTAAATGGAATATTACTCAGCAATCAAAAAAGATAAACACATGCAGTTTGCAGCAACATGGATGGAGCTAGACAGGATCATGCTCAGTGAAATAAGTCAGAAAGAAAAAGAAAAATACCAGATGGTCTCACTCATAGCAGGAATTTAGACAACCTAAATAATGGACCAGGAAAAAGACTAATCAATACAAAGTAAAAATCAAAATCAACAAGCAACTATAAACCAGACACACACTGCGGGGTGGAGAGCAGGGAGAGGAAGGATTAGGGTCAAAATAGGGCGGGGTGCAATTGTACTTGGGGAATATAACCAAAATGAAAATGCATACATTGCGCAAAAATGAAGAATGACGTAAGAATTATATAAAAAAAAAGATTGAAAAAAAGATGCCTTGTCTGACAGGAATTTAATCAGTGGTAAAAAGTATAGGAGATGGGGTGGAATTTTCTACAAAGGCATAAGAGGAAACTTTGTGGAATAAGAAAATGCTATATATTTGACTGTGGTGGTCATACAAACATATACACTTGTCCAGGTTCATCAAACTGTACATGAAACTGCATTTTTTTGCATGTAGATTATAGTATCAATAAATCTGACTTATAAAAATTTCTTGGGACATGATCCTATAGAGAGATATGGGTTAATTTTAAGAATGCTCATTATAAGAGAAAAACAGAACTTTCTTAAAGAAATAGATTTATAGGTTTTTCCCTCACTATGAACTTGGACAGCAACCCAAAGTCATTCTAAAGTTATTAAGTAAACTACACCAATAACAGGAATCCCTTCCTGTGAATGGGCAAAAGGATGGGAAGTTAAATCTCTTGACTAATTACATGATCTGTAGCTTGTAAAAAAGCTTCTGGTTTTGGAGGGGATTTTTAAAAATTAATTAATTCTCCTACGGTATTGTTCATTCTTGGACAGTTTGATTTCTCTCCTCAGGTGTAGTCCCCGTAGCTCTCCCACCACCACAGTGATCCATCACCACAGTTCCTTGTGCTCTTCCTTCCCCAGTTTTGATCCCTCTCTCTCCCCTCCTGTATTTTATAGCAAAGGTGGCCTTTCTTCAAACATTGCTGGCAAATAGGTACAAGTTGCAGTAACTTAAAAATTATCAAGGAAAATATTTAAATTGCGTGAGATGTAATATTTAATAATGTAAAATTAGGTTATTAGCAAACCTGTATTTAGTGAATTTTCATTGAGTGGCTTAGAAGTTAAGGAAACAGGGTAACAGGGTTGATTCATTCAAGTGACAGGACAAATAACAGTGAAAATAATGTAGCCACACAGTTAAAAAGAGACACAAAAAAGGGCATGATTAGTAGCGGCTGTATATTTCTTATTGAAAGAATATAATTTTTGCAATATAATCCTCAGGTTTTTTGAGAATTTTTTATCAGTTGCAGTAATCTGGAATAGCCAAGAAGAGTTATAAGCAATTTGTGAGACTGTATAAAAACTACGGTTTTTATAACTTGAGTCAAAAAAGCCTAGAGGCATGGCTATGACTTCCCAGTCTCTGAGGGCTCTAAATGTTAGGGGAAAGACAAATGACTCCAAAAATGAAGGGGAATAGGATGGAGCAGAAAGTGGAAGATGAAAATTACAGATCCAAATCACTGATGTGATCTAATGCAAGGATATAATGGAACTGGGGAGGTGATTCTCTTAGAATTGACCGCAAAGTGAGTTTGTGAGCAACATAAGGAGGCCAGGTTACTGTTTGATTGTCTCAACTTGCTTTGGATCCCAAAATGCTATTATTCTCCTAAAGTCACCAGAATTGATTTCTTTTCACAATGCTAAATGTATGGGGATCTTGCCACCAATGCTTATTTCCTCCATTAAATTGCTAAAGACTCTGAAATCATGATTGTAAAAGAATTTCTAATAGCTTCCTTTTCTAACTCTCTAATCAGTAATTTAAGAGTTAGTTTATTTGCTTAATTGGCCCATATTCAGACATCTTCCAAAACTGCAGCTGCCTTGGAAAATTACAATTTGGTCTTCCTTTGGCTTGGTTCTTTGGAGCTGAGGAACTGATGTTTATCTTCCATCTTCCTCTTCCCATCTGGTTTTCCCTAATGGTTTTGAATTACTAATCCTTTCTGTGGGTGATTAAGATGGAAGGACAGATGAGAGTCATACAAATATACTGGGCCCCATTTGAGTTTTCTATAATCATTATAAACAGGGTTTCTCTGGTAGGGTCTAGATTGTCCCAGCACATGAATGACATGAGTTTGGGGAGATGCCACTCTCCTATCTTGGCTTCTTGGAACAGATAACTGAAGAGGTGAATTAGCCACCTCCCTTCACAAACTACTTCATGTCACAAAGAGTTTTTCTCTACTTAAAATGCTTTATCTGTGGAATAAGGAATGGCTCTCCTCCCTATCTCACAAAGACATTCGAATAAGGATTCTGAGTTTGTAAAGGGCAAAATACAGAGTATCAAATCAAGGTGAATTGTTAGAGTTTTCTTTCTCAGGGCTAATCTGTATCAATCTTGGATGTGGTTGAAATTATAAAATACACTAATTTATTTGTTCATTTAGTCAACAACTGTTTATATAAAACTCAAGCTGCTAAATCAAAAATAATATTGAAGGGTTAAAGCCTTGAAACTGTAGTGGAATGGCAGAATATCACACTAATTTATAATCCATAATTTGTAAAAATTAGTGTTCTTGTCTACAAAGAATTTTCTGTGATCTGTGGGCTATAACAGTATCAAATTCAAATCTGAGTAAGTCCAACTTGAAATTAATTGAACCCCTGTAATATTATATGATACCCTCCTGCTATGCAGATGTCAAAATGTTAATTAACTAAGATGAAAATGTAAAATAAAATGTAAGTTCTTTGAGGTAGGATTTGTATTTTGCATGTCTTTATCCCTTTCAGAAATAGTCTATTTTAGGCCCACTCGCATCAGTTGTATTCAACATAGTATTGAAAGTTCTAGTCAGAGCGATTAGGAAAGAGAAAAGTAAAAAATATCCAAATTGGAAAGGATATAAAATGGTCATTTTTGGCAAATGACATAAGATAAAGAAAATCCTGAGGATTCCACAAAAAAAAACCCTTAGAACAAACAAGCTCAGTAAATTTACATGACACAAAAACTCCATTGCATCCCTATACATTGATAGTGGACTATCCAAAAAAGAAATTAAGAAAACAATCCCCCGGGCCTCCCCAGTGGCTCAGTGGGTTGAGCACAACACTGTGAAGCTGTTGGCAGCCTCTGCAGTGTGGTTTCAATACCCGGCCGGCCAGGAGAAACCCACATGGCGTGGCAGACCTCTCCTGCCTCACCTGCTGCTGCCCTCAGCAATGTCTTCAGTCCGTCTGGCTGTTCTGCTCCCTACTCTGTCTCTAGTGAATTATTTCACCCTCCCGTGCCTCTGACCTGTACCCCAGTTCTTGTATAAATAAAGTCTTTTTTTAAAAAAGAAAACAATCCCATTTACGATTGCATCAAAAGAGTAAAATACCTAGAAAGGTATTTAGCCACGGAGGTAGAAGATCTGTACATTGAAAATTATATTGATGAAATAAACAGAAGAAAACCCAAATAAATGGAAAGATATTTTGTGCTCATGGATTAGGGTAATTAATATTAATAAAACAGTTACACAATCCAAAACAATCAACAAATTCAATGCAATCCCTGTATCAAATTTACAATGGTATTTTTCACAAAACTAGAGCAAGCAATCCTAAAATTTAATGGAATTGTCAGAAAAACCCTCAAATATCTAAAGCAATATTGAGAAGAAAGAGGTCTCACATCCCCTGACTTTAAACTATATTATAAAGCTTTAGTATGGTATTGGCATAAAAATAGACACACAGCTCAATGGAACAGAATAGAAAATACAGAAATAAGTCCACATATATATGGTTGATTAATTTTGCAAAGGAGCCAAGAATCTACTATACGTAAAGGTAAATATACTTATGAAAAAGACGTGTTGGGAAAACTGGACAGCTACACGTGAAGGGGATGAAACTAGACTGCTATCTTACACAGCATATAAAATTCAAAATGGATCAAAGACTTGAATGTAAGACCTGAAACCACAAAACTTCAAAACAAATAAAAAATTAAGCCAGATGTAAGCTCCTTGAAGTTGGTGATCTTTTGGATCTGATGACAAAAGCAATAAAAAACATACATCAAGCTGAAAAGTTCCCGTATAGCAAAAGAAATCATCAACAAAAGGACACCTAGTCAATGGAGAAAAGTATCCAAACCATACATCTGATAAGGGGTAATATCCAAATTTATAAAAAACTAATTCAATACAATAGCAAAAAAGAAAAACAAACCAAACAACTTAACTAAAAAATGGACAAAGGGGGCCTTCCTGGTGGCACAGCAGTTAAGTCTCAGCACTGTGAACCTACCATCAGCCATTGCAGCACAAGTTTAATCCCTGTCCTGGGAGCTGACCCAACATGGTGCAGCAGACCTCTCCTGTCTCACCCGCTGCTCCCCTCAGCAGTGTATTTCAGTCAATCCAACTGTTCTGCTCCCCACTCTGTCTCTGGTGAATCCTTTCACCCCGCCCCCCTTACTTCTGGCCTATAGCCCACTCTTGTATGCATAAATAAATAAATCTTAAAAAAAATGTTAAATGGACAAAGGGACTAAAAAGACAGTTTTCTAAAGGAGACATACAAATGGCCAACAGGCACCTGAAAAGATTCTCAGCAGCACTAATCACCAGAGAAATGCAAAACAAAATCACAATGAGGTATCATCTTACACCTGTTAGAATGGCTATTATCAAAAAGATAAGAGATATCAAGCATTGGTGAGGATTTGGAGAAAAAAGAACCCTTGTACACTATTGGTGGAAATGCAAATTGGTACATCCACTATGGAAAACAGTATGGAAGAGTCCTCAAAAATCTAAAAATAGAACTACCATATGATACAGGAATTCTACTGCTGGGTATTTATTCAAAGAAAATGAAATCCCTATCTTGAAGATTTTTCTGCACTTCCATGTTCACTGTAGCATTATTTACAATAGCCAAGATAAGGAAACAACCATCCATTTGATGGATGAATGGATAAAGAAAGTGGTATATACATACAATAGAATATTATTTGACCATTAAAAGGAATTAAAATCCTGCCATTTGTGACAACATGAATAAACCTTGAGCACACTAGGCTAAGTAAACTGTATCAGAGAAAAACAAATATCACATGATCTCACTTATACATAGAATAAAAAAAAAAAAACAAAGAACAAAAAACACCAAGTTCATAGACAAAAGAGCAGCTTGGTGGTTGCCAGGGAGAGAAGGAATGAAGTGGGTGAAATGGGTTAAAGAGGTCAGAAAGTACAAACTTCTAGTTACAAAATAATAAGTCATGAAGATATAATGTTCAGCATGGTGACCAGACTTAATAATACTGTACTGGATGTTTGAAAGTTGCTAAGGAAATAAATCTTAAATCTCATCATAAGAAAACAATGAACTGTATGGTAACGGATGGTAACAGATTTATGTTGTAGACACAAAACTAACAGGATGTTATATGCCAATTATACTGCAAAAAGGAAAATGTTAAACATTCTTTGAGGCAGGGCTTACCTCTTGAGCATCTTTTATCTTAGCTAGTCTCCTTACAAACAGGAGATATGCAATAAATGCTGAATTAAATGCGATCAGCTTTGGTAGGAGATGAGTTAGTTAACAGAGACTAAAGAAGAAATGGGGATGGTATTTCTTTTGAGTAATAGGAATTTGTTTATATAGACAGTTCATAAATAACTGTTTAGAAAACAGAGATTTAAGACAAAGGAAGGAGTGGGTCTACCCATCTGGGGTTAAGAGAATAGGCAGACTTAGAAGACAGGGGAAATTTGAGAGATTCTTATAGACTCAACATGGTTCAGTAAAAGTTCACTGACAAGCAGAGAAGCAGAGGCTTTACTTATTCTGCATTCAAGGAAAGTAGAGTTAAAACACTGGTAAATATTAAAATACCAAAAAGATCAGAGAAAGACAAACTTTAAAACTGACTTCTGAAAGTTGACCACAGATCTGAGGCATCCAAGGAGTGGGGGATGCACAGTGGACTATGGTGGGGGACTGTGGGTGCTTTGGTGGTAGGAAAACTATGGTGACCACACCCAAGGAGAGAAATCCTATATTGTGAAAAAATAAGAATGTAAAATAACATGTCATTAATTAAAAGAAAAATTAAAACACCTCAAGAGAATAACATCTTCAATCTTAAAAGTTGCTAGCACATTAATGGGCAAAAGACACATGCTTCCTGATTAGACACAACCACAGATTTCAAAGTACTGTCGAAAGAGAAATTCTATTTTCTTGCTGAAGCAATTAGGAGCCTTTTGATGTTCTCTTGTGAACTTAAAGGTCAGTTTAACATTGAAAAGATGGATTTTAAGGAGAAACCTGGATATGCTGTTTCTGGCAAAGGCTGGGGGACCAGTACTGAGGCCCGTGAATGGGCATCCGGTGGGGAATAACTCTGATCCCAGGGCGCAATAAAGTACCACACAGCTCTGCACATTTACAAGGAAGGCCACATTACAAGGACTCATTAACAGGCATCACCAGAGCAATGGCATCCACAGTTCTCATTTTAGAGACTGGGGCAAACTGAGACCCAAGAGGTTAAAGGATTGCTTAAGACAACAAATGTTAGCTTTCTGTTTGTTTGCATTTAAAATTCAACTTGGTTTCTTAGGATGTTTACAGAGGAGGATAAACGCACTGTTAGAAGTTCAGTATGGAAGTTATAATGTTACTCATAAATTACCAAATGGGCTTTTTAATGCAAATAAGTGACCTCGGGCACATCTGGCAGTTCGCTAAGAGCTGTTCACCCCTGAAACAACTATAACCCTTGAAAAAGTCACAGTGGAAACTTAAGCATATAAATTTGACTGGGGGAGAGAAGGATGGAGGTGGATAAAGGCAGTGTTGCAAAAGAGGACAAGAAGAGTACAGTTCGGAGAATCATGGAAGGAGAAAAAAAAACTCAGGCCCAAAAGAACATGGAAAGCATAAAGTCAGGAAATCAGTTTTCTGTAGACTGCTTCACACCCCCCACTCCTCTGGTGTTGCTACTTTTCATAATGATTAAGTATGACCATCCCGCTGAGTTCTACACTGAGATTATATATAAATACAGATAATGTGCTGTATTTTTTTCAAGCAAAGTAAAAACATTTAGGAGAGCTGCCTGGTAGGAGACTAAGACAATTAGAAGGCCAGTCAGCCAGGACTCCTTTTGCTATGCCAGGGGACAAAGACTCTTGTCATTTGATGGAGGTATCCAAAGAATTCCAGTAGTTAAGGCCCTTTTGGCAGGGCCACAATTACATTTCAACCTCGAGACTTTTCAATACATACACAGTCCGGTAACTCTCAAAAGAAGTATTTAAATACTGGAATTTAAATGTAAAAGAAATTCCTTAAGAATATATTAATATGACAATATCCCAAGTGTTGCAAATGTCCAAGGGAAGAAATCTCTCTCTCTCTTTCTCTCTCTCTCTCTCTCTCACACACACGCAAGCATGTGTGCATGTGCACGCACCTTAGCTTGGTAAAGTTGAAAAAAAAAAACCACAAATAACCGATAAGGGACTGATCACAAAGATCTACGATGAGCTGATGCGACTCAACAAAAACAAAGTAAACAATCCAGTAAAAAATGGGCAACCGAGGGCCTTCCTGGTGGAGCAAGGGGTTAAGACGCAACCTATGAAGCTATCCACAGCCTCTGCAGCACGAGTTCGACCTCCGGCCAGGGAGCAACTCACATGGTGCAGAAGACCTCTCCTGACTCACCGGCTGCTTCTCTCAGCAGTGTATTTCAGTCAATCTCCCTGTTTTGTTCCCCACCCTGTCTCTGGTGAATCCTCTCAACCCCCAAACCTCTGGCCTATACTCCAGTTCTTGTATGCATAAATAAATAAATCTTTAAAAAAAAAATGGGCCAAAGAGCTAAAAAGACACTTTCCAAAGAGGAAATGCAAATGGCCAACAGGTATAGGAAAAAATGTACATCCCTTACAATCAGGGAAATGCAAATCAAAACCAAAATGAGATACCACCTTACACCAGTGAGAATGGCAAATATCAAAAAACAGGAAACAACAAACATTGGCGAGGAGGTGGAGAAAAAGGAACTCTCCTGCATTGCTGGTGGGAGTGCAAACTGGTCCAACCACTATGGAAGGCTGTGTGGAGGCTCCTCAAACTACTAAAAGTTTAGCTTCCATATAACCCAGTAATTCCACTCCTAGGAATCTACCTAAAGGACACAAAAACATTAATTCAAAAGGATACCTACACCCCTATGTTTAATGCAGCACTTTTTGTAACAGGTAAAATATGGAAACAACCCAAATGCCCAAAAATAGATGACTGGATAAAGAAGATGTGGTACATATACACAATGGGATACTATTCAACAATCAAAGAAGATAAACTCATGCCATTCGCAGCAACATGGATGGAGCTAGAAGGGATTATGCTCAGCGAAATAAGTCAGAAGGAAAAAGAAAAATATCGATGGTTTCACTTACAGGAGGAATATAGGGGAACCAAATAAAGGATCAGGGAAAAAAATAATAACAAATAAATAAATTAAAAATTAACAGGCAACTATAAATCAGAGATATTCTGTCAGGGGGGTGGGGGAGAGGGATCAAAACAGTGGAGGGAAGAGCACAAGGAACTATGGCGATGGTGCACGGGTACGGGTGAACTGGTGGTGGGAATTCTATGGGGCCTATACCTGAGAGGAGAAAGCAAACATTGTACAAAAATGAACAATGATGTAAAATATTTATTTAAAAAATATTATTTAAAAAATCAAATTGAGGAAGCAACTGAAGTAGTTAATGAGAAAGTGATGACGATATCTCTTGGCAAAAAAAATTTTCCCATCACAAAGGACCACCAGATTTAATCTTCAGGTTTAAGGGCCTGTGGTAGAAAATCATCTTAACCACCTTCCACAAAAGCTCAGGTGCTGTACTTAAACCGTAAGGACTGAAAATAACCAACTAAATTATCATCCCTCAATTTCAGAACAACGAAAAGTCCTTAAGAGATCGTCTGGTGCAAGATTTCCCAAAGTGAGTTTCATGAAGCATTACTCTCCTAAAATGTCTGGGACAGCAGCAGTGATTCAAAAAAGTTAGGGAGCACCCTTGGAGAGTCAGAATACACGTGAGGTCATTAACTAATCTGAGAAGGCCTATGGAAAAGAAATAGTTCATTTTTCCCCTTATACCTGTTTTATCCTCCCAATAAATTAATGTCCAAATGGAAATTAACTTTCTTATAAATTATATTCAACATCCAGAAAAGTGCAGATGGTGAATGTTTGTTGAATGGGTTTATGATTAAAATAAATAAAATTGACTTTTATCAAACCAATTTGGGCACAGAACACTTTTCACAGTAAGCATTTACTGCAATTCTGTAAAATTAATGTTTTGTAGAAAACCCATCATTCTTACATATGAAAAAATTGAAGCCCAGAAAGGTTGGGGAACTGCCTCAAGGTCATATGGTTAGTTGGTTAATTGGCTAAAAACAGATCTCACCCTCTAAGACCCCACTTCAGTGCTCTTTCTAACTCTGTGTTTTTCTCTCCTGTAACACCTACTCTCCTTAAACTGTCAGACCACAGGGAAAGCCATATCAGGGAGATGACCTAATACAAAGCCTTTCTGTTAAAGGAACCCAGTGTCTCAGGGACATGAAGCAAACTACCCAAAATGACACACAAAAATCAATTTCTGTAGAACCAGAAACTGGTTCTTAACTGCAACACTAGTATCATTCCCACAACAGCACACCAACTTCTGTTTCAAAACTAGTATTTTCTGCTTCTGAGAAGGAGCCATGGACAAGAGGGGCTTTTGCTATTCAGGACCCAACAAGCTATTTCTTAAACTACACCTATATCAATGGTTATCTTAAGTCAATTAAACATGATTGTCTTTACTTACAAATGTCATCCACTGTGACAGGGAATCAATGTTTCAAGCTGTTGAACAGGTCATCGTCCCTGTCCTGTTGGATGACACCTGTAAATAAAATAAATCTATTTTTGAGTGAATAGATTTTAAGCCAACTAGATTTAAGATGCATGCAGTTTAAAGCCACGGGTAATTTTTTAAATATTTTGAGTTGTGTACTGCTGGAAACAGGTATTTTCCAGGGCCAGCTTTTCACTCTACAAAGCAGTCTATCACTGGCCACCAGCACAAGACAACCCAGGTAATGTAACACAGGAAGCTGTCCAAATACATGCAGAATCAGGGATCCTAGAGCTAAATGGGTCCTCAGTCTCCTGACTCTGTGAAATTATTTTAACTTTGTAAAAGAGACAATCATGGCCCTGTGAAGTTAGATAATTAGTCCAATGTTAAAAAGCTAAGTTTAGTTCAAGTCTCTTGATGTAGAAAAGTATATACAGGACACATTAACAAAGGTTATCACTAGGCTGATTAATTCTGAAGGGCTCATTAGTACAATTGTTAATGTTTCATAAATATTGCCTTAGAATATTCTAGCACAGCTTCATAAAATGTAGTACTGGCATTAGATATTTAAATTCAAGCATTATTGAAATAGCATGAATGGAAAATTACCAAAACTAAGAAAACGACATCAGAGAATGAAAAGAACCAATAGAAAAATATGGTATGTATTTAGGATTTTAAATTCTAGTTACTTCCAAAAGCAATTTGTGGTCACTAACAAATATGAGTATATGAAAAACCATTTTCTACAGTCTGTAATTTAAAATATGGGTTTCTCTGTAGCCACAAAATGCCATTTTAAGTAAGATCTGACAGAGCCTAAAGTCTGGACTTGACAATGAACATTTTGAATTTCCATTCTGTACTTTAGTATCTAAGATAGCTAGAAGTACTTTAGATGCTGCCCTGAGGTGATATGGCTTTATAACAACACTGCCACCAAACTTGTCTTGAGTGTTTACTATATGCCAGCACTATTTGCTTATTTTACACATACTATCTCATTCATTCGATCCTTACAACTTGATCTTTTTTACAATTAAAAAAATAAAAACATCAAAGAAATTAAGTAACTTGCTAAAGTTCACTTAACTGGTGAAATGGTAGAATTTGCACATAAATTTCTTTGGTCACAGAATCAAACTCAAACCATTACACAAAACTACATTTCTTCAATATAAAAACTATAAAGTCTTGAATATGTAAGAATGAACTCACACAACAGGATACCTAAAATCCCCCAACTAAACCCGACACATCTAAAACATCAGGAAATTCTCTTTTTCTTGGGGGTGGCTAGGGACACCTTTCAAAGTAAAATAACCTTAATGTGAAGAAATTTAAATTTCTGATGTTAACTGCAAATACGTTATGATTAAAATATGAAAATGAAAATCTAAAATTGTCTTTCATAATTGAGGAAAAGTAATACTTCCTGATTCAATGACTCCTAAGAATTTATAAGGGAGATAAATCCTTCAGTTATCACAGACAAACTGACTCTCAAAATGATGCAATTGTTAGTGATAGACTGAATTTAATCACGTATACTTTAAAAATAAGGGTATATATCATTTTGCTAAAGCAGTACTTGTCCAGTGAGTATCTTTAAGGAAAACGAAAAAAGTAATTGTGATAAATAATGCAACCCTCTCAATTTCTTATGTAGCACAGCTCCCTCTCCTTGACCATATGTTTCTTCTGACCAAAACACCTTAACTTTTTTACAAAGGTCCATTTCCACCACCCTGCCCCCAATATTGTCTAAAACTGAAACTAATAAAATAGGAAATAATCAGGAGCAAAAATATCATATACTTGACATATTAACTAAACAAAAATTAGACATAGGCAAAGCTCAGCACCACAGAAACTAGACATTATGGGAAAATGCATATCTTTTCAAAGCACTGTGAAAGTCAATCTCTTCTGGCAACAATGGCTTACTTATTAGAACCCCAAACAGAAGAAGATAAAGTGTGGTTTCATGGTAGCTTACCCTTTTCTCTGACACCCCATCCTGGCCTGTCGAATCTCTCTCATCATGTGTCTCTTTCAGGACTGGCATATGTTTTTGGTATGCTGGCTCTCTGTTTAAGGTTGTGTATCCTATGTGCTCATAAATTGGGTTTATCGTCATCTTGGCAATGTATTCTGCTGCCTTGGTTTCAATATAGAGAGTAATCAATCCATCAGTCACCAGATCGTGGATGGACTCAAAGCGCTTCTCCCCAACAAAGTGCTTGCCATCGTAGTAGAGCCTGAAGTTTCTGGTTTGACTTCCAAATCTGCCTCAATGAAATGGGAAAGATGTTTTTAACAAAGTAAGCAAGTGAACTCTTTCTGAAAAAAAGAAACAAAAAACTATTGCTTTGTTTGTGTGTGTCTTCTTTGTTTAAATAAACTGTGGCTAATCTCTGTTGAGTTGTCTGGAATATAGAAAGTTAAACTTTTGAATACAAAGATTGAATTTACAACAACTAGGGAAAACTAGACCAAATCAAACCTACTCTAGAAGGAAAGCTCTATTTTAATTTATCTTTTTTGGCCATTTTGTTATGCCTGTAGGAAAAACATGGAGAAATAAATCTCATATCCTTTATAACACATTCTATATTCAATTGGCAAACTCCATAATAAATGAAATTTCTATGTTAACATGTCCTCTTCAGGTTGATCAATAAAAATACTCACTGTACCTTAGACCCCAGAATTCATGCCCTTTAATGGGAAAGCTCCATTTAGGGATTACCAGAATATAGGCCAGCAATCACTTAAACTAGAGTTGATATTAGACCCCAAGTTACACAGAATGGCAGGATGGCACAGAACACACTTTGCTACTTTCAGGCATGGGGCAAGGACATGCTCTTTCCCCTCACATAGCCATTCTCTGTGTCAGCTTATTGAGTCTGAGCAAGTAATGCTCATACTATATGCATGGCATGTAAGTCATAAACTATCTGACTCTAGAAATTCTGTCCTTCATTTTTGGTCATGTTTTTGTGACACAGATTGGAGAAGAATGGCTTACTTTTATGATGCTTTCAATATTTTGCTTTCTGCAGCAAACCTCAGAAATGGCTCTAAGTTGTCATGACTAGCATTAGCGTCCTTGGAAGAAGACAAAGGCAAAAAAGTGCACTAACTTTAATGAAAGCTGACGCTGAAAGCACTAATGGCTGCCAGTATCAAGGTCTTTGAAGATTTGTTTAAAACTAATCAGAATGGATATATTTAAATTTATTGCTAAAAATACAGAGATGAATTAAAATATCTGCTTAAGTAAAGTGTTTCAATAGAACTATAAACTTATGCAACACTATTACTTTAGTATACAACATTACCTTAGTATACATTATATTCCAGAAGGATAAGACTTGTTAGAAGTACCTTAACATTTCATTTATGTCTTTAAAAAAGGAAACAAATTTTTTTATATAATGGCCTCAGGCAAGTTCTGTTTCAACAGTTCAAATTAAATTGTAATATTTAATCTAGAACCCTTAGTTCTATTCATGCTGGTTCTTCTAAAATTTTTTTTTCCTGTAAAAATAACTGCATTTTGATTTATACTCAAATCTAATGACCCATATCATTCCATTTTCCTAATCTCAAGTTTTCTCTAATGTTAAAGATATATTTCTCCCAAGTAAATTTTCATTGTAAGTCTAAACAATTGGAAGGTAAAATTTCTCCATGAAGTTAAATATAAAAGCCTTTTTCCACTTATTTCCTCTTTACTGACATACATTGTTTGTTGTTGAGAAAAAACATGGAAAGTCACTTTACAACTTTTATAATACTCTTACAACAAAAAACACTCATAGCATTGTTTAACATTAAGGCATTTCAATGAGAGATTAGACCATTTTAGTCCTGCTAAGGTTTATGGTTTTATAATGGGCATTTATACAATGACACATTAAGACTATCCAAGCAATGGTGTCAGTCACCTATCATTCAATTATCTTCTGAGATATGTGAAGTATGGGGAGTACAGGACTTGAAGGAAATATGACTTCATTTGGGTTGGGTGGTTAGCATGAAGGAACGAAAAATCCTAGAAATCTGACTGCAGAATTGAAATTACAGAGAGGGAGGTGGGGAGACGAAAACAGGGAGGGAGCATAATGGACTATGGAGGAGGACTCTGGGTGTCTTGGTGATGGGTGTGGTGTGGTAACATATGTCTCAAGAGGCGTGACCCTATACCACAAGTTATATACAATGTTGTAAACCAAAGGAACCTCCTCAAAAAGAAAAAAGAAAAAAAAAGTGTAAGTCTTTAGCTAGACTTGTGACACATTTACAATGGTGTTATGGTATTATTTCTAATCCACCTAGAGAGAGGATTTCCTGGTTACCTCTAGGTTATTGGGCAAAAGAGAATAAGTCTGTTCTTTTCTCTTTTTCAACTCAGTGACTTCTGGAGACCCTATGTATGAGTCCCATTCCTTCTCAGTTTGCACTAGACTTCCAGTTCAATCCAACATCCAGTCTTAAAGGAGCTTCAGCTAACTAAAATAACCCATGTTATATTATGGGTTGATAAAAACTTAACCTCTGAAATCAAGAAAATGAATTGCATAACCATTTTAGAATAACAATTAAGTTTTGAAAGAAAATCTATAATAATTTTACTAAAGGAAATAATGATTTCTTTGCCTTCTCTGAAGTACCCTCTCTTTTACCTTGGAAGTTACATCAAGAATAATATCACAGTCCAGACCAACAGAGACTTCTTCCCTATCTTGACCTGAAAGTCGTGACAAAAGAAAATCTTTGAACTAGTAGGGAATGCCTCTATTCTGTTGTTAACTGCAGCACCATGGATGCCTCAATTCTACCAAAGAAGAGCCACAAAAGGGGAGATGCCAGTGCTAAGGGCAAAGAAAGAACCCATCCCTATAAAAGTTTACTGTTCACAGGCTGTCACTTATTCAACAAACATTTAGCAAGACACCCAGAAATTTTCATATTAGGTTGTTCATAATAAGGTTCCTGTTTCCTTAGTAACCTGAATGGGAAATAGAGAAACATAAAAACAAGTCAAAAAAGAAGAAAACGAAATGCTGAATTTCTAAAGTTCATCTTTATAGATTGATTTCTAAACAAAAAAATTATAAAAATGTGTATAACCTTGCTCTTTCATGGAAAAGTTACATTTCTGTATACTGATTCATGAAACCAAGTGAATCTAATATGTCCCTCATATTATGAAAACCAAGAAAGTCACTGCTTAGTAAGAACTCAGAGCACACATTCAAGCTTACATAACATCTCAGTGTTTCTGTTCCTGTCCAACTATAAGAGCACCCTTCAGTATTGAAATAGGGGTTGGCTAGGGGTGGGTAAGTGAGAGCTCCATGCATTTATCAAACCCCCTTAGGCTTTGGCATTAGACAGATTACATTTAAATCCTGGATCTGCCACTTCTTAGCTGAGTGATTTGGGGAAAATAATTCTTCAGATTCTGATTCTAGTAAGAATGACATCACCCCTGGGCCTCCCTAGTGGTGCGATGGATTGAGCGCCGTGCTGTGGAGCTGTCCGCAGCCTCTGCAGTGCGGGTTCCATTCCCGGCCAGCCAGGGAGAAACCCACATGGCGTGGCAGACCTCTCCTGCCTTGCCCGCTGCTCCCCTCAGCAGTATCTTTGGTCTTTCTGCCCGTTCTGCTCCCTGCTCTGTCTCTGGTGAATTCTCTCACCCTCCCATGCCTCTGGCTGTACCCCAGTTCTTGTATAAATAAATAAATCTTAAAAAAAAAAAATCGTAAGTGCAAAAAATTAAAAAAAAAAAAAAAAGAATGACATCACCCTACCCACACAGTCCTGAGGATTATATAAGAACATTTAAGTTAAACTAAGTAGCTTAGCATTTAGGTTAAACTACAAAGAATGGTAGTTCCCTTTTTCCTTCTCTGCCTGCAGAGACTGATAGATGAGTTATCAAACAAAGTAAAAATGAAAAGATAGTAAATATGCACACAAAGGGGGATGAATGAATAACCGATAACTCCTGTCTGGGAACATCTGGCTGTCCCTACACTTACACTACTTGTTGGAAAAGAGCGAGACGACAACAGGGACAAAGAAAGGAGGAAAGGAGCCAGGGGAGTCTTTCCATTGTGCCCTTAGAGTTGGGTCTCTGGATTCAAAGAAGAAAAGTCAGCAAATATACTCAGAATGAAAGCAGGGAATATTAAGTGAAGTTAAATGACAACTATTGAACTCTAAACTTCAGAGAACCGATTTATAAAAACTGTTAAAATGAAACTGTTTTCCTTCCATTTTTATAGGAAATTTTTCTTTTCGTCTTTTCTATATTCGTTATCTGCCCCCGCCCATACTTCTTAATACCTGCTCTTTCTTTGGTGAACACATTTGAAACTGTATAGGCACAGTTCTCACCTAATAGAATTGAATAAGATGGTAATTAATTTTCTTCAATATGGGACTGTAGTTAACAAACAGAAAGACTAGAGTTATCTGCTTTGAACTGCTACTTTTGTACATAAATACTACTTTCTAGAAATGTCTTTTCTTTCAGTGATTCCAGGTTTGGGTTTACATATTTTAAAAAGCTGTTTAATGTTGTGCCCAGTTGTATTAAAATGACTTTCAAAATATGTAATTCTAACATCTAGATTTAAAAAGTGAACAAGCACCTCCCTGGGGGCGCAAGGGGTTAAGACGCAACCTTTGAAGCTATCTGCAGCCACTGCAGCAAGAGTTCGATCCCCAGCCAGCCAGGGAGCTCCCTACATGGTGCAGCAGACCTCTCCTGTCTCGCCCGCTGCTCCCCTCAGCAGTGTATTTCGATCAATCTGCCTGTTCTGTTCCCCACTCTGTGTCTGGTGAATCCTCTCACCCCCTACACCTCTGGCCTTTACCCCAGTTCTTGTATGCATAAATAAATCTTTAAAAATAAATAAAAAATAAAAACTGAACAAAACCCTTAATATTACCCCATTTTTTTAGCAAGTAAATTATTTTTAAAAAATCAGTCTAGAGGTACAAAGTAAGGAATATCTATAGGTATGTACACACACAAGAACTTTTGGGATGTTACTTTATTTTTTCTAAAACTAAGAATTAGTTTGAAGCTAAAGTATTTGGGAGTATCCCTTCAAGCCCCAAGTTAACAGATGTTTTCTATTAGCAAACAGAAAACAAAACATATACAACACATTTTCTAAGTCAACAACAAAATATCAGAACTATTTCCAGAAACCAACACACAAAAACTACTTTATTCTTCATAAATACATATTTATGTATTGCTTACCAGAGGGAAAGAAATTAATCTAATGGTGAAATACAATTAGCTCATCAATTCATCTAATAATAAACATACCCTTGGAAAGGTTAAAACAAAGACAAGAATATGATGAGACATTTATTAAATACTAAGAATGAAGTTAGATGGATTAAGAAGACTAATGAAGAGAGAACACAGATACGCACTATTTAAAAATATTTTCTGTCTAAAACTTTGTTAAGCTTTGTCTATCATGCCATATAATTTTGGATGACAAAATGGGGCAAAGATATTAAAATATATGAACTCATAATGATATTCCCTTGGCAGAATAAATCATCATCAGGAAAGAAGCAAGCCAATTTGTCTAACTAAACCTCCAACGGTGCACCAGGAGGGTGGAATAGACAGGGAAGGATTTAGCTGAAGATCTGTTTAAGAAACAGGTATCTATCCCCCGCTTCTGGTCCCCTGCCCCACTTTGGTGGAAGACTTAAGTTCGGTGTCCTAGATAGGGTAAAAGAAGGAGATTTTGAACTTAGTAACACCAGACAGAGTTGAAGGCCAAGGCACATCCTGAAAACTATGTGGAAGTTTCAAATACTGAAAATGGAGACCTTTGTAAGTTGAGACCAGGTAGTCTTTGCTACTAGGTTCTCAGAAGGCTTTATCTTTCTTCCTCGGAGATTGGAAGATTCATCTCTTGGAAATCTGATCAGTCCAACAGAAAAGACCTAAGAATAGAGCTATCCCCCTAAAATAAGTCAGGTTTCTCACAAGCTCTCAGAACTTCCAAATAGCTTGCTGGTGCCAAATAAACTAAATACGAGCAGTTAGCCAAGCACCACTTGACATCTGAGGAAAATCTCCTCATGAAGGACAAAAATGGATAAGACAAAGAGAATCAGAGCAAGTTGGAAAACATAAATCATGCAAGGAAATGAAAATAAGTTTTTTAATTATCGATATGCAAAAGTAGAATGTTTACTATTTTGTTCTTGAATAGAATTTAGCAAGAAACATTAAGATACTGTAAATAAAGGAATAAATATAGAATACAGAGAAGAATGAGAAAAATGTAAATCTTAACAAAAATGAAGTGAAAAATTTCAAAAAGAGCTACTATATGAAAAGATGGAAAACAGGAGAGAAAAACATAAGAGAATCAATTCAGGAACTCCAACATCTAAATAATAGCAGCTTTATAAAGAGAAAATGGAAGGGGAAGAAATCAAGGAGATAATTCAAGAAAATTTATCACAACTAATGGGTACAAGTTTACACAACGGAAAAAAACAGACCTATGCCAATTGGGCACACATGAAAAGGTGCTCAAAGCGTATCTAGTAAATGCAATTTAAGTCAGATTAACAAAATTTAACAAGGCTCACAATATCAAGCACCAGTAAGGATATACAGTGGCTAATATAACAAGCAGCTGACATGCTGTTTAACAGAGGGGCTTTAGATTATCTAATAAAGTTGAATATATGCATACTCTAAGACACAGCAATCCTATTCCTGGGTAATATCTCAGACAAGGTGATTATACACTAGGCAACACATACATATAACAGCAGTAGCAGCAAAATTCAAAATGCCTAATCCTAGAAATCACATAAATTTCTAGTAAAATTGAAAAGCTGTGTTACATATACTGTGGGTTAATTTTACATGTCAATTTAGAGGGTATTGTCAAATGAATTACATTTAAACCACTTAAATTTGAGCAAAGCAGATTGTAGTTTATAATTGGTAAGTCTCATCTAATCAACTGAAGGACTGACAGAACAAAAACTAGCCTCACTGAGCCAAGAGGGAATTCTCCAACCAATTTCCTTTGGACCACGTGTACCACCAGCCCACATTGGTCTTGCAATTGCCACGAATTCACACTGGAGATCTGGACTTGTTCCCAGCCTCCATAATCATGTGAACAAACTCTGGTAATAAATTTCTTTCTATATCTGTATACAGACATCCTATTGATTGTTTCTCTGGAGAACCATGACCAATATAATAACTATACAGCAAAGAAAATAGATACATGTAACAACATGGATGAAACTCAGAAGCTATAAAAGGAGACCTTTGTGATTATCTAATCCTTTGTTGGAAATCCAGGCTGTTTGACCCCACCCTAGATTATCAGATTCAGAATCTGCATTCTTAACAAGATTCAGAGGTGATTCCCAAGTGGTTTACAGTTTTGAGAAACACCAGTCTAATCCAATCTCCTCACCTATATATGCATAAACTAAGAGGGTCAAGTTTCTCGGCAGTAAAATTGGCAGGCTACTAAATTCAAATCCAAAATCCAATAACAAAAGAAAATTGTAAAACTCCAATCCACTATTTTTAACAAAACAGTTCTTTTTTTCTCCAATAGTAAGGACTGATTTACAGTCTCTCCTTGGTAGGCCTTATAACCCAACATAAATTCATGTATATTATTCTCAGTTCATCTCTACCCACTGCCAAATCAACAGGTTCCCAAACAAACTTATCAATCCTCTCATTTCTTTTCCCCCCTTCAGAAAACCAATCCTTCTCCAACATCCTTAAATAGAACCGCAACCCAAATTCAGCCCTGTTAAAATTTTCATAATATTTGATCTGATTCTTCACTCTCCCTTCACACTTCAATTTTTAGTTGTTAATTGATCTTTCGGAATCTGCAAATTCCACCCATTCAGCCTACAGTCACCAGTGTTTATTCCAAAAGATCCTATCACATCTCTGTCCGAATTGTTAATGGTTCACTATTATTAATGGTTCACTATTAGCCCTCAGTCTTGAAGAATCAGTGACAAGATTTACTTTTAAAACACCAGAAGCTGGCACAGTGCTTGGAACATATTAGGTCCTAAGTAAGAAAGTATTGAAGAAAATTAGCAAAGGCTTCATTAGTACTTTCCCCCTAAGCTGGGCAGCTAAATAGAATAAAAATAAATGTGAGTAGCAAAGAACTGCCAAAATATAAGTAGATTCCTAGAGTTTTGTTAGGCATAATTAAAAAAGAATAATTAGCATGATATATTATATAGCTCAGTAAATAACAAAGTATAAGGCTCTTAGTGTGATGATCTAAGACAAAACTACTTTCTTTTCATATTGACAACTGGGAGTAAATAAATGAAAAACCTTGTTAATGTAGTAAACCCATTTAATAACTTGTGCTACCCACAGCCATTTTATATTAAATACTAAATTTCATTTACGATTTTAAATATAACTATACCCAGATTTTAGGCAGTGGAAAAGTAATAAACCATTTTGTAATTGCTACTTTGCTTCTGGGATTGTTCTTAAATAGCCTTCTGTCTCTAATGAAGATGATAAGTATCAGATAAAATGAATTTTCAGTTGGACAAAAAATTGTTAACATAGCCATGCATGCCACCTGCTGACTTTTAATGGCTAATAAGCAAAGGCTTATAATATATACATATCTATGTGCATTTTAACATTTTTGATTATTTTTGAGCATTATATGCTATATATTATGTATACTTTATTCCAAATAATCTTTCCAATATACATGAGATAGTAGTATTCTCATTTTACAAGCAAAGAAACTGAAATTTAAGGAGATTAAATAAGTGATTTACACAATGTCATACAAAAAATGCTGGAACTTGAGTTTGGATCTAGAAATGTCTAACTGGAAAGCCACATTCTGAACCACTGACCATACATATTGATTTAAAAACCACAGGACCAAAAAGATCATCAAAAGTCCAATAATTAGGTTATACATCTTTTAGAGAAACAAAGCACAGGAATCATGAATACACATGAACTTGAGAGATCCTTAGATAAGAGCAACAAATAGAATTTAATGCTTTCTGTAATTCTTATTTATGTAAGAACAGTATAAAGGGGAGTGTTTTAAGTCTGACAATTATCTAGTGCAATTTTATTAAATAAGCCTAGTACATGCCAAGGACTGCATGAGATTCAAGGAAACCAAGATGAATAACACTTAAGGAGGGCCTCAATTCATTCATAAACACAGATACGTAAACAATTACTACTATAGGTGGTGGTACCTTATTTTTTTTTTTTTTTTCTATTTTTTTTTTTAATAGAGGCATGTTTTATTTATTTGTTTGTTTGTTTTGTTTATACATGCACTGGGTACAGTCAGAAGCACGGGAGGGTGAGAGAATTCACCAGAGCCAGAGCGGGGAGCAGAGCAGGCAGAAGGACCGAAGTACACTGCTGAGGGGAGCAGCGGGCGGCAGGAGAGGTCTGCGCGCCATGTGGGACCCTCCTCTGGTGGCCGGGGAGCAGCCGGGGATCGAACCGGCGCCGCAGAGGCCGCGGGCAGCTTCACAACCCAGCGCTCAACCGCTGCGCCACTGGGGAGGCCCCTGGTACCTTATTTCTAAGTATACTCAATGAAAAAGTGAAACTCTATTTTAGATAATATATTAGTGGCTTATTATCAACAATACCAGTTGTAAATGCATTCAGCAGAAACTCAAACATAATACTGCACATTAGATGTCATCTCTTTTTAAAAAAAAAAAAAGCAACTGAGTCATGAATAGATTTTTTTTTTTAAAGAATCTGTTTTTGTTTTTGTTTTTTAAGATTTATTTATTTATTTATTTATTTATTTATTTATTTATACATACATAGATACAAGTATTGGGTACAGTCAGAAGCGCGGGAGGGTGACAGAATTCACCAGAGCCAGAGCGGGGAGCAGAACAGGCAGAAGGACCAAGGTACACTGCTGAGGGGAGCAGTGGGCGCAGCAGAAGAGGTCTGCGCGCCATGTGGGACCCTCGCCAGCGGCTGGGGATCGAACTGGCGCTGCAGAGGCTGCAGGCAGCTTCGCAGCCCAGCACTCAACTGCTGTGCCACCGGGGAGGCCCATGAATAGATTTTTAAATGGCCTAAAAACCTGGCAGTGAACATATACTGGAATCATTAAAAGAAATCTGAAATACTTCGTAAGAAGAGTCGATTTGTATCTTCAAGAATGACCACAATTGAGAGCAGAATCAGAGCCGAAGCTCTCCAAGAGGAAAGAAAGTCCATAGTGACAAACACCTACACTAAAATAACTTCAAATCAACAACTCAACTTTACACCTCAATGTACTAGAAAAATAGGAATGAATTAAACCCAAAATTAACAAAAAGTGGGCATTGAAAATTATAGCAGAAATAGAGAACAAAAAAAAATCAGTAAAACTCAGAGACGATTTTTTGAAAATACCAACAAAATCAAAAAGCATTTAAAGACAGGCATTTAGGCAAATGGAAGAAAATGGAGAGCTGAGAAATAAATCCTCACATATATAGTCAAAAGATCTGTGACAAAGGGGCCAAAGCCACATCAGGGGGAAAAGAAGAGTCTCTTCAATAAATAATACTGGAAAAACTGGATATTCATGTGCAAAGAATGAAGATGGACCCTAACCTTTACACCATATACAGAAATTAACTTAAAAGGGATTAAAGACCTAAATGTAAGACCTGAAACTCTTTTTTTTTTTAAAGAGGCATGTATTTTTATTTATTTATTTATTTATTTATTTATTTATTTTATATTTGTTTATTTATACATGCACTGGGTACAGTCAGAAGCGCGGGAGGGTGAGAGAATTCACCAGAGCCAGAGCGGGGAGCAGAGCAGGCAAAAGGACCGAAGTACACTGCTGAGGGGAGCAGCGGGTGGCAGGAGAGGTCTGCGCGCCATGTGGGACCCTCCTCTGGTGGCCGGGGAGCAGCCGGGGATCGAACTGGCACCGCAGAGGCCGCGGGCAGCTTCGCAACCCAGCGCTCAACCACTGCGCCACCGGGAGGCCCAAGACCTGAAACTCTTTAAACTCCTAGAAGATAACAGGGGGAAAAGTTTCAAAAGAGCGGAAAGAGCTATGATATCTTGGCTATGACACCGAAAGCACAAGTAACTGAAACAAAAATAGATAGGACTATATCGAACTAAAAACTTATTCACAGCAAAGGAAATAACAGTAAAAATATTAGCAAAGATTAATATCCAGAATATAAAAAGAACTGACACAATTCAATTAAAAAACTTAATTATGACAATTCCACTCCTAGGTATTTACCCAAATGACACAGAAACAGTAATTCCAAAGGGCACCTGCACCCCTATGTTTATAGCAGCACTATTTACAATAGCTAAGCTTTGGAAACAACCTAAATGCCCCCAAAATAGATGACTGGATCAAGAAGATGTGGTACATATACACCATGGAATATTACTCAGCAATCAAAAAAGACAAACACATGCAGTTTGCAGCAACATGGATGGAGCTAGAAGGGATCATGCCCAGCTAAATAAGTCAGAAAGAAAAAGAAAAATACCGGATGGTCTCACTCATAGCAGGAATTTAGAAAACCTAAATAAGAGACCAGGAAAAAGACTAATCAATACAAAGTAAAAATCAAAATCAACAAGCAACTATAAACCAGAGACATACTACGGGGGTGAGGGGGGAAGGGAGGGGCAGGGAAAGGAAGGACTAGAGTCAAAATAAGGGAGGAGGTGCAACTGTATAGGGAATATAACCAAAATGAAAATACATACATTGTACAAAGATAAAAAAAGATTAAGAATTACATAAAATATTTAAATTAAAAAAACTTAATTAAAAAAATGGTGGTGTGCAAGGGTTAAAGTCTCAGTGCTTTTCAGCTATCACCAGGCATTGGCAGCCTGAGTTCAATCCCCAGCCAGGGAGCTAACCCACATGGTGCAGCAGACCTCTCCTGTCTTGCCTGCTGCTCCCCTCAGCAGTGTATTTCAGTAGATCTGCCTATTCTGCTCCTCACTCTGTCTCTGGTGAATCCTCTCACCCACCGCACCTCTGGCCTATACCCCAGTTCTTGTATGCATAAAGATAAATCTTTAAGAAAAAAAAATGGGTAAAAGGACTTAACAGTTCCCCAGAGAATATATACAAATGGCCAACAAACATAAAAAGATGTGCAATATTACTAATCATCAGGGGTGATAATGCATACATACACATACATACATGTATCAATCACATGGTACATACACACACACACACACACTTACTTTTATTTTGGAAACAAAGAACCTGAAGACCTGATAGAAATCAGAAAAACAGCTACAATGGTACTGAAAGCTGGTTAATGAAGATAACCCTGACAACTTCGAAAGAATAGGTTCCTCTAAACTGGTCACAATCTATTCTCTTCTGGAACTATCAATAAAAAGTGTATAGTGGAAAAGAAAAAAGGAAAGAATCACCAGCTTTTAATATTTCTCAAAATGAATGACTTGCCTTTAAGGCAAAATCTGACAGAAATCGGTCTTTTGCTTCTCCATCTGAAACTGCTGTAGTTCCCAATATCCATTCTCCTCTTCCTCCATAACAGACTGTGATCTTCAGGTGTGAATATGTCTAAAGACTGTATTTCTTAGTTTCCCTTGCCTTGTTGTAAGGAGTAATCAATGAGTAACCCATGAAGTGAAAGTGGTAAGGACCTTCACCTCATTGGCCTTAATATCTGGAATATAGATATAAAAGTCTGGTGCTCCAGCAGCCACCATGAGATAAACTTGGAAGCCATAAACAAGAAAGCAACAAGATGGAACTAAACTAGATCTCTCATCTTTTGGAGGGCCACACCAGCCTTAACATACTTCTAGACTTTTTCAGTGTGGGAGAAAAATACCGACTTTGGACACAGAACACTCACCTCTTATTCAGTTTCTTGTAGTCAAACTTAATCTCAATTCTCATTTCTTACTGCAAAGATAGTCTGCTTTTGTTTCTGCTATTTGGGTTTTATTTTTTTTTAAAGATTTATTTTTTATTTGTACAAGAGCTGGGGTACAGGCCAGAGGCTCAGAAGGGTGAGAGGATTCACCAGAGACAGAGCGGGAAACAGGACAGGCAGACAGACCGAAAGCACTGCTGAAGGGAACAGCGGACGAGACAGGAGAGGTCTGCCTCGCCATGTGGGTATCTCCCTGGCCAGCTGGGAATCAAACCTGCGCTGCAGAGGCTGCAGACAGCTTCACAGCGCTGTGCTCAACACACTGCGCCACTGGGGAGGCCCTATTTAGGGATTTTATTTTATATGATCAGGTCTTTCCTACTGAGCATAATGCAAAATTTTAAAAAAGTGATATTATGAACAACTTTCTCCCCTCAGCTGTCATCAGCTAGTCTTCTCTACGAATTCTATGATGGTAACAAAATAAAAGAGTTGGAAATGTGTAAACAGGAAATCCCTAAAATACTTTCCATTACTTGAATATTACCACCCCCAAAATATGCTTTCATTTGTCTACTATAATGATATGGTAAAAGTCAAGAGCACAATTTAAGTTATTTTGATGAGAACTGTATTTGCTTGGAAAATTCTAGAAATTTCCAGAGCTTTGAGCTTCTAGGTCTGTAAATGGAACAGGCTTTGTCTCCTAGGCTCCTACATGACACTGTTACCTTCCTCGTTTCCTTTTAAATGTACATTTAAACCACTGGGTTCCTTTTAGTGGTAGAAAAGTTTTGGTAACTGAAAGGACAGTGCCTTCAAGAGGGGACATTTGTAAATTAGAAAGAGTAATAGAATAGATAAGTTTTAAAATCACTGATAAAAAATAAAAAGGAATTATATTTGAACAAGAACAAAGTGAAAATCAAAACATTAACATCCTGTAAATATCTTCTTGTCTCTGTGGCCATGACCCAGTAAGTATGTCAACTCTAGGAAGGTCAAAGACTTGGAAAATCTAGTAGCAACACAGAGATTGGTCTACATTAAGGGTTGGATTTACAGCTCATGAGCCAAATCCAGGCCACTGCCTGTTTCCACAGAGCTAATGAGCTAAAAATACATTTTACATTTTAAAATTTTTACATTAAATAGTTATGACATACCTACATAATATTCTCAACTGACCAGCATAGTCCTAACTATTTATTACTGGATCCCTCACAGAGAGAGCTTTGCAACACCTGACTGGTGTGACCAATCATGTTTTTTTGACCAAGGTTTAAGGATCAGAAATATAACTTTGAGAAGCTTATCAGATTCTACAATGTAGTTGATAGCAGTATGAAATTCAGAATAATCCCCAAGAACTGGGATAGAAAGGACTACTTAGATTAAATTTGAACCACTGATTAGCAATTAGCAAATAAATATCCTTAGAATTATGTCCTGAAGCTTTCTGTGAGATGCTATTAACTGTTATCTGTGGTCAAAAAGGAAACACTTATACCACAGCTCTCCTGAGAAAAAAAGAAGGGAATGGAGGCATCACACTCCCAGACTTCAAACTATACTACAAAGCCATAATCATCAAAACTGCATGGTATTGGAACAAGAACAGACACACAGACCAATGGAATCAAATAGAAAATCCAGAAATAAACTCACAGATTTATGGTCACCTAATCTTTGATAAAGGAGCAAAGAATATGCATTGAGCAAAGAAAGTTTGTTCAATAAATGGTGCTGGGAAAACTGGGTCGCTACATGCAAAAGAATAAAGCTTGACTACTACCTAACACCATGCACAAAAACCAACTCAAAATGGATTAAAGAACTAGACATAAGACCTGAAACAATAAAATACATAGAAGGAAATATAGGCGAAACACTATATGATATGCACATCAAAGACATCTTTACAGACACATCACCCAAAGCAGTGATAGTGAAGGCAAAGATAAACAGCTGGGGCTACATCAAATTAAAGAACTTCTGCACAGCAAAAGAGACAATAACCAAAACAAAGAGAAACCCCACCGACTGGGAAAACATTTTTGCACACAACACTAATGATAAAGAACTGATCACAAAAATCTACAAAGAGCTGATGAGACTCAGCAACAACAAAGAAAATAATCCAGTCAAAAAATGGGCAGAAGAGCTAAAAAGAAACTTCTCTGAAGAGGAAATGCAAATGGCCAACAGGCATATGAAACAATGTTCAACATCACTTGTAATCAGGGAAATGAAAATCAAAACTACCATGAGATACCATCTTACTCAGTGAGAATGGCACTTATTAAAAAAACTAGCAACAACAAATGTTGGCGAGGTTGTGGAGAAAAAGGAACTCTCCTGCACTGTTGGTGGGAGTGCAAACTGGTCCAACCACCATGGAGAGCTGTGTGGAGATTTCTTGACCTACTAAACATAGAGCTCCCATATGATCCAGCAATTCCACTCCTAGGTATTTACCCGAGGACACAGAAACATCAGTTGCAAAGAGCACCTGCACCCCTCTGTTTATAGCAGCACTATTTACAATAGTTAAGCTTTGGAAACAACCCAAATGCCCAAAAATAGATGACTGGATCAAGAAGATGTGGTACATATACACCATGAAATATTACTCAGCATTCAAAAAAGATAAACACATGCAATTTGCAGCAACGTGGGTGTTGCTGGAAGGGATCATGCTCAGCGAAATAAGCCAGAAAGAAAAAGAAAAGTACCAGATGGTCTTACTCGTAGCAGGAATCTAGAAAACTTAAATAAGGGACCAGGGAAAAGAATAACTATAAGAAAATATCAAAATCAACAAACAACTATGAACCAGAGACACTCTATGGGGGTTGGGGGGCGGGGAAAGGAGGGTTTGGGGTCAAAATAAGGGGGTTGCAATTGTATGGGGAATATAAAAAGAAAAAAAAGAAACACTTATAGAAAGTTAAACTGTTGGTTTCTGTGTGTACATGTTTGTTTTGTTTTACCGTACAACTTCTCAGAACCTTTTTAAAAATCTCCATGACAGATACTGAATGCACCAATTCCTATAGTTTATCTCACTTTTGTGATACTAATAACTTGAAGAAAGTATGCTACAGAATATAATTTCGGGAATATTTACTTCACATGCTATCAAAATTATTTAGTGGGGGACTGAAAAGTTAAATGTATAAAATATAACAAAGTTTATAAGAGAACCAATTTAACTATCAAGTCCCTTGCGCAAGTAGTACTTACCATGTTGAGGACTTATGAACCTATTCTCCTAAATTACATAGTGTTATAAACCAATGTTACCTCACTGAAGAAAAAAAAGAATATAAATTGAAAGCATAACCATGTAAAATTAAAACATGAAGTCAAAGATGAACAAATTAGAGAATGCATGCACAATAAATATGATAAATGGTAGCACACAAACCGTATAAGCTATTTATAGGATGATGGACATGAAGAGGTCAGTAAGAAAAAAATGTACCAAGTAATTTGCCTGTGTGCCTTCACTATTGCCCTCTTTTGGCTGTTTTCCTATTGGGAAAAAAAAATTCAAACTTGGGTCATAATTCCACCCAGCTTAAAACTTGGCCCCAGCCCCCCACGGCTCTTAGGATAAAGAGCAAATCCTTACCACGGCTTACTGGCAGCAGATCTAGAAGCCTCCTCTCCTCTCCTCAGCTCACCCCAGTCACAGCCTGCTTCCTCCCTTCATCCTTGCGCAGGCTGGTCTTCCGGCTTGGGTTGCTTGTCCTTGCCCTCTCAACCTCTTCCCTTAGTTCACTCTCACACATTCCTCAGTTCTCAAATCAGACTCGACTCACTCAGAACAGCCCTCCCTGACTGCAACTCCTTGGATTTGTATAAGATTCCCCTTTATAAAGTCATAGCTCCCTATGCTTTGCTTCCATCGCACTCACCTCAGTTTTTTATTTTGTAATTGTGGGACAATTTCATTAAAGTCTAACCCTCTCGTTACCTAATAAACTTATCAAGGCCAAGGATCGTGACTTTCTTGTTCATCATTGTATCCCCAGCACCCAGGAAAGCATTATTAAAATGTTCTTTAAAGTAAGAAATGATGACAATGATACTTTTCTAAATACTATAGGTAACAGCTTTCTTTTCTGTATGTTTTTTTTTTCTTTTTTAAAAAAAGATTTATTTTATTCATGCATGCATGCAAGAAATGTGTGTAGGGCAGAGGCGCAGGGCTGAGAGGACTTATCAGAGACAGAGTGGGGAGCAGAACAGGTGGATCTCTACTGAAATATGCTGCTGAGGTGAGAAGCAGGGAGACAAGACCCACTGTGCCATGTGGGTCAGCTCCCTGGCTGGGGATAGAACCACAGGGGTGACAGCGCTGAGATTTAACCCTTAGGCCACCAGGGAGGCCCGTTATATATTTTCGATAGTGCACATATTAATTTTTAAAAGTTTAGGATAAACCCAAATCTAAATAATTAAATGATAATCAGACTTTTTAAAAACTAGGAGGTGAAATGACCTTATGAAAAACTAACTCAAATAGCAAGCTTCTCACATATTTATTAACATGGAAAATGTTCATGACATAGTTAATTCACAGTGTACTTGTGAACCCATTTTTGTTTCACCCATGAACGTATAAGAATTTGATACACAACAATTTTAAGTGATTATCTTTGTGTAGTGGAATTACAGTGACTTTTTGCTTTTCCTTGTGCTCTTCCATATTTTAATATTTTCTGTATGTTAGGAAAAAGCCAAATAATCTCTTTAAACTTCTATGTACTCCTTGTGCATTCACAGTATAATTCAACTTGTGACCCACATTCAGAAACATATCTTTTTCTTTCAACTAAGGGATGCCTTACATGAAACCAGCCCAGAACATAAAACTTAATATGATGATCGCTTTGCAAAATGAAATGTCAATTCATTATATTGTACACCTGCAACTAATATAACATTATGTGCTAACTATACTTCATAAATTAAAATAATAAGAACAAACCTCACTCAGTACCGTTTCATATAAATTGCTTTCTGTAGTTAGTTGACCTGAGGGGCCTTCATTTAAACTAGAATTACTATACCAATATTTTAAAAGGGGTTATGGCCCTGATCATATGGTAGTATATTTTTAAGTGAAGTATACTACCCTTTTAATCAGTAACAATTTTCTGATATTGCAGGAAACTAAATTCTATTGCTGTCACATGTGTTAACACCTACTGTTATATCTAGAAAATTTCCAAAAAAGTGATTCATATTAAGAGAAGCAGAAAAACATTTTTGAAAAATTATTCTGCAGAACACTGTTTTCCACTTATTCGAAATAGCACAAGAAGGTTTGCAGGAAATAAAACGAAACCATGGTAACCAACGAAACCTATCATGAGCTATCAGATCAAAAGAACACATAGTACATTACACGTCAACGCCTACCAGCAGCATAATCCTTCCCTGGTGCCTCTAGATCCTTTCTACTAAACATGAAGGAAGCCTTCCATAAATTCTCATTTTTAAAATGTGAAATCTCCTTTACGAATATCTACGATAATTCATTAGTTTTATCCAGGATCTTTGAGTTCACTTTAAAAGTCAATGTAGTGATCTGAGATTCCATCAAGAACTGTTCTTTTTAATCATCAGCAAAATTGTATTTTTTACCTCAATACATTTTGTCATATTTTTTATCATTTTTTTTAATACTGTAGATAAGAATTTCTTCACACTATTCAGATCTGTAATAATTAATATTCTCACAGGAATGATGCTTAACAGAATCTTATCAGCAAATTTAAAGTCACAAATCAATTAAATCACAATTGCATTTATAAAACACTGAGAAGTCCCATTTTGCCATCTTGTCCATTTTGTCATTAATCATGAACCCCCATCCTAAGTACTGTGAAGCTAAATCCACAGAATCTGACTCAACAAATTCTTAAACTACCATCATCAGTTGAAATTAAACACAAGGTATAAGTGGCTTTTGATAGACATCAGTTGCTTGGTACACAACTATATAGCCAGACAGATAGTAGGGTAGACCTCTGCAAAGGCTAGGGATCTAACTCAAAAACTAACAACTATCATTTAAAATAAAATACAATAGGCAGGCCTCCCTGATGGTGCAAGGGGTTAAGCAATGCACTATGAAGCAATCCGCAGCCTCTACAGCACGAATTCAATCCCCAGCCAGCCAGGGAGCAATCCACATGGCGCAGCAGACCTCTCCTGTCTCATCCACTGCTCCCCTCAGCAGTGTGTTTTGGTCAGTCTGCCTGTTTTGTCCACACTCTGTCTCTGGTGAATCCTCTCACCCTCCGTTTCTCTGGCCTGTACCCCAGTTCTTGCATGCATAAATAAATAAATCTTAAATTAAATAAAATAGGGCCTTCCTGGTGGTATAAAGGATTAAGCAAAACACTGTGAAGCTATTGAAGCCTCTGCAGTACAAATTCAATCCCTGGTCCCCCAAACCCAAATCCCCTCCCCCCTCCCGCCCTGCTGGCCAGGGAGCAACCCACATGAACAGCAGACTTCTTCTGCTCCCCTAGCAATGTATCTCAGTCTGCCTGTTCTGCTCCCTATTGTCTCTGGTATATCCTCTCACCTCCCCCTCCCCGCACCTCTGACCTGTACCCCAGTTCTTGTATGCATAAATAAATAAATCTTTAAAAAAATAAACTATGCAAACACATTATAAAAATAAATATATACTTTATGTATGACCAATTATAGAAAGGATAATTGTAAATGGCATTATGTCCAGGGAGTAGAACTAGAAGTATATGGTCAGAAAGCAACATCATTATATATACTTCTCTTACTTGTAAAGGAACTTATATATCCATGTGTTGCCTGCATAATCATGGGATGCAATAAATTACATGGATATAAATATGCTATTATTTTCATAGGTAATTATTAATGCTTATATAGAAAAGTTATCCAAACTTACTATAAAATTATTTTTATAAGTACATGTCATCACCAAATAATATTAAAATGGAGTTTTAATTTAAATTATTAAACTTTAAATGTACTTTAATGCAGCTTTTCTTTTTGGTCAGGGGTGAAAAGTTAGCTCAAGAATTAGTTGGCGTAAACCCCATCCTTAAAAGGCCTTAAACAAAGGTGTATCTACATTATAAAAAGCAGAAATGTTGATAGCTTTTAATCGGAGAATTTTTAATTGAGATTTTTAAGTTAAGAATTTACTCTTGTGCCAAATCCTTTGTCAATTTATATAAAGCATTGCATGGTTTCTTATTATTCTGTTTTCAGAAAATTATACTGTTTCTTTGCTTCTTATTCTTAAGCAAGTTAAGCCTCAGTTTTTTATCTGTAAAATGCAGAAAATACAATATCTACCATAGGAACTTATTTTATAGATAAAAATGAGATTTCCAAACTGTATGCAATAAATACAGGTTATGGGTAAAAGGCATCAAATTTGTTGGGCCTTTGGCTGGGAAGGTCTGACACAGCTACTGTCCTCAGGCCAGTCACGTTTAGCCATAAGCAGCCTCAGGCATTTACTGCAGTGTACTACAGAATATCACAATTTTCAGTGGGCACCACACTGGAAAATACTGAAAGGTAATTCACATGAAGTATTTACCACAGTGCCTTGCAAAGTAAATACTTAATGAATGTGAACAATTATTGTATTCATAAAACTGTGAAGTCTATTAAAATATTTGGGTGTGCCAAATCATTCACAGGCAAGGAGACACACTATCAGTACATTCTGGGGCTGTATCTGGTTGCCAAGAAACAAATTTTAAATGAAGAGAACCTGGTATGTCCTCTGAGCCTTAAAGCAGATATCCCAGTCAGTTTCCCTTTACATAGTAGATAACCAGAGTCACATGAAAGGCCCTTTTCATTAGCCCCAAAATGTACCCGAAACTCAATTCTACCCAAATGAAGTAGTGAGACATTAGTTAAACTTAACTTTAGTTAAGTTTTAATTTCAAAATTAAAGTTAAAAAATCCTTGACTAAACTTTTATTTAGTTCTCTACCTTATGTGCTTTAAACACATTGCTTTTGAAAATATATGCATATTTTTAAGAGGGAAACGAAGCTTGACTAGACAGAATATAGTGAATAAAAACCATACTGAGGACAAAATTTTATCATTCAAGAGAAAGTTGCAAATCAAAACAATTACTTAACACCCACTGGGACACAATACCTGCAGTTTAAATCAAAGACATGATAACAAGTGTTGGTGATAAATGGAGAAACTAGAATCTTCATATATTGCTGGTGGGACTGTAAGATGGTAAAATTATTTTGAAAAAAAAAAAAAAAAACTGGCAGTCCTGAATATGTTAAACATAGAGTTACAATATGGTCCTAGGAACACGCCTAAGAGAACTAAAAATGTATGTCCACACAAAAATTTGTACATAATATTGTTCAAAATAGCCAAAAAGTGGAAACTACAGAATAAATAAAATGCTGTATATGTCCATGTACTGGAATATATTCAAATAGTACTTATTGGTAACATGGATAAACCTTGAAAACATGCTAAGGCCCACAAGCCAATTACAAAAAACACCTATTTTCTGACCATTTATATGAGATGTCCAGGATATATAAATCTAGAGGGACAAAAGTAGGTTAATGGTTCCCTAAGGCTGGGAAGTAACTGCAAATGCTATTGATTTTCTTTGACTGAATGTTCTAAAATGGAATTTTTTGCAGATATTGTGAGTGCACTAAAAACCATTAAGTTACACACTTTAAATGAGTAAAGTGGTAGGTTAGTTGCCTTAAAACAAATGGTTTTTAAAAAAGGGTAAGCTATGACCACAAGAAAAAGTCAAGCTTGCAAATAAAGACAGAAAAAAAAGGTTGCAATTTTGTAATACAGAGAAATGGTGCCTGGCTGTCATAGATAAATGTTTTGGAACATTCTGGATAGGAGGTAAATATTTTTTGGTCCAGAAAAAAAGGAAAAAAAGAATTGGCGATTAATTTTTTTTCTTGATCAGTTTAATACATTTGTAAGAAGTCTTTCAGGACCATTCATCTAAATGCAGTATGAAAAAAAAAAAAAAAGGGAGACTGGTGTCTATCTGAACATAGCAAAGAAAGCTGATCGATATTTTTTCTTCTTTCTTCCCCTCCCTGATACCAGCATTCAATTTTCATTTGTTAACTGAAAAGGAGAACTCAAAGGCTCTTAACACTCATTTGTACATTTTAAGTTTTCTCTCCCTTTAGACAGACCACACTGGAAGCATTAACTAGAGGTTGTTTAGTGAGCATGGAGTCAGAGCAAGAAGAAATGAGTTAAAAAAAAAAAAAAAGACGTATTTAATGAACTATTTCTCAGTGTGTTCCAGAGAGATTCCATGAAAAGAGGGTCTCATGATCAAATGAGTTTGGGAAATACAATAATTCTATTAACAATACTTAACAGGCTCTGAAAAGTACTTTCCTATAGCAAAGAAACCCAACAGACTACATTTAATCACATGGAGACTGTACGGTTCTTTGTATTCATCTCCACATTAGAGACAGCACAGCCTAGGCCAGCCAAGCCAACTCTCTGCCACAGACCGTGGACTCTAGAACACTGGCCTCTGACTTCTCTTTCTGTTGCTCCCAAGGCTGACCAATTCCACTTCTTCAGATTAATCATTTAAAGAAGTTGATGCATTCCATTTAGGGTCAAATCTTCAAGGATTTAGGAGACATTATCTTCCTTTTTTGTTGCTAAAGGATATATTTGTGTGTGTCTCTATGTGTGTGTATTTATATTCAGTACAAGCAGTTTTAATACTGCATCTTAGGGTTAGCTCCCTGGCTGGGGATGGAACTCATGCTGCCACTAGCTTGACAGCACTAAGACTTTAACCCCTGTGCCACAGGGAGGCCCTGCTTTCTGGTTTTAAATTCTCATTCATTTCCCATTATCTAAACATTTCCCAAACAATAAAGAAAATCCCAAAGTCACTTTGAAACACTTTATGCTTTGTGAGCATCTCATGCCTGGGCTAGTATCTTATTTTCAACTACACACACACCTTTTGTACAGCAAAATTTCACTGAGCAACAATTATTCCTCCTGAACCAAGGAGTCAACATGAGCAGACACAGAAAAGTCAGACAAGGTGTAGCATGAAATTCAGGCTGAGATGGGATGCCGAAGATTCTGCTGAAGAGGCAGACATCAACCAAGGAATCTGTTGTATTCTTTGCAGGCCATGTAATGAGAATCTGGCACTGTGACAGCACACACACACAATAGACTCATCTGGGTAACACTGTAGTGGACAATGATCATCACTGAAGGCCTATACCCCCTCGAGTGAGGGGGCGGTGCCAATGACAGGGAGGTGTGTGCTTTGAAACTGTATGCCCTACTCAACACTACAACCTGCTGATCACTCCCTCAGGTTGATGTTATAGCCTATTTGGGAGGACAACTAAAGAACTCAGTTTGAATATTTTGAGACTTAAGTTTGTATGGAGTAACATGTGTCCAAGTACTAATTACTAGTTTTAGGACCCTGGACTAAAGTAGTGAATGCATAGTGAAGACTGAAAGCCATGAAAGCACTCCCCGTTAAATGTTCACATTTTCTCCAATTGGATTTCCCAGGCCAAAGTAGACGGGAGGTGATTATAAAATCAGTCATGAGAAGCATGAGAGAGGGAAAGCAGGCAGGAATGAGGATGCTACTTTCCTTCAAACTAAATACTTGACCAGGGTGCTTGATAGCGTGATTAAGTGAAAACAGAGTGATAGCCATATTATAAGATGAGACAATATGGTAAGTGGAAAGTATCCGTTCATTTCAATGAGGCAAGCTGAGCTCAGATTCTAGTTTAGCAGCTGAGTATGTGATCTCAGAGGAAGGGAGGAGGAATGGTAACAAAGGGTTCCAAAAAAGGAGTGTTTAGAGATTTCGGGCTCTCCTCTCACTCCCATCCCCTTCCTTAATCTGATCCACTAGACTTTATATCAAGGCTTATTGACCTCAGACACTCAGATGACCAGACTATTTGGAAATGTGTTGTTACAGAGTCCGAAAATTATAAAATGTTAGGAATAAAAAGATGAAAAAAGTGGCTTCAAGATATTTTGTGATTTGCCTCAAATCCGTCTTCCGATTCACTTAGTGGAAAAATAAATAGGTAGGTATTTGAATTCCCAATCCTTATTTTTCTCCCGTACCACAATTTAAACCACAAAAACAATACAATTAAGTAATTGAAGGGAGATTTACACTTAATATTTGCCATAAAAAAGCAAATTTCTTTGAATTCCTGTAACAAGCTGTTCTCCAAGTATACAACTGGTGCAGAATTCAGTATGAAATAATACTGAATAATGCCATTCACTCTGCCAGAAAGATTAATATTAAATCTTATGGATGGAAATTAGAGCAGCCCCTGCTCACTGAGAGCCCCAAGTGACCGGAGGAAATCACACGTGGCAGCACAGAGTCCAAAACAATCACATCATCTTTCTGTCCTCCTGTTGTGGCAATCCAAAGAAATGCCACTTCTTTAATCTCTTTCTTAGAAGTTTCTACTTTAAAGATTTTCCCAAAGAATGGATGAATATATGCAGGAATGAACAAAGGAAAGAGCAAAGATAATGGATAATTATCTTTTGAGAGGGAGCAATGCAGAGGGATTATGAACATACTCGGAAGCCAGATTGTATGGTGAGAATACCAGCTACAAGGCTTAGAAAATGTATGACCATGGCCCACTTACTCAACTTCTATGTCCTCAGTTTCCCTATCTGTAAAGATAATAACTGTCCTTACATCCAGCTGTTGTGAAGATGAAGTGAGTTTGGAGGTCTAACATGAGGTACACCCAGGGGATAAGCATAATACCGTATTAATGTTCTCTTTCTATTGCAGGGTGAATGGAATATTTCTGGGCACTCTACTGTAAACTAAGAAAAGCCAAAATGTTAGGCAGAGTTCGATTGATAGGAAAGAGCCAAAAGCTCTCATGAAAAGCTGCTTCAATGAAAAGCCAACATAAGAAAAATGACACTGGCTTTAATTTTATGAGTTATAAAGATCTTTTCTCTTAGTTCCTTTCCTTATTCAAGAAATAGATGGGAGCTGACCCAGCAGGACAGATGGGAAAGAAAGGGTAGAGTGAAATGGAAGAAAGCAACTACTATAAAAAAAGCTTTAAAAGTTTCTCAATTCTTAATTACTGAGTGCTACCATTCATGAGGAATTTTTAAGGGTCTCAAAGCTATTAAAATGGTAATTAGGTCCCAAGAAAACAAGAACCAATTCAATTACATGCTGGATGCTTTTTAAAATTTAAAGCCCTCTATTAAGAGGGTTTAAAATGAAGCACAGTTATAATTATAGGTTCATGACCAACCTTAAAGCCAAAGTGTAGGTTCCTGGCTGACGCTGGCTCTCCCGAATGAGGTAGCTCCCCTCAGCCACACTCAGGAGCTGGTCTGCTGCTTCTCGGGAGATCATGCCGTGAAACCTACGAGGCAAGGTCCATTCAGAAACTGCATGCTTTCCACCTTTTTCAGTAAAACGAGATGAAATACCCCCACCCACCCCCATCCTCCTGTTGCTTTTCTAGACAAAGTACTGCCATTTGATCAAAGGGGAACAGTTGGGTTTAACTAGATTTTTGTTTCTTTGGGCCTGGTCAGCTTCTCCGTGGTGACAAAAACAGCACCAAAGTATCTAATCCATTTAACAATCATGGAATCAAAATTCACATCTGTCTAAGGGAAGATCAACCTCCTCTCTCCAGAGGACAATGCCCTTCTTATGTAGCCATCTGACCATGTGAACATGCTAGAAAAATATATAGAAATGTGGCCTATTTCCTTTTTTCACACTAGTGGCACTGTTCCAAAATTTTGATTCAGAGTCCATGCTGGCAATTTTCCAGGACCCTGGGTTGTCCTTAATTGGCATGATTGCCCAATAATGTGCATAATCTGCATCAGTGGATATGCCAGCCAAAAGCAAACAACTGTAATACTTGCTTTCACTCCCTGCTAAAATCCAATCTTTGATTAAGAGACAAAAAGAGGAAAAAGAATAAATATAAATAATACACTTTGTATAGAAACACAGGTTTATCCATAACACTGACATCAAACACTAAAAAAGAAAAAAATGTCCGGAGTAACGATGATAATATTAAAAATATAAAACCACATTATATATGTTACATTATATGACTTACACATTATATGACTTACAACTTAAAAGGAATTTACACACACATGCTGTCCTTTTAGTAAGCCAAAAGTAATATAACTGATTGTTCAAATGAGACTCTATGGGTTTTACGGGTACAAAAGAAACAAGTCACTTGACTGTGGAATGACATACTTTAAAAGCCCTAAAATGTACCTTACTAATTTAGGAATTTTACTGGGGAACAAGTAGAAATTTTTTCTCATGGAAATGATTTGTTTTTTCTTAACATAACTCTTAAGTCTTAAAACAGTTCATAGTAGGCATGTTCAAATCATGGAAATTAGCACAGCTAGGTTTAACAATGGGCTCCTGGAATTTCTTTGCTCCATATAGTCCTCAGTTTTTCAGAACCAGCTCTACTCTGACTCTGCTGGAAGCAAGTAGGTGATAACCTATCCCTGGTATTAACAGATGCCACTATAATTAAAATATAGGCATATTCAGCTTATTTGACAATACTTAATAAAATTAGTAAATTTTAATAGCTGCTTTTAAAAACTCAATTTAAAAGAAAATCCCACCAAAGAAAGAGATTTTGGAACAGAACTTAACAATGATATTTAAAGAGCCTTAAAACTATTCATATTAGCCAACCCAAAATTTCCACCCTTAAGAAAGCTTTATGCACTAAGATCTATTTTATTACTTTTAATAGTATATTTTAAAAGCAATTTAAATTCCCAAAGCAGATGAATGACTAAACCATAAAGAACATCAGTGGTTCTTAAATTTGAAATCATCCACCCCTCAACTCAGATGGTCCTATGTTTCATTCACAAAGAGAACTTACAGAGATCTTGAAATAATTAAATACAGTATCTACATTATTTATATCATAATTTTTAAGTCATAAAATTACTTTATTTGGGGAATGATGAAATTTTAGGTTATTTTTATTCTTTTTCTTAAAGTGCTATATTTGTTTTTCTATAATTAGGGAAATTAAGAACTTAAATTTATTATAGCACTTTTCATAAAATACAAATGTTCACATTCAATATTAAATGGAACATTAGGCTTTAAAGTTGTATGCATAATACTTTAATTCTATAAAAATCATTTGAAAGATAGATCTTCAGAAGATAATACTTCAAATTGATAACATTAGTTATTTCTGGGTAGTATGAATTACATTTTTTCCCTGGTAAGAGAATGTGTACTACTGATAGAAAATTTGGAAAATAAAAGTACAGATTAAACTACCCTCAACCATTGTATGTATACATGTATGTGCATATCTATATGCTTAGTGTATACACACACACACACACACACACACACACACTAGTATATAGACACACACACATTTTTCTCATATACCTTTAGGATTATTCATTGACTTACAAGGCATCTTTAACATTATTGCATATACATTTTTCCCACGTTATTTTTTTCTTCATACTTGTCTTTATTTTCTCTATTTTCACCCTCTGGAATACATTTGTAATGAGAAAAATAACTAATTCAACCTTGATTACATCTTTCCTCTTGCCTTTATTTTTACTAAAAGCATCCATTTACCTCCTATATATCCCAATCTATAAAATATATTTTGACAATCCATACTTACTCTCTTCCATAATACTTTGGTCTGTTTTCTACCTATTGGGAAAAGGAAAAAAAAAATACTGTGAAAATGCAAATGCTCAGAACATAACATTTTCATATGTGACAAACTAATTTTTTAAGGAAAAAAAAAAAAAGAAGTAGAAAAGCCAGAGACTAGAGTCCTAGTTCTACCAGCAAACTGTGCCACTTACTCTAGTCACTCCTCTCTCACACCTGTTTCTTATCTATAAAATGTTGTGTATATAACATGCAATTTGCAGCAACATGGATGGAGCTGGAAGGGATCATGCTCAGTGAAATAAGCCAGAAAGAAAAAAAAAATACCGGATGGTCTCACTCATAGCAGGAATTTAGAAACCCTACATAAGGGACCAGGAAAAAGAATAACTATAAGAAAGAAAAAAATCAAAATCAACAAATAACTATGAACCAGAGACACACTTTGGGGGGTGGGGCGGGGCAAGGAGGGAATGGGGTCAAAATCGGGGTTGCAATTGTATGGGGAATATAAAAAAAAATAAAAAAGAAAGAAAGAAAAATAAGAAAAAAAATGTTGTGTATATAAAGGCTTGGACTAAATTATCTTTCATTTTTAGGATTTTATGAATCTGAAAAATATTTACTCAAATATTTTATCCAAAAATAAAACAAGGGGCTTCCTGGTGGCGCAGGGGTTAAGACAACCTATGAAACAATCCTCGGCCTCTGCAGCACAAGTTCAATTCCCGGCCGGCCAGGGAGCTACCCACATGGTGGGACAGACCTCTCCTGTGTGGCCCGCTGCTCCCCTCAGCAGTGTGTTTTGGTCAGTCTGCCTGTTCTGTTGTCGCACTCGGTCTCTGGTGAATCCTCTCACCCTCCCGTGCATCTCTGGCCTATATCCCAGCTCTTGTATAAAAATAAATAAATCTTTAAAAAAAAAAATAAAACAATCCACAAACTTAATGCCACAGTTGTGCTGGAACTGACTGACTTTCTCTCCCATCCTCTCCCTTCCTGCTACCCCACAGTCTCCATCCTGGTAACACCTCTTGCCCTTTTGTTCTTCCATGAGCTCTACCCTCACCACAATTATCTTCACTAGTTTCAAGCATGCTGGTTGAAACTCAAGACCCAGCAGAATAGATTGTAAGGAATATTTACTGGGTTACAGTGAATGATAAAGAATATTTACCCCACTGATTCAAGACACAAACATTAGCTGAATGACAACTGTTATAGGAATTGGCCTACATGGAAGCAAACACATCACACACAAAAATTGTCATTATTCACGTTCTTTTGAGACTGACATAATAATGGAGACAATAAAGAATTTCAAAGAAACAAACAAGGAAATCAGTAGTGATAACTGTTAGAATTAAAATAAGAATGAATAAGGCGAAAGGGAAAACTAATGAAGTGTCTTATTTGGGTGGTCAGGTAAGGTCCTGAGATATTTAAATTGGATCCTGAATGACAAAAAGCTAGGCATAACTGCAAAATCACATGATTGGAAAAGCTTTCCCCAGGATGTATCTGAGCAACACCAGGGACTACACTTACTGAGCTCATGCGAAATGCTTTAGGTCTTAATTACATTTGAAGATCATTTGATCCTTTTAACGAGATACGAATTAGTCTACTTCATCCCCAAAAGATAGTGTGAAAACTAATATACAGAAACCCTATTTAAATGAGGCCAGAGGCCAGAAGAAAGTGCACAAATGTGTAATTAGCAAACTACAAGACCCAAAAAGACTTGACTCTCTGATGGGAAGTGATATTGTTTCCCAGCTCCAAGGGAAGGAAGGCTTCTTACCAGCTGTCCCCTCTTTGATTCAGCAGAAGTGCACCTGTGCCTTGCCACCATACTGCACTTTCCAAACTAACTTTTTTGGTGTTGCTTTTGAATAAACTCATTTTGTTTGAAGTCAACAATAGTACTAGCACTCTCACGTTCTTGGAAAAAAACTGAGTATCCAAGAGCTTAGATAACGTGTTTAAGGTCACGATATACATAAAGCCCGAAGTAAAATTTGAATTCTTACTCAGGAATAGAAAAAAGGGCCTAATCCTTTTCTATTTGGCCTGACTCAATTGAATTAGGTTATATATGGCAGCTCCCAAAGCAACCCAAAGTTTGGCCTCAGTTTTCTGGTCCTTTTCAGTATTATCTCCCTTGGCTTCTATGCAGAGCCTGATTGCCAAGTCCCTGAATCCACTTTTATAATTAGCACCTATTTTTATCAATGGGCAGTAATTTTTATTTAAAAGGACCATCAACTTATCTACTGCTTAACTTTTCTCCTTTCTTTTCTACATTTCAGCAGTAATTAAATCCTATTGCTTTAACTCCCATAAAAGGTAGTGGCTACTTAGGGCTTAATGACTCAAAACCAATCCCTTAAAAATTGGAGGCTGAACATCAACCAGTTCCTCAGTACATCTTTATCTCTAGTATTTTTTACTCCTAAGAAACTTCAGTTATTCCAAACCAAACACTTCCGGGTGCTCTGGGGTAAGTGTGCTATGGTAATGTACATCTGAGGAGGTGTACACCTGTTCCCCTGAATTGTATACAGTGCTGTAAACTGATGTTACCACAATAATTTTTTTCATACAAAGGTGGGGGGGTAAATGCCCTTTAATTGGCATCAGGCGAAAACAGAAAGATGCTGAGTATTACAGATACTGATCAAATATAGAAACAAATTATCATCACTAATTTCCAAAATGAATATGCATATTTATTTTATTCACACACATTTAAACTTTATTAAACAGCTAAATAAGTAACCAATAGATGATCAGTTTTGAACACTGTGAGGAAGGTTAAAATGTGTAAGGAGTCAGTATGTAAATTCTTTTGCATACCAAATAGCACTTCTTGCTCATCAATTTGCCATTTGGAATATGACTGATAATTCAACTAGAGTGAAAACAATGGCTCACAGGTTCCTCAATTTAGGCAAGTAAGTCTCTACCCTAATGCTTTCCCAATGGCATAAAATACAATGGTGTAGTTTTTCAGGGGATGGCAGTATTCAGTCAATTACATCACAAACTAAATCAAGAGGAATTATTTTCAGAGACTCTAAGAGCCATGCAGTCTTCTTAGTATTTTATGTTATCTCTGCAGCAAAATGGATCACTAGAAGGCAATATACCTGCTTAAGCCCTTTAAAAATTAGTCTCACTGATTTGTTGTTCCTTAGTTATGCCACCTGCTTTAAGAAACAACCATACATCCACTTTTGCATGAGCTGTGAAATTATTATTAGTCACTATTTATATATAAATTATAAATGATGTCACAAAATATAGCAACTTACATAATTCTTGAAAAGAATAGAGCTCAGGTAAAAACTAAATCCTTCTAACCTTTCTGATCCTTAAAAGCTTTGTGCTTTAATATAATAAAGTTATGCACTTTATTACTGTGATCCTCTTTTCACAATAATTGACCTTTGATTAGCACAGCAATCCACTGGCATAGTTGTTGCTTCTTTTTTTTTAATTTTCCTCAAATTTTCTTTTTATATTCCCTTTGTTATATTTTCATTTGTTTCATCTCAAATTCTTTTGAAAAAGGAAAAGTCAGATATTTCTCAATAAAGATAATTATGTTACTAATATTTTAGGACTTTTCACAGAACTACTGCCAACATATCACTTTGAGTTAAAAAGTTGTAAGTTTAAACAAAAGTGAACATTTTATTTTTAATTTTTTATAATACTTTTTTTTAAATTGTAGTAAGATTAGGACCGCCCCCCCCCCCCAATCAGGTATCACCACAGTAGTGCACCCCCCACACTAGTCCACCACCACTGTCCACTGAGTCCTTCCCTCTTTGTTCTTGCCCGGTCCCCTTCCGCTCTCCCCTCTGGATGTTTCAGTTCTACAGCTAGCTTAAAAAAAAAAATGGAAGATTTTTTTAATATGTGCCATTCTCACTGGTGTAAGATGGTATCTCATGGTAGTTTTGATTTGCATTTCCCTGATTGCAAGTGATGTTGAACATTTTTTCATATGCCTGTTGGCCATTCGCATTTCCTCTTCAGAGAAGTTTCTTTTTAGTTCCTCTGTCCATTTTTTGACTGGATTATTTTCTTTGTTGTTGTTGAGTGTCATCAGCTCTTTGCAGATTTTTGTGATCAGTCCTTTATCATTAGTGTTGGGTGCAAAAATTTTCTCCCAGTTGGTGGGGTTTCTCTTTGTTTTTGTTATTGTCTCTTTTGCTGTGCAGAAGCTCTTTAATTTGATGTAGTCCCAGCTGTTTATCTTTGCCTTCACTATCACTGCTTTGGGTGATGCGTCTGCAAAGATGTCTTTGATATGCAAATCACGTAGTGTTTCACCTATATTTCCTTCTATGTATTTTATGGTTTCAGGTCTTATGTCTAGTTCTTTAATCCATTTTGAGTTGATTTTTGTATATGGTGTGAGGTAGTGGTCAAGCTTCATTCTTTTGCATGTAGCGACCCAGTTTTCCCAGCACCATTTATTGAACAAACTTTCTTTGCTCCAATGCATAGTCTTTGCTCCTTTGTCAAAGATTAGTTGACCATAAATCTGTGGGTTTATTTCTGGATTTTCTATTCGATTCCATTGGTCTGTATGTCTGTTCTTGTTCCAATACCATGCAGTTTTGATGATTATGGCTTTGTAGTAGAGTTTGAAGTCTGGGAGTGTGATGCCTCCATTCCCTTCTTTTTTTTTTCAGGAGAGCTTTGGCTATTCGGGGTTTTTTGTGATTCCATATGAAAAAAACTAGCAACAACAAATGTTGGCGAGGTTGTGGAGAAAAAGGAACTCTTCTGCACTGTTGGTGGGAGTGCAAACTGGTCCAACCACTATGGAGAGCTGTGTGGAGATTTCTGGACCTACTAAACATAGAGCTTCCACAGGATCCAGCAATTCCACTCCTAGGTATTTACCCAAAGAACACAGAAACATCAATTCCAAAGAACACCTGCACCCCTATGTTTATAGCAGCACTGTTTACAATAGCTAAGCTTTGGAAACAGCCCAAATGCCCAAAAATAGATGACTGGATCAAGAAGATGTGGTACATATATACCATGGAATATTACTCAGCATTCAAAAAAGATAAACACATGCAATTTGCAGCAACATGGATGACGCTGGAAGGGATCATGCTCAGTGAAATAAGCCAAAAAGAAAAAGAAAAATACCGGATGGTCTCACTCATAGCAGGGATCTAGAAAACTTAAATAAAGGACCAGGAAAATGAATAACTATAAGAAAGTGAAAATCAAAATCAACAAAAACTATGAACCAGAGACACTTTTTGGGGGGTGGGGGGCGGGAGGGGAGGGATTGGGGTCAGAATGGGGGGATTGCAATTGTATGGGGAATATAAAAATAAAATTTATTAATTAAAAAAAATAAATAAATAAAAAATGGAAGATTCTATTAAATAACTTTAAAACCTCTTACATGTAAAATTATTTTATACTCCTTGATCATGGCACGGCAACAAAAAAATGTAATCATCAAGCACCACATACCGCATCCATACATATGTGGAGACTGGACATCCAGCTATATTTAAACTGCAACAGGACTTTTAAAAGATAATCTCATCAAAGCCCAGACTATTTTTGGAAAGTGGTTCTCTTTGTGGCTAATTATATACTTTCAGGGTTATTCAATGCTTTTAGAAAAGAGATGTCACAATGCCAAAATCCATTTCAGCATTTTTTTAAAAGTAGAATTAATTCTTTTTAATAGTGTATCATCTAATGAAGTTATCATGATTCCATGTTCTGTAATATAAAGTCTATATTCAAATTTCTCCAACTGCTCCCAAAATGTGAGGCATTTTAAAAAATATAGAAGGATGGTTGAATGGGCAGACAGACAGACATCCAGGATCCCATCAAGTGCATGCACAGCATTTGGATGGCAAATCTCTTTGGTCTCTGTTTTAGAATGATCCCACCACTGTTACTTCCTGAACACAAAGGACATTATATACAAACCCAGGACAGCGGTCTTACGGAACGTCCACATTCTGAATGTCTGAGTCATACTTCATAAACAGAATTAAGTTAAACATTTTTGGCAGAAATACCATACAGATGATGTTGTAAATGTCTCATTGCATCACTTTAGGATACACATCAGTTTGTCCTATTTGGGCACTGTTCATTCTTACTGCGGCATAATTGCTTCTAAGTCCTTTCCATGAACTGTGATTAAAAACTACACATTTTTTAAATCTATGAGTTCATATTAATATCCAATCAAAATTTGATACCACAATGTATATATTATTTTCCCTCATTCATTATTTCCTAATAACCCTGGTTCCCCAAAAACCTCAAAGTTAACTCATTTGCTCAATCCCATAGGGCACACAAAGTAATAACAGAATTTCTACAAAATTACTATTACCTATAACAAATCTACTAAATGTAGTTCAACATCTTTTTGTAGATTTTTGTTCAAGTTTGAGCAGTCAGATTAATATGTTTTAAGACTACATACATTAATTTTTGGTAACTACATTATGAATTTGCTAAGTATATTTATTTTTATTTGCATTTGACTTTAAGGTTCGCTTTTTTCCTTTTGTTATTTGAATGCACGAAACACTTTCATATTTCAAAAGTCACAACTATGTGAAAACCTATCCTCAGAGAAGTCTCTTTGTACAATAAGGGTATTTTCCTTATTTTTTATGAACCATAACTGCTATCAGTCCATATCAGCTCACAGAAACCTTTATTCTGTTTAGTATTAATTTTTATTCAATTAGCCTATCAACAGACATCAAGGTTTTTTCCAATAGTCTATTACAAATAATCCTACAATGAAAAAGGTAAAGCAGACAGGATTCCATATTTCTATTGGTAAATTCCTAAAAACAAGACACATCCCTCTAGCTTGGACTAGTAGGTCAAAGGGTAAATGCAGAAAGAGCTTTCTCATGACATTGGAGCATTACACATTGCCATGAGTGTCTATTTCCAAGCAGGCTTTGCTAACTAGTTATATTCTAAGCCTCTGAATTTTTGCCAATCTGAAAGGTAAAAATGGTTCTCTGTTCATTTTAATTTGCATTTATTACTAATGAAGCTGAACATCTTTTTATATATTATCATGTCATATCTTTTTCTGTGAACTCTCCATGTTTTCAGAATGATTTTTAAAATCATGATTAAAACTTTTTTAATGGAAAAATTACTTCAATAATGCCACAATGATGTCTTCGAGCTTTGTTTTACAAAGTAAAGAATAAAATATAGAAAATGGACTATGTTTGAATTAACTGAAGAAATACTAACATAACTTAAAACTATACTGTCTGATTCTGTACTGTTACAAGCAACCCATTAAAAAGTATCAGTTATTTCAAGTGAAAAGATCGTTAAGAAAAATGCATTGAGGTAACAATTTTATGATGCCAGCTAGCCTAAGTGGTTAATCCCACAAATAACCAAGCCATTGGTTGAGGAAGGTCAAAGTTTGGAAAACAGATGATAGAGACACAATTCACTGTAATGTCTTCATTACACCCACCTCATTGGTACAGGTGATTCTTCGAGGATGAGGGGCTTCCTGTTGCAGCTGATATACTGCAAAAAGGTAGAAAGCAAATGTCAGTTTCCTTTATGTGGAGCTTCTACATATATTGGGAATCATTAAGTTCACAAGAAAACTGTGATGAAATACTATTTGTTATTAAGTCAAAATTATTATGAACAAAGCAAGTAAACCAAAGAAAGTAAATTAACTTTACTGAAAAACCAGGCGCAAGCACAAATGGAAAAATCACAATCCACCCCAATGTCTTTACCTTATACCAATATGTACTAGATATTTGGTCCTGTTCACCATAGTTTATTTATTTTCCCCAATTATTTGAGGATATAGTACATAAAGCATGTCTCTAATATAAACCAATAATGGTTACATAGTTTCAAAGCGATTAAAATGTCAAACAAAAATTAGGATTTATAGGCTAAAAGTAACAAACACTTTTTCTCCACTATTTCTATTGTGAACATCTATGTGGCGCAGCAGTTGAGCTCTGGGCTGCAAAGCTGCCCGCAGCCTCTGCAGTGCCAGTTTGATTCCCGGCCGCCAGGCAAGGGTCCCACATAGCTCGCAGACCTCTCCTGTTGCCCGCTGCTCCCCTCACCGTGTATTTCGTCACTCTGCCTGTTCTGCTCTCCGCTCCGGCTCTGCTCTCCGCTCCGGCTCTGGTGAATTCTCTCACCCTCCTGAGCTTCTGACTGTACTCAGTGCTTGTATAAATAAATAAATAAATCTTGGGGGGGAGGGAACAAATATAATCTCTCCTAAAAACAAAATTTCTGGGCCAAAGTTGCCACCATCTATTCAACTACAGCAAATAAAGTAAAATAAAGAATTCAGATAATGAAATAACTTGCCAACTAGGTTAATTTTTAGGTTATCTGAAAATGGATCAGTGAAAATTACACTGATACCATGACCTTCTTGTCCATTTTAGGCTTATTAATTTGAAATAAAGAATACGTGAAATTATTAGAAAGTGTGTTTATGTGTCTGTTTATCTCATAGAGGAAATTTGTTTTCTATGTCTATTAATACCTATTTACATATAGTCAATTATAAATATATTGAAGTGACTATACCATTTAAATACTTAGGTACTTTGCCAACCTAACATCAAACTATCTAGACATCTGGATTATCAAGCAACCAAGGGCAAAGGTTTCAACTGGATATCATTATGTAGACTCCACCTTTGCTCACACTCACTCACATATATATGCAACTATATATACATATATAATTATACCATATATGTATACACCTATACACACAAAACACACACACACACTGACAAACGTCACTGTTTTGTATTGCTATGTAAAGATGTAAAGGTAATACAGGATTGTGGTTAAGAATTTAATTCTTGAACAAGATCACCTGGGGTCTGAACACTAGGGCCTTGCCACTGCCACGTCATACTGTGCCTCAGTTTCCCCATTTGTAAAATGGACTTAACAGTAGTGTCAACTTCATATGTTACTAAAAGGTTTACATATTTAGTATATATAAGACACTAGTCCCTCAGTAAAGACCAGCTATTATTATATGTAAGTGACTAATATTAAAATAGAGGCAATTCTTTTAGTAATATTTGTTATCAGAATGCATCCTGAGTTCATCACCAAAACATAACACCAGAATAATGCTATACTTTAAAAGCACACCACCTTACTGTTTAAAAATAAAAAATTAAACAGAATACTCCCTCATTTAGTAATGTTTAATATTCTACTGATAGAAATATATTCCTTTGCATTTCCTCTTGGTTGCAAACATCTCCTAGAGGGAATACAATTAAAATAGTTTTAGATACCCATATTTGATTGTGAGAGTTTCATAATTCCTGTAAATACATATTTATAGCTTAAAGGAGATGATACGAAGGAAGCAATTCTGAGATAGGAAAGAGTCAGCCCCTAAAGGGTTCAAGCTCTTCTTTTCCACAGTCCTTTATTTAGTACATGAAAGGTTCCTGTTGTAATTCAAGCAATAGGTGTCAAAAAGCAGTACAAATGTATTTGTTTTAAAAGAATCCTCAATTTAAGATTTCTTGCTAATTATATATCCTCAATGGTTTGTATTTGCAAGGTTTTCAAATAAAAATTTTGGAAGCTCAATTAAACCAAAATTGAAAAGCACTATAAAGACACTGGTAGAATAAGTTTCTTTAAAGAATTACACTGTGAAAAGCAACTTAGATCCCACCATACCACAGAATCCTAACATGTTAGGACTTTAAACATGAAAATAAACATTTAGTTTTACAGATGTAATGCTGTATAGAAGTGGATGATGAGAACATTTTGAATAGTTTTCATTCTGCTTGTACCTCTTTATGTAGACTGACATCTGATTTTCAAAAAATCTCAATCCATTCAGACTTTATTACCATGTTGAGTCAGATCACAGGGTGGAAAATGCATTATGACTTGTGAGTCCCAAAGACTGTTAGAATTTATTGCCAATTATCAACTGTGAGCAAGATATAAGTCTGACCTATGAATTAAACAAAATGTCATTACTTGATTATCAAGGATATTGGGTGGACCTACTATCCACTTACTTAAAATTCCAGTCTCTGATGATGAAATAAAGATATCAGGGGTTTATCTTTAATTTTTCCTATTGAATGCACAGATCCCTGGACAGATGAACTTCATAACTTACCATTAATAAATACCTTAGTGGAGATTACATATCAACTAGCTGTATATAAATCTGTATCAACAATTACTTCACTGTCAGAATGCAACTTTACATGTGTTTATTCAAAATTTGTACACATAAAATTACGGTACAAAGACATTACTATCATTTTATAAAAAAATTTCACATAACCAGTTTTTAATATGGATGTTTCCACTTAGTTTAAACACAGTTTAATTACAAAATTTCCTTGAACTGGAGGGGGTTTTTCTGATAATCAAAATATTAAGTATACTCTAATCATTTCCTACCTAGGGGAGGGGGAGAGTTCAAGCTTTTAAGTAATTAAAAGAAACTATAAAACTCGGTAACAGTATTGTCACCAAAAACCAAAATATGCCATTTCTTAAGACAAATGATAGCTACTGTAAGACAAGTGAAGACAGAGAAAATACAAATTGCATATGCTGTTATTTAGTGATCAATATTCTTCAGGGAAAAAAAATCACCACCATGATTCAATAACAGTCTGAGGCTTCCTTTATATATGCTCTAACATAAAAATTGTGCAAGGCATAAATCAAAGCAAAGAGAACAAAGATAAATTGAAAATCAGAAAAATGCAGAGAACTTTTAATAGGCGTCCAGCCAATGATATTGTGAGACAAAATGTTTAGGAGGTAGAGAACATTAGTCATTTTCATATGTTCATCGCACTACACTCCCCAGAAACAAAAAGGCAGCAGAGCATGGAGTGAGGGGGAAGCACCCATGGCAGTATTTATAGAAACTGTTTTTAGTTTGCCTACCATAATTAACCTTAAGTGGCAACCTATTAAAATAAAACTATCTGATGTTCTGGGAACATAAACCGATTAACCACCTGAACTGCTGATCCTTTAAGTTAGCATATTTCAGCAACCTACAGCTACCAAAATTTTGAAAAATAACACAAAGATGTTAATAATCCGTATTTAAAGTACAGATTTCTCAGGCTGCCTGGTCAACTCTACACACAACAAAACAAAAAATTCCAGTTCTAGTCTCTGCAACAGGGTATTCACAGAATTTTAAAAACTACTGTGTTTATATTAAGCCTATTTCCCCTTATAAAAAATCTGGACTACCTTTTATGTGATGAAATCAAGATTCTCTAGAAAATAAGGCGGGGGGGGGGAGAGATTAAGAACTTGAGTCTCTTGAAAATGTTTATGCGAATGAAAAGTTTAAAGCACAACAGAATTCAAAGGTTTCACTTTTATATGTGGGAAAGCAATTCCTAAAAAAGATTACTTTGCTTTTTGCATCTTTTTTACCCATTTATTCTATCAACATAGCTCCTGACTTAATCATTTATATGTTTTTTTCATATAAACAATCAGCATGTGAGAATAATTAGGTTGCCAGAATTTCAAGTTTGCTGCTCCTTGCATTAGGTTTATAAACAAGTGGCCTCAAGTTCCACTATATGGAATTCCAAGCAGTACAAAGGGTTGAGAGCCGTATTAGATATACAAACCACATAGAGGTTTTCTGGAAGCTCTCCTGTTTCCCCACAATTGCCATCTTCTTTGGAATTTACAAATCCTGTTGTGAATTAATTTTTCAAAGTGAATTAATTTTTAAAGAGAGTACAAAATGGAATTAATCTTTATTATCTAATGATCCTAATATTTTTGTATGACTTATAAAATACAATAATTCATGCAATTTTAAATTTTTGTATACTTACAGTAAGATTTCCAAACAGGAGGTCTATATTCATCTGTATCTGAAAGAATAAACATCATATTAGAATTACTGAACATTTGTATTTTAAATGAGATATTTCAATCATTAATTCATTTAATATATATTGAGGTTTCTATGTACTAGGTGTTAAACTAGGCACAAAAGGGCATTCAAAGAGTTTTTATAAGTCTTGGTACTTACTTTATTTATTTTACTATTTATCATTGTTTATTTAACATCCAGGTAATTTTTACTGCTGGCACTCAAGTCTTACAACCAATGAGGTAACAATGATGTTTGTTTCATTGGCTTAACTCTATGATTATTTCACTGAAAGATCCCTGCAATCATGGGAATTTTCTTTTAGTCAAACTAACCAGAAAAATTTAATCTTAGGAAATGCATTTTATATTTTCTACTGTTATATTTAGGGCATTCCAGAGTGACAGGTTTTACTAACAGTAGGAGAGAAGAACAGTAAGATGCAGACTTAGTCTCATATGTCCCAGACAATCAAAAGCAGGAAATGAGGAATACTTCAGTGCAAGAGGGAGCCACAGAGCATGAGATGAACATCTGCTCTTCAAGTCCATTCGTCCTCATTCCACTTCAGTGCAGATGTAGGAGACAACGTGAAGAGGCAGTGGAAAGAAATGGAAATCCATAGACATGAGCATGGAGGAAATCAGGGGAAGGAGAGGGGCCCACGTGGTCTGGCTTCTCAGCAGTAAAGCACAGGTGAGGAATGATTTTTCAGCCAAAAGGTCTGCCTGAAAGGCTATCTAGTCAAAACAGCAGACGCACTCTTTCGGTATAGGAAGGTGTGGCCAGACCCATCAGCAGGCTTTGTTGGTGTTCAACATCAACCAATGGAAGAATGTGATCCTCAAATCTTAGTCTCTTAGTGTTTCTTAGGCAGCAAGGAAATTGCTGGAAAGTGTTAACGAGCATGCTGAATTTAGCATGTGCAGCTCAACTAAAAATGATTATAAACTCAAAACATTTAGCACTCAACTCCCAGCCTTTAAAATGCAACCTCAGGGCCTCCCTGGTGGCACAAGGGGTTGAGACACAACCTATGAAGCTATCTGCAGCCACTGCAACACGAGTTAGATCCCCGGCCAGGGAGCTTCACACATGGTGCAGCAGACCTCTCCTGGATTGCCCACTGCTCTCCTCAGCAGTGTATTTCAGTCAGTCTGCCTGTTCTGTTCCCCACTCTGTCTCTGGTGAATCCTCTCACCCCCCCCCCACAACTCTGGCCTGTACCCCAGTTCTTGTATGCACAAATACATAAATCTTTAAAAAAAATGCAACCTCATTGTGGTTGTGGTGAGGTAACATAGAACATACAACATATATAGTGTTGTAAACCAATGTTAACTCAAAAAAATTGCATATAACCGTTTAGGCCTTTTATTAAAAAAATTGTCTATTTGTCAAACACATGGGTATTAAAAAAATGCAACCTCACACTTCAGTGTCATTATAAATCACACAAATGCTTTGAGTCAGAGGGCTTCAGCAAGACTACCAAAAATAAGTACAAGAACACAAAAGGGAAATTATAAGTAGTAATTGTCTGGCACCCAGTAGAAATGTTCAAATATGTTTTCTTAAAGAACAAATTTTTAAAAGTCCATGAATAATGAATGAAACATTACAGCTAATAGAGTTTAGTCTTATTATTCATGATAGTCATATTTTACATTCACCTTGAACACTGAATTAGTGAACACTGAAGCACCACTCCTAGGGGAAACACAAGGTTAGGTTCCTGCATGCTGCATGCCTCTGTTCACAGCAGTTCATCAGTTAATACATTCCACTGTTTTATGTATGATTTTGCTTAAAAACACCTTATTTCGTATATATTGTTGACTCATGAAATTTAACTCACAGCATTATAACTCAATGAAGTTTATCTAATATGTATTTTCTCCATAGCACATATCACAGCCGTCTTGTGGCTAAGAACACTAGATAGCATTTCAGCACTATGCTTGGGACCCATTTTAAATAGCAAAATTACCAAAAAAAATTAAAAATTTAAAAAATGGCACTAAACAGACTTCTATGAGAGGTGAGCAGAGAAGAGAGAGTGTTGCTCATTCTACCTTCGCTAGGATTATGCAAATCATAAAATCCAAATTTTACGCTGTTCTCCAAATGTTGGCAAATGACTATCAAAGCATCAGAGGTATTAATTTTAGGATTACAAATTAATGATAGCATGTGAGAAAATTACCAAATATAGAATCATGAATAACGAGGATTGACTGTATATAAATGAGCAATTATTTAGGAAAATTGCCAATTCAAGTGATTCCCCTCATAACAACGTTAGGATGAGATATGATTTTATCATAGTGCTATATAGATGTATACATGACATATATTTTGCTAGTGTGTGAAGTGGGTAATTATAATTTACTTATTAAAGCAGACCTCCATATAATTAATTCAATGATACATGTTTTCAGTTGCATATTTTTAATACTAGGAAAATTTTGTCTACAAGCATGTAAGTCATTTTTTATTTTGTTGATATATAAATGCTATTATATTGTCATCCAATCTACACTGGTTCAAGGTTTAACAGTAGAGCACACAAGTACTCTCTCAGTGCTTGCCCACATTCCATGTATGTCTCAGCCTCCTTGCCAGGGTCCAAAGAGTAAAAGCTTCAGTAATCAGGACATCCTGATCCACCATGTGGAAGACAACTTGTGTGCCCAGGAGGGAGGAGGGGGCTCAACCAGGCTGGGACCTGGTGTAAAAATTTAATGTCACAAGAGATCTACCTATTATCGTCAGCTCCCAGGAGGTAATTTTACTTGCCTGGGGGCCACAGAGTAGCCAAAGTTCATGGAGCCTGAGTTCATGGAGATAAGACAGTGGAAGCTCTCTCCATTTTGTATTTATCCCGGCCCCTTCCTTATATATGTCTTCCCTTGGCTAATTTTATTCTGTAACCCTTCCTGGGAGTACAGTAGTGTTTAGTGAGTTCTGGGAATTCTAGCAAATTCAGAAATCTGGGGGGTGGAATAGGGATATCCCCCTCTAACTTGCAGTTGTTTTCAGAAATGTGAGAAGTAATTGATACTGTGTCCTCTAACTTTATAGTTGACCTTAACTCCTCACAAATCCTGTGCAAAGTCTGTACCTGTGCAAAGCAGTAAGAATCTCTGGAGAATATGTGACTTTGGAGAAGGTAAGAAAGACACTAATTCTCTAAATTTTACTCCTGAGGACTCATGAATCTAGTTCCAGAATCTAGTTCCAGAACCTAGTTCCAGACAGGGCTTTCTCAGGAGAACATGAACCTCAAATTGTTGCGTGACTTCCGGAAATGTACTGCCAAACTGAATAATAAATCTTTATCTATAAAACGGAATAACAATATCATCTAAGTAGGAATAGTAACACCACACATTTGTTGCGTGGGTTAAATGAGGCATCATTATAAAGCACCTTGCACGATGGAGATATTTAGTAAATGTATACCCTCTGTTCCCATCACCAAAAGAAAATTTAAAAATGTATTGATATTACCTTATCCATGAACTATTCTGAAGTGTCTTTTCCTTAATTTATAAACAAAGGTGATTTCTTAATTTTTACTGATTTTTAACCTAGTTCATTGTAATTACAGAAATATTTCAATTAGTTTATTCTTTTGATTTTTTTTTGAGATTTACTTTATGACCCAACATATGATCAGTTTGTTTAAATGATGTGTGACTGAAAATAATATATATATATCCTACAGTTGTTGGTACACATCAAAATTTATACTATATATACATATAGTACATTATATATACTATATTACTATATGTATATTTCATATACATACAGTATATAAAATACAGGTCATTAGGGTCTCCCCGATGGCGCAGCGGGTTGAGCACAGCACTGTGAAGCTGTCCACAGCCTCTGCTGGGCCAGTTCAATTCCTGGCCAGCCAGGGAAAATCCCACATGGCAAGGCAGACCTCTCTTGTCTTGCCTGTTGCTCTCCTCAGCAGTGTATTTCAGTCCGTCTGCCTGTTCTGCTCCCTGCTCTGTCTCTGGTGAATCCTCTCACCCTCCCATGACTCTAGCCTGTACCCCAGCTCTTGTATAAATAAAATAAATCTTTAAAAAAAAAATACAGGTCATTGACAGACATGCATTTTTATGACTTATTTTGTTCTTCTCTATACACCTACTTTTCTATAGAAGACATTATTCAAGATACTATAAATTATTATGTAATCAAATGAAATTAGTATTCAGCAAATATCCAAGAAATATTGGGAGAAAGTTTGCATTTCCTTTAACATTACAACAATTGTACTTGTTAGTGCCATCTAGGAGTATAGTTTGGGTTTTGAAAGTCTTTTCCTAGCAATCTTTGTTGCGTAACTCTCACTACTCTCTGGAGAGCAACTGGTGATACACAGCATATGACTTTAAAAGTCTGTGACAGGCATCTCTTTACGCAGAGCTTAAATGAGGTGCTCTCTGTAGGGGAACAATTAAAAATTATGACAGTTCTCATGTTTAAGAGAGCGCTCTTGGGGTCCCTTGGCATGGATCTTTTTTGTTGAGAGCAGGGCTACTTGATTGTTCCCTTAGTCAGGCCAGGGTAGACGCCACTATCCTTAGTACTCAGGAGGGTGGCCCACTGGGAAGGGAAATGGGTGGCTTAGAAAAACATGCCCACCAACTTGATATACAGAATTAGTCGCTAGAGTCAGAAAGACCACTTTTCCTGAACCTTGCATCCTTCTGGAGAGAAGAAACTCTATGCCAACCTAATATTCCTCATATTCCAAGTTAAGGAATTCTGTCATAGAAGAAATTCACAGCCAGTGCAAAGTTCCACTGATAAGAAAAGGTAGAGACACTCTTAAAATAAAATGACTTTGATGACAGATTTAATTAAAATAAGTTCTCTAGGGCCATTTAAAAGACTAATGGGGAGGCCTCCCTGGTGGTGCAAGGGGTTAAGACACAACCTATGAAGCTAGCCACAGCCGCTGCAGCATGAATTTGATCCCCGGTCAGGGAGAAACCTATATAGCGCAGCAGACCTCTCCTGACTCACCCGCTGCTCCCCTCAGCAGTGTATTTCAGTCAATCTGCCTGTTCTGTTTCCTACTCTGTCTCTGGTGAATCCTCTCACCCCCCACAACTCTGGTCTGTGCCTCAGTTCTTGTATGCATAAATAAATCTTTAAAAAAAAAAAAGACTAATGGGTTTATCAGGGAAGACAGACTCCAAGACAGCACAAGGCAGATGCTGGAACTGTCTCTGACCTCAGCTGCCCTGGCACACTGAACTCCCTGTGCATATCTAAAACACGGGTAATTGGAGTACTATCCATTTCATGTAATATAAGGAATCCAAGTTCACTAGGGAGAGAAGCGAGAGGAAATCATGTTTTCTTTTAGCAGCTCAAAGTCATTTCAGCTTGTTCAAAGGAAGTTATCAAGGGCCAATTAGCAGCGAATATCTGTGATCTGCCTCTAGCTAGAGTTCTCATGGGCTCTCAGCACCATCTTTTTGATTATAAGAAAATTTACTCTGAACTCAGTATAAAAAATGTGCAGTCTTCCGTTACTAGAGCATGATGGAAAATGACAGCCAGATACCCATGTCTCAGGGACAGTTCATCTTAAAAACTATCTTCTTAAAAATACCTTCTATAGGTTACAGCATCAATTACAAGGTGGGTCCAGAATATTTTATGCCTTCAAGGGCAAATATGGAAAATAAAATGGACATCATGGTTTACAGACAAGGTAATATGATAAGCATAATATAAGAGCATATGAAGGGCCTCCCTGCTGACGCAAGGGGTTAAGATGCAGCCTGTGAAGCTGTTCCCAGCCTCTGCATCATGAGTTCGATCCCCAGCCAGCCAGGGAACAGCCCACATGACACAGCAGACCTCTCCTGCCTCGCCCACTGCTCCCCTCAGCAGTTTATTTCAGTCAGTCTGCCTGTTCTGTTCCCCACTCTGTCTCTGGTGAATCCTCTCACCCCCTCACCTCTGGCCTGTACCCCTGCTCTTGTATGCAAAAATAAATAAATCTTTAAAAAAAAAATAAAAAAGAAAGAATATGACTAATACATAACAGTGTCATACATAATAAGTTTTACAAACTATCATCTTGTCAAAATGCCTGGCAAGAATAGGTCCCCAATATATATTTGCATAAATAAGAATGGTATGAAGGAAGGAATCTCTTTTGGCTGGAGTAGCAAGAAAGACAAACCAGAAATCATCTGACAGGGCTCTGAAGGATGGATGATTTTTAAAGTAAAGGAGCTAAGAGAAGGAGACTGGAAATAAGAGGGAGAACAGCATTCTAGACAGAGGGAAGACCCTGAACCAGGGCGCATTAACAAGAAAGTTCAGGAAGTAGTTGAGCAAATGCAAATAATGCAGAGTGGTTGAGGGGAAAAAAAAAAAGACTAAGAAAAGACTGAGACGCAGGCACTGGAGGAAACCTGGAAGGAGCTGTCCTGGGAGGGTCCACAAGTAATGAGCCATGTGCTCATCTCTGCGTCTCTGCTTTGCACATACCTTCCACGAAGTACTCAGATATCTGAAGAGAGAGGAATACTGTTGTCAGGCCCAGGTCAATTCTCAAGAGTCAGAGAAAACAAGTCAGGCAGCAGGAAGGCCAAAAATAGAAGAAATGGCAAGTAAAACTGACTCAGAACAGACAGAAAGTAAAGGGTTTCAAAAATCACAGGAGGTGGACAAGGCCTAGCAAGGTGGAAGGATAGTTCTAAGCAAGTAAAAAAGAAAGGCTCTGCTTGCACCATTTTCCTCTGTGATTCTAAGCAAAAATCTAAACAATTCAAGGAAATGATAGAAATGAGATCAGTAAAGTATATGAAAAATAAAGACCAAATTGATTAGTATGTACAGCCTGGTTGCTTTTTTTTAATAAGTGAAAGACTAGATATGAGCATCTGTGAATGTGTATGAGTACACACGGGGGCTTAAGGACAGGAGAGAGAACATGAAAGATGTAGAATGACATACACTCATTTAAACAGCAGTAGCAATCTCTAGATCAGCCTTTCTCATCCAGGTTCCTCATCCCATCATACGACACAGAAAATGTTTTCAGTGATATAGTCTCAGCTCTCCCATGTACGGTAGAAACCAGTGACTTTCCATAAACAAAGGAGAGAAGTTAAATTATTATATAAAATGGATGCCGGATGCCCTAGGCACAATTGCATCCCAGAAGTAGGAGGAGAAAGGCTTCTATTGATAATGTTTATTACTTTTTCTTACATATCCATGTATTATTAATTATATAATTAATACATTACATTTGTGCTAAAGAAGAAAAAATTATTAAGCAAAAACCGTAAGTTAACTGTATCTATGGAGAAAAAATGGGAACTGATACATATAGAAAAAAGTTCCATTTAACGAAGTCCACAGGAAATTCTAATAGTTTGAAGTGGGCTCTTAAAATGGAGAAACTACCAGAGAAATCATATTCCAGGTCTGAGAAGCTTAGAAATCAATGACGAGCTTTGCAGCAAAATTATACATACTAAAGCACCATATTCGTCTAAGTCTGAATTCTCCCTCAGAATCTCTGGAGGTCTTCATTTACCGCTCCCTGTTCTAAATGAATCCATTGAAAGGCAAGTCTTCCTTATGGAAAAGAGAACAGTTTCTTAATTAAATTTTCTTTCACTTTAATTGCTAGAATTATGAGTCAGGGAAATCGTACTTTTATATATTTTATGTGTATGAAAAATTAATTTTTTCCTTGCTTTAAGCTCAGATATATCTTTTTTTTTTTTTTTAAGATTTATTTATTTATTTATGCAAGCACTGGGTATAGTCAGAAGCACGGGAGGGTGAGAGAATTCACCAGAGCCAGAGCGGGGAGCAGAGCAGGTAGAAGGACCGAAGTACACTGCTGAGGGGAGCAGCGGGCGGCAGGAGAGGTCTGCGCGCCATGTGGGACCCTCCTCTGGTGGCAGGGGAGCAGCCGGGGATCGAACCAGCACTGCAGAGACTGTGGGCAGCTTCGCAGCCCAGCGCTCAACCACTGTGCCACAGGGAAGGCCCAGATATATATATTTTTAACACAAGTTAATGTTAAACTTGTTTTTGCTTAAAATTTTACTTCGCTTCTTTATCTAAATAGTATTTAAGATGTTCATTTTTCCCTTAAATATTAAAAATTTCACTATATGTATCTGTTCTTTTTGAAAGACCTAGCAAAATATATCTAAGATAACATCTTTGATTTAGATGATATAATTTCCAGTCATATCGCTACAAGTATTCATTTGTTGACAAAATAAAATCTTCTTATAAACCCGTAATGTTCTGAATGTTTAGACTAACTTAAAACATTGTATGAGTGAATAAATCCTTATGCTCTCTCCAATTAGATCTATTTACATCTAGCATACCTATGGATGCCATCAAAAAAGGATGGCTTTCTAAAAGCAAAAAGAAAAATTTCTTTTCATTCTTTTTATTGTACAATTTTGTGCCTCATTATGTGATGTGGTTATATCTTAGGTCTCTGATTAGAACAACATTCCTCTAGTGAAATTTAAACCTTTTTCACTTTTTTTTTTTTAAAATAATAAATTTTATTTTTATATTCCCCCATACAATTGCAAACGCCCCATTCTGACCCCAATCCTTCCCCTCCCGCCCCCCACCCCCCAAAAAGTGTCTCTGGTTCATAGTTTTTTGTTGATTTTGATTTTCACTTTCTTATATTCATTTTCCTGGTCCCTTATTTAAGTTTTCTAGATTCCTGCTATGAGTGAGACCATCCGGTATTTTTCTTTTTCTTTTTGGCTTATTTCGCTGAGCATGATCCCTTCCAGCGCCATCCATGTTGCTGCAAATTGCATGTGTTTATCTTTTTTGAATGCTGAGTAGTATTCCATGGTATATATGTACCACATCTTCTTGATCCAGTCATCTATTTTTGGGCATTTGGGTTGTTTCCAAAGCTTAGCTATTGTAAACAGTGCTGCTATAAACATAGGGGTGCAGGTGCTCTTTGGAATTGATGTTTCTGTGTCCTTTGGGTAAATACCTAGGAGTGGAATTGCTGGATCATATGGAAGCTCTATGTTTAGTAGGTCCAGAAATCTCCACACAGCTCTCCATAGTGGTTGGACCAGTTTGCACTCCCACCAACAGTGCAGAAGAGTTCCTTTTTCTCCACATCCTCGCCCACCTTTTTCACTTTTTATTTACAATATACAGTTGATTCTAAAACATACTAGATTTTTAGGCTCAAAACAAAAGGGCTTTTAAGATTTTTCTAACTGGATTTTCTCAAAAAGGATTAGATAACATTTTGTATGAATGAAGTTAGACATACTACATGAACACACATAAACTATGTGGTTAATGTTTGAAGGTACAATTGTTTCAAATTGCGTTTTGTTTGAAAATTAATAACTTTGATTTCTATAAGAGGAATAATATATTCTTATTGATTGATAAGAAAAAGAGCATTTCTTCTCTTCAAATGAAAATTCACCTTTCAACCAACTGGCAAGAAATTCCATTTTGCTTTAAACAGCAAATGCAAAGTGCAATGATTAATCCCCCACCTGTTGCTGTTCCTGTACCAATTTTTCGCATACCAAAACAATGAGATCCTCCAGATCACAAAATTCTGTTTTACAATGAAGTGATCTCTTAGGAGAACAATGGCATAAAATTTTCAATAAATATCAACCACTACTGTTAGTAATGGGAAAAGTCAAAAAGAAAATAAACTTCAAACTCTAAAAGAAGTTTATTTCTTGGAAAACAAAAATTCACAATAAAAATAAAAGGTTCATAATAAAATACTCAATTCTAAACTAATGCGAAAAGAAGCGTTTTGTTAACTTTCTAGATACCTCTCACATCCTCACTAAACATGTAAAGTAAGCATTACAACTAAGATAATTAAAATTCAGCCTGCAAAGTCACTGACAAATCAGGTCAGTTAAATTCACCCATAGAAAAAACAAAGTCATTTAAAACTATTCCAAGTTGAAAACTGATGTGTCATGATTCAATTCTGACAGAAATATACCATTTTTAAAACCAAAGATAATTGTTTTTAATTCTTCAGAGAATAATGACCCAGAATTGTTAATATATGGAAAAAACCCTCTGAGACCATACAACTGCAGTGTTCACATCAAAGGTCTCCAAAAACAAATACTGAGCAAATGCAGCACTCAACTTTTCACCATGGACCCACAGCTTGGACCCACAAAGCCACTGAAAGGAAATTTGAACCAAACTTGGAAACCCTTTTAAAACTCAAACTTGGTCTTTTATTAAAGACCTAGCCAGTGTTTCCTCTAACCAACTTGGCAGATCTACCAAACACACTAGACAAACAAAGTCCTGCTTACTCAAGTCTTTTCACGCTATACACTTGGAAACAAAAAGCTATGCAAGGAATTACATGGACAGATTCAAATCAAAGGTAAGGCTGTCGTTTTCCAATCTAAAAGGATCTGATAATTCCTGATAGTATTTATCCTGTCATGTTGGCATATTAACAGAAAGTCCTCAAATAGGCCCACTGAAACCAAAGTTTCTAACAGAATTTCAAGTATAGACTGAGCTCCTGCCAAGTCTCTCAACATCTCAACACTCCCAAATGACCCCCATTTGGACTTGGCTAGCTTAGTTAAAAAACAAAAAAACAAAACAATACTTTTGATAACACTTCCTAAACCCCTCTATTACAAAACCCAACAATGGCAATAATGAATAGGCTTGTCTGAATCTCATATCTCTAATATTAAAATGCAACAAATTTTTTATGAAGTGCTTGTAATTTGCTGGTAAAATAATATACCACATGGTACATATATTTCACTACATACACAAAATGAATACACCTGATGATCACATTTTCCAAATTCAGCAACTTAGATCTTTAACCATTCAAAGCACTTAAAGTTACAGACATTAAAAATGTAACCACATGAAAACTCTTTGCAGAATTTCAACATTTTATAAATACAGTATGGTATGAGGGGAAACAGTAACACTACTTTTAGGGGGACTACATCTTCCTAGTCAGTTATCAAAGAACTATCTATAAGTGTTGTCTCAAACACTGTAGTTGTCTCATCTCTTTCAGTAGACACACACACACACTATATAGATATACATATATATATACCCTTGTTCTCTTCTTAAAGGAAAAGTTGCAAACAATATTTTCTCCACGTTGTTATTAACCCTTGGGACAAATTACTCCTAACCCATCTATTTTCCATACACCAACACAGTTTTATATCAGTTACTCATTTGTATCCTTTGCTCTTGGAAAAGAAATCTACCAGCACATTCTCAGTCTTTGGAGTATGCAGTAGAATGTGTTCTAGAATGTGCATTATTTTTTGACACAGATTCATAGAATAGTTAGGATTCCCTAACTATATGCAATTTGCCAGTATGCATTAAACAGCAACTTTTCAGTCTTTCCTTACATCAGCGTTTTTCAAGCTTTATTAAGAGAACTGACATCCAGAAAATAGAATATATTTACCTTGCAATAAAACTTTGGGGGGAAAAAGATAATGCTTCTGTTCCTTACCCTTCAGCATCTAAGATAATTGCAATGGGAAAAGATCTTAACATTCTTCATTTTATGATAATATCCTAATGCACATCTTTCAAACTGGACTTCGCTGGGAAAACCAGTCGCTTAAAAAAAGAAAAGTAGTGAATTATGAAAAACAGAGAAATCTGCTTTAGATGACAAGATGTGGATCCAAATGTGGAATAAGGCAACTCATAGCTGTAGGAAAGAAAATAAAGACAGATGTGGAAGCAATACTGAGTCAACCACAAGTGAGCAAAGTTGGACAATCCTAAGCACATGGTAACTGTTCCAGGGTATAATAAAATGCTCAGCATGTTTTAATTAACTGTGTTTTGACTGCACACATGACAGAACAGGCAGCCAAGATACAAAAACTCTTTGGAAATGAGAGCTTTTGTTCCAAATTGATAGGTACCTATTTTTTTCTTCAAGAGCAGAACTCAGGGTATGAAAGATTTGGGGTTGTGGTCTTGGTTGTTGTCAGCTGTATCCAATAAGGCCTAAAATGAACATGTAATGGACTTATTTGTCTTAAAGAAGTTCCTGCAGTGTGGGAACATGAGGAGCAACTAACCAAGTATAATCACAACAAAGGCTCAATTCTAAAATCCAAATGCCCTGAAAAGTAAAAGTATTTTTATAACTCATTTGGCAGCAAACCCTGGTCTGACCTAAACCTGAAAATATTTTTATAAATTCTTTATAACTCATTTGATGGAAAAAAACCTTACCTGAATGGATCTGAGAATATTTACAAACAATCTTTATTTACTCCACTGAGTGTGACCATTCATTTCACTGCACAAATATTAACATGGAATTAGAGTGATGTCTTAGACACTGCTGGGGTGTCATAAAATAGACTATACATTTATGAAATATACTGCCTTTCTAAAGTCAGAAAAATTTTTAATTCTAATACATATATTTTTTAAAAAGATTTATTTATTCATACATACAAGAACTGGGGTACAGGCCAGAGTTGTGGGTGGTGAGAGGATTTACCAGAGACAGAGTGGGGAACAGAACAGGCGTATCAACTGAAATACACTGCTGAGGGGAGCAGCAGGCGAGTCAGGAGAGGTCTGCTGCGCCATGTGGGTTGCTCCCTGGCCGGGGATTGAACTCGTGCTGCAGTGGCTGTGGTGCGCTTCACAGGTTACGTCTTAACCCCTTGCACCACCAGGGAGGCCCCTAACACACACATTAACAGCAGTTTTGGATAAGGAATTACAGACCTGCTACTGTTATTAATATTTACAGTTGATGTTAAAACATAAGTCAGACTGTAATACCCTTCTGTAAGATTCTCTCCAATGGCTTCCTGTGTAACTCAAGTCACTCAGAATAAAAGTCAAAAACTTACAACTACCTACAGGATTGTTATTCTAAAAGGGCCCGTTGGTGTCACTTGGTGACTTGTTAGAAATGCAGAATGCACCCCTATGTTTATAGCAGCACTGTTTACAATAGCTAAGCTTTGAAACAACCCAATTGCCCAAAAATAGATGACTGGATCAAGAAGATGTGGTACATATACACCATGGAATATTACTCAGCATTCAAAAAAGATAAACACATGCAATTTGCAGCAACATGGATGGCGCTGGAAGGGATCATGCTCAGCGAAATAAGCCAGAAAGAAAAAGAAAAATACCTGATGGTCTCACTTATAGCAGGAATCTAGAAAACCTAAATAAGGGACCAGGAAAATGAGTAACTATAAGAAAGAAAAAATCAAAATCAACAAACAACTATGAACCAGAGACACACTATGGGCGGGGGGGGGGGGGTGAAAGGAGGGATTGGGGTCAAAATAAGGGCATTGCAATTGTATGGGGAATATAAAAATTAAAAAAAAAAGAAAGAAAGAAATGCAGAATGGCACAGCCCAACTCCAATCTATGAATCAGAATCACAAGATTCCCAGGTGATGTGTGGGGCTCTTTTCCAGAAGCACTGACTCTCAAGACCTTCACTGATCTGTCCTTGCTACTTTGTTGAGTTCATCTGCTACTTCTCTCCCCTCACTCTTCTCCCATCTCCTTAGTTACCTTGTCATTCATCAAACATAGGAGACACACTTAAACCTAGCTGTTCCCTGGGACTGGTATGCCTTGCTCCCTCCTGTGATGTACGCAGTTTTTTGCTCAGAAATCACCTTCTCAGTGAGGTCTTTCCTGTCAACCTCCTGACAATTCACATTCTCCTCTATTTTAGAGCTACTTTTCTTTTTGGCATTTATCACTGCCTTAAATACTAATATTTTACCAAAGTGTCTCTTCATAAGGGTAGGAATCCTTATGTCTGCTTTTCACATTGCTTTATCCATAATGCCTAGAACAATAATCCTTAGTGTGGTCTGAGAGTCTCAGTGAATCACTGAGACTCTTTCAGGGGGGTGCCCAATTTCAAAACTATTTTCAGAATTATACTAAGAAGTTATTTGTCTTTTTCACTGGGGCTGCTACTAACATTTGTACTTGTAATGCAAAAGCTATGGTAAGTAAAGCTGTTAGTATCTCAGCCCAAAACACTGCAGTGGCACTTAGGGATGGCCTTGATGAAGGCGTCTATCTAATATTGTGACAAAATGGGGAGTGAGCATAGAGCACGCCTGCTGTATGATGACTGTCCTGAGGAAAGGCCCATGGGAGGTATTTGAGCTGTTAACTAGCTGCCCACAAACACCACTGCACCAGAAAGAATGGATTGACAAAATATGTAATTGTTCAGACCTGGGACTCTGTTAGATTATTTTCTTAAAAAAGAATGATGTAAGTTTGTTACCAAAAGGATAATAACTGATAGTATTTATTATCAGACATAAAATCCAAGCTTTCAAGTGTAAATTAGAATTTGGGGAAACGTATCTATCATCACAAGCTTGGCAGTTTGTTAATATTTAAAAAGATTAATAATGATATTCTTGATATTCTTGAATATCATTATTAAAGTGTGGTTTGTTGATATGTAATGAAATGTTGATATATAATGTAACCAAATACAAAGTACTCATTGATAAGGTTTAGAGTCTACCTTGTAACTGAACTTCAAATTAATATTGGCTGCTATTATCATTACCAGCAAAAATGTTTTGATTATTGAGGTATCTGACATTAAGGAAATTTCTAAGCAAAAAAATTTAGATATCACAGATTTTCACAGATAGTCTTCAGAACATGTAAGATGCCATAACCAAAGCCATTTACATAGGAATATTTTTGCCATTTTGCATTGAGTATTTCCTAAGCTACTTAGCATTTTCTGTAGGAAAAATGGTAAAAAAATTTTAATAAAAAGTACTTATCTGATGTGGAACCAAAGTTGATGTTAAATTTGATTCCATGGAGCATTTATCCAAAATGACCTTAATCTCCATGCACACATCAGTTAAATGCACACATATGCCAATATGTGACATATACAGACAATATATTTACACATTGATATATGGGACTATTTTTGATACAGACACAAAGCAAACATGGGCACAGTGGGAAAACAAGTACTGGTTAAATGCATATGAAGATACCTATGAGTTAAAGCAGTACAAGGGATCTCTTACCTGAACATAGCTAGAACTCAGTGAACTTCTAATGGGAAGTGGGGAGTATCATGCAAACAGAATACCTACAAGTCTCTCATGATATCATACTTAAAAGACATTTTACAAAGAGGCCACCCTGGTGGTGCAAATGTTTAAGCGTCAGCACTATGAAGCAATCCGCAGCCTCTGCAGCACGAGTTCGATCCCCAGCCAGGGAGGTGACTGACATGGGGCAGCAGACCTCTCCTGTCTCACCCACTGCTCCCCTCAGCAGTGCAGTTCAGTATATCCACCTGTTCTGCTCCCCACTCTATCTTTAGTGAATCCTCTCACCCCCACACCTCTGTACCCCAGTTCTTGTATGCAAAGTAAACAAATCTTAAAAAAAAAAAAAAAGACATCCTACATGCCCTTTTTAAAAAAAAATAATTTCCCATCCTACTTCCATCCCCAATTCTCTATCAGGTCTGGGAGAAAATATTCTGCCAATGCACAACATACTTCACACATGAAATGTTAAAATCCAAGGGGGAGGCCAAAATGAAAAGGTAGAAATCTGTTTATTTTTAAATACCTAAATAGTCTTCTTTTGCTTAACTACAGACATGATGCAGCTTTCGATGAGCAATACTGTTATTCAAAAAGCATACTGATTTATGTCATGCAGCTGTGAACAAGCATTTTGTTTAAAATACTGCCTATATGTCTTACTGCACTAACATTGTTAGTATGCCCTCAAGGATGCTGCCTACTATGGACTGGGAAACAAAGGTCATTGTCACTGGAAAATGAAAAATGAGTTATCTGATTCAAACTAACATCAAGCACAGAGAAATGACAGCGATGGAAAATCATTTTCATGTGCCTTTACCAATAAGAATTATTTATCCCTAGTAAGATCGTCTTTATCACAAAAATTAATAATTTTTTACAATTTACAAGTGGCAATTAGGTCAAAGTCTGTTTTTTCAGAATTTTTAAATTATTTGGTATACTCCTTTTTTTTTTTAAAGATTTATTTATTTATTTATGCAAGCACTGGGTACAGTCAGAAGCATGGGAGGGTGAGAGAATTCACCAGAGCCAGATCAGGGAGCAGAACAGGCAGACCGAGGAAGTACACTGCTGAGTGGAGCAGCGGGTGGCAGCAGAGGTCTGCACGCCATGTGGGACCCTCGCTGGTGGCAGGGGATAGAACTGGCGCTGCAGAGGCTGCGTGCAGTTTCGCAGCCCAGCGCTCAACCGCTGTGCCACCAGGGGAGGCCCTATTTGGTATAGTCTTGAAAGTCAATGCAAATATGCTGGCAGTAATTGTTTTCCTAGCAACAACGAAGTGCTCAAAAATAAAGCTAAAGTAATATTTTATTCATATCATTAATACATACACATATATGAAACTAGTTTCTTCATGTATATAAAATGAATATGAAATTAACAATCTGAGAAAACTTATACACACACCCCTTTAAATTTAAAGAAGATATGCTTGACTTTCTATGTGAACAGGCCATAAGAAAGGATAAAATGACAAGGAGCATATTGACACAGGCTGGTGATCATTCAGTGGCATTAACTATTGTAACAAATTTGCCTGATAGATAAGGAAAATAATTCCTGCATTTTATCAGTAAATGTACCATTTTCTGAAAGCACAAGAAGTACTAAGGGAATTCCTGTCAATAAACAAATGCATGTTATTAACTTCACCATTTAATTCCTCTACTGCTCAGCAGTGTAACGTTGGTACAAACAGAAGCAAGCTAAACTAATAATTTAAAAATATATATTTATAGTATAAATGCAAGTGTTCCCTCTAAAATGAAAGTGTACTGGAGGGGTTCTTTTCTCATCTATTTGAAAGTCAAATTGTCATTTCTGTGATTTTTTTTCCTCCAACTGTTATCATAAAAAATATCTAAACCTATAAAAAAAAAAGGGAAAGAATAGTTATTTAAACATCAGCATATCTTTCACCTAAAGTCACTCATTGTTAATATGTCGTACCATTTATCACCTCCTCCTTCTAGCCTCAGTATACCTCCCCAGCCAATGTCAGAGTAAGATGCAGGCATCACAAAACTCTACTCATACAGTTTAGTATGTATCTCCTAAAATAAAATCATTCTCGTAACACAACCACAAAGCCATTATCACATCCAAAAAATTAATCTTCTGTGAGTCAGGAAATACAGTCATCACCATTTACTATCCAAGTGCATGAAACATATATTTAGGTCATTTTATGAATAAGTTACTGATATAATAAAAGGAAGGTGAAAAACAACTTATTAGAAATTTAATAAAATTTTTAACATGCAAGTCCAAGTTTCATGCCATATATTTCTTTTGAAGCAATATGCCCAAAGTAGACAGTTACTTGCCCAAAGTAGACAGTTGCTTACCAACTGTCGTTTTTGAACCTGTAACATAACCACTTTGTAAATATTGATTACAGGTTCCAAATACATCTCAAATAAAGTCCAATTATCAATGCTCTGGTTCTTGCATTATCAACATGTAACAAACATTTCATATTTCTAAAACACCTTTTAAACATTATAGCTATCATTATTCCGTTCCCTCTTGCACTTGCAACTTCAAAACAAAACATTTTTGAAAATGCCAAATGGCTCAAAATTTTGTCAGAGGAGTCATCTTTGCTCCATAATTGCAAAATACTTACATTTTTAGATTTATAAAAAATAATTAAAATTCCCAATGCAATAAATGTGTCCGTTGCTACACCATCTATTTCCTTCCCCTGGTTATTGTGTAAACATACTTGTCTTAGGCATTTGTCAACTTAAGAAGCACATCAAGTATATTCTGGTGCACAAATATCATGAAAGGTGAAAAAAAGAGTCAACTGTCATATTAGTAAAACAGGATGGTTCAGATTTTTGCTGCAAAATGTGATGGAATGAAATCCTTCCTGTTGAATGACTAACTGGATTTGAATACATTATCTCCATAGACACATAGTTAGTCATGAGCTCTTAAGTTTGAGAAAAGTCACCGAAGACACTGGTTTTTATAGAAATGTAAAAAAGCAAATTTTTTCTATAAAAGGTCAGATAATGTTTTAGACTTTGCATATCAAACCACCCCTGTCTCAACTGTTCAACTCTGCCTTTGTAGTGGGAAAGTAGCCATAGACAATATGTAGGTGACTGGGCATGGCTTTTCCCAATAAAACCTTACTTATAAAGTGGGCAGCAAGCTGACCTGATGAACATGCACCTTAGATATCATCATCTAATGATTTATAATCTGAGACAATCTTTATATAATAAATTTAATCATCATTAAATTTTACTGTGCTGTTAACTGCTCAACTGTTCATTTATCTATTAGTTTTTTAATTTTTTTTCTGTCAAAATGAAAATATTTTTTAAAGTTTTTACCATTGCGGGCTGAAAACAAAAAAAAAATCTGCATTTTCAATTATGTTCAATGAATTGTGTTCAATGAAATTTTAACAAAACACAACTACCAAAATATGTGTCTCCAAACTTCTTTCATACCTTCTTGAAAGATGATGCAATACTCTGGGTAATACAATAAGAAATGTGATGACTAACAAAACAGTGATCATGTGAGGTGTGAAATTACTCCCCTAAATCATATACAGTGCTGCAAACCAATGTTACCCAATTAAAGAAAAAGTTACAGAAAAGAAAAAATAATGATCATGTATTTCACAACTACAGCATTCTTCCGTTTTCTTATTATTTTAGTCTTTCTTCTCTTAGGGAATAACCGACAAGTAATGATGAAGTAATTTCTAGGATGATGAAACAGCAAAATGTTTCAAGATACAGGAAAAAGAAAACAAACATGATTTCAAAATTCCTTTAAAGGGCCTTTAAAGCATTAGTTCTCAATGCTTTCACTGCTATAGCCTGAGTTCCATACCTGGCCAAGGAGTTAATCCACATATGGCACAGCAGACCACTCCTGTATCACCTGCTGCTGCTCCCCTCAGCAGTGTATTTCAGTAGATCCGCCTGTTCTGCTCCCCACCTCTGTCTCTGGTGAATCTTCTCACCCCTTACATCCCTGGCCTACCTCCCCCCAGTTCTTCTATGCAAAAAAAGTCCTTTAGGGCCTCCCAGGTGGCGCAGCGGTTGAGCGCTGGGTTGCGAAGCTGCCTGCGGCCTCTGCGGTGCCGGTTCAATCCCCGGCTGCTTCCCGGCCACCGGAGGAGGGTCCCACATGGCGCGCAGACCTCTCCTGCCACCCGCTGCTCCCCTCAGCAGTGTACTTCGGTCCTTCTGCCTTCTCTGCTCCCCACTCTGGCTCTGGTGAATTCTCTCACCCTCCCGCGCTTCTGACTGTACCCAGTGCATGTATAAACAAAGAAACAAACAAATAAATAAATAAAACATGCCTCTATAAAAAAAAATTATTAAAAAAAAAAAGTCCTTTAAAGTATCTTAGATTTATAAACTTTAACATATTAAGTTTTCCTTTGTCATTAGAAGACACACTACTAACAAAACTCCTAAAAAAGAAATTAAAAAATTAATTTTGAGTAAAAATGATCTTGGTGTATGTATATCAAGGTTTAAACATATCATCAAATATCCACAAATATCCTCATTTTATTTTGTTTCTTGATACCGGATTCAATCAAGGTTCACACATAGCATTTGTCTGCCATCTCTTTTAGTATTCTTTATTCAAGAACATTTCCTGTTCCTCTATCTTTTAAAAACATCTTTCATTACAGTGCTTTTAAAATCTTGGGCCTCCCCTGGTGGCGCAGTGGTTGAGCGCTGGGCTGTGAAGCTGTCCGTCTGCAGCCTCTGCAATGCCGGTTGGATCCCTGGCTGCCAGCAAGGGTCCCGGATGGCGCGCAGACCTCTCCTGCTGTGCACACTCTTCCCCTCAGCAGTGTATTTCATCCATCTGCCTGTTCTGTTCCCGGCTCTGTCTCTGGTGAATTCTCTCACCCTGCCATGCTTCTGACTGTACCCAGCGCTTGTATAAATAAATCTTTAAAAATAAATAAATAAAATCTAGACCACTTGCTTTGTAGAATGTCTACATTCTGTATTTCTGTGGTTATTGATGATTCTGATCAGGACCTACTACATAATTTTTGAGCCAATGTTTAAAAAACTAAGAATTTCAATTCATATGGAACTACAAAATATCCCAAATAGCCAAAGCAAACCTGACCCAAAAAAGAGAGGAAGAATAATGGTATCTCACTGCCAGACATCAAACTACACTACACAGCTATAATATTCAAAACAGTATGGTACTGGAACAAAAACAGACACACTGATGGAATAGAATTGAGAGTCCAGAAATAAACCCACACTGATAAGCACAGTTAAACCATGACAAAGGAGCCAAGCATATACACTGGAGAAAGGAAAACGTTTTCAACAAATGGTGGTAGGAAAACTGGGAAGCCACAGACAAAAAAATGAAACTAGACCACTATCTCACACCATATACAAAAATTAACTCAAAGTGGATAAAAGACTTGAGTCTAAAATCTGAGATCACAAAATACATAGAAGAAAATATAGAGAAAATACTCCACGACATAGACTTCAGTATGTCTTTGTGATTCCTCTCCAACAGTCAGGAAAGCAACAGAGAATATAAACAATTGGGATGACATTAAACTAAAAAGATTCTGAACAGCAAAAGAAATAAAAAAAATACACTCTAATAAATGGGAGAAAATATGTGCACACTAAATATCCAACAAGAGGCTGATATCCAAGATCTAAAATACACCTCAAAAAAACAACCCTAACAAAAAAATGTGCAAACAAGCTAATAGGCAGTTTTCCAACGATATGCAGATGGCCAACAGGCACATGAAAACATGCTCATCATCACTTAGTGTCAGGGAAATGCAAATCAAAACCACAATGATATAACATCTCATACCTTGAGAATGGTCCATGAAAAAAAAAATGGTTCAGAAACAAGTGTCGGTGAGGATATGGAAAAAAAGGAAGCCTCTTATATTCTTGGTGGAAATGTAGATTGTTCCAGCCCCTATGGAGAGCAGCATGGAAGTATCTAGAGACATTAAAAATCGATCTACCATATGAAGCAGTAATTCCACTCTTCGGGTATCTACCCAAAGAATACAAAAACACTAATTAGAAGGGACATATGCAGCCAAACTTGTAACAAACCCTAGGAATGTGATGGTAGAACAGAGGCTTCCAGAGGAGAGGGAAAGAAGAGAGAACAGAGAGGGGCGAGGAGTGGAGGGAGCACAATATACAATGACGGTAGACGATGAGTGCTGGTAGACTTGGTGGTTGTGGTGTGTCAATAAGACACAAATTAAGGTCGGGAGCAGCGGCCGTCGGGACCGGAGGCCTGCACCGGGGCGCCCCTGTCGCCCCTCGGGTTCGCCTGTGCAGTGGTCCCCGGGGGCCTTCGTGTGGGCCCTGCGGGCATCGGGCCGTCAGGTCCAGTCCACACCCTGGAGGCCCCACCCGCCGTCCACGCGAGGCCGCCGGGGCGGGCGCCCAGATCTGGACAAGTCACGTCTCACACGTCGAGTGTCCCGTCCGAGAACACAGTGTCTGCCCGTCTGGCCCCTCTCGTCAGCAGGATGCCATGCGGCTAAGTGGACGCACAGACCAAACCAACCGAAAAATGTTTTTGGGAAAAAAAAAAAAGTATCACATTGCATCTTTAAATCGTGTGCGCGCTGGTCTCCAGGCCCTGCCACAGACGGACTGTGCGGGCGTTCCTGGCTGTGCACGCGAGTCGGCGCCCCCAGACGGGAGCCACGGTGCACATCAGCGCCTGCTGGCAGCGGCTACAGGCCACACTGCCTGTAAACTCGAGGCTCCCTTGAGTGCAGGCTCCCAATGAGCAGACACCAGGCCGCGTTGTTTACCCCTCACTGCCCTCTCAGGACATGGGCTACACCTGCGGATGCCGAGTATATGAGGCGTTTACATCACCTCACCATTGCCAAAGCAGACGCGCTCCCTCCAGAGTATGAGTAGCCTTCAAAGCCAGGTAGTGAGAAGGGCCTCCCCAGTGGCTCTGCGGGTTAAGGCTCAGTGCTACCACCACTGCTGCTACAGCCTGAGTTCGAGACCCGGCCCAGGGAGCCAACCCCACCTAAGGTGCAGTGGGCCTCTCCTCCTGCCCACTGCTCCCCTCAGTGGTGTAATTCAGTAATGTTCACCCTTCCTTAGTGTGCCTCTTCCCCCGCCCCCCCATGTGTGTCCCCTCGTCTGTCTCCCCCTGTGTGTATCCCCTTGTCTGTTTCCCCCCCCCAAAACAAGAATCCAACAGCATAAAATGAGACCAGGTCTAAGAAGTGCTGGTAACAAGTTAGTGAAAGAACTGAAAACAAGGGGAGCTCAATCTTGAGCCCATCTTATACATGGAAGCAAGAACTCAAGCTAAAGGTGGAGACAGAGCAAATAGTTTTCAGCTGATTAAAAATACACACAAACCCATGTTTACAATGCACTAGAATTCTTTAAATTTTTTTACTTCTTGATACACTTTATTCTCATTTAAGTGCCCTCTTTAGCCAGAATCTCATGTACTACCTTCATTTTTGTTCTAATATTTAATCCAGATATATTCCATATATTGGTGCTGATAAAATGGAATATAGCAGCTTCCATATATTGGTGCTGATAAAATGGAATATAGCAGCTTCCATATGGAGGGAACTAGCAAGGATGTTCCCTTCTTATCCTCTGTGCAGAGAATGGCACTAGACAGTTCTAGGCAGAACTTCGGAGCTAATCCCTGTTCTGTTTCCACCAGTGTGCAGTCTCTTTATCTGCCTGGCAGTGAGAGTTGAGCCCTCTTGAAAAGGGAAAAAAAGAAAAAAAAAAACCCCACCACTCTGAATTTCATATATTGCATTTCTGTACTTTTTGGCTCACATAATAAATGTTGGGATGTGTGTACACACCTAGTTTTAGGGGGAAAAAAAAGCAACAAATTAAGAATTTCAAGATGGTAATAGCAGAGCACTAAATCAAAAGCAAAGTTCTTCTAAATGTGGAGCCCTGAGAAAATGCACAGGTCATACATTTTTGAAATCAGCCTTGATCCATGTTAAACATTTCCACAAGCCCACCACACAGATGGGGATTCAGAATCCCCCTGCATCTCATGGGGAGACAAATCCATTTTGTAAATACTAATTCCAGGCTCAAAACATATCTCTATTAGTTCCAGTTTATCACTTTTGGTTCTTTTTGTACTTGCATTTGTCACAATGCAATAAAGATTCCAGATTTCAAATACATATTGAATAAATTCTAACTAGTATAAAATGTAGTTAATGATAAGCAATACTTTTAAACTGTTCTCAGCATATTATCTCTTACCTTTCTAGACTGACTACATAATGAAATGAGTTCAAAATACCCTGGAAATAAAAACGATAGTCAAATTTTTAGTGACTCAAGAAAAATGTCACCATTAATCAGACAAAATTTCACTCCTTTTTTCAGCTATGCATTAAAACAATATTAAGTGCCAACTATGGGTAAGAATAAGGGCTAAATTATATAGCAATAAATATGAACAAGACAGTACCTGTATTTGAGAATTCTGTAGTTTAGTGTTGAAGACATTAAATAATCACAATGCAGTATGAGAAATTCTAGAATAGAACTGCTAATTACAAATACCAGCAGAGTCAACTTTAAGCCAAGAGTTTGTCATTTACTAAATTTTATGAACACAGCATATTTTACATAGTATTTGATCAGGTTAAATTAAGTGAAAGCACTTTGGAAACAAAAGTATTAAGTTAGAAAGTATTATCATTATCAACCATAATATTAATAATTTGTTCTTGGTACCACAGTAACTGTTTTATTGAATAAAACACTCATGATCAATGGAAGATTTTCTGGGCTATATGCTAAATATTTATGTTTTAATTTGTTTTAATGTATTTTTTACATCATTTTTCATTTTTGCACAATGTATGCATTTTCATTTTGGTTATAGTCCCCATACAATTCCCACCCCCCTGTTTTGATCCAACTGCCTTCTCCCCGTGGCGCACCCCCCCCACCCCCGTAGTGTGTCTCTGGTTTATAGTTGCTTGTTGATTTTGATTTTTACTTTATTATAATTAGTCTTTTTCCTGGTCCCTTATTTAGGTTTTCTAAATTCCTGCTAGGAGTGAGACCATCCGGTATTTTCCTTTTTCTTCTGGCTTATTTCACTGAGCATGATCCCTTCCAGCTCCATCCATGTTGCTGTAAATGGCATGAGTGTATCTTTTTTGATTGCTGAGTAATATTTCATTGTGTATATATTCCACATCTTCTTGATCCAGTCATCTATTTTTGGGTATCTGGGTTGTTTCCAAAGCTTAGCTATTGTAAATAGTGCTGCTATAAACACAGGGGTGCAGGTGCCCTTTTGAATTAATGTTTCTGTGTCCTTTGGGTAAATACCTAGGAGTGGAATTGCTGGATCATATGGATGCTCCATCTTTTATGCTAAATATTTTAAAGTAAGGTAAGATCAACTAAATGGTAACACTCAAACCAAAATCTCAGTTCTCCATTTTTTTTCCCCTACAGTCAACTCAGAAAACCTATCTGTTGGCAGGATCTGGTCATCCATAACCTAAGAGGGACAAAACAGTATTTACGAAGGATTAACATACAACATCTTTTGAATGTAATTTTATGCCAACATTTAATATTTTGGAATTTTTGTATATACCAGTTGATTCTTGCTATTCTCTGGGGGAAGGAGAGGACATGAAGGCCCTAAGAGTAGAAAAGCTTCTGTACAAAAATAACTGAAACTGTTGGCATTTTTAAGTTATTAGCATATTATTCTTATATTCAACTGTAAGTGAGCAATAAAAGTGAATGCTTTGAGAAAAACAGGCTAGTACCACTGACACAACCTCTGCTATCTTTAGTTCACCAAGAAAGGAAAAGGACCCAACTATAAAATTTAGAAGAAAAAGTTTTTACCTTAAGTACCAGTGTTTGGTTTGTTTATTTACTTGAAATGCAAAATAAAAAAACAAACCCACAAACTCCCATATATCAATTCAATTTCCTGCTGAAATTCTATTTGATCAGGTTTGTAAACACTACATTTATTTTCACTTCACTGACATTGTGAGTTCCCATAACAACAACAAAACCACAAAGTCTTGTTTTTGCATGTGAAAGTTTGCAGCCTTTATTGATTACGATTTTAAAACTATTTCCAAGTGGGTACATGCATCATTGGTTAGAAGGGGAAAGCTGAGTAATTAAGTTTAAAGTACATTTAGAAGTACAAATAATTTTTTTTAAACTCCTGACGAGGCAGACCTGATTTTCTAATTGCAATTAGGATAGTATCTCTTTACTCAAGCACAGCTCATGAATCAGTAATAATTAACACCAGTCATCTGTAAAAGCTTAAGATGTACAAAAATAATGATTTTTTAAATAAGTAAATTGTTGTGAATAAATGAATCAAAACCTTCACATTTTTAATAAGAAATACCTGCATTGATACAGATGACCAGATCCTGCCAGCAGACAGACTTTCTGAGCTGACTGTAGAGAAAAAAAGAACGGAGAACTGAGATTTTTGGTTTGAGTGTTATTGTTAAGTTATCTTGCCTTCCTTTAAAATACTTAGCATAATAGCAGGAATCTAGAAAGCTTAAATAAGGGACCAGGAAAAAGTATAACTATAAGAAAGAAAAAATCAAAATCAACAAACAACTATGAACCAGAGACACACTGGGGGGTTGGGGGGGAGGCGTAGGGAAAGGAGGGATTGGGGTCAAAATAAGGGGATTGCAATTGTATGGGGAATATAAAAATAAAATTAAAAAAATAAAATAAAATACTTAGCATATAATCATACAAAATTTGAAGGAAAGCCCCAATTAGACAGAAAATAAGTCTAAGCTAGGAACAAAAAAGAATCTCTAGCTAATTTGCAAATTTGAAAACTGCTTAAAACTGGGGCCTCCTTGGTGGCACAAGGGGTTAAGACACAACCTATGAAGCTATCCCTAGCCACTGCATCACAAGTTCGATCCCCAGGCGGGGAGCTACCCACATGGCGCAGCAGACCTCTCCTGACTTGCCTGCTTCTCCCCTCAGCAGTGTATTTCAGTCAGTCTGCCTGTTCTGTTCCCCACTCTGTCTCTGGTGAATCCTCTCACCCCTCCACACCTCTGGCCTGTACCTCAGTTCTTGTGTGCATAAATAAATCTTTAAAAATAATTTAAAAAAAAAAAAAGGTCATAAAGGTCAATTGGCTAAACAGCTTAGAATGTAAAATTTGGTCCAATAATGTGCCTCGGATATAGTTTTTTTGCCAGACTACAAAAAAGGAGAAAACTAAATTAGAGAAAAGTACCATCATCATGATATCTCTCAATGTGCTCACAAGTCTATTTAAGAAACTCATTGAAGAAGCTAATCTGGCTTTTTAACTTCAAACTGGATAAGAATTCTAATAATTTGGAACAAACTTGACTAGAATTTAAGCTACCAGAAGAGTGAGGAACAAAGTCGGGAGAGGGCCCAATGGACTGTGGTGGACTGTTGGAGCCTTGATGGTAGGTGTGATGTGTTAACATACCTCTAAATCATATACAGTGTTATATACCTATGTTACTGCCAAAAAAAAGTTTCTAATAATTTGATCTTTTTTATAATGTTTATAATGTATTTTTGTAGTCATTAATGTTTATAATGTATTTTTGTAGTCATTACAAAATGTTTATAATGTATTTTTGTAGTCATTATTTTGCAAAGAGTATGATGATAAAACAAGAGTTTTGAAATCAACTGAAAAAGTTATGGGCACATATACAAAGACTGGACTAAAAAGAAGACAAGAGAAGGTTCTCAGCATCAAGGCTCCAGAAGCCACTATTTCATGCTCAGAACCATGGTCTTTTTTTACAGAAACATTCCTTTAACAAATCCTTTTTAAGATAGGGCCTCCCCAGTGGCGCAGCGGTTGAGCACTGGGTTGCGAAGCTGCCCGCAGCCTCTGCAGCGCCGGTTCGATCCCCGGCTGCTCCCTGGCCACCAGAGGAGGGTCCCACATGGCACGCAGACCTCTCCTGCCGCCCGCTGCTCCCCTCAGCAGTGTACTCCGGTCCTTCTGCCTGTTCTGCTCCCCGCTCTGGCTCTGGTGAATTCTCTCACCCTCCCGCGCTTCTGACTGTACCCAGTGTTTGTATAAATAAATCTAAAATAAACAAAAATTCTGCAAATATGTAGTGGTGCTTAGTATAGCTTGACATCACAACATTTATAAAAAAAAATTTAAAAAAAGATAATAAAGATGTTAACTTATGAATAAGTAACTTTCAGTTTTCCATGTGACAAAGCAATTTAACTTCTCAGCAGATGATGTATCTATTGACACTGCCACTAAGAAAGGCTAAAAACATTGTCCATGTTTTTCTGCATGCATTCATACCTCCTAAACACACCTCATGAAGCAATAATAATTGTCCATTAACTAACAATAAAATTTTTTTCTGATGCTATAGAATAGCATACATCAAAATGGATAAATCATGGATCAGAATAACAAAATTCACACTAGTTTTTTTAGCTACAACACTTAGTTCACAGTAATATACACTTATGGTTATGTCAGTTCAAGATCCAGAAATGTTTCCAGCAATCAACCCCTAAGTCCATACATTTATTCACCTCTTTGGTGGCAAGTACGAAAACAAATGTAAGGTTGTGTTTCTTTAGGTCACTTGTTCTGTTGGCAGCTGCAATAACCCACTTGTTACTGATATCATCCAGCAGTTTAAAACAGTTATCTTCTAGGAAACACCATGTTCACTTTTTAGATGTATAACTAAAAGCACGTTTTGAAAAATACAGGGTTTCCTCACACAGACAGTCCACTCCCTTTATGAGATTCAGGAAGCATTTTTACTTGGTTGAGTTGAATTCTACCAAAGATTTACCACCACCAAAAAGAAAAAAACAGCTGTTTAAAAAAAATATACAGGCAAAACTAATCTACAGTGTTAAATGTCAGGACATTGCTAAATTCCAGAGAGGCAGAAGTAGTGACTGAGAGAGGTCCCAAGGGGTGCCATTAAGGATGCTGTTAATGCTCTACTTCTTGACTGAAGTAGTAGTTATACAAGTGTGTTCATTTTATAGTAACTTACTATAGAATGTTTTGCATGTTTATTTCACTTTAACTTAAAAATGAAAAAATCCTTGCAAGTAAATATGGTTCCTGATAGTTCCACTTTCTTAGTAAAAATGTCAGTAATTCCACTGCACCAAATTATCTCAAATAATGCTCATCACGGGCAAAAAATACTAAGGGAGGTCCAAACACAAATTTAACATAACAAGTATAGATTACAAGAAGAAATGAGTAAAATATACCTGAGTCTGGACAAAATTCAGGACTAATTTCCATTTGATCTCAAATGTAGACTGAATGAATCTAAAGACAGAAGATAGACATTTCTTCTTGAGGAGAGAAGAGTTCTTTCTCCATTTTCAAAAATGTTTTAGAATTCCAGAAAAAAATAACTGGAAATGGGCATGTGTGGAAGAACAATTTTCATTTTATCAATGGAAAAACAGTCAAAGCACTTTAAAAATAACCAAGTCAAAGATGCCAGCAGTCCTGTGTGGTCTGTGTGTGTCCCTCAATTGGCTCCTATATTACTTTTCTCTGACTGATGTTTCTCCAGAAGTTCTTCAGCTCAGAAATTAATTTAGCTTAAATTCAATGTTTACGTAAATTCAGTAAAAATTATTGGACTTTAAGGAGATTTTGTTTTACAAACCTTTTTTAAAGGTAATCCTGTGCAAAATGGTATGATGTAAATGATGGCAATGTGAAACCAAACACTAGACCCTTGATATAGGAAAGGGCAAGTTAACAAAGGAATGGTTTCAATGTGCAGCCTGCCCACAAAACACATTTACTATGCAGCTTAGCAGCCAGTGCATACAATAATTGTTTTAAAAAAAGTCTTCAGTGATTCTTCATACATAATAGATTCTTTCTTCAAAAACCTTCATAGTAATGGTGAAAAAATGAGTACTTTCACAACCCTCTAAATTATTTGCTCGTAAGCTTCAGTTTAGATTTTTAAGTCAATTTACTTATCAACAGAAAGTTCCCTTTACTGTTGTTATTCCATGATATTGCTTGACCACTTTTATGACAAGACTGGGAAAAATCAGACCTGGAAAGCTACAGGCCCAACCCTAATTTGCTCAAAATTTTACTGGATATGCTTTCCTGCTGCAGTCTTTTATGAATATAGTTCTTTTTTTTAATAAGGATTTATTTATTTATGCATACAAGAACTGGGGCACAGGCCAGTGGTGTGGGGGCATGAGAGGATTGACCAGAGACAGAGTGGGGAACAGAACAGGTGGATTGACTGATATACACTGCTGAGGGGAACAGCGGGCGAGTTAGGAGAGGTCTGCTACACCATGTGGGTAGCTCCCTGGTCAGGGATTGAACTCGTGCTGCAGTGACTGTGGACAGCTACACAGGTTGCATCTTAACTCCTTGCACCACCAGGGAGATCTGAATATAGTTCTTTTCATTGAAATTATAAACAGAAATTTCACAAAATAAAAAACTTACTTTTCTAACTTCAACATAATTTCTGCATAATTCCCTCCTCTAACAATGCTAAGACAAATAGTAAACATGCAAAATGGTAATAAGTGCTAAAATATACAAGGGTCAAAAAAAAAAGTCCAAATTAATTCATATTGGGTAAATTCCTGTAGCCCTTCATCACTGACCCACTTACTAAATATCATTCATAATTCTATTCATTAAGACCATTCACAATTAGAAATCCCAAACTATTATCCAACTACAAATTCCTATTTTTAAAAAGAAAACAGAACAATTATTTTGGAAGAATCACTAATGACCAGATCTTTATGAAGAAAATACCAGTATTTTTAAGATGTCCAGAAACTGCTACTGCATGTCTCATAAATCATATATAATTTCTTAGAATATTTACATGAATGGAGGCAGCCCTTTGCATAATATAGACTAGATAGGGGCACTTCTCAAAGTGTCAAACTGGAGGTCATCAATTTTAAGGAGTCCTGCCTCAAGTATCTGGAAAGCTACACTTTAGCATCTAAAATACAAATATTTAGATATTCCTTCTTAAACTGCTGCCTGAATTTCCCTAAACTAAGGAAAAACAGAGGAAACAGGTTGGCAAGTGCCATCTTGTGGACTCCTTAGAAAATATTTTTACACTATTCATCAGTATAGTTCTAGAAGCAAAACATAAAAATATTCAATAAAAAATTCAAAATGCTACTTTAATTCAAATATTCATTAAGGGTTAATTTTCTAGGGCCCAATACCACTAACATCAATGAAATTCATTTGTGGGGCCTCCCTGGTGGTGCAGGCCGTTGAGTGCCAGCCGTGCTGTGAAGCTCTCCGCAGCCTCTGTAGCACAGGTTCGATCCTGGCCAGCCAGCGAGGGTCCCACATAGCAAAGCAGACCTCTCCTGTCTTGCCCGCTGCTCCCCTCAGCAGTGTAATTCTTCAGTCTGCCTGTTATGCTCCCCGCTCTGTCTCCAGTGAATCCTCTCACCCTCCCGTGCATCTGGCCTATATCCAGGTTCTTGTATAATAAATAAATCTTAAAAAAAAAATTCATTTGTGGACTTGAGGTTAAGATCCTTCTTCTTAAGCACTGGAAATATTTATAGCCAAATCACATTTGATCTTTACACATCTTCAATGTTAGACTAGAAAGATCTGTGATGCAATTACGAGGACTTTCAATTTGATATGCCAAAGGAATTAAAAAAGCGTCTAGGCAGTGGAGAAATCAGTATCATCCTAATTTTGGAAGGTAGCAAACACATAGAACAATATCTTGAAAAAAAAGGTGGTGGGGAGTTTGCTGTTCATAAAAACTAAATCCAAAAAGTGATCAAGAATTCTTGAACTGGGCCTCCCTGGTGGCGCAAGGGGTTAAGATGCAACCTGATGTAACTGTCCACAGCCTCTGCAGCACGAGTTCGATTCCCGGCCAGGGAGCTACCCACATGGCAAGGCAGACCTCTCCTGACTCGCCCACTGCTCCCCTCAGCAGTGTATTTCAGTCAATCTGCCTGTTCTTTTCCCCACTTTGTCTCTGGTAAATCCTCTCACCACTCACCTCTGGCCTGTACCCCAGTCCTTGTATGCATAAATAAATCTTAAAAAAAAAGAATTCTAAAAATCAGGCAGCAGTCCTTTCTGCCCACATGTGACTATGCAGGTGCTCCTTTTAGCCAACTCTCTGTACCTCTGCAGGGCAACTGCCTCCTGCCTGCTGTGACAGTAGCATGCTGGGACTTCTCACTGACCTACCTCAGCAGAGGCTGCTCTCCTCAAGGCCTCCCGCCTGCAACCATGCAGGCCTCTCTCAGCAAACCTGTCCCTTTGAGGCAGCTCTTCCTCCCTGCTTGTGTCTATGCAAGTGTCCTTTGTTTTTCCTTCCCTTTTATAATAAACCTGCCCTTTTAGATATTAAAAAAAAAAAGAATTCTGAAACTCAGTGGGCCTAATAGGTACACCCATAGATCCAATGTGGGGACTGGGGGAAGCGTTGTATCTCATAAGCAAAAGCTTACAAATAGAGTTAAGTATATACTACATAACATATATTTAAAAAAAACATAAGGCTAACAGAAAATACCCCAGAATCATATTCATGTGATTCTCTTTAGACTTTTGAAATAGCATGATTTTATTTCCTAACATCGAAGAGGAAACATTAACTCTCTAAATTTACATAGTGTCTGGAGTTGTACCACCACCAGGTCAAAGATAAGTTTTCTTTGGCCCACGCTGTACTTTTTTTAAAGACCCAAATTAATTGCCATCACTTAAAACAAGGAAATTCCTCAACATTTTCTATTGTCTATGTTACTTCCCCCCACTGTAAGCATTTGGCCCTTGGCTTATATTTTTTCTTTCTAACTGCCTTATTTTTCCCTTCAGGGTTCTTTCTCCTGGTGCTTCTTTGGGGGGAAGTAGGAGTGCGCAATGGTATCCAATTTCAAGTCTTAGAATTCCATGGAGCAATGATAATTGTATTTTCCCTAATGTTCTACTTAAAAAAAATCTCAATTCTGCTAGTGGTTGATAATTCAACAATGGCTGGAGGTTTATAGAAAATTCATCCCTTTTTTAATCTTTTTAAAACAATGTTCTGAAATGCAAAACGTGGAGTTTTCTGCTGTGCAATGGGAAACCAAAACCTAACTTTGGTTGAGGGAGAAGGTATACTAAGAGAGAAAGAACATGGGCGATAGAAGGAAAAAAGTGAGAGAAAGGGAAGGAAGTAGGGGGGAACACAGGGAGGGAGAGACTAAATGTGAGAGAGCAAGAGCTCCTCCATCAGGAGAGACCTAGGAACAGCAGAAGGGGATGGTTCAGCTCAAGAAAGGGGCTCAAGTCTGTCTCCAGAGAACTACAGAGCCATCTGTCTGAAAAATTCAGGATGACAGCCGTCTGTGTATTCTGTAAATCTCCCTACTCCACAGCAGTGTCTATTTTCTCCTTTCCTTTTATTACTATATTATTAATCCATCTTGTTCCTTTGAAATGGTTCATCCTTTTAACTTCAACTAAAAAGAGTGAACTGACAAGTTGAGAAACACTTTTCATTCAAGAAATGTAACAGCTTCTGGTTAACTTTTAAACATTGTGATGTAGGGGAAAAAAGATGAATTGTGTTTTTATGGTTCTCTCTCATCTTTACAATTATGCACACCTATATAATGAGCATCTTCATAACATCCAAATCTGAGAATATGAACAAATGCCATCTAAAGACATAAGAAGGCAATGCACCAAATACAGGACAGGCAAAGCCAACATCACCAATTTTTTTTCATAATACCTCAGCTATTGTCTAAACCACCAGCTTCATCTTTCTTTTCAGGTCTCAGCACATTGTAAAAAATCATCATTAGCATGAGCTGTCAAGTTCATTGCTTAGGGAATTGTCTTCAGCAACTTTGAAACATTTAATAAGCCAGTTTTTTAATGGAGGACTGATGGGCAACCATCCTATGAATCTGGCTAACTCACAAAGTCTGAAAGGGAGGCTTGAAGAGAAATGGCTTCCTTTTACCATCTCCTTGCTAATGGCCTAGAAAGGTCTAACAGGATTGAGAACACATGTCAAACCAGAAGTACCAATCCTCTCCCCTAAATTCAGCACCCCTCCCACCCAGCCTCCAGCCCCACAAAGGAGGATTCAGTCTCTAGTTGAATACTGGTTTTTGGACAACATAAAAGGACCCAGCAAATTGACCTGGATTAATGAATTCTGGGTTTGCAGAAACTGCTTAATGTCCCCTTCTCCTTTGCTTTAAAAATTGAATGGTTTAAAAATTGAATGGCTTTTTACAGAATACAAAGCAGTATAAATCCGACCTAAATTTTACCAAAAACTTTTGAAAAAGGTTAAGCGGACAAATTCCCAAATTATATATCTGCCCTTGACATGAGACAATACTGAAGGAATAGAAAGACTAAAAATAAGGTAATTAGGCAACAAAATCAATTTATGAGAGATTTTGAGATATGTTTACTATTTGTAACTTTAGGCATTACAAAGTTACAGAAAAATTATAGAAAGAAAATCAAAGAATTTATACCCTAGAAACTGTTAAACTACAGAAGTACAATGGTTTGAGAACCATTTTATTCACTTAAATATTTGTGAGTACCTACTAACTGTCAAACACTATGCTCAGCACTGTAAGTACAGAAATGAGAATCTTACCTTACAGAAACCATCAACCTAGAAAAGACATGACAAATACAAGACACAAAACTTCTATGAAGGAACACACTGACAAAAGTCCCAGTCGGTCAGCAGGTAAAATAATTCTGAAGATGAAAAGATTCCTTCTGACTGGGCAGCAGGGGGCAGGGGCTGCAGGACTGAAAGACAGGGCAAGAGATGGCAATACAGAGCAAGGAACAGATGGAAGCTATTGCAAAGATCAGTCTACAGAGTTAGCAGCTGACTGGGTATCAGAGGCAAAGGCTGAGAGAATGGAAGAAGGAAAGCTAAGAATTTAGAACTGGGACTAGGTGGAGTCTGGAGTATCTGCAGGAAATCCTGATAGAGTTGGAGGCATGGAAGGGCAGGGCTGAGTTGAAGACTTGGATGTCATCCACATGGTGCTCTCCTTGAAGTCTATATACTCTCGGGCAGAGAAGGTCATTTTTTTAAAAAAATACTAACATTTAGATAACAACAGAGACAGCTGAAGAACAGTTAAAAAGAAAGGAGCTAGCAATGGAAGTGTTGAAAAGTTTCAAGAAGATGCAAATGATCAAGTAGTACACAGAAAGATCAAACATGAGGAATGAGAAAAGGCCACTGTTTTCTGGCCATGAATTAACAAAGCACTTCCAGTACATAAGAAGCAGAGTGTAAGGGTCTGACAAGAGTCTCTCCTAGATCAGACCTAAGTTGGGCTCCTCTAAGTCCTCTTCTCCGCTAGACCTCACCCTTAGCCCCCCAGTCTTGCTAGGCTTGCTAAACTAGTTCAGAGAGAATTCTGCCCACCCCCTTTGATAGCCAAATGCTCTTGACATTTAATTAAAATCATCATTTCCCTACCCTTGATAACTGATCACACTGACCTGCCCTCAGCAAGAATCCCATGTTTAAAAAAAGAGAAAACAGCTGAAAATGGAGTTGCGTCACCTAACTGAGATCTAATACCTAATGACAGTTACTGCCTCACTCAGGAATGTAAATCTTAAACCAGCCAATGTGGAAATACCTGGTCTGTACTAGACACACCCTCCCCACCCCCAAAGAAAGGTGACCTTGCCCAAAACCATTCCCTCTTTGCTGGAAACTTCCTTTTCCAACCCCCTTTTGCCTATAAGAGAATTTCATTCTTCAGAACTCCTATCTGCAAGATGGGATGCTGCCAGCCAGGTTCATGATCCTTGAATAAAGTCGATAAAATTCTTTGCATTTTACTTGCATTTTGTTTTTTAATATTTTTAGGTCACTTTAACAAGAACTCCCCATATTCTTGATGTCTCTTCTAGTAATTGTCCACCAATCCCCACCTGGGACTCCACTTGTTCTTACAGTCAGTGTTAAATTCCATCTCTCTTATTGCAACAGTCTTGCCATAGTCTTCAATAGTCTTCCTTGTTTTAACTAGCGTCAGAAATCTTTAACAGTTCCCCTCTCCCGAGCTGAAAGGCATTCCCAAATATCTCATAACCAATTATGATACAATAATGTGGCTGGGAAATGATGGGTGAAGCCAAGAGTTAAAGGATAAGGTAAACAGGAAAAGGTGGGGGACATACGGCAAGCTCTTTCACTCTTGGAATAAACTCCCCTAAGGAGGGCACTAGTAACTCGGCTGACTGTGCACGGGTGCTGACTGAGGAAAGGGTTCTCAGAGGAACAGTAAAGAGTGGCTGCAACACAGGTAAACATCTGAGGGGTAGGGAGAAGCTCATGATGCAAGAGAGAGAAAACTGAGTCCCTCAAGCTTAGTGTTTTCAACCTTCTTGCATTGTACCTTTTTTGGTAAACCACCTCAAAATCCTTCAGAGCAATGAAAGGTATTCGTAACAATAATTTTCCTTAATCCATTTAAAATATCAATGTTTAAACTGTCATTTATATCTGTTCTTCTAATAAACATGTGAAAACTAATAGAAATGTTCATGTGGCACACAAATTTACTATTATGAGAGAAAAATTATGTTGTCTTTATTTTCAGACTGCTAAAAGGTTAAGTTCGCCATTTTCATACTGAATTCCTATTTAATTTGATTATGTTCCCCACTGAGAGGGTAAAACATGAGCTACCACCTAATTTATGTGCAATTCCTTTGTATTACTGAAATGAAATGGAACAATAGTTTAATGAAGTGGAATTTGTTATCTAATTATGCAAAATAATTTAGAAGCATCTGCTAGTGCTTAGTAATACCACAGTTAAACCTCAAAGAATCTGTTCCCAGAGAGATTTCCATTTATTCAATCCTCTATAGGCTTCCAATTGGGAAATCCATATTAGCGTATGGATTCCATGTGATATAATGACACACTTACTGAGCCACCCAAATGAAATGAACAAAAATAATGAAAGATAAAGAGTATGGATTTGGACCTTAAAATTAACTCCCAAATTTAGGAAATACAGTAGGATTTTACCATATTCTTCAAATATTTGTCATTTATTGTGTAGCCGGAACGTATCAGTAACTGGCAAATGTTAAAGACACAAAGAGAAAATCCACAATTTCTCCTAAGGGAACTTCTTCTAACGTGGAAGACAGAAAAACATTAACTTTGTGCATGGTAGGGCACAGACGTGTACAGGACATACAATGGAAGCAGAAAAGACCAGAACTCCTCAACCACCTCTCTGCCTCATCTCCTACCATTTCCTCTAGTTCACTCTGCTCCAGGCACATTGGACCTTCTTTCTGTTTCTCAAGATTGCCCAGCGCATTTCCTGCCTCAAAGTCTGTCCCATGCAAAGATTCTCATATTTTGCATGACTCATTCCCTCACTTCGACATTCCAAATTCACTTGGCCTGTGAGGCCTTTCTCAGCCACTCTGCCACAGAGCCAGCTCCATCCCCTTACCTTGCTTTACTTATCTTCAAAGCACCAGAGCCCTGTGACATATTATACAGCTTTTTAACTGTCTGTCTCCTTCTACAGAAAAAAGTAAGTTCCTTGAGGAGAGGAAGTAATATGTACCTGGCACCTATTACTCCCTCAATGAATAGTCCTCTAACAAATGAGTAAACAAATCACAAAACAGGAAAACACATTCCAAGTCTCAGAGCTACTTCTCAGAAAAATTCTGAGACAGTACACTTGTGTCTGCTTCCTTCTCTCACTTTATAGTACCATCCATTCATTCCCCCAATCCTAAATATCCTGTGCTTTATACTGTTTTGCCTGTTACACCTCCTCCTACCTGTCTCAGTAATGCCGGACCCCCGAATAAAACCTGCCATTCTCTTACAGTGGCACTCCCTCCGCTGAAATGCATGCTGTCTCACTACTTGAAGACCTTCAGTCCCAAAACTAAAATCATTCCTTCATGCTATATGAAGATAAGCATCTACATTTAGCATGTTATGCCTCATATGTAACATACCAAAAATGCTTTAACATAATAGTATAAAACTTACTCACCTTGAGGACCTGCAGGGGAACTACTTCAGTAAGGCAGATGTTGACTTACCCTCAAAAGGTCATCTCCACCACTTCCTGTGTCTGTCCTACTAAGCATAAGTTATTCCAAATCCTAAAATCAGCTCTGACAAAGTAGCCAATATAGCATAGCTATTCAGGAGCTGAAAAACAATGGCATCATTCTATATCGATGGTAGAAGATAGAAAGAATATAACATAAGGGTTGAAAACACATACAAATGGCAGAAGTGGGGAAATCAAGAAAGCTAAGCAATTTTAAGAGGACTCATTAACTACTATGGGGAACGCACCTTAGAGGGGAAATCAAATACTGTCCAAAAATTAACAATGACATGAAAAACCTAAAATGAAAAAACCAACTCTTGAATGCTGACCATACATTTGAGGCATCCAGGAGAGGAGGGTGAGTGGTGAGAAGGGGAATGAGTACAATGGACTATGCTGGAGGACTACGGATGCTGTGGTCAGGGAGCGAGATAGCAACCACAGCTGAGGTGAGAAACCCTATACAGTGACAATATTAACAAGGATGTAAAACAATGGAACTTCATTTAGAGAGAGAGAGAAGGACTCATTAGTTTTTGAAATGTCAAGTGTGCGGTCATGACGATCTAGCCAAGCAGAGATGTTTCTTGGATGATCTCCTTTTTCTGTTCGCTGTACACTATGACATATAGGTGGCCCAGGGAAATTCACAGGTAAAATGTCACAGTGGAAAGGGAAAGGCAGTTTGTCAGTGCAGCTGGACAAACACAATGAGGTGGCCCCGTGCCACTCCAGGAAGCCACTGGCATGGTGACAGGTCCCAGCTGACGCATCTTCCCTTCTCCACAAATCACTCAATTGCTGGCATCAACTCTTTCCGAAAAGGGCTTACTTTTCTAAATGTAAAACCAAAACAGGCAGAGACATTTGAACCGATTTCTTGGGGAAGTAAACGAAAAAAACCTTCTAAAAATGTGAAGCATTCTAAAACACTCCTGAATATAAACCCATTCTCTTAAACATTATTTCAGTTTAAGTGAAGTTAATGTTACTTCTATTTTGTTTGTTTTTCCCTCTTCAGGTAATTTTTTCAAATTAGTAACTGCATGAGATATAATTCATGTAACAAAATTCACCCTTTTAAAGTATGCTATACAATCCAGTAGTTTTTAATATAGTCACAAAGTATGCTGTTTTTTTAAAAAATAAGGAGCTAAATTAGGAACCTATATTTGGAACTTTTTGGCCAGATTTTTTTTTCTAGTGATTTTTTAATGTAAGATAGAGACACGCCATCCTGTTCTTAGTTTCTTCTTACTCTTCATTTTCAAGAACAGTAAGATTATATTAATAAAAATCAAATGTTATGGAAATCATTTTCTAGGAATTTGGCTGGAAGGTCAGGCTCAAGGCTAGTCCTGAATTGGTTTTCAGTGATTTCATTTAGTTTATAAACTGCTGATAAACAATAGTATTGTAAAAGTGCTGTTACTGATACTTTATATGACACTGAGCAAACATCAATTACCCATATCAAAGAATCATTATTCTTCAATGGACTTTGAGAAAAGCTGCACACACTCCATCCATATTCTTTATTATGGTTATTCTTGAGAAGACAGAAAACCACTACTTCTTAGGTTAAATCAATATGATGTAAAATGTAACTTGTTATACAAATGTCACTTCTCAGAACTGCTCTTTATGTGACACACAAAGCATGACCAAACAGTAGTCTTCTGCCTAACTAATCCTTTTATGATTGTTTTCGATTAAAAAATGTATGTCAAAAAATGGAGGGAAAACTGTCCTCAAGAGAAGCAAAAACTGCTTTTTGGGAATCAATAAATCTTGTTCTTTACACATGAAATTGATAAATGTACAGTTCATAAAGAGATATACAATATATCTCTGGAATTAAAAGTTTCATGGAGAAAGCATGTAAGAAGAAAAAATGTGTGTGTGTGTGTGTGTGTGTGTGTGTGTGTGTGTGTGTGTGTATAAAAGGCTACTTAGAAAGGGCAACTTTTTAAAAGTCCAGAGATTCTGATCCAAAAAAGAAATTCTCCTTAGCAAATATTTCAAACTTTTATAATTACATGTATCATTATCTTCTATTTTCAAAAAGTAGGCTGCTTAAAAAAAGGTCACTTGTAAGGACATAGGTGAATCAAAAGACTGAATCACCAATACACTTATTCATGGTCCACAAATGGTGACTATCAATAGTTACCAGGGCCATAATTCTTTTATCTTTTACATTTACATGGCACCAAATCTCTACCCTTTAACAAATATGTAAAGTTGAAATACTAAGTTTTTGGCACCAGCAAGGGAAGGAATATGACTGAGCTTTAAATAAGAATGGTGATTTTAATGCTGTCTGAAAAGAAACATTCTAAGAAAAGCAACTGGACTCTCTTCATTGGGCCATCCAGGTGCTAAGATAACTCCCTCTCCTTCTTGGATCAACAATTTCTGGAAAATCAACAATTTCTGGAAAATAATGTCAGCAGAGACTGTATCCAAGTAGGAATTTCCTGTAGAATTAGCTTTTGATCAAATAAGTCATACTGGAAATGTACACTTGACTCTTTTAGAATAAATTTTTTTTTTTTTTAAAAAGGCATGTATTTTTTTTATTTGTTTGTTTGTTTGTTTACACATGCACTGGGTACAGTCAGAAGCGCGGGAGGGTGAGAGAATTCACCAGAGCAGAGCGGGGAGCAGAGCAGGCAGAAGGACCGAAGTACACTGCTGAGGGGAGCAGCGGGCGGCAGGAGAGGTCTGCGCGCCATGTGGGACCCTCCTCCGGTGGCCGGGGAGCAGCCGGGGATCGAACCGGCACTGCAGAGGCTGCGGGCAGCTTCGCAACCCAGCGCTCAACTGCTGCGCCACCGGGGAGGCCCTAGAATAAATTTTAATGTCAGGAGAGTCGTGGGGAAATTTCCTAACTGCACCACAAAGAACATGCTATGGCCACTGAACTGCTCCCAAGGATCTCTGCAAAGAAGCTCACAAGCAGGTGTGTCAGGGTAGTGAGAGGTGCTGAGTAAAGTAGCACTGCACAAGAATCTACACTAAAAAGATCTGAGGGAAGAAGGAAAGAAATTACAGTGAAATTCTAAGTATTGGAAGTGACCCATGGCAGTGCTGATGATGAGTAAAAGGTAATAAGAGTAAAAGGGAAAACAGGGAACAGGAGCGATGCTAGAGCTAATTCTACCCAGGCAGTGAGTTACTCATAGTGTAGCCACTGGACTGGCATTGAGCTCCAAGGTCACCTGTTGATCTGGGCTGTAAAACAGCCCCATTTAGCTGTAAGTAACAGAAATTCCTGTCAAGGAATGTCTTACTGGAGGCTATTCACCCAGTTCTGCCCAGTAGGGCTGTTATTATGACCAATTAGGACATTCTGCCCCATACACCAGCTGAAAAGTCCTAATCTTTTTTTTTTAAGATTTATTTATTTATTTATACAAGCACTGGGTACAGTCATAAGTGCGGAAGGGTGAGAGAATTCACCAGAGCCAGAGCAGAGAGCAGAACAGGCAGACTGATGAAGTACACTGCTGAGGGGAGCAGCGGGCGGCAGGAGAGGTCTGCGCGCCACGTGGGACCCTCACCTGGTGGCTGGGCATAGAACCGGTGGTGCAGAGGCTGCGGGCAGCTTCACAACCCAGCGCTCAACCGCTGCGCCACTCGAGAGGCCCTGAAAAGTCCTAAATTACATGATCTGAGACTTTCCTTCCAGCCCAGCAATTATTGGAGAACTTGTGTTTCTCTGTGTGGGAAGGTCCTTCCAAGAAATCCTTTAAGGTAGGGACCTCCCCGGTGGTGCAGCGGTTGAGCGCTGGGTTGCAAAGCTGCCTGCAGCCTCTGCAGCGCTGGTTCAATATCCGGCCGCCGGGCGAGGGTCCCACATGGCGCACAGACCTCTCCTGCCGCCCACTGTTTCCCGCAGCAGTGTATTTCGTCAGTCTGCCTGTTCTGCTCTCCCCTCTGGCTCTGGTGAATTCTGTCATTCTCCTGTGTGTACCCAGTGCTTGTATAAATAAATAAATAAATCTTTTTTTTTAAAAAAAAAAAAAGCTTAAGTGAATCTTAAAAAAAAGGAATGTACTTTCAGCTTCTAAATGAGACTGTAAAATGAAAAAAGATTGGGATTTGGTTGTTCTATCACAGAATAAAATAGAAATTTGCATTAAGAATACCCTATAAACAGCAAGGGTGACTAAGAGTAGAAAAATATATATATTCCCTATAAATTTCATTTAATGAGAAACATGAGGCAAAAAGAAACTGAAAACTAGACTTGACAGATACTCTGCACTGAATTCCCCCCCATCCCAAATTCATATACCGAAGTCCCAACTCCCAATGTGGTGGTATTTGGAGGCCCTTCTGGATAATCAGAATTAAAGAGTCATGAGGATGGGGTCCTCATGATAGGATTGGTGCCCCTTCAAGACCAGAGAGCTTATTCTCCCTCTGTCTCCACCATGTGAGGTCACAGTTAAGAAGATGGACATCTGCAGGCCAGGAAGAGGCCCCCATCAGGCCAGCACTTTGGCCTTGAACTTCCCAGCCTCCACAACTGTGAGAAACATCTGCTGTGTAAGATAAATCAAAAAGAGAAGTGAAAATGCTACATGATTACAGTCATGTGGAATAACGAAGCAAGCATTCAAACAAACAAAAAACCAACCCTTTGACTCTGACAACAAAATGGTGTTGTTGTCCCCCCCCCCCAGAGGGGACGGGAGGGAGGTTGGAAGAAAGGGCAAAGAGGTCAAATGGATAATGATCATGGGTTATTAGAACTTGGGTCGTGTGGTGTACATATGCAGAGGTGTGAGGGTAATACTCCTAAACCTTAACACAGTATTGTAAATCAATGTTACCTCAATAAAAGAAAAATAAATGTCTACAGAATAAGCCCCCAGTTTATGGTATTTTATACAGTAGTGCAGGTAGACCTAAGACCCGAACACCAGTAGGCAACTAACACAGCCAGCACGTACAAGCAAGGGTCAGGGCAGTAGTTATGTTGAGGAGACCTCTGCAGAACTTAACTGAGCTGAGTTTGAACACTGGTAAGTCACATTTGTCTAGTTTTTTGTTCCTGCCTTCTCTTTGCCATCAACTGACAGAATTTTATTATCTCACTGCTCTCACTTGGCTATTAGTGAATACAGGGTCTCCCTGATGGCCTAGGGCTTAAGTCTCAGGCCCACCACCACTACGGCCTGGGCTCTGTCCCTGGTTAACCCACATATGGTGCAGGCAACCTCTCCTGTCTCACCCACTGCTCCCCTCAGCAGTGTATTTCAGTAAATCCTCCTGTTCTGCTCCCCAGTCTGTCTCTGCTGACTCCTTACACCCCCCTCACACCTCTAGCCTGCACCCAAAATCTTCTATGCACAAAAAATATTGAATATCAAGGTCCTCTCTTCCTGTCTACAGAGGTGGTAGCCATCTCCCATTGGGTGCATGGCTGCCCTCAGACCTCTCAGGAAGCCCAAGATCATCAAAGGTAGGACCAAGAAGTACATCCAGCACTAGTCAGACCAATGTGTCAAAATTAAGCTTAACTGGTGAAAACCCAGAGTCCCTGACAACAGGGTGCACAGAAGGATCTGATTTCCAACCTTGGAGCAACAAGATAACAAAACACATGCTGCCCAGTGGCTTCTGGAATCTCCTTGTGCACAATGTCAAGGAGCTCAAAGTGCTGCTGATGTGCAACAAGCCTCCCTGGGCTGAGATGGCTCACCACATCTCCTCCAAAAACCACAAAGCTCTTGTGGAAAGAGCAGCGCAGCTGACCATCAGCCACCAATCCCAATGCCAGGCTGCACAGCCAAGAGAATGAATAGCCAACTTGTGTGTTTATTGTTAATAAAATCATCAAACTACCTTGTGGCATTCCCCCCTTGGCTTAAAAAAAAGAGTAAATATAAAGGGATCTGAGTGCTTCAAAGACTAACCAGTTAAATAGTAGTAATATTTAAAATAAAATCCATTCCTTAGCACCCTTGGGGGCTGCTCTTTACACAAGGCTACTTTGAATTCAGAAAATTTTAGCAAAACCCCTTTTTATCTTTGACACAGTGATTCTCAAACATGACTAGACCTAAGAATCACAAGGGAGTCCCTTTAAAGTCCCCTTTCCCAAGAAATGGAGATCCTGGAGTCTCTGGGCAGAGGAACCATCATTTTTAACAGACATCGCAGATGACTGGAGTGGTCTACAAGCACACTTTTGGGAACAGCTGATGATCTTTCAGTACTAAAAAAAAAAACAGCCTCTGCACACAGGTGTGCTTTGCTTTACAATAGAGAAATCTCTTTAAAATCTAAAACCTAATTGGCTTTTGTAAATTAAATTCTATTTTTTCACAAGTTGACTTTAAAATTTTAAAGGTATCTTACCCATTCTGAGGGTTGGGAGTGGTTTCATATACCTTTATCTAAAGATCAAATTCCATGCTCTTCCTTTATCTCCACCTCAGTAGTTAAAAGATCTAATGAATTAGGACTTCTTTTTAAAGAGCATTATCACCCACTTTGGTTCTCCCCCCATTTATCTGTTTTAATCAGAGCATGCCAGTATTCTAAAAGTGACTAATATATAGATCTCACCTTTGAAAATAAATCTTGAAAATTCAGACTAAGAAGGAAAATGAACTTAGTCAGAAATAGTTTTAAAGAGAATTCACTTCTGGAAATCTTAGTTATATATTAGCAACAACAGTGGAAGATAAACTTCCTCAAAAAAAAGTATCAACTAGGAGTAAAGCTCCCATCATTTTTTTTCTCCCATCATTTTTAACTTTCATCCAAAAATTATCCACCCACGCGGGAAAATGTTTCTTTAGCCATGCCCCACTTTTCAGAAGTTGGCATTATGCCACTTTATACCAAAAACACCTATGTTCAGTATATACGGAATACAATTTTTGCTTTGATGTGGAATAACTTTAAATTATTTTGCTGTAGAAAAGGTTTCATAGGAGCTGCTATACTTCCCATTGAAGGGGAACCTGTACTGCAGATTAGATACAAAGTATTGATAAGGTTTTATTATTTCTTTTGGTGAAAGAAACTTTTTTAAAAGCACCTATGATCACCTCATTAAGGAAATTAAATCAAAACAATGTGTAGGGGGCAGGAATGGCCGCAAAGCAGGTTTTCTATGACCCAAGCAGACAGGGTAAAGGAGGAGAGAGTCCTGGAGCTCTCAGTGGCTTATTGCAGGCTTTTATTGGGATTTATCCAGTGCACGGCAGACAAGTGGGGGGGGGGGGGGGGGGGGGGGGGCAGGGAGGCTGGTAGGCCTCCCAGACCCAAGCAAGTCTTCACTCTTTCTGGGCTCTCTGGCCTTCTCTAGTGGTCTCTGCTCCTCTGCTCTATTTGTGGTTCTTCTCTCTGCTCTCATGGCCCTGCTTCTGCTGGGTCTCCCGTTTGTTCTGGTGGCATGACGCCACCCTTATAAACCCAGTCTCTCAGCCCAGGTGTACCCACTTTCGCATGCCCACACCCTACTCCAGGTGCCCGCCATCAGGCATGCATTCAGGACCACAAGGATCCATCATCAATCCTAATGGCGGGAGGGCTAAAAAGCCTGATACTTTTTATTTACCCTACAAATGATATCACCTCACACCGATAAGAATGACTATTATTCAAAAGACAAGAAATAACAAGTGTGGAAGATGTAGAGAGAAAGGAAACCTGGTAATTGGTGCAGTCATGGAAAGTAGTTTGGATGTCCCTCAAAAAAACTAAAAATACAAATTCCATATGATCCAGTTATTTAATTTCTGGGCATAAACCCGAAAAACAGAAAAATACTGATTCGAAGAAATACACACCCCCCTTATGTTCATTTCAGTCAAAAGCTGGAAACAATGGAAGTGCTCATCAACAGATGACAATTGGATAAAGACAAATATACATGATGAAATCCTGCTGTTGGCAATAACATGGATGGACCAAGAGGCATTATGTTTAGTGAAAGAAACATTCTCCACTGTCAGACGGAGAAGACAAACACCATATGATTTCACTCAGATGTGGTGTACAGAGACACCAACAAACGACGAGTGAACTAAATAAAATAAGGGCCAAATTAGTGTTTACCAGAAGGGCAGGGGATGGAGGATGGTTAAACTGGGTAAAGAGGGACAACTGCATGGTAAGGGATAGAAGCGGACTTCTCGGCACCCAGAGAACTTAATGCAGTGTATACGCAAGTTGATTTACAATGATGCACACCTGTAATAAATGTTAAACTGCAATGTCACTAGTAACAAATGCAACAAAACAAAACACACCTGTCAACCCACACCAACTAAGAAAGGACACTTCTCGCACTGTAAGTTTTGGGCATAGTAACAATCCCAGACTGAAGACTGACAAAGCTGTCTTAGGTTCTTAAGTGTGTTTTGCTACAAAAGGGCCATGTAACCTCTGGAAATAGTATCTCTGGGTCTAAGTTTAATTCACAAGATAAGGTAATTAAATAAAAGCAACTCTGATTCCAGCAGACTAATTCACTCTGAATTATTTACATTAAAAAGCATTTATGTATGTGATGCCTATAACGAGCCCGATTAAATTACTTAATTAAAACGTAACTGGAAACTTGATATTGTAACTTACTAAAACGGCCCTTGAAGCAGCAATCAGTTACATATCAATACACTTTGTTCCTTTGAAAAACTGAATACTTTGAACATAGCGAATTTTCTTATGAGGTATAAATGTACCATATCCATTTTTGTAAAAAGGAAATAAAGTATCTTTCAGTCCTTCTTCCCAATCCATTGTCACTGCAGACTGAAAAAAAAAAACCACCTTGAAGTCTCAACCACTGAAAACAATAGTGCTGGAGAAATTACATCACAGAAATAACATTTCTTTCCTAAAATATTCAAGGATAGTCTCCTGAGACTACTTATCTTCCAGTAATCAACTTTCTTGTGTCGACTCTCATATTCGTTACAGCAAACATGTTCAATTTCAACAAATACTGAGTTCAACACTTGCTGGTTTCCAACGGAATAAACCAAATCCGAGAAAAAAACCCCTCTTCCCCCTCCCCAAATCCAACGGGAAGCAACACATGCCTCTGGCAATCCCAGGGACTGCACAGACATCTTGCTCAAAAATAAATAAACTTTCCAGGAGCTTTATTTACAACTTAAGACACGTAGGTTTGGAAACAACCAGCTAACTTCGGTTCCAACTTAGCATCTTAGTGAATTCTCCCTTTGAAAACATCCAGGACCTCAAAGCCTCCCAGCCCAGAATTGGCCAGGGGAGCACACGCCCATCGGCCCTGCCTGGAGAGGAAACAATGGGAGAGGCGCGAAGGAGCCAGTCCCGCGCCCCGGGCGCCCCAAGTCCGCGGTCTCCACGGGCCCCCGATACCACGCACGGCGTCCCTCCCGGGACCCCAGCCCTCCGCCCCGATCCCCGGGACGCGGCCCACCTGCGGCGGCGCAGGGACAGGCTGCACTTACCAAACAGGGTCAGGGCCATTGTAAAGGCGCTCGCGGACCGCTCGCCGCCCACGCGCTCTCCCCGCCGGCGGGCGATCACTGCGGCGGCCCCACGCGCTCACACCTCGGGGGGCGCGCGGCGCGGAGGGGCGTGGTGGGGGCGCGGCCGCGCACGGAGACCGCAGGCCGGGGCGCGGGGGGCCGCTGCAAGAAAAAGTTATCCACGCGTTATTGTCAAGCACACCCGAACCAGGAGCGCCCCGCTAGCCTGGGCGAGCAGACACTTGTCGCTGCCATCTGTGCGCTCCGCGGAGCGCGCGCCGGCGGGGCTACCTGCGAGGCGGGCGGGCGCGGCTGCGGCGCAATGGCAGGCGGAGAGGCGGCGCCGCCGTGGAGAGGAGCAGCCTCGCAGAGCCCCCGGCGGGCGCGCTCACTCCGCATCCCGCGGCCTCGCAGACGCCATCTTGCGATAGCGTCTCCCCCTGGCTCGGCCGCCGCGCCGCCTCCCGCCTCCCCGCGGGCGGCTGGGCAAAATGCGTTTCCATGGCAACGGGCGCGCGCGGGGGCCGGGGGCGCGCGCCCCTCCTGCCCCCGGGGTCCCGAGGAGCTTGCTGCACGCGCGGCCTCCGAGTCCCCGGCACGGCGGGGGCGGGGTGCGTTTTAGCCGAAATTCCAGGGGTTTTCTTCCATGGGATTTGAGGGGGTGCAGCAGGAGGAAAAACTGAGCTGTTACTCGAAAGAGGAAGAGTCACAGAAGGATGCTCCATGAATACTGGGACCCTGCCAGGGTCATCTGGGGATCTGGTTCGTTTGAGGATGTATTTCTCCCCTGGCGCCCTCTGCTTAATAGTCTGGAGCCGGTGACCAGAAGCTCCCGGACTCAGGAAAGGGGCTAACAGAGGCACTGGATGTTGCTTTCCTGTCCATTTTCACTTGAGAACCTTTGGAGTAGTTCTGATCAGATTGTGATATGTGAGGAAACAGGGGTGCTTAAAAAGCATTTGCAGTAACCTAAAATAATTTATTACAAGGCTCATGCTTCAACCTGATTTTCTTTCTTTTAATTTACACCTCTTTGATATTGTCTCAGGAAAAATCAACATTTGTCACTGATTGGCACTTCTTTCCCAAAAAAGATTGTTCCCCTGAGCTTCTTGCATTTATCTGATAATCACTGGCAATATCCTTCTTTCTGTGATGTTCTCTGCTTGCCTCTATCTTTGCCTCAATTAATGAGAAGCCGTATAGCGCCTTGAGATTATCAGTCAAAGGCTGTTCTTGAAAAGCTATGCTATGTTTTTTGTCGTTTTCATTTAATGTATTCAAAAATTCAGTATTCTCTAGTTGCTATATCCCGTTTTTTAAAATTCCTTCTGTTTCTTGCGCCTCTGCTTGGGGGTTTTGATCCTATTTCAGTGTCTAATCATGTCAATTTCTCTCTTTGGTCTCATTTCTTCCGAAATTCATCTTTCCTCTTTTCAGTTCCTCTTGTCATTTTCCTCTTCTAATTTTCAACTAATTCTTTGAAGAATATTATATAAATATCCTCTATTTAATTTGTCTTGGGGGTCAAAGTCGTTATAAAAATGAAAATTACTTCTTCAAATAGAATCACAGCTAATTTATCATCATTTCCAGCAGACTCAAGCAACAGAAAAGAAAAGCAGGTTGGAAGGAGGAGCCAAGTCTTTTGTTTCATGTCAGTTAACTCAAGAAAACAAGAAATACCAAAATAATTCAACATGAATGGGCAAAATGTTTAAAATGCTATATGCTTGAAATTTTCTGATACAATAAAATGGCTCTCCATGGATATCAGAATAAATCCTGAAATCCCCCAGTTTTAAAATCTTTAAGGAACATGATTCTTTATTTTGAAACACCTTTCTGCTGATGAAAAAAATTCAAACAACACACAGCTCATGAAGATAAATGAGAACATAAAGAAGGCTTTTATAACCATGTAAAAATTGCTGCTGATCTGCTTTGCAACCAGATAAATCAGAAACTAAAGACACCATTTGCTGGTTCAATAAATGGTCTTCAGTAAGTGGGGACCTAATTTTCCTTTGAGGCACTTATGAAAAGGCTGTTCCTTTTTCTTGAAAAATTCTATATGACAAAATTTTAACATAATTTAATGGGAATTGTGGACTATTCAGGGATCCTAGGTTATCCACCCTCCTTGGACCCTTTATAATCTCAAAGTTTTTGCCTTTACAATGAAAAAAAAAATCCCCTTTTGCATGCAACCATGAAAATTTGAACAGAAAGGAAATATATTCCCCCAATTTACAGACAAGGCAACAGAGAACCCAATGGTGAAAGATTTTCCCAAGTGGTTCACCTGCTCAGTCGCAAAACTAATAGGAAAATAGGCTTCTGGTGTTCTCCCTCACCACCTCCCCCCACTCCCCATCCCCCACCAATTTAAAAGGTGTGTGATTATAGAGTTTGAAAAGAAAAATATGTTTAGTAATAGAAGCAGAATAACAAGAAGGCTATTTTTTCCTCAGCTATTTTGCATGTTTGAGACTTCTTGTAGTTTGGGAAGTTGAATTTTGTCCCAAGGATGTTCTACTCAGAACCACAGTCCAGTAAGGGTAAAAAGAAAAGTGCTTTTCTCTCCTCTTTGTTAAGCTCTTAGCAGGTTCCAGAGGAGAACGGTTTTAGTGCAACAGGTTTGTTTACTGGTATTTATCTCAGTCCTTTAGAGGGTGTCCTGGAGTGAGTCAGTGAGATATTAACAGGCCTGTAGTCAACCCACATTCCCATCAGACAGACAAGCTTTGGTTACTCGACAGCTTTTCACAGGCTTCTAGTAGCCAGACACAGCTGAATCCTAGGGATAGACCAGTTTAGGCTGTAGTGGGACCTTCTTCGCTGCCACTTCCTCTTTTCTATACAAATCTGGCATTCCCACACCATAAAGAGAGATGTTTTTAGGATACCACTTGAAACAACATAGCATGAATGTTGCCATATTTCCCTTTTTTAAGCATCTAGCCTCCCAACAAATTACCTCTTTCCATAAACTTCCTAAAGATTTGATGCTCTAATAAAATGCTTTCTGTACTTGGTTGAGGAGCTGTCTTGAGAATAGTATTTATTTTTATAATATTTTATTAGCCAATGAGGAATATAGAGCGTGTTTCTTTTCTCACTTAACTGGAAATAAAGCACTAGCCTTTCAACTACAGATTCAATGTAAGGAAGGGCGTTAACCACTGGGGGTGATTATTATGGGTGGTACCCTCGACTGTTTATAAAAAAGGGTGAAGAATGAATTGATTTTTCAAAACACTTATGTTTTCATTCAAAGATGTAACATTGTGCTTAACAAGCAAGCACCTAAAAGAGTCAGATTTGTTTGCTCTATTACTAACAAATTGTTAGATTTTTAGATAAATATTTTATTCTTATTTTTATCTTCCTCCTTTGTAAAATACAGGAAAGTAACTACATTAGTTTAAACCTTTTAGATTTATCTGCTATTTATGATGTTTTAAATATATTTAAATTTACTGGTTTATGAATAAAACAAGATATTTTTACTTGAATTTTCAATATATTTAGTGTTGGTATATCTGGTAAGTCGAAGAGTTTAAAAAGAAAAATACCTACTTTCATAAATACCTAGCATAATAAAGTCATATTTAACATTGGCACTGTAATTTCATCTACAATATGTTATATTAATGTTAGTTATTGTGCAGAGAGCAACATTTTCTCAGGTTTAAGGATTAAAATTTAAATCCTTAAAATGAGCAATCCATTTCAAATTTACTAAAACGGTTTCTCATTTTTATGTAAGTTTGTTGATAAACAGAACCTAGACAGCCCTTTAAACAATTTTTCTACATATTAATGACTTTTCACAAGTGTTTGCAATATTCGTTTTATTACTCATTTAGCTTCATTCCCATTCGTAAACATTATTATGGGGAGTTGTGCCTCAGTTTTGAATGAAGCTGAAATTAATGAGGTGCTTTGTGCTTCACAAGTGAAAATGACAGCACTTTATCATGTCAACACAGCTTAAACACTCAGAATACCAGTGCTATTAGCACAGTTCCCAAAATAGTGCAGAAGTTTACTGTTGAAGAAAAAAATTACTCAGGCTATTTCTGCTAATGTGTTAGAAACATTTTCTTTTCCTCAGTTATACTGATTAAGGTTTAAATTATTTAAAAACTTCACAATATGTGACACTATCTTTTATTTATGTTACCAGTTGAAGTATTTATTTCCATAGTGTGAACTTGTTTAGAGTGGATTTGGTCTGTTTTAAATAATGTTTTCCTTAAACACTTAATCTGCATGAGTTTCTCCCATGTCTCTCTTTCATCTGAGGTTCCTGAATGAATACCTGACCTGAAATTTGCATGCGTTTTATGATTTATAAAGAGCTCTTTCACAGAGTAAAGCCATATGTATACAAGTATCTGAGGCACCATTTGCCTTGAACATAAGGATTTAGACCATAAAACTATTTAGGAAAAAATATGTCATAAACCGTAAAATTGGCCTTTAAGCTTAAATAACTCAAATTAATGTTAAGGAGAATTAGTTGTGTTCTATTGACCACCAGAGGGTGCCTAAATTATATCCAGAGGAGTAATCCTGGATCTTAGAAATGAAGTAAAATTTGAAAAAACACCTAAGAATCCTTAACAACTGGAAACTTCATGAATTCCCCTACACAGGGCTTCTTAGAATAGCAGGAGATAATCCCCCATTAGTACAAAAATGATACTAAAAGGGGAGGTAACTATGGTGTGCTCAGGCACTGTTTTGGAATTGTATTTTACTGAGGAATTGCATATTGCTGAGCAGTGTTTGCTCAGTACTTACATCACTTCCAAGGTGAAAAGAAACTGTTTATAGATGTGTGTGTGCACACATGTGTGGGTATGTAGGGAAGAGAAACTGGAATTCAAAGAATAGAATGTTTTCTACCCTCACCCAAATAATGGAGTTCTTGTTAACTGCTCAGATTGAAGGAAAACATTTAGTTGGGACCACAGGTGTTGCTCTGAATGGTCAGCACATTCTAAAAGCCATAGATCCTAGTTTTAAAATTTTCTGACAGAATTTATTTTACATGTCAAAATGACCATTGGCTTGGAGTGGACAAGAAAAAAAAAGGGAGAGGAAGGTCTGTTTTAGATTTCTAAAAATACCTGTTTAAAATAAGACCTATTTCCTGGTAAATAGGTAAGCTTAACATCAAATACACATTAGATAAAAGTACAGTGATTATGACTACTCTCATCGAAAGTCTTTACTTTGAACTACAATCATATTAGGGTACTTTTAGCCAGCACTTCCATTTGTGTGTATTTTTCTGAGGTCAGCAGGCATATCTAATGCACAATGTAGCTAAGTGTCTATTTGACTTGAGCAGTTGGATTTCTGCCACATTTTGTTTTCCAGAGGGCATAAGGAAATTTAACTACAAATCAAATCTCCTTAACATGGCCATTGTTTTTCTGGTTAATGTGGGTGTCCACAGCAAGATGACTTATTCAAGTTGATTACATTGGTGAGTTATAAATCAGCAAAGCAGATATGAACTCTGAATGAGAATTACACCATCTCTAATTAAATAACAGAGCAGGTAGATAGTGCAATGTATTTTCATGATTAAAATCACAATCTGGGCTCAAAGCTTACCTGCTGTTGTGATGAATTTTTCAGAAAGCTCCTTTGTATAGTTGTGAAATAGGACTTTCAGGACATTTAGGACAATGTCACCAATAGGAATTCATCCATCTATTTATCCATTGAACAGTCATGTGCTGAGTACCTGTGATATGTCAGGCATTATGCTAGATTATGGAAAGAAGTAAAATATAAATCTAACATGTCCCCAGATCTTAAAACATTTATAGTCTCTGGAGACTACACTTACAGATGAGACAAAAAGAAGCCACAGAGGGGTACAAATTAAGTATTGTGGAACTTCAGAGGAGAGAAAGATCATTTCCAGATGACAAAATGGATAAAGGCTTCATGAAGGATGAAGCTGTGCTCTAAGGTAGAAATTAGCAAAGAGAAAAGAAAAAGGGATGGGCTTCCCTGGTGGGGCAAGGGGTTTAGCACCGCACTATGAAGCAATCCACAACCTCTGCAGCGCAAGTTCCATGCCCGGCCGGCCAGAAAGAAACCCACATGGCGAGGCAGACCTCTCCTGTCTTACCCGCTGCTTCCCTCAGCAGTGTATTTCAGTCAGTCTGCCTGTTCTGCTCCCCACTCTGTCTCTGGTGAATCCTCTCACCCCCCGCATCTCTGGCCTGTACCCCAGTTCTTGTATGCATAAAGGAATAAATCTTAAAAAAAAGAAAGAAAAAGGGAGATGTGGAATTTAGGTAAGAGGGAGAGCACAAGGAAAGTTTTAAGGAAAGATATGTGAAATTCTGAGAGTAGAAAGAGCCACGAGAGAGCAGCGGGAGGAGAGGCTAGACAGGCGGGCTGGGAACGTATGCAGAGACCATGCTCCTGAATAGATACCTATTATGTTATCGGAACCCTGTCGCTTTCTGCAGATGCTTGAGGCAGCTAGAAATTTGGATTCATTATTAAAACTCTGAACTCAAATTTACTGCTCTATTTTACAGTAGCAATTTTAGCACCCACTCCTATATATGTATGTGCGTATACACACACACTATTGTTATACAAATTGTTGTTTGTTGTAAATTAATAACTGGAGGCATCATTTACTCTGAAAATGAAGTCTATAACGCTGCAGCTGCCCGAGATGCAGGAAGGAAGGAAGGCTATACGACCCCTGCCATTGTGAAGAAATAGGAGATGGGGAAGGTGGTAACTCCCCTATTCGAGAAAAGACCCAAGAATTTTGGCACTGGACAGGACTTGCAGCCCAAAAGGAACCTCACCTGCTTTGTCAAATGCTCCCCCCACCCCACATCAGGCTGCAGTGGCAAAGGTCTATTCGCTATAAGCAGCTGAAAGTGCCTCCCCACCAACTTTCACTCCTCACCCATCAACCAGTTAAATAGCTACTCAACTGCTTAGGCTCATGCACAAGCACAGACCATAAACCAAGCAAGAAGAGAAGAAGACTATTGGCTCCAGGCTAAGAAGCTTCTGGCAAAATTGATGTCCCCACTAAGAGGTCACCTGTCCTTCCAGCAAGGCTTAATACTCCCCTTGGAAAAGAATAGGAAAGCTCAGCTGTTGGTGAATGCACATGATGGGTACACATGGAGCTGGTTGTCTTCGCACTTGCCCTTTTGGAAGGTGGGGGTTCCCAACTGCATTATCAAGCAAAAGGCCAAGGTGGGGCATCTGGTCCACAGAAAGACTTGTACCAGTCACCTTCACACAAAGTAAGTCAAAGACAAAGCTTCAAATAACATAGGTGTAAGACATGAAGCCAAGATTTGAATCCAGATCTCTCTGATCAATGATTTTCAAGATGTGCTTGACTTGTACTTGGCAGCTACCAGGACCCAGTACAATGACAGATGTGAAGAGATCCACTGTCACTGGGGGAGCAAAATAGGCCACATTGCAAGCTGGAAGGGCAAAGGCTGAAGGCTTTCCACCAAACTGGACTCAGTGTGCACAGCTCCATATTCTGTACAGAAAAATAATATTTCTCCTTCAGTCAGAAAACAAAACAAAAAATGAAGTTTATCATTAATGATATAAATCCATGTTTTAAAGTCTTCTTCATAGTTTCTAAGATGAATGTGATGAATCTGGGGTTGAAGGTAAGGAATTACCATCTGTTCCCTCCCTAGGACTTCTCCAGCTCCACAGCACATCTTGAAAAACATTGGTCAGAGAGATCTGGATTCAAATCTTGGCTTCCTATCTTACTACCTATATTGTTTGGAGCAGGTTGAAATCTTTTTGGACTTTAGTTTCCTCCTCTTTAAAATGAAGGTACCCTTTGCATCAGTTGGTTCGCAGCCTTTCAATTTCAATTGACAAAATACTTAAATTGGCTTCAGCAAATAAAGGGAATTTACTGGCTCTATCATGGAAACACCCAAAGTGAGGGTGAGTTTCAGGGAGGTTCTATCCAGCAGTATAAAGAATGTTTTCAAGGACTTAGTTTCTTGATTTCTCCAGTCACTTTCTTCATATAACACAGAACATCTTCAGACCCACCCCTTGCAAGAGCAAAATGACTTCAGAGGTTCTGTACATCACATAGTTCTATCTCCCCACCCAAAGGAAGAAAGAGTCTTGCAAAAGTCCTGGAGGATCTCACGCTCTTTGGCCTGAATTGAGATATGTTTCCATGCACAACCATCGCTGTGGCCAGGTGGGGAGGGGGAGTGGAGGCCAATCACTGGTCACCCTAGGTCTAATGGATCAATTCTCTCAAAGCTAATGGTTGAAACAAATTTCTTTTTTTTTAATTTTATTTATTTATGCATATAAGAATGGGGGTACAGGCCAGAGGTACAGGGGGTGAGAGGATTCACCAGATACAGAGTGGGGAACAGAACAGGCAGACTAACTGAAATACACTGCTGAGGGGAGCAGCAAGTGAGACAGGAGAGGTCTGCTGTGCCATGTGGGTAGCTCCCTGGCCAGGGATTGAACTCATGCTGCAGTGGCTGTGGATAGCTTCCTAGCTTGCTTCTTAAACTCTTGCGCTACCAGGGAGGCTCTGAGACAAATTTCTTAAAGAAAAACTAGTATACAACTTGGAAGAGAAAGAACTGGGCAGGCAACTCACCCTATCTACCTGGTAATGTCATTCTGAGGACTAAATAAAGGCTAAATAAATGGACATTTAACACATACGGCTTTGTTTCCTCTCTCTGTGAGGATTTGCTTCCTTATAAGTCAATAAAAGTCAAGTTTTCTCTGAAGGCGGGGACCCAAGTCTTGCATCAATCAGTACCCTCCTCACTCGGTAGTCTCGTCTCAGTCCTCAGCGCATTGCCCTCCTCTTTTTTTTTTTTTTTTTTTTTTTTAATAGAGGCATGCTTTATTTATTTGTTTGCTGGTTTGTTTGTTTGTTTGTTTGTTTTGTTTATACATGCACTGGGTACAGTCCGAAGTGCGGGAGGGAGGGTGAAAGAATTCACCAGAGCCAGAGCGGGGAGCAGAGCAGGCAGAAGGACCGAAGTACACTGCTGAGGGGAGCAGCGGGCGGCAGGAGAGGTCTGCACGCCATGTGGGATCCTCCTCCGGTGGCCGGGGAGCAGCCGGGGATCGAACCGGCGCCGCAGAGGCCGCGCGCAGTTTCGCAACCCAGCGCTCAACCGCTGCGCCACCGGGGAGGCCCTGCCCTCCTCTTTTAACATATCTATTTGCTTCCCTGGCTACCTAGAGTACTTGGAGTCCGACAACCCATAGGAACTAAAAACTGCAATAGATTGTTTTGTGTTGTGCATTTGTCTACTGTGCAATACCAACCAAAGAGCTGGATTTTTTAATTAAGTCAATCTTTTGGTTTTTATATTTTTCAGTTTCAAAATAATTTAAGTCTCTTTCAAAATATATAATGAACTCAACATCAGGAAAATTATTTTATATATTTTAGCATTTTCAAGCAGGATTCCAGGTCTGGTAGCATGTGATAAACCAGTAGATTTTATAGGAGCACATTTATATAAACAGTGTTAGAGTCAGACAAATGTTAATTATGTTAATAACTGGCGAATAACTGCAGAACTCAAGGGTCCTCAGAACCTGTCTATATTGGACCTCAGTGCCACCAGAATGCCCAGAAATTATGAGGGATAATTTCTCATCCAGGAATTATGAGGGGTCAACAGAAAATAGGTTCTTCAACAGAAAGATGCCAGGATGACATTTATTTTACCAAAAGGTAAAATTTTAAAATTCTAATCAAAGGTAGACTGAGCAACTACTTGTTGAGTGTTTATTGTACCCAGGAGTGACTTCATTAATACTCCTTTCTTCTGAGCTTGGATTAGTCTAATTCTTAAGCTTTAAAAATGTTTTAAGTGCCCCATACCCCTTGAGATGGGAGGAAACCAGCTGTCTTAGGGTATGTCTTCCTGTGCTTCCTGTGTTTCTTCTAAGGAACAATGCAAATTGGAGAAAGATAACCTCTGGAGATAGGGTGAAATAAAGTGCATGTCTTAACAAAAAGGAGAAAAGATCCAGAAGGAGAAAAATCTCCTCATATCCTGTCTTCAGTCCATGTGGCCAGGCCTCTGTGTTCTCCACCCCTTTTCACCTTCAATGCATTAGGTTAAATCTGTTCCTCCAAATTGAGGCCAAGTCTCCTTTTAGTCCAAAACCCTTCCCCCACCCCCAACTATGATGAGAAAGATTAGACTTTCTACTGCTCAACATATATTCTTGTCCCATTACTTAATGGAATGACTACTTCATTTCTCTTCTTTTTTTTTTTAACAGTACAATCTCCAGGGAAGAATTAATATTTGCTGGTTTTACTGTAACCAGTGTTGGTCCCTGGCATCTCGTGGAAGGAGGGAGTCAGACTATTCTCCCTGATCCTCTGGGCCTGGAAACTCAGCTTTTCTTTTCCCTCATGCAGAGTTGGGAGTGTTTCATTTAATGGAGAATATGTAATGCCAGTATTACAGAAGTACTAATACAGATGCTTGATTAAAACAAACTATCAAAGTTTTTAATCTATATCTATCGATATTGTTCAGCTGAGATTCCAAAATAATCTTTTTTTTTTAAATAGAGGCATGTTTATTTATTTGTTTGTTTGTTTTTATTTATACATGCACTGGGTACAGTCAGAAGCACGGGAGGGTGAGAGAATTCACCAGAGCCAGAGCGGGGAGCAGAGCAGGCAGAGGGACCGAGGTACACTGCTGAGGGGAGCAGCGGGCGGCAGGAGAGGTCTGCGCGCCAAGTGGGACCCTCCTCCGGTGGCCGGGGAGCAGCCGGGGATCGAACCGGCTCTGCAGAGACCGCGGGCAGCTTCGCAACCCAGCGCTCAACCGCTGCGCCACCGGGGAGGGCCCTAAAATAATCATTTAAACTGAAATTCTCCATGAAGTCAACTCACCAAGAAGTAACAAATCCTTTTAACTATCAGAGAACAGACTATAAATGTTTTAAGTATGGGTCTAAATACATTTTACATTTTATTATGATCATTTGAATATATGTATATCTCTATATACATATATACACAGCCATACAAACAAATAAAATACAAATTTGCCAGTATACACACACACTTATATTCTACCTTTCCACCCACTGGATCCCTAGCTCACTGACAGCAGAGTTCTGTGTTTTTCTTTATAGTTCTAGCACATAGCAAATACTAGTTGAATATATTAATGCAAAATAAAAGCTAATGCTGTGATTTCAAATAGGCTGCCGATGTGCTGGACCTCCTTGGAGGACATGCTAGGATATTGATCACATTTTGGTTCATGGCTTTACACTGTCTTCCTCCAGCCTATATTTTGGCAAAAGTAAAATGGAAGGTTTTGTTTAAACTCTGCACTTACTGCATGCTCGGATGATAGAGGATTAGGAGCACAGGACATAAGAAGGTTAATTATAACTGCTGAGTATTTATCTTTTCCATATTTAGTTTGTTTGCAATCTATGGAGCAAGCTTTGCAAAGTCAAGTCAGATTTTTTTTTTTCATACCAGAGCCCAGAAAATCTTACTTTATATGAAAAAATTTCTTTATCCTATGAATAATGGCCTTTTAATGCAGGGGGCCAAAAACAGATGTCTGCTTTTTCTTTTTTAACATTATTTTTAATGATAAAAATATTAGTGTTTGCTTCGGCAGCACATATACTAAAAAAATGATAAAAATATTATTTTACATATGACAATGACAAAGACATGTATGCAAAAAGAAAAAAAGAGAAACAATTTTTTATTCCACTCTCCAAAATAGCCACCACTAATGTGTTAGCTTTTTCCCTGACCCTATAGACGCAGCACATGTGAGCATGACTTGCCCCTTTCTCTGCCTGCTCCAAGCCAAGTGGTTACATGTCAGTACCACATGGCCTTACCCTCTACTCATGTGGTAGATTCATGGACAAACACTAACCCAAACACACACCCTCTCCAGGGAAAGTCTGTAGGTTTGTCAGCTTGTGGATGAGGGTCCTGGACTGCCTGCCTCACTATCGGGTGACTCCAGAGCTCTCTTTGGATTGACTGTGGCATTGACATGACTGTGTCACAGTTCAGCCGTTCCCTCCGCCCACTCTGGCTTCCTTCACTCCTGTACAAGTATTAATTCAAAGCACACTGCTCACTAAAGCTTCTACATGCAAATCTGTCTCCATCTCTTTCCTGGGGAGCCTTAAGAGAGTGGGAATGACAAAGATGTCTAAATGTCTCACATAATATATTCTTCCTTTGTACTATGCCTTATAATGCATCCTTTAAAAAATTTTTTTAATTTACTTCTATGTAGAAGAACTGGGATGCAGGCCAGTGGTACAGGGGGTGAGAAGATTCACAAAAGTAGAGAGCAGAACAAGCGATCTACTGAAAAATACTGCTAAGGGGAGCAGCAGGCGAGATAGGTCTGCTGTGCCATGTGGGTCAGCTCACTGGCCAGGGATTGAACTCAGGCCTTAGTGGTAATAGCACTGAGACTTAACCCCCTAGGCCACCAGGGAGGCCCAATATAATGCATCCTTATAGTAAATCACTTCCCCATTTTTGTTAATTAAGCTAGCATAAGTGGCTTCTTATTATTTGGCCACCAAAAAAGGTTTAATATGTTATTTCCTTATGATAAATCCCTAGAAGTAAAATTAATGTTAAAGAGATATGAATTTGATCCATATTGCCATGTCATCCCTCAGAAATATCACACCAATTTTCATTCTCATCAATAATATATAGAAAAGTAATCATTCCCCCAGAATGTGCTGATATTATCTTTTTTTAATTAATTCTTTTACAAACCTTTATTGGATGCCTACTATGTTGTTGGCTATATCCTAAGAACTAAGGATAAATCCCCACCCTGATGGCATTTTGCCCAGTAAGATAAATTTTAATTAATTATATCATTATTTTAAATTATATCATGTAGGCTAATCAACTCTTTGATTATCAATGTTTTTACTTACTAAAAGTCACATTTGAACTACATTCTGACTTACTATATATAATTTCCAGTGAAGAAATATGTGCAGCTGTGTGAAACCATTAACTAAACTCTCTACTCCCCTAAGGCATTTCACATCCCCTGTGGCCAACACCTCCAACGACTGACTTACCAAAGATTCATCAAGAAATTGGCATACATTTAATAATTTCTCCAGTGGTGGTGTCTGGAAGAAGATTATCTTCTCTTCTCCAGATCTTTAGTGAAGACTTTGTAGGTGACACTTTAAAGAGTTTTTCTGAGGTATAACTGTCATGATAAACTACATAAATTTATTGAAAGTGTATACTTTGTTACATTTAGACTTGATGTCTCACCACATCAAAATAATAGACATATCCATCACCCCCAGGGAAAACCACTAATCTCCGTTTTGTTGCTATAGATTAGTTTGCATTGTTAGATTAGTTTGCATTGTTAGAATTTTACAGAAATGGAATCATACAGACAGTCATCTTTTTCGACTAGCTTCTTCCATTTGGATGATTTTTGAGATTCATCTTTGTCTCTGTGTACTGCTATAGCTCATTCCATTTTATTGCTGAGTAGAATTCTATTATCGAGATATACCAGTGTATCCATTCACTTTCTGATGGGCATGTGAGCTGTTTGCATTTGGAGGCTATTATAAACAAAGTACTATAAATAAACACTTGTACAAGTCTTAGTATAAAACTCATGCTTCCACTGCTCCTGGGTAAACATGTAGGAGTAGAATGATCAGATCAGGACAAATGAATGCTTCACTTTTAAAGAAACAACCAGATTGTTTTTGCCAAGTAGGTGTGCAATTTAATATTCCCACCAACATATGAGAGTTCCTGTTCCTCCATGTGTTCATCAGCAATTGATATAGTCAGTTTTTTTTTTTTCCAATTTGAGTCATTCTAATAGTTGTGCAGAGGTATCTTAAAAATCTTGGCCAGGGGCCTCCCCAGTGGCACAGCGGGTTGAGCGCAGCACTGTGAAGCTGTCCACAGCCTCTGCAGCGCCGGTTGGATACCCACTGGCCGGCGAGAATCCCACATGGTGTAGCAGACATCTCCTGTCTTGCCCCTGCTCCCCTCAGCAGTGTATTTCAGTCCTCTGCCTGCTCTGCTCCCCGCTCTGTCTCTGGTGAATTCTCTTACCCTCCGGTGCCTCTGACTGTACCCCAGTTCTTGTATAAATAAAAAAATCTTTAAAAAAAAATCTTGGCCAGGTATGAGAAAAAAGAGATTGATGCTGATTCATTCTAGGGAAGCTGCCTCCTTGGATCCTCATTCTTATCCCTGGTCAGCTAGTTTTATGATTCTAGAAGCTACTCCACGCTTTCTAATATATTTAATTTTATTTTAGCCTGAATGGGTTTCTATTGCTAACAACAAAAACCTCCACCTAGTCTAGTTGGCTCTTGCTCACCTCTGCCAGCAAGTCCTCCAATTTGGCCCAATATATTTTGAGCCTGGATTCTGTCATTTGTAACTGAACTTACCTTGTCTGACCTGTACCTGTGTCCCCAGGGCCAAGCACAACTGAGAACAGCATCACTGGGTAAATAAGTGATAACACTCTTAAAACCAAAGACACTTTGGTTTGTTGACTAGACAACTGGAAAGCCTGCTTTGGGACACACAGTGATTAGCCACACCTCTCTGGAGACATACTGCCGGGGCCTGACCCCAGCTCTGTGACCTGGGGCAAGCCTTGGCTTCTTCAACCCTAAAATGTGGAAGGTACTAGAACCCCTCATAAAGTTGTTATGTAGATTAAATTAATTTACCAAAAGTATTTAAACAATGTCTGATACATGGCATGTATTATTTTTGTTTTGTTTTGTTTTTATGCTGACAACTTTGGGGGTGAGTCAAGATTGGAAAAGACATTGATACACTGTCAAAGAGTGAGACACCAAAACCTCAATTACCCTGAGATCTTAGATGAAATACTTACTTTCTCTGAGAATCAGGTTTTTTGTTTTTTTTTTTTTTTTATTTAGTCAGGTACATATGAAATTCCACACTGACTCAAATAAATGAATATCAATCAGATGGTTTAATCAAAGTTCTCATAATAAAGGCCCTGAGTTTGGGGAGCACCATGAGGTTAGCAGACCACAAATTCATTTTGAGCTAGCAGAATGGCAAGGCTATCAAAAAATGTTCAAAGAGTAGACTGTGTTGCTAGAATGGTGTTTTAATTGAGGAGGATTATAATCCTTGGGTCTGCTGCTCAGGGTTCCTAGAGAAGGAGCACATACTCAGCACCTGGGAGGCTGGGGGACCTCAGGTCAGAGTGGGAAGAAAGTCAGGGATGTTACATCCATGTAATGTGAAGAACAGCTGAGACGTCACAGCCCAAGTTCTGCATGAGAGGAAAGAGACAACAGCTGAGGGAACTGTCTAGGTACTTAAAGGGCTGTCCTGGAAGAAGGGATGGGACTTCCTCTGATGTGGTTCACACCCCAGCTCAGCGTGAAGACATGTGCTTGTCAACAAAAGCTGGGTGGTGCCAGAGCAGGCTGCCTTGCAAACCTGCGAGCCCCTGACCCCGAGAAGAGATGCATGAACATCCCTTTTGGGACACATTAGCAAAGAATCCCACATGTGGCAGGGTTGGATCGTATGTGATTACTGTTTTTTTTTTTTTCATATTCCAAAAATACACAACTCTATTCTTTTTGAGATTCTGTTTGATTTAAACGATATTTGCCAAACATAAGACCAATCCATTGCAACTTTGGAAAAGTAGAAGCAGCCACATGTTGGTTGTTTTTTCCCTAAAGGTTTTAGGGGAGTGGGGAAAGGGCTGTGTCCCAGGGCAGGCTATCCCCCGCGGGTCCTGTGGTCAGCATTGTGGCCAGGTGTTTGCAGTTGAGTCTAGTTTCGTTATTGGTAATACTTGTGGCCACAGCCTTGGAAAGACCCAGAAAAACTGGTCTTACCTCCACGTGATGTTAAGATGAAGCCTTGTGGGTGCATCTGATTATAGCTTCTCATTATGGTAGCTTCTCTCTCAGTCCTAGGGGCATGAAAGACAAAGCTGATAGTGAAATCCTATCTGTAAGTGCATTGCTTTCTAAAGAAAGGATTGCCAGAATGCTCGCAGAACCACTGATGATCAGTGTGGTCTACACTAAGTAAACACAAAGGAATTAAAGTGAGTCAGGGGATCAGAATTATTCTTTACACCCTAGTGAAAGTGCTAGCCTTTTCTTTAAAAGAAAAATGTTCCCTTTGTTCCAAAACACTGCCTGACCTTCATGCTGCTCTTAAGTATATAAATATATGAAAACTGTATATTAAAATACCATTTTAAAATAGCTATTTCTTGTACACTGCAGATTCAAATATCAGTGAGAAACAGCCATGGACACCTTGAGATACATATGTCTGAAATATGTGTGTTTGTAAGAAGAAATGTTAATATCTTATAATACAGAAATTCTTAATTAAATACAGATATTTAACCAAATAGATGCAGCAAAAGGGGTCAGCCAGTGAATTATTTAAACTCCTTGAACCTTTACTTGCTTTCTTGGAAATTATATTTTGTTTTGTTTTGGGGTTTGTTTTTTCTATTAGTAGTTGTTTTGCTCTTAAAAAGTAAACCATTACCATTGTAAAAAAAAGTCTGGGACAGTATGGAAAACTTTTTAGGTTCACAGAATGAATATGAATACAAAAAAGGCACATTTTAGGTGTTTAGTTTTACACTTAGTAAATGTGCTTGAGCTGTTTTTACAACACTTTAACACAAAATATGTTGGCTCTTTTCCCACCAACCAATTCTCCAACTCTCTAGACACCAACTGGATGCCTGACAATTTCATTCAATTCTGACCTTAACTACCCTAAGTGAGTTCAGATCCCTTACTTAAATTAAGAGCTCAGTTCAATTGGACCACCCAGTTCAAAGTCCCAGATTGCAACCTGTACTTCTGGTCAATCCACTGACTAAAAATTGGGGGTTCCCATGACTCCCTCCTCCTGCTCCATAATTTACTAGAAACTACTCCTAGGACTCAGGAAAGCCCTTTACTATTATAGACTTATTATAAAGGATACAACTCAAGAGCAACCCAGTAAAAGAGATGCATAGAGGAAGTTAGATCAGGTGGGGAATGGAAGCTTCCATACCCTCTCTGTTCATCAATCCAGAAACTCTCAAAAGCCTGTGGTTTAGGGATTTTCATAGAAGTTCAATTACATAGGCATGATTGATGAAATCATTAGCTGTTGGTGATTGAACTCAATCTCTCCCCTCCCCAGAAAGGGGTATGCCTGTGTATTGGGAGAGAGGATGGTGCAATGTATATCTGAAATTTCCAATCTTTGCTCACACCTTGGTGACCAGCTTCCATCTTGAAGCAATCAAGGGATTTTGGCTACCAGTCATTTCATTAGGAAAAAAAAAAAAAAAAGGGATGTTTACTCTCCAGAGATTCCAAGAGTCTTAGGAACTATGTGTCAGGAACTGGGGACAAAATCTAAATATATTTTTTTATGCCATAATGCACCTTTAATATGTTCTTTAATTTTTTAAAAAAATTATTCATTTATGCATACAAGAACTGGGGTACAGGCCAGGGTGAGAGGACTCACCAAAGACAGAGTGGGAACAGAACAGGTGTATCCACCTGTTCACTGCTGAGGGGAGCAGCGGGCGAGACAGGAGAGGTCCCCTGAGTCATAATGGGTATCTCCCTGGCCAGGGATAAAACCCGTGCTGCAGTGGCTCCAGACAGCTTCATAGGTTGTGTCATAACCCCTTGCACCACCAGGGAGGTCCTAATATGCTCTTTTAAAAATGCTTAAAATAACGTTAACAACAGGTGCAGACTGGTTAATCTATTTGAGGATCTCAAAGCAATTGATCAGTGTCCCTTCTCTGACTGTTAAAGTATATAATGAGTCTTCCTGTCTTTAAAAAAGATACTGATCCGTTGGAACTCTTTGGGTACTCAGCACGCATGAATTCACTGGTAAGTAGTCGTCAAGAAACAATCTACTGATCCAATCTATGCCTGCAACTTTGTTGACCTCTTAGATAGCAACAGGGACTCCGTCAAAGGGTGTTGAGTCAAATAGCAGAAAACCAGAATTTAAAGATCATCAACCCTGATCTAAATGTGTTCCTGAAGGGCAGCAGCCACACCTATTAGAAATGAAAATTATTGGCTCACCTCAGAACTACCAAATCAGAAACGCTGGACAGAGGCCCAGCTGTATTTTAACAAGTTCTCCAGGTGAGTCTGAGGCACATTAAAGATTGAGCACCACTACCTTTAGTGTGCCCACCCCTCAGTGTGGGAGTCGGATCTAATTGACTCACATGCTCAATGCCAATCACATGTTTAGCACATCCATAAAAATTCTCCAAGCTCTACTTAAGACTTGTGCATTTTGGGGCCTCCCTGGAGGCGCAAGGGGTTAAGTACCACACTATGAAGCAATCCGTAGCCTCTGCATCATGAGTTCGATCCCTGGCAGGCCATCCGCATGGCGCAGCAGACCTCTCATGACTTGCCCGCTGCTCCCCTCAGTAGTGTACTTCAGTCAATCTGCCTGTTCTGTTCCCCACTGCCTCTGGTGAATCCTCTCACCCCCCACATCTCAGGCCTGTATCTCAGCTCTTGTATGCATAAATAAATAAATTTATCTTTTAAAAAAGACTTGTGCATTTTACTTGATTTAATTAAACCTGCACTTAAAAAAGAAAATTACAACAACCAAACTTTCAAATCAGAAACCTGATTCAGACAGGCCTGTCCCTATAAATGATGATGGTCAGACCCAGGGACCCTGGCCACGCAGCCCTGTTCTAACCTGCCATGATGGGCTATCCCATGTCCTGACAGCCAAGGGGGCCTGTTTGCAGCACCCCAGAGACATTCATTGATGTTGTTTAGTAGTGAGTTTGACTAGCAGTGATATCATTCTGGATAATGCGAAGCACTGATTGGGAAGCCTGAAGGTGGAAACTGACAGCAGTGGGGCAGAGGTACTGGTCCTTTCAGTTAGAGAAGGGACGCAGGAGAAATCTAGGATAAGGTGGTCTAGTCGCGGGAAGGGACAGAGCATTTCTATGATCCTAGCAGATGGGGTGAAGGAGGAGTCCTGGAGCTCTCAGTGGCTTTTGCAGACTTTTATTGGGATTTACTAGGTACACAGCAGGCAGGGGTACCAAGGGGCCGAGAGGCTGGCAGGCCTCCCAGCCCCCAGCAAGTCTTCACTCTTTCTGGGCACTCCGATGTTCTCTCGTGGCCTTTTCTTCTCCGCTCCTTTCACTCTGCTCTTCTGCTCTCATTCTCTCTTGCTTTCGCTCTCTCCTGGCATCCCAGTGATGCTGCCCTTATAAGCCCAGTCTCAGCATAGGTGAATCCCATCTGCCTATGCCCACACCCTACTCCAGGTGCTGCCATCAGGCATGCATTCAGGACCACAGGGTTCCATCACCTATCCCAAAGGAGGGAGGGCTGAAAAGCCTGATACTTTTCGACCTTACCCTACAGGTGGTAAAATGCATCTGACTGAGGCTGGACATACAATCTTGGTCAAGAGAGAAGCCATGGCCAAAAGCCACAAAAGCAGTGAGAACAGGCCTGCTCAGGAACCTCTTCTGCTGACATGCCCACAGAGGAATGAGAGAGAGAAAGAGAGAGAGAGAGAAAGGAAGCCGGTCAAGAAGGACCTGCAGCGCCACAGCCTCTGGCCAGTGTCTGTCCTCTGTCTGGCCTGACGGTGAGGTAACAGCCCCTGAGAATCACCAAGTCAACTCTGCACCAAGTCTCACAACCTGGAAATCTGCAGCCTCAGCCCTAGGGGGCCTGGGATGTCCTTCACTAGTGAAACATGGCTCACTGAGCTTGCAGTCACACTTGCCCACTCGCCAAGAGCTGCCTCCTTGATGAACCCTCTTCCTCTGCCCGCATTCGGGATCCCACAGCAACCTGCACCTGGGCCCGTGTTTTGCTTATCCTCACAGGACTGGGGAACACAAGTCTTGCAAGGGCTGTGAACGAGCCGTCGAAGAGCAACTTCACCAGCAGGTGGACCCAGAGTCCAAGCTATGCCGCGCTCATGCGCACAGGCGCCCGGCAGCTCGCCCAGGCCCCAGCCCTCAGGGCTGCGGAGATCACCTGGGCCTCCTGAGTCTTTTTGCATTCAAGTACTAAGAGGTTTGTTTTTGGTTTTGGGTGGTTTTTCTTTTTTTCTTTTTTTGAAGTGAGGTAACGGTTTACAACAGTGTGCATGATTCAGAGGGATGGGTTCACCCCTCTTCAGATGGATGCTATCACAGCACACCCACCACCAACACACCCCTATTTTTCAGTTCACTCCTGCCTAGTTGAAATGCAAACAAATTAAAATCATTCCGACATAAACCAGTGGAACTGCCCTTCGTTTTCCAGGCCTCTTCAGACTGGGGAGCAGCTTAGGGTTTCAGGTTCCAGCTCTTAATAGTTTTGTTTCTGATGCTTCCGATTTCATTAGTGGATGTTTTCTAGTTCCTTTGGCTACTCAGCATCCAATCTACATTTCTGCGTTGGGTGGGTCGTCCATGCACAAGTCTTGGTGGGGAAGGGTCTCCCACTCCAGAACCTGAAGGAAACAAGTGACCCCTCTCTCCATCCCCAAGGGGTCAGCAGACATAAAAAGGGTCACTGGGCAACGACTCACTGGGCAACACCGCGGTCTGGTGGTGTAAGTGTCCCGGGACAGCAGAACTCGTGGTCTCTGGTTCGGACCTCACTAGTCAGCGCTACTCTCTGTTCTTGGTCCTCTGGCCATTTGAATGCTTGCTGTTCACGGTCCCCTACTGTGAAACTTGGCCTCCTTGCCCCAAATCCCAGGAATATGTCTTCACTGTCACAGCATGCTGGACTCCCCCACACCGAGGCCCTGTTGGGGTAACTGATCCTCTAGAGCAGGAGCCACTTTTCCAGGTGATTCCTGGGTGCCCTCTGCTTGCCTGCTGAGAGTCAGCGTTCAGCTAATTTTGGGGGGTTTTATAGCATGTGTAACAGTTTTCAGCTAAATTCTAAGGAACTTCTTTTTGTGTGAATGCAGCACGGGGCTACCCTGGGTGCTCAGTAGGACTTTCACAACAAATTACCACCAACTGGGTAGCTTGAAATGACAGAAGTGTGTTCACTCAAAATTCTGGGGGCCAGAATCTGAAATCAAGGTGTCCACAGAGTTGGTTCCTCCTGAAGAGGACCTGTCCCAAGCCTCTTCCCTAAACTTCCAAGGTTTCTGGAAATCTCTGGTGATCCTTGCCCTGCAGTCACATCCCTTTACTCTGGCTCCTCTTCACTCGCATCCCCTTGTCTCCTTGTCTATCATTTGTAACCCACATCATTAACTGTTGGGCATCTTAAGATCCACCTTATCATTATTATCCACACCAGCGGAGGGATAAATGTGGCCATTTATCCCTCCTTCCCTTTCACTCCTCATGAATTAAGGAAAGAACAACAAAATAATATTCATTAGATGTATAAATCAAGACTGAGTCCCAGGACTCGTACTTACAATTATATCAGGAGCTAAACTTTACTGCGAATGTTAATATACACCAGGAACTTCCAGTGTTTTATGTCCTTTTTGGGACTTCCATGCTCAAACTTCCTTCTCACTGGCCCTAAACTTGTATTCCTTCCCACTTTATTTCAATCACTCCAACCACAGTGATTGGAGTGGTTATATCTAACATTGGAAATACATATTATTGCTCACATTTTAGGAACTAAGGAACTGAGATACAAAAAAGTTAGGTAACTTGCCCAGTTACCACCTGGAAGGTAGTAGAGTTGGACTACAAACCTAAGTATTCTGCTTCTCGAGCCCCTTACTCCATGGGGATGTCATCTTCAGAGGTCGGGGAAACAGGGGAAGAGATTTTGGGGGGGAGGATGATGGGTTCAGTTGACAAGCATGATTGGTCTAAGATGCCTGGGTAATGCCCAGAAGTAGGGCTTCATCAGGCAGTTGTATGTCTGGGTCTCTCTCAGGAGAGAGACCCTGGATAGAGACAGAGGCAGCAATCAATGGTGTGTAGATGTAGTTGGGGCCTTTAGGAGTGGAAAGATCAGCCAGGGAGAGTGTCTACAGTAGGAAATTAAATGAAGGGACCTAGAATAGAATCTTGGGAGTACAAGAATACAAGTCTACCAAGAAGTCTGAGAGGTAGAAGAATATCAAAAAGAGAGGTCTAAAAGGCTAAAGAAGAGACTGTCTTAGGAACAAGGGAAGTTCAGTTGTATTAAATGCTTCCATTGTGCCTAGTATAATAAGGAATGGAAAATGCTCATTAGATTTGGCAACAGGGAGGCTGTTGGAAATCTTGGCAATGACAGGTTCAGCGGAAAGGTGAGAGTAAAGGCCAGATTGGAGTGGACTCATGAGTAGAAGGGAGGGGATGAAGAATATAAGTCCATCACTTTAAAATTGCTTGACTATGAAGGGGAGAAGTAAATAAAGAATAGACAGGCACGCACGTCAGGGGAAAGATTTTTTTGTTCATGAGAAAACAGGAAGTGATTTAAATCATTCTGGGCACATGGACTGAGGAATGTCAGAGTGGGCAGCTAAAGTTGGTGTTCATGGAGTCACAGGGGCACCAGCCTTCTCTGTGTGTGGATCTCACTGGGGCCCCTGACTGGATATAAGCGCAAGGAGTTAGATTGGCAACTGGGTTCTGCCAGGCAAGAGGTAGAAATTTAAGGTACACGAGTTTAGAATCTTGGAAAGAGGCAGATTGAAGTGGGGGACATGTTCCTTAGTTGACTAGAGAAGACAGGGAAGGTGGAAGCTGCTAGGAAATATGTAAGGGGGCCACCTGTGGTTGGAGTGATTGAAATGAAGTGGGGAAGAAATACAAGTTTAGGGCCAGTGAGAAGGATGTTTGAGCATGGAAGTCCTGAAAAGGCATAGCTTTAAGTGAACTTGACTCATAATGTGGCCATGAAGGATAAGCTGAGATCTCAGAATGAAGGTCACTATCCCAGTTATTGGTCTACACTTTTGGGTCAGAAAGACAGAAACTTTGGGTCCTTCCCGGGAACATAATAAAAAAACAAAAACAAAAACAGGGCAGCTTGGTACCCACAGACTCACCAGTCTCTGTCCAAAGTCTAGAAGGAATTCTGTTATGGGGTGAATTGCACCCCCTGCCCCAGAACTCCTATATTGAAGCTTAAGGCCAGGACGACATACTGTAACCTTATTTGGCGATAAGGTCTTTACAGAAGTAATCAAGTCACAATAAGGTCATTAGGGTGGGCTCCAATTCAACAGGACTTGCATCCTTAGAAGAGGGGAAATTTTGGGCACACAAAAGGAAGACAATCTGAAGACACAGGAGAAAGTCATGTGAACATGAGGAAGGACATTTATAAGCCAAGGAGAGATGCCTACAACAGATTTTCCTTTATTGCCCTGGAAAAGAACTCTGCCAACTCTGCCAATATCTTGATTTTGGACTTTCAGTCCCCAGAACAGAAACACCTTCATTGTTTGAGCCCCACAGTTGTTGGTAATTTGTGACATCAATTGTAGCAGATGAATACAGATACCATCCCCAATTCTCCAAGGATCTCCCCAATAGCCGTCACTTTCCTGTTATTGGACAGAATTTAGCTCATCGCTAACTAATCACTGCAAAGAGCCTGGGGTTGGGATGACTGATTTAGGAAGCAGCTGAGTTCCTTGGAGCACACATATGCCTGGTTCCTGGCCAGTCAGGAATGGATGGGAGAAGGGGGCAGGAATGACCTTGGGCAGAGGATCTGTTCCTTAGGAAGTGCTAGTTTGCTGGCTTCTGTATCCACCTCTCTCAGGTTCCACTGGGCCTTGAGGAATACGTATCACAGATTCCTTACATTGACAAAAAACTTAATAAGGATACTCCAGAACATATCGCTTAAGGAAAGAACTCAGTGGACTTCAGCAGAAGGAGCTAGTCCCTTTACTTGAACCCGAGATGTTTGATTCTATCCAGAAATGCCTAGCAAAGACAAGTTCTCATGAGAGATTTCAAATTAATTCACCTTTAAATTTTCTTACTCCCCAATCTCCCAAATAATAAAATAAGTAAAAATAATGTAAACAGTAGCAGTGAGAGTTCAACTCCAACTATGTGCAAGGCTGTTGGCCACCAGGCCTGCTGTGTCTGGGCCCTCTGAGGGACAGAGCAGAAAAACAAGGACAGCTCCAAAAACAAAGGCACGGGGGACTTTTACATACTTGACACTTCCACTCCTAGCCTGATCTCACACTTGCCTAAATTCCTCTCTCCTAAGCTTCAGTTCTACTAGGCTAACTATGTGTCCCTGGCAAGGAATGCGCCATCTTTCAGGGAGGTTGCTCACCTGCATCCTGTCATTCTCCCTAGGTGGCATTTTGGCTCAGAGGGAACATAGTGGCAATGACAAAGGATGGCCCAGTCCCCAAATTATCATCCTGTCTTTGCTGGTATCTCTGTGAGGGCTTGTCCCTCTCAGTGCCAGCGCTACCTGGCTTTTGGACACTAGCCACAAGCTTCTGTTGCTGATGTTGGTGGGTGTTGCCCCCACATTTCCTATAACCCATTGTCCTGACACTTGACTCTCCAGCTCCCTTGTCCCTCCTCCCTCAGCAATTCTGTGCCCCCCCCCCTCCTTTTGCACTCTCAGCTCTGGAGGATGTGACTCTGTGAAGCTGTCCTAGGGCACATCCATCTAATTAGCTCCTCCTCCCCTGCGAATCCTCCCTGGGGGTTGTGTTGTTCTTGCCCCATTCCCTTCCTAGGCATCTCTGGGAGGCCATCAACTTCCACGTACTGGAAAGCAGGGAACAAGCCCACCTGCTTTGTGTTTCTCCAGACCTGTCTGCTGCTCATCATCACTTCCTTATTCCAGAATATTGGCTGCAAAGGAGGAGTCAGGGGTCAGTGCTCCATGTGCTGACTGTTCAATCCCACAAATCACCTCAAGCTCATCCCCAACTCAGGAAGCACGATCCATATGTCACCTTCTGTAGTTTCTCTTTTCAGTGGTTCTTGGTGCACTTTGTGATCGAGTCCTAATTAATTCTCCATGTCTGGAGCTATAGCAAGAAACTTTGTGTCACGCATGTGCTTAGTTCTGGCCTTAACGAGCAAGAACTCTCATTAATATTTTTTCTATCTTGGGCTTTAAACTATATGTTTGGAAAGTCAAAATTGAACTATGACTTATTTGTTCTAGACCATTGCCAGCGTTCCTCTGAAGGTCCTGCACCAAGAAAACTACCACTGCTTCATGGTTGAGGTGAGGGGGGCAGGGCATAGACATGAACACTGTTTAACTTAGTATTACAACATTCCAGATGATAGCATCATAGCTCTGGTATTTCTGTATGTCTCTGGGGAAATTACCTGCTTAGTCCCCAGTGCCTTAACTTGCAAAACAGAAGAGATAAATAGAAGCTGTTTCAAGAGTATGTTGTGAGAATTAAATGAGATGGTACTTTTAAAGTGTCTAGTATAATATGTAATATGCAGCATATATAGTTCTTGCTTTTATAGACACCTCATTCCATTTTGCAACAGGGCAGATTCTCAATGAACAGTTAAAAGAAGGGGCCAAGTGGTTTGAATGAGGGGCTTGTCTATGTGACAAGCACGCACAGATTGCAGACTCCTTCAGCCCACGAGTCAATGAGGCCATGAGAGTGGACTAAATTCCAGAGAAAGTGTGTGAAAGGATTGACGACCATTCTAGAGCACCAACGTTTAAGGGGCAAGGAGATGAAGGGAAAGTTGAGGGGGGGGGCAGAGTGAGGGGATAAAAGAAGCCAAGGATAGAAGCCAAGGGATAAAATCACTTCAGTGAGAAAAGAATGACCACATGAGACAAATGCAGCAGAGAGACATTACGAGTCCAGATTCCACCTGGTTAAGGAATGATTGGCAGGCAGACATTGGAGACAGCAACTGCAGAAAAATCTTCTTTTTTAACAATTTTTTTAAAGATTTATTTTATTTATACAAGAATGGGGGTACAGGCCAGAGATGCAGGAGGTGAGAGGATTCACCAGAGACAGAGCAGGGAACAGAACAGGCAGACTGACTGAAATACACTGCTGAGGGGAGCAGTGGGCGACACAGGAGAGGTCTGCTCGCCATGTGGGTTGCTCTGAGGCCAGCAGGGATTGAACCGGCACTGCAGAGGCTGCAGACAGCGTCACAGTGCGGCGCTCAACCGCCTGCACCACCAGGGAGGCCCCTGCCGAAAATCTTTAAAGAGGGAAAAGAGGACTGTGATGGAGGCAGCCATGAAATGAGTTTGAGGATTGTCTGTTTCTAGGGTAGGAGAGACATCCCCTTTTTAAAAAGCTGGAATGAGTAGGGAGGGCAGGGAGGAAAACTGGGGTGAGAGAAGGCAGAGAGAAAAACAGACTGAGGAGAGAGACCCCAGTCTAGATGGAAGCTTTAGGAAAAATAAATCTCTTGTTTTCTAATAGGAGGGAAGGAGAGAACTGGGTCCAAATGCAAATGTGTTGATTTAGTGGCAGAAAGTGAAGTGAGCTCCATCTTATGGCTTCTCTCTTCTCTGTGAGGCACTAAGCAGAGAGTCCCGTCCTTCAAAAGGATGAGGCCTTGGATAAAGGTTTGAGGAGAGTGGCAGCGCCGCTGGGACTCTGCAGAGATGGCCTGCCCAGGGCACACTGCCAGGTCTCATAAAATACATAAGCACCACATACTGGCTTGAAAAGTTAAAACATTTGAAATGAGGCGAGGATTATTTTTCTGGGCTTTAGAGTTATCCTGTTAGCTGTATGGAGTGTTCTAGAACATAAGCATCCAGGAAGGGGTTTTCAATGATATTTGGTGCAACAGGATTTTATTTGTCAACTTTTTTATAGTTCTAACCACAAAAGAAACCCAGCTATGTAAACCCTTTAATATATTCATGTTAAGCTAAAGTCACTTGGTAAAATAAGCTGAGAGTGAATTGATTCCAAATTTACTGTAAGAAACTTAAGCTCTCTTCACTTCTAAAATATTTTCAACTACCACTAGGTGGTGTTTTGTTCAGTCAATTCAAAAGTGTAATTTTCTTTTGACTCCTATTTGAGAAGGAAATGTACTGAAAAGTAAACACACTATCAACTACATTTTAGTCATAATATTTGCTTTCCAACTAATTCCAATTTTCTAGACCAGCTGTGGTATAAATGAAAGCTTTGTTTGTCTCAAGTGTTATAGTCATGGTTCTATTTATCTTGAAATGGAAATGAGCAGGTATTTCTTTTTCTCCCCTTAAAAGGACTCAGGGAATAAAGTGGTACCGGTGGCAAGCCTTGTTTGAGAGGGAAGGATAAATACTTGCCTGATTAAGAAATCATTCTCGTATTTACAATGCTTATACCATTTTTAGTGAAAATTTCATATAAAAAATCAATTCCCTTTTAAATGAAAGACACTTCCTAGCCTTTTAAATCTTTTTATTTACCAGTGCTTACCACTCCTATGCTAAACACACTAAGTAGTCTGCAAATTCATTATTAAGAACAACTGTTAAAAATCAAAAGATTGGCTCATACTTCTGATATACTACTGTACCAGGATACATAGATACAACCTTGCCTTTTGGTACCAATCCTTTAGTAACGAAGACACCCTTTCCAAGCAGAAATCAATGAACTAGTTGCTTGAGAAACACTGAAACCCAACGTCTTACAACCCAACACTTTCCCTTCTTTGTCTAGTCTGGAGGTGAGCCTACCTGTGCCACTTCTCAGCTCTGTGACCTGGGGCAAGCCACTTCACCTGTGAACTGAAGCGTTCTCACTTGTAGTGCTGATATCTGCCTCTCAGGGCTGATATCCTCCTCTCAGGGCTGATATCTGCCTCTCAGGATGAACTTATTTTTATGTTGCAAAGCATTTGGAACAGGAAGTTTGACAAGTGACTGCTGTTAAGCACAAGTGCTCTCTTTCAGATTCACTGATATTTCTGCTTGAAAAACTAACTGATGGAGGGAAGGAGAGTATAGAAGGGGTAAGGGGACAGTGTATTGGCACCAGAGCTTTGGTGGAGGGCAAGGGAAGCAGTTTCACACACTGAGATGTGAAGTTGTACTCCCAAATTACGTACTGTTGTAAATGAATCAATTACGGATCAATACAATTTTGAAGGGAAAAAAACTGGACGTAACATACAACATTGGTCCAGTGTCCACACTTTCCACTCTCGTTCTGCGCCCCCTGGTGGGGTGGGGGGGCTGCTTGGATAGACTGCATGGACAGGTTCCTTTGTGCTTTGGCTTTTGGTTGACTTTGGCCAGTGGACAGGAGATTGGAGGAAGAGAAGAGAAAGAGGCTGGGGTATTTGTTCATCCGGGGCTCTTTGAAGGCTGGCTGAGCTTGCAATGGCCTTCACAGTATCTGAGAGGGAGCCCTCTCCACACAGCACTCTCTCCCCTTTGGGTTTCACTCATTTGGTTCACTCTCTTTGTTCTTGTTTTCGCAAGCCCCAATTACTGAGTTTGTAGAATCCCTCTGCCCTGCTCACTCCTTTGCATATAATCCCTTTATTCAAAATTCCTAATAATACTTCACTTAAGGATGCCATCTTCCCTAGCTGGGTCTCTGTATTCAGGAGTTAAACTACTTTGAGGGCCACCACAGGAAATATCCTTACACCATTCATTGCCTGGAGCCTTGGTGCTCCTCCACAAATCTTAATGAAACTGGGCCTGAACCCAAATTCAAGGATGTGTGTGAGCCTCACTACTTCCGCCCACTGTGCCCTGCTGCGGTCTGTGCCCCTGGATCGCCTTCCGGTTCACCTGGGATCAGACCCAGAGGTGAAGCCCCATCCCTTGTCCACTGTCTTAAGAACTTGGGACACATTCAACATTTTGTGATGTTCTGTGACTTTGCTGAAGAGTGGGGGAGGGGTGAAGGAACCCCCCCACCCCTGGCATCCCACCCATACTTTTGTCAATTTTGACCACTTCTGAAAGTGGTTCTCCTCCCAAATGAACCCCCAGGTTCTGCCATCTCACTCGACCCAACTCCCCACTCTCCTGGCTCACCAGGGGAGTTTTCCAATTGGATCATCTCTGACAGCTCAGTCTGCTTTCTACTCTGGAATTCCATAACACAAAACCCACTTCATCCTCGACCTTCAGGGAGAATAAACAGGTTCAGCAAGTTGCCCAATGTACCCCACATTTATGCTAATTCCTTAGTTAATCCACTGACAATTACGTCTCTATGATCCTGCGGTGGATACAAGAGAAGTGGAGAGTTTGGGAGCGGTTGGCAAGAAATAAATCAAAGGACTTAGAGAACCAAGTGTTTACCCCAGGACTGTAAAGACCACTAGCCTAGAGGACTCAATGCTTTTTTACCTATGTTTCCAATAGCCACCCCTACATAGCTTAAAGGGCTCCTCTAGATCAATAACAACCCCTCCTTTGAAAATTGAGAGAATAAAAATCCAAGTATAGAAGAAGCCCCTGTCCAGGCGCTGTGGTGCTTTACCTGGGACTCCATCCTCTTGGAGTAAGAGGTAGGCTGGTGGTGAGGCCCTGGGCCTGGAACCTCTTTGGCCAGAGTGACTTCAGGTGACTGCAGACCCAGAGCACAAAGGCTCAGCCAACACCCACTGGCAGATGCATCTGGGCATGGAGTCCAAAAGGATCCTAAAATGCTACTAGGATGACCTGAGGGCACTGGCCTTCTCACCCTGCAGGGCCTGCACTCAGGCTACTGCCTCTGCCGGTACCAGTTTTGCCCCCTCACCAACAACAAAATCTGAGACCAGGTGGGAACACTTAAGAGACTAAGCCTCTCTGAAAGGCCCAGGGATTGTGGGGTAAGTTCCATACAGTAAAAAAGAAAGAAAAGCACAGAGCAACACATAGAAACAAAAACCTTCTACCCAGGTCTGTACCTTCCCCAGGACCCCTAACCTGAGGTCCCTTCTTCACTGTGTGCACCTGAGCTGAGAGTAACTCCTGATATCTTCGATGCTCAGAAGCAAGTCTCTGGTTCCCTGGGACACCTCTCCCTCCAGGGCTAACTCTTGTCTCTGCCCTGCTGAGCTTTCCACAGAATGTTAGGAAAACCCATTCTCCTGACAAAGACTTCTAGACTCACATGGATAATAATCTCAAATAATAATCTAATACCTAATAATCTATCACCTAATCAATCACCTAATAATCTTAAATACACTTCTCAAATTCCGGGCTACCCCGTCTGACAGGAGTATGTATGGAACATTAAAAGCTGAGTTGAATTTGGGTGGTGTGACAGCTAAACCCAATACATTTCCAGAATTCAAAATTCTTGGGATCTAGTTTATTTCTGGTTTGCTTCATTACAACGTATGTTGGTGATAAGGTCAGAATGAGTTTAGTGAAGGGGAAAAAAAAATCATAGCTGAGGGAAGCAACCATGGCAGGGGATTAAACTCATGTTTGATATGTTCAGAATGTATTTTTGATATTTTTTAAAACCATTTTTAATATAAATATTTTGTCTCAACACTCTAGACTTTTTTAAAAAAATATTTATTTTTTTAAAAGATTTATTTATTTATGTATATAATAACTGGGGTACAGGCCAGAGGTGTGGGCAGCGAGAGGATTCACCAGAGACAGAGCGGGGAGCAGAACAGGCAGACTGACTGAAATACACTGCTGAGGGGAGCAGCGGGCAAGTCAGGAAATGTCTGTTGCGCCAACTGAGTAACTGCCTGGCGAGGGATTGAACTTATGCTGCAGTGGCTGCGGATAGCTTCATAGGCTGAGTCTTAACCTTTTTGCCACCAGGAGATCCAAAATAAAAAGATTTATTTATTTATTTTAAAAAAGATTTATTTATTTATACAAGCACTGGGTACAGTCAGAAGCGCGGGAGGGTGAGAGAATTCACCAGAGCCAGAGCAGGGAGCAGAGCAGGCAGAAGGACCGAAGTACACTGCTGAGGGGAGCAGCGGGTGGCAGGAGAGGTCTGCGCGCCATGTGGGACCCTCGCCCGGCGGCCAGGGATCGAACCAGCGCTGCAGAGGCTGCGGGCAGCTTTGCAACCCAGCGCTCAACCACTGTACCACCGGGGAGGCCCTAAAAAGATTTATTTTTATTTATTTATGCATATAAGAACTGGGATGCAGGCCAGAGGTATGGGAGAGCGGGGGAGGTTGGTGAGACCATTCACATGGATCATCAATCATGGCTGAGGGGAGCAGCTGTGGCAGGGGATTAAACTCATGCTGCAGTGACTGGTGATATCTCTATAGCGCTAAGACTTAACCCTTTGTGCCACCAGGGAGGCCCACAACACTTTAGACTCTTAATGTTGCTCAACCCCCAATTTATTACTTTGCATTTTCTTAGGATTATCTTTCCTCATGTTTTCTGCCTTTCTGTTTTATAACATCTTTTGTACAGAAAACATAGTTGGGAGGTTGTTGCTTTTTGCCCAGCTAAGTATTTATTATGTTCTATTGTTTCTCCTTCACTAGATTTCATGATTTCTTCTGTATTTATTTTTCCTATTTCCCCTTTAAATTGCCTTATGTTTCAACAAAGCCATTGAAGTCTATTTTTCAACAATGCCAGGTGAATCCATGATTTTCAGGGACCCAGACCCTTATGTTTTTTTTTTTTAATAATAAATTTTATTTTTATATTCCCCATACAATTGCAATCCCCCCATTTTGACCCCAATCCCTCCCCTTCCGCCCCCCCACCCCCAAAAAGAAAGTGTCTCCGGTTCATAGTTTTTTGTTGATTTTGATTTTCACTTTCTTATAGTTATTCATTTTCCTGGTCCCTTATTTAAGTTTTCTAGATTCCTGCTATGAGTGAGACCATCCCCTTATGTTTTTTTTGATCAAAGTATAATTGACAGGGCGGGCGGGCGCGGCGCCGCGGGGCAGCCATGCCGGGCCGCCTGCTGCGGGGCCTGTGGCAGTGTTGGCGCCGTTGTAAGTACCACTTCGTACCCTGGATCGCGCTGAACCTACGCACAACCCAAGAACCCTCCGATATGTTCCAGAGGAATCCAAAGGCAAAATGATCTCAGATGAAGATGTCCTAGGAACATTACTGAAAGTTTTCCAGGCGCTATTCAAAATGATTTCAATAAGCAGTCATATCTTGACTATGCTTCTAGAATCTGTTAAATCAAAATATCAAGACCTACTATTAGCTCATCATCCAAGGGTGAAACTGCTTGAACACAGACATCAACAGCAAAATATCTTTAAACCAGAAGAAATTCTTTGTAAGACGTTGGGTTTCAGTGTTTCTCAAGCAACTAGTTCATTGATTTCTGCTTGGAAAGGGTGTCTTCTTACTAAAGGATTGGTACCAAAAGGCAAGGTTGTATCTATGTATCCTGGTACAGTAGTATATCAGAAGTATGAGCCAATCTTTTTCCAGTCCTTTGGAAACCCATTTATTTTTAGATGCCTGGATGGAGTACTTACTGATGGAAATGACAAGGGAATTTCAAGTTGTATACAGATCTTGCAATGGGAGGGATCGACTTGGTCCTTTAAAAATGAGTGATAGTACATGGCTCACATCAGAAATTCATAATCCACTGGCTGTAGGACAATACGTCAACAATTGTTCAAATGACAGAGCAGCTAATGTCTGTTATCAGGAATTTGATGTGCCTGCAGTTTTCCCTATAGAACTGAAGCAGTCTCTTCCAAACATTGCCTACAACTATTACTAAGCCTACTTCGATGTGCTATTCTTGTTGCACTCAGAGATATCAAGCAAGGAGAAGAGCTTTTTCAAACTACTATACAATTGTCAGCTAGCTCTGTGAGTTGCAAATTAGCTTTGGAACTTCAGCGGCCTCCCTGATGGCACAAGGGGTTGAGACACAACCTATGAGGCAGTCTGTGGCCACTGCGACACAGGTTCTATCCCCTGGCCAGCCAGGGAGGAACCCACGTGGTGCAGCAGACCTCTCCTGGTTTGCCCGCTGCTCCCCTCAGCAGTGTACTTCAGTCAATCTGTCTGTTCTGTTCCCCACTCTGTCTCTGGTGAATCCTCTCACCATCCACACCTCTGGCCTGTACCCCAGTTCTTATGTGCATAAATAAATAAATCTTTAAAAAAAAACAAAGTATAATCAACATACAGCATCATCTTAGTTTCTGGTGTACAATGATCAGGCCCTTTTAATCTTACTGCCCCTCCATCTGTGAGGTGGCTGCCATGGCTCACCTCCTGTGGACACGGCAGCCAGAGAAAAGGACAAGAGCGAGGGCCTGTCCCAGGAACTGTAATGTGACGTCCAGTCACTCAGTGAGCCGGAACTCCGTCACCTGCCCGCACCAGTGACAACGGAGGCTGAGAAAAGCAGAAGTGTGGAACCCTTTCCACTTTCTGAAAACTGGGTTTTGAAGCCAGGATTGGAACACTACAAACTGTGTTTCTCCCTTGTTGGCTGTCTCTACAATGAGTTCCAAGGAGGCCACAGAGGGAAAAGAGAAGGTGGAAGAAACTGCTTCTTCCTAATTTGCTGGCTAAGCCCTTTATGTCACCCCAGGGATGGTCCTGCACCCCAGTAGCATCACTGGGTCCCAGTCTCCAACTTATTTTGGTACTCCCAGAATCGGAGTCCTGAGAAGGTCCATAGTCTGGGATGTAGAATTAACAAAAACTACATTTGTACAAGTTAGGGACAAGAGTCTTTCCTATCCCCTAAAATAAGTCAAAGCAAACATGAATTTGATCTTTCATCATTTATCAAACTGTACAGAAATACCAGTTTGTCCTCATGAAATCTTTTACCAAATATCAGGTAATTTATTTGTGTTTCCCAACACCCCCCCATCCCCTCTTTAAATATAAGCTCCCCAAAAGCGGTGATTTTTGCTTTGACTACTGTTCTAATAAGTAGCTGGAACAATGACTGAGAACTAGTTGCATTGACTCAGTCACTCAGTAAAACATTGTGGTGAGATGAGGTCATACCTGTAACAAGATGGGGTGGGGGAACAGATCATCTAGGGTCTTGCAGGCCTTCATAAGGACTGGCAGTGAGTGCAATGAAGAATCATTCTAAGTTCTGGTGCAGAAGGAGTGACCCTGGGCTGTAGGAGGCAATATTGGAAGCAGGGAGACAGCTATGAGGCAAGTATTGTAATTTGGGGGGGGGGGGAAATGAAGACACAGATATGGGCGATAGCACTGGAAAGTGGTTGAATTCTGGATTATTTTACAGGTGGTAAACAATTTCCTCACTGGTATGATATAGGCTGAGAGAGCAAGTGGTGAGAAAGTGCTTCTGGCTTTAGCAGATTATGGAGCGGTCACTGATTATGACAGATTGTGGGAATATGCTTGAGGTAGGGTGAGAGCAGTCTTAAGAACTCAGTGTTGGGTATGTTATGTTTAGACTGTCCCCAAGGCAGACGGATCTGTGTCTGGAGTTCAGGTACGTAGGGGCATAAATGAAAGCTTCATTGTTTATGAATAATTAGCTTAAAATGAATACAGAGAGGAGGAATAAGATCTGAACACCCTGCAGTTAAAGGGTCTTCAAGAAAGAATGAATTTTATCACAGAAAGGGAATGTGAGGTTTTTCTAAGGTAATAAACACCCTAAAAGGGGAGGGGGGAATCAGGTGATATTTATGACAGGAAAGAACAAGCAAATTATGAACATAATTTAAAGATAGAATTTATTCTCTGATGGTTTACTCATGCAAACTGCACATAAAAGAAAATAGTACAGTTTGTGTAACATTGCAAATATAAGGACTCAAAATGCTAGGTACAGAAGTAGTGTGACATCCTGAAAGTCAAACTGGAATTTGTGTTTATACAACTAATAATGATCTTTATTTGCTGAATACAGACTGATTTACAATGAAAGTTTTGCTAATCTTGGTAAGCTCATTAACCGTTTACATGACTTCTTACATCTATGTAGTTTTATTTTACAGTTGCAAGAATTCCTGTTACAAAAGAACTTAAACTTACATAAATAATAAAATGAAAGAAAAATGCACTGAAGGACTGGAGAATGAAAAATTGAGGCTTTTCCTAACCCATTCAAACTACAATAAAAAACAGCCTTCTTGCAGAATTCATGTTTTGTGCCTTTGAGATCAACTCCTTAAACATAACTATGGCAAACTCATGATTGAAAATTGATTTCTTAAAAATTATAAAATCAGTTTAAAAAACTTAAAATTGGCAACAAAAATGCTCACTTGAAATAAGCTGAACAATAAAATTCCTATTATCTTCATACTTAAAAAGTCCTGAAATGTCATTTGTATAATTTGAATGTTTCCCAGTTTGGAACTTAGGCAGGTGGGAGATTTCCTGGAATTATCAAGGATATTCCATATAGATTTTTTAAAATGTCAGTCTCATTAGAAGATGGCACTGAGACCTTAGCAAATAGTGTAGTATGGATGCAGAACAAACTACACAACTTATTATAAATGCATTACAGATATTTACATAATGGAATCCTGCTTGAATGCCAGAAGTTGTTACTGGGTAGGACTCATAACTATTTTACAAAGTTTACACACATCTACTACTTTATTTTTAACAATTTAGTCTATTTTAAAATATTGTACTGTGTTTTGAACATAACCGCAGAATAAAAATAGATAATGGCACATTAGAAAACTCAATATCCCACAGATGACTGGATAATGAGAAAAGTGTACCTACAATCATGTCATCAGAAACAAACTACATCATGGAATGTTAGTTATCCAAGCCTGCACAGTAATGACATTTTAAATTGCAATCATCTATTGGCCAGCATCACACTGAAGGCATCGTTAAAACATTCAAGCAAAGATTGCTGGCATAAACTATTGGAAGACACATACACACACATATACATACACACTCTCCTCTCACTCTCGCTTCCCACATTATAATTACATTGTTCTAAAGATAGATACTGTTTTTTTTTTTCCCACGAGAAACATTATCAAAATTTGCTACTAAAAGATGACAGTGCTTTCACAAGAATAAGTACAAGGTAGCTTGCAAATACAAGACAATGGGGGTAAACAGTCTTAAATTTTCTAAGTAGTAATTTTTTAGGCTTTTCTGGCAACCATACCATACTTGATTATGCATAAACTTCTCAAATTGTAACCTGAAATCTGCAAAAAAAAAACACAAAAAAACAACTCCTCCCCCCCCCAAAAAAACAACCAACCAAAAACCTAATTTCAAAAACATTATTAGGTATTTGAGAACCCTGTATCGTACATTATATAATTTCATATTCTAGTAGCCTCAAAACATAGGGTTTAAAATAGTGAATTTAAGACATAAAAAGTAAAAAATAGTCATTTTTGAAATGATAAAGGATCCAAAAATTCATGTCTACTTAAAATCTTAAAGAAAATTCACTATTATTAGCAATATTCAGTTTAAGAGGGTGCATAAAGCACTGTATGTCTTTTACCATGTTTTCACTCACTTAAAAAGTGTTCTCTAATGTTTTCTTTTGCATAATGTGCAAAATAAAAGGCAAAAAGATTAAAAGCAAATTTCTATCTTTCTTTTGCTAGTGCTTGTTGACCTTGCTAACTTACAAAGTCAAGAGGGACTATGCGGAACTTTGGTATAAATGATAACTACCATCACAGTTGAGGGTTAAGAGGTGGTCAAAAAAATGGAAGTGGGAAGAGAGATTCAGTAACACCCCCATTTATTAAAACACCACCAAATTAAAAGTGAAATAAACCACAATGAATTATAATACAATTTACACATTTAGCACAGAAAAATTAATAAATCTAACAATATTTATAAAAAAAGCAAAATCAGTCTTTTTTCTAGAGACTAAAAACTGTTGTTCAGTCTGATCATCAACTGCTGCTACACGAACTTTAGAGCCAAATTTAATTTCAAGTAAAAAAAAAAAATTTACAACCACAGATTTCGCATAAATGGAAACTGGTCTTTCCTTGATTTCCTTTGAAGTCACTAGTAAGTATCTAAAACTGTTGCACTGCAGGTTTTTAATCAACTTCCTGAGGGTTGTGACTGGGAGGAAGGAGTCATAACAATCTGTGAAAGCGCGGGTTCTGTACTCTGGTCCGCCATCTGGGTGAGGACTGAAGTGGCTACAGCTTCTGCCTTGGAGGTTGAACTGACTCCATTGGATGTGCTGACGGAACTATGCTGTATAGCTTCAGCATGTGGGCTACTCGGCACTGATAGGTCCTCCGAACTATCATCTTTATCAGCAGCTGAGTTGAGAAAAGAAAAATGGCTGAATTTCTTAAATAAAACATCTGTGAGACTATATCAGTAAGTTAAAAGAAGGTATTTTTACAAAATCAGTTTTTAGAGGTTGGTATGACTGCAACCGAGTAATTGAGGTAGCTTCCAAGTCAGGAAGTAGGTAATTTTATCTGCAACAGTCAAATGAAGGCGCATGCACATGGAAACATCTGGGAGCCCAGTGTCTCAAAGAACAAAGCTAAATAGTGTTAAGAAAGAAAATGGGGCAGGAATTTGGGAGATAGCCTCTTCTAGATATAATCAGACACTTATCAAGCAACATGTTCAACAAAACCAGTCAGTTTGCCTCTATACCATTCTTATTATAAAAAACTTTATAAGCACATGCATAAACAAATGAATTCTTACATACAAATTATATCTTCAAATTATTCCCTCTGCATTCTCTACAACTATATTTATTCTGGCTGACTCTCCATCTACTGCGGCAATGGATGATTACAACACCTGATTCTAATGATGCATACACATGAGAATAAGCAATATTTAGAATCTAAATGCCACCAGCTGTTATAGTTGCATGAATTAATTGGGATTCAAATAAAAATCCATAATACAACTCTAGATACTGAAACTGAAAAGATTCAGGAAAAGGGTATTCTAAATATTTATGAAAATGAATCTACCAATTTTAAGGCTTTAAAAACAACATATCTCCTACCTCTTATTTTACAGAATAGAATCCAGGAATTTCACTTAGTGAAAAATTTCATATGCACAACAATGTATGGAGTTATGAGACACAAGGATAACATGAACACCTGTGAACCCAGCTCCCCAATGTAAGAAGGAGAACACAGCGATTAACACTGATGCTTCCTAGAGGCTCCTCTTGCCACCAAAGGTAATCAACATTCTCCCTTGTTTTCTTTGAGGTTTAACCATATAGGTATGTATGTCTAAAGATTACTACTTAGCTTTGTTCACTTCTGAATATTCTACAAACAGTATCTTACTGAATGTATTCTTTGGCACCTCTTTTTCACTTGGCATTAAAATAATTTTCCTTTAGTGGTTGGAAGTGACAAAAAGCAGCCTTCTATCAAATCTGATAATGCATACTGGGCTGCTTGCTTACTAAAATGGCTGGATCCCACGAAGCAGGACTTAGCCTATAATTTGCAATGTGGAAGATGGAGGGGAAAGAATCTTGCAAGCACAAATTTAGTTCAAATAAAATCCCTCATTTTGAGTGTTTCCTGAATTTTGACCCATTTACCTCAAATTCATGCATTTTTGAGAAGATTTTAAAATGTATCAATGAGACAGAATCTTGTCTCTACAGACAAATAGAACCCCCATCATTAAAATGTGCTATAAATGTAGAAACCATTCCCCTAGGTAAAAATTTGACCTCGATAGAATTTCAAAAATTATAACCAGTAATTCTTTTTAAATTAAACAAAATACTTTTATGATCAAGCAATAATGAATGCTATAAAATATTTAATACTCAGTTATTTAAATAGCCAATACAAATGCTATGTGTTCAAAACAAAACTCTTACAATGGTAGATTAACTGGCAAGAATATTAAACAGATAAGTTTTTGCTCCTTTTACCACTACTTTCAACAGAAGACAAACTGACGTTTCTCTCAGTGTTAAGTTCTGGGGACACACATGCCAGCTTTCAAAAATGCAGAGGGTAATAATCTGTGATGAGTGGTATAAGGACATGTAAAAATAGTGGAAACAATAACTCAAAATGAAACAATAAATTTTAAGGGACAAGTGTTTATCTCCAGACTTTCATTATTACACACAACAAATCTTTAAGCTATACAAAGAACCAGGAACTCAGTTATAAATTATGTACTTGTTAACTTTATATGTAAAGTACTTTCATAATGTGGTATCTGTCCCTATGTCCAGTTCTCTAAGATGAGAACAAAAAATCACTATAATACAAGCACTAGGAAGATACAAGAGATCCTACTGTACCCAATGAATCTTTTCCAGCTCTACTTAAACTATAAGAACCCAGGTGTTTGACAACCGATCTCTATGAAATGCTCTATGTTCATAATTATTTTCATTAATGAAAATATAAGCTCTCAATTATGTTTGGGACCCACAAAGTTTTCCTTCTCACAATTACAGATTCTAATACAATTTTAATTATGCCCAGAGATCTAGAGAATACAAAATAGTGGCAGTTATTCTATGACTAAGAGGTTTCATAGGATTTGGGACTTTCAATGTTAAAGCTGAGACCCTATGACTTTATACTGTTACTACTAATTGCAAAATTTTGCAACACCACTTAACTTCTACGAAACTTTACATTTCTTTCACAAATGTTTTGAACAAATTAATCCCCATTACAGCTTACCACCACTGACAATTGTTCTGTGCTACACACTAAGTGTTAAGTATTTGTGAATTTCCCTACATTTTCTCCAAGATTTAAATATTCACCTATCTCTCTCTATACTTACTTAACTATTAAGCAACAGAGAAATTAATTTTCACAAATATTTCAAATTTGAAAACAGAAACTTTAAAATTTCTATAAAATTCAATTGGCTCCTAAGAAGGAAGATTAATTTTATGCTATAACTATACTTCAATTTGATTATCTAGATGACCAGACAGGGGAAAAAAATAGTAATAGTTTAAAAAAGAATTGTGTTATTCATTTCTTACATTCTCACAACAGTATAATAAATATTTACTGAAAGTTTATTTGTCTAGATTTTTATTTAAGGTATAATATATAAAACAGATATTCTAAACATTTTTAAAAAACCTTTATAAATAATTACATAATTGAAAAATTGGCTAGCATTTATTGAGCATACTATTACTTGGAGAATATAGATAAAATGGTTAAGATCAATTAAAGTATAGATAATTCTGAATTTTTTTTACTTATTTATTTTTGCATAGAAGAACTGGAGTGTAGGCCAGGGGTGTGGGAGGTGAGAGCAGGCGGATTTACTGAAATACACTGCTGAGGGGGGCAGTGGGTGAGATAAGAGAGTTCTGCTGTGCCATGTGGGTCAGCTCCCTGGCCAAGGATTGAACTCAGGCCATCGCGGTGGACCCTTGAGTGCTAGCATTGAGCCTTAAGCCCTAGGCCACCAGGAAGGCCCCAATAATTTTGAATTTAATGCAATTTAGGAGTTAACTCCCTTTTAATTTTAGAGAATCTTTTGTATAGTTCCTTTTGAACTATCAAAATTCAAGAGTGCTCTCTTGTTTAAGAAAATCATGTATGCATAATGCTGAATTCAGTAGCTTCTATAAGAAATTATGTTAAGTCAGATGGGAGCCATAATGGTCTCATCCCTGCAGCAATCATTGTTAATACAAACCCCGAACATATTTCTATATAGTTCCAATTTACTTCTCAATGTGTTTCAATGTCCTGTCACAATGACTAGATATCAAAGGACTGAGATTTATATGCTCAAAACTGACAAAAATCAATGTTCTAAATATATATGGCAATAGAGAGTTTCTAAATCTACTCAATCTTGTAAATTAAAAAATATTGCCCATTCTGATGAAACTGCTTACAATGACTACAAGTAAAGATGGTGGCCATTAAGTTTTATCGTGAGCACCTGAGGAACTATTTGCATCCAATACAAAATGTTTCTTTCTTTTGAATTACTGACACTGGCAAATTAAAACGAAGTGGATACATATGGTTGAAACAATCTTCACATTTACAAATATCCTGAAATATCACTAAATCATAAAAACGAAAGCTGTGGGTTATATATTATGAATGTTGCCTAATGCATTCCCAGTTCTGTTATCTGTTACAAATTTGTGTACGATGGACAAAATTGGCCATTTATTCAAGAGTAACAGCTGGTTCCAACATTGTGCATCTTATCAAAAAAAGGAGGGCATTACAAGAAGGAAAAAGCACAATTAACCTCTAAAATGCTGAAAATCATAGAATTTTGCTTTTTCTGAAAACAGTTAAGAGGAAACTTATAAGCAGATAATTTAAATACTGTTCTATTTTAGCATTTTTATGACTGAAAGCCCAATATAAAGGTTCAAAATAAAAACATTGACTACTCTGATAACTAAGAGTGAATAGGATGCAATACATTATTAGTGAAGACAGCGAATTTAAAAAAAATATCATTATTGAATGGAGACTAAAAAGTTATCACCCTTTCAATGTAAGACAAAGTTTTACTCTAAGATGATAAATACATTCAGCACTTAAGAGTATATTTTGTTATTAACCCTTTTTGTTGATCTGTACTAACCCCTAGAAAAAGCTAGAAACAGGAAGTCAAAACCTCAAGGAACTAAGAGGTATTCTCCTTACTCCATAGTAATGCCGCAGAATTTCTGGTATTTCATATTAAATATCAGATCTGCAGTCTCCATGTTTTTAATGGTAGCTTGGTTCACTCTGGCAGTATCTCACTGAGGTAGCCTCAGGCTGTAGGTAATGGAACATTACTCACTATGATAGCCAGATTTCTTCTGCATGGCAGTTACAGGGCAATCTTTATGAGCCAGAAGAAGCTGTTTCAGCTGTGCCACTTCATTTCTCAGCAGGGTGACTTCACTCTGGAGAAGAAAAAACTTATGTACCTTACCAACATCAAACTGAACGTATTTTTTTACTGTTTAAAACAAGAAAGATAAAGATATGAATTGGAGACCCCTAATGGAATGTCAAGGAATAAAATACGCTTCTTAAATGTTTAATCAGTATACTTTCATATTTCTATTATAGCATTTCTATAAAAATTGCAACTTTTATAAAAATTTAAGTAAGGTAATACCACAGCTGGATAACATATTTCCAAGTTACCATTTGCCTTGGCCTGCTTGTATGTTACATGTTGAAGACATTTTACTTTTACACGTTACCTGTTCTTTTTGAAAAATTTGAAACATCAAAGACATTGGATAAATTTTCAGACTCTATTCACTTGAAAATGAAAAATTTACCCTGGAAACTCAATTACACAAGTTTCTAGTATTTTTAAAAACTAGGAAAAGCTCCACAGGGAAAACTATAATATAGATCCCTAAAATACACTGCAAGGCACCGCAATGGACAGTGGAAACAGTAAAACTAGACATCATATTTAAGTGGCTTAGGTGTATTTGTGTTAGGGAGTTTGTACACAGTTAAATGTATATCTAAATCTAGTAAGTCAGTGATTTGTCTTACTCCTTATTACAGAATAAGTACATAAGTGTTTGTTTGGAATGCACTAATCTGGTGGATTCTACATTAAAGTTCCAAATTGAGTGAGTCCATCTAATTACTTTTGGGTTACCCCAATATTTCTATAGGTCAAAACATTTTAATATTTCTGGGTTCAAACTACTGTGAAGGGTGGTCTCAAATACCAGAATTATAAAAGATTGTGTGTTCTTATCTAAAAATATATATCCAGCTCTACTTCATATAACAGAAATTAATGAGAGAATCTATAGATGTTTCAAAATTAAGCTGATATAGCAGAGAAACTTTTTTTGGATTACTCTGGATTATTCATATCAAAGCTGTTTATCATCAATAGTGTCATTAATAAAGAGCTCTAATTAGCAGTACTGACACTAGTGATTACAGCATTTTATAGAAAGGAAATTTCTAAATAAGCTTAATTATAAAAAGTAAAAGTGTACTGAATTTTCCTATTTGTACTTTGATCACTATACCTCTATTATTGTTCCAAATACGATATCCTAAATATAACTTACCCTATTAATTTCTCAGTTATTATGAACACCAAGTTCTATTCTGTGCTTTAATGCAGTGTTATCGCTTGTTATGGGGCATGAGGAACATACCAACACACTTACCTTGAACTGATTATGTTTCTGTCATTGATCACTTAAAGATGCCTAATGAGTCTAGTCTGCTAACTTACCCTAAATTCAGCTTTCTGGTTAAGACATTGAGGAATGCAAAATGAAGTATCTGAGTTTTCTATATACACCTGTTAACCGTTATCTTCTCATTTAATTTTGGGTTCATGGACAGAAATCTGAATAGTCAAGGTTAATATAAGTCCAAATAAATATACAGGTATTTGTAAATTAAATTTTTTGTTAGTAATCTATTAAATTCATGTAATTTACTATTTCTAAATATTCATAATTACCATTAATTTGTGTGTTTACATATATTTTAGACATTTTAATATTTGGGTGTGCATGTATAATTAAGTATATTTCTATAGTATTTATCACATTGGATGGTAATTTGTTTTACTTGTTTGCTACTTATGCCAGCTTGGAAATTTCTCAAGGGATTAATCTTTCAGCTTGAGTACATAGTTATATTTCAGAAGGACCCATAAAAACTTTAACGTCCAGGAGGTAAAAAATACTAATAGTTTAAATAACATAAAATTGGTTGAAGGTTCTCACCAACATAGATAGTTAGTTTTCTTATTACAAAATAAAAAGTGACATATTTTACCACATCATCTCAATTATAGAATTTTTAAAAACACAGATGTCTTCTCTTCTACTCTATGTAGACCATATCATAAATCTTCATTTTGAAATATGCAGTATGTAATTGAATTGATCTATGTAATCAATATAAAGTAATCTAAGTAATTTTGAGGATTAACAATTAGAACTGTATGCGGATATATTCACGATTTAATATATGTGTATATTCTATGTATTAAAAATGTCTTTTTAAATAGGTTTAAAATCAATAAATGAAACATCAATTTCTATGTTTCAGCCTTAACAGTTGGTGGTATTATGGCTGTTAATCTAATTAGACTACCTGGTCCATTAACATTAAAAAATGTGAGGATGCCACTAGCAATGGTAACGAACATTTAGGGTTAAAAGGTAAGGTATTCAATTCTTGTTATAACAACTTATATGCATGGTAATTGAATTTTAATTGGAGTCACACATAACAGAGCAAACAATTGATAAAGGCCAGGAAGAGAGGATAAAGATAAAAAATAAACATTAGAAAATTATAATTTACATAATATCTAAACAATATAATACAAAAATGTTGCCTTTATTGAAAATTCAAATACCAATTTTTGCCTTATACCTTTTAAATGACAGAAGTGGTGAAGTAAAGAAAAAAAATTCCAACACATTCAGTTCAGTCTTTTATATCATCTTGATCTAAAATGTTTTACAATGATATAAAAATTTTCCTAATGAGCCTGAAACTCAAAAGTGATTTTTGGATGAAAGATTAAATAATTTTATTAATGGTTTGTTTTACTACTGTATCCTAGTATTTGCTTTCTCTAACACTATAGTAAAAGCATCAAATGGGCGAGGTTACTAGTAAGGAACTGGGAGAGAAAAAAACAAATTTAGCAGATCTACAGTGCCCTAAGGGAAGCATATGCTAGTGATCAAGATCTCATCAAGGAGAGGTTGAAAGAGGCTCATGCAGGTAAAGGTTATTTAATTGAAGTAGGCAGAAGAGGCTAAATCCCAATGGTTTCTTAGTCATTTATAATACTTACTAAAATTCAACAAATGAATCCAAACATTTAAGGGATTGTATTCTTGTACCAAGATACATTAAGAACTTATACATAAAGACAGGCATGACTATATTAACAATGTTTAGATAAAGTGGTTGCATAAATCATGACTCTTATTCTGAAATTTTTCAAGAAGACAAGCAGAAATAGAGAGAAGATGTACATACAAATATAATGAGAAGATTCCTAAAGGCTCTATACACAAAGCTTAGTGTAAAAAAAGAAAATGTTAACAGATATAGTCATATTTGCACTTACATGAAGATGTAAAACCAGATTTGCTTAAGCCAAAGTGAATCTGAAGGGGTTAATGTTAAGCCATAAACAGATTTAATATTAAATAAGACATATTTACTATACTTCTATCTTCTCTGTGGATTATTTTAAGCTAAACTTTAGTTGGATTCAGCTTCTGAATTTCTTCTGGAAGTATTACCTACTTGCTAGTATATTTCAACTTCTTCCAGGGTTATTTTGAAGATCATGTGAAATAAGGGGCATGAAAACATTCTGAAATGTAAAAGTCCTATTCAAATATGAGCAATTAATATTTTTTGTAAATTAAAATATATTTGGTAAGATAGATGCTAAAAAATTATCTGGTCTGTAATAAAATGTAAATTATTTTGGTACTATCTGTACCATTACTCCACTCTATTAATGTGATTACCTAGATTAATTACAAATATTTTTTTACACTTTATCTGAAGCAGGATCAGACTGATAATTATGACAAGAGAGCCAACTGATTAATAAACCAAAACTTTTCACTGATATTTGGTCATGGATTAATGACCAGGTATTCCCTAATTTTTTTAAACTTCAACTGTTTGGTTGAGCTATTACCCCCACCCCTCAATTACAGATCTCATGTTAGTTTCTTTTTTTTGAGAAATTTCTCACTGCTACAGATATGATTATTTTCAGGTATAGTCTTTACAAAAATAATGAATGAGAATCAAAATTCCTATCACAGTTCCAAGAGTTGCCATGGATGCAAAAACTTCCATTTGAGAATAAAATAGTTCTTTAATTTATAACTAGGACAGATTTTTTTAAAAATTACAAGATTAATATTTTGGAGTTATTTTACAAAATGAATTTGAATGATCTTCTCACAATTACTTGTTTCATAGTTGTCTCCTCTGCTGGACTACAAGTTCTACAACTGCAAGGACATCTGTCTTTTCTAGTTATATCCTCCAAGTCTAAAAACATACCCTGTACACTTAGATGCCTAATGACATCATGTATAATAACTAGTATTCACAAAGTGTAGTCACTACACACTTTTCTATACCCTCTCTCATTCGATCTTCATAATAGTACTTATTCTTATCAGCCTGATAGATGGGGAAGCAGAGATCAGTAAAAGAGAAGTACTAGATCTCAAACCCAGGAAAAAATGCACGCAGCAGAGGTGGCATCACTACTATCCTCTTCCCCTCTAGAATATAATTGAAAACTTGGGATGGGGGAAAAGAGAGTTATAGAATAATTTTTAAATAAAACAAACAGGTTTTATATAGTATCTTCTAATTGTTGCTATTCCTTTCTATTACAAGTGATAAATACAGAAACAAAATATTGTTTAGATACAAGGAATGAAAGATTTGATCCTATTCCCTTTACGTCAATGAACCAGTAAAGTCTTTTCAATATCAAGTAATGAGCAAAAACTCACATATCCAGTAATCAAAGACTGGTCCTATTAATTTATTGAGGCTCTACTTCACATTGTGCAATGCCTAAGTTTTAAAAGCAAAATCCAAAAGAAAATCTCCACATTTCACTGACAGAGTAAATTAAGGAACTGCAGTTGGTAAAAAGATGATTTTGCCTTTTGTTCATAAAGGAAACATGCTGAAATTATAAATAACCTTCAAAATGAATATAACTGAAATACAAGGTCATAAAAAGGTTAAAACCATTTCAAGTTAGACAAAAGAAATCATGAATTACCTTTAAAAATATAGAGTAAGTTATAACCAATCAATTCTTGGTCTAGATTACCATAAATGTCTCTAATACAATGTGATGAAACTGTTTTTTGTAACAGTGACTTTAGAAAGCTAAATATTAGATTAAATGAGTGAGGCAAAAGATTAAATAGTATTTTCTTTAAAATGGTATGTGCATTTGGGAAAAATACAATCACACTTCAACGCTTGTTTAACCCTTTGTTAAATATAAGTAACCATGGGTCCTAACTGCCCACTATATTGATCAGCTAAGCCTGTATGTCACATGAAGGATATTAAGGAAATGAAGAGTGATGAATATTTTAACAAAGAAGAGTTTAATTTTTCTCTTGGACAATCCACTTTCTTTAAAGTCATTTTGTTCTTCATAGTTAGCAGTTTTCCTGTTGGCAGGCTGAAGTATTTTTCTCCCCGAGTCTACCATAAAGTATATTAAGCTATTCATATGCTGAAAACAAAAAATCTGAAACTTTTAAAAAATTGTTTTTGAACAAATAACTAAAGAAACAACAAAAAACAAAATCATACAATCACTTTGTAAGAGTACAGAAAGTTATCATTGAAGTACTCTTTCTTCCTAAACCATTCATGCTTTCCAGTCTCTTCTTCACCACTGTTACCTGCTGGTACACTGTCAGTCCTAAAATTTTCCTTAAATTTAGGGATTAATTTCATACCTATACATTCATCCATCTAACTATAAACCCTTTGTAAATGTAAAAGAATCATACGAAATGTTGTAGGATCCAACTTTGAGCAATTTCTTGAAGTCAAATTCCCCAAATATAGAATTAACTATTTTTAAGTGAACAATTCAGTGGTGTTTAATACATTTACAATGCTGTATCATCACCTTCTATCTAATTATAAAATACTTCCATCACTCCAAAGTAAGTTTCTCCCTATTCCTTCATTTCCCCCCATCCCAAGCAATTACCAGGTTTGTATTGTCTCTATGGATTTACCTATTCTAGATACCTCATAAAAATGAAGCCATGTAAGATGTGACTATGTGTCTAGTCTAGCTTCTTTTGCTTATGCATATTTTGCTTATGCATTTTTGCTTAGGCATACTCAGCCCACCATGTTTTCATTCCATTTTAAGGCTGAATTAATATTCCATACTATGCATATGACACAGTTCATTTATCCATTTATCCACTGATGGACATTTGGGCTGTTTCCAGAAACTTACTTTTTGCACATATATATATTATATTAAAGACATTTCCTCATGTGAATACATACAGATGAATCTTCTTTTTTTTGTGGAAGTATTTTAAAGAAAATCCCTGATAACACATCATTTCACCCATCTTCTTTGGTATGCATCTTTAGAACTGTTAACATTTTCTTATCTTACCATCACTAAGTTTTTAATGACTTAAAATGCTGATTTTACTAGTTGTTTCTAATTTTAAGTATTACTGAACATATGTTTTATAACAGTAGAGTTTTAATGTAGTGTTACTTTAAATATGTCTTCTATTTACGAGTTTCATGCTTCAGCTTTCATCTGCATAATAAATCTTGCCTTTATTCTTCCAATCAAAAAATTTCTACCCAGATTAGGAAATGTAAAAAAACACTATTAAAACAATGACATTTTAACCACAGTTTTATGGTAGAAAAAAAGAGATTAATAATAAGGATCACATTTTGAATATTGATTTCTCTGAGATTTTCTGAAATAATCAAGTGATGTTGTTATTAATAATGGCAATGACTAGTGCTGCTGTATAATTAAAAACCTAGCAATATTTACTTGAAAGCAGTTATTGCTGTAACTTCGGTCAAAGCAAAAAACCGGTCCAACTTACAGTTCAAGAATGTCCTGTAAATAATACAATATACTTATATATTAATGGTTTTCAATATTTACTTCTTAATTTCATCAGTGACAATACAAGCAATGTGAAAATCACCCTGTGGTTTAATATCAATATTTGTAACATTTATGTTTAAAAAAGGCATCACAAGCCAATTACAAAGGAAAATATCAATTCCTTTATCTTGTTAAAATTAAAAATTTCTGTATTTAAAAATACTTGCATTCATTCTGATTCAACAGATTTATACAACAACCCAGAGAAGCAGCATCAGCACTAGTTTATGGGTAAGACAACAGATGAAAACAAAGAATGTTATGTCTAATGTCATACAACTATAAAATAGCCAAGTTAATCAGAATGATTTTTTCAGTTAAGAACATAAAATAAACATACCTAAATCACTGTTAATATGAATATTTGAAAATTTAAATGACAATAGTTAATATTCTCACAGAGACTTGTAAAGAATGACTTCTTTTAAATAACATACAGGGCCTCCCTGGTGGTACAAGGGTTAAGATGCAACCTAGGAAGCTATCTGCAGCCACATGGCACAGCAGACCTCTCCTGACTCGCCCACTGCTCCCCTCAGCAGTGCACTTCGGTCAATCTGCCTGTTCTGTCCCCCCCCCTCCACCCCGGTCTCTGGTGAATCCTCTCACCCCTGCCACACCTCTGGCCTGTACCCCAGCTCTTATATATGTATAAATAAATCTTATAAAAAAAATAAATAACATACAAATAAATTAGCGCCTGAAATATATTTCATTTTATTAAAGAGGAAAAAAAATTCAGAAGTTTTTTCTAAAAATTATGGAAGTAGTTCTTGATAATATAATGCTTTTTTTAAAAAAAAGATTTATTTATTTATGCATATAACAACTGAGATGTAGGCCAGAAGTGTGGTGGGGTGTGTGTGAGAGGCTTCACTAGAGACAGATTGGGGAGCAGAACCGGAGGATCTACTGTAATACACTGTAAGGGGTGCAGCGGGCAAGACTTGAGAGGTCTGCTGAGCCATGTGGGTTAGCTCCTTGCCTGGGATGGAACTCAGGCTGCAGTAGCAATAGTGTGATAGCACTGAGACTTAACACCTGTGCCACCAGGGAGACCTGAAAACATAATGCTTTTTTAACAAGTCTTCATATAAGTACATAGGTACAGTCTATATGATGTGGTTAGATCAAGTTTAAATTTTTTCAAAATGGTTAAAATTGTTTTAAAAGGCAATTTATTTGTTCTAAAGTTAGTATATCAATATTCAAGGACAACATAGGATTTTAAAAGATATTAGGGTCAATATAAAAAAGTCTTAAGTCATAAAATTTACATTAATGCTATGCCTAATGCTAAAAACATTTTCCAAAGCATTTAAACAGACATTTCTATTGGTGACATCTTTAAAGAAGGATTTAAGAAGCAAGCAGGTCTCATCATTAATTATGATTATACAGAAAGAATAACTTTTAATTGGTAATAGAGAATTCAGAGGGTTCACCAATAACAACTGAAATTCATTAAAATCAACTTTTTAACTGATGTTCATCAATTGCTAGTGTAAAAGATTTCATGGAGAATAATAAAAAAACAAAACAACAAAAATGAAAGGAAGGAAATAGACCTGGTACTGCCGACACTGGCACTGTACATCTTACCAAAGTATGAACAGGAAGGAGGCTTAAAACCTTTACACCCCATGTGAGGTTACTAAGAATCATATCTGAGGCACACTGGCAGGGCAGTATGAAATGATTTCTACTGCCACTGGCCATATTGTACCTGTTCTGTGGATAATTAGAGTCCTTCAGTTTCCAAAGCTGTCAATCTGGCACCTTTCACGAGCACTATATTCACTTTAAATAAAACAAACAAAACAAAACAAAATTTGTAATTTAAAAAACAAAAGAAATTAAAAACAAAAATTGCTATTGAAGCAACTTTATAGTTGTGATATAAACCAAAAATAAGACATTTTTAAGTCAAAGATTCTTTGTTTGAATTTTATATCACAACTTTATAAAGTGTAAGCCAGATGGTTTAAGTATTTTTGTACTATGCAAATAAACACTTAATATTTAAAATTTCTTCACTGGATCAGTGTTGAAGCTTTTATTATTTTATCTCAGTATCAAACAGGTTTATGAAATTATGCTTTATTGTAGATAACATACACATCCAATATTATGTTCTAAAACCGATGGCTAACTAAATAGGGAATTACAAAAAATAAATGAAACAAAATTCACATATATGTACCATACCTGCAGTTGACCATTTAACGAACTCAAGTCTTCTGCTTTCTTCTCTAAAGACTGAACCCAGACTTTTCTTTTTTGTCGGCATCTAGAAGCTGCTGCTCTATTTCGCTCCAGGAACTTCCTCCTTTTTTCATCAGGATCTTCATTTGCTGCTCTCCTTCGACGACCACTTGTATTTTGAGTCTGTGGAGTTGTGTGAGCTGGAGAAGCCTATAATAAACACAAGTGGAAGTGCTTGTTATATTTTTATCTGTTGAGAGAATTAACATAAATGTGATTAAAAGGGAGCACTACTAGTTTTATTTCTTAAGTCTTGTATATGTGAATATTCAGGGGTGATGTGAAAATCACCTGTGGCTTAAAAAATTTCTTGAAATAAACACTGCTGTTTAACAATTTTCTCACTAATTCACTATCACAGTGAATTCCTTAAAGTGTGTATAATATTTTCATTGCATTTATACAGAAATAATGTAAAGTAAAAACTCAAAATAAATGATCATATATAGAGCTTGTATTTTTCCAAGTGTACTTTTTTTTATACATAGGAAATATTTTTATCTTTAATGTTTACATTAGGAGGCTGAAAGTGTTGGTTTTTTAAAAAATCTTTTTTTTAGATTTTTTTATTTTTACAAGAAATGGGGTCAGAGGTGCGGGAGGGTGAGAGAATTCACCAGAGACATAGCAGGAGAGGTCTGCCATGCCATGTGGGTTTCTCCCTGGCCAGCCGGGAATCGAACCCGTGCTGCAGAGGCTATGGACAGGTTCACAGCACTGTGCTCAACCCGCTGTGCCACCGGGGAGGCCCTCCAAGTGTACTTTTAAACAAACATTTTGACATTATTTAGTGCTCTGAAAAATAATAAGGTGCTAATGTAAAAAATTTAACTTCCTGTTTAAATTCATTATGGTAAACCATGCTTTCTACACTTTCATGCTTTTGAAAGTGAACATTTGATTCCTCTAAAATTATGGAAACTACCTTTTATTCAGTTTTTGAAATTTACAGTCAGCCTTTTCTTAAAAGTTAAGTTCATATAATTACTAATGTTCACTTTTTTGGTGGGCAGAATTTCACAGGAATCCAAATTTTCATTTTAATTGGCCCCTCTGTTCCTTGACAGATTGACCTGGTTATCTTTGATCAACCAGAGACAGAAATCATAGTCTCTAGTGATACTGTCTAGAAGTATAGAACAATTAAGTATCTGCAAGACTTTCATAAGCCCCAAACCCCAAAACTTTGCCACAGAACACTTGATTATGGGTGACAGAAAATAAATGCTTGGAAACAGTGCTAAGGAAACAGTACTTTATGGCCACAGGCATATGACCCAACTAAGAAGAAAACAGTTTTTATCTACAATTATATTTCATAATGGTACAAACAAGTAAAAGTTCTCCTTTTAAAGATGTAGAACCCATACTTAGTTTGACAAAATAACAAGCTATGGCAGCTGCACTGGCCCATGAGCCAGTTTGCTAACCCCTGAATTATGACATTAAAACACATTATCTTACTTTCCTCTGTTTTAATCCCTAAGGCAAGTTATCCAAATACTTACATTTAAGAGGAAATCTACAACTGGCTATTTACCATCTTTCTTTAATTGGAAAGTTTTGTTTCTTAGTTCCAATGCTAGTATTCTTTAAGTAGAGAAGATAAAAAGTCTATTTTAAATAGAGTTCTCAAATATTTAACAGAAATTTAGTAACTAACACTTTACTGTTGAAATATACTGGAAACTTACATATATCAATCATCCAGCAAGCTATCAAATACTAGAGATAAGTGAAAAGGGTCTCTAATATAAACAATTTCTACAAAGCATAACTGCTCCTTTGGTGATGTTTCACAAATTTTAATTTAAGAATCACTGATTTATGTTACTGGTATAGTATGTAACATTACTTGTTGAATATAATCAGCAGAAAAAAATATTTTCTTTAAAAAGTACTGCTGGACATTGTGTCATGACCAACCTACATAGACACCTACAGAAACATTTACTGGGTGTCCTGAGCAGTAACAATTGCTCTACTGCTTTTTTTGTATCAATATTTCATACTGAACTACCATTTTCTAAGGCTTCTGATGCACTTTAAAAATAAAAATAAGACTAGAAAAATTTTTTCAAAATATATTATGTAGTCATTTTTATGTTACACTGTATTTGTATTTTTAAGGATAACAAAGTGGTAGAATGATAAAACTACACACATACCGGAGTTTCTGTCGTGGATGTGGCTGGCTGCTGTAATGACTGTGGTCGAGATTCCTCTGACTGAGTCCTAACCAATCCACTACCATGACCTTTGACAGTATCGCCATTGGCAACAGGAGGATGTTGCTGGGTCAAAGCAGCTTTTAATCTCTGAAATGCAAACACCAATCTAAAAAAAAGTTTCTGGCATTCCATCCAAATCTAACTCCCAACATACTCTGGTTATCCAAAAAGGGTACTTGTTACAGAATGTATACATTACCTTCAGCCCTAAAAATTAGTTTTCATTCATTCACATTCTACTGCATTCCTAAGACATAATGAATATTATTAAGACTAACAATAGGACCTTTGGAAAGCTTCCCTGAGACTTTTTGTCTAGCACTACTGGAGTATTCTATACTTTGCTATTCATAACCAGCTTTTGAGAAAAGAGTGAAGAACAGAAGCATTGTTGACTAAAAACAGCTAGTTTTATTCAAGTAAATTAATCAACATAAGCAGAAATTGCCTTTATTTCTTTGTATCTTTTCTATCAAATGGTACACTGATTTCTTAACAGAAGTACACAACAAATGAACTTGCTACTTGACTAAAATTGGTTTCTTTGGTCAAAATGGGCATATGTGATCTTTGGGGTATTAATTATTATGACCTATAAATATGAAATAATTAGCAAGGATAATCATCTTAGTGATGAAAAGAACCTCAAGGATCCAAGAGCTCTCAGACTATTATTGTTGATATTGATCTTAATAACTGAGACACACCCCTTGAGTCCAAAATAAAGTTTTATCACAAAATTTATGCAGTGAAAGGTCCATTATATTTTCCTAAATCCACATGAAGGTAAATAATGAGAGAAGGAAGGCTACAAATACTGATATAAGAACTGTGTTTCAGTATATCCAGCATATCCTTCCTAAACTTCCTAGAAGTAACTGTCTGGATGTTACATGTTAAAAACACAGATTCTTGGCAATCTTTAATCTCTTCCCTAAAGGGATATAGCCAAAAGGGGTAGAAAAAGTTTTTGCAAAGGGACCTCATTCACTCCAAATAACAATTTCATAACTTTCATAACTTTCAAAAATTTGTATTTTCTTCGAATTAGTGCCTATCCTTCACAAACTCTTCCAAAAAATTGAGAAGGAAGGGATAATACCAAACACGTTCTATGAAGCCAACATTACACTAACACCAAAACCGAACAAGGACAACACAAAAAAAGAAAACTACAGGCCAATCTCCCTAATGAACACTGATGCAAAAATCCTCAATAAAATTTTAGCTATCAGAATCCAACAATGTATCCATAAGATAATTCACCATGACCAAGTAGGATTCATTCCAGGAACACAAGGATGGTTCAACATCCGAAAATCAATGATATCCAACACATCAACAAAAAAGAAATATAAAAATCATATGATAATATCAACAGATGCCGAGAAAGCTTTTGACAAAGTGCAACACCCATTCATGATAAAAGCCCTTGAAATTCTTGGGATACAAGGAACATACCTCAACATCATAAAGGTCATATATGACAAGCCAACAGCCAGTATCATTCTCAATGGCGAAAGCTGAAAGCATTCCCATTAAGATCTGGAACAAGACAAGGATGTCTACCCTCACCACTGCTTTTCAATATAATATTGGAAGTCCTAGCCAGAGTGGTAAGACAAGAGAAAGAGATACAAGGAATCCAAATAGGAAAAGAAGAAGTCAAACTATCACTATTTGCAGACGATATGATAATATACTTAGAGAACCCCAAAAACTCCACAGAAAAACTAATTCAACTCATCAATCAGTTCAGTAAAGTGGCAGGATATAAAATCAACACGCAAAAGTCAGTAGCCTTCCTATACACAAACAATAAATCTGAAGAAGAAATCAAAAAAACCATCCCTTTTATTATTGAAACAAAAAAAAAAAAATCAAATACTTGGGAATAAATCTAACAAAAGAGGTAAAGGACCTATACAAAGAAAACCATAAAACACTGTTAAAAGAAATAGAAGAAGACACAAAGAAATGGAAAGACATCCCCTGCTCATGGATTGGAAGAATAAACATTATTAAAATGGCCATCTACCAAAAGCAATATACAGATTCAATGCTATTCCAATCAAAATTTCAATGTCATTATTCAAAGAAACAGAACAATCATTGATGAAATTCATATGGAATCACCAAAAACCCCGAACAGCCAAAGCTCTCCTGAAAAAAAAAGAGAAGGGAATGGAGGCATCACACTCCCAGACTCCAAACTATACTACAATGCCATAATCATCAAAACTGCATGGTATTGGAACAAGAACAGACACACAGACCAATGGAATTGAATAGAAAATCCAGAAATAAACCCACAGATTTATGGTCAACTAATCTTTGACAAAGGAGCAAAGAATATGCATTGGAGCAAAGAAAGTCTGTTTAATAAATGGTGCTGGGAAAACTGGGTCGCTACATGCAAAAGAATGAGGCTTGACTACTACCTAACACCATGCACAAAAACAAACTCAAAATGGATTAAAGAACTAGACATAAGACCTGAAACCATAAAATACATAGAAGGAAATATAGGCAAAACACTCCATGATATGCACATCAAAGACATCTTTACAGACACATCACCCAAAGCAGTGATTGTGAAGGCAAAGATAAACAGCTGGGACTACATCAAATTAAAGAGCTTCTGCACAGCAAAAGAGACAATAACAAAAACAAAGAGAAACCCCACCGACTGGGAGAACATTTTTGCACACAACACTAATAATAAAGGACTGATCACAAAAATCTACAAAGAGCTGATGAGACTGAACACAAACAAAGAAAATAATCCAGTCAAAAAATGGGCAGAAGAGCTAAAAAGAAACTTCTCTGAAAAGGAAATGAAATGGCCAACAGGCATATGAAAAAATGTTCAACATCACTTGTCATCAGGGAAATGCAAATCAAAACTACCATGAGATACCATCTTACACCAGTGAGAATGGCACATATTAAAAAAACTAGCAACAACAAATGTTGGCGAGGTTGTGGAGAAAAAGGAACTCTCCTGCACTGTTGGTGGGAGTGCAAACTGGTCCAACCACTATGGAGAGCTGTGTGGAGATTTCTGGACCTACTAAACATAGAGCTTCCATATGATCCAGCAATTCCACTCCTAGGTATTTGCCCAAAGGACACAGAAACATCAATTCCAAAGAGCACCTGCACCCCTATGTTTATAGCAGCACTGTTTACAATAACTAAGCTATGGAAACAGCCCAAATGCCCAAAAAATAGATGACTGGATCAAGAAGATGTGGTCCATATACACCATGGAATATTACTCAGCATTAAAAAAAGATAAACACATGCAATTTGCAGCAACATGGATGGAGCTGGAAGGGATCATGCTCAGCGAAATAAACCAGAAAGAAAAAGAAAAATACCGGATGGTCTCACTCATAGCAGGAATCTAGAAAACTTAAATAAGGGACCAGGAAAAAGAATAACTATAAGAAAGAAAATATCAAAATCAACAAACAACTATGAACCAGAGACACTCTATGGGGGGTGGGGGGCGGGGAAAAGGAGGGCTTGGGGTCAAAATAAGGGGGTTGTAATTGTATGGGGAATATAAAAATAAAATTTAAATAAAAAAATATATTTTAAAAAAAAATTGCAGAAAATGTAAACTACTAAAAAAAAAAAAAAAGAAAGAAAACAACTCTATGGTAACAAAAAGCAGATCAGTGGTCCCCTGCTATGAGGTGGTGGAGATGGGGAGCAGCAGGAGGGTGGCTTATAAAATATGACAAGGAAATTTTTTTAGAGTGATGGGGAATTTTACCATCTTGATTGTAGTGATGGTTTCCTGGTGTATATATGTGAAACTTACCAGACTTTACATTTAAAGTTTGTATAGCTTACTAAATCTCAAGTATGACTCAATATAGTTATTAAAAAAAGAAATGATCATGGAAAAAAAAAACAAAACCCAAAAATTTGTATTTTCCTTATGTATATGTCTATCTTCTTACTATAAGTGAGCGATGTTCCTTAAAAACTGAAGTATATGGAAAAATGATGTAAAAATATATGAAATTTTAAAAAAATCAACTGAAGCATATATGAATATGTTACCAAAATTTCCACTGAGGCAATAATTATTCCTGGACAAGTGTTAGAGGACATTTTCTCTTTACTGCCAATAATTGCAGATTCTGGGTATAATTTTAAAAGCAAGAACAAATTAAAAAAAAAAAACTTTACTGAAGATACAGCCAGTAAAAATGAGCTTTTTAGCATATAGTTCTATGGGCTTTAACAAACACATGCCACCATACAACATGCCCCTATAATCAAGATACAGAATAGTTCTATTACACTAAAAAATGCCCTTGTGTTCTTCAAGTCATAATCTCCTCCCACCTTTGGCCCCTGGAAACCACTGATCTGTTTTCTGATCCCTAAAGTCTTGCCTTCTTCAGAATATCACATAAATGAAATCATAGAGTACATCGCCTTTGAATCTAGCTTTTTTCCATTAGCGTAATATACTTGAGATCCATTCCTGTTTCTAATAGGACAATAACCTTATTTTACAAATTAGGGAACTAGAGATTTTTGTCAAGGTAGGACAGCCATTAAACTAGTTCAAATCCTGACCTGAATTTGAATCTTTTTAAAAGTACACAATTTTTCCATGATGCCATATTACATTTATTAGCTTTGGTGCTACCAAACACACAAGGAAAGATCAAGAAAAATAATCTTGATGGCTTGAAGATCCAAAAGACAACCAGAGAAAATTGAGAAAATCAAGTCAGGTACTACAACCGCTAAGATATGTCACCCTAGATTCAGGTCTGCTTGTTTTTTTCCCCTCTTTCCTGACAGACTACTGCTTTATGAATAGTAACAGCACCACAATATGTAAAGTCCTGTTATACTCACTGATTAGTGTACATAATGTGTAATGTACAAATATTAGCATACATAATGTATATAGTCGAGAAGCTATTGTACTTTACCCTGGGAATTTTAACTCTGCCTCCACCTATCTGTGTGACTCCCATTTACTCTTTGATTCTCAGCTTCCTCAACTGCAAAAATAAGAATGGTAACTTCCACGCAATGTTGTGGTAAAGTTTAAATAGAACACATAAAATGACTTGAGTCATAAGAGACTTTCTCAAATCAACGCTTCCTTATTTCTTCAAAAATTAACAACCGAAACCTGTATTTTCTTAGCACTGGTATGGGGATAGAGATGCAAAGAATTGATAAATTTCCTATACTTCTGTAGTTTCAAAATGTACTTCGAGGTCATCTTAAACACCAGGTTAGCATTAGACATATTTTATCATATTAAATATGTTTTTAAGGCCGTATCAGCAAACTGGTCCAACCACTATGGAGAGCTTTGTGGAAATTCCTCAACCTGCTAAAGATGGAGCTTCCATATGATCCAGCAATTCCACTCCCAGGTATTTACCCAAAGGACACAGAAACATCAATTCCAAAGAGCACCTGCACCCCTATGTTTATGGCAGCACTATTTACAATAGCTAAGCTATGGAAACAGCCCAAATGCCCAAAAATAGATGTCTGGATCAAGAAGATGTGGTACATACACACAATGGAATATTACTCAGCAATCAAAAAATATAAACTCATGCCATTTGCAGCAACATGGAGGGAGATGGAAGGGATCATGCTCAGCAAAATAAGCCAGAAAGAAAAAGAAAAACATCAGATGGTCTCACTCATAGCAGGAATTTAGAAAACCTAAAATAAGGGACCAGGAAAAAGACTAACTATAATAAAGTAAAAATCAAAATCAACAAGAGACACATTATGCGGGGGGTGGGGGAGGGAAGAAAGAGGGAGTAGGATCAAAACAAGGGTGGTGTGAATTGTATGGGGACTATAACCAAGATGAAAATGCATACATTATACAAAAATGAAAAATTATGTAAAAAATATATAAAATGAAAAAAAAAAAGAGCAAGCAAACTAAGACAATATCATACACTACACCTGTCTGAATCCCAACAAGATTCCTGGTTCCTTCCTTTTTCAACAAACAGAAATAACCACACTAGTAGCTAAGGCACAGGAAACTGGGACACTCTGAACCGACGTTATAATGTGGAAGTGAATGGATTAAAACTAAAATTAGATGAATGACAAAGCATTGGTCATTGGATGTAATCAGGTGGGCAAAATGGTCAAGAATTGAAAATAGAAAGACAAAGTTGGAAACTGCGGGCCATATGAACAGAACAACAAAAAAAAAGAAAATCCTGGGAAGTGGTCACTCTGCATAATTATAAAACAATGTCAAACAATGAACAATGAACAGGACCTAGTATATAGTTTTAGCTTATGGCTTTCACATTTCTGGATATAAATATACATAAATGTAAGTAGTGGCTGAGATGTGAAGCTTGGTAAGTTATGTGTTGTTAAAATATTTTTAAGTCCTTAGGTAGAAAACATCATAGAATTGAAGAGCCTTTAAAGTTTTATAGTGAAGAGTTTAACTCTTAAGAATTAATGAAATACAGTAACTGCACATAGGGGAATCTGAAGTACATAAACATCACTCTCTTGAATAATCTTTAGTAGGGCAAGTTACTACCTTATAGAGCACTAAAAAGCTGCATCAGTATTCATTCATTATCCTCTCTTGACTGCCCTAGGGTATACAGTACTCATCCAGTGAGGAAGCACTAATGTTTGCTCCATGCTGTTACATTGATTACAATGGGTCTGACTTGAAAAGTGTGCCACTGGGTATAAAATGTAAGAAAATAATTTTCAAGGGTTAATTAACACTGCTCTGAACTGCAGCCTTAAAAAAAAAAAAAACCCACAACAAAAATACATGTATACTAAAAAAATTAGAATGGGTCAGTAAAAAAGTTATGTCTATTATTCACATAAATTTTATAATTAAGAATACCTATAATCCATCCACATATATTTATCAGAGATACTTCAAAGAAGGACAAATACTTTGGTTCAAAAAAGTAATGAAAAGAAATATAATCTATTTATTTTATAGCCAGTAGAGATAAAATAAATCAAGTACTCCAAACACTGTATTATAGACAAAGAAACTAAGGTGCAAGGAATAAAGTCACTTCCCAGAATCAGAGTGAGCTATAAGCAGAGCTTCTGTTGATCCTAGTTTATTGAATATATCTTTAAAAAAAAGTTTTGTCAAATTAGAGCTTTTGTTTGCTCCCAGATTTCTCACAACAAAAAAATAAAGACTGATAACTCAGAGAAATTGCCAACATGTACAATAAACCTAAGCATAAGTTGAATTTTAAACTGTAGTACACACTTTTGAAAGGAAAACTAAAATATCTTTACCACTATATTTCTAAACAGTCTACTGTCGTAATGTTTAGAATTAATTTTTAACAATTCAACTACACTGAAAACTTTTTTTCTCAGAGGGATATAGTGAGCGTCAATTAATTAAAAAGTGAATAGTTGTTGTGTTGACCAACCTGACATCTTCATTTTAAGAGATATCTTCTAAGATAATTTGATATTCAAATTCTATGTTACATATTATACTCTTAAAAACAAATTTTATCACATCTGTCAGAATTTGGTAGGAACAAACTATTCCATCATAGTTCAAAGCAAAAACATAATGTTCTCTAGAAACAATTTATGAAAAAGTCAGATTCATATTTCATATGTGCCACAAAAGCTCATCAGAGTAATAACCCTCCTTCTCCTGGGTGTTATCCTACCATCTGCTGCTCTATTACTTATCTTTATTTTGCAACTAATTAACAGCATAATCTTCTAAATTCAGCAAGTTAATTATCATTATTGTGGTCTTTGCAGCATCATCAGTCCTCATGAAGTCTTGTCTTCCTGTCCCCAGAGAACATATGAAAATGAAGTAGGTTGGGAGAGAGTCTGTTTCTTTGGAGTGGGCTCATTAGGTGTTTGCTGATTAGTTTGGCATGCAGAGGCAGGTCAGAAGAATTCTGCTGAACATGAGGTTCCATGCAGGGCCCAACTAAGTTAATGTAGGTTTCTGAACATTTGCCAAGATGCCCTCTGTCAGCTCTCAGTAGAAACCCCCTGCAGAAAATTTACTGGCTACCCACTGTGTGCAGATATTTTTCAGTTTGTCACACAAGTCTTAAAGGAATGATTCCAGAAGACACTACTTAAAACTTTACAAGATCTTCTTAAAATTTCCAGGTGATTAACATTTCCTTATTCAGAAGAGTAACGGTTTGGTTACAAACATTTTATTAAAATTTGTTTTTTAAAATTTATTAGACAAATAACACAGATGGCAAATATCTATGTTTATGTGCTGAATAACAAAAAGGCCCCTAAGATCTAAATTTGGCAAGATCAGTACAATTTTATAGAAAAAGTACATCCTAGGAATTTTTCTGTAGCATTGGAAAGGACAATATAATCTTGTATTTGTGGATCCCACCTCCATTTTTAAAAAATAACATTATTTTTAAAAAACATTTTAAAATTATGTTGATGACAAATACCACAATATTTGGGGAAAAGAGACTGGAAAGGGAAGATGTTAATGTTCCATATCATAATATGGGTGTGAATTACATGAATGCATTTATTTGTCAAAACTGTACAGTTAAAACTGGTCCATTTCAATATATATTAATTTTACATTAAGAATGGTTCACTAAAAAGTAAAAGGTTTATTAAAAGTGAGGGTAGGGAATGGTTATGAGGAATTGATTAACAAAGGACAGCAGTTATACTGAAAATAATGGAAGCGAGGTGATAGGTACATGGGGTTTACTTTGTATGTTTGAAATTTTTTCCATAATAAAAGTTTTTTAAAAAAGGAAATAGAATAATTTCTAAGTCCTTTCAGTTATTTAAAAACAAGACAATCTTGCTTATTAATTAAAATGGCAATCATCTAACATTATTTTACATCAGCAAAAATGCTAAAAAGAAATTTTAGTAGGACTGTTAAATTTAAGTGGGTAACCTGTGACTCCCATTGTTTTTTGGGCCTTCACCCAATGACTTTTTTTCACATATAAATTTGTGAAAGTTATATGCTTAGTATTTTTTAATATGCAAGCACACAAAATACTTTTTTAAAATAAAGATTTTATTTATTCTTATTAATTTCCTGGTCACCCAAAAGAAATAAACCAGGGAAGTGTTAAATTTAATTGTTTCTACAAATACAGCCTACTCTTGTAGTCAAAACTATTTAAATCTGATCTGATCCTTTAAATTAAGTTATAGGAAAACAATTTCACTGAACATGTAAAAATATTTTCAGATGCAGTGTACAGTAACAGGATTGCCCCTTTATACTCAATTCTCAGCAACTGAATTCTTTATTAGTACAGTATGCTTAAAATAGGAAGTATAAAAAAAGTTCTTCCGCTATCAAGTGAAGAGTCACCTTAGTATTTCCAAAGCTTTGAGCTGATCATGCTGTTGTATGAAAAATTTCCCTCTTGGGTTTTCGAGTCCCTTACCATAATCAACAACCAGATGATTTTTATATTCCTCAATTAACTGTGGTTCATTCAGACTATATGTGCAAGTTTTATTAAAACAAAAAAAATCACATGCAAATTTCAGATTATTTGTACTAATGAAGAATAGCAGTAAAAAATTTAAAGCTTTGCAATATACAATGGTTCTCATATGCATTAATATATAAGAAATTTACATGGCTAATTTAGTGTCTAATATAAAACTGAAACACACAGGTGTTTATTAACTATCGATTGCCTAAGGATACTTTCATTAATTGATATTAAGAAGAATTAGCCTTGATGTGTGTTATTAGATTGTAGAATGAAAATTACACTTATTAAAGAAAAAGTAAAAGTAGCTTGAGGTTTTTTAGAAAAATAATTACAAATTTTATAGCATCTGGGGCTATAATAGAGCCCAGAAATCAAAATTTAATTCATTTATTTTACAGATGTTAAAACTGAGCCTCAGAAAAGTTGAAAGTGGCTTGATAAAGGTAGTAGGTAGAATTAGGATTAAAATTAAAACATGTCTCCTGATTCCTAATCTATAATACGTCCTTAAAGAACACTAATTTTTTAATGTGTGACACAACTAAGAAATATGGGTTTCCTCATGTTATATGTTCATTAACCTGGATACCATTTCGCAATTCTTGCTCATACTTTTCTAATATTATCACTGTAAACACAATTGTATTAGCACTGTCTGCTGACAGCTACATCGAGCTTGACATGTAGTACTTCTATCCTCCACCAGGAGGAGTTTAAAAAGCCACAGCCAAAAATTCAAACAAACCAGTGACAAGAAGCAGAACTTTACTTCCTATCTATCCATTAATTTTTAAAGTACCACTAGCTAGTCACTATGGTAGTGACTTTCCTTTTCCAATATTTTTAATTCTTTTATAGTGTAATACATCCCATAATTTTAGAAAATGTGGCTTAAATTGTGCACTGGAAGCAATCTTTTAACAGAAAAAAATAATTCTAAATAGGTTCAAGAAATGTACCGAACAGATAAAATCTTGCTTACCAATTTTGCTTCTGACTGTACTGGCTGAGGGGAGGAAGGACCTGGAATTCCTGGAACACTAGGCACCATGGTGACTGGTCGAACAAGCTACACAAAAGATATAGAAAAAATAATTGATCTAGAGGATATATTAAAAAATGGTATTTAAACTTAATTTACACAATGACTGCCATAATAATTTGTGACTCAGAAAAACTGAGAAACAGAAATTTTTATCTCTAAACTCTATTTGGAAAACCATATATGGAACACTATTGGCCTTACATCCTGATTTATCAGTATTAATTTCTCTGAGTCACTTGCTTCAATTTTCAGGTTTTTTAAGGATTCTTTCTTATAGAAACTCATTTGCACTGACTAGTGCAAAATTTCTCACAGATCTGTCATACTTCCATTTTGAATTTGAAAGGATGTCAAAACTTTTAAGTATAGATAAAAATAATTTCAAAAATCAATTTTGCTTTTCTAAAATGTACAGATCTTCTACAACATAAATGAAAGTTGTTTGATGTATAAACTGTGTAATGACAAATTAATCTGATAAATTCCAATCATCTCTAATAATCTGAAACAGATTTTTCTATTTTAGTTTGTCTTTAAAAAAATTAATATCAACACTGAGTAAATTAGTTATTGTATAAAGTATGTCTTTTTTCATTTCAGTTGCTTTTTTTGTCTTACTTTTCTTCATTTTTTTTAAGTTTGAAAACTTTTTTTTCCATTTTTTAATTTTATATATTTTTTTACATCATTTTTCATTTCTGCAGAATGTATGCATTTTCATCTTGGTTATAGTCCCCATACAACACAGTTATATTTAGCAAGATAACCACATAACCTCAAATACAGGGCAAGAATGTTTTCCCTGTCAAAAAATATTCAAGATAACCATATAACCTCAAATACAGGGCAAGAATGTTTTCCCTGTCAAAAAATAAGTAGTTAGCTTATATTTGTGTCCTTACAAAGTCTTTCAAATAATGCATTCTGAACAGCAAAGTTCTGTTTGAAGTTGACATATCTTAAAATGCTATGAATCAATGTTAATTTTGGATAGTGAGAGTGTCCCTTGGAAGAATTTACAGGAAAAAGGAAATATTTAACATTAATTTTAGTAATATTTCGAGAGCATAATCTCACTAGAAGTGCTAATGTTACTGTAAGTAGGCTTTTAAAAATAAATTTAAAAATATAAATTAAATTATATTGTACTGGTCAGAAATACTGATCTACAAGGTCAGAAAAGAAATGATCAAGGGCCTCCCCGGTGGCGCAGCAGGTTGAGCGCAGCGCTGTGAAGTTGTCCGCAGCCTTGTAGCTCAGGTTTGATTCCTGGCCAGTCAGGGAGATTCCCACATCGCGTGGCAGACCTCTCCTGTTGTGCCTGCTGATCCCCTCAAGCAGTGTATTTCAGTCCTCTGCCTGTTCTGCTCCCCGCTCTGTCTCCGGTGAATTCTCTCACCCTCCTGTGCCTTTGGCCTGTATCCCAGCTCTTGTATAAAAGTAAATAAAAATCTTTAAATAAAAAAAATTTTTTTTTCTTTAAAAAAGAGAGAAATGATCATTTTATTCATTTTATTATATGAATATCAGGGCTTCCAAGAAGAGAATGTTAGGATTCAAAAAGTGTTATACTGAAATTGCTTAGGGGAAATGAAAATAATGTGTTCTGGGAAATAGTGCTAGATGAAAAGGGTGGTTCCAATGGTGAAAAGTTGAATGCTGAAGACTCATTTGAAGAGTAAGAATAAAATTGTTCTATGAATTGAGAATAGGGGAAAAAACCAGTTTCTAACTTCCATTATTCCAAAAAAAGTACTCCTGAATGTTTAATAATTAGCAATTTTAAGATATTTAACTGCTGTCTCTATCTTTCAAAATTTATATATTTAACATGGTACTCAACACTTTTTCTTTTGTATCTCACTAGGAAAAGTGAAGGAGTATCTAAGTATTGTTTTACACTGTTCATATTTTAACATGCTTGGGGCCACCAAAAGAATTTTGTAAACTTGACTATAAAAGTGGCCTCCCTAGTGGCACAGGAGTTAAAATCTCAGCTATCAAGCTATCTCCAGTCCCCGCAGCATGAGTTTGAAATCCAGCCAGGAAGCTAACCCACATGGTGCAACAGACCTCTCCTATCTCACCCACTGCTCCCCCTCAGCAGTGTATTTCAGTAGATCTGCCTGTTCTGCTCCCCACTATGTCTCTGGTGAATCCTCTCACTGTCCCTGCCACCTCTTGCTTACATCCCAGTTCTTGTATGCATAAATTAAAAAAAAAAAAAAAACTTGACTATATGAATAAATATAAGAAAGTGAAAATCAAAATCAACAAACAACTATGAACCAGAGACACTCTATGGGTGGTGGGGTGCGGGGAGGGGAGGGATTGGGGTCAAAATAAGGGGATTGCAATTGTATGGGGAATATAAAAATAAAATTTATTTAAAAAAATAAATTACAGAATGAGGAAAAAAAAGTTCAGTGTTTTTATAAACAATCTGTACAATAATCATAATAGTACGGAATTACTTGACAAATGTTCTAGCATAAATATAGTTAGTATAAATATATCTAGTGTAGTATCTCCTTAAAAACTAGAAATCTGTATTAATATTTAAATTGTATAAACTAGTCAAATTCAAAGTTGAATATAGAATAGTTCTTAGTATTAAAGGGAAAACAACTGAGTTTCAACAGTTTCAACGTTTTCTACGCAATTATTTTTTGAATAGTAGATGCTATCACTATAAACATCAAAAAGTACTACTCACCACCACTAGTATTATTTTGTTCAAATCAGCTTCATAAACCGATCAATCAGTCCCAAATGTACTTTGTGATTACAGAGATCAGTTTTGGTACAAAAATTTAAATACCATAAATTTCACACTTACTGGAACTGCAGCTGGAACATGCACATTAGAACTTGTAATTGATGCAGGAATAGCAACAGGCATAGTTTGTCCATTGGGAAGATGCAACAGAAGAGGAAATGGGCCTGGTACAGGACTGAGAAAAACAAAAGAAGGGAAATTGAAATCCTTATAAATCATTCTGAAAAAATACAAAGTGTTTTATCCATAGTATATAAAATCTTTTTCTAGCCACTGCAAAGTAACTGCAAATTTGTTTTAAATGCACAATGTATATAGCAGTGTAAAAACAGGGGAAAAATGGAAAGATTACGAATTTAGTTAGGATAATCTCTAATATATTAAATGAGAAAAACTCTTAAAGCTCTTGCAAAATAGCCATAAGAACTGAAATAAATGTCACCTGGTGATAGAATAATTATGTATGTTATGTGAAATAGCATGTGTGGGTCTGCTAATCCTAAACCAGCCAGCATTTTTTGTTACCTGCAATTCTGCATTCCTATACAGGGTCAGAACTGCCCGGTCAATCAGTCATAGGAGCCAAACCTTACAAGGTGGCTTTCAAATCAATCAAGAGCTTAAAGCTTGCTTGTTCTGGGCAAGCTATGTGTCAGGAGGTATGAATGGGAACGTCTGCAGGGCTGATGACCAATATATAAGATGCATAAATGTACTTCCAATTTACAGAACATGAGGTATGACCGGGAACACCTGGGGGGCCAAGGACAAATGTATGCAAAGGAATCCCAGAAGCTGATCAGTGGACAGCCTTGTTGATAAGATTGAAACCAGGGCTGGGGATCTAGGGCTTGATCACAATTATAATACCAAGCAGATAAGAAGTGCCTGGAGGGCAGACTCACAATCCCCAGATACTACAGATGACAGAGCACATTTTCTAGTTTCACCCCTCCCTTTTCTTTTTGTCCTCCTTCCCTTCACAACTGAGGCCGGAATGCAAAAACCCACCAGGCAGCCCACCTGGGAACAGGAATGCGGAAGCCTGCCTAGAGAATTCAGACAATCAGACAATGAACCTCTTCTTCCCAATCCCCCTCCCCTACAAATCTTTTCTCGCCCTACAAACTCCCCCCGCCCCCCATAAGAACCCAGTCTCCCACCTGACCTCTCCTCATCCTATAAAAGCCTGTTTCCCCCCGGCAGCGTGTGCAGCTTCACCGACCCCCACCTTGGGTCCATGAAGTCCGCCTGGGGTGCAATAAATTTTCCCTTCCTTTGAGAAAGGTTGGCCTGGCTCTTCTTTTCTTTACCTCACCGAATCTTTCAGTATGATTATTCAATCAATGAAAAGGCCAGGATCTTGCTCTTCGGCAGCATCCTGCATCCTACAGCTTGCCCCATGACTCCAGTTAGTCAGTGCAATGTTGTCAATGCAACAAGCATGAAACTAAGAGGTCATCTATTCTATGTTGACTTGCTCTTATAATTAAATTTTAGATGTTTATTTTCTAATCTATTGGGTAACAGTTATATTTATATTAAGGAAAAAAAGGCAGATGGGCCTCCCTAGTGGCGCAGGCAGTTGAGTGCAGTGCTGTGAAGCTGTCCGCAGCCTCTGCAGTGCCGGATCGATACCCACCAGCCGCGGAGCAACCCACATGGCGCAGCAGACCTCTCTTGTCTTGCCCGCCTCTCCCCTCAGCAGTATATTTCAGTCTGCCTGTTCTGTTCCCTGCTCTGTCTCTGGTGAATCCTCTCACCCTCCCGCTGCATATCTGGCCTGTACCCCAGTTCTTGTAAAAATGGGTAAATCTTAAAAAAGAAAAAAAGGCAGAGATAGCCACACTTACAGCAGATAAAATAGATTTACAGTTAAAAAGGGTAACAAGGGGGGCCTCCCAGGTGTCACAAGGGGTAGAGCACTGTACTATGAAGTAATCTGAAGCCTCTGCAGCATGAGTTCCATCCCCGGCCAGCCAGGGAACAACCCACATGGCACAGCAGACCTCTCCTGTCTCGCCCACTGCTCCCCTCAGTAGTGTATTTCACTCAGTCGGGCTGTTCTGTTCCCCACTCTGTCTCTGGTGAATCCTCTCACCCCCCCATCTCTGGCTCTTGTATGCATAAATAAATCAATCTTTAAAAAATAAAATTAAAAAAAAAATAAAAAAGGTAGCAAGAGACAGGGAGGGATGCTATATGATGATTAAGGAAAAAACACATCAGGTGTATACAACACTCATCAATGTATGCTTGCCAAAGGAAGGAATACCAGAACACACTAAGTAACTACAATCAACTCTTGAAAACAGACACTAGAAAAAACATATTGGTGGTAGGGGACTTCAACACCCTACTTTCACTACTGGACAGAAAATAAACAGGGACACAATAGTGTTAAACAACAAATTAGACTATATTGACCTAATAGACACTTACAGGGCACCACACCACAAAAAAGTAAAATACACATTTTTCTCAAGTACACATAGAATGTCTTCAGAGTAGCGCACGTGTGTGGGCAGACACACACACACACACACAAACACACACACAAACACACACACAAACACACACAAAATCAACAAATTCATAAAGACGGAAATAATATCCAGCATCTTCTCTGACCATAAAGGTATGAAACTAGCAATCAACTACCAAAAGAAAGCAACGAAATTATTTACTACATGGAGATTGAACAAATGCACAACTGAAATATCACTGAATTAAAGAGAAAATAAAAAAGAAATTAAAAAATACCCAGAAATAAATGATAATGAGGACACACAACCTTCCAGAACTTATGGGATGCAGCAAAAGCAGTATTAAGAGGATATACACAGAAACATAGCCCACATCAAGTAACAAGAAAGAGCTCAAATTAATAACCTCTCTCTCACCTCGAGGGATGAGAAAAAGAACAAATCTGAAAGCCAATAGAAGAACAAAAATAACAAAAACCAAAGCAGAAATAAAATAGAAATGAGTGCAAACCATAAATGGAACTAAAAACTGGCTTTTTAAAAAATAAAGAAAATTAGCAACCTATACCAAGAATAAGAAAATAAGGGAGAAATCTCAAATAAGTAGGATCAAAAACAAAAAGAGAATTTATAACAGAAGTTGCAGAAATTCAGAGGATAATTAGAGACTACTATAAACATTTATACTCTAATAAACTCAACTCAGAATTATACAACCAAGACTGAAAAGGAAAATCCTGAATAAACCAATCGTAAGTAAGGAAACTGGAACAGCAGTTATAACTCTCAAAACAAAAAGTCCAGGACCAGTTGGCTTTACAAGTATATTCTATCAAACCTTGAAAGATGAACTAATATCTACCCTGCTCAAACTCTTTCAAAAAAACCAAAAAAGAAGAAACATTTTCAAATACGTCATACAAAGCTAACATTACTCTAATACCAAAACAAAAGATAACTAGAGACCAATTTCCCTAATAACACAGATGCAAAAATCCTCAATAAAATCTTAGCAAACTGAATACACCAATGCATTAAAAGGATAATATACCATACGAACAGGGTGGTCCCCAGGAAAGGGAAAGGTTCCAGGTTTCCTGCCCCATCTAAAAGGAGGGTGAAGTTGAGCAGAGAGAGAAGCAGCTTCAGAGGAGACTGAGGGAGGAAGGAAGCAGGAAGAAGAGCCAGGAGGAGATCAGGAGGAGGCACAGGGAGCCAAGAGACACGTGAAGAAACTACGCTTGCCTTTTGGTCGTGGACTGGTTCAAACAGATGTGGGTGAGAGACCCGTGGGGAGGTGACAATGGCAGTTTTTGTCTTGATTTTGATTTTGCTCTTGTCCTTCCAGACTTGTCTGGTTGTTTCTGATCCTTTTCTGTGGGTCCCTGCTGAAAGATGCTTTAGACCGGCAGCAGGCTTTTGGGCCTTGCTCTGGGCCAATCCCATTTGGATGGACTTTTACCCACAAGGGGACGGGTAACGTTGTGTACTTGATCTAGAAACTAGATTCTTTGCCTTTCCTGTATTGTTTCCTAATTGTATTAAAGTTCCTTCCCATTAAAGTCTCATATGTTTTGTGATGATGCGGCGGATGGCAGAAACTATTTAGAGCAAGCAGGTTTGCGGGGTCTGGGCTGCCCCTCTCCTTGCCATGTAACACCATGACCACATGGGATTCATACCAGAGACACAAGGGTGGTTTAACATCTGAAAATCAATAATATAATTCACCACATCAACAAAAAAGATAAAACCAATCTGATTATATCAACAGACACCAAGAAGGCATCTGATAAGATTTAACATTCATTTATAATGAAAACCCTTGAAAAGCTGGAGATAAATGGAACATGACACAATAAAAGTCATATACAACAAGTCTGCAGCTAACATCATTCTCAATGGTAAGATACTGAAGCTTTTCCACTAAAATCTGGTACAAAACACAGATGTCCACTACACCACTACTATTCACTATAGTATGGCAAGTCTTAGCTAGAGCTATTAGACTAGAGAAACATATAAAAGGAATCCAAACTGGGAAAAAAGAAATATCATTGTTTGTGGACAGCATGATAAAATGCATAGAGAACCCTCAATGGGAAAGCTGAAACCATCAGTTTACTAGCAAAGTGGCAGGTTATAATCACACACAAACATCAGCTTCCTTTTTATATGCAAACAATGAGCTAGACAAAGAAATTAAGAAAGCAATCCCGCTCACAATCACACCTAAAAAAATTAAGCACTGAGTAAACCTAATATAGGAGGTAAAAGGTCTATACAAAAAAACTGTAACATTCTGCTAAAAGAACTAGAGACACAAAGAAATAGCAAAAATATTCCCTACTCATGGATTGGAAGAATCAACATTGTCAGATGGCCATTCCACCCCAAGCAATACACAGATTCAGTGCAATTCCAATAAAAATATCAATGGCATTTTTCAAAGAACTGGAACAAACACTACTAAAATTCAAAGGGAGTCACAAAAGACCCCCAAATAGTCAAAGCAATCCTGACAAAATAGAAAAATGGAGGTATCACACTTCTAGATTGCAAACTATCATGCTGTAATAATTAAGTAGTAATTAAATAATAATTTTAAAAGCCTGGTACTGGAACAAAAACACACACACATAGGCCAATGGAAGAAAACTGAGAGCCCAGAAATAAACCCACACCTATGAGGACAGCTAATCTACAACAAAGGGGCCAGGAACATACTGACACAAGCCTCTCCAATAAATGGTGTTGAGAAAACTGGACAACTACATACCAGAGAATGAAACTAGACTATTTCACATCACACACAAAAATCAGTTCAAAATGGATAAAAGATTTGAATGTAAGACCTAAAACCTTAAGATACATAGAAGAAAACATAGGCAACATACTCCACAACATAAATTTCAGTGATGTCTTTGGGAATTTGTCCCCAACGTCAAGGAAAACAAAAGAGAACGTAAACAACTGGGACTACATTAAGCTAAAAAGCTTCTGCACAGCTAAAGAAACTCTAGCAAAAAGACACCCTACTACATGGAAGAAAATACTTGTACATCATACATCTGACAAGAGACAAATATCAAAGAGCTACAAAGAACTTAACAAAAAGAAAACAAATAACCCATCATCGCTTATTATTACAGAAATGAAAATCAAAACCACAATGTGATATCACTTCACATCTGGTAGAATGGCCCATATCGAAAACACCAGAAACAACAAGCCTTGGCAAGGATGTAAAGAAAAGGGAACCCTCCTATTCTTTGCTGGGAATGCAGAATGGTCCAGCCCCTATGAAAAACAGTATAGAGGTGTCTCAAAAGATTAAATATGGATCTACCATGTGACCCAATAATTCCACTCTTAGGAGTCTACCTGGAAAAATAAAAAAAAAACACTAATTTGCAAGGAAACTGGCACTTTCATGTTCACTGCAGCACTGGAAATAACCTAAGTGCCCCAAACAGGTAAGTGAATCAAGATGATGTTATCTATACACAATGGAATATTATTCAGTGATCAAAAAAGATAAACTTGTGCCATATGTGGCAACACGGATGGAGCTGGAAGGGATAATGCTAAGTGAAGTAAGTTAGAAGGAGAAAAGACAAATACCAGATGGTGTCACTTATACATGGAATACAGAGAAACCAAACTAAGGGTCAGATAAAGACAAGCTTAAAAAGCAACCTTTGAAAGCTGACTACAAAACTGAAGCATCCAGAGAAAGAGGAGGATAGAGGAGTGGTGAGAACAAAGAAGGAAGAAAGCACAATGGACTGTGGTGGTAGACCATGGGTGATTTGGTGGGTGACTACAATGGTGATAAGAAGGTGGAATTCCAAAATACCAATAATAATGTAAGTCAATGTTATTTCAATTAAAAAAAAAGAAAAAAAAAAAGACCACTCAAGTACGTTTTCCAAAAATCAAGCAGAATATAATCCATACACACATATAACTAGAGTCATAATTTGAATAATTAAATGTCTTAGGAAAAATCCTAGCAAGAAAAACAATCCTAAATAGTTAACATGATTGGCCCAAATCACTTACACAATTGGTCTGTTAGAGGATGGTGCCTGGGTGATTACAGTACTTGAGGTTGGTGACGGTACTGCTTGCTGAATAATTACACTTGAGTCAGAACTTGTAAGCAGCACATTGGGAACCTGTAATGATGCTGGACGAACAATAGCTGATGTAGGCTGTGCAGTTTGTGCCAATGGTACTTCCTATTAAATAATAAGAGAAAGATAATGCAAATCAATTCATGTACTTTAGTGAATAGAATGTACTTCTAAAAGCATCCACAGGACAGTATTTCACCCCTACCCCCAGAGTAACTTAATATATAATGTTAATTAAAAGAAACTTCTAGAAGCAGCTCTAAAGGTCAAGTGCAATGTTTTATTTTTTAATTTAAAAATATCTGAGTGGTTTTTCAGTACAACTTGTTTTCCGATCAATCCAGAAATAAGCACGAAAACTTGGCTATGATCCCATGAGAATTTTAGTGAAAAATAAAAATAAAACCCATTCTCATGGAATAACAGAACTTAAATACCAGAAGGGATTTCCTGGCCATGCTCCATCATTATACTGTAAAAAGGAAACAAGTCCAGAAATACTGTGTTATGGATGACACAAATTCAATAAGAGAAATGTTATTAAAAATTTTAACGCAATACAAATGTCTGCTAATCTCAAGTAGCCAACCTTTCATTACCAATAATTTCTCAGGATCAAAAGACTGAGTGATATTGATATCCTGAATGTAAAATAAACCTTTAGAATCCAACTTTCACAGATTAGAAAATACCTTAGTGAGTGAATTAGTGTTAAAAACTGGGTCTAATGCATTCTCTTGCTTATTATAAGCTACTCAGGAAAAAGATGAACTAGACTACTACTAAAACTTTAGTCAACAAATCTGAAAATTTATCATGTTCTCACAGAGTGGTGGGAAGAGAGACAATTAACAAAATATAGAAATATGAAAATTTCAGACTGAATTAGAGGGTAATAACAGTACAACATAATTCATGTCAGAGTAGCTGAGGGAAGGTTGGAATTGGTTAACTTAATTCTAAGTGATGTTAAGTTTAGCTTTGCAAAATTGGCATACGGAGAGCATTTCTAGGGGAAGGAAGCAATAGCAAGAATACTGTCTTTGACCTAGGAAAAAGCTTAAATGTTGATGAACAAAACAGAGTGGCAAATGGGTAGACAAAAGTCTAGATCAATGAGAGTGTATGGAAAGAGTGTGAATTACCTTAAATATAACAGCAAACCACTGAAAGATTTTAAGAAGGGAAGTGACAAGATATATTTATTTATTTTTTAAAAAGATTTATTTATTTATTTACACAAGAACTGGGATAGAGGCCAGATTTGCGGGACAGTGAAAGTATTCACCAGAGTCAGAGTGGGGAACAGAACAAGCAGACTGACGAAACACACTGCTGAGGGGAGCAGCGGGCATGACAGGAGAGGTCTGCTGTGCCACGTGGGACCCTCGCTGGCCGGCTGGGATTGAACTGGCGCTGCAGGGGCTGTAGACAGCTTCACAGCGCTGCGCTCAACCACCTGCACCATCAGGGGAGGCCTGACATGATGTATTTTTTAGGCTGAGGTATTAATGACATATAAAGTATTAGTTTCAGTTGTACAACATGATTTAATATTATATACACTGCAAATAATCACCACAATATGTCTAGTAAATATCACATGACATAGTTATAATTGTTTTTCTTGGAATGAGAACTTTAAAATCTACACTCTAAGTAATAGGATATATTAAAAAATTAAACAATCTGGGCCTCCCTGGTGGCACAGGGGATTGGGACGCAGCCTGTGGGGCTGTCCGCAGCCTCTGCAGCACGAGTTCCATCCCCCAGCCGACCAGGGAGCAACCTACATGGTGCAGCAGATCTCTCCTGGTTTGCCTGCTGCTCCCCCCTCAGCAGTGTGCTTTGGTCAGTCTGCCTGTTCTGGTCCCTACTCTGTCTCTAGTGAATCCTCTCACCCCCCCATGCCTCTGGCACCCCAGCACTTGTACGCATAGATAAATAAATCTTTAAAAAAAAAATAAAGAATCTATGGAAATTAGATTGGAGATGGATGAAGAAAGCCAGTTAGAAGGCCAACATTAGTAATCCAAATGGTGGTTTAGACTAAAGGAGTGACACTGAAGACAGAGAGGACTGATTCAGGTTATACTCAGGAGGTGGGTCTGATATTTGTTCTTTGTTTCATTGAGCAGAAAAAAAAGGAATTAAGAATTCTTGATTTGGGCCTCCCTGGTGGTGCAGCGGTTGAGCGCTGGGTTGTGGGGATGCCTGCAGCCTCTGCAGTGCCGGTTCGATCCCCGGCTGCTCCCCGGCCACCGGAGGAGGGTCCCACATGGTGCGCAGACCTCTCCTGCCGCCCGCTGCTCCCCTCAGCAGTGTACTTCGGTCCTTCTGCCTGCTCTGCTCCCCACTCTGGCTCTGGTGAGTTTTCTCGCCCTCCCGCGCTTTTGACTGTACCCAGTGCTTGTATAAATAAATGAATAAAAATGGATGAAAAAAAAAAAGAATTCTTGATTTGACAACTAGATGATTGGAGAGAAAATATACTGTACTGTGATGGGAAAACTGTAGAAAGACTCAAGGGCTCTGATTAAGAGATATTAATAGCTGTATTAGACACAGAAAAGGAAATGTTAAGATTGAGTTGGATAATGAATATGGAAACTGGAGATGTCTGGGTTGATATAAATTTGAGTCATCAGTGCATAGATCGTTTTTGAAGTTAAGGGTCTGAACAAGACCACGTATGAAGAAAATTAAGAGGAGGGTAGCCAAGAACTGACTTTTTACAACTTGGAATAACTATTAGCTGCCAAAGGGAAGCTACTGACTGAGGAACACAGGAAGATGATTATCACCAAAATAGGCTAAAGCAGCAATGAACAAGGAAAAAAACATTGAATGTGAAGGATTTAGAATGCCCTCTGCAAAAAAAAAAAGACTTAACAGTATTAACAGTATTTGTATTAACATTGTGATACAGTGGAAACAACTGTGATGTCCAATAAGAATAGGATAATTAAGATCAAAATAAAACAAAGTACAAACCATTAAAATTATGATCATTTGTGAGGTGAAAATGATTATCACTACACAATGTAAATAGCTACGCAATGTAAAAAACCACTACACAAAAACTACTATACAATGTAAACAGTTTTAAATAGCTTAAAACTGATTTTGGAAAATTTCTAGTGGTATGGTTAAGTGTTTATAAATGTGCAAAGCAAGGTATAAAAGTAAACTAGGCTCTATCTGTATTTTTCTTTGTCTCCATCTATTCTTTTATACAACTGTTCACTTATACATGCACATATCTAAGAAAGATATTTCAAAATATTAGCAATTCTTATCACTTAATTATGAGCTAACAGTTGAGTCTGGTTTTTGTCTTTGTAGTTTTTTGTATTCTTAGGAGTTTTAATAATGAGAGTGTATATTTGTAATGAGAAAATTACGCACACACACTAGCCTTTGATCAAAGCAGTTAGTACTAGGTAAAAAAGTTACTTTTCTGCTTTACTTCTAGCAACTATACCATGGCAGAAGTTGTTCATTAATTAGGTTATGGTTTTATAATAAATTATAGATTTCAGAATAATAATTATTCAGAGTAATAATGCATTTAAAATAATATTTAAAAGAACATCATGTCATATTACTTCTTCATTGTGCCCTAGACGGCACTCCCAAATAAAAGAATTCATCATATGTGGTTATGAATGAAGTGAAAATTAAGAAAATAATAATGGTACTTAACACAACTATAGTCCAGGTGGTTCCAGGTTACCAGCGTATTTAAGATCCAGGAATGAGGCCCTATGTCACCTACAAAGGGCCTGTAGTATTAAAACAGTATCATCATCATCTTAGTTGCTGCTATCAAAGATCCACTGCTGAGAATGAGTAACTATTCCCTAACTCTTTACAGTCCTAAAAAGCCTTTGCTCAAACAATTTTCAGTTGCAAAAATAATTAAGCTGTCAATTTAAAGTAACTAAAAATAAAACAGCAATAGCTAGAAAAATTAAGACAAATTGATATATCCTTTAAAATAATTTTTATCTAAAATTGACTTTTCTTCCCTATAATTTGGTGTATAATAAAATGCTAATTATCTATAAAAGCGGTGTTTTCCCCTGAAATTTCTATAAGTATTCATAGGCTTTTACATATAAGACTATTACAACATGACAGTATTATGTACAATTGTTTACATTAACATTTTATGTAAATTAAATATTAAACTTTACTTGGGATACTGATTCTCCCCCACTTAGTTTGAAATACAATATTGAAATACAATATTTGAAATACAAATATCTAACCTTTTCATCACTGGTTGTCGACTCTGGATGAGGTAAAGGACTATCTTGGTGAGTTGTTTCTACAACAGAAGGTTCCTCAATTTTGCTTCTTATTATAGGTGTTGCAAGAGGGGATAAATCTAGAGGCATCTAAAACGTAAACATTAAAGAAAATGTTAGGAGTTCAAAACAGTCATTCAGTAATATCTAAAGTAAGAAAGCAGGAAGTGTGGTAATTATGATTATTCTGTCACAAGTATTCTTTTCTAATTTCATGGTTAAAAACATACTTTTTTAATGTCGTCTTCTGAGGCTTTCTTGAATTCATTCTCAAATGGACTTGCCAGCTCATTAAACAAACCCACTTCTTCACAGTTTTTCAGAAATCTTGTTGGTGTTGGGGTCTGATCTGAAATAAATGCAAACAAGTAATCACATAGATTTAAATATCATTTAGGATCCTAAAACACAGCTAGTAAATCAACAAATTAGCAGGACTGGTCAGTCAGTTGTTAATTCTCTCATTGGAAAAATCTCTTCCTTTAAAGCAAACAAAATTTGGTTAAGTTTTTGTTGCAATTTATGATATTTCCTCCAACTTTATGAACCATAAATGTAAGAAAGAAGACTTGTATTCCTTACTCCACTCCTTGTGAGTGACATAAATATGATCTACTCAGAGATCAACTATTAGCATCTAACATTATTAAAATTTACAACTGTTTAAAATACATGCAATCTGGGAAAAATTAATACTAGAGCATGTATATATTCATTCTAAGTAGACCCCTCTACTAATGTTTATGAAAGCAAGGTCAGGATAAAAAAAAAAATCTCTAATAGGTAGGTCAAAATACTATAAGGAAGAAAAAGTTAAAAGAGGTCTAAAACAAAAAATAAGACCCTCCTGAGGACTATCTACTGAAGCTAATTTTCTATTTTAATGCATTTTTAAATCTTGGTACTAGGGGCTATATAATTCTGTATCTACAGAAGGTTCCAGCTTAACTTCTATGCAGCAGAGGAATAGTTAACTCACTTTCTCACAACCTGAGATACTGTGACTATACCTAAATATGTATTCATGCTGTGTACTTGTACCTGTTATAGAACAAATGCCAATAAAACCCATGTTGAATGAAAATAGCAAATGTGAATTATGCCCATTGTGTCTTAATATTTTCAAGGCTATTTATTCATATTGATCAGAACTGACAGCATGTTCAAATTCTATTTGCATTATATACACTTCAGGGTATCAATTTTACCAGGATCTAGCCTAAGCCAAATAAAATACTACATTAATGACTCCACACTTAATAGGAAACACTTATCAAATCTTTGGTGGAATTAAAATTCATGTATTTGTTAATTATTGCATCCTAAAAGTGGGCATTATTTACTGTTTTAGCTTTGCCCTTCGCATGTATAGCCAGAGCACTAATATCTTTACTCTATACAAATATATTTAATACTAAAGTGACTTATTTGTCATATACATTAGACACAAGGAGGACTGTTTTAGACACTGTTAGTATTATCAGAAATACTGAGAGGACCTCTATGGTTATCAATTTACCTAACAGTGCAATATATATATCCCTTAGCCTCAAAATATTTCCAAAATCATATTATAGCATGGGCCCAGTGCACATATAATCAAGTAGCTTAAGTCGACCATGGTTCATTTAGTAAGTCAAATATAAATTTGACTCTTCTGTTCACATCCAAAGCGTTTGTCTATCTAAGCCAACAGAAGGGAGGAAATTTGTGTTAAAGGGAGAGAAAAGTCTTAAAAATAAAATGCATATGCATAAATCACTTGTATCACTGGTTACTAGAATGCTGAGTCTTGAGAAGTGAACACAGGCACAATTGTTTAAACATGCAGATGGCTTACAGGTAGTGATCATCAAATATATACCACACACATCATGCATTATAAATATTTATACTGTCATGTTAAACTATCTCAAGAATGTTAGCAAAAAATGATCAAGTGGTATATCTGAATGTGTTCTATTTTTCTACTGTATTAAGTGAAAACAGATAGGAAAAGCAATTTCTAGAGACCGATCTCAAAACATTTTTCAGTTAAAAAAGTTAGAGATATATTTTTCTGAGGCATTGAGTTTCAGAGAAGCTAAGAGAATGAAACTTCCAGGTTGCTGTTACTTTGCTTGACTGTTTTATTGGTTCGAGCTCTTAATATGTGATGATGTACTATTCTATAGAAATACACACCTCACTCTTTTCTTCTTCCTTTTGCTCGTGGAACTAAAGATATGTTAAGTTTCCCTACATTCTCTACATAGTTTTGATAAATGACCAACTTTTTGTTACCCCCAATTTTTTCATTATAAAAATACTGATACTGAAAGTATAGGAAGAACTACCTAATATTTGCTTCATTAAATCTCCAAAGCATTGCTATGACAACTGGCTACGTAGGGTAATAATTTTAAAAAACTAAAAATATTCAACATTCAGGTGTGAATTCCAGACTTACAAATTGTAGTCTAAGCTATATAGGAGGAAAAAAGAATTTAGGATAATTTGATATTTAAATCTAGTAATGACACAAAAAATATTTTGAAATTTACTTGTAAAATTTTATCATATCATTTAGAAAATACACAAAATTCAGTAAAATTACACAATAGTATGTATGTAAATATACATAGATGTGTGTGACTATATATTTAAATACTAATAAAAGGGCAGCTAAGATAGTATGGAAGTACAATAAATGCATGAAATGGATTTTTCTTTTCACATACTGTGTATGATAATCATCTGCTTAGGTGATACTGTATGTTCATAGGCTCAACATACAAAGCATTGACTAAATTTGGGCCCCCTTTATTGAGAGTATAAATGTTCAGTTCAGAAAAAAACATAAGTAAAAACTAATGAACAAGTCTGCTAATTGTTCTTCTCCAACAGGAGGAGCCTGATCATTTTCTATCTTCACACAGCATTGTAAACAGCTAAAAGAAACATTGACTAAATATCGTATTAGTTTAATTATCAGTTAAATGTAAACTTTGGAGATGATATGAATGTTCCCAGGGTTCTAATTAACTTCCACAAAAATGATACTGAAATCTGCATTTGAAAACCATACAAAAAAGTAAAATGAATGTCAGAAGGAAACATGAAAATGTAATGGGTAAAATACATGTTGCCAACATTTATTGTAAATGAAGTCATTGGAATATCACCAGACTATATTATTTACAGAGAATACACAAAAATTGTGCACATTCCAGGTGAAATATGTACATAAGCTATTAATAAAAGCATATACTAACCAGCCACAATGACACTGTCATTACGTGCTGGACCAAATTTCAGTGTCATCTCATGTTTATGTTTATGGACAGCCAAATGATCCTCGTTGGTAAAACGCTGTGGCAAAAAGTTTTAAAATACAGTTAAGATTTTCAATTTGATCAAATAATTAAAATGATAAGGAAATTCATTTCCACAACATGTAAAACCACCATTAACAATGAAATAGCAGTTTGCTAACTATAAAAAGAATCTATTGTTAGTAAAGATAAACATAATAGATTTTAAGTATTTACAGAGAAACCCATGGCCCAAGATTAAGCAATACTGACATAATACTAGGTCACAAAACTCATTTGAGAGTATTTAAAAGCACAACCAAAGGTAAAGACACTATACATATAAATATCATTTGGACACTAAAACTAGATCATTAATTTTTTTGTTATATCTTAAGAGAAATATATACTCCATTGTACAACGTTTGTACTGTACTTAAATGGACTTCAGATTACTTACCACTTTTAAATTGAGAATTTTCTTACAAAAATATTCCTGTACAAATTAAGAAATAAATCACATTCTTTATGTTACCAAGTAAAAATATCTGTTATAATCCAGTGAATAAACAGCAAATACAATAAAGCAGTTCATTCTAAAATATTAGAATTTTAATTTAAGATGGCTACAAGTGATTTTTTCACTTGTTTCAATTCTTAAAGCACAATGAAAATGAAGCAAAATTACTTCTAAAGTTACACTTAACTTGGATAGTGGATGGGCCCTACATATCAGAGGTGACTTTATGATTACAATGCTAAAAAAACATATTATTTAAATATCTCCTGATTGTGTCTGGCCATCAACCTTTATGAAGACACTCCTTATTGAGCAATACTTGTAACAGAAAATAGGGAATACTTTTTATTATTTCAGAAGAGTAATGATAAAGTGCTGAATAAAGAGATCTAAACTTACTCTCTAGTCTATATCCTTAAGAATGGGGATGTTAAAATTACATGTATTTGAACTTGGCTCCCCTATGACATCAAAATAGATTTCTTCTTTTGTGGCCCCATCCTCCCCCTCCCCAATTCACGACATCCTTTCATGCAAATAATCTGCAGGATTATCTTAGAACAAAGTAAATAAAACATTTTCCATAAAAGTGTAACACTGAGAACCTGAATCACCCTACCCCCAGGCCAGCAGCCCAGGAGCTATAGAAATCATTTCCTCTCATTTGTAACCCATTATGCTCTTCACAGTGCTTTGGTTATATTATAGCACCTATCAAATTACACAGGTATTTTCACATGTATGTCCTTTTAAGTAGGCTGAGTTTCTACTGTGAGCCCCCAAATTTCAAATGCTAATTGAATGAGCTCTTTACAGTAAGATTTAATCTTCAAGTCCAGCCTAAAGAAAAAGAAAAAAAATGACCCAAACAACCCTGTTGATAGATGAGTTAAGCATTAATTTGGCTATATTTTGTTAATAAGTGTGGCTTATCACTAAATCTTTAGGTTATAATGGAAAATATCTACTGTTATATAATTCCTCTTCATAACTGCTTGTATTTCCATTGAAGGTGAGGCTTTAGATTCAACAGTACCTCTACCTCTTAACTTATTCATTCAATAAAACTTACTTCACTTCACTTACTGAGCACAAACAATAGGTACTGGAACTGTAAGTCAGTTCTTACCCCACTCAGGTGCTATCTTCCTATTGCTTTATCATAAGAATTCCTCCCAAGTTTGGAAGTATAAAAAGTAGTTGTGCGTTGATAGACTATTGAATAACAAAATTCTTGGAGAATAAACATGTCTTAGAATTTGCTATCATTACTGCACTGCTTATTACTTTGCATTATCATTTTAAATGTGTCTTATGTCCCACTAAAAGTAGCTTAAAGCAAGATTCACTTTATATTTCAAAGAACTTAATAATAATGGCTTCTCCACTGAAGGCAATCATTAAACATGAAATGAATCCACTTTGGTAGAGGTCTCAAATTTTTAAACTGCAAAGTCAGCATAATTAACAGATTAAGAACATGGAATATTAATCTCCAAGGAATTTTTAAAAATTTTTTAAAAGATTTATTTATTTATTTATTTGTTTATTTATAACAAGCACTGGGTACAGTCAGAAGTGAGGGAGGATGAGAGGACGCACCAGCGCCAGAGCGGGGAACAGAACAGGCAGACCGACGAAATACAATGAGGGGAGCAGCAGACGCGGCAGGAGAGGTCTGAGTGCCATGTGGGACTCTCGCCGGCTGGTTGGGGATTGAACCGGTGCTGCAGAGGCTGCAGGCAGCTTTGCAGCCCAGCAATCAACCACTGTGCCACCAGGGGAGGCCCAGGAATTTTATTCTTGAAATGACTTGGCCACAAATATCCAAATCAAGGAGGAACTATATACAGACTTAAGTACTATCATATTTTATAGGAAATGTGAAAATGGCACCAAATTTAACCTTAAGTGAAAAGAAAAAGCTAAAGACCCTAAAAAGATATTTAGGATCAAATGATTATTAAGAAATGCAAGTAATATGAATGTACAAGTTTCATTTAAGGTCTACAGATAAAATTTAGATACATGCTATTTTTAAAAGGGTTATTGATCATACAATGGTATTATTTATACACAAGAGGAAAATACACTAAAACTGGCCTTTGATACAGGTGAATTAAACCTTGGCTACCATCTGAGCAAATTTATTTACTTCTAAGAAAACTCAAAAGCAATCTTGTCACACACACACATATATGAATGAAATGTATTTTTTTCAACAAATATTTAATAAGAAAGGTAACCTAACAGCTGAGGGAGATCAATCAGATGAATATCATAAAAAATCAGTTGGTATTATAAAAAAATATCTAGGAAATGTGTGTTTCCAAGGCTTGATCACTCTCATAAGACTCATCAGAATTAACTTCCTAAGAAATCAGTCATTCTACATTTAACTCACGCAGTCACATCCAGAATATAGATTATTATGCCTATTAAATGAAATAGGTATAACTAAGTTAGAAAGTCATCAAGCCAATAGTTCATTTACTATTACTTTCACTACTTGAAAGATTATTCAACATCACCAGTTACTGCTGCTCATACAAACACACATTCTCTCTTACAATATTATATAGCACCACTCAAACTTCAGGCTAACTATAAAATTAATCTTTATCTCCTTTATGAAGCAGCTTATAGAGTGTAAACATCCTACCAAAGAAAACAATTTTCAAAGAGAGTGATATCAAGAAGCAAGGATGTTAATAAGAATTTCAACATTAAATGAATCTTTCACTAAATTATCTCACTTTATCTCATTCATGAATTCAAGGGAAGGACACATTGAAAAAGAATGAAATTAACAAATTTTTTTCTGTGAGATGCCGAAGATTTAGTGAGGCACATAAGAGAGATTTAAAAGGAGTCAACAGTTACAAGACCCTCTCTGAAATGGTTATCAATAACATATTAAAAATTTTAATAACCTAACTGAAAATCTAAATTTAACAAAACACTTTAGTGTGTCAAAGCAAAAATTCAAATTTGGAGTAATTTCATCATTTACTGGTGACAAAAAATATTAACTAATCATTATTTAATTGATGCTTCTAGATTTTGATTTCCTAGGTAATATATGACTCTAAACAGAGACTATACCATTTCTGCACACAAGATTATAACAAATGGATGATACTGATATTAGCCAGGTAATTACTTTATTCAGTAACAGTTAAAAACTTTATTATAACATAGATTATTTTAGGAAACCAATATAGTCAAAAAGTAATACCCAGAAGGGGCCTCCCTGGTGGCACAGGGGTTAAAGACTCAGTGCTATCAAGCTATCAACAGCCACTGAGGCATCAGTTCAATTCCTGGCCAGGGAGCTAACCCACATGGCACAGCAGACATCTCCTGTCTTACCCGCTGCTCCCCTCAGCAGTGTTTTTCAGTAGATCTGCCTGTTCTGCTCCCCACTCTGTCACTGGTGAATCCTCTCAACCCCCCGCCACCTCTGGCCTTACCCCAGTTCTTGTATGCATAAATAAAAATAAATCTTTAAAAAAAAACCCAGGATTGGAGTGTTCATGATGAGGAACAGTGCTTAGAGAAACTTAAAATATTGCTATAGCTTTAAAAAATACATTGGCAAAATATACGAAGAAGCTTAACAATGTGTCTGTACACATTTTGACCTGGTAATTCTATTTCTAAAAATGTATTTTAAGGAATTAATTAGATACATATAAAGGATAATGGCAAAAGGATATTCATCACAACTTATAGTACTGAATTATGTGAAAAGCCCACAATAGAAGAGTGGGTCAATTAATTATGGGATATGCTTTGGCAAAACACTATATAGCAACTTAAATCCATTATTTGAATTATCACATAAAATGCACTTGATAATATAAATGATGTCTGCATACAAATAGAACACAAAACAGTATGTGCAATATGATCACAATTTTGTTTTAAAAGTGAAAGGGGGATAAGGATTCAGGAAATGCACAAAATGTTAACTGAAATTCCCTGATTTCATTTTTTCCCTTTAAACTTTTGTCAGCATTTTCTGTAATACTTTCACACTTAAGAGGAAATAAAAACTCTGTGTTATAAACTGAAAAAAGTATACATGCAAAAACCTGGGTTCAAAAATACCTTGAGATTTGAGCATTCCATTTAAGGAATGCTTTACTAGATATGTAATACAAGACTAAGCATGGGTTCAAATTTATCTCCAATTCTTAAAATTTCTGTGACTCAGAAATTCAGTAACATGTTTAAGTTTGATGGCTCAACTGTAAGATGAGTCCAGTAATACCCATTTCACAGGACTGTTTCACAGATTAAATATGGTAATTTACATAAATTTAGCACAGTGACTGGCTAAATAAAAAAAATGTTTTAACTTCATTGAATTCAATGCTTTTATGAACCCTTAGTTCCTCAAATATACTTTTTTTAAAGATTTACTTATAAACACAAGAACTGGGGTACAGGCCAGAAGTGGGGGGGGGTGAGAGGATTCACCAGAGACAGAGTGGGGAACAGGCAGATCTACCAAAACACACTGCTGAGGGGAATAGTGGGAGAGTCAGGAGAGGCCTGCTGCGTCATGTGGGAAGCTCCCCGATCAGGGATCAAACTCTTGCTGCAGTGCTGCTGAAAGCTTCAAAGGTTGGGTCTTTAACCCCTTGCGACACCAGGGAGGGGCCTTCTCAAATACTTTTTAAAACAACTTGGGGCACAGACGCATAGCTGACATGGTAACACTTGTTACAACATTTGGAAGTTCTATTCTGTGGTTCACAGGTAACTTCTGTGTGTTTCTGAAGTAGTTTTTTGCTGCACCTTCCCTGCAGTGACCTTTAGGGCTAACCGCCCCTAGGTCCGGCTGGGCAACCAGCGCGCAGGGGAAGAACAGCAAAACCCTACCTGCTGCACCTCCCCCCGCAGTGATCTTTAGGAATGGCTTTCGCCACGGTCCCTAGGTCCGGCTGGGCAACCAGCGCACAGGGGGAGAACAGCCTGAAGCAGAGGAAGTGCAACGCAAGTTCCCTGAAAAGGCAGAAGCTTATCAATAGATAACGACCACCAAGAACCACTACAAGAATGCTAAAAATCTTATCCCTCTTCCTAGAACTACAAACTTTAATCCCTTATTTGTCTTTCTAAACTTCCTTCTTTCTTCTATAATGGTCATTGCTTGTTATGTAGATCACCTCCCTGATAGTGGTAGACTGAGCCCATGAGCAAGCTAATTTCCTTGATATTCATTCCTGTGCTTTTGGAAAACATATATATACTGGTCACAAATTTAGAGAAAATTACACTCAGATTTTCACTCTTGAAGTGTGTCTGTTTGTCATTTCTTTCGCCGACGCCCTGACCACCCTGCACGCTTCTCTCAACCCTGAGGTGGCCTCATCGTCTACTGCTGTGCTGGTCCGCGGCAGGTGGCGCCCAACGTGGGGCCCCGACATTTCATTTCATTTCATTGTGTCTTCCACCCAAAGAAGAGGTGAGTAACGGAGAGATCGTGTTGGGTAAGCTATCTCCCTTCTTGTGTGTGTGAGTGTGAATGTGATTCCCTTAAAATACCCTCTTTTAAACAGTCAGGGATAGGATCCTCACTGGAGCGTCCGGAGCTCGCTGATAAAGGATGATCAGTTCAAGATAGTGAGAAGTTTTTCTAAGAGTGAATGCTCGTGGTGCTGTGTGTGTGTGAGAGTGTATGAATACGGCTCCACGGCCTCGTGTCTACGGAGTCTGAGTGGGCTGCACCCGCGATTCCCGTGGAGGAACGTCATATGGCATAACGGTCATCTGCTCTTCGGAGTAGCCTGGTCCGGGACTTATACGGACAGACCTTAGCTAAGACGCCTCCGCAAGTTCCCGCGAGGGACACGGGCCGGACAGCACAGTTGAAAGAAATCTTTGCTTGAGTGAACGAAAGCACCACGAGACCAAAAACAAAAATCTTTTTCTATCTATATTAAAAAAATATGATTGAAACACGAGGTATTAAAGTAAATAAGAAAGCTCTACTGCAACTTTATAAATTTATATTACGGGTATGCCCGTGGTTTCCAGAAGAAGGTAGTTTGTCACTGGAAACTTGGAAGAAAGTAGGAAAAGAAGTGAGAGTTTTATGCCCTTCATGGACCATCTCAGGTTCTGAGACAGGCTCTGTCCTTGTGGGTACAAATTAGAGATTTGTTGGGTGATGCCACTGAGGCAAAATTGTGGGAAGGCCAACAGGATGAAGTTCAGGATAATCCTAAAAACAATAATGATCTACTCAAGCCTCTGCTCCCGTATCAAAGGAATCCTTTCCCAGTCAGAGGATGTTTAATGATCATGAATATACTGAAATGCTAGATAAATTAACTTTCAAAAATGATAAACCCTCCCGCCCACCCGCTAACCTTTTTCCAGTTGTTACCAAACCTAAAATTGCATTACATAATAATCCTAATCATATCAAAGCCCATCAAGGGCCCCTAGGTGGCATGTGCTGGTCCGCGGCAGTTTTTTGTTATTATTTTGAATAAACTTATAATTATAGAAAATTTTTAAATTACAAAGAAGTTGCAAAGACAATATAGAAAGTTCCTACAGTTTCAGTTCCCCCCAATGTGACTCTACATTATTGTGGTACATTAATTTATCAAAATTAATAAACCAATATAACATATTACTATTAAACTTTCATCTTGGTAATTTTTTTTTAAAGATTTATTTTTATTTATTTTACAAGCACTGGGTACAGTCAGAAACGCGGGAGGGTGAGAGAATTCCCCAGAGCCAGAGCGAGGAGCAGAGCAGGCAGAAGGACCAAAGTACACTGCTGAGGGGAGCAGCGGGCGGCAGGAGAGGTCTGCGCGCCACGTGGGACCCTCCTCCAGTGGCCAGGGAGCAGCCGGGGATCGAACCGGCGCTGCAGAGGCTGCGAGCAGCTTCGCAACCCAGCGCTTAACCGCTGCACCACCGGGGAGGGGAGGCCCGGTAATTTTGTTTTAAAGTTTAAAAGTATGATGCAGCTGAACCAGACCAGATCCAGTTTACTTTTTGCTATGTCCCCAAATTTAAAATCATCTCTGAAAACTGTGATAATGATTATTAATTGTCCCTTGATAGCTAGTTCTCTCCTCCCTTCAATAAAAGAACTTCTGAAATTCAGGTGGGCACCTGACAGCCCCAAATAAAGACTTTTTTGCAGTCAGGTGGTTTAACCAAAAGAACCATGTGAAAATTATTTGCATTACCATTAATGCCCCTAAAAAGGTGCTGTGTATCCATCTCCTTTCCTTATTGTGAAATGTGGATTTGTCAGCAGGTGCTAGGTAAGAATAAATGTCACATGTTAAGTATGGTAGAGCTAGCCAGCCCTGAACTTCGATTTCCGGGCTGTTAAATAAACTGTCTAATCTAGGTAGCTTTTGTTTTAACATGTATCTTAAGTAATCCAAAGGCCTAAACATTTTCCACCCCTAAGGCTATGATATGACATAGCCCCTAGAGGTACTGTCTTCTGTGCAATGGAATAAACAGAAAAGCAGTGGTTTTTAAATGGTGACTATATTAAGGAAAATATATCTGTCTGTCTAAGTTTTGATATGCTTACTTTCTCTATTCAAAACTTCCAAATCTCCTTTCTGCTTTTCACTCATAGTTCCTATGGATAAACTGTCCATGGTATCATCTAAAATTAGTTCCTCCACTTGAGCAATGGATCCTACACTACCTTCCTACTTAAGGAATCTACTCTTGTAAGGGTCTCTCTCTGCAGCATCAAATATGCTGTAATAATCCCACCTTAAAATGCAAAAACAAACAAAATGCTCTATCTTCAATTCTCCCCAAGTTCTCTCACACTGCTCCCTTTAAGTTTATCTTCAAGAAAGTTTTTATGATGACTCCATTTCTAGTTATTCCCATTCTCTCACCAACAATCTCCAATCATATTGTCACTGCTGCTTCACTAAAGTTACTCTTATCAATGTCTCAAATAATCTTTATATTTCTAAATCTAGTAACAAATACTGAATAGTTATCCTATCAAGTACAATGATATCCCATCCTATCAACTTTAATAGTCTACTTTAAGACACTTTTTTCTGCATGGCTTACAGGATACAATTTCCTTCACTGTTGTTTCTCAGCTCTCCCCCTTTTCCTGACTTCCACACACTGGACGACCCTGAAGCTTAGTTCTTACCCTTCTTCTTTAATTATACTACTTAAATATATAAGTAACACTAAGCAAAGAAGGGAATCATAGATTATCAGACAAAACATTACAAATCTTGACAACATAAAAATAATACTTATCATAATGTTCCTCATTTATTTTAATATTAGAGAGATCTTATAAGAAATGATCTATGGCATATACGTATTCTTATGCTGAATAACAGGTTTCTTTTCCTTTTGTTGAATTAAATAAATTTAAATGTAATGTTTATTATTTTTAAAAGGTATGTGTATTAGTAAGGAGTGAATCACAAGAAACAGAAACCATTTCACTTCAATTATAAAAGAAAGGAAGGGAATTCGAGGTTTGTCTGAGAATGAGTTTCCAAGAGTTTCCTAGAACAAACACCGTAAAACTGGTCTTTGTCCAAAGGTTACCTCTAGAAACATTTAATTAGCTGTAATCTAGAGATTACAAAATCATGTATTTAATCTCCAGCAAAATGAATGACGTGAGTAATAACACTTATTTCTCCATTTGACTCAGCATCAAATTCAAGGAGTAAGTTGTGATTTATCAGAACAAGTAAATCTGATTAATGGAACCTAAATAATATCTACAATTCTAGTTGCAAATATTTCTAAGAACTGTAGCTTTTAGCTTTCTTGACTTTATAGAAGAATATATCAAATATATCTGTAAAATACATGTCAATGCAGTTTATTTCTCTTTATGTCCACTGTTACTGCCTAGTCAAAATCATCACCTCACTTGACCCCTCCAGTCTTAAGAGACTCCCTCTTACTTCAAACTCAGCAATGACTTTTCACTGCACTATAAAAACCCAAATACCTTTCATTTATTTATTTATTTTTAAAGATTTTATTTATTTATGCATACAAGAGCTGGGGTACAGGCCAGAGGCGTGGCAGGGAGGGATGAGAGGATTCACCAGAGACAGAGTGGGGAGCAGAACAAACAGACAGACTGACTGACTGAAATACACTGCTGAGGGGAGCAGCGGGCAGTCAGGAGAGGTTTGCTGCGCCATGTGGGTTGTTCCCTGGCCGGCCAGGGATCGAACTCATGCTGCAGAGACTGTAAATTGCTTCATAGTGCAGTGCTTACCCCTTGTGCCACCAGGGAGGTCCCCACCAGCCCCCCCGCCCAATACCTGTTAGAGTCCACAGAGTCCTATAGGATATGGACCCTACTTTTCTAACCTCATCTTTTGCTGTTATCTTCATGATCACTATATACTCCAGTCTAATAGTCTTCTTTCTGTTCTTAAATATACCTAAACCTTTCCTCCTGAGGGCTTTTACAGAAACTGTTCCTTAAGTCTGGAAAACTCTTCCCAAGTATGTGCAGGGTTTGCTCCCACATTTTTTAAAAGATTTATTTATGTAGATAATAACTGGGGTACAGGCCAGAGGTATGGGGGCTAGAGAGGATTCACCAGAAACAGAGTAGGGAACAAAACAGGCAGATGTACTGAAATACACTGCTGAGGGGAGCAGCGGGTGAGTCAGGAGAGGTCTGCTGCGCCATGTGGGTATCTCCCTGCCGGGGAATGAACTTGTGCTGCAGTGGCTGCGGACTGCTTCATAGGCTGAGTCTTAACCCCTTGCACCACCAGGGAGGCCCTGCTCCCACATTTTCATATCTTTGTTTAAATGCCCTCATGAATCTATCTATAGTAGTACCAACTTATCTTTACCCTGCTCAACATCATGTAAATTAAAATCATGAGAATCCACTATACTATCACCAGCATGACTAACATTAAAAGACCATACAAAACAATATTGAAAAGGGAGAACTGAACTAGAGAACTTACACTGCCCAACCGGAAGGCTTATTGTAGAACTAGTCATCAGGAGTGTAGTACTGGCATAAAAGTTGATTGATTGATGAAAGGAAGACAGAAAGTACAGAAATATCCAAATTTACTGAAAACCATCTGATTTTCAGTAAAGGAGTTGAAGTAATTTAATGATAAAGAAAATTTTTTTTCAGAAAATGATGCTGTTTATCTCTAGAATCATATGGGGAAAGGTCAGCTTCAACTCATCTCATTGAATATGCAAAAATTAATTCAAGATGGAACTGAGACCTAAATGAAAAACCAAGCTTCTAGAGGAAAACAACGGAGAACAGTTTTGTGGCTTAAAGGCAGGCAAGTGTCTTAGACAGTCACACAAAACAAAAATGATAAATGAGAAGAAATTAGCTTTCAATAAAATTAGAAATATCTATTCATCAAAAGATATTACAAATAGTAAGTAAACTACAGATTTAAGGAAACTATTTAAAAAAGAAGTGCTATCTAGTATATATAAAGAACTCATAAAATCTAACAATTAAGACAGACAACCCAATTTTGGAACACAGGCAAAAAAGATTTGAAAAGGTATTTCTAAAAAATAAGGTATACAAATGGAAGCACACGCAAAAAATGCTCATCTTTTCAATATCATCAAAGAAATGCAAATTAAAATCACACGATAAATCATACAATGAAATGGCTAAAACTAAAAGATTGCCAAGATCAAATGTTGGCAAGGATATTTCATTAACAAGACCTTTTACACATGTTGGTGGGAATGTAAATTGGTACATCTGTTTTTGGAAAGCTATTTGGCAATTTCCAAAAAAAAACCGAACCTATATTTATCATATGATCATGTCATTACCATCCTAGGAAATTAAAATATTCATACCAGTTTCATTTGTAATAGCTAAAACATTAACTTTATTCTTTAATTCTTTAGTGTTAGTTATTTTAAGATTAGAATATAATAATAGCAATGAATTAATAATTTAAGGGCTTGTTAAAAACACACTGAAATAATATTTTTGAAACAGCACCAGAATGTTATTTCCTGAAAATGCTTCCACACATGCTCTGTATTAAAGATGTTAGACTTAAGAATATTAAAACATCAGCAACACTCTTAAGGGTAAAATACAATAAGAGCTTAGGAAGTAATAAAATTTCCATACAAGATAATACATATCTGATTAGGCATTTTATCAATGATTTTCAGGCAATAATTATCAAATGAAAATACTTTTAAACCCTGGATTTTTGTTCAGATTTTTCCACCTTTCCATGGTATACCTTACCGCCTCCCTCCCAACACTGTATTTTTAAAAAATTCAGGCATTCTATTAAAAAGTATTTCTTCCCAAATTTTTTGTTTTCATTCTATCTCCAAAATTGTACAAGATACTGTAAGAGAAACCACTTAACAATGGTATCCATATCTTCAGTGTTTTAATAAATGTGAGTTTACAAAATTATTTAAAGTAATTTATATATTACCTGGCCACATCCAGGGGCAGTGCATAGAAAGGGTTTGTCATCACTCATATTCCACAGGTCCTTGTATTGCCTATAATGAAACATTAGAAGGGAAGGCTAGATGTCTTAAAGTACAGGTTTTTAAATAATAAATTTAAACGTAATATTTTATTTTCACTAAGCTTGCCTCATTTCTTATTTAAATTTGAAATAAAACACTTTGACTGATATTTTAAGCCTATCTTTCATCTTCTTCTTATGAGTCGACAAATATATGTAACATAGATATTTTATATTATAGAAAAAAGGGGAGAAACCTTGGTCTATCAGGTTAAATCTTTCATGTTCAACATTATTAACAGAAAAATAGAGGAACTGGATGAAGGCGGCCAAAAGGTACAAACTTCCAATAACAAGAGTTTTATGTTATAAGTTTAACTCCTGGGGATGTAACATACAACATGATGACTACAGTTAACATTGGTGTGTGGTATATTTGAAAGTTACTAAGGGCGTAGGTCCTAGATATTTTCAACACAAGGATAAAAAACTTAAAAAATCTGTATGAGAGGAGAGATGTTAACAGGTTACTGTGGTAATCATTTCACAACAGACCTACATTATTAAATTCTGTACCTTGAACCTATTTAGTGCTGTAGGTCAATTATCTCAATAAAATTAAAGAAAGAAAAAAGAATGAATGAAATAATGAAAAAAATCAGCTCTTTTATCCTCCATGAAATAACGAATCTAGTTAACTATTATGAATGTCTTATTAAAACCTTTAGGAGAGAACACAATGGGAAATTTTTAATGGTTCAATCAGGGTGACAATACTTGAATTCATAGGTTATCGGACAAAAAGTGGGACAAATGGACATTACATACTTCCTAAGATGATGCAATAGAAAACAAATCGAGGTTCTTAGAGAAAAGAGAATCAAAACTCAATCTAAGTTTCTACATCCAACCACTGTACAAGGAAATATAGGGGATAGGAAAATATATAAAACAATACAACCAGTATGCTATCAGCCAAATTCTATAGCATAAAAAACCTGGTCTCTTTAACAAATAAATGTCCTGGGGAACAAAAGAAGAGAGGGAGTTGGGGGAACTGTTTTAGATTACAAAGGGTTTAATAAGCATACAATGTTTATTAAATGAAATATGGGGAACTTTAAGGATTCTGATTTGAACAAAAGCATCACAGAAAGATAGTTCAAGATTATTCCATTTTTTGATTTATAGTTTATTATTCTTTCCATCAACTTGTAGGTTTAATTTTGTGTTTGCGTCAATAAACTGCATTAGACGCAACTATTAATTTTGTAACACTTCTTTTTCAACACTAGTTTGCTATTATAGAAGCAATTAATGTGGCCAAATATATTTGGAAAATGTTGGAGTACATTTTTTAGGGAAGACTTTTCAGAATCTTTAATATGGTCAAGTGAAATGTCTAGAGGAGCACCTAGAATACAGCATTTTCCCCAAATCCACCTGCTACCTTTTTCACAGCATATCTCATTGAACTAGTATTATCTGAAGTCATTTTAGGAGATATTAAAACTCTGAAATATGTTTATGCTTGTCGTAGTTAAATATACTTGTGTCTCTACTTGATAATTTAAAACGCAAAAAGGTTTATGCAATCTGAAGAGAAACCAGAGTGTCTACTACTTGATAATTTAAAACCACAAAGAGTCAGCTAAACTTCATACTAGATAAATGTTTTCTTATTTAAGGGGAAAAAAGGAGTTATTTATCTAGATACAATTTATGAAAATATTTATAATCTAAAATATGAAAAATGGCTAAAAATACCAATACTGGATACATACCTGCCAGAATTCACACGTAACTTGAATTTCATAAGTTGAACAACTTATCACGTCCTCTTTTTCATGGCAAGGATACTGGGGGAAAAAAGTAGTTTCACATGGTAAGAATTAGTTTTGAAATACAATAGATAAAAAAATACTCGAATTATTATAGTCTCTAACAATCATCCAAACATTAGTCACTGTTAAGAATAACTTCCCCCCCACAGCTGGAATCTATTTCATAGTTATGAGTACTGCTCCTAAAATATAAACACTCATATAAATGCCTTAAATGTTAAGTATCAATATACCCAACTCTACCACAAAAAGTTTAAAAGAAAAAAACATTTATTCAGAAGACTTTCAGTTTTTAAAATGTAGTTTGTGGTGGTAAGGTTCTCACTCTAATTCATCAAAATCTCTTCATTCCATAATGTAATTAATGTATATTAGCTACTCCTTTCCTAACTTTAAAAACACAGCTATTTTCTATCAGGGCAAGTAAGCATAGTATGCTAAAACTACCCAGGTCAGTGATAGATTTTTAAACTCTGCTAATACTTCATCTTGCATTTACTGAAACCTCACCTAGTATTGAACAGCATGACCTTATTTTTATCCAAATAAGCCAAAGGCAACATAAAGGAACATTTCTTTTTCATAATTTTGCTTATAAATGTGTTGTCAAGAATGTCTTGTCCAAAAAAAAACCTGGATGATTCCTATGGGAAACCGTGGAAATAGCCACAGTTATGAACCCTGGATTCAAGGGTATCTAATGTAGACAATAGGAAGAAAAGTTTTTCCTAGTCCCAGCAAAACCTCTATTGGAATAGTTTTCATTTCTTCATTCACATCCAACTTTATCATGTTGCCTGTGAGAAGAGGGAAAAGAATGCTAAAATAATATGAAGGAAACCTGTAATACTTATGCTTTTGTCATTACCAATAGAATGTCAGTTCAGAGGGCAAGAACTTATCTTTGGGTTAGCATCTAAAACAGTGTCTAGGTTCACAGTATCACTTACTCATTAAATACTAAAATGTGCTCACTTTGGTAGCACATACACTAAAACTGCAGTCATTAAATATTAAGGAATGAATAAATAGCTGTATGATAAAATTAATCAAATAAATTCACTTTAACTCAAAAAATTCTAAAACTATTAAGAAAATGGAGTTAAATTCAGGAAACATTTAAACACCAAATATATGCCAAGACACAACGATGAAAAAAAATCATCCCTGCACTCAAGAAACTTTCAGTCTAGCAGAAGAAATGAATACAGAAATATAATTTTAATTACTTTGGTAAGAATGAGAGTTAAAACACTGGGAATATAGAGGCAGTGCTGATTGATCAGGTAGTTCTAAAAAAGGCTCCTGTGTGAGTTAACCTTGGTACCCTTCTCTTTTTCACCTCCTCACCTTTAATTTTTTAAACTGTCCCCTTTCTCTACAGAAGCTCTTTTACCTACACAGCAGCTTATTTCCTAGCCAACCAACAAAATGTCCCATTCCCTTATTACTATTTTCTAACACCTAGCTGAGATAGCTACAAATATAAGTGCCTTGAGATACTCCCCTGCCAGACTTAAATATTTTCTCTTTGTTAATAACTGAATCTTACCCCTCTAAATCTAGGTTTATCTCTGTTTTAGAGCAAGTTTGAAAATATATTCATAGGGAAGCCTGGAAAGAGAGCTTTTGTTTCACTATAAATTGTTGGGGGAGGCGATGACTAAAGAGAGAGAACTGTTAACATATTAAAGTAACTCACTGGCAAGCACCCAGTGCTTGCTATACTATACTAGACCACTATACTATACTAGACCAAAAAAAAAACTGTTATGAAGAATGTACAGGAAGGTTCTAGGCAAAATTGAAAAGTCCACTTCTTTGATTTCTCTAATCTCTCCAACTCTTCTACCTTACCATCATGATCTACCACCATCAAAGTTCCCAATTTTTTTTTTCAATCAACAAATATTTGAGGGTCTGCTGTGTACCTGGGAACTCTGGATGTTAGGGACATAGTAGTGAATTAATGTAGACACCTAGGCTCAAAATTTTTCAGAATAGTGAGGGAATTTATACTGCTAATCAAGCATGCAGCTCACCCCTCCTCTCTCCAGTTTTCTAAGACCATTTCACATATTAACATGTATATGTTCCTCATATCTTCTCCATTTCATTGCTATAAGGCATTTTATTTCAGAACCCCAAACTTGGTAAAAATTATATTACTGAATTTCACTTCAATATAGCCAGAGTAATTTTATTAGGTATCCCTATCCACATTAATGATCAAACTTACATAATTCTAAAAAACCTTTAAGCTGAAGTTTTATTTGGGGTTCAGAAGGATGCCACTGTTATGCCCTAATAATAAGAATTAAATTACAACAGCGAACTAAGAAGTTAAAAGGAACTATAAATTTGTTCCCAGAAAAATAGAGAAAAGCAAAAAGAAGAAAATTAAATACTACCTAAATACCTAAATACCACCATTTATAGATAACAACTGTACATACTCCAAACTTATCAATGCATGGAGACACTAAATTTAAAAATTACAAAACTGGGCCTCCCCTGGTGGCGCAGCGGTTCAGTGCTGGGCTGCGAAGCTGCCCGCAGCCTCTGCAGCACCGGTTCGATCCCAGGCTGCTGGTGAGGGTCCCACATGGCACGCAGACCTCTCCTGCTGTGCCCACTGCTCCCCTCAGCAGTGTATTTCGTCGGTCTGCCTGTTCTGTTCCCCACTCTGGCTCTGATGAATTCTCTCACCCTCCCACGCTTCTGACTGGACCCAGTGCTTGCATAAATAAATAAATCTTTAAAAATAAAAAATAAAATAAAATTACAAAACTAGTATGACTACTTCATTTAAAATACAATGATCCGGGGCTTCCCCGGTGGTGCAGTGGTTGAGCGCTGGGTTGCGAAGCTGTCTGCAGCCTCTGCAGCACCGGTTCGATCCCCGGCTGCTCCCTGGCCACCGAGCGAGAGTCCCACATGGCGCGCAGACCTCTCCTGCTGCCCGCTGCTCCCCTCAGCAGTGTACTTCGGTCCTTCTGCCTGCTCTGCTCCCCACTCTGGCTCTGGTGAATTCTCTCACCCTCCTGCGCTTCTGACTGTACCCAGTGGTTGTATAAATAAATAAATAAATAAATAAACAAATTAATTAATTAATTAATTAATTAATTAGAATAAAATAAATCTTTAAAAAAAAATACAATGATCCTTTAAAATACAAATTTGGCCACATCACTAAATAGTAATATTAAATATTAGACATCATTCTAATGGTTATAGTAATCCATCACATAGATGACATATTTATAACTATTTCTCAATTAGTAGACTTTTATCATCAATGAATATCACTGAGGATAAATCTTTGTGCATTATCTATTAACAATTTCCAGATGATTTTTAAAAGTGGAATTGCTCTATTCAAGTGAAGACATATTTTTTTAAGGCTTTTGATTTATATTCCCAAACTATTTTCAAATAGGTAATATTTCTAATTTTCCAGTATTAAAAAAGACCTCATTTTTCAACACCATACCAACAATGGATATTATTTTTTAACATTTTTGTAGATAAATGAAAAAAATTAATTATAAAGTTGCATATCTTGACACACTATTGATGAGACTGAAACGTTCAGATAAGGCTATTTAGAGTTATCTTGCATTCTGTGCCCATTCTTAAAATGTTAGTCCAAAATTCTCTCTTCAATGTAGACCTCAGGCTCTTTTTTACAAGGGTTTCTGTTTATGCACCTCACTGTGTTCCTGATAGAATCCTCATTACTCAAACACATATGAGGAGACTGAGGTCCTACAGGGTGGCATAACTTATTGAAGGTAAAAAATGGGACAAGGACACTTCCACTATAATACAGCGCCTAGCAGCTGGTTCGCCTTTTTTCTAAATACTATGTATTTGTTACTCTATGCCTACAGCTATACAGAAATTTTAGGTAAATGATCTTTTAAAAAAACAGTGCAGGCTCCTTGGCTCTAGACAGCACAGGAATGATGAACAGGGGAAGAAGATGACAATGATGATGAAGCAACAGCACTGGAACACAGTGAATGAAGATGCAGGTGAGGGCCAGGAGGGAAAAGAGGAGGAAGGATATGAGGACTAATAGATTCCAATCTTTTTTAAAGTTTCTCTTCTTCTCCCTCCACTTTTTGTACTCTTTCACCTATTTTTATTTCTCTTTTCTCTCCTCTATACTGAAAGCAAGGTGTACTCTTTGCCTCCCATTTTGTGCTCAGTCACCCTCTTTATTGGGTCCTTTTTCTTTATACCATGGTTTTCAACTTGCTTTGGGAGGAAGTACTTTGGGCAGAATAAAGTTAAAAAAAAAAAAGAAAGAAATCTCTACCCTTTTCTGTTCCACATTCATTTTTAATCCTACCTATCTCAACAAAAAACTTTATGAAATTAAAAACATGCTCTGTGAGAAAAAAAAAAAAGAAAAACTTACTGCTCACTTAGCTCTGCAGGAAGCTAGAGGGCACTAGGTCTCTGTGCAGAGGTGCATAGAAGTCTAGCTCCTTTCTCTGTATATTGAGCTCAGAGATTAAACAATTAGCACTTACCAACATCTATCTACTTTCTCTTGTTTAAAAAAAAGAAAGAAGGGACCTCCCTGGTGGCACAGGGGTTAAAGTCAGCACTACCAAGCTATTGCCAGCCACTGCAGAATGAGTTCGATCCCAGGCCAGGAAGTTAACCCACAAGGGAAAGTAGACCTCTCCTGTCTTGCCAGTTGCACCCCTCAGCATTGTATTTCTGTAGATCTGTCTGTTCTGCTCCCTGTTCTCTCTGGTGAATCCTCTCACCCCCTGCACCTCGGCCTACACACCATTCTTGTATGCACACATAAATCTTTAAAAAAAAAAAAAAAAAAGAAAGAAAAATTTAAAAATTGGGGTTATAGAGAGCAAAGGATAGGTTTGAGATGTTTGGGTGGGTTAAGTTTTTGAGAACGAGGCTTTTCCTTTTGTCTGGTTAAGTATGCTGTATAACGGATAATCCTTGCAGTTTAAGACAACCCTTTAAACATAAAATTTTCTCCTAATTATGATTTGAGTCCTGCCAATCAGCAGAACCTGTAGGATCTTATTTGAAAGGACAGTTCCCATTTACTTTTAAATTTTCTTTTTGTTTCAAAGTAAAGATGATACTCAATTTTAAACCTTACAAATGTACAAGTTGTCTTGCTACAATAAAACTAAATAAGGGGCCTGCCTGGTGGCCCAAGTATAAAGACAGCTCTATCAAGATACTGCCAGCTAGCCACTACAGCACGAGTTTGATCCCTGGCTGGCCAGGGAGCAACCGATATGGTACAATAGACCTCTCCTTTCTTACTGGCTGCTCCCCTTAGCAGTGTATTTCAGTCGATCTGAGTGTTCTGCTCCCTACTCTCTCTGGTGATTCCTCCCACCCCCCACCCCAGTCTTACACCCCAGTTCTTGTATGCATAAATAAATAAATCTTTAAAAAAAAAAAAAACCTAAATATATACACATCAAAAAATAAATAAAAATAGTACCTTAAGAGTCCTAAGGGAATCCTAGCATTATTAAACAGATTCATTACCAATAGAATCATATAATATAAAATGCCAATAAGGAAAGAGTAAATACATTATTACATATCAGGAAAAAAAGCCTCAATAAAGTATAAAAATGTGAAAGTTATTAGACTATTTTCTCACACCAATGTGAAGAAAATGTTAAACTTTAAGAATTTAAAAACTAGAGACAATTTTTAGATTAAAAATTACTTATCTAAAGAACAATTGGCATTAGAAAAATTTAAATGTACTATGAATGACTGATAATTATGCTATCTAATAAATCTGAAATTTCAATGACAGATGCTTTTTCTTAAAAAAGGCAAATCATTTTCAACTTTAAAAAGAACATTTGGCATTTGGCCAATGCACGTAAAGTGATCTGTAATACAAACGCTGGAAAGATATTCAGTAAATTTATTTTGTGCTAACATAGAATTCTGAAAGAACGTCCTCTATTATAATTAAGAAAAAGATTCAATTATCATTATAGACTACCTTATTTTCAGCCACAGAACCACAAGACAACCAAAACTTAACAGAATCCTGCAGTGTATGAATGGTATAAATATAATAAAAAGTGTTTCTGTATATTAGCAATAACCTGTGAAGATGAAAGGGAAAAATTACCCCAATTTTGGTAAGGATTAATGAGTTATTACTGACAAGACTTGATTCCTTCTTAAGAATTAGGAGGTACCATAGCAAAGAAAACTGGAATGAACTATGAACTGCAGGAATATTTTTCAAGCATTTCTTTGTGCCTCAAGTTGGTACATGGCTTTTGGTGTTAATGAGTAATTTTAAAAGGTTGGACATTTCTACAATTTTTCTTTTGATACTACAGTTGTTCAAGTTAATTGCTTTAACTTAGTGTCAGGAAGAACTTGTCTCCACTTATTCTTTCATCTAATTTTTCTTCCACCTGGTCATCAATCACCTACCCCTAAAAAGTCAAGAACAACATTTTAAGGGAGGATACATAGAAATCAACTGGCAAATCATTTTTTATAAATTAAAAATTAATATAAAAGCCAAGCCTCCAGAAAAAACATAAAAGGTATCTTCATGAGATGCAGTTTATTTATTTATTTATTTTTTAATAGAGGCATGTTTTTATTTATTTATTTGTTTGTTTGTTCGTTCGTTTTGTTTATACATGCACTGGGTACAGTCAGAAGCGCGGGAGGGTGAGAGAATTCACCAGAGCCAGAGCGAGGAGCAGAGCAGGCAGAAGGACCGAAGTACACTGCTGAGGGGAGCAGCGGGCGGCAGGAGAGGTCTGCACGCCATGTGGGACCCTCCTCCGGTGGCCGGGGAGCAGCCGGGGATCGAACCGGCACCTCAGAGGTCGCCGGCAGCTTTGCAACCCAGCGCGCCACCGGGGAGGCCCTTCATGAGATGCAGTTTAAACAGACAATTGGCAGCTCAGTGCAGAGTACCAGAACCTGGGCTGGGTAAGGAAACTGCGTGGGGATGGGGCTAGTAGGGTATGAGGTGGGGACTGGGTTGGGTGAGGAAAGATCTATGTGTAGAGGGAAAGGTAACCTTACCCAAGTAGGGTAAGGAGGCATCCACATGAGCTACAGATAGGAATGGCACTAATCCAGCATTAAGAAATCAGGGCCCAAGCAGAAGGACATCTAGTTGATGAGGACGAGAAGGCCTGGTGACCAACAGGCAATGCATTACATACACCCAGGAATGATCAAAGAAGTAAATATATCAAGGATGTAAAAATCATACTACAGGTAAGATAAATATATAATCAGATTGAACCTTAGTATTAGGTAAAATTTGGAGATATTGTGTGAACTCATGACTTTTCATATACAGAAATATCAATGTTAAGATGTGTGTATATAAATATGCACAGACGGTCATCTATTTCCATAGCTGTGTCCATTGAGAGGGTCGGGGAATACTGATGCCCCAGTAGCAATAAACACACTCTGTACCCAGATACTGATGTCTAAATACAATTCTTCACCAAAAAGAACCTGGATTTCTTGAAGAATTAAGTGATTCCAGGATTGGGATGGGGAAGCACAGAATGAGCTTTGAGTATCTTGTGCCACAAAGTATGGAAGACTTATTTACGGATATTGCAATATTTTACTATTTGCAAAACAATGACAGAATGAAACATACTGTGAATAGGAAAAACTTCCAAAAGTTTAACTGGTATATAAATAATATGCACTATTAAGAATGCACTATATAACCATTATACAATTAGCACATGTAGTTTATAGCAGTAATTTAAAAAAAAGAATTACAAAGTAAACTGATTCTCTAACAATTACGTTTCTGGTTTATAATTTTCAAGTTGTGATGAAAATTTATGTTCTGTGCTGTAAAGTTAAGAGCAAACAGAATCATACTATAGAACAATATCCATATCTGAATAAAGACTCAATAGATGACACTAGATAATCATCTGACCGATATACAATTGTTCCCTTTTTAAAATATGAAATATGGGGCCTGCCTGGTGGCACATGGGATTAAGACACAACCTATGAAACTATCTGCAGCCACTATAGCACGAGTTCGATCCCTGGCCAGGGAGCAACCCACATGGTGCAGCAGACCTCTCCTGACTCACCCACTGCTCCCCTCAGCAGTGTACTTTGGTCAATCTGCCTATTCTTTTCCCCACTCTGTCTCTGGTGAATCCTCTCTTCCCCCCCACACACACCTCTGGCCTGTACCCCAGTTCTTGTATGCATAAATAAATAAATCTTTAAAATAAATAAAATATGAAATATGAATTAAATCTGTTAAGCAAGATAGATGATCCTTTAGGTTGTAGTATCAATATTCCCAAGACATTTTGAATTCTACCATTCAAATGATTCAGCTGACAAATCTCTATAAAAAAAGAGATAAGAAAGAAACCAATTCAATTCATAGAAAGCAATGTAGATAAATGAATTTAAACATACAAGGGAATAAATCAATTTTAGATAACAAATGAAAAAACCTCTAGAGTCTAAAATGTGAGTATGGTTGGTCTTCTATATAGCTAGCTGGGTATAAAGCTATAAATGATATAACCTCTTACCTTTATAGCATGTATTTAAGTTTCAAAGCAATTCCTAAAATATACAGCATCCCCAAACCTTTCTAATAGGAATATTTTATAAAATTAATTTGGTAAACAGTGGACTGCCTACTTTGTACCTGATATCATATTATGAATAAGGCAGGATCCTTGCCCTCAAAAATCAGATTAGTAAGGAAAACAAATAAGTGGAATAAAACTCTTAATTAGATACATATATGCAATGTGTGGGTGTGTGTATGAAATAAAAAAACATATATACAGAGGCATTATGGGAACACAAGGGAATAAAGATATACTGGAACTGGTCATCTCTCTTCAGCACCCACTCCCCTGAGAGAAGCTAAGTGTCAGTGAAGAGCAATCCTATATATTCATGACCCAGTATGTCTGAGAGGAACACCGGACCAATGAGATTACCTCTTCAACATCAGCAGACTGTGGCTTCCACATAGCAGCCATTCAAAAAAGGTATGGTTAAAGTATTGTATTAATTTCCCATTAATGTTTCTGACCAACATGAAATAATCATGACACTAAACTCAGTTGATATAATTCAATTCAAAAGCAAAAAATTGACATTTTAGTTAGCTTATATACCCAGAATGGGTAACATATTTGTTGAAATGTTTTTGAAAATACTTCAAAAATTAAATCCTGTAATATCCTTGTATCTCCTAAAGGACAATTCCAAATTTGCTGAATCTCAAGAATGGTATTTTACTAAATATTATCAATATAAGACACCATTGTCTGAAAACATCTACTGAATTCAGTAATATTCAAGAAACAATCAAAATAAAAACACTTTCACATTAAAAGTTTAAAATACCTTACTTTTCTAGCAGGTGGGCCATGAGCTTTATATACTGCTGCCAGGAATCCCTCAGCTCTAGTCAAGTAAGCAGTGACTCTCAAGTCTCCATCTAAGTATCCCTAAGGCAAAGAAAAGGAAGAAAAGAATGAACTCATTGCTCTGAAACAGCTAGAGTCTCATGCAGTTCAACTCCACTACAATTTTTAATGTGTTATATATAAATATGCAAGTGAGTCCTACATTCCATCCCATTCTTAAATATAAAATTAAAGGTTCCTTCCAAACTCTTCAATGCTCCAGGAAGATGCTTATCCTGTGGCCTCCCATAACTCTGGGCACACTGCCACCTGATTGAGGTTAACAACTTTCAAGGTTGGAAATAGGACAATGGAATCTTATTGGATGAAAACAAATGTTTTTTTAAATTCATAACAGAAGGTAGCCACAGATTATAGGTGAAATGGCAGTGCTGAATATGAGCAGTGAAATTCTTAGGAGTGGAGATTAATAGCTTTTCATGCACTAGTACTACACATTAACAGTATAGGACCTAGTGTACGTGTTTATTTAGAAACAGCTTGACTATTTTATACTTGTATCAGTTAGGATTAAGTGCAGCTGTGAGTACAGAATTCAAAATAACAGTATCTTAAATGATTCAGAAGTTTATTTCTCTCATGTAATCACAGGCAGTCCAGAACCATGATCTTTAGGAACCCAGGCTGCTCCTGTTTATTTTGTTGTTTTGCCATCCTCAACATGTGGCTTCCCCTCATGGTCTAAAATAGCTGCTCAAGGTCTAGCCATCACATCTGTTGATCAGATGCAAGGAGAAAAATGAAGAGGGCGCAACAGTCTCCCTTTAAGGAAACTTTTCAGAAACCTCACAGGAAATATCTATTTACACTCCATGGGCCAGAACTTAGGTCACATGGCCATACCTAAGAGGAAAATTGGGAAAAATACATTCTATATTTTGCCATAAGTTCTGCTCAAAATTGGACCATCTACAAAAAGGAAAAATAACATAATGAATATTAGTGAACAATTAGTTTTTTCTGTTCATCATAGTCCTCTCACTCTTTAAATGGAAGGCGACTGGTTGGTTAGATACCTTGTAGAAATGCTTTAGCAGTCTGCTAAAGGGAACTTTCAAAAGCAGAAGGTCCTGCCAGAGGTCAGGCTGTAGGGAAATTTTGGAAGACCAGAACAATGCAAGAGTAAAGAAGCAACCTAAATAGCTATAGTCTGGGAATTTAAAATTCTCACAGATGGTTCACTAAACTTAAATGACTGCACAAGACGATTATGTAAATATGGCAGGTTTGATGAGAACTTGGCATAAAAACCAGTTAATAACTGCATTAGGAAAAGGCAGCGATCCCTGGAAAAAGATGTTAAAAGGTAAACTTTCATTTACCATTATTTTGAGGGCTAAGCTCCCATTACTAGGTCATGTATGAAGTTAGGTATACCAAACACGTATACTAGGTCATGTATGAAGTTGGGAGGTTTTCCTATTGCACTTTAGCATGAATAAAATTGACTAGAGTAGCCTTAATAAGTTTAAAACTTTGATAATCAGAAGCTAGAAAGACACTTCAAAGGTTACAACAAAATTCTTTTATTATAGACTGTTCCTTAAAGGGAATCAGATCAAACAGGATACGTAGCTACACAAATAAAAATGGGAACTGTAATTGGAGCAGCAATTCAAAGGAAAAAGGACTCTGGGATTAATGTAAAGGTTCACTTCTTCTTGGTAGTTATATTTCTGCAAATTATTTCTTTCAGGGAAATGTTTCTCTTTAGCAACTTAAAAGGCATAGATGTAAAGAACCTCTCCTCTACCACCATTTCCCTACTCTAGCTGCTGTATATGCAGTTCTTAGATTTGGAAATAACTAATGTGTAAGGGATAGGAGGGCAAAACACTGCTAATGCCAAATATTCTAGACAGTGGCAGATACTGTGCCGGGGAAAAAGGGCCCTAAAGGTTGACCAGTGTGAACTACGCATTTATCCTCCTCGGCATGTACTCAGAACAATGTAACATATTCAAGGGAACTCCTGGATGGTAGAGAGAAGTTGGCTACTGGCCTTTCGGAGGCAGGGTGGGGACAGGTTTTTTTTTGTTGTTTTTTTTTTAAGGCAACACTGTGCAAAAAGATACAAGACTTTTCAAGGGACACCTGAACAGTTAAGAAAATTTCCATGTTTTCAACTTCCCTAATATTTGCTTTCCTAAAATTCGTCTGCCTACTTTCCCTAAGTCTTCATTCTTCTATATTTCAAAAGAAACCTATACTTCCTCACAGATGCCAAATCCTAGATTATTACAATGTATTGCCCATCTGTTGTGAAAAACTCCATGTAACAAAACAAGGGGATAACTTAATATAAGAGTGTCATAAAGCTTCCATTAAGCAAGGTACCACTAATCCTAAGTAGTATGGAATTCCCTGTCTTATAAATATTTCTGTTAAAGCAACATGACTTTAAGAATGTTTTGCTACGTTAAGGGATGTTTTGAATTCAAACATATTGTACAGTGTCCCGAGAGACCTCCAACAGAACAAAACAAAGAGAAAACCACTAAGAAATTTTGAAAAGCTCAATTTATATTTGTTGCAGAGAAGTGTAAGGTGATCAATAAAAGATATCCATGCCCTCATTGTTATAACCTGTGAATAGGTTATGATAAATGGGAAAATGAACTTTGTAGATGTGAAAAGACCACTGATCCTAAATAAGATTATCCTTGTAATCAAGTGAGCCTTTAAGAACAGAGAACTTTGGAGTCATAAAGATTCAGCAGCAGCAGCAGAAGTCAAAGAGATTAGATGCATGATAGGGATGTAAAGTAGGCAACACAAAAAGTGTTTCAGCTTCTAGGAGACCTGGCTGACTGTCAGCAAGAGGAGTTTCAGTCCTTAAGTGTAAGAAACTGAATTTGGGCAACAATCTAATGAGCTTAAAAGTAGATTTGGGCCCAGACACTCCAATAACAGAAATGCAGCTCTGTCAATACAGTGATTTTGACTTTCTAAGAACCTAAAACAAAAGATCCATTTGAGTCCACCTGGACTTCTGACCTACAAAAACAGGTAAATTTATGATGTCTTAAGATTTTAAGTATATCGCATTTGTGATACAGGAACAAAAAATTAACAGAGTGAGTGAAAGTAAAAATGCTAAGGTGCTCTAAAGGATGAATTTGTGCCCAAGGCTTCAGGGCAAAAGCACCTTAAAGACAGTTTTCTTTGCTATAATTTCCTTCTTACATCCTTGGTCAAGGACCACTAAATTCAAGAAGGGATCCTAGAACTCACCTTGGGAAAAGAATACAGTCATAATAACAAACTTAAACCTAACAGCTGGAAAACCTGTACAATTAAGTTAGGACTTCATTCCTCTTACATGATTAAAATATCTAAGTTTCTATGTTAGGAAATTTTATATTTTTAAACTAGGTTTTATCTCATTTCTTTTTTTTTTTAAACATTTATTTAATTTTAAACAAGCACTGGGGTACAGGTCAGAGGCATTGGAGGGTGAGAGGATTCACCAGAGACAGAGCAGGGAGCAGAACAGGCAGAGGGACTGAAAGCACTGCCGAGGCGAGCAGCGGGCGAGATAGGAGAGGTCTGCCACACCATGTGAGAATCTCCTTGGCCAGCCAGAATCGAACCCGTGCTGCATAGGCTGCGGAGCTCCACAGTGCAGCGCTCAACCCACTGCGCCACCAGGGAGGCCCTAAGTTAGGAAATTTTAAATGGCATGATTTCACCACAATCCTCTACAGTAAGAAACAGAATACCAGAATACCAGTTTCAGGGCTGTCAAAAAAAATTAATGAAGATTTGGGCCTCCCTGGTGGCACAGGCAGTTGAGCGCCGAGCTGTGAAGCTGTCCGCAGCCTCTGCAGTGCCTGTTTGATCCCCACCGGCCTTGGAGCAACCCACATGGCGAGCACACCTCTCCTGTCTCGCCCGCTGCTCCCATCAGCAGTGTATTTCGTCAGTCTGCCTGTTTTGTTCCCTGCTCTGTCTCCGGTGAAACCTCGCACCCTCCCATGCATCTGGCCTGTACCCCGGTTCTTGAATAAATAAAATAAACCTTAAAAAAAAAAAAGCAGTTTAAAAAAGAACAAATGAAGATTCACACATATCACAACTCCAAATATACTAAAGTCTTCATTAAATTCCTCAAAGTTGGGCCTCCCCGGTGGCAAAGCAGTTGAGCACTGGGTTGAGAAGCTGTCTGCGCCTCTGCAAGTGCCAGTTTGATACCCAGTCGCCAAACGAGGGTCCACATGGTGCACAGACCTCTCCTGCCGCCCGCTGCTACCCTCAGCAGTGTACTTCGTCAGTCTGCCTGTTCTGCTCTCTGCTCTGGCTCTGCTGAATTCTCTCACCCTCCCCCGCTTCTGACTGTACCCCAGTGCTTGTATAAATAAATAAATCTTATAAAAAAAATTCCTCAAAGTTGATAGAATACATATAAAGATCACAGACTTTTCTCAATATTGGATTCATGATCATACATTATAAATATGTGATCAGTCCAATATCTCAAAATATGCTCTAATATAAGTATCAATAGTCCAATTTTTTTAGTTAAAATTTCATGTTTTAAGAGAATCTAGAATATCCTCACACCTCTAATCTTAAGGTAATGTAAGGTAAGCAAGTTCTTGTTTCACAGTTTAAGACTATTAGATATATACAAATACAAGCAATTTACAGATTAATGGTTATGAATATAAACAGTGCTAATGCAAGTTTTTATTAATCATATCTTTTGGATTTGGTAATCATATGTGCTCATAATGTCTACAGTACTATTTTTAAGGTAGATGTATAAAATGTATTTCTCTTTCACTGCTTTTTAAAAATTTCAACAATCATTATAACCTACCTTACAAATGATAAAGAACAGTGACTGTTGGAGAATTGATAGTGTAGTTTTATTATTGATTAGTAAAAGACTTAAAAAAATAGAAATGTGGTGTTTTAATTTAATCATCAACTCTTCCATTATGGAGAGAAGAAAGAAAGGTCTTACAGAAATGTTTACACTGCAACTGGTGGAACAGAAGGAAGCAACTGGAATTAATGTATTTCATTCACAGTACCACAATTTTAATCACCTCAAAATATAGATAAGTTATGTTGCAATGAGTTGCATGTAGACATAGTCGGACCTGGGCAGAAAGGCATATATGGAAAAAAATGAGATATTTTCTCATATGAATTTATGAAAAGTCTAAGGTAGTTTCATCACAAATAGTGAATTCTTAGGGAAAATTCAACTATTGCCAAAGCTACCAAATAGATGGTTGCTGTACTGCTTTCAACTCATCACAATCATGCCTAGAGGGGTTGTACTAGATTATTATTTCTGAACAAACTTCAACAATAATAATTATCACACCATTTACTGAGTACTCATTAAGTTCCTGACACTTTTGAAAGCATTATATATATTTATATATGTGTAATTTGAACACAACAAGGCTATAATTTTTATTATCCTTAAAGATAAGGAAATTGAGACACAGGAAAGTTACATAATTTGCCAAACACTGCAAGAGGACAGATAAAAAGTGGTAGACCCGTGACAATCTGCTTCCTAACAGACTGTGTAACACTGATTATATACTTACTATATGCTAGCACAGGATACTGAGGAAACAAGTGCTCAATTTGGCTATAACACACATATTCTTTGAGTCAAGTGTTATGTACATGGAAATGTCATTGTAAATTTTATATAATAACTCATAATAACAATTTCATAAGACAAAAATCCTATGAAATCATCAATTCAGGAAAGTAACTCTTACATTAAAAAAAATCAACTAGCATATAACATCCAACACAGAAATTATGTAAAACTGCCTAATACTTATTTTCCCATAATGTAAATATTTATTTAATTTCATAAGAGGTCACCAAATTATTTTCCAGAGTGGTATGCCACTGTGCATCCTTTTTAAAAAAAATTTTTTAATTTATAGATATTTTACATCATTGTTCATTTTTAAACAATGTTTGCTTTCTTTGCTCTGCTGTAGTCCCTATAGAATTTCTACCACCAATTCACCCGTGCACCATCACCACAGTCCCCTGTGCTCCTCCCTCCCTCCTTAATTCTAATCCCCCCCCCCAGTGTCTCTGGTTTATAGTTGTCTGTTTTTGTTTTGTTGTGTTTTTTATTGTTATTTTTTTTTCCCTAATGCCTTATTTGGTTCCCTTTATTCCTCCTATAAGTGAAACCATCAGATATTTTTCTTTTTCTTGGAGCATAATTCCTTCTAGTTCCATCCATGTTGCTGCGAATGGCACTAAAAACTGCCTAATACTTAAGGTTGTTATTAGACTGCCAAGAGTTTCAGTAATCTTTAAGAAAAACAAAGTCCAGGAAATGGCAGAAAATATACAGTATCTGTCTCAGCACATAGACGATTGATAAATACAGATTGATATGGTTAACACTAAATAAAACTGCTAAGAATATAACTCAGCACCACAAGTAATTCCCAACTAAGTAATTCCATTTTGTTAATAATCACAACTCCAGAGTTGGTAAAATCATGACAAAGTTGGTACATTCATATTTTGGTGACAGTGTAGACTTGCTCAACTCTTTAGGAGGCAAAAGTTTGGCAACTGCAGACACATTTATATCCTTTCACCTAGTATTATCACTTGAGATTAGTATCCTATGAAAAGAATTAAAAAAATAAAAAATATTTACAGAAATACTCAATTCAGCATTAAAACAGACAGAAACTGAAAACAATTATTTTCCTGTTGGGCAATTACAACTGAGTGAATTTAAATAGTCATTTGGTAAATTACAGTACCACATAACCATTAAATATTACAAAGTTTTGATATAACATGAGGAACATTAATGTTATACAAGCAAGGCAAAACTGTACTAATTCTGCAAAAACCATAATATATATGCAAAATAAGGCAACAAAAATAATGAAAACAATTGTTAATAGGGTAAGCTTGGGGCTGATTTCTAATAACTTTTCAATAAATAAAAAGAAACACTACCCCAAACAGTAAAATTAGGAAAAACCTATAAAACTAGAAGAACAAAGCTATAAAATTGGAATGACAAAAACTTAGGTCCAGATAGGAAAACTAAAGAACATGTAGAGAACTTATAAACTCAGTAATGTAAATGATATACTACTACTACCAAAGCACATTTGAAATTTTGTCACATAGCTTACAATCATCTCCATCCTGTTTTTCCCTACAAACCTTACTGAGAATCTCTGTGGTTGATAAGCTACTACTACTGTTGAAAGTGTTTTCTATTCCTTGGGTATAAAGACAGGGAGGGAAAAAAAGATTCAGGAGCACTACTTTTAAGATACAGACTGCAGAATGAACGAATAAGCCTACCCCTGGAAGAGTTTTGCTTATTTTTACACTCTTTGTTACAATAAATATAAATAAATAAATAAAATGTTATTAATCACTTTAGTACTACTGACAAAATACCAAGGAGGAAAAAAAAATGCCTAAATCTACTTAAAAAATGTAGGGAATATGCCATTTTCAAGGTTGCTAAAAAAATTAAAAATTATATGTGTGTATGATTAGGACATGTTATATATAATTGTTCTAATTGTTAGCTTTAAAGGTCCACAAACTTCTTTAAATTTCTATGAAACTATACTTTAACTTTTTAACCTTGAGCCTAAGAGACAGAAAAAAGTATTTTTTGGGATGCCTCCCAAGATCTCACTACTATCACACCTGCATTAAAAATCACATTAGGAGAACAACATGTAGCACTTTAGGTAACCTAAATTCCTAGCCTCAAGAAATATGTGTAAGTATGGATAAACAGAGAAAACAACTGAATATAACAATGCAGCTTTGTTTTCTTATGGTATACTGAAATTATAGTCACATAACTATGTGTACTGATTTTTACAAGATTTAGTTGAATATCTACATACTTTATTCACAGAGTTTTAAACTAAAGTTCTAAAAAAATTCTGGTTTTGGGCCTCCCTGGTGGCGCAAGGGGTTAAGCACTGCACTATGAAGCAATCCACAGCCTCTGCAGCACGAGTTCGATCCCTGGCTGGCCAGGGAGCAACCTACATGGCGAGGCAGACCTCTCCTGTCTCGCCCGCTGCTCCCCTCAGCAGTGTATTTCAGTCAGTCTGCCTGTTCTGTTCCCCACTCTGTCTCTGGTGAATCCTCTCACGCCCCCCCCCCCATCTCTGGCCTGTACCCCAGCTCTTGTATGCATAAATAAATCAAAAAAAAAAAAAAGAAAGAAAGAAATTCAGGTTTTAAATGGGAGACTTCAACAACTTTATCTTTTTTTTTTAAAAAAAAAAAAAAAAAAGATTTATTTATTTTGCATACAAGAGGTAGGTTGTAAGCCAGAGGTGCAGGGGGTGAGAGGATTCACCAGAGAGTGGGGAGCAGAACAGGCAGATCTACTGAAATACACTGCTGAGGGGAGCAACACACAAGGCAGGAGAGGTCTGCTGTGCCATAGGTGGGTAGCTCCCTGGCTGGGGATTGAACTCTTGCTGCAGTGGCTGGAGATAGCTTGATAGTGCTGTTTAACCCCCAGCCACCAGGGAAGCCCCTCCTTTATCTTTTCTAATGACATTACAATAAAAGCTTCAAATGGAAAAGAAGTGCCAGCTTGTAGAAAGTTCACATTGGAAGGAAGAACCTGAAGACAAAATGAGTGGAAATAGCATATAGATTGTTTACTTGATCTAACATGATTTACCAGTAGAAAATACATAATTAAAAGCCAACTTTTGCCAAATACAAACATTTAGGCAGAAAAAACACAGATGATTTAATTATTAATATTAGTTATAGATATTTGATGTATAGTAAAAAATGTAATATAGCTTCCAAATCCTGAATACCATTAAAATGCATCCCTCCCAATTATTTTTAGAGCTTATATCCACTTCTACTGCTATCTTAAGTTTAAAAATGGGAAACAAATAGTTGAAGTAAAACCATAAATGCAAAAACCACTGGATTACATATTTAATACATTATAATGTAAAATATAAACATTCTAAGGTTTTTTAATAAAGAATTTCCAGGAAATGCAATCAGATCTACAAAGGCATTATATACCTTAAAAACAAACACACCATCCTTACTGACAAAACACAACACACCTATAAATTATAAACTATCACAATATTACATTTATATTTTAAATAACTAAAAATGTAATAGAAGTAGCATCATCTCAGCAGGATTAAGAATGTGTTAGGAAAGCAGCATACACCACTGCAAATACGGAAGAGTCTAATAATTTACAAAGACTGGGAATTTTATTGTTAAATTATTGATGGCCTTAGATAAGATACCAAAACTTCCTTTATTCTGTTTCTTGAGCTGCAGAGGGTATCTATATTTTTATTACATACTTTACAAAGATGTTCCTGCAGCCTGGAAAAAAGTGTTTACAGTGGACTCGACAAGTCATGTAACAAATTTATACTGAGAATACAGATTACTTTGGGTTTATCTTCCAGGGCATTTAAACCTGCAGGGCTGACTTTTAACAAGCTTCTCACCTTCCTATAAGGCTACTTAAATATTACTCCTAGAAAGGCTATGACTGACAATGCCACTGGTTGTGAATTTCTTCAAATAATACAGTATGTGTGCCCAGAGGAACGTTTTGTTTTCACTTCAAATATATACACTAAATATATGTGCTGTTACTGTGTTCATAATTTAAAATTTCTAAGAAATCGTAAACTTTTACATGATAATATAGGGATTAGTCAATGGGCTTAAGGTCCATCGATAGTAATACCTTAACTCCATCATATTCACAGTAGTTTTGTTCTTGGTTTCGCCAGTTTTAAGATTCCCCCATTAAGCAAAGACAATTTTATACTACCTAAGGGGAAAAAATAGTCCTCAGCTCCTCCGTCCTCTGCCTACTAATGTCGTTTGGAAGAGCGGACACAATCACAATCACACACACGCGACCACAAGGTCCTAGTCCCTAGAATATCAATTAAAAGCAGCACATTTTATTTCCCTACAGACGCTCTGCAGTCCACCCAGTTAGCTAAAATATGGGGGAACATACCAGAATTCATCTGCACCCACACTTCAGCCCCGCCCCACCGGGGGAGTGTGAAGGGGCTAAAAGGACAGAAAAGGCCAAGACTTCAGCTCCCAAGTTCTCCATACCATTCGTTTCATCAAGTTCCACCGCAGCCAGGGACCCTGACCCTATTTTCAGCCGCGCCTCCCAATCCTGCGCCCCTTGCCACCATCACACACACACACAGAGTTGCTACCCACTGAGTCCTGGGTGAGGCGACCAGCGTCCTCCCTCTTCCTGCTCAACCCCAGGGCTGCAAGGGTGTCGCCCTGTGCTCCAGGCAGAACCGATGTGGGCCCAGAGACCTCGGAACTGACCATGAGAAGGGGACGATAAATCGAGGGGAGGGATCAAAGAGCCGTTATTCCTTTTTCCTCTTCGTTAGGAAAGCGCGCGAGCGGGGAGGGGCCGGAACGCCGAACGGCAGTTACCTAACGGTCCGGCCCGTCGGCCGGGCTTCCGAAGCCCAGGCCAGGCGGGGCGCGGAGGTGGCAGCGCGGCCACAGTAACCCGAGGGCTAGGACCCAGGCAGGAGCGCCCGAGGTGATGGGAAGCGGGGGGTGGGGACTACGGTGTGCGACGTCGCCATGTTAGCGCCTTCTTTCTCCGTTTCCCCACGGTCTCAGTCCCGCGGCCTTCTCCCCATCACTACTCACCTTTCCGGGTCACCACTTCATGCTTATCGCGGTCGCCCGGGGGCCCGAGCTCAGCCGTGTTTACAAACTACCCCGGGAGGAAAGGGCTGAACCGCACTTTAAAGGCCACGGGCTCCCACAGGCTTCCGTCCTCTCTCGCGAGATCGGACTGACAAGCCTTGTCCCCGCCCTACTCCCGGCATTCTCCCCTTTCTTCTCGTTCCCCGCCCGTTCACGCACACGCGCTCCTCCCCGCCTTCCGCGGGAGCGCCTCCGGGTCGTGATTCCGTAGGCTTAAGGAAGGGGCCGGCCCCGAGGGGGCGGGAGCCGCAGGACACACGAACGCTGATGATTGGATGAATAACTCGAAGGGCGGGAGCCAGAATAACTGGAGGGGGCGGGGCCAGAGAGCCCGTAGAGCGTGTCTGTGTCCCTGAAAGTGCTGACGCCTGTGATTGGCAGCCGGCGTGAGGCGGACGCAGGTGAAAGTGCTGGAGCAGGTGGATGTTGAGGTCGCGGAAGGCGGTTGGCCGCGCGCGTGGAGGAAAGGTGAACTCTCGGAAGGCAGGAGTAGTCGGGGAGAAAACCGGATGAGTCCTTCGACCCAGCCCCGGGAGCCCGGTATTTCCGTTCTTCTCGCTTGCCGGCCTCCGGCAGGAAGGAGGGTGAAGCGCAGGGAGGCCCGCGCCTCGACCCGCCTTCCCGCTCTAAAGGAAACCTGAGAGGGGAAGCTTCGGGGAAACTGAGGTTTGTAGGAGGGGGAGGATGCCGGAAATTACGCCAAAAGCTGGAAAGGAACAGTCAGTTCTGAAAAGCAAAAAGCTTTACTTTGAGTGACTTTGTTCGAATTTAAGCTATAATTGGGACTGATTCTTCCGGCTCCTGAGTGTCTACTACAGTGTATATTAGCAGATAATTATGTTTTGAATCACTAGGAAATATACTGCCTCTCACTATATCACCGTAATTTAAAACAGTGCAACCGCTTGCATAGAAGGGAAAAGCCTCCCTACTCTATTACAGTGTATCTGATTTTAGCGGTTTTCTTTAGGTACATCAAAAATGTATCAGTTTTAGTAGAGATTTTATAACGTCTAACCTTTAAAACATCACCAACTCCGTATTAACATTTTAGAAAGCAAGACAACGAATTGGAATATGACTTAGAAATGGTATTCTTTACACAATACTATGTTACTGTTTAATAGGGTGCTGCAACACCAAAGAAATGTCTGTCAAGCTTTGAAAATAGCTGTTCAAACAAGGGGGGGTAGGAGTGTGGATCATTTGACGTAAGGGACAAAAGAAAGCCTACTACTACACTGAAATTGACTCCTAAAAACGCTGAAGTACTGTGCTAAAAAGTCTAAATTTTGCTCTATGATTTATTTCAATATTAAAATAGTGATTGATAACTACTCACTGACATAAGTTGAAAAGTGTAATCAAAATCCCCTGTAAAAATTTGCATTTTTTAAAAATAAAATTTTCAGTGTCTTGTTTTTCCATTACGTGCTGATTTCTAGTCTATAACAATTATTAATAAAATTTGTGTTTTAACATAAAATGCAATCTCAAACATTATCTTCAAAGTGAAACTGAAACTGTTGCAAGATTGTGGGGGGAAGTATTTGAGAGTTGTTAAACCTGCAGTTCAATAATGGTACCTGGCATAAAAGTGAAATTATAATGCTGCCGGACCTTTTAACAGATTTCTGGCCTGTATGAATATATGTGAGCCAACTTACTATTCTTTTAAAACTAATTTTATTTCTCAAGAGACCTGAAAGAAGCCAAATTATTAACACTTTACTTCTCAAGTTAAAATGAAAGTACCATCCCTATATATTGTCAGTAACATTGTAGTAGCATTAGTATGGGATATCAACAAAATCTCAGCAGCTCAGATTACCAATGATGAACATAATGATGGACAAAATGTGCAATCAACAGACCACACATTATTACATCTAGACTACTTTGACTAAAACAGTGATTCTCTCCATCCCCCAAAATGTCTAATGTGAAACATTTGTTTCAGGAAAAAAAAAATTGGATCAGAGAGATGTTTTAAAGTTATTTCCCATCCTCTTACATCAAAAATTGAAATTCTTCCTCTCCAGTTTTGATGCAATTGCAATTGACAGTAGGTTTGTTTTTAAATTTCTCCACCTTACCCCTGTTTCTCCAGCCTGCTGTCCTAGTAGTTAATTATCTACATCATATAGTAGAGAAACATATTATTTGAAGGAAAATTTTTCAGGAATCCTTTTAGATGAGAGAATCATTTAGTAATACAAATAGTACTCTGATCTGTTCTGAGAATACAGTTTTAATTGTCTAAAGAGAAGATACACCTAAATGAGGGAAAAATAAAGACTGGGGGAAAAGGGTGGGAAGAATGTAAACGGTTATATATGCACGTTGGCAGTCTGACAGTTAACAGTGGGTCTCACCTTACATGTATTTCCATGGCGGTTCCTTTACTGTATCTTTCTACAAATGTAGAAAACATTCAATGTGAACAAAATAAATGTACATTGTTAATATTTTTAGTCCTGTTCCCATGAAGTCTTATCCATACCCTTTAAAATACTTTGCTTTTCATTTTTCTTCTCATTTTCTTCCCTTAATATTGCCACAGTCTAGAGTTCTCTACAGTCTTCTCTTTACCAATAGAGGAAACTTTTTCTGGTTCCCTTCTTTGCCCATCTTATTCATCCAGTTTCTCCTAGAAAAATAAATGAAGGCCTGATAAATCTCCTTAAAAAACCCAGCATGATTTCTGAACAAAGCTGGTATCCCTTAAATACTGGAAGAGGCTACTAAAACAAAAACACCTCATTTTTATCACAAAAGTACCTGTTACTTAACACCACAAAAACAATGGTGGTCTCTAAATGTTCTCAAAACCTTCCAAATGCCACAGAATATGATATTTTCCCCTTGTTTATAAATAGTTTGTGGTGGTTAGTTCATTATTACGCTTAAGAATTCTAAAACCCTGCTCATATATAAAGGGGTGGGTGTGCGTGTGTGTGTGTGTGTGTGTGTGTATGTGTGTAGTGAAAAGGGAAGATTTATAACAGTTTCTATTTGTGATTTAACAAAACTGCATACTCCAGGACATCCTTTTTGTCTGCCTTGGACTCTGGGAAGAGCCTCTCTATTTTCACAGGTATCCTCAAAATGCAGCCCATATGGTTCATTAGCTGAGATTTCATTAGTGGGATCAGGAAGCATGTGGGGGTGTGGGTAGGGATGGAAGATGAAGGAAGCAAGGCCTGATTTGTATACCCACCTGATATCTGAAAGATATCAGATGAGGACCACATGACCCTAGACTTTTTGGTTGACTTTTGGTATACCTTTTAACTCAGGACAAATCTTTCCCTCCCTCTGACAGTGCACTCAATTTTTCTGCACACTGCGGAAATGACCTGTTATAGTTACCCCTCGGTGCCTGTCCTCACTGTGGGGATTTCCATTCAGAACATTGCAGATGCAAGAAGGGCCACTGTCCACCTCCTGACCCCAATCTTTGGTTTCTCAAAAGAATTTATAATTAATTTTGTGTGGCGTTGTGTGCAGGGGGGAAACAGAGGACTGTATTTAACTTCAAATCATACTAAATAGCTTATGTCAACTTAGGCCAGGAGAAAGAATTAAACACCTTGTTTTCATCTTTCATAATAATGCTTCCTGTTATCTCCCTCTCATCCCACTCACTAGAAAGAGGGTTTGTCGTCATTGTTTTGTGCTTCCACACACTATTAAGTTACCAATAAAAGTAGATAGGACCACTGAAGAATTTCATCTTCATGGAGTGTTTACCCTTAATGGTTCCCTATAACTTGTCTAGTTGGCAGCCTGACACCCACATAATACAAAAACCTTAACTCATTATGTCAGACACCGAGGAAGCCTCTTTTGACATGGTGTATAATCCTTTCAATATGTTAATTAATTTGGTTTGCTAGTGTTGTGGAGAGGCTTTTGCATCAATGTTGATAAAAAATATTGGTCAGTAGCTTTTTTTCCTTTTTTTTGGTCTAGCTTTAAGATCAGGGTAGCAGTGCTGGTCTCATAGAATGATTTTGGAAATATTTTCTCCTGATCGATTTTTGGAAAGTTGAAGTGGGACTGGTATTAGTTAATTCTCTATAGTTTATAGAAGCCACCAGCAAAACACTAAGGTCCAGGGCTTTTCTTTGTTAGGATAATTTTGATTACTGGTTCAAATTTCATTACTAGGTATAGATCTGTTCATACCTCTGTATCTTCATTACTTAGTCTTTGTAGGTTCTGTATTTTTAGGAATTTTTCCATTTCATTTAAGTTAACCAGTTGCCATACAGGTGCTTATAATATGCACTTATAATACTTATTTTTATAGAATCAGTAGTTAATGCCCCCAGTCATTTTTGATTTCTAGTTGAGTATTCTTTCTTTGTCTAGCTAAAGCTTTGTCAGTTTGGTTCATCTTGTAGAGAGCCAAATTTTGGTTTTGTTGATAATTGTTTTTCTACTCTCCATTTATTTCTACCCTTGATATTATTATGTCTTTCCTCCCACTAGCTTTGGGTTATTATTCTTTTTCTATTTTTTTTAAGTTGAAAAGTTAGACTGTTAATTTGAGATCTTTTTTCTTAATTTGGGCATCTGTAGGTTTAAATTCCCCTTTGAACACTGCTTTTGCCATGCCCCATAAATTTTGGTGCCATTGTGTTTTCTATTTCATTGGTCTCAAGTATTTTCCAATTTCACTTGTAGTTTCTTTGTTGATATGTTGGCTGGGTTAATTGCCACAAAATCATGAATTTTCTAGTTTTACTTCTTTTGTAGATTTCAAATTTCACCATTATGATCGGAGAAGATCCTTTGTGTGATACCTTTTAAAATCCACTGAGACTTAATTTCTAGCATAACACATGGTCTATCCTGGAAAATGTCCCATGTGCACTTGGGAAGAATATATATGCTCCTGTTGTTGGAGAGATTGTTGTTTGTGCTTGTTAGATCTGTTTGGTTTATTAAGTCCTCTTTTCCTTATCTTATGTCTGGTTGTTCTATCATTTATTGATAGTATGTATTGAAATTTTGTCAACTATTATTGTAGAGCTATTTTCCCCTTCAGTTGTCAGTTTTTGCTTTATGCATTTTGCTACTTATTAGGTATGTGAATGTTTAAAATTGTTACAGCTTGTTGTTGTACTGAGTCTTACTAGCATAGTCTATCTATGTCTCTTGTGACCATTTTTTATTTAAAGTGTATCTTGTTTGATATTAGGATAGCTGCTCTGTTCTCTTTTGGTTATTATTTGCCTTGAGTATCTTTTTCTATCCTTTCATTTTCAGTCTCTGTGTGTCTTTGGAGCTAAAGTCTCTTATAGATAGTATATAGATAGATCATGTGTTTTATTCTATCCTGATAGACTTTAGTTGGAGAGTTTAATCTACTTAATCATTGATAGGAAGGTACTTTTTTGTCATTTTGCTTTTTTTTAATATGCTGTATAGCTTTTTCTTTTTTTGCCTCTCAGTTCTTTCATGACTGTCTTCTTTTGTGTTCAGTTGATTTTGCCCCAGTGAAATGTTTACATTCTTTTCTCATTTTCTCTTAGGTATATTCTGTAGCTATTTTCTTTCCAAATGTACCACGGGGGATTACATTTAACATCCTAAAGTTATTACATTCTTATTCAAATTTATATCACCTTAACTTCAGTAACATACACAAACTCTGCTGCTTTAACAGCTTAATTCCTACCCTTTTCAGTTGTTGATGACACAAGCCTACATTTTTATTTTTGTGAAGATTTATTTATGCATACAAGAACTGGGGTACAGGTCAGAGGTGTGGAGGGTTAAGAGGATTCTCCAGAGACAGAGTGGAGAGCAGAACAGGTGGATTGACTGAAATACACTACTGAGAAGAGTAGCAGGTAAGACAGGAGAGGTCTGTTGCGCCATGTGGGTCACCTTGCTGGCTGGGGATCAAATTTGTGCTGCAGTAGCTGTGGATTGCTTCATAGTGCTGATGCTTAACCACTTGCGCCACCAGGGAGGCCCCACAAAACTACATTTTTATAATTCTGTGCCCCTTTAACAGCTTAGTTCCTACCCTTTTTCAGTTGCTGATGTCAAAAAAATTACACTTTTATAATTCTGTGTCCCCAAAACATAATAAAATTTAGTCTCTTAAACTATGTTGAAAACATGTGGAGTTACAAACCAGTTACAATAGTACTATTAAACAATATATTATCAGTTTCTTAAGTCACATATAAAACAAAGTTACAAGCAATTGTTAGAATCAATACTAGTATGCTTGGATATCTGAAATGCCTTTAGGAAAAACATTTTGAATAAATACAGTTAAATTGGTACTTAACTGCTCTCAGGTACTCTTAAGGGAAGTGGTACTTTGTTAAAATGGTGCACAATAAACATTTCTGCTGTCAGAGTAGATCAGTTTCAGTCGTGTGCTTTCAATGTTAGACATTTATTACTGGAAATAAAAATACAACATAGCGCCTCCCTGGTGGCACAGGGGTTAAGTCACGACACTATTAAGCTATTGCTAGCTACTGCATCCTGAGTCATGAGTTTGATCCCCAGCCAGGGAGCTAACCCACATGGTGCAGCAGACCTCTCCTGTCTTACCCACTGCTCCCCTCAGCAGTGTATTTCAGTGGATCCGCCTGTTCTGTTCCCACTCTGCCTCCGGTGAATCCTCTCACCCCCTGCACCTCTGGTCTACCCTCACTTCTTGTAAGCATAAATTTAAAAAAAAATAAATAAATCTTTAAAAAAATAAAATGAACTTGGAATAGAGGACTAGCTCACTTAAGTATTTCCCTATGGTTTAAAAAATTTAGTGTATAATTTTTTGTTACAATACTTTTAATTCTAGCTATATACACACACACACACACACATGCCATTTTAAAGTATACAATTCAGTGGCATTTAGTACATTCATTCACGATTTGTACACTCATCTCCACTATCTAGTTCCAGAATATTTTTATCCTAGAGAATGCCCATATCCATTAATCAGTCATTCCCCATTCTTCCCTTCCCAGCATGTAATAACTATTGATCTGCTTTGCTGCTAGACTTTTGTCTGTTCTGGGCATTTCATGTAAATGTAATCATACGTGTCTTTTGTGCCTGACTTCTTTCCTGTTTTTAACCTTATGTAGCAAGTACCTGTATCTCCTTCCTTTTTATGGCTGGACATTTGTTTCCATTTTTTGGCTACTGTGGAATAGTGCTGCTATGAACACTTACACCTGTTAGTTTGAATGCTTGTTTTTAATTCTTTTGGCTTGAAATGACTGAATCACACAGTACACCACTCTATTTATATTGCTGAATTCAAATAGTGGGTAGTTTGCTCTTTGGGGGGTACTCACTTTATAGATTTATGTGACTCTCAGTGTGCATAAAAATTCTAGGTCTGATGTCTGGGATTTGTATTTTAAAGTAACATGCTGGTGACCTATGGAGATGGGCTTCCCACTACAATTTTGAGAAACCTCAGTGATTGATGTCTTTTCCTCAACTAAAATCAAAGTAGGCAAAGGGCATTAAAAGAGTAAAATGTAGGGCCTCCCCGGTGGCGCAGCGGTTGAGCGCTGGGTTGCGAAGCTGCCCGGCGGCCTCTGCGGAGCCAGTTCGATCCCCGGCTGCTCCCAGGCCACCAGAAGAGGGTCCCACATGGCGCGCAGACCTCTCCTGCCACCCGCTGCTCCCCTCAGCAGTGTACTTCGGTCCTTCTGCCTGCTCTGCACCCCGCTCTGGCTCTGGTGAATTCTCTCACCCTCCCGCGCTTCTGACTGTACCCAGTGCATGTATAAACAAAACAAACAAGCAAGCAAACAAATAAATAAATAAAACATGCCTCTATTTAAAAAAAAAAAAAAAGTAAAATGTAGTTTCCCTGATTCTCATCAAAACCTTCACAGAAACCCCAAAACTGAGATGACAAATGTTATAATGTACAATGTATTTAAGAGGGAAAAATCTTGGTTTTCTACAGTAGTTTCATTTATTCCCTTTTAATAGTATTGAAAAGTTTGACCAAGAAAAAATATATAGTATTAGAAACAAAATATTATTGAACCAACTGTCATTCTGAAGATTCTACTATAAACATCTGTTCTTCTCAGTGATAAGCAATACTTTAGCTAACTTTTGGCTTTTAAAAAAATATTGTATGGCCTCCCCTGGTGGTGCAGCAGGTGAGTGCTGGGCTGCGAAGCTGCCTGCAGCCTCTGTAGCGCCGGTTCGCTCCCTGGCCGCCGCCGGGGAGGGTCCCACATGGCCTGCAAACCTCTCCTGCCGTGCCCTCTGCTCCCCTCAGCAATGTACTTTGGTCCTTCTCCCTGTTCTGCTCCCTGCACTGGCTCTGGTGAATTCTCTCACCCTTCTGAGCTTCTGACTGTACCCAGTGCTTGTATAAATAAATCTTTAAAAAAAAAAAAAAAATTGTAGTCCATTCGGTTTATTTTTTATCATTTGGGCTTTAATGTTCAAACAAGAAACCAGCTGCTATTTAGATGGAGTTTCTTCTTTTTTAGACAGTTAAGATTCACTATAGATATAATTGTTTAATGTGTGACTTTCTCAAAAGAAAAAAATCATTGCCTCACCTCCATTTAACAAGGTGATGATTCTTAAAAAGCTGATGTGATTTATCTTTAGAACCAGCTGTGCAAGGCCAATCTAGTCTTAGACGATAACTCCACTTGCAAGTACTATAATTCATATAAACCCTTAAAAACGCAAAACCATCTTGAATAATTATGTTGGTTTAATTAATCACACTTCATTGAAGCCCAAAGCACCCAAACATTCCTCTTCTTTATGAATAAATAAAAGCTCTGTAATTTATAGTGTGCAGAACACTTTAAGAGACTTCCCATCAAAATTACTTTAGGATCTTTTTCATCAACAACTGGTGTATAAGAAGACTTATACAGCATCTGCTGAGTGCATGTTCTTCTCTGTGAGGACCTAATTTAGGTTAAGTACAAATCACAACAAAAACTAAACTTTTCACCTTTAATGAAATGACTTTGGAAATAACGTACATTTCCATGACACCCATACTACAGTTTTTGGAGTCACAGTAAGATACACAGATTAATTACATCCGTAATTAATATGAATGCCAACATTTCAAGCAGTAATTTGTTACATGGCAAACAAAATCAAAAAAGCAACCATCAAACAAAAGAGACCCATAGCTTCAGACAAGGCAAATCCCAGGATAGCATATGAGAACAGCTGCTGCTTCAGCGAAGGGTTTCTAAAAAAGCACAAGACATATAATTGTTACTGTGGAATATTTGAATTTCAACAATGTGTTAAATATTGATGAATCAGATTACTAGTGTTAGGATATCTGTAAACTAGAGAGTAGTGGAAGAGTACTTCCCTAGCTCTTATTTCTGCTTCTGACATTCCTTTTTCCTCAATCCTAATCAAATGGGGAAAACGGAGCTTTCTCTGTATGACAATGTAAATGGCAGTTGTCATTTATCGTTCTGACATTTTTAACAATTAAAAAAGTATGGACTCTGAAGTCAAGCTGAGTTAAAAATTTTACTTACTAGCTATAATTCTGGGCAAACTGTGTAACCTGTATCTCTAATCCTTATTTCTCCAAAGGGTGTTGTGAAGATTAAGTGATATAATGCATATGAAGCTTTCAAAACATAATGCAAGTCACAGAATAGACACATAGTACAAAGTAGATATTATTTCACTAGTTTTTCTAAGTTTCCAACCATTTAAAGCATGCTTTGAAAGTATCTTATTTGGCAATAGAAATTACCTGGCATAACCAATGATAAGGCTGCCAAAGACTGTTCCAATACCAGCACCAGAACCAGCCACTCCTACTGTTGCAGCACCTGCACCAATAAATTTGGCAGCAGTATCAATGTCTCTGCTGATTGCACTGGTCTGAAACTCCCTTTGGATTAGTTGAGACACACCATTCTGGGCCCCATTAAATACCGTAGAGCCCTAGGGAACAGGAAATAAAGGCAAAGGTCAAATCAGTAATCACAGTTAGCTATTTAATCACTGCACTGTAGCTGAGTATGGAAAGAAGGTAGTATGGCACAAGACAAAAATTAAGGACTTAGATAATTCCACTATTGTAGAAGAGGGATAACAGTAAGAAAATTAAGAAATAGTATTATGTGAACAGACTTTTCTATTTTGTAGGTTTTTTATTATATGTGCTGCCGAAGCAAACACTCTATTTTGTAGGATTTTTAGTAACTACAGCTATAATGTAACTATAATCTTAAATATAGGAAAGTCAACTATATACTTAAATATAACTACTACTATAGTTCTTGCTCAACTTAAATGGTTAAGTTTTAGATACAGAAAATTTTTTCATGGGCTTATCCTCTGCATGTTTTTTGGAGGAAAAAGTGGAAAAGGATTGCCCTCAAAACATTAATGAGGTGTTTCCTTCTTCACTTTAATCAAAACTCTAAGACTTAGTAGTGTACTTAATTTCTATTTTATTACAATTACCTCTCCAGTCCTCGCCTCTGGTCGAGATAACACTGATGCAGAAATTGGTCTGTATGCAACTCTGGATCCAACTCGGATCTAATAATAAAAAAAAAATTACAAGTAGTTAAGTAAGAATATAAAGATTTATTTATGCATACAAGAAATGGGGTATAGGTCAGAGGGGTGTGTGTGTGTGAAGTATTCACCAGAGACAGAGTGGGGAAGAAAACAGGCAGATTGACTGAAATACACTGCTGAAGGGAGCCGCAGGCGAGTTAGGAGAGGCTGCTTCGCCATGTGGGTAGTTCCCTGGCTGGGGATCGAACTCATGCTGCAGAGACTGTGGATTGCTTCGTGGTGTGGTACTTAACCCCTTGGGCCATCAGGGAGGCCCAGTAAGTAAGACTATCAATTAAGACTTCAATGACCTTTCATGTACAAGAAGTTCTTAAAAAGCCAGCAAAAGTGAATCAGAAAGTTCATGACATTTTTGTATTCATTCTTGTCTGGTTGGTCATTTTTAATACACGAAGCAATTTTAATTGTTTTGGAAGTTGGTAATAAAATTTTAAAACTTGCTGTACAATCTATTTGCAACAATGAACAAAAATTCTAAGACCAATTAGTTGAAAAGCATACGTACTGCTTTTTAAATTCCAATTGCTGTGTTGCCACAATTCAGGTGGGAAAACAGAAATAAAAACTTAACACTCTTTGGTAAGTTTAAGTAGACCAACAAATAAATTAGGAGTGTCACTATAAATGCTGGTCACTTAAAATAGTCCATCAGTTAATATCAGCTTCCACGATTTCCAAGATATTCCTGTATGTCCATTAATCATAAAATCAAAAAACGGATTAAGCAATTCTATGTCAATGTTACAACAATGCTTGAAATACTTTGACCATAAGGCCATATCCCAGTCCAGCTTCTCTGTCCTTGAGTGTCCACTAAACTAAGGTCACAGAAAATCCCTTCAGAACCAAGACCAGATTCTCTAAGACAAATCCCCTAGAATGTCACTTCACCGAAAACCTCCAAAAAACGCTTGTAGAAACAATATCCCAAAGGCAGGAAGAAAGACTTTGGGCTCCACCACCTCCCTCCACTCACACAAGAGTGAGACAAAGTCCCTCCCTCTGCAGCAGCGAGTTTGACCTACAGATAGGCGCCTGCTGCTGGGCTCAACTAGGCCTCAGCGGCCCCCTACATCCCTCACAGCACCCCAGCCTTCTCTTCGATCGCAACCCAACAGAGTGGCCGAGGACCAGGAGGTGGCGGCCGCCCCGGGACTCGGGGCAAGGAGGGTTTGACCTACACCGAGTGAGGCCTGACAGCTAGGCCTCGGCGGCGCTCCAACGCCCTAGAGGTGCAGCGGGGCGGAGTGAGACGCCCCAGGACGAAGAAAAAGAAAAAGAAGACACCGAGGACGGGCTGAGCAGCCTGAGGCCGCGGTGCGCCCCGCCCGATGGCTGCCCATTCAACAACGTGGACGCTCCAGGCCAAGGGTTCCGGGCCTCCGTCCCAGGGCCCGGCCCGGGTTACGCACCAGAGCGGGGGTGCAGGCGAGCTTGGCGCAGGCGAACATCTTAGCCTTCGGGACGGCGCGGCTGGAGGACTTGGGCGGCTGGCTCAGTGGGCTCCTCTCCCGCGTCCTCTCTGCGGAGGGAGAGAGGCGTAAGGTCAAGTGCCCTCCCGGGGCCTGTCCTTCCCAGCCAGGTCCCCCGGGCCCCCGCGCGCGCCGCCAGCCCGGGCCCCGCGCCCAGGGAGGCGACGGCAGAATGAATGGGTCCCCACAGGGCGCCGCGCCCCCCCGGCCCCGCGGGGCTCCCGCGCCCTCCGCTTACCTTCCCCCGAGGCGGCGGCGGCGGCTGCGGCGGCAGAGGTCGAAGGAGTGGGGCTGGGCGCGCAGGCGCGGGCGGGCTCTTAACCACGCCGCGGCACCCGGATGGAGAAGGCGGGGGATCCGGCGCGGGAGGGACGACGCTCAAGGTCACTTTGTAACAACTTTATTGGTAACCCGTCGGGAAGGACAACGCCGCCGCTGGAGGATGGCTCCGCGGGCAGTGGATCGTAAAGGGGACGCAGAAAGAAGAAATCGAAGACGACTGCTGGCAGAGGGAGTGGAGCGGGTGGTTGCACCGTTGATCTGAGGTGGCCGGAAGATAGTGAGGCTTTTTCTTTCATCTGAGATCTTCTTTTTTAAATTAATTAATTAATTAATTTGTTTGTTTGTTTTGATTTTCTTTATACAAGCACTGGGTACAGTCAGAAGCGCGGGAGGGTGAGAGAATTCACCAGAGCCGGAGCGGGGAGCAGAACAGGCAGAAGGACCGAAGTACACTGCTGAGGGGAGCAGCGGGCGGCAGGAGAGGTCTGCGCGCCATGTGGACCCTCCTCTGGTGGCCGGGGAGCAGCCGGGGATCGAGCCGGCGCTGCAGAGGCTGCGGGCAGCTTCGCAACCCAGCGCTCAACCGCTGCGCCACCGGGCAGGCCCTCATCTGATACCTTCTTATGGGACTTCATTTTTAATCAGTTGCCCCTTATCTTCTATGGAGGGGTGTGTGGGGGGGGGCTTCCTGCTCATACTCCCGGTATATGGTATAGAACTCTTGAGTGTGGGGACAGGAGTCATTCACCGCTTGAGAGGAGACATTTTCCAGGGTCCCCAGCAAAGAGAGTACATTTCTTTAAAGGGACCTGGAAAAGGATTTTAGAAGTATGTCTAGTCCGTTGGGTGAAAGAGGGCCTGACCTACAAGTACTAAGTCAGGGGAACGCACACATTAATAGCTTTAAGAGCTTTGTGACTTATCTCTTGATAAGCTGAAGGAGGTGAACCTTTTTCTCCAGCTCTGCGATTTGAAGAATTCAGGGAAAGTTAGGTATTTCATGTAGGGACAGGGACTCAAGAAAGGTCTGAGTATTTTAAAAATGGATTCAACTTTCACATCTGCATTTGGGAACTTTGGAAAAATCGTTTTCTTTGGGAGAATGTAGAACTGTCTCAAAAAATGGCTCTTAATGCTTGACCTAACAGTACTAATAAATGGCTACTAGGAATAATACAAGTCATCATAGAAAAGTAAATGTTTAGTATGGCCAGCCAAGGATGGAGGGCTAGGGACTGAAGTCCAGCCCACCTGGCCTATAGCCCTGGCATGGGACATCATTAACCCAGAGGGTCACAGTTCCCTAGTTAGCACAATCATTTAGCAGCAATCCTGGGGAGAACCCCCTCAGAACTGACACTTGAAGAATGAATAAGATTTTGTCACTGATCCAACTGCGAATTCAAATAGTTCAAAATCACGTGAAAACTAATCATGTTAGGTTTGATCATTAGCCCATAAAATAGAGATAATTTGCCTGTGCAGTTCCAAGAGAGATTATAGGTATGTTGTCTCAAGTACTCAGTTCTTTTTAAAAAAAAAAAAGATTTTTTTTTTATTTAGGCATACAAAAACTGCGGTACAGGCCAGAGATGGGGGGGGGGGCGGTTAGAAGATTCACCAGAGACAGAGTGGGGAACAGAACAGGCCGATTGACAGAAATACACTGCTGAGGGGAACAGTGGGTGAGTCAGGAGAGGTCTGCTGTGCCATGTGGGTTGCTCCCTGGCTGGCCAGGTATCGAACTCATGCTGCAGTGGCTGCGGACAGCCTCATAGGTTGTGTCCCAACCCCTTGCACCACCAGTGAGGCCCTCAAGTACTCATTTCTTACCTGAAGTATGTAGTAACCTGTTAAACAAGAATACTCTGAATTAGCGTTATCCAGAGAAACAAAACCAGAAGGGTTTTCTATCTATCTATCTATCTATCTATCTATCTATCTATCTATCTATCTATCTATCTATCTATCTATCTATCATTTATGTAGTGAGGAATTCACTGGGAATCCCTGGAAAACTGTTGTAATTCACTTGGAATCCAAAGGTCTGAGAACCAGGGGAACCAATAATGTAAGTCCCAACCTGAGAGCCAGAGCAGAAAAATTGAGATGTCCTAACTTAAGCAGTGAGACAGGCAAATTCTTCCATCCTGCACCTTTTGTTCCAGTCAAACTCTCAATGGACTGAATGACGCCCACCAGGATGGAGGAGGTGATCTCTTACACTGAAATCCCCATTTTTAAATACTAATGTCATCTAAAAACGCCTTCACAGACATGCCCAAAAATAATGTGTAGGAACCTTACAGCTAGTCAAGTTGACACATAAAATTAACCATCACATATCCTATATTTTAATAATGGATACTCTTAAGGGAAAAATCACTCTGAATGGCTCAATGAAAATTCCTGTCTCTTCAGCAACAAATTCAGTGGCAGTACCTGTTGAAGAGAAGGTAGAGAAGCCAGGATCCCTAACAGAATCATTTCCGGGGTGCATAGGGACTAGTTGCCTATGGCAAGGGGAGGTGGAGTTTATGTTCAGACCTTGAACTCTCAGCATATCAATAAGTAGCATAAAAGAAGAGAGAATTTTTCCCTTGTGGGTTTTCTCTCAGAGTTTAAATATTTATGAAGAATATTAGGTGTTTAAAGAATAGATGTTCTATCTCTGAGAATGGCATGTGTGTATGCAAGAGAGAGAGAGAGAGAGAGAGAGAGAGAATCCAGTAATTACCTGTTTGAGGAATAGTGAAGAATAATGAGAAAGCACATTCACCTCACATAGGCTGGAGACTAGAACCTAGAAATGTGAGTTTTAAAGTGCAGCCTAGTCTATTTTGTTGAGTACCCTGACCACAGCCACACCTCCAAGGTGCTATTACTGATAGATTACTCAGATTTTGCTTGATTTTGTAACTTGTATTGATAGAAAGGAGGGGGTTTTGAGTAACACCACGCCATGCTGATGTTGGGTGGATATCTGCACTGAGGAAGTTTGAAGAAAAGGTATCTCCTGAGAGGAGTAAAGGGAGACCATATAAATGAATAGGGGACTTCTTGTGAAATATTTAATTATCCCTATGTTTTTTCTTAGACTGTGGGAAGCTTCATGGTAAGTTATGACAATTCATAATTTGATAATATCAGATAAACCTGGGTGATGATGGCATGGGGAAGAAAGGACTGGGGCAGTAAAGAGAAGTATGAAAAATCATTTTCAAATATAACTGCTACAATCCCTCCTCTCTTGCATGCCCTTTTGCAGTGTGACCATACCATTCTTCTCCTAAGGCAGTCTGTTTCCTCATTCTTAAATCTGGGCTAGCCCTGTGACTTGCAATGGAAGTAAGTTGCACTGTAACCTCTGGACTAGTCTTAAGAGATCTGTAGATTGCACTCTCCTTCTTGGAAACCAGCCACCATACCAAGAAAAATGGGTTAGATTACTGAATGATAAGAAACCACAGACAGAAAAAGGCTTAAGAGACTTGAGGTGCACCAGACATGTGAGTGAGGTCATCTTGGATTCTCTGTCCTCAGTCAAACTTTCCCAACCAACATCACAACAGGAATGAGACCTGCCCTAACTCCTCGCCCGGAGAGTCAAGAGCAATGAAAGCATTGTTGTTTGAAGTGATTTCTAGGGTAAGATAACTGAAACAGGAGATACTGTTTGCCAAATATGCACTACTCCTTTAAGATCTATGTGGAGGGCCTCCCTGGTGGCGCAGCGGTTGAGCGCTGGGTTGCGAAGCTGCCCGCGGCCTCTGCGGCGCCGGTTCGATCCCCGGCTGCTCCCCGGGCCACCGGAGGAGGGTCCCACATGGCGCGCAGACCTCTCCTGCCACCCGCTGCTCCCCTCAGCAGTGTACTTCGGTCCTTCTGCCTGCTCTGCTTCCCACTCTGGCTCTGGTGAATCCTCTCACCCTCCCGCGCTTCTGACTGTACCCAGTGCTTGTATAAACAAAACAAACACACAAATAAATAAATAAATAAAACATGCCTCTATTAAAAAAAAAAAAAAAAGATCTATGTGGAGGCGGCAGTACCTTAAGATAGGAAATTTCAGCTCAGAGTTCCAGGCATAGCTCATGGCAAAGCAGACAGAGAGGAACACCAGGCTTGGTGGCTGACTGCCCTATCCTTGAAATTCTGGGGGATGTAGAGTCATTATTGTTAAAACTCTTTTAAGTAAGTTATAACCTGAACACATAGAAAGATGTTTAAATGATCTACCTTTTTAGTTATCATTTTAATGGCCTGTAAAACTTTTACCAGCCTTCTTACACTTGTGTGATATAAATTACTATTTGTGGAAATGAAAATCAGGAATGTAAGATGACAGTTTACCTTTATAATATTTTGTTTTTCTTACATGTGTTTATTTTTCAATGATGTAAGCCAATTTTATCATAATAATAATTTAAGAAAGCAAAGGACAAAACCAAACCAAAGCATGCTCTAGAAATCTGACTAATGAATTAAAGCTACTAAAAAGGGGAGAGGGACAAAGAAGGCAAAGGGCCCACTTAACCATGGGGGAGGACTGGGTGCCTTGGTGGTAGTGGTTATGGGGTAACATACATCTGAAGAAGTGTGAACCTCTAAATCATGCACATTGTAGAAGCCAATGCTATCTCAATTAAAAAAAATTCAATTAAAAATTTGTCTCATTATTGACCTTAATTTGCTATCAGTTTACCTTTATTTTTTAAATAAGCCTTTAAACCAGAATTAGAATTTAAACCAGAATTAAATCTATACAATAACTCAAGCAAGGTGAGCTTCAAATAAATACTATATTCCCCCTCTGAATATAGTAAATGTACAGAAAAAGGCAAGAGTTTATAATGTAATGGAGGCATGTGAAAAATTGAACTAAGGCTATAAAAAATTGAGAAACAAATTATTAAATGCTCTCGAACTGTTTATGGTGTGTGATTAGGGAAATACCTTCAACCAAAAAATAATCAAGTTGAATTATAATAATGAAAGCATTTATTTGAGATTAGGGATCATCTTCCAGACCCATAAGCAAAGGGCAGGCCCACTGGGTTAGGGAAGAACGAAATTTTAAAAGGGTCAAGCAGGGAAGTGGTCTGACCTCAGGTCAGCTGGTTTGAAGATTTTGAACTGGAATTGTCTAATTATGATTGGTTGACAAGGAACTTTGGATAGAAGACTGAAATGTGGAGTCTTTTGTAATCATCGATGTGTCCTGTTTACAACCCACGATGAGAAGAAAACGGAATTGATCAGCCAGGCTGCGCTTAACAACGCACCCAGAAGTCTCAAGTTGGCAGTCAGAGACAAAATGGATTCTGGTTCAAAGCAGGTTCTACATAGTTTAAGAGACTGGTCTGTTTAGAAAATACCTCACTGAAGACTTGAGTTAGGATTAGAGATATTAAAGGTTTGCTTAGAAAAGATTTATCTCTTTATTTTCATTTTTTAAAGATTTCTCTCTTTAATAAAACCAAAGACTTCTAGACTACTATGATATTTTATAAGACAAATACAGTTTAGTCATTCAGATAATTAAAATATATTTCTCACATATATTTGGTCTTTGTCTACATTTCCTGACTCACACCTCTCAACACCCTTGGAATTTCCTAAGTGTTAAGAGTGATGTTAGGTGAATAAAGGTGACTTTGGGAAGCACCCAGGATGGGGCTGGTGACCAGGAGAAGCTATCATGTGATTGGAGGGTTGGCACTGCCAGTCCTTGCTCTGACTGAGGAGGGGAGAAAGGGTAGTGATGGAGCTTCATTGCCAGTGGCCAGTGATTTGATAAATCCTACTTAACTAATGAAGCTTCCATAAAACTCAAGAAGGAGTTTCAGAGGACCTTTTAGGTTGGGGGACCAGAGTGTGCTGTATGTCGCTGTGCCAGTTCCCAAGCTCCATGAGGACAGAAGCTCCATTGGTCAGCACCTCACCCTATGTATCCCTTCCCTTGGTTGTTGATTTGTATCCTTTAATACCCTTTGTAATAAACCTGTGATCTAGGGGCCTCCCTGGTGGCGCAGGGGATAAGCACAGCACTGTGAAGCTATCCACAGCTTCTGCAGCATGAGTTCAATCCCCGGCCGGCCAGGGAGCAACCCACATGGTGCAGCAGACCTCTCATGTCTTGTCCACTGCTCCCCTCAACTGTGTATTTCAGTCAGTCTGTTCTGCTCCCCACTCTGTCTCTGGTGAATCCTCCCACCCCCCACACCTCTGGCCTGTACCCCAGTTCTTGTATGCATAAATAAATAAATCTTAAAAACAACAACAACTGTGATCTAGTACATAGATTTCCTGAGTTCTATGAGCCGTTATTGGAAATTATTTAAACCTGAGGAGGGAATTATGGGAATCTCCGATTTATAGTCAGTTGCTCAGGTAACAACCTGAGCTTGCAGCCAGCATATGAAGTGGAGGGAAGTCTTGGAACTGAGCCCTTTACCTGTGGAATCTGATGCAATCTCTGGGTAATATGAGGGCTGAGTTGAATTCTTGGACACCACTGCTAGTGTTTTAGACTTGCTTGTTGGTATGGGGAAGGCTCCACATACACTTGCATTTAAAAATTGGGTCCAGGAATCCCTTTCAACTACTAATTACTTTCTGGTACAGAAATATTGGTACTTACGCTTCATTTTTGACTCCTTTACAAATTACTGAGCCACTTTCATGCCATCTAGTAATTGGAATAGAATATTTACTAAATAAGCCTCATTGAGTTCCATAAGGAATTAAAAAGACCTCTCCATGAGGTCTAGGTCCAGGTGATCTAGGTTAACATTTATATGTAAGAATCGTGAGGAAATAATATACTAATAAAATATTACTCCAGCTTTTTTTCCCCTGATTAGGCACACTAGTTATTGAAGAATAAATAATTTTATATCACAGTTGATAATTAATATAGAAAGACTATTTACAGTAAAAAAATGAATAAAGTTCATGGGTATTAAATAAAGTTCTTTTGCTGATTCTTGTCCATGTCAATAGTAAGTCATTTACTCACTTTATAATTAATTGTTGTAGATGCAGCTGGTTGTCTATATTTTATCTGTTCTGTCCTTCTTTCTTACTTACAGAACCCTTGTCCCAGTTAAAAAATACTGAGCTTGCCAGGTTCCCCTACAGTTAGGAATAGTCAATAACATGTGAGTTGATGTTTTTAAGAATGCTTAAAAAGTGTATAGATTTAACTGGCTCATTTCTTTTTTCCTTTTCCCTGCCTGGAATACAGACCCAACGTCTGGAGATAAAACAGTAATCTTGCAACCATTAGTCCATTACGGATGGAGAAGCTGGAAACTGAAAGGAGCCTGAGCTTTTAAGCCTTTTTGGGGTAGTTACAGCAACCTTTAACGGCCGATTTACGGACTTCATTGTTACATGAGAAAATACATGTCTATTTGGTTAAGTCCTCATGGGAGTTTTCTGTCACATGCAGCTGAGCATAGCCCAAATGGTTACATAATTCTATATATTTACACTGTATTTTTTTGTTCTTTGGGCTGTGATTACAGCAGAAAGGACCTTTCTCCCAAATAATTTACATGAACTCACATCTGTCTTTTGTTTTCCTTATTCCATGTTTTATCGCTAGGGATTAGCCAGGAGACATAAGCCAGATTAGTGATTTGAATAGGGAAAATTTAATTTAAAGATTGTTAACTAGTAAGAAGTATTTAACTACTAAAAGGTATAGAGTGGACTCTAAGGGGTACAGAAATTGCAATAGCTACTACCCTTGACTGAGCAAGAGCGAACAGCAAGGCAGAACTTGAGTTTAGAGTGTGGCTGCCAAAGGGACATGCAGTCCATTTGTGACAAAGACACTTGCTGGAGACACTGACTACAACTGAATCCTGAGGAATGTAAGGTGCATAGAATTGGGCCTTTCCTGCAAACCAATCTCTCCTGCAAACCAGTTCATGGCCCCACAGAAAAAACAATCCACCAGGAGAAAGGAAGTTCTTTCCGGTTGCTCTCGTCTCACAGCGTCTTTCCACCGCCCTCTATTGGCAAAGCCTGACATTTTGCCAGTTGTCAAAGCAAAATGTCTATAGGGTTTATCTGTGAGAATAACAAAGCCTGGTGACGAAGAATGAATTTGTACCTGAGAAATTACAAATTAATGACTGGCACAGAAATTACAAATTAATGACTGGCACAGATGGTAGGATTCTCAAGGACAGCATCGAATTCGTATTCATGCCTTCCATAGCACCTAACATGGTATGGAATGTAGTAGTTACTCAGTAATTGTTGGCTTAAAAATAAATAAGGTGCTAATACGTACAAAGTAATCTACCAGAAGTTTATCGTTCTTCTCTTTTAACTAAAATTTTACTCTCTTTAGATAAACTAGAATTACCTCTAGAATTTCTTTTTATTTCTAATATTGCAAAATTCAAATTTAGAGAACCCAAGGAACATTTTTGATTTGTAGCATGAGTTTTGTTCAAATAAATATTTTCATGTGCCTATGAAGGATTATTCTGTGGTCATATTTTCAGATGCTTAAACTAAAAAAGCAGAAGCCTTAGCAGCCCTTTATGATTCAATAGAATATTGGAAGCAATGGAATGCAAGCTGAAGCAGAGCTAGACCATAGGCTGGGCTGTGAGGTCAGCAATGTCTGTCCATGCTTTCACTTTTTCAATGCCTTTGGTCCATCCCCACGTACCTGGCATAGCTATGGTGACTCCTGACTATATAAGGTTCTCCATACTAACAACAACTGAGGCTGTCTGTCCCTAGGTAGTGTCCAGCTTCTGATCTATCTCTTACCCATGTAGAATCTAAATCTCTTGGTATTTGTTTCAACAGTACATCTACCAAGATTATAAGGCTACAGAGGAGATTAGTGTGGTACTTGTGCAACACAGACACACAAAATTATCTAATCTTTCATATTTACAGTATGCTACCACTTACCCCAGAAGTGGGGGGGCAGGGGGACATGTGAACATCTAGGAAGTGGGTAAAATTGATATACCAGGAGATAGGTCATGCTTTTCTATGGTTTTGCCCCCTTCTTACCCTCCCATGGTCTGCTTCAAGAGGACAAGTACCTCAGCTTTAGGGGAGGGATTTATTGTTAGATCTTCCTCTTTTTATTCTGTTTATCCCATGGCCTCTGGCTAATAGAAGTTTTATCAGTATGCAACAATGTAGGCAGCAGGTAAATAGTTCATATTTTTGAAAATAAGAACTTTTTCTTAAGTTCCTAACAATTTCCATTTATCAAGAATAAGCTTTAATAGGGCCTCCCTGGTGGCGCAGCGGTTGAGCGCTGGGTTGCGAAGCTGCCCGCAGCCTCTGCAGCGCTGGTTCTATCCCCGGCTGCTTCCCGGCCACAGGAGGAGGGTCCCACATGGCGCGCAGACCTCTCCTGCCGCCCGCTGCTCCCCTCAGCAGTGTACTTCGGTCCTTCTGCCTGCTCTGCTCCCCGCTCTGGCTCTGGTGAATTCTCTCACCCTCCCGTGCTTCTGACTGTACCCAGTGCTTGTATAAACAAAAAAATAAATAAATAAAAATGAACAATGATGTAAAAAATGTATAAATAAAAAAAATAAAAAAATAAAAAAAAAGAATAAGCTTTAATAAAATTCTTCCCCACAGTCCATTTCCTCACTATCTTTCAACATTTTGACTCAAAACATCCCATTAAATTTTGTAACTGAAATATAATATTGTATTAGTTTTAGGTGTACAACATGATTCGATACATGCACATATTATGAAATGATTGGCATAATAAATTTAGCTAACATCTGTCACTATTTCAGTTTTTCCCCTTATGATCAAAGTCTCTCTGAACAAAGAGATTACTTTGTACTCTACTCTCTGTCTTTGGCTTTGAAGATAGAAGAGGAGGTCACTAGCTAAGAGAAGCATCCAGAACCTGAAAAGGCAAGATAATAGATTCTATCCTAGAGCTTCCAGAAAGAATGCAATCCTGCCAATACCTTGATTTTAGCCCAGCAAGACACATTTCAGACCTTTGGCCTCCAGAACTATAAAATAATAAATTTGTTTTGTTTTAAGCTACCTAGCATATGGCAATATGCTATAGCAGTAGAGGGGAATGAATACAGCAGTCAAATTCTTATCTCTTTCAGGGCATGGGTCATTAATCTAGAAGTACAATGGAGAAGGGATGGAGCCTTGGTTTTGGAATTCAGGTAGCTGAGGTGCCCAGTGTTGCATGGGAGGGGTCATTTGTTTTAGTGTACCTGTTAGTTTAAGGTGATGAAGATGAGCAGCAAGAGTGCATTCTGGCCAGTGATGGCATGAGGCCCAAGAGCATAATAGGTATAATAACCAGCTGGTTAAGACCAAGCCATCTTGGGCACCCAAAATTTGGGACAATAGGGTAAAAGCCACATGCCCCAAAACTGGATGAAAGTATATCAGAATGACATCTCTAATCAGGAAACTGATATGTAGTAGTGCTACTGAAATACTTTTGAGCATAGAGAAACAAAACTTTCTGAACCACTGACTTCTAGAAAAAGAGCTAGAAATTTCTTTTCAGGTGGGCCTCTGAGTCTCTCTTACAGCAGAAAACTGCAAGAGTGAAGTTAAAGGAGTGTCATCATGTTAAGGTGTTGGTCAGAGGAGGAATAGAGTGAGGGTCAGGAAGTGTGGGGTGGTGTCAGTTCAATGACAAGTCTGTTTCATTGGTGGTAAATGGAGGTAAAAGTCATAGGCTTCTGGAGTCACACATTTTGATAATTCAGGGATCTCATGCAGATGTCATGGGGAGTAAATCTAGACACATTCTTTTCCTCACCCAAACCACACTATTTAGACCAATATCTTACTAGCATTGGTCTACTCTTCTTTAATCTACTTGTCTCCCTCTCTTTTTTCAGTTCATGGGGTTATTTGTTCATAAACTCAAAAACAGTTTATTCATTTATTATATATAATTCTGCAATTTTATTTCCAAAGAAATTTTTTTAGTAAAAACTCTAGAATCAAATGTATATTAATGGATGTAAAATTAAAAACCTTTTTTTCCCCTTTCTCCTGCTAGTCTGCTATTAAAAGTCTCTGGCCTGGCCAAAATGGTTCATTTTTCATCTTCAATTGTTGCATTAGAGTCTCTTTGTAACTCTGGCTGATTTGCACTGTTGTCAGAGCATGCAGGGAGCTCTGAATCTTCAGTTACCTTTTGCTTTTATCAACAAAATATATGTAGCCCAAATACAGCCAAAGCTTGAAAGTAAAATAAGTTGGCAGAAAGTAGATGGAAAGTTAAGAATTAGGGCCATGTTTTCTTTTATTTCCCAAAACATATATTTATTATTATTATTATTTTTATTGAGGTAACATTGGTTTACAATGTAAGTTGTGTTTTAGAGGTACAAAGTCTCTCCCTTCAGGAATCATACATGTATATTAGTGTTCACATATGTGAGGCTGGATATATACATAGATATCTATCTACTATCTATGCATTTATCATCCATACATAAGTACTCACAGACATGTTAAACATATTTTTATTCATTTTTCTAAACCATTTGAGAGTATGTTATATGCGTCATCCTTCTGAAGATTTCTGTGCATATTTCCTAAGAACAAGAATATTCTCTTACATAATCACAATATAGTTATCAAATTAAGGAAGTTTAACATTGATAAAATATATTTTTCACTCTACAGCCCATGTTCCAATTCCATCAATTGCCCTAATGAGGTTGTTTGTAGAATCCACCACCCCACTCTTGTAATAAAGAACAAGTCCAAAAATCACATTGCAATATACTTACCTGGCAGGGGAGATACCATGATCACAAAGGTGGTTTTCCCAGGGTGAGGCTTATCCATTGCACTCTGGATGTGCTGACCCCTGCGATTTCCCCAAATGTGGGAAACTCGACTGCATAATCTGTGGTAGTGGGGGACTGCATTCGCACTCTCCAAAAAAGAAAAAAAAGGAAAAAAATCACATTGCATTTATTTGTTGTATCTCTTAGTCTGTTATAATCTAGGACATTCTTCTTTAGCCTCTCTTTGTTTCTCATGACATTGCTATTTTTGAGGAATACAGATCAATCTTATTCTTTTTCACTGACATACATTCTTAGTTCTCAGCTATGAATAACAGAGATTGTCTCTGGTTGATTTAAGCAGTAAAGGAATTTATTAAAATGTGTTACTTCTAGAACTTCAGTGTACTTCAATAAACATAATTTTACATACATATATATTATTGTTTACAAAAAATGACAAATGACAAATATTCCTTAATCCCATTTAAAAATTGAGACAACTATAGATTAGGGAGGCTAAGTGAATTTGTCTAAAGTTATACAACCAATAAGCAACTAAATGTTTAAAGTTAAGTTCAAAGTTCAATGTCAAGTTTATGACATTAAAGTCCATCCTTTTCTATTTCATGCTTTTATATGATACTTGGAGACTTTCCTGAAAGATATTTGCTACAAATAAATTATTTCCAATAACCTGAAACAGTAAATTATTCTTTCAGTTGACATATAGTAAGAGATGTTTAGTGAAAAAACACACATTTTTATAGCTTTTTCTTCATCTTAATAAAAATTCACAGACATGACCTAATGTTAGAGGAGCTGGCCAGAAAATTCTCAGCATGCACATCAAAATGTACCCACTTGGGGGCACCCACAATGCAGCTTTTCTGCCTGTCTCCTGCCTAGAAGCATCAACCCAGTCGAGATGGAGCTGAGTCAGTTGGTGAATGCAGTCTGGTCTACAGAACTCACACAGCCATATCTGATGTCACAAGGAGTAGCTCCTCTCTCCCTCCAAGTTTGTGGAGAGAGTAATATCTTACTTAACATGTTTCCTACATAGCAACTACTATGTACTATTTAAAACATTAATAGCTAGTACATTGCTGAAGGCCATATGTGCTAGATATAGTGTTAGGATTTAATCACCAAGAACTAAAATAATTTGTTTATTAAAGATAATTTGATTAAAAATTAAAATTTTTTCTATAGGAGTTTGTGGATTTATGCTTTGCCAATATAATATTAATATAATAACTAAGCAGGGGTAAAAATGTGCCCTAAAATTAAGCTAAGTGTTTTATATTGATCTTTTTATTTTCCTTTTTTTTTCAAAGATCCATCTATCCATACACACAAGGACTGGGGTACAGGCCAGAGGTGTGGGGGTGTGTGAGAGGATTCACCAGAGACAGTGGGGAGCATAACAGGCGGATTGAATGAAATACACTGCTGAGGGGAGCAGCAGGCAAGACAGGAGAGGTCTGCTGCTCCATATGGGTCACCTCCCTGGCGAGGGATCAAACTCATATTTCAGTGGCTGCGGACAGCTTCACAGGCTGCGTCTCACCCCCTTACGCCACAAGGGAGGCCCCATTTTACATTAATCTTTTACATGATCTCACCTGAGGCATGATCTGATGTGTGTGTGTGTTGGTCCCCAGAGTGAGGAAGGCTTCTGCAGAGGTTGCTGTCAATGTTATCTCTGGACCAGTCATTTGGTCATCAGTTCCATCAGATAATAGAGATACTCTTGAAATATACTGAGATCAAAGATGTCATTGATTCTAATTTAGTTCCTATGACTCTGCCTAGAAATGGATTATTATTCTAGAGCATAAGGAGAGAAGATATGAAAAATGAGGTTGTATTATACATGAATATCACAGTATCTTTTATATCTACTACCTCTATGAGTGAGGTAGATAAAAGTGACCATGTTTTGTATCATATAAGTCTGCCTTTCATATAGCTGATGGCATTAGATGGAGTAAAAATATACACCATGGGCCTCCCAGGTGGCACAGCGGTTGAGCGCTGCGTTGCGAAGCTGCCCGCGGCCTCTGCGGCGCCGGTTTGATCCCCGGCTGCTCCCCGGCCACTGGAGGAGGGTCCCACATGGCGTGCAGACCTCTCCTGCCACCCACTGCTCCCCTCAGCAGTGTACTTCGGTCCTTCTGCCTGCTCTGCTCCCCGCTCTGGCTCTAGTGAATTCTCTCACCCTCCCACGCTTCTGACTGTACCCAGTGCATGTATAAACAAAACAAACAAACAAACAAATAAATAAAACATGCCTCTATAAATATAGATATATACACACACATATATATATATACACATATATATACACACCAGACAGCAGGTTATGGGATGGCCTTACACAAAAAGTTCTACTCAAAGAAGAACAAGCTGGACTAATCATATGCTAACTCAAGGGAACACGATTTGAGGGATTGAATATGAGGTGGATAACTGATGTGAAATCATGTATGGAGGGGATATAACATAGAATAGAGTCCAAGATCAAAATATGGTACAAGGAAGTTAAACTGTGAAGAAGGTGAGACAATACTTAAGTAGAAGCTATGAGAATGAGAAAACAGAGAGATGAAGAGAAATCCAGCATTTATTGTGAAGAATAGCAAGAAGTCCTGTGAGGAGAAACAGCAAATATTCTAGCAAAGGGGGTGGTATGTTAAGAGGAATACTTCTTTTATGCCAAAGTCAAACAACCCTACGTGTGAGTGAAAGACTAAGACCTGGAAAGAAAGGAAACCAAAGAAATTGTAGATTAAGATCTGCCACTTATCTCTTTGTGACTTGAGTAGATTTAATTTAGCAATTTCACTCTGAAGCCCTTTTTTTTTTTTTGAAACACCTTCTATAAGACTTCCAAGTGTCATATATGATTTGCCAATAGTCATCATGGACCCTCAACCATGAGTCTACAAGGAGGTGAGAGTAAGACTTAGCTTTATGGGACAAAGACTTGGGGGACTGATGTGACCAGCTTTCAAGGAAGCTAGATCAGAAGTCAAATCAAAAAACCCAAATGAGGGTGTCAGATAAAGTGAACTAGGATCCTGCAGCAAGATTCTTTGAGCAGCAACTATGTTGGAGATTCTAAGCTGGGTAATATCATTTTGGTTCAGATTAAAACAGAATTCAAAAGAACATATGAAGGGGAATGTGGGAAGAATAGATTGACCACAACTAGGTGGATTGAGAGAGTACCAGCCAAGCAGACACATTCAAGGAAGGGCTGGACCACTGGATGGTGTCAAAAGTCCACTCACACCAACCGCTCCAGAAGGTTGCTCTTTAGCCCTTCCAGGGTTGATTGATGAAAGGAGAGAAAGAAGAATAGCACCTAAACATAGCATTATTTGGTTCTTTGCCTACTAATGGGATTGGACTGAGCTGGAAGGTTGAACATATTCACTACCTGCTGCTGGAGCTGAATATGCAAGAGCAGAGAGTAAGCACAGTGTCTTGCTGTGGATTCTGGAGAAATTTCATGGATTAATTGACCAACCTCCTTCTCAGGTCATTCCAAGTAAGGCTAAGTGGGCGTTGTCCTGAGAACATGCAACTGTCCTACTTTAGAGAGCATCAGTGAAACTCTGGACATGGACCTAATGTGATTGATCAGATTATGCTGAAAGCCTACCTGGGAAAAAGTGTTGTGGTAATGACCACTGGGATTCATGTTATATACTTTATCCATCCCTGAGAGGTGGCACTCAGATCCTTCTTTAATGGAAGGTTTACTGACCCAGCTGTTAGGAGTGTTGTCAGAAAGCAACTTTCAGTTATCATCCCCTTCAGGAATTACCTCACCAAGGAGAATGATCTTGCCCAAGATCAAATCCTTTCCAGGACACTCATATCCAATGATTGATCAATGGTGGAATATAAAGGCCCTGACATCTCAACCCAATTTGAGAGACAACTTGAAGTCTCATCCTAGTTCCATCACTTCCAGCAGGGAGAGCTGAGCAAATTAATGGCTATGTCAAATTTCCTTGCTCTTCCCTTTTTGGTCAAATACTTATATTAAATATGTTCAGTAAATTTTTGGCTTAAAGTGGGTTCTCCCCCCTTTTTATTGAAATTTAAATATTGTGATGTTATAACTCTCCCTGGCTGGGAAGAAGACAAAATTTCAGTGTTTGGGAGACAGAAGTGTAAGATATCAATAGAACAGGGTTTGGCTATTAATTTAGAAGATGTCAAGTTCATTGAGATGAAAGGAGCACATTGAAATTGGGAGAAAATTTAAATGTGCTTCTGTGAGAGAATGTGATTTTGCAGGTAAGTGAGCCACAGAGCACACAGGGATTTGCCTAAAGTCCAGATTACATGCACTTTATATTAACTAGGGTCTTAAAAGAAAATGATCCACCATTCAATAATTATTTAGCAAAGATACATACAAATGTTCTTTCAGTAAAGACTTATCTACATTTGTGAAGGTCTGAAAGTGTTTCTCCTCAAAGCTTGTGCTACATATTCTGGCATTGCAACATATTCTGGAACAGTGCTTCTCAAACTCTGTTGCACCTTAAGATCACCTTGAGAGATTTTAAAATACTTTGCAGCCCAGGCTACATTCTATACCCATTAAGTAAAAAATTTTTGATGAGTATTTAAGAAATATAGGCACCAATATTAAAAAAATTCTCAAGCAATTTTAATATTTGAGAACCCGTGGTTTAGAAGTGTTTCTCAAACTTAAGCTGCATTGGATTCACAGGGTGCACCTATTAAGCCACAGATGGCTGGGACCCACCCCCAGAGATCAGTATATCTGAGGTGGTCTCAGAATTTGCTTTTCTATCAGTCTCCCAAATGGTCTGGCCCAGGGAACCACACTTTGAAAACCACTGATTTGGAGAATTATTTACATATTTTTAATGGCATTTGAAGATATGAAAGTTTTAAAGTTTTCCTGGGCAGGCTAAGTAGCTGCAGCATCCTTGGAAAGGAATCTAACCACTGTTGTGAACTCAGCGCACATCCTGGTTGTCTGGCAGGGCTACATGCATGCCCATCTGTTAGGCTGGCAGCATGCCCACGGAGAACGTGCTATGCCAATTTCAGCAGGGCATAGGTGCTAACCAAACGTGGTTGTAGAGAAGTGGTGTTCATCACACAGCAAGTGCCATTTCTTGGGCCAGGCAATCCTGCTGTTTGCAAACAGCTCCAGTCTGAGACCACATGCTTCCTTACATCTGTAGATGCTTGAGGACATGATTAAAAAATAAATAATCAACAAATGGCTGATTATTTTTCTTCCTCAATCTGCCTCAGTGTTGTAATTTGGCATGTAGAGAAGTACTCTCTCTTTGGTGAGCTGGAAACCATTCCTAAGGACTCCACACATGTAATGCTTGAAAACTGCAAGATTTGGATAGACTGCATTTGTAGATGTCATTACTGTTTTTTGCTTTCTTTATAGGTATTTATTCAAGACTTTAACTTTTAAATTGATTTCCCTTCATGTTTTTCTCATATTTATTTAGTTTTACACACTTTGTTTCTTGGCTAAGATTTCCCTACCTTTTATTGCCAGTTTCCTGAAGTCTTTCTACTGTAACTTAAAGTTAGATTGGAAGTAGGGGAGTTTCTGCCACAAAATTTGAACTACATTGTAATCAATTACATCAATAATACATCTAAGTATATATATTATTTTGTCTCATAATCAGACCTAGGCTATGAGGGGATCCTGTAACATTTTTGAATGTTAATTTTAATTTTTAGATTAAAAATTCTTGGAACTGTTCAAAGAAATAAAAAAGTAAGACATGAAAAAAAGAAATCCATTGATTTATAATAGAAGAAACCCACTGACTTACAATGAGAGTAATCCTTTTCTTTTAAGAAAGCACATTGATTATAAGAGAACCTAACGGTGGAAGAATGGATGAGGAAGGGAAAACAAGAATAGGCAGTCCTCTTCTTTACCATGGTTGGATTTTATATTGGGTTAAATGAGCCTGAAAGGGAGTCAGAGGTCCTCACAAAACATATGTTGAAGAAATAGAATCTTTGCAGATGAAATCAAGTTAAGGTAAAGTGATACTGGATTAGGGTAAATCCTAATCCAAGATGATTGGAGAAGACAGACACAGAGATCTAGGTGAGAACACCATGTGATGACAGTCAGGGATGGAACCAATTCATCTACCAGCCAAGGGATGCCAAGGATTGCTGGTTACACAAGAAACTCAAAGGCATGTAATAGCTTTTCCCTCAGATCCTTGACAACACTTTGATTTCAGACTTCTAGCCCCCAGAATTGTAAAAATTAATTTCTCTTGTTTTAAGTCACCCAGTCTGTAGTTTGTTACAGCAGACCTAGAAAGTCAATACACTGCTTCGCTTAGAAGGGCTGTAATAAAAAAGAGACACAATGACAAGCATTTGTGGAACTGTGGAGAAATTGGAATCCTCATATATTACTGATGGGAAAGTAAAATGGTGCAATCATTTTGCAGTTCCTCAGAAAGTAAACATAGTTACCAAAAACCCAGTAAGTCCATTTTAGTTATATATCCAAGGGAAATGAAAAGTTATGTTCACATAAAATCTTGGATATTAATGTTTATAGCAGAAGTTTAATATTAGCTAAAAATGAGAACAACTCAAATCTGCATTGATGTAATAAATTAATAAACAAAATATGATGTAATTGTGTACTGAAATATTATTTGGCAATAAAAAAAGTATTGATCCATGTGACAAAATGGATGAAACTTCACAGCAATATGCTAAATGAAAGAACCCGGTCTCAAAAGACTTTTAACATAGAATGTCCAGAACTGACAAATCTGTTGAGGCAGAAAGTAGATTAGTGGTTATGTACAGCAGGGGGTGGAGGATGGGTAGTGACAGTTAATATGTCTGGTGCTTCATTTGAACCCTGATGAAGATGTTTTAAAATTAGATAGTGAAAATGGTTGTTCAACTTTGTGAATATACTAAAAACTATTGAAGTGTATACCTTAAATTAGTAAATTTTATGATATGTAAATTATATCCTAATAAAGCTACTTTAAAAGCCCCATTTGGTCCTCCCTTGTGGCACAAGGGTTAAGACGCAACCTATGAAGCTCACTGCAGCATAAGTTCGATCCCCAGGCAGCCAGGGAGCAACCCACATGGCGCAGCAGACCTCTCCTGACTCGACCGCTGCTCCCTTCAGCAGTGTATTTCAGTCAGTCTGCCTGTTCTGTTCCCCACTCTGTCTCTGGTGAATCCTCTCACCCTCCTGCACCTCTGGCCTGTACCCCAGTTCTTGTATGTATAAATAAATAAATCTTTATTAAAAAAAAAGTTCCATTCTTCTGTGGTTGCATTTTACTTTAGCTATGCTTCACCCGTTTTGCTTTTTCCCACCTCTGAGATTTTATAATTGCTATGTCTAGAATGTTCTTTCCAATTCTGTCTGCTGGTAAATACTTTTTATTCTTCAAAACCCAACTTACATATCACCTCTTCTGTGAAACTTCTGTCCTACCAGGAAAGTAAGCCCTTCTCTGTGTTGCTCCTGAATCTGGTCTATGTGAGAACAGTTTCATGTCTCTCACCTAATACTGTTCTTCCTCTTCTTTTTGCTTCTATTTCCCCTGTAGATTACTTTCTGAGGACAGATTTGTATCTGCCCTCAGTGCCCATCACAGTGCCTGGCACATAGTAGGTTTTCAATAAATGCTTGCTAAAGCCAATTGAATAATTTGAAAACATACAGAACAAAGGTCAGGAGTAAACAGCAAAGAAAGAATTACATAAGGTTGTAGTCGTGAACTGTATTTCCTAATTAGACTACTAAGAATCTAGTAATAGCACATTACTTGAGGCACTTATATTTATAAATGCTCTCAAATCTATCCTTTCATTAGCATTGCTATACTTCCAAAAGCTGGTTATCTTTTTAGCTTTTGGTCCTCATTTTCTCCTGCTCTCCTTCCTTCTTTTTCATTTATGAATCAACATGCTTATTCCTAATAATTTTTTTACTTTCCATTTTGAAATAATTTGAGGCTTACAAAAGATACTGTGAAACCAGAGATTTCTCATATGCCCTTCACTCAGTTTCCCAGATGTTAACCTCTTACAAAACTACAGTACAACAATCAAAACCTGGAAATAAATACTTAGACATTAACTAATGTTTTGACCCTATTCAACATTTTGTTCCATTTATGCTTTTTTCTGATTCAGGATCAGAGTCTGGCTTTCTTACTCTCCTCCTATCTGGCACAGTTTTTAAATTTTCCGTGACCTTGACACTTTCAGTGGAGTACAGCACAATTGTTTTGAAGAATGTTCCTGAGGTTAACATATGCATAGCGGTCTCCTGAGGACTTTAGTCTAAATTCAGTCTTTGCCCCCAGGTCTTTTAGTGAAGAGACGCAGAGAAACACATATAATTACAGTACATTGTGATAAATGCAGTAATAGAGGGAACTGGTCCATATGAAGAGGCTATCAGAAGGGCCAACTCTCTATAGCTTAGGGACAGGAAAGGCTTCTTGCAAGAGATGACATCTAAATCAAGAGCTGGATGAGGGGGTGAGAAAGAGAAGTGTGCTCCTGGAAAAAATTTAATCTATCAAGCATAGCAGAATAGTGAAGTCATTTTAAGTAATAACCTAAACACTCCTGGTAAAAATCTTTACAATCAGGACCACATATGAACATGTTAAAGAAATCTGCCTTGACCTTTTCTATCTTGTCAGAATTCATTTTAAAATCCTAGCCATTCTGACATTCATCCTGTACTTTGGCAATTTCAACAGTTCTGCTGATAAAATTGACTTTAAGAAGAACACTAAATGTGAAGCGAAAGAAAAAAGATTTTTTCATTGAGGTGAATTAATACACGTAAATTCTGAAGTACATGAGCCTCTGAAGATAATGATCAGAGGTGGTATTAAAGGAAATTAATTTATCAGAGGGACTCTGCCTTGGTCATTGCTAAGGAACAATCACATAAATGTCATCATAAAGTCACGACATTGTGTAACCTTTTTGTATCTAGTAATATCAAACAGGAATAGCCCCCATTTGAACACAAAGATTATAACAGGGTCCTGTAAGAGGTAGAAGGCTAGACTTATTTAAAGCTGGGCACCTTCACACTGATTTGATGATAGGAGAGTAAGAGTCTATCATCACTCAGGTTCAAGTTTTTTGGTTAAGAACCTTTGAATTAGATTGTTGCATATGAGTTAGAAGCGAGTTATTTAAGGATGGAGCTATATCTGTGCCCCACCCCCTCTTTTCTGGTAACAACTTTTCTCACCTGCTGGAACTTGATCAATTATAATCTTCATCTCTTTGGACAATGCAACTGGCTTGAAGAACTGGAATAATACTTCAACGGGGCCAATCAGAGCCTTTCGTTGGGATATTTGAACTGGATTTCGAAAGCGAAGCCCTGTTCCTTCTTTCTACTTGTGCAGTGAAGAGGGTAGGAGTCTGGGAGCCAGTACTAGCCAGGAATGCTCTCCTTGTGCTCTGTGCAGCCAATATGTGAGAACAGAGAAGAGGCTGATGGAGAGCACCAACGCCTTTGACTTCAACCACCTGTTATATTTCTCTTTCTTTTATTTATTTCTTAACAGCTTAATTGGGATTAGAATTCACATGCCAGGGCCTCGTCGGTGGCGCAGTGGTTGAACGCTGGGTTGCGAAGCTGCTCACAGCCTCTGCAGCACTGGTTCGATCCCCAGGCGCCTGGCGAGGGTCCCACATGGTGCGCAGACCTCTCCTGCCACCTGCTGTTCCCCTCAGCAGAGTACTTTGGGCCTTCTGCCTGTTCTGTTCCCTGCTCTGGCTCTGGTGAATTCTCTCACCCTCCCGCGCTTCTGACTGTACCCAGTGCTTGTATAAATAAATAAATAAATAAATAAATCTTAAAAAAAAAAAAAAAGAATTCACATACCATACAACTCACTCATTCAAAGTGTATAGCTTAACACTTTTCAGTATATTCACAAAATTATGTAACTACTAGAGTCAATTTCAGAATATTTTTATACTCCAAAAAGAAACTCCTTATTTCTTCCCAAACTCCCTGGTCCTAGTCAGACACTAATTACTTTCTGTCTCTATAGAGTTAGATTCCATGTAAATAGGATTATACAATGTGTGGTCTTATGAGTGATTTCTTTAGGTTAACATGTTTTCAAGACCCATCTACACTGTAGCAAGTATCAGTACTTTATTCCTTTTATGGCTGATTATTTCATTGTAAGATGGACAACTGGATTGGTATCACTTTTTGACTTTTCTGAATAACGTTGCTATGAATATTTGTATACAGTTTTTACATAAATATGTTTTTCATTTATCTTGGATATTTTATTACCTTCGCTACCTAAGAGTGGAATGCAGGGTCATAATACCAAGTCAGTGTTTACATTTTGAGGCACTGACAAGCTGTTTTACATCGTGGCTGCACTATTTTTACATTCCCACTAGCAAAGTATGAGGGTTCCATTTTTCCCACAGCCCCACAAACATTTGCATATCCCTAATGGATAATGATGTTGAATATCTTTTCAGCTGCTTGTTAACCATTTGCATATCTTTTTTGGAGAGTTGTCTAATTATATCCTTTGTCCATTTAAAAATTGGGTTTGGACCTCCTTGGTAGCACAGGGGTTAAAGTCTTAGTGCTATCAAACTATCGCCAGCCACTATCACATGAGTTCATTCCTACCAGAGAGCTAACCCACATGGTGCAGCAGACCTCTCCCATCTCACCCACTGCTCCCCTCAGCAGTGTATTTCAGTAGATCCGCCTGTTCTGCTCCTCACTCTGTCTCTCATGAATCCTCTCATTCCACACCTCTGGCCTACATCCCAGCTCTTGTATGCATAAATAAATAAAATAAATCTTAAAAAAAGCGAGAGATAGCTAGCTGTTATGTACCTATTGATCAAATTACACTAAAATATTAATGAAGTAATCTTGCCCCCCAAAATTGAAGCTGAGTTTATTCAAGTGTCTCCATCTAACCACCAATTTAGAGGGGACAGAAGAACATGTTACCACAGACTCAAACAGCAAAATTCCTACTTTAGGAACTCTACAACACAAAAACCTGGCTTCTTCAACAATACAAAAACATTTCCAAAAAATAAAAAAAGAGTGAAAGGTGAGGGTACCTATAGATTGAAATGGACTTAAGACATGTGGTAACTAACTGTAATAATTATTGAATATTAACTATTGGATATTGACTATAACTGGCTATTGGTTATTGACTCAAACAAAAATTTATAAAGCCATTAGGGAAATTGAACATTGACTGAATAACTTGATAACATTAAGATATTTAAAAAAGTATTATTAAGGATGGTATTATGGCTCTGGTGTTACAAAGCATTCTTATCCTCAGAGGTTCACATTGAAATATCTATGTAGGCAACAGTCAACTATATATCAGAGACATATAGGGTTGGGAAGGGGTATGAAGAGCACAAGGGACTATGGTGATGGTGTACTGGTGAATTGGTGGTGGGAATTTCATGGGGAAATCATACATTGTACAAATATGAAGAATGATGTCATATATATATATGAGAAATATATATATATATATATATATATATGAGAAATATCTATGTAGAAAGTACTATGACATCTTGGAATTTTTCTCTAAAGAACCTAGTATTGGAAAGTATGGGTGGTGATAGAGATGAAACAAGATTGATGAGCTGGGTGAGGGATACATTAGGATTCATTACATTGTTCTATTTTGTATGTTTGAAGATTCATAATTAGGCATTTTTTAATTTGAAAATACAATCTACCACCTAGAAAAAGATGTACTTAATGTCTAGAACTAAAAAAAATCAAATATTTTGAAAGTTCTTAATATTAATAAGAAAAAGAACAATAATTCAACATAAAAAGTGGGCAAAGGATATGAATAGGCAGTTTATAGTAAAAGCCCTAATGATTATGAAGCATGCATATTAAGAGCTCAGCTTTACTGTTAGTAAGGAGAGTGCAAATTAAAATCACATTGAGATATCTTTATACAACCATTAGTTTGGCAAATATTAAAATGCTAGAGGACACCACATGTTGGAAATTAAGTGGAGAAGTGGGAACTATCCTTTGCTATGGTAGGAATTAAAATTTTTATATTCATTTTGGAGGCCAACTGGGTAATAGCTAATAGTCTGAAAGTTCGCCCATCCCCCAGAAATGAAAAATTGCAAGACACTTGCTTTTATAGTCTCTTGTAATGATGGGATGCAGGTGTTTGGCTTAGCTGCCAAACAAATGCTTCATCTCCAAACTTTGAATCTAAAGATAGTTTTAGAAAGTAGAAACCAGGTAGACCCTTGTCGTGAAGGTGGCAGAAGCCATGGTGCCTATTTACAATTTCTGGAGGCAGCAATGACTACAGTCCAAGAAATAGCATCCAACAGATGTCATTTAGAATTAAAGGAGGCAGCACCAGCACTTTTAAGCAGAGTGTCATTGTCCTCATTCATCAGTTCCAGGTAGTTCATCTTTGAGTTGGCTCTCAAGTCCTTAAGATTCTGTAAACTATCCAATCCTTTAATTTTTTTTTTTAACTTAAATGATCCATAATGGCTTCTTGTTGCTGGTAACTGAGAATCTCAGGGACTGATATGGAAAGTAATTTGGCAATATATATCAAAACTGAGGTTATGCATACCTGCAATTCAGTGATTCTACCACTGCAGATAAACTTTAGAGCAGCTTTGTCCAGTAGAAGTTTCTGGGTGATGGCTGTGCCATCCAGTATACTAGCTACTGGCCACATGCAACTATAAGAACACTTGAAATGGGCCAGTGTGAGGGAGAAGTTAAGTCTAATTTCATTTGATTAATTAATATTAATAAGCTAATTTCAATTAATTTTGATATATGTCATCACATATGGTCAGTGGCTACTGTACTGAACAACACAACTCTAGAAAATGCTGTCCACGTGCACAAAGATGTTCATTGCAGAAATATTCACAACATTAAGAAATCAGAAACAAGCCACATTCATACACACAAATACCACAAAGAAGTTAAAATGAAGAAAGTAAGTTTATATTGTCATTACGGATAATATGGAGGAAAAAGGCAAGGAGTTAATATGATAGATACATGCATTACCACTTTGGATAAATCTAAAGAAACAATTATTCTTTATATAAGAAATGGAATTTTTTTATATTGTTTATTGATTTGTGTAGTAAGATTTGAAAAAACATTAGCAGGAAATCGTCACACTAAATTCAGGAATGTGTGCTTTTTGGTAAGGGAGGAGAGCGAATTAGAGATCTTGTTTATCCACTTTCAGATTTGTTAAACTTTGGGTGAATATAATTACTTTGCTATTATAATAATAATATGACATGGAATTATATTTTGATCCATATCTAAATATATCATGTCAAATGTGAGTGAAATATTGTAAAATTTATATATATGGATACTCATTTTATGTATTGAAAGACTGCCTCCTCATCCTCCCTTCCTGACAGTGATCGAATGGTTATCTGTCTTCTCAAACTCATTCTTTCTTTTCCTCCTTAATAGAGGTGATATTGTCAGGATGAGAGTTGCCACTGCCCAATCACCTTGCAGCTAGGTGTGGATGTGTGGCTAGACTTTTGCCGATGATGGACAACTTGCCTCTTACCACTTCCTGGCTCTGGATTTCTAGGTTTCTACCATTGTGGTGGCTGGAATGGTAGCAGCCAAAGTGGCCTTGGAAGGAGAACTGTCCTCAGGCTGTCTCTGAGCGACCCTGTGGAAAAGGGCTGCCCAACCACCTGTGCCCATTACCCGAGAAAGAAAGAACCGTAACCGCCCCAGTTTCTTAAGTTTTGTTCTCATTGTGTTTCATTTTGGCAGTTCCTATAGTCATGTAATTATCTCGCTTTTTTCATTGATGTGTTCCAAATCATTTTTTCCTGATATCTACATTGTTCACAGTGTTTATTGATCTCTTTACTACAATAAGGGATTAGGACCAAGTATAAAATAATTGTAATTTTTCACTTCTGTTTAAGAGATGTAGAAAGTATGAAATGTATTTATAACTGCCCAGATATAGGAGTAGAAGGTAGCATTTTCTTCTTCTTTTTTTCTTTTTAAAGATTTATTTATTTATGTATACTAGAACTGGGGTACAGGCCAGAGGTTTGGGGGGTGAGAGGATTCACCAGAGACATATATGTGTGTGTGTGTGTATATTATATATATTTTAGGTGTATAAGTATAGGTTCACACCTGTTCAAATATATATAAAATTTATATTACCACACCATAACCACCATCAAAACACCAATAATTCCCCATCGTAGTCCTTTGGGCTTTACTTCCCCCACCACCACCTGACCCTTCTGGAAGCCTCTGTTCTGCAGTGAGATTGCAAGGATTTTGGTTTGGTTTGTATGTTCCTTTGCTTTGTTTCTTTGTATTCCACATGAGTGAAATCATCTTGTACAAGTAACATTTCATAGCAGTTATAATTTACCGAGAATTTCATATTTGGTGCATGTGGCCTGCCTCTAGCTCCAAGCTTTCCTTCACAGATAAACCTTGTACTTGATTAAGATCACACTGTGAATTAGTTATGGGACGTCTTGGGTTTATTTCCCGCTCTATTCCTCACCTCCTCCCATTGCCTCCATTGCTTGGAAGGCAACTTAGAGATAATTTGGTTGATGTATGATGCTTGAATTCTGTCCACAGTAATTTATTGAAACATTAGGACAAGATACACACACTTCTGGGAATTTGTAAGTCTGGGCCACACTGAATGTTCACTTACACACATATTGTTGTAATAAACGTCTCAGAGCTAGTTAGAAGTTTTGAGACACAGTAATAGTCTGAATACAAATTGTGGTGCACTGACTAGAAGGTGCAAGTGGAATTTTTCACATTGCAAGACAGGAATTCACATGTCGTAAGGCAATGTCTCTCCAACTTTCTCTTACATTTCTTAAGTGATGGAGGGCAGTGAGCAGTCCTCTGTGTGAGTGGTGAAGGTGAAAGAAAGGATCTGGATGTAAAATTTTTTTTTAAGATTTATTTATTTATGCATACAAAAACTGGGGTACAGGCCAGATGTACAGGGGGTGAGATGATTCATCAAAAACAGAGTGGGAAATAGAACAGGCAGATCGACTGAAATATACTGCTGAGGGGAGCAAAGGGAGAGAAAGGAGAGGTCTGCTGCGCCATGTGGGTAGCTCCCTGGCTGGCAGGGCATCGAACTTGTGCTGCAGAGGCTGCGGATAGCTTCACAGTGCTGTGCTTAACCCTTTGCACCACCAGGGAGGCCCTGGATGTAAAATCTAAAGCTACCTCCTCGTGAACAAAATTTCTATGAAGTGGCATATTTTGCTTTTAAAATTCATGCTGGGGCCTCCCTGGTGGCGCAAGGGGTTAAGCAACGCACTATGAAGCAATCTGCAGCCTCTGCACCACGAGTTTGATCCCCGGCTGGCCAGGGAGAAACCCACATGGTGAGGCAGACCTCTCCTGTCTCGCCTGCTGCTCCCCTCAGCAGTGTGTTTCAGTCTGCCTGTTCTGCTCCCCACTCTGTCTCTGGTGAATCCTCTCAACCCCCCCCCCCACCTCTGGCCTGTACCCCAGCTCTTGTGTGCATAAATAAATAAATCTTTAAAAAAAATAAAATTCATGCTGAATTTTGCATGCTCCTCTGCAATATGATTTTGTCTTAGTATAAAAAGTGTCCTTTAAATCATCAGTACAGTTCTTAATGTCCGCTTCAAAGTTTTTGCGAGAAATTGAAACTTATTTATCCTATGACCAGATACACATTTTTTTCTATCCACAAAGGTACAAATCTCCTTTTCTCATTGTCTCAGTGAAGGTATTTGTCATGAGATTACTCAATGCTCTTCATTTCAGAGAATCATCTTCTCTTTACTCCCCTGAGATTCATATCAAAGTTGCTCAGAATGCATATCTTCTTGGGACTATTTTTCCATCAGAGCTTAGAAACTTTGTTTTTTTGGCAGGGGTGGAGAGAAAAAGGTCACTTACTTTGGCTGGATAGAGTTTGGACAATCAAAAATTAGTGCTGAAAGATGCTAGAGGTTTTTTAGTACATAACATAGATTCACAGATGAAGAAACAAAAGCTCAGAGAGATGGTTCTTGCCAAAATTACCTAACTGGCCAAATAGTAACACCTACTTTTTCTCTGATTAATAGATAGTTGTAATATCTTTTGCCTATATTCTAGATTAGTAAAGAATGTAAGGTGGCCATTAGAGACTTCCCAAATTACCCAAGGTGGTTGAATATGTCTTTCTCAACTCTTCAAGAGGGTCAGTACAATAAAGATAGACATTTTGATAGATGATTTTAGAATAATCTTCCATTAAAAATGCCATTTCAGATTAACATCATTTTAAGCATTGTTCAGCAATAACACCTAAAAGCATTCCTAAATCATAAGAAGAAATTCATAATTGAAGTAGAAATAACATGCATTTCCATGATTCAAGGCCTAGGCAGGCATTGAAACACTTTTTCTGTAAAAGACTAGATAGTAAATATTTTAGACTCTGTGGGTCATACTGTCTCTGTTAAATCTACTCAACAATGTCATTGTGGTATGAAAGTAGTCGTAAACAATATGCAAAAGAATGGGAGGGACTATGTTCCCAAAAAACATTATTTATAAAAACAGGGATAGGCTGAATTTGACTTTCAGCTGCAGTTTGCAGACTAGAGTTCTGTATTTTATGGGTTTTAAGTGATGTGTGTATATAATGTCACCCACAAGCTTGCTCTAAAAGTGCTGCCAATCTCTTGTTTGGTTAGTTTTCTTTATTTTTCAAACAGCTCCTATCTATGTTAACAGATCAAATGTAAATCTAAGTGACAGGGTACCTCCAGATATGTGTTGGCCTGGCAAGGACCATGTAATATTACTCATCTTAGTTACCTCATCTGAAAAATGGCAGGAACTATAGCCCATTTGTAGTTGCTATTTCTGAAGTAGCCAGCTCAGGAGTGATGGGTAAGATGCTCTCAGGACACAAAGATCAAACTATTTATTTAGAGATGAATTAGTGATAGCTATCTGCATCTTTATTTTGTTCCTCAAGAATGCCAGGATTCTGTCCCAGACTTTTGTGTGCTCTCCTGTGAATTATCTCAATTTCTTTATCTAAATCATAAGGAATGATGCTCACCCCAGGTACATCTCATGGGTGTGGAAGGAAGGCTGCAGATCTGCCCACAGTCCTACATGTAGCAGTGCAATGTTAGTGGAGGTGGGTATGTCCACACACTTGAGTTGTCGCCTGCTGATGACTACCAGGCCTCAGAGTCTTGTGGCTTTCCAGCAATAGTCTGAGAAGGGTGATAAAAAGGAAAGAAAACTAACAAAACAGAAAAGGAAAGACACGAAAAGGTAAGGATAATGGTTGAGTGGATAATGGCAGACAACAACCTTACCTACCATGAAAAGTATGAAGCCAATGTGTTTGTTGAATTCATTTTGTTGGTGGTCACTTTGTGCTCATTCTGAACATCCAGCAGTTAGCTAAGTAAACACACATGACTGATGAAAGAAGAAAGGGAACTATTTTTACAGGGGCCATTAAACTTTAACTACCATCTGGCAGGGAATGATTAGAGAAGATCAAAATTAAGGCAGTCAACACAAATGCTGTGTGAATACCTCAGGGAATTAACATGGATAAAGACAGTGAACTTGTGGTTAAATAAAGAGACAGACATAAGAGGGAAGTGGTGAACACATCCTTTATAGCTTTGGACCTCATGGTCACATTCATTGCCAAAGGAGCTCAAAGAGGGAGAAATAACAAGGAGACCATGAGAAAATCTGAAAACACCTGGAAATAATCAGATGCTCTGTACCAATCATAAAAAAGAAAGTTAAAGAACTACACAGGACCACATCATTTGGGCTTCCTCCCTAGCCAGGAAGGAAATGTTTATAGGAGAGGTGTGTTGAAATTGGCAGATAGTTAATATTCAGATTAGCCTACCAGCTGAAAGTAGGAAGTGGTTGCATATACTGCTGGGAAAAAAACTTTAGGAACTATGTCCATGTGAACACTAAAGACTCCATAATTTCTGGAATCATTGCCCAATAATTAAACAGTCACTCGGCAGGTAGTTTGAGAGGGAATACGACAAGGGAATTTCAGCCTTACTCTTTCAGGGTGTGCCCCTGTCTCCCATCAGCTGGCAGCACACTATGTTACTATAGCTACACCTTGTTGAAAGCATGTATGAAAGACACATGGAGAAAGCTACTTGTTTCATTTATATTGATTATAGCTGCCTGTTTTAAGATGGTCTCAGAAGGCCAACAAGAGGACACGTGGCAGAGAGCTGTCTGTGCTGGGTGACCCCTTAGCCTGCTCTCAGTTCTGGAATTAGAAGCTAGGGAAAGTTCAATGTCCTTAACTTCAATAGGAGTGATCAAGATGGGTCAGGAGTGGGAGGGTCGGGGTGGGAGTTAGTTGTATGGTGGGGGATAGAATCAGACTTTTAGTGGTGAATTTACTGTAGTATATGCAGATGTTGATTTTTAATGAGGTACATCTGAAACTTGAATAATGTTATAATGCAATGTTTCTTCAATAAAAATTTATATTAAAAAAAGATAGGTTTGGAACAAACTAGCTACATGTGAAAGTGAAAGCAGACTACGTGCATAAAGAGTGCACCAATCCACTCCAATGTGGGCATCTGGTTAAGGGATGGAGAGCACATTGCATACCTTAAGAAATTCATTGACTTTGTGGCCAGATAAAATTTAGGTATGAGAAGAGGTGAGAATCAAGGCTAATCAATATTTTCATCCTAAGGAATATCTCTATAGATGCATCTGAGTTTTTCATGCAGTGAGGTCCTCACATTTCATTACTGGTTTTCCTTCCAGTCACCACAACCCAGAACCAAAGGTGTATAGAATCTGATAAGTTGAGATTTTTGGGTGGTCACAGGGCATCTTCACAGCTTTGTTTAGCTAACTTCTGGCCAACATTGCCAGTGCCCAAAGCGGCTTGATTTTCAACTTATATTTGCTTTCAGTTGCATTGTTCAGAGGATAAGATTGAGAACCAAGACACAGAGGGGAGCAGAGGCTACATGATTAGTCAATGTTAGTGTCAGGATTTGAACCCAGGGCTTACTTCTGGATAGTTTTCACTGGGATGCTCTAACCCACCAAGGAACTCTACTGGCAGCTGAAGTCCTCATATGCCTTTTCCCCAGCATGATGGTCCGTACGTTCTCCTCCGGAATGAGCCTGGACCCAACTTCTCTTTAGGGCCAGAGGGTTCAAAAGAATGGATACAGCCAAATGTTGAAGCAATTATATTTGGTCAAGATCCCTTCAAGGGCTTTTGCAGAAGACAATCAATGTGACTTAAAAACACTGAATTTTTTTCAAGCCTTGAATAATGTTTAGCATAGACTGGTGATGACACATAAGGATATATCCCTTAGTACTTATTTTTAGAATACAATATTTTAGAGTAAATTTCTATCTTAATTAAAAATTCGAATAGTGGCACAACTCAAGTGCATATACCTGATGTATTAGAAAACACAGTGTTAAAAGTAAGAAATTCAAAGGTGTGCCAGAAACCTCATCATTAACGCACTTCCTTCTGCCTTTGTACTTTTGGAATCTCTAAACATCTGGTGATTTTACCATCAGGAAACAGTGCAGTGTCCATCTGTTAAATCAGGTTTTTGGCTTCATTCACCTGGGAGGATCAACCAGATGTGGGTGTCCTTTACATTATTAATGATTTCAGTCTTCACTTTGTACATGCCCTGTGAGGACACAGTGTGGGGTATAGTCTATAAATCACTAAAAAATGAAAAAGTCATATTCTACTTTATTTTAGGCATAATGAAGAAGCAGAGCACTTTTATTTTAGTCAGAGCATAAATCATTAGAATCTATTTAAATTTTTGCCACACAAAGATTTTTAACTGCTTTTCCTCTCCTATGACAGATACCATTGTAAACATTACTGCAGCACAAAATATGTTTCCTGATGCTTTGGCAGTGGATGCTAAATGAATTGTGCAAAGATATTCCCTGGATCTCTCACTTGGTGGCAGTCTATGTGATCTTTACAGCTTATTTATAAATAGCTTCATAGGAAATTTCAGCCCACCATCTCTCCCACCACAACTATTAGTCATGCCTACGTTACAGTGTCCCTGAGAGAAAGCAGTGACTTCAAGTGGCGTTGGCAGCCCAAGATAGCGTGGCATGGTGACGGCAAGGCAGGCTCTATCTATGATACCGTGACCTTTGTAAGTTACTCATTCTATCCATCCCTCACTTCCTCCTCTGTAAAGAGGGATGATGATAATAATAGAAACTACTTTAAAGAGTTGTATTCAGGATGAAATAAGACCAGCTATGTAACTGTGCCTGACACATAGTATAAACTCGGCCAAGTTTGCTGTTGTCAACTCATAAGACACTGTGAGCAAACTGCTTATAGAAAAACCTTTCCCAGGAAAATTGAGCTACAAGTACAAAGGTTGTCTATGTATGTCTTAGTCCCACATATGCATAACCTGCCCCATTGTGAACATTCTATATCAGAGAGGGACAATTGGTGAACCCACATCAACACATTATTATCACTCCAAATCTATAGTTTAGGGTTCACTATTAGTGTTGTACAGTAATTCTGTGGGTTTGGACAAGTGTATAGTGACACCTATATATTATTATAGTATCATACAGAGCAGTGTGCATTCTTCTCTCCTCCTTAACCCTGGCAACCATTGCTTTTTTTATTGTCTCTGTAGTTTTGCTAGAATGTCGTATAGCTGGGATCATATGTGTGGCCTTTAAAGATTGACTTCTTTAACTTAGCAATATATATTTAAGTTGCCTCCATGTCTCTTCATGGCTTGATAGCTCATTTCTTTTCAGCACGGAATAATATTGCATTGTCTGGATCTATGACCATTTCTCCATGCACCCATGGAAGGATATATTGGTTGCTTTTAAATTTTTGACAAATATGAATAAGACTACTAAAAATATCTGTGTAAAGGATATAACTTTTCAATTAATTGGTTAAATATTGAGGAGTAATATTTTTAAATATTAGATCATATGATACGAATATATTTTGTTTTGCAGGAGTCTACCAAACTATCTTCTAAAGTGACTGTACCATTTTGCATTCTGAATCAGCAATAAATGAGAGTTCCATTCATTTTGCTGTGAACCTAAAACTGGTGAGGGAGGGGGGTGCAGTGTGATAATAACACCTAAAGGAGAGATCCTATACTTTTATTTTTTTTAAAGATTTTATTTATGCATACAAGAACCGGGGTACAGGCCAGAGGTGTGGGGGGGGGTGGTGGTGAGAGGATTCACCAGAACAGGCAGACTGACTGAAATACACTGCTGAGGGGAGCAGCGAGTGAGTCAGGAGAGGTCTGCTGTGCCATGTGGGTAGCTCCTGCCTGGGGATCAAACTCGTGCTGCAGTGGCTGCGGATAGCTTCATAGGTTGTGTCTTATCCCCTTGCGCCACCAGGGAGGCCCTGATCCTATACTTTTTTTTTTTTTTTTTTTTTTTTTTTAGAGGCATGTTTATTTATTTATTTGTTTGTTTGTTTGTTTGTTTTGTTTATACATGCACTGGGTACACTCCGAAGTGCGGGAGGGTGAGAGAATCCACCAGAGTCAGAGCAGGGAGCAGAGCAGGCAGAAGGACCGAAGTACACTGCTGAGGGGAGCAGCGGGCGGCAGGAGAGGTCTGCGCGCCATGTGGGACCCTCCTCTGGTGGCCGGGGAGCAGCCGGGGATCGAACTGGCGGCACGGAGGCCGCGGGCAGCTTCGCAACCCAGCGCTCAACCACTGCGCCACCGGGGAGGCCCTGATCCTATACTTTTAACACACAAACAATGATGAAAACCAATTAAAAAAAACAATGATGAAAACCAACTAAAAAAAAAAAAGAAATTGACTTTGTTAAACCAGAGGAAAAATGTCTATTAAAAACTTTAGGGCCTCCCCGGTGGCGCAGCGGTTTAGCGCTGGGTTGCGAAGCTGCCCGCAGCCTCTGCAGCGCCAGTTCGATCCCCGGCTGCTCCCAGCCACTGTTGGAGGGTCCCACATGGCATGCAGACTTCTCCTGCCGCCCGCTGCTCCCCTCAGCAGTGTACTTGTCAGTCTGCCTGCTCTGCTCCCTGCTCTGGCTCTGGTGAATTCTCTCACCCTCCCGTGCTTCTGACTGTACCCAGTGCTTATATATATAAATAAATAAATCTTTAAAAAAAATAAAAATAAAAAACTCATGGTTTAAAATAAAAAAAAAAACTTTAAAAAAGGGAGACTCCCCTTTTTTAAAAAGTTTTTAAATTTTTGCCACACAAAGATTTTTAACTGTTTTTCCTCTCCTTGAGGAGAGCAAAAAGGGAAGGCCCTTTTTTTTAAAGGGTGGGTTAAGTCATAGTGCTATCACCAGCCACTGGAGCATGAGTTTGAGCCCCAGCCAGGGAGCTGACCCACATGATACAGCAGACCTCTCCTGTCTCTCCTGCTGCTCCCTTCAGCAGTGTATTTCAGTAGATCTGCCTGTTCTGCTCCCCACTCTGTTTCTGGGAATCCTCTCACCCCCCCGCACCTCTGGCCTGCACCCCCGTTCTTACATGCATAAATAAATAAATCTTTAAAAAAAACAAGGTGATTTCTATGTATTACTGAGTTTACAAATGAAGATATTGATGATTATTTTAAAAATGGAGATTTCATGGGTCATAAGATGGTACTACTTTATGGCAAATGATAATACAATTTATTGAGCATCTGCTCTGTGTGAGACATGGTATTTGGTGCTTCATATTCATTAAGTTTGTCATTTAATCCTCAATATAACTCTTCAATGTCACCAAATTTCTCCAGAAAAATTGATACTCAGGGAAACTAAGTAATAGGATATAGCTTATAGTATTACACAAAGTTTGGCTAGCAGTACTGTTTACTTGCCTTGGGGTTTATCTTTTATCTGCCTTTATAACTTGTCTTGAAGTCAAAATGAAGAATAACACGATAGCACGGCCAATGGCCTTACTTATCTCCCTAGTAGTTCCATTATTACCAACTTTCAGTTCATGGAGCACACAGCACTTAGAGGTCTTTAGACACATGTCACTCCCCTGCTTGAAGCTTTTCAAAGGCTTCTCATTGCACTTCAGAAAACCCAAGTTAACAAACCCTACATGATCTGGTCTGAGCCCTCTTCAACGTGATTTCCCCACACCTGCTCTGCCTCAGCCACACTGACTTTCTATGGGTCCTGGGAACACTTTCTTACTGTTTCCCCTTCTTGGAAAACTTTGGCACTTCTTATCTTGCATATTGTGACTTACCCATCACCTTAGAGAAGCCCTCTCTGTTTGACTACCACAGTTTCCTTCGCAGCAGATATCACCATTTGCAGCTGCATAGTTACTTGTGCATCATTGGCCCCTCCCACAGACAGTACCCAACACCAGGGCAGGGAGCACATACTTATGTATATTTAGTGTACAGCACATACTTATGTATATTTAGAGCACAGCTCAGACTTTATAGGACTTTAAGAAAGTATAACAAATTAGAGGGATTTGGGCACCTAACTTTATGAATGAATTCTTAAACCTTATACTGGAAAGCAACCCACCAAACAAATCCAGATGAAGATGGTGGCGGTATTTATAGCCTTTACTGTACTAATATAATTTAACTGGATAATTGTTATACAGCACACCTATCTATGTATGATGAGTAAAAATGTAACATTTTTATTCATCATATGTTTTATGATTAAAACCTCAATACTTTGAAAAGTTATGGAACTGGTCTCGAATGTCTTATGCTAACTTTCTCTTACTCCTGTCTTGTGCCTCAGGGGCCCAAAGGCTGTGACAAAAAAGCATTCTGCATAGAACATTTACACGCTTGATGTAGTACATGGCAGTTGCTAAGGCAGAAAGCCAGAGGTAATGAGCACTGTGAGAATTATGTGCAGATCTTCTTTGCAGCACTTCCCGACAGTAATTGAACTATCCCCTCCTGATCCTTCAGGTGCTATCAGGATGATTTTCTGCAGACTTCAAGAAAATCCCTGAAGGGCCAGAGGCACTTTCCTGGCGTTACAATTCTTATTTCAAGTAAACCAAATGTTTAGCTCCTAAGTATTTTAATAAATTTCAGGAGAAAAGAAATTCCAAGTTGAGAGCCTTCCCCACCCCTGCCGAATACAAATAAATAGATTGTTATACTTAATTATTGTCAAGGTAAAAGAAATGCATAACATTCAGAGTTATATAAGAATGAGAAATGGAAATGTAGTTTTCCAACTTAACGCCACAACATATTTTGTGATTTGTAATTTTTTCAACTGTTCTTTTAAAGGATTGGTGGAAAGGAATTAATGTTCTACTAAAGAAAAAGTGCAACGTGAGTATATAAGCCCACCAAAAATTCTCTTTAAAATAAATTTTTATTGAGGCAATACTGGTTTATAGTATTATGTAAGTTTCTGGTGTACAGCATTTTAACTTGACATCTGTATGTAGTACATCATGATCCCCACCAAAAGTCTAGTTTCCATCCACCACCATATGGTTGACCCCTTTACCTGTTTCACCCACCCCCAAATCTCCCTTTCCCCTTTAGTAACCACCAATATCTTCTCTGTATTTGAGTTTCTTTTTGACAATAAGCAATCTCCAAAGATAGAAGTGGAATACAAGATGTCTAAACATGGAAACTCGACTGTCTTTCATAAATGAATCTTACAGATTTCACACAAACTATAAGATCTGAAAGCTATATCTGTCAAAATCCACACTTGTCTCATTCTATTAAGTCTACAGGCCTTTTTTTTCCCCCTAAGCAAGAAAGTGCTGTAATTCTTGGTTAAGTGGAATCCATAATACCAAGACTTTAGAGAGACCCTTTAGCCCTGTGGCCTCAGCCAAAAGCCCAAGCACAAAATAAACAGTGATAAAAATTCCTTCTCTCAACTATTGCAATTGACTAAAGTACTATACTTAATGACTTTGGTACAGTGAAGGTAACTACCTATCTGTGCTCTCTTTGTATTTTGGAGATAAAACTTTTAGGTCTGTCTGCAATTTGTTTTTTCTCTTAAAGATACTAAAAAAAATAGCTTTCTAAAGATAAATCCCTCTAGAATTAACATTTATATGCAAAAATTCACTAATAGTAATAATGGCCACTGTTTTTAGCTCTCACTGTGTGCCAAGTACTTTATATTACTTTCTGTGGCATAGATACTACTCCTATTTCACACATGAAAAGTTGGTGTGAAGAAACTGGTCAAGATCCTACAGTTGTTTAAAACTCGGGCATGGTTTCAAATTCAGGTTTTTGTGACTCAGGAAACTGGGTGCTTAGCCACTGTTTGATTCTAGTACCTAATCACCTTATGTTTCTGCCTTTTCCTTTTTTTCCCAGAATAAATGAGGAAAAAAATGACAAAACCCAAACTTTTTTTCACATTGGGATTGGTTTTTATTGAGATCTCATCTTGTGATAATTTGTAAAGTCTCTTTATTCTCAATGTTGGCCAAGTGTTCATTTATCAGTTTTTTATCCTAGAAATTTCTCCCCTGGTTTCAAATGATCAATTTGAGATTCTCTAAATAATTACTAAGATTTTCAAATGTTCATTTAAAGATCATAAAAGATATCTACTCAAAATTAGAAACTGCTCTCACAACACTGTTTTTGTAGAGTATTCCTATTTTATGGGGCTCAACATCTTGAGAGGGAACCAAAGAAAACTAGGAACTGTGACTCATCAAGTCAAAGTTTTATTTATGGAGAGAAAAATGGAATTCAATGCTGTATTGAAAGGTCAATTGGCAGAATGTATTTGATTAGGCATTCAGTTTTAATATGATTTACCACTTTGAAAGGACAACTGGTCACCAAGTACGTAATCCTGAGTTTTCACTTTTACTCTCCTCAGACTGCCTCAACACCAGAAGGAGGAAATCTCCCTTCACTCTCAACCCTGCTGGATGCTGCCTAGGATGGATAGGGAAGCAGGTTTCCGTGTTGAGGTATAAGTAGAGCAGAATAACCTGGCATGGGGACTCTGTAGAAGTAGTCCCATGTAGTAAGTGAATCCTGGTTACCTGGACTGCCAACTCTGTCAGCGCCCCTTTCTGTCTGGGAGCCATGTCTGGACTCCAAAGCTGTGTTTGCCCTTAGCCATGGATAAACAGACTTATCTTCCCGTTCCTGTTGTAAATTGTCTCAAGGGCCTCTCTTTGTGTTTATGACAGCCCAGTCTGAGCCAAGTGGTGGAACAAATACTCTGTGTTCGACTTAGCAGAAAGAGTAGACTTTTAAGCTTATTACACATCATGAAATGTATATTTCAATCTTACTCTGATATTATGACTATACTAAGGGTGGATTTGTGTGTGTTGTGTTTTACAATTTTATCATTCTCTCTTTCTCTGGACCTGAGTGGTAATTTGAGTTGTATCTGGTATACATAAAATGATGTTCTTAATATCAATATGCTCGCCTCTAGCAATACTTTTCTTTCAGGGAAACCAACCTTGTTAGTCTGTATATAGAAATAATAGTATATCGATTTAAGAAGAGGGCCAAGGAACTTTCTCACAAATAAATTAAGTGAGTTTTGACACGATTGAAAAAAATTTGTTTTTCATTGAAGTACCATTGGTTTACATCATTGTTAGTATTTTGGAAGTATAGGATTCCCCCTCAGATGTAGTTACCATAGGGCACCCCCCGCTGAAGCACCTACAGTCTGCTACCATAGTCCCTTGTGCTCTCTTCCCACTTTCTTCTCACCTCATCCCCCTCCCACTCTGAGGCATCAAACTGGGTTAAGTTTTTAAGTTTGACTTAATTTGATCTTTCATTTCATTATATTCCACATACAAGTGACACCAGCCAGCATTTATCTTTTCTTCTTCTGGCTTTTTTGCTTAGCATAATCCTTTCCAGCTTCATCCATGTTGCCAAAAAATGGCATGAGTTTATTTTTTTTTTAATCACTGCTATTTATTCCATTGTGTATCGATACCACATCTTCTTGATCCTTTCACCTGTTCGGGGGCACTTAGGTTGTTTCCACAGGTTGGCTATTGTAAATAGTGCTGCAGTAAACATGAGTGTGCTGATTAATTTTTTATTTCTTGTATACTTCCCCCTGCCCATGTTTCCTTGGTTGTTGCATTTGGAGAATGATATAATTAGATATGAGGTAGAATTAAATAAAATGTTACTACAAGTTTGAAAGCATAGTCAGATGTGTTTTCTCAACTGTTGACAAAGTCAAGGAAATACAATTGTGTATGTGTATGAAGTCTAAAACTCATGTGGACCTGATTTCATTTCACTTAGGAGTTACTGAACTACAATTTGTGGGGCAGAAGATGACAATTTCATCTATCATCATTTGTTTATCATCTACCATTGAGGAGTAGTTGAAATTGAGTTGCTCTCATAGTAGGCTTTCTAGAGGCAAAATGCTTGCTAAAATTTCTATTCAGAATATTTTTTTGGCAAGTGAATGGATTTTATGGCTCTGAAAATACAATAATTTCATATTTCTGATCTTGATTCCTTATTTTCAGATGTAAGGAATATCTATAATAAAATAGACCTTTTTTGTTATAGAAACAGCAGTTTCATATATCTTCCTTTAAGATGTAGGTAGTAGCTCTTCTATAGCAAAATAAATTGATAATTTTTGCATTTTTATTCAATTTGAAAAACAAGTATAAATCTTTCAAACTGATTTCTGTACCAAAACATGTTTTAATGAAAAGTTGTCAATTGCAATAGTTAATGAGGATAAAATTGCAGGTATCTTTATTGTCTTGCATATAAGCTTAAGGTGAGCATTCTTACTGTCATGTCACTGCTCTTCCCTGTAACCTTGATAGATCGCCCCTATAAATATCTCTTGGGGTGAAAAGTAATTTAATCTGTGGATCTGTATATTACCTCTTCATGAACACCCTATCAATTGTGCCAGAGTGCTTTCATGATATGCACTGAACTGAAACCATCAAACCTATTTCACTGAGAATTGTTAGTTAGACCAGAATCTTTGGTCTCAACTCTGTCGTTAAATTTTGCTAAAAGGTTGTTCACTTATGCATGGAAAAAAAGCTAAGCTCGTGATTTGGTTTTAAAAAACTCAGCTTATAGGCCTGGGTGACTCCTGAGAACTGCAATATTCATTTGTTTTTATCTTGAGGTTGACACAATTAGAACCTGGGTTACAGTTCCATACAATGGCATAACCCCTACTACTTCTCAAATGATCTTGGAACTCAGAGTTATGAGAAAAGAGCTCACCCTCTACACACCAACACAGTGATCCCCACCTCATCAGTTCTTTTATGCCTTCTTTACTTTCTTGTAATTCATTACCAGGACTTTAGGCTACAATTCTCAGAAGATTTAGATTGAATGGGATGTTGTAAAGTGTAAATATGGGCAGGTAATCCCAAACAACATGGTTAATAATAGACTAGATGAAAGACTGTGTTGGTGTGTAGAGGGTGAGCTCTGCTCTCATAACTCTGACCTCTGTGATCACTGGGAAGTAGTAGGAAATTGTATGGAACCGTAACCCACGTTCTTGTTGGGTCAACCTCAAGATAAAAACAAATGAGTATTACGTTCACAGGAGTCACCCAGGCATATTAGCAGAGTCTTTTAAAACCAAATAAAAGACTGGAAATTTAAACAATTTCTTCATGACTTTTCATTAAATGAGAGCCAGTGAGCATGCCCGCGCAAGAGTGAACATGATTGTAATAGGTTCAGATTTTGCTGGAAAAGTCCAAGGTTCTTTTGCAAAGTAGTATGCAAAACTTTGGGCTACTTGTTTAGACTCTATGACCTCAGTTTCTATGCCTGTTAAATGGGAATCATAGTTTCTGCTCTATTCTGTATTATTAGGATAAAATGTGAAAGTAATTTTCAAAGTTAAAAGAACATTATACTAAGTACTAAGTCTCAGAGGATTGCCAAGTTGAATGCATTTTTCTCCATTTTTTAAATGTACAATAATCTTGAGATATTATGATCCAGAGAGTAACCGTTTTATCAGATGGTATGTGGAGTGTGTATTTATGTTGTTTAAGAATTACATGCAGAGGAGGATGAAACAGTTTGGTTAGCTACTAAATCTTCACTGTGCTTCTATTAAGTGTTCTGTTTCTGCTTACGTAAGCTGTTGGTAATCATTTGTATAAGTGATGTTATAAATTACTGCGTATAACTCTGGCAAATATTTATTTTAAATACAAAATAGTTCAATTTCTGTGATGAAAAGACTAATTAATTCAACCACAAAAATATCTCTTAATCTTTAGTGAGAAAACTGGCTAGCTGTAAACCAAAACACTTAGTTTTACTGTATGTGTCCACCAATAAATTTAGCTTTAATAAAAATGGCAAAATTGTGGTAATAATATTACCCTCATTCTTAAACTCTCTATAAATTTGTCACCTTTCACTACCAGCAGAGGGAGCCCTGAGAATTAAATCTTGCCGAGATGGCTTGGCTAATTCTTTGGTGTTTACACATTTAGCTCATAATAAAGAAATAAAAACCCATCACAGATTAATGGGAAGTCATCATGCCTGGATTAGGCTGTAGATTAGCATTTGATTCCAGACTACTGATTAGAATGAGCTTTAGAAGATTAGGAATATCTATAGTATTTTCCACTCACCTTAATAAAACTCAGCTGCAAACTTCCACAAACTAATAAAGTTTAGTGAAATAAGAATGCACAATTTACTTCATAGGACGTCAGAAAGGATGCATTCCTCAAACATGGTTTTCTCAAATACACTGCAACAATATTCTGAATTGCTCTTACTGACTACATTACCTCCACACGAGAAGCGGAAAACACACACATTATGTAATCAGTTTTTCATCAGTTAAACATATTTCATTATCAAAATTTTATCATTTCTTTTAATAGAATAAACTAATCCGATGGAAAATAAATGATGAAATCCCAGCATTTATGACTCAGCAAAAAGCCTATTTAAAATCATCTCATTGAAAACTAAAGGTTTTTCAAGTTTCAAGTAAAATAACCCATTTACTTTAACAGAGAGCACATTTTCATTGCTCTATTTCCCTTACTTAGACATAACAGTGCAATGCAATTGTGTATTTTATGCACCTGTGCTAAAAGAAGCTATAGAAAATTGAGACTATAATAACTTTTTATTTTATATAGCACCTCTTATTTAAAAATTATACTTTTATATTGGTATAATTGCTAACCTAACCTCAAAAATTCACCTTTTGGGCACTGAGAAATTTACAAGTGTGGATCTTTGCCTTCAAGGATCTTAGCTAGTACAGTTTGAAATCCAACAGTGATTTATTCCCTTCTCCATCTTAAGAATTCACTCCAGCAGACCTTTACAGAATACCTATTATGAGCCAGACCCTGTGCAGATAGGAATATGTCAGCATACCTGCTCGTGATCGAGAGCGTGACACTGACAAGGAAGCCAATGACTACAAGGCCAGATGGTACTTACATTAATAAAGGTGACACTTTGTGGGCTTTGAGAGTCTTCAAGGCAAGTAACATAGCTAATTCTTGTAAGCCCCATACCTACCAGTGTTTTGCATATAGTTAGTGCTCAGTAATGATTCACTGAATTAATTAACTAATGATGTGGAATATAAGTCTCTTTTTGGTAAAGAAGTTAATTTAATGTTGCCTATTACTTCCTCTTCCCATCATTCCAGCCATCTTTCCCCTGGTTCTCTCATTTGTTGGGTTAGACAGCTTAGCATAACGCTCAAATAATTGATAAATGATTATTTGTTAGTTACTGGGAATTTTTGCCATTCTCTATGCCATAATAGCTTGAAATAATGGGATGTATGTAATAATAACAACCAAAAAAAATCTACCCTACAACAAAGATAGCAAAAATGGGCATTGTGCTCAGAAGCTCACATGTATTACCTCAGTTGATCCTTAGAATAGCTACCATTGTTACTATTTCTGGAGATGGATTTATGTATAGAAAAATAAGTTGCTTCAAAAAATAGTGTGGGTAAAATGGTGAAACTCAGGTTTGAATCCGGGCTCTGTAACATCAGATTCCTTGCTCTGAATGACTGTACTACATGGCCTGGCCTTATTATTTAGATTGCTCAAAGGCAATTTGAATTAGTAGTGGAAATACTTTCTTGGAAGGGATGGTCTATTTCCCCCAAGTATATTATAAATAAATTGATTTTGTTGAATAAGAATATATTTAAGCTTTTAAAATTATTTAAAAATGATTAGGTTACATCTAGAAAGCTGACTATAGAACCGAGGTTACTAGAAGGGTGAGAGGAAGGTGGGGAGAGAGCACAATGGCCTACAGTGGAGGACTATGGATGTCTTCATATTGGGGGTGGTGGGGTAACAACACCTGACGGGGAGATTCTATATTTCTAATAGATGAACAACAATGTAAACTGAAGTTACTGCAGTAAAAAAAAAAAAAAGTAAAAAAATTTAGGTTACAGAATGGGAACTATATTTTGGTGACAGAAGTACAAATAAATTAGCAACTGATAATGCTCTCTAAGCAACAAGTTTCTTTTAAAATTGATAAACTAATAGTTCAATTTCTTTAATAGGCAAAATACCTTAAAACATATTTTCAGATGCTCCACAGACCTCAAGACTCCCAGACCTGGACCACAGTGCAGTCTGCTATGGAATGCCTGGAAGCTTTGTTTTCCCAGCCACGCTCATTAGCAGCGCCAGGTGGTAATAACTATCCAACTGATTCCTCCCAGTAAAAAAATATCTGCCTGAGGTCACCATGGACTCTTTCTCCCATTCTCTACTTCATCTCTGACCTAATATGCTTTTGAAAAATAATTATGCATGGCAGGAAGTTCATACAACAGAGAAGGAAAGTTGTGTCCAGGGATTATATAGGATCTCAGATCAAATACTTTTCATTGTGAGAAGAATAAATTGGCAAACATTGTTTTCACCAGCATAGCACAGTGAAATCTATTTCTTGATTTTTTTCTTTCCTGTTTATTTCATCACTAAAGATCCAATAAAAGAAATTATTCACCAATTTGGGAGAATGGCAGTATTGGTATGTAGCATTCAGGACACTCACAGAGATTCCAGAAACAAAAGCAGTTCCAGGGTCCCTCCAAGTTAACTAGAATAAAAGTGGATATTTTAAAAACATTGTACAACGTAACTTATCAGGTAGAAATATGCAGTAGTACATAAAAGTAATTACTTGGTTAATCATGCTCTATCATGGAGAAATTTTTAGTTAAAAAAAATACATACATACGTCTAAAATACATACTAGATTTTGGAAACTAGAACGAATAAAAAAGAAGAAAGATAACCTAGTCATCATTTTTATGTTGATTACAGGTTGAATGGAAAAGATAATATTTTAGGTATACTGAGTTTAATAAAATATATCATCAAAATTTATTTAATCTTTTTCTCATTACCTTTTAAAAATGTCACTACTACAGGATTTAAAATTACATGTATGACTTGATTATATTTCTATTTAACAACATTGTTCCAGACTTTTATTTTGGGACATAATTTCTCCCTGAGAATCAACTTGCCGTGAATTACAGCAACTTCCTCAATTACAGTATTTAAAGTTAATTCAAAATCCTTTTGAAAAGCAATTTAGAAATACATATTAAGAGATTTAAATGTTTTCAAACTCAAGCAGGAATTTACATTTCTAGCCCTATGACTCAATGATCTTTTTCTTAGATATATGCCCAAGAGAAATGAAAATGTATGTTCACCCCACAAAATTTTACACTAATGTTTACAGCAGTATTATTCACAATAGCCAAAATGTGGAAATAACCCAGTTGCCAATCAGCTAGCAAATGGACAAGCAAAAGGTGGGATATCTAAATAGTGGAAATCTATTTAGTTATAAACAAGGAGTGAAGTATGGATAAATAGTACAATATGAATAACTCTGGATAATGGAAGGCATTGTTCTAAGTGAAAGAAACCAGTTCCAAAAGAGCACACATGAGGGCCTCCCCGGTGGCGCAGCGGTTTAGCGCTGGGTTGCGAAGCTGCCTGCGGCCTCTGCGGCGCCGGTTCGATCCCCGGCTGCTCCCCGGCCACTGGAGGAGGGTCCCACATGGCGCGCAGACCTCTCCTGCCGCCCGCTGCTCCCCTCAGCAGTGTACTTCGGTCCTTCTGTCTGCTCTGCTCCCCGCTCTGGCTCTGGTGAATTCTCTCACCCTCCCGCGCTTCTGACTGTACCCAGTGCATGTATAAACAAAACAAACAAACAAACCAGCAAAACAAATAAATAAAGCATGCCTCTATCAAAAAAAAAAAAAAAAAAAAAGAGCACACATGATATGATTCCATATTCATATGAAATATTCAGAACAGGGACATCTATACAGATAGAAAGTAGGGTAGTGAGTGCTGTGGCTGCAGTGGGAGGGGGGGTTTGGAGGTAAAGGAAGTGATAACTAAAGGGCACAGGGTTTCCTTTTGGCCTGATGAAAATGTTCTAAAACTGACTGTGGTTATGGTTGAACATACATGAAAAGCAATTGCATTGTACATTTTAAATGGGTGAATTATATATATGTACTTTCAATATGTACTTATTGAGTATATATATATATAGAGAGAGAGAGCATATATATATATATATATATATACTCAATAACTGTTAAGGATTTCATTCTTGGGAAATCAAAATTAAGAAAATATTCTACTAGAAAATGCATTTCATGTATAAAATTGTATGCTACTGCATTATATATTATTGTGAAAAATTTAAAACAACCCAGATGCCCAAATAGAGGAGTAGCTAAATAGTTTATGGATTAATCTTATCATGGACTGTAGACGTTAAACTATAAGCAAACTCTTGTCAGAGTTTGTTGTAATATGCGAGATTTTCTACTTTCTATAGATAAGAGAAAAACACCTGTGAGATATATATATATATATATATATATATCTCAAGATTTTAGATTGCTAATATATATATACCTATATATATCAAGATTTTAATTCATCAAGTATTCCTTTTGTACCAAATAGGGCGAGTAGCTGCCTGGGATTGAGGGTTTCTGAGGATACTGCTCTGACGCTCTGAAGTAGAGTCCTAGGAAAGCTGGGACCATTGGCCACTAGCATGAGGTATTGTGCCAAAAACTTAGATAGATAACAGCCTTGCAAACAGGCATTCTCATTCCCACTTCATGGATAAGGAAAACTGAGACTTAAAGGGGTTAAGTGATTTCTCCAAGGACTTGAGGCTTATAAATGGCAGAGTCAAGATTAAACCCTTGATGATTTTAACTATAAATTCATGATTTTTCTGCTGCTTTCCGATGTTGAAGTGTGGGTGCTTTACAGCCATTAAAATCTGTACAGGGAATGATAACCCTGAGAAATACTTAGTTTAGAAATTGATTTATTATAGGCCAGTTTCTTTGAGGTCTTGTTAATTTGCATGATTGACACATAAGGAGAGGAAAAGCAGCTGCTTGAAAAGCATAAATTATTTGAAAGTGATAATTAACCAGGTAAAATTTAAATTACACAGTCTCAATCCATTTAGTCCTCCCTTCTTGGAGCAGGAGATGGAATGAGGGAGAGACAAATATGACATTTATTTATATGTCTAGGAAGAAATGAATTCAGTTAATTTTATTAAACTGAAGTTTGAATTAAAGACAAAACACTGCAGTCAAACTAGCACAGAAAAAATTAAGGAGAAACATTAATAATTTGACAGTGGCTGGATTAGTCGCTTGATAAATTATATGGTTTCATAGATTAGAGTTTGGTTTTCTTCCTGAATTGATTTATTGATTAATTCTTTTCTTTAGGAAAAATCAATAATTATAATTAAATATTGTTTTAAAAATTAAATGTTTGAATTTTATTTTTTTAAAAAGATAGCACATTGCAGTGGTTAAGAAAAAAGGATAAAAGGCTCTTCAATGAAAGCTTCCTTGCACTCTCAAGTCCTGCCACACAATTGTTTCCTTCAACACCATCGCTATTCATTTCCTATATGTCCCATGAGACAGAGCTAATCATATGCAAGCAAATACATTTATAATTTAATGTTAAATTTATATTCCTCCCCAAATGGTAGCATATGAAGGACATCATTCTGTCCATGAACTTTCTTTTAAGAACAATAACACATCTGAGAGCTCTGTTATATTAGCACATGAAGAGCTTTCTTATTCTGTTTTATGGTCATATAGCATTCCACTCTATGAATACACCATATTTATTTCATGAATTCCCTATTGATAGTATTTAATCACTTAAACAACTTTTTAATTTATTGAATGAATAATACATCCGTATGTTTGAAAATGACATATATATGCATATATAAACATTTTACACTCACTCATGTCTTCCATTCACACCAGTACCCCACCCTACCACACACCTATGCAAGTAAAAATGCTATTAGTTTTAGATCTAGCTTTCAGAGTTTCCTTATGCCTATAGAGCTAAATGCAAACATATATTCATAATTGTCCTTTTATTATATTAAATGATAGCCTGCTACATATGTTACCCTATTTTGCTGTGTCCACTCAACAAAATATCTTGGATATTTTTCATATCAGTACATAGAGAACCTTCTTTGCATAGTCTTCAATTGTGTGAATACACCATGTTTTATTCAATTGTTCTGTATTAATTCATGGGCATAAAGACTATTTTGCCTGTTCAGGTGCCCCATGGCACAATGTCCTGTGACTGTTGTCTGGCACAGAGGATATTTGATAACTTAGGTTTTTATGTACTTAACTGCTTTTTTACTTTCCCGTAAGAGCTTTTCACATTAAGGGTTAAAGACCAGCACTGAATTTTTTGTTATTCTGCCCATGGCAGAAACTTCTTACCTTATACACCATAAATAGTCTCTCTGAATATTATTGAAATGCTGTTGCTACTACAATGAGGAATTACAGAAAGTGTTGCAGCAATTATTACATTACTCTTCTCTATTGATTGAGCTGTTGCAGAGGATACCAGTTGTGAGTGTGTTGAGAGTGTCTGACAATACCCCAGGAATTTGATTTTAATCTTTTTTCTTTATTTTGGGTGTGAAGAAAGCAAAACCTCCAATGTTCATTGATTTTTAAAATGTTCTCTGACCAGGATCCAAAATGATAGTTCCCAATGATCCCTAGTTAATTACCTTAAGAGCTAGAGTTTTATATCACTAAATAATACAGAATATATATGTACTTTCTTTTAGATTTGTTTTAATGGAATAAATTTGCATATCACATCCAATATCATAAAATCCTTCTTATGCTTGAGACATTATTAGAAGCCTTTTATTTAAAAAACTAGGCATAAATTATGGTAAAGTTGCTTTGACTGTAGGAGGGTTTAAATGGAAACAACTCAGTGTGTGGGGAGATTAATCTATTTTTCTAAACTAGAGGTATGTTTTTCAATAGAATTGGGCAGATTCTTTGCTATTTTACAGGGGATCTTTAATTCTAATATATACTTACAATAGTAGAAATTCTCTATCAAATATAGCTTTGCTGCATAAAGTAAAAGAAACAACCAACACATAATGGCAGCAATAATTATTTACTTTTTGCATGGGTTTCTGGAGTGTAAACTTTATTACTCAAGATAGAAACCATCAATTTAAATTTTTCTGTTAAAAAAATAGTCTTCAGAGATAGTATCTTTGGCATTTGAAGGACAAGGTGATGTAGTTAAGACTGGGGGCTCTTTTTTTATTTTAAATTTATTTATATATTTTTACATCATTGTTCATTTTTGTACAAGTTTGGTTTCTCCTCTCAGGTCTAGTCCCCATAAAATTATTACCACCGAGACACCCGTGAACGGTGACCATAGTCTCTTGTGAAGAGAGTGAGTGCTTACACAGTCTGCAATACTGTCCATACTTATGGAATTCATAGCCAACAGTCCAGTTCCACAGTTTCATTAGCTTCAGGTGAATCCCTGCACCACTGTTTCCTCATCCACCATGTGGGGATATTGTGACAAACCCAATGACTGCATATTCCAAACTCAATAAGCTGTAGTTTTTATGGCTTACTCATTTTACAGGGGCACTTCTTCAAAAATTTTGATTTTAACCTCTGGTTTGTCTCTTCTTTAAGGCATGTTCTGATGTCACATCAGGGTGACATAAGACATCTTGGGCATGAAAGTCTGATTTCTTGGAGGTTACCTCTTTCGACCCCTTTGGGAAAGTGCCTGGGTTGGTTTTGTTAGGCTGAGAACTGAGGGTGGGGGAGGCATAGTAACTCCATGAATGTCTCCCTATCTAATGACAGCTGTGCCAGAGCACTGGGTTCCTTTTTTATCCCAGTCATTGGACTGTCATTGAGTGCTCTTGCCATTGGGTGAATATTCATATGATGGGGAAAAGACCATAAATAAACTCAATATTGCCTTCTAACTCCTCTCTGACATGTTTTTCTGAGCACTCAGAAGAAATGATGAGAAACTAATAATCATTTTATAGCAACTTAAAAGTACACTTTTTAAGTCTAATTTCTACATTCCGAAGTAGCTATAGAGTAGCCCGTCAAGTATTTTCTTATATCTTTAATGCATGTAATAAAGACTGGGGGAAAATGGAATGAAGGGTAATGAAAGCCAAGCTGTATTCTGACTAGTTTATATATGTATTACAAAGAATTAATAAACTATCAAAAGCATCTATGATACACACAAAAGAATCAACACAGTATTCATAGGATATACCCTTCAGAAAAGGTCAAGGAAAGCCAAGTCTATGGTTTAGAAATAATAGTGATGCACAGATTCAATGTCTGTACAACAATGCCTGTTCAAGTTTTAGTTCATGCTGATTTTAAAAAACATTTAAAAAAATATAAAGTCTAAATAAGCATCTTAAATAAACAACACATAAATATATATAGGTCTGAAATTTTCCTTGCATTTCATAATCCTTGATCTTAGGAGAGAGATTACATCTTTAGTCACTATTTATCCTAAGCATATATTAGGCACTTGACAAATGGATGAATTGATGAATAAATGAATGACTTAATGAATTTGAAAAATGCCAGGGTCCCAAAACTCCTGACAAATTAAACTTACCATATTTTCATTGAGATAATAGCAAGGTACAGATCTACATCTTGAATGTCAAACGTCTCATGGTCGAGTGATAAATCTAAAAATAACACAAAAGAATTTTTCAGTATTTAAGGAAAATGTCATCCACAAATTTGCTGCCTTTAATAAAATGCAGATTTTTGATTAAATATGTAACAAAAGATATGCCTCATGACCATACACTTACAATTAGTTGATAATTTGCTGCAAGGGCAATGAGTTAATGTGTCATTAGTAATATTCAAACAAAATTAAAACCTAACCTAGAATCCTAGAATAAGTAGGTCAAACACTCATACTAATCCTTCCCCTAATTCTTTTGCTGTTTTCTAATTTTAGGGGCAAGTAGAAAAACAACAAAAAAAAGTATTTCCAAGGTAGTGTGATTAGCTCATTTACTTTATTATCTGGAGATCTTAAAAAGTAATATTTTATTCTGAGTGATTTTTGAAAGCTATTTGAAATTAAATATTTTCCTTGCACCTGTAAAAATGTGTAAATGATGAAACTGGCAGCATGATGATGGCTTTACAGAGAAGCATTTCCTTCATCATCTTCAAGGTCGTTCAGATTTATGATCTCATCACCCGTGGGTCTTTAACAGGATGCATTTGAATCTGATTAAAAAGAAAAACAAATAGCAGTATGGATTTGTTAATAAAATGTGCCTGACCTTTTCACTTATTATCTCTTTCAACATACTGTGAGTTTAAATTCATAAGAAAAGCAGAAGATTTCTGGGGTTTTAATCTTGAAGGTTTCAGTTTCAGAGTCTCTTCAGCAGTTCCTGCCTATGTATTGGCGGTGAGGATAGTGGAGGGCTATCTGTTCCCCCCGCTTTCTCTTTAGGGTTTAATTACTTCACCTACATCCTAATTCAGGTAACTCATAAAGCTTAGCCTTTGTTGTAGGTCCAACAGCTGTCTTATGTCAGTAGCAAGTAAAATGTTCACAAAGTACCGGAATGCTGCAAGACAGTTTATAGCGCTGCAATAAAAGGTAAATTGAATTTACAAAGATGCATTTGTCACTGATTAAAAACTTACAAAGTTAATTGGAAACACTGTGGAGGTGTTACCACACAACTCGAGGTGTAATGGGTGGTTCTAATTCAGCCTGGAGGAGAGTTGTGGTCCCATTACGGTCTCACGCAGTAAGATGTCCGGCCACGCGCTCCAATTTAACTTGCAAAGCAACACAGTAAAGATCTCAAATATTTTAATATGAGGTGAGTGTGAATTTACTCACGACTATTCTTGAAAATAGCTAGAGGAAAAACCATCTGTGTGACAGAAACGCTAACTGCTAATCACGTGGTTTCCCCTGGACGACATACTGAAGGATTTTAATTTTCCCATCTGCAATTTTTCTTATTTTTCCTGGTCTTTACATGGGCAGCACCGCATCAATAAGTATATCAATTGGGAAGAAAAATAAGACTGAAACAGCCAGCACTCTGAAGTTAGCGGAACCTTCCCGTGGGACCTGGGTGAATTATCTCCACATCATTCACTTAACCTTTGCCATTTGGGGACTTGGGAACCTGAATGTATTTCTAAACTTGAGGCTTTTAATTGCTGGTTTTAGGGTCCTTAGTCCAGCTCAGTTGGAGAGATGATGATTGAAAAACAGTCCTAGGAGGCTTTTCACCTCTGGTGCGCATCCTGGATATAATTAAGTTGGTGGCCTATGGTGGCCTTTACATTTCTGCAGACAGGAGTGAACAGTTAAGCCCTCTGTGATGGGCCGCATGTGAACATTCTGTGTGTGCCTTCATTTGAATACAGAAATTTTAATTTTACGCTAGGTTTATGTTAAGAGATTCAAAGGAAAGAAAACTCAACTGAATGCCTGCCTTTCTAAACGGTCTATCAAATGACTATTGCCAAATTACCACAGTCATAGAATTTGGGGGCCGGAGGCTTACAGATCATCTATTTAACTTCAAATCTCATGTACTGAATTTTATACATATTTTTATTTCCATATAATCTATATACTTGCCCAGGCTCTAGTACTATTGACCAAGTGTTTCTGGTATCAGAGACCCACAGTGGAAATTTTATATGTATTTAATTTGTTACCTCTGCTGGATGGGCAGAGTTTTAAGTTTGATTGATTCCTTTAGTCAACAAAGGGGGTCAGATAGCCACACAAATCTATTTTTTTTAACTACCTCTTATTGAGTGCTTACTATGTGCTCAGAACTCTTTGCATTTAATTTCACTTAATCGTCACAATGATGCTATAAGGTAAATGCTATCATTATTCCCACCATACAGGCAAGGAAACTGAGATTCTAACATATTAGGCAACTTGCCCAAGTAAGCATTACGGCCAGCATTTGCATCTTGTATTGTCTAATAGAAGAGAAAGTTCTGTTGTCTGGCCTGGTTACTGACATACTGGATTTGTATGTCAAGGCCTTCACAAATATACAGAGACATGTTCTACTTGACCTTTGTTAGTTCCTCAGGGTTGGAGACTGGCTAACATCAGAAATTAGTTAAAAGCAGGAGCAAAATCAAGTTGAGTTCTAAAAGTAATTGTGGCATAGGTAAAGGAGCACAGAATTTGGTATTTGATTTCCATATTTCCCTAACAGACTTTCAGTGACCTGGGTAAGACAACTTCTTAAAAGTTCAAATTCCATAAAATGGGGATACTACAATTCCTGGGGGTTAATATGAAGTTCAAATGAGACAACATGGCAAAAACACTGGATAAATAAAGTCTTATTTAAATATTATTTACAATTTCCTTCATAAAACAGCATATTCAGCCAACTTTATTATAAAATAGTTGCACTCACAAGCTGCTTGAGGAACTTTCTTGAGTACACTTGGGTGGAACAATGAATAAGTATCTAATATGTATCACAGTATACCAATTCTAGAAGGATTCAGGATTGCACCAGTACTTACCTGTTTTGTTCAGAATTTTCTAGCAGAGATTAGGTAACTCTAAGGAAATTGTCTTCTTGAGTGATGCATATGCATTGTCTGGGAACCAATCTCTGTAACTATGGAGAAACTTGGAGATAGAAGAAAATTTCAAGTTAAAAAACTCTGAAGTGTGCAGAATTTCATTAGCATCATAGAAAAATCAGAAATGTGTCACCATAGGGAAGAGGCCAGGGAAGATTACTTATTTCAATTCCTTGAGATATAACAAAATGGTTTAGCCAGAGGCACCCAGGAAAGTGTCCCAAACAGCAGGAAGATCCATTTATGTTCTAATTCCTTCCACTTTCCAGTAGTGCCTTTGTTTTTCTCTTGTATCTGTGGTTTATTCAATTCTGTAAAGTCTTTGTTTTAAAAATTGTTCTTTATAATGTTGTTACTTATTAAGTAAATATAGTGGCAACACAAATTCATTATTACATTTATAAGAAATCAACTATCCACTGTTATGAGTTCTGAGCACCCATCCTTAATAAGATACAAGGAGAATCTGAATGATTTCAATCCTCAGATTATTTAAAGAAAGTAAATTTTAGCTCTTAGTTCTTTTTTCCAACAAACTATTGGTGAAAAGAGTCAAAATGTTGTAAAATAGTCAAAAGTTAGAGTGAAATTCATAAACTTAATGATCACTTCTCAAAATCCCTGTAGTTGAGACCAACTACCCCATAAAATATAGATTACTATTATCCCATTCTTTTTATGAATGAGGAAATCAAGGTTATAAGAGATTAAGGGGATTGTCTAAGATCAGTAGAAGTAAGACAGGGAAGAATCTAGGATTTATATAACAAATCCTTTTATAGAAGGGCTCACAGGGATGTCTGTGATGTCTTGGCCACAAAGGATAATGACTCTCCATACAAGCAAATTTATATTCTCTTTTTTGAGCCTGAGGAAGTAGCAACATCTTCCACAAGATGTAACAATTCTATGTTTTAAAAACATGCATGTCAACAAGTCCTTGCCTTTAGAAAAGATGACCAGACAAGTGAAAAATATAAGGTGAATTATGATTTGAGAGGAAAAGTTTGAACAATAAAAATATTAAAACACATGAAAGTTAAATGTTCTTTATTGCTAAGTAAGGTAATTCCTCTGACTTCAGAGAGTAACCTCTAGCTCTAGACCAAGATCTAAGAGATTTCAATACTTGAATAACTCCAAAATAACATTTTCCCCCCTTTTATTTTTATATTTTAAGATTTAATTATTTATGCATACAAGAACTAGGGTACAGGTGCCAGAGATGTGGGGGGTGAGAGGATTCACCAGAGACAGAGCGGGGAGCAGAACAGGCAGACTGACTGAAATACACTGCTGAGGGGAGAAGCGGGCAAGACTGGAGAGGTCTGCCTCGCTGTGTGGATTGCTCCTTGGCCGGCTAGAGATCAAACTCGTGCTGCAGAGGCTACGGATAGCTTCATAGTGCTGTGGCTTAACCCCTTGCGCCACCAGGGAGGCTCTTCCCCCTTTATAAATTTTTTTTTAATTTATTTATTTTCAATTGAGGTATTACTGGGTACCCCCAACAGGTATTACATCACCCACGGCCAACTCACCCATATTCCACCACCATAGACAACTGTGCTTCCTTCCTTCTTTGTTCTTATCCCTCCTCTAGCCCCTCTCCCCTTAGTGTTTCAGTTCTGTAGTCAGCTGTCAAGAGTTAGGTTTTCAGCTTGTCTTTATCTGACTATTAATTTAGTTATTTTATATTCTACATATTAGTGGCACCATCCAGTATTTTTTTTTCCCTTTTGATTTATTTTACTGAGCATTATCCTTTCAAGCAGAATAACATTTTAAATTGTCATGCTGCCTCTTTTGACTAAGGATTTCAAAATATTTATGAACAAATGAATCCACATTTCTTACTACTCCAAGGAAATATTGTTAATATATACATTTTATTCAAATTATGTTATCTACAAGCAGAGGAGCTGAGACACTAAAAGATTACCAATTCCTGTTTCTGAGTTAAAGGTCTTCCTTTTCAATTGATTAAGATTTTTTGGTTAGATAGCAAGGAGTCATCATTGAATTTAGAAATTAGTGTTTAAGTACTAGTCAAGTTGAGTTGTTATGTAATTTTGATAGTTTACATAACCTCTCTAGGCTTAGTTTGCACTTCTTTAAAATGCCTATGTACAAGGGAGAGGATTGAGAAGGACGGGAAGACATACCAGATAAACATTTCTGGAACCCTGTACCCAGGAACACTGGTAATGGGATGCTGGAGCCTGAGGGGGCCGCCCAGGGATGGCACATCAGCAGCTTGAAATTGGTCCTGGTGGGAGTATTCACACCACAAAAATAGGTAAATGCTACAAAAAAGACTACTTCCCTTTCCCAAGAGCTGTTAAACTTAACCAGTACACCATCCATGTTCATAGAAACTCTGAAAAAAGTTCCAAATAAATTTTGGAAACACAAGGTTTTACCAAATTAACACCTCCTTTCTCTCTTTCCCCATCTCTCTCTTTCCTTCTCCCGCTTCTCAACCCTTCTCTTAACTTTATTTTCGGGCTTCTGTTGCCCTGACAACCAATGTGATCCTGAGGATACCAGGAAGAGAGACACATGACCAAATTTTATAAATTGCTCTTCAGACACATCTCTTCATCCTTAAAGTTCCGTCCCTCACTGGGACTGATTAAATTTTTCTTCATCTCTCTCTTTTTTTCCCCACTTTCTCTGAGATCTATTTCTTTCTTTATTTATTCAGGCAGTGTGCCATATATCATTTATTTCTGTAAAGATAATAAAGAGTGCCTATATGTGTAGAGAATAAATTATGAAAGTCCCCACATCTTTTCCTCCCATTCCAGTAGGTTTTTTGTTTTAACTCCTTGTCTCCTGAGCCTTTAATCTGCCCATGTGCATTGAGTCCTTCTGGGAGGGACATTTCCAATTCTATCTGAACACAGAAATTATTCCTTCAAACACCTATCAACACATTGAAATATGTGAATATTCTTTGTAAGGAAGTTCAGAAATAATGCACTAATGGATTTCTAAGCAGACTTCAGTTTGCAGAACTCTAAGTTTATCATTCTAAAGATGCTCTCATGCAGATACAGGAAGAACAAGATGATGCTGGTTTGGGGATAAGCTTGTGAAATAAGGACAAATAATTCTGTTGATTTCCTTCCTGGATGGAAAAGATCCATATTGTCTTCAAGTATTGAGGTACCCAGATCTTTTGCTGTTTATCTAGAGATAAGTATAGAAAATTTTGTGAACTGTCAAGTAATGTTATGCTGTTATCCTAACCCAACACTCTCAAGAAATGGAACCTGTGTGTAGTGCTGCTGAAATAGAACATCAGTGACAATTCTCACTAAGAACTAGCATGTTTAAGAATATAGCTACAGATATATACAGATAGATATGGATATAGCTGCATGAATAGACACATGGAGATAAATGTACAAACAGTTTTAAAGATTATAGAAGAAATCTGAGATCCATGAATTCTATTTAAAATCAGGCTTTTATTTCTACTGACCTATTCACTAAACTTAAATCATTTCTATGGTACATTTGCAAGTTTATGCCCACTGCTTTAAATAGTGCCAAAGGGTGTTAGAAGACTATTTCTCTCTTAAGGAAAATTCCAATTAACTCTTGATTTATTGTTAGAGATCTCTTAAAGATAAATTGTAGAGAGATTATGGTTATTGAAAACAGTTAACTTGCCTGAGAAATATGGTATCCTTATAAAGTATATATGAGAACCTGCTTCAGTGCTTTGTTCACACTAAGTTGATACTACTAGACTTTAGACGTTTTGCTAGGTTGAATTAATATATAGATTCTGATAATTGGTATGAAAATAAGATGAGATGTTAAAGGACTAAAGTAAAGCAAAAAGCCAAGGGAGATGACAACATGGATTAAAGGAATTATTGAATTTTTACTCCAGAACACAGAGATAAATCTTAAAGATCACCTTCTTTAAACTTACCGTGTATCTTATTGAAGAAAGCAATAAAAAACTCCGTCTGGTCTCAGTGTGTTAAACGCTACTGCTGAAAGGGTGTGAGACTGAAGGGATCCAGTGGTGAGTTGTAAGTGACACATGCAAGGACCTGTTAACAATTAACCTTTTTCTCCCTTTCAGTATGCACAGGGGAGTTGGTCCACAGGAAGCTCGAGTTAGCTTTCTTCTTCTTTCAGTTAGGAGAAAATGTCTTTTGCAGGAAATAGTGCCTGCTGACCATATTGAAGATCAAGTTGAGACTAAGTTAATGTAACTTCACCATCCACAGGTTAGTTAAGCATTGAACGAATTTGGCATAGACAGAAGTTTGGCAGGCTTTAGAGTAAGCACTGAATAATGTTGCAAATCATGGCAACCCTAACAGGCCAAATGGAGATATTCCAAACTCCCGTCAGAAGAGAAGATAAGCGAGAGTGAGTTTCAAGTGATGTTTGAATATTCCTAAGGGATGCATGATAAATTCTGGTTTACATCAAGTATGACTGTACATGAAATGCCAGTGATACAGTGATGCAGGCTTTTTATTTTCTCTCCTTTTCCCAAAATGAGATAGTCTCAACGAAAAGGAAATGACTCTTCTCCTGTGAAAGTAGGATAGTTTTTAGGAAAAGAAACACAAATGCTGAAATTAACTGAATCATATTACTAGATTAAAATTAATCTTTGAAAGCCCCATGAACTTTTGTGAACTGTTATATACCCAGCATCCAACACATATTAGGCAAACAATACCTATTTTCTAATTAAGTGGTGAACAGATGAATACATGAATGATTTTTTTTTAATGTAGGTAAGTAGAGAGGTCAGTGGGCAAATAGGGAAAAATAACTGAAAGATAGCCAGAAACCTTTATATACACCCAACAAAAGTTGATGGATTCAATTTTCTTTTTAGCAAATTAACATGATTATTCATTCTAACAGCTATTCCACCATGCTTAGTTAATACCTATGATTTTACTTTATTTATCCCCCTTTATTCCAAAAACTCTTAATTCCACCTGTGATGGGAGTTAACTCTACTATGCAATGTTGGAGATTCTGTCTTAAGAGGTTGTCCTAACTCATGGTAGAGCAGTGGGGAGCAGCCCTCATGGACCAGAGTCTGTAAGCACCATCCCCACTTCTCCACACTCCCATAGATCACCCAATCACCTTCTGTCATTTCTCCAGGTCCAGTGTGGCTCCAGTTTCCTTTGTTCTTGTGTTTGACAGCTGTGAGAATGCGGTTCTTAAACACCTTTGCCCTGTGCTGTCTCTTGACTATGCATTCTATAGCAGGGTACACACTCAGCCTCAGATCCTAGAAAGCAAAACTTGGCTAGAAACCTAACCCTTTGGAGGGAAGATTAGAACTGATTACTAGTTCCCGCAAAGGGATTTAACTAACTCTTCTTAAAGGTCATGCTCAGATCTCTCAGTCTGTTAATTTTGATTTTATGGTCCTAGGATTCTATGACCTTAAGAAGTAGTAACCACAGAGTATAAAAGGTCCATCTCAAAGATCTGGCCCATATTTGATTGTTTAGATGGGTGGAAGCAGCAGAAAAACTGTAGGATACACCTGAAGCAAACAGCAGACATTGTGGTTGACTGCTCCCCAGAGATCCTGCGGAAAGAATACACACTTTTGCTGCCATTCCTGGAGGTGTGAGTGTGTGTGTGTGTGTGTGTGTGTGTTGGGGAGTGGGCAGAGCTTAGCTGACACCTCGCCTAATTACTGAAGATTATGATGCCCCATCCCCACTTGGTATATATTTCAAGATTAAAAACATTTTTTTAATCATGAGACTTGATATTTTTGTAAAATATGAAAAATATTACCAGAGCAGCCGTTAGCTATTACATGCATGCTGCTCTTCCTGAAATCAGCCCTGGCATGTCAGAAAGGGAGCATCAGGAAAGTTAAGGCTGGCTCTGTTGTTTCATTAATCAGAATTTTTACAGTTTAACACTTTGAACACAAATATATCTTCAGGTGCTAAGTGAACATGAGGGCAGGCTGGAAAACAATTTCTCTTTCCGGAGTCAGGCTTTGTCCCTAATTTGCACAGTGACTTCTCTGCAGTACCCAGCTCAGGAAGCCTAGTAATGGGTTTTCTTTTTTTCTAAGAGGTTTCAGTCTTCACAGACCAAGGCCTTCTTTCTATTTCTCAACATTTCTAGTGACAGAAGTAGAAAATTTGGTGCCTTTGGAGTATTGATATTTAAAAGTAGCCATGTCTACACAGGAAGCAAATATGGTTAGGAGTATATTTGGATTTATATTAGAAAAAATCACATGTTCCCAGAATAGATCTATGCAAGCCTGCTGACTCCCCCTAGCCCCCTTCATTAAAGGTTCTATGACATATTTGTTATTGAGTTATGGTCATCATAGCTACATAAGGGACAGCAAGGAAAAATGATAGCCTGTCATATATTACCATGATGTTCCTGTACTATTCAGGGTGATTATACTGATTCTAGAGATATATCATATTGACTACCAGCTGAAGTCTTACCCACTGCCGTGCACTCTGTGACCTCTGTGGCTTCTGAGTCCTGCTGCTGGCTTCCTGGGGAACTTGAGCATGCAGAAAAGAGGATGGCTCATGAGACTAATTCTCCAACTTATTGTTAAATTTGTAATTATGTACTGAAATTTCATTTAGAGAACAGCAATTGGTAGTTTTGGTTAGAGAGAATGTATAATACAGGCAAGGGGCCTAGTTTGCATGGTTTTTGATGGTTCCCTTGTAAAATTATGCATTTAAAAAAAAGTCCAAATTTCTAATCATGTCCAAATTAGAAAAAACTACTAATATCTTAGCAGGATATACTTAAGAAACATCATTTTGGTGGTTATTATGTTCTTATGACTAAGACAGGTTGTAAGAATTTTGTATTTCCCTTTTATTTTTCATTAGTCTGGTAGTAAAAGACAGAGGTTAGGTTATTTAAAAAAATTTTTTTATTCAAAATGTTTTTATCCCTACATTTGTTATTTTTCTCCTCTATAAGGATATTATTGCTGTTTCTTAATTGAGTTGATACAATAAAGCACTTGTAATAGCTTCTGCATATGGTAAATATTAAATAAAATAAATAAATAACTGCAAAAATTTATTAAATTATTTTTTAAACCCAGCAGCATTTTTTGGGTAAATTCCAATAACTTTCATATTACTAATAGCTCACATGTGAAAGTGATTTTAGAATTTATCCCCTTAAGTAAGATCTTAACCAAATTGATAAAAGTCAATATTCTTGTTTAAAAATATATTAAATTTATTTTACACAATCATTATTCAAGCTTATTCTATATATATGCAAATACAGCTTAAAATTCCACTACCCCATAGAAAATCATCCTAATATTATTTTTCCCTCTGTGTAAATATACTACACATATATGATTACTAGAAAACTAAATGTATATGCATATTAACCTATATGTTTAAAGATATACTTTCATTTGTATGCATATTTTAAATACATATTTTTATCAGTATTTGATTTTCACATTCATTTGAAGGCTCATCAAATCCCTACAAAGCAGTTTAAATTATTATTGTGTTGCTAACCATGCAGAAGGTCCTAAGCTCTCTGCTCTAGATGTATTATTTTGTCTGCTCCTTACCTCTCCTAGGAAGTAGTTATTGTTCCATAATACAAAAGAGACTGAAGATTAGACTACGGAACTTAGCAAGGCCACACAGATGGTGTCTGACCCAGAATTCAAATTCATTGTGCCCTTAATTGCTGAACTTCTATGCTAGGTAGCTCCATGGACTAAAATAACACTACATTATTTTTATAATACCAAGGACAACATCTTCATTAAAAAGTTTGTAATTTAGTCATGAGGAGCCATAAGTTATATTCAACCCATTTTCTATTCTTTGGTACCTACGTTTGACTTGTTGCCTGAGAGTTCCACAGCAAGAAAATCAAAAGATCTGGGTTTTTATTTCGTTACAATTTTAATCAACTGTATGTCCTAACATAAGTCGTTGCCCCTTTTTATTGTTTGAGCAAGGTGGAATTGGGCCTTGAATTATTTATTCACACAACTGATAAAACAAGTTTGAAAAGACTGGTTAGAACAGGGACAAGTTAAGAAAACACTCCACCCGTGTAGGAGCTCCCCCAGCAGTAGAATAAAGGCCTCAGGGCTTCAACTTGCTGTGTATTTTGAGTGTTGTTGAAGCCAGCAGAAGGGGGCCTGGGCGTTGGGGGGAGCGGAGTATATGAAAATGAAGAGACAATAGGCTTAACTCATACCTCTTAATGGATAATTTTGTTTACAGGGCACCCAGAGTCCCCAGTAGGGGCACTGCTGAGCCAATCCACACTATCCATGCGCTAAAGGACCAAAGAGCAGACAGACCCCAGACCCTATCTTTTAGGTTTCTTTTAGTTCTCCTCTAGGATTCTTTCTACTATGCTAACTGGTGGACACTGTTTTTGTTTTTGGCAGGCCCAAGTGGATTCTACTTAGATCATTTTTACTCAGAATGTCAGCTAGTAACTCAGTAGCAGCTATAATTTAGCCAGAAAGTCAAAAGAACAAGATGAATGATAACTAACGTTAAATATAAATGACACGCAACACACAAATTGTAACTGTAGGTCACAGAAAGCTCCACAGTAATGGACGGTACATAGAGAGATTAATCAAACTATCCCTCATCTCCTTTTTGGATAAAAATGTTATTTGCCTGAACCATCAATTTTTAAATTTATTTTATTTATTTATTTTTAAAGGATTTATTTATTTATACAAGCACTGGGGTATAGGCCAGAGGCACAGGAGGGTGAGAGAATTCACCAGAGACAGAGCGGGGAGTAGAACAGGCAGAATGATGGAAAACACTGCTGAGGGGAGCAGCAGGCGCGACAGGAGAGGTCTGCCACACCATGTGTGATTCTCCCTGGCCAGCCGGGAATTGAACCAGCACTGCAGAGGCTGCGGACAGCTTCACAGCGCTGCGCTCAACCTGCTGCGCCACTAGGGAGGCCCACCCTCAATTTTTTTTAAAGAATAAATAACCTCTCTTAATCTTAGGTCTCTTGTTTTGGAGATTTATCTCAGGGTTAGGTAAAGACGATGATAACCTCTGGTTATCAGACTGTTCAATCACTCTTCTTGATTTTATTGTTGAGTTTGCCTTTCAAATTTTTCCCAGCTGGAGCTCCGTAGTTCTTGTGAGACTTTCATGGCTCATGGCAGTCACAATACTATTTTCATTATTTCTGAACAATGAAAACCCAATCCGGGCCTCCCCGGTGGCGCAACGGTTGAGCGCTGGGTTGCGAAGCTGCCCGCGGCCTCTGCGGCGCCAGTTCAATCCCCGGCTGCTCCCCGGCCACCGGAGGAGGGTCCCACATGGCGCGCAGACCTCTCCTGCCGCCCGCTGCTCCCCTCAGCAGTGTACTTCGGTCCTTCTGCCTGCTCTGCTCCCCGCTCTGGCTCTGGTGAATTCTCTCACCCTCCCGCGCTTCTGACTGTACCCAGTGCATGTATAAACAAAAAAAAAACAAAGAAAGAAAGAAAGAAAGAAAACATGCCTCTATATATAAAAAAAAAAAAAAAAAAAAAAAAAAGAAAACCCAATCCACCTCTCCTCTAATTGACAGACCTCAACAATTTTCATAAAAGACTTGCTAATATTTTAAAACCAGAATGGTTCTGAACTGCTAGTGCCAGGAAGCCAATGAGAGATGGGTGGATGGAACACCTGACATGGAGCTTGGCAATAGCAGAAGAACTAAAAGGGGCCAGACAGGTGGAGATAAAGGTGATTTTTTTTTCTCGACAATCCATCATTTGAAGGAGGAGAGAGCCCCAAAGAACAATGGAACTATGCAGATACAGTGAATTTGGCTGAAGAAACAAATGTTATTCTACAATGGGGCTGTCAGTTGACAACATCTATTTATTGAACATGGTGTAGAGCACTGTACTAGGCATGATGCCAGGGCTTAAATTACAGACACTCGCAGATTCATACCCCACCTTCCCCTAACTCGGAGAGAAGGGAGCAGGAAAGAGATATTTGTTTTCTCCTCTCTTTAAAGTTCATACTGTAGGTAATTCATATTCTGCTGAAATGATTTCAGGTGATAGCAGTCTTTCTTACCACTAACATCCTGTTAGGGAGAGCATTCTTTCCTCATTAGCACACTGATAAAGTCTCATAAATTACAGTTAGCACACAGGATGAAACCAGGATAAAATAACACTTTGTTTACGTTGCATCAAGTATCTGTTTTTCAAGTCTCTTCAGGTCCCTTTAAATATAGGATCCTCCTTACCCTCTTTTCCTTTTATTCCTAACTCCACTACCAGCACCCCCCATTCTTATTTGGAATAACCACTTCCCTTCCCACCCCCTGATTTGGTTTAGCCTCAATCCACCAGAGCACAGAGCTAGTTGCAAAAAAAAAAAAAAAAGTAAGGAATCAGGTGGAAGGATAAGAGAATCCTGAGCAGTGTAAGTTATGCTTGGGAAGCTTCCCGGCTCACTTCTCTCCATACCTGGTCCAGTTAACCAGAGCTTCTTTCTTTATAACTAAGTCTTCTGTGGGGATACAGTGTATCTCTTCAGAGCGCTAATAAGACTTTTACTTACTTCCACATAATATTAATTTAAGTTAATCAACACCTGACTTAGGCAAAGATGCCTTGATGCCAGGGCAAAAAAAAAAAATGCAAAGATGCAGAGATGTTGGTGCAAAAGAGGGTCATAGGGCTAGAACAGGAAATAGTCCAAGAGAAGGTGCTGGGACCCACCCACATCAGCTCTTCGACTCTATACCTGCTTGTCATAAGCCCTACCTTTCTGTGCACTTTGGATCCTAACATCCTCCCCTAGTGTTGGTAGGTGTCTCTATTATGATATATTATTTGGGCCTGAATTACATCCTCTCCAAATTCATATGTTGAAGTCCTAACTCACAGTGCCTTAGAATGTGACTGTGTTCAGAGAGAGACATACAGGACCTTTAAAGAGATGACCAAGTGAAATGAGGTCTTTAGGGTGGGTCTTAACCCAATCCGACAAGTGTCCTTATAAAAAAAGAATATTTGGACACATTGAGAGACACTCAGGATCCTAGCAAGATGGCGGCCATTTACAAACCAAGAAAAGAGGCCCTGCAGAAACCAACCCTGACAATGCCTTGATTCTTGACTTCTGGACTGTGGATGGTGAGAAAATACATTTCTGTTGTTAAAGTCACCCAATCTGTGACACCCAATTATGGCAGCTCTAGCAAACTAACACAGACACACACACACACAGACACACACCACCCCCCCAATGTAGTGAAGTCTTGGACAACAAAAGTTCTCATTTCTCTACAATATTTACTGAGTCCATTCAATTCTACAGAGCTCCTTCTTCCTGAATGCTTACCCAGAGCTAGACATTGTGCCCAGCACTTTACCTGCATTGTCTCATTTAAATGTTCAGAAAAATCCTCTGAAACCCTCTGGAAGTCAGACTTATCTAAGAAACTCAATAGTGTAGCAGAGCTATTTTAAGAAAAAGTTGAATGTAATTTCTTTATCTTATAATTTTCGCATTCTATATTTTTCAAGAAGTTCCAAATGCTAACAATTTTATTTACCCAAATCACTAAACCAAGTAACAGTTTTAGTAGTAGCTTCTGGACAGGGGTAGCTCTTTCCATGCCATCTTTTGAGGGGGGACCAGAGCAGAAAACATCTATAACAAGAATTAATTGCTATAAATATCTTGAAAGAGGAAAAATGTCAAGTTGATAAAACAATTATTATTGACCCATGGATTGGCAACTATATAATAATTTAGTATTTGGTTTATTTCTTAAAGACCTAACCAATTTCTCATTCTTTTCTTCTATTATGTGTACATGATGTTTCCATAGTGAAGTAGAAAAGATACATGGACCATCTCAGTCTTTGTTGCCTAATTAAAAACTGTTTATGAATAGCAATTTTACCATTTTGCATTATCATCAGAGTTCATTTCTCATGGAAAAAAAATCAGCATCAGTTTAAAAGAATATTTCTTTAATCACCAGTTCTGATTGTCAGTAGTACCATTTGGTAGTTTTTAGCTGACTAACAAATCTTTGATTATATTGGCTGTCTCATTTTGCTTTCTTTCATATTTCACATTTATGGTCTATTCAGACATTCTCCTGTTTTGTTAAGTAGGAATCTGTGTGGTCTTTGATGTAACACATAATTTATTTGACAAGGAAATATGAGTCTGTGCCCTGAATCTACATTTAACTGACGGATTGAGAAATTTAAAAATTGCAGCAAGATAGACTCTCCCCTAGATTGCTGTACTACTTGCATTTTGCTAATCTATTTGGCAGTGAATTTACATATCTGTGTCTATAGATGATTATAGAGAGATTCACACAGTCTTGCAACTGTACCCAAGTGTTTTCATTAATAGAAAAGAAGTCTTGTTTTATTAGTCATTGATGGTTCCTGAGGAAAATTTTTAAAGATCTTTTTCTGAAATTAAAATCAAGATATTTTATTTTATTTTATCTTTATATAGATAGTTATAGCTTTATAAAGTGAGCCATAATGTCTTCAAATCTATACTGCTCATTGCTCAACCTAGTAAATGGAAGTTCTGTTAGCATTTCAAGATTTATATATTTCATATCTTGCAGGTCTATGTCCCAGTTCTGGTAATTGAAAACTTACTTGCAGCTCATTCCCTCACTCAAACTGCTTGTCAATTAACCTTTGCAAGATGAAAGTTAAAAAAAAATACGACTTTCATTTTTCACTCATGTTCATTTTCAATCATCTCAAAATGTAGAAATTAAATAACTCTTGGGGGTCTGCAGTGCTTTTTACATATCATTTCAGGTTTGAAACAGCTCTTTTATGTTCAAATAGGACTACTACAGATTTATTTGCAATGGATATATTAAGTGGTTAAAATTACTCGTGCTGAACATCCCCCACCTTGTTTATAGTATGAGCAAAATACTAAGTATGCCAAAAGAGTTTTTCACATTTCTGCGCCATTTCCACTGGTTTTGACTGCTCTCTGTAACATACTGGACCATACTGAGCCTAAGGGAAGGAGACATGTCCTGCTGTAATATTTGAAATTTACATTATGATGAACTTAGATGGAATTGCTGCCCATCCGGAACTTAGATGGAATTGCTGCCCATCCGGAACTGTTGACTCTATGGAGGGGAGGGGGAGGTGATCTAAGAACTAAGAAAACAACAGTGAGACTCAGGAAATTGTCAAATGCCCAAGGTTTGAGAAAGGTAGGAAAGTACAGTCATTGGTATATTGAAATCAACTATTGAACTCCCTCTTGTTTTTGAAGAGGCTGGAGTTCCTATCTCTCAGTAGCTCAGTAGAGCAGAAGAGCTCCACTACTCAGCCCACACTGGTTTATCAGAGCAAGTAGTGTGTAGGGCACTGACCCTGACTTGTGTCACATTAGCAATCCTCACTACCCATTCCTACTGTGTTGGCCCCATCCTGGGCTGCTTAATTGTTCAAATCCCTGTGTCTTCCTTGATGTTACACTATTTTAATAATCTGACATAGAGGAACACGTTTCACCATGAACTTCACAACTCTGGTATTCATCCTGAGGTGAACAATAAAAACATGATCTTTAGCCAGAGCTAAAACCAACCCTTCAGGCTCTTGGACCACTTCAGTGTAGACTTTTATGTCATTTACCTGTTTTCTTTCTACTTCTCATATTCCCTTAGAAATAAAAGTTCTCATCCTTAGAATGTACTCTCCTTCACTTAAAAAATTCACGTTCTCCTACTTAAGTCCCATTTAATAATCACCTTTACCCTTTAGGAAAATTTCAATCTTTGCCTAATCTTTTACTCCTCGGCCTTCCAGGAAAGGAAGAATGCAGCACCTACAGGCGGTCCTTCCTCTCTTGTCTTTTTATATTGTCCCTTACTCATCCATCATTGAACATTACTGGAATTAAAATTCAACCATCACTTCAGACAACATGTGAAGTAATGTGGGTTTTAGAGTCTGATGGAGCTAGATCTAACTCTGGGCAGTACTCCTTACCATGACATTGGGTAGGTTCAGTTCTTCTTTTTTGAGTCTCAATTTCTCCACTTTCTTTTTGAGCCTCAGTAACCCACTTTGCAGAGTTAATACAAAAGGAATAAAACATTTAGCATAAGTTTGACACAAAGTAGGTGCCCAACAGTATAGAATAGAGGTTAAGGTCATAGACTGAAACCAGACAACCTGGATCACAGCTCTGTCACTTGTGTGATGTGTGACATGGGGAAGCTACTTCTTGGTGTGATAATAATTTATTCCCTAGGGTTTTTCTGAGGATTAAGTGAGTTAACATCTATAAAATCCTCAGAATAGTGGCAGGGTCTGATAAGCACCTATAAGCATGAGATACTATAAGCATGAGATACTATCTCTATAAGCATGAGATACTATTATTTTTCTCCTCTTTCTCCATGATAGGACCCTGACCTTAGGAGTGTAATCACTGTTTCCTAGTCACTGGAGCCAAAGTTGGGCTGAGGAACTTTTGGTGAAAAAATAGCCTTTCTTGGCCATTCTTCCAAGCTATGCTCTGATGATAGTACTTTTGAGTTTTCTGGAGGAAAGGAACACATGCTCCAAGGATACATGCTCTGAGTTATGAATTAGAGAGATGGTGGCTTTTGTTGGGATTCTGGGTAGAGTGGCTGGCTATAGTTCACAATCACTTTTACTCATAAGGGAATCCATCACCTAAGCTGAGATTAAAGAAAGGAAAGCCTTAAAAGCAAACTTCTCAGCACTGAATTCCATGTCTTACCAGCACTCAAATATGTGAGCGATTACTAATTATTTCAGCAATGAAATAAGCAGTAGAGACCTTGTTTATGTGGGCTGGAAGTGAGAGTCAAATGAAAGACTAGTGGATACGCAACTAAAAATATTCAAGATCAATTTTCTTTTACTAGGAATAAAAAAAAAAAAGACCATTTAAAAAGGAAGAGTGATGCCTGTATTTGGCCTGATGAGACTGAGAGAGAGGTATGGGGAATTCACCAGTCAGCTTCTGGGGCTGGTGATACATAAATTATGCAGACCCTTATGAACACAAATTAAAGATAAAGTGAAGATAATGTATACAGCATTGAGCTTTGGAATTCTAACTCTTTCTCATTATATCTTGCCTAGGCATCAGTGTGATTAAAGCAATTGATTTTTCTTTTATCATTTCATCTTTTTATCCTTCATCAGTACCTCTTAGAATCTTTATTCATTGCTCTAAACAAAGGCAATGTCTTGACTTCATAAACCGTACTTTTTTTCCTTAGTTTTATTTTAGACCTAGTTTTGGTCCATGATGAATTGCTGAATGGTTGATTTCCTCACACTCCTTTTTGCTAACCTGTCTTGACAGCTTCTGGATTGCTCTGCCTAGTAATTTGCTCCATAATAATGGCTACTGTGAGATGTCTCCTAACTAGTTCCTTTATTTTTAACAAGGATTCTTAACACCCTCTGTAGGTGACAATATGCAATTACAGCTATAAAGTGTCCCCCAGGGGATGGCCACTCACAGATGCCACCAGGATTTTTGCAGTGCAACTGTTAAATGTAATGAAAACAAAGAATCAGATTCTTTAAACATCCAGTTCAAATAAAATTTTAATTAAAAGTTATGAAGGCATTTTATTGATTAACAATCTTAGTAATTAAAGAGTGTGGTTGACATTTTTTTTCTGGTTGGATTTGTTCTTCCTTTGAGATCTCTAATTGTTGTATGGCTTTACATTTATTGATAACTCTGTTTGATGAATGCAGATGCCACCTTTTACAGCCGTCGTTGACAGAGTAATCATATTGTGAGAAACACCAGGCTTATGTAGTAACAGCTGTTGCAGTTATCCATGCTGACATCCATCGGGGAAATGTGTTTGCAGCTATCATGGGTACACGATAAATGGAAGGTGCAATAAAGCACAAGCTAACATTTTGAATATCCTTACAACTCTAGGAACTTTATTGCATATTACAAGCACTTTGATCTCTGTCCAGTACTTAAGTCTTAATTATCAGACTAATTGCACAGACTATGTTCATTTTCAGTGGTAATCCTTTTGTGATTAGCTTCTGTGTTCAATAACTGACTTATCCTTTAATTAAAAGGACTATTAACCTTAAGGCTGCTGCTGTGTCTTGGGATTAACCCATACAGAGTTAATGTTTAATATCATTGTAAAAGCTTTTGCTGAAAGGTGTAGCATAAAAATGTGTAGGGGAAAGCCATGAAAAGTATCTCACTTTTCTGATGTGCAAAACAGCTCTGCTAAAGAGGATGGTTTTAAGGAAGCCTCCTTATAGCTGAAATTTCCTATGGGCCCACCTAACTGTACAGCCACTGGATTAACCCTTTGAACCTTCTACTCATTTACAGGAAGAGAGAGCTTACTTTAGGATAAGGTAGAGTTTTGTCTTGATTTTCAAAATCATTACATGTGTACATGATCTGGGTACTTAGCTGCTGGCGGTCCAGAACAGAGAATTTCCTCCTCTCCTCTCCTCTCCTCTCCTCTCCTCTCCTCTCCTCTCCTCTCCTCTCCTCTCCTCTCCTCTCCTCTCCTCTCCTCTCCTCTCCTCTCCTCTCCTCTCCTCTCCTCTCCTCTCCTCTCCTCTCCCTCCCCTCCCCTCCTCTCCTCCCCTCCCCAGCCCTCCCCTCCCCAGCCCTCCCCTCTCCTCCCCTCCCATTTCCCTTACAGCTGAAAGTTTTTGATATGACTCCTCTGGAAAGGTTCCTAGAAGCTTGAGAATAGACATAACAGTGGCACATGTAACCAGGTTCCAAGCAGGGCATGGCCAAAGTGGCTGAAGCTTAGTTCACAGGTAAGTAGTGAAGCAATGAAGGAGCAGATGCACAAAGAATCAGCACCACAGCGTGGAAAGCTTGCCAAAAAGCCAGATGCGGCTGCTGGAAGTGCTCTTTTTCTTCTTTGCTTTGACATCTGGGTTCTGCAATGAACATTTTCCCCCCAGTGTGCTCCATGGCACAGGGTCTGTTGCTGCAGTGGTCACTTAGGATAAGGAAGAGAAGTGGTTTTTCTGATTTCTCCCTCTCTTCCTCCTATCCTTGCTTCCCAGAAGAAGAGGCCCTTTGTGGATTTCTCACCCCCGGTGTCTTCACCCTCATGGAAAATGCAGGCTGCTGGGACAGAGGAAACAGAAATGCCTCCATCCTAAGAGGCCTGGCCTGGCAGGAGACCCTAATTAATGCTGCCCTGTCTCATCTTCCAAATTTTACTGCTATTAGTAATGTGAAGACTAAACAGACAATAATTTTTCTTCAGTGGTACAAGGTTTTCAGGAATTTGGCAACAGTGTGAACTATTTACCAAATAAGAATTGCCATCTGCTGGGGGTTCTGTGGTGAACAAGAGTGGGGGCAGGGGAACCGGCTCTTCTCTCAGCTCAATACGCTGATTCTGGGCTGGGAGCCTAACATGGGGATTGACTATGCCCCCAATAGATTGGGGTTCTTTCTTGTACTGTGTTCTTTCAGTCTATTTCACTGAGTGTTGTGTTCTTAACCATTAGCAGGGAATTTACAGGTAATGGATGGGGCTGGTGAAACTTTATCAGTGTTGGTGGGGAGAGAGTATATCCCGGTGATTTAGAATATCAACTCTGGAGTCAGAAGATGCTGCTCCACTGATTGATTTCCAACTGTGTGACTAAGTTACTTCCCTTTCTGCATGTTGGTTTCCTCAATTGTAAAATGGGGATCATAATAGTACTGTTGTGAGGCATAAATGAGATGATACACATGAAACATTCTGCACAATATCTGATCATTGTGTTTAATTCACAGTGACTACTGTTTTCCAGATTTGAGTTTGTTTATCTTGCAAGACTGTACAGTAGCTAAGAAATCTGGGAGGAAAATATTATATACTGTGATTGCAATTATAATAACCTCTTCTAATCTTGGAGTTCAGCCACTCCTTTGATCCTTATAGGAGCATTATGAAATAGGTTAGTTTACCAGGAGTGAAACTGAGGCTTGGGGTTGGTATGTGCCTTACTCAGGCTTACATGTCATAAATGAAGGACTTAAAAATCAAACCAGACTCTCCATGCCTAGGAATCTATGACTAGCTGTTCTAGCAGAATAAAGAGAGGCATGGATTTAGCAAGGCTTCCTTCTTTCTCAAGTTTTCCTACCAACTCGCAGCTGGTAGGAAGCTTATCTTCCTTTCCTTCAAGGCTTTAAAGTTTTTCTCAATAGGGTATTTTAAGCCCATGCATTAATTATACATGCAATATATAAAACTTGCAGTATTTTCTTATAATTAAAGGGATACATTTATATTTGGAAAATTCAAAATTTTACCCTGCTGCCAGCATTCCATACAAAATATATTTCAAAGGTCCTTATAAACTAAATCTTTGTGTTTGGTAGAGACATTCAAATTCTGTATTAAATGTCAATGGAAACTCTGCATTAATTATATGAGGTAATTTTGTATCAATTTTGATATATCAAAGTTCAAAATTCCCAGGAAGGAAGCCACAAATGAAAAAATCAAAATATTACAAATAATGTCAAATAGAGTTGGAACACTATTGTCCATATGTCATTGATAAGGAGCACTTGTGAAGGAGGGGAGGGTCTCACAGTGTTTAGCACTTTGTTGGTGAAAGAAAACTGGGCAAGCACACTTGAAGCACAAGACTGGACACCTCTCAGACAATACCCTAAGATCACTTATTGGGCCTCGCCATTTTGAGGTTGGGAGTGGCAGGATGGAAGGTGTTGCTGCATATATATAGGAAAATGGCTGGTAGTTTTAGGGGCCAATTCTTCAAGTTAAATATGTATATATACACTTTAATTTCTGCCTATTATCTTAAATATAGATGAAGATACCTGGTATATGGTTTTGAAAATAAGTTGCAGCTTTCATAATAAATAATCTGTCTCAAATACTGCAGGAAGATAGATAAATTAGCCTCTTTAAAGAAAAAGAAAATCTGTCTAAAAATGACTACTCCATATAAAAGACTAATGGACTATTAAATAAAGGATTATATTTTATGTGTTGTCCCAAGATTTTTTGTGTCTGGGGGATTCTCTCTACTATTTACATTTTCTCAGTGTCTGAATAACACATCTTACTTAAGCAATGTGATAGAAGAGTTTCAACTCACTGAGCTATAAACTGCTATATATGCCAATCACTGCTATCATGGGCTTTATCTTTCTATTTCCTGCAGACTGAGCTGCCTTGATAGTAGGTCCCTCTGAGTCTCAACAGATTCAGTCATTTTTGATTATTAAAAGAGTCTCATTTTGGTTATTAAACTTAAGTCTTTTTTATTTCAAAAGTTTAATCTCTTATTTGATCTAAAGCAGTACAGAGAAGTATTTGGGATAGTATTCAGTATAGAGTAGCCATGGGACTCCCGCAACTTGGAGGGTATATGTGTGTGTGTGTTGGAAAATTTGCTCTGTCATACACCTCTTTCTCTTCCCCATTTTCACTGCCCTGATAGTGGGGCAGGGAGGAGCAAGAGAAAATATCATTCTCTTGCAACTCCAGTGCTCAAATGGTCTCTGTCATTGCTGGCCCCATCCATTGTATTTCTGTCTGACCCTCTCCTTTTCATTGGTTTTCCTCCTCTCTGATTGATCAATCATCCAAGTTCTGGCTCTCTTGTGTGGGTGCAATGGGATGCTTTGACACGTTCTTCTAAAGTCCCGATAGACACTTCTACCTGATGAGTCCCTTATAAGAGGCCAGAGCCCTGAGTCTTAGCCTCTGTATTCTCCCTCAGTTCCCATCTCAGAAGGTCCATCCAATGGGTCACCCTCAGGGGTGATACCAGTCAGGTAGTCACTTTAGGGTTTCTGTCTCCTTTCAGCACAGTGGCTGATATCCTTGAGAACATTCCTAGTTACTGACTGGCAATAACAAGATGGTCCAAGCCTGCCTCAGAAAATAGGATCATCTACCCTGAAAGGAGCTCTAGTTCTTTGTAGTAAATAACATTAGATATTCAAGTCCTGGATGTGCATGAACTGGAGAGCTGGTGATGGGCAGAAGAGCTGCTGCTTCTTTTGCATACTTTTAGTGGTAAAATTGGGGAAATGTTTCATTTTAAAATCATGTATTCTATATTTACTATTCCAAATTTGAATTTTTAAAAATATAGATATGTAAAATTTATTTTCTTTATTGTATCCTTGTTTAAAATTTTAGCCCTTTACAAGGATGTGGAGAAAAAGGAAATTTCTTACACTGCTGGTGGGAATGCAAACTGGTCCAGCCACTGTGGAAATCTGTGGGGTCAGGGGTTCCTCAAAATACTAGAAATAGATCTACCATACGACTCAGCTATTCTAATCCTCGGAATCTACCCAAAGACCAGAAAATCATTAATTTGAAAGACAACCTGAACTTCTCTGTTTATTGCAGCACTTTTTACAATAGCCTAGATATGGAAAAAATGCCCCCCAAACAGATGAATGCATCAAGATGTGGTATAGATACATAATGGAATATTACCCAGCAATCAAAAAGATAAACTCATGCCATTTATGGCAACATGGATAGAACTGGAAGGCTTTATGCTAAGCAAAATAAGTCAGAAGGAAAAACACATTTCTGTCACTGTCATGTCACCTTACTTCAAGCATTTGTTATCTCCAGCCTCAGGTATTACAATAGTTTTTTTCTTTAAATGCATCCATTTTCTTTTTGATTATGGCTTTGAAAAATTTACTCATTTGTCCAGAGGTTTTGTAAAATTGCAATAATTTAAGATTCATTTCCAGGATTTCTACATGCCTTTAAAATATCCCTGTGCTAGCACTATTTATAATAGGTAAGACTTGGAATCAACCCAAATACCCAGAATAGATGACTGGATCAAGAAGATGTGGTATAGATACACAATGGAATACTATTCAGCAATCAAAAAGATAAACTCATGCCATTCACAGCAACATGGATGGAGCTTGAAGGATTATGCTCAGTGAAATAAGTCAGGAGGAAAATGAAAAATACCAGATGGTTTCACTTATAGGAGGAATACAGGGGATAAAGGAAAAACAACACCACCAAAAAAACCACAACAAAACTAAACAAAATTAAACAGACAACTTTAAATCAGAGACATTCTGCAAGGGAGGAGGAGGGAGAGTGATCAAAATGAGCACAAGAGACTATGGTGATGGTGTATGGGTGAACTGGTGGTGGAAACTCTATGGGGACTATACCTGAGAAAAGAAAGCAAACATCATAAGAAAAAAAAAATAGAACTAAAAAATAATCACTGTGCTTGCTTTTATTTTTTATAATCTGTTTTAAAATAAAACATGTCTGAAATCACATGAATGTTCTTTTAAATTACTCTATTGTTTCTATTTACAAAATAAAAGTGAACTCCTAGCCAGAGCTCGGAAATGTTCACTGCTGCCAGCTTATGCCCAGGATCCTGGCCCCCCAGGTGTCCAGCAGTGGGGAGAAAGCAAATATCCAGTGCTAAGTAGTAACTTTAATAAAGGGTTGTGTTGTTACTTGTAGAGAGTTATGTGTAAACCAGAATGCCAAGGCATTATTTTACAATGCAGGATGCCCTTTAAGTGGTTGATTTTTGTGTTTCCTTTATCCAGTGCACTTGCTTCCTATTATTAAGATACTTGAGAAACTGAATTTGTATTTTCTGGTTGAGAAGAGAATCAGGAAAAGACTGGATTATGGCCAACTTTAGAAGGGAATAATCAGTCTCTGTAGGCTGAGAACCCATTACACATGTGTTAAGATCTCATTAGATGACCTGTTTGCAAGCCCAGCCCACACAGAGTAGGCATGAATCGGTTCAACAGTAAAACCCAGGTGGCTGCAGCTGGGGGATGCTTGATGGTAGGACACAGGAAGTGTTCTAGACAATGACTTCTGCACAGTAGGGAAGACTTCTTCTGGTTGTACATAGCCTGGTAGCCTGTCCCTCCCTACCCCCATCTCCAAAAAAGCCAAGGCTGTTGATATAAGCTTTCTCACCAATGGAACACAGCAGAGAGTTGATGGTGTGCAAGGGAATGCAGAGAGAAGGGAACCACTTGGGAATAAGAGGCAGCAAGCATATGTGGCGGCAGGCTTCAGAGACAGAGACTTGCCTAAGTTCTAGCCTGCAGAGGTGTGTCCCAGCAGAGAGAGCACTAGCAAGAATGATAGCAGCACTGTGTATATAAGTCACTTCTTTCTTGCTAATAGTCCCAGTGTTCATGCCTTCATGTCTTTTTACCAAACAAGTTTTTTGAACTCCTATGTAGGGTAAGGTAAAAGGTATCAGGCTTTTCTGCCCTCCCACCATTAGGATAGATGATGGAACCCTGCGATCCTGAATGCATGCCTGATGGCGGGCACCTGGTGTAGGCCGTGGGCATAGGTAGATGGGTTTCGACTGGGATTTTAAGGGTGGCGTCACGGGGATGCCAGCAGAAGCTGAGAGAGAAGCAAGAGAAGCAGAAGCTGAGAGAAGGCCGGAGAGCCCAGAGTAAAGACCTGTTGGGGGCTAGGAGGCCTGCCAGCCTACCGGCCCTCCAGCACCCCTGCCTACCGTGTACCTGGTAATCCCAATAAAAACCTGCAAAACCACTGAGATCTCCAATTCCTCCTTTACCCGGTCTGCTGGATCATAGAAAACCTGCTCAGTGGCTGTCCTGCCCCTACACCCTAACATGGCTCAATCTGACCACCTGTCACCTCTGCTCCTGCATCTCAAACTGCTGAGGTATTTGCATAGCTGCATGCATTGGCATCACATAAATGCATGATTTCCCACTTAAATAAATACCTCTGAAGCATGAGGCAATATGATTACTCTCCCAGACCCCCTTTTCTTTTAGTCCCCATGGATGATTGCTTGACTATATGTCTATGGTTTTATTAATCATGCTTAGTTGCCTGGAGTCTCTCTTGAAGAGAGCTCTTTTCTTTTTCAAGGCTAATCCCTTGCTTTGGTACTCTTCCATTGTCTCCTTTGATATTGACCTATCTACAAATCACTTCTTTTTAAAAGAAACCCTCCCCAGCATCTTCCTTACACTCCGAAAACATGCTTAACTCTTTAATCTGAAAAACAAAACCAAAAAGGAAAAACCTGCCTCCATCTGCTTTCTCCCATTTGCTTCTGCCAACTTTTTCCTGACTTCTAGCACAACTATTCTACAAAGAGAAGATGTCACGATTCTTTTCTCTAACTTTCCAGCCCATTTCAGTTCACTCCTCTTTCATGATTCCCAGAAATTCTTCAAATTTTTCAATAGCTGGGCCTCCCTGGTGGTGCAGGGGGTTGAGCACAGCACTGTGAAGCTAGCTGCAGCCTCTGCAGTAGGAGTTCGATCCCCAGCCAGGGAGCTACCACCATGGCACAGCAGATCTCTCCCATCTTGCCTGCTACTCCCCTCAGCAGTGTATTTCAATCAGTCTGCCTGTTCTGTTCCCCATTCTCTCTGGTAAATCCTCCAACCCCCTGCACCTCTGGCCTGTAAACCAGTTCTTGTATGCATAAATAAATCCTTAAAAATTTTTTTTTCAATAGTTTTATTTACAAACTCAGTGGAATCTTTCTTTTATTCTTATTTGACTGGTAGGAACATATGAAATTATGATCATCTCTTTTTAAAACTGTTTTTTTATTATGAAGGGAGGAGCAGGAGATGGTAGCTGAGCCCTGATTAGATTGCATGTCATTATATTTATTAATGGTAGTGGAGGACCCAATGCTCCCCTCTTGTCCCACTTCAACATTCTTGGATGGCTGCTTTTTTCCTGAATGGATCCTAAATATGCCCTGGAGTTTTGCTTTGTGCCCTGTTCTTTCTTTACATTTCGCCTGAAAGGTCTCATTCACTTCTAGCTTCCAAGTCTCTACCTCCAGCTCCCATCTTTCACCTGAACTCTAAGACCACATATTTAAGTAGCACTAGATCTCTCTACTAAAAAGTTCCACTGGCATCTTAAACATAATATGCTCTAAACTCACCTGCCCCACGCCTTCTTGATGTTGCACCTACTCAGATATCTAGGGTAGAAACTTGGGAATGATTCTTGACTTTTCCCTCTTACTTCACCTCCTTTGATGACTGCCCCCAATCAGAATAAGACCAGTTCCCACATTTGTTTTTTCCTATAGCTCTGTTACCACCAACTCATTTCAGGCCTTTGTTGTTGAGGGTCTGACAAGACCCCAGAGAAACAGCTTTGTGCACAGTATTTATTATTTTAATTATAAATATAGATTATAAATATTATGACCACATTAATTACAAATATTGCTTTAAAGACCTAAAGTACTGGTTTTTCCACAGTGCTTTGATTAGCACAATGATCCTGGAGACAGATCATAAGGAGGGCTCTTAACCGAGGAGATTTATGACTAAATTTTGATTACCTTGGTTGAGAAGCCGAGGAAAACACAAGGGGTGGGAATAGTGAAATGACCCTAAAACCTCATGTTAAACAATAGCCTCAATCTTCTTTTCCTTTAAATATTTTATCAACACAGACAACTCATGAGGAGGCTGTTACTGGCTTGAATTTCTGCTTCTTGAATGTCCCCGAACAGATGAGCAGTGAAGTAGCTAAGTGACCACAATTCCCAGTCAAGGTAAGAAGAGGACAGAAACCCAAATGATCCACAAACTAGGTAAGAACCAGCATGTTCCAGTGGAAGGGAAATCAAAACTTGAGTCTGAACAATCTTAGTGCTTTTATCTCACTTAGTCTTGATCTCACTAAGGAGCACAGTGATGACTATGGTTCTGAGACTTAAACTCCTCATTTGTAGCAGCTTTCCCTGCTACTTTTTGTATTTTGGTCATTTCTACAATAAGGGGAAATGCTGTCCCAACAGCTTAGAATCTTGCCTTAATGTCAGGAGCCTGAGGCAAGATGAGAAAAGGAAATAGCATATATTATTCGACAAGGGCCAGCCATGTCAATGGGCAAATTGAATAAGACACTGTGGTGGTGCAGAATTCCTCCCTTAGTTAATCTCAGGTGAAGACTTTGATTTCAAGTGCATGGAAATGGAGAGCAAAATGTAGCCATTTAGAGTAGTTTTCCCCATCATTATCTCAGATTTCCTGATGAGGCTGATAAACATGGCGGAGGCATTAAACCAGCCTGTATTGTCTCTCTCTTGCATCTTTCATGATTTCTTACCCGTTTATCCTGATAATCTGGGTAGGAGCTCTTCTAATATTCCTGTTCTGTTATGCAGCTACCTAATATAAATGCATCCAGGTTTACTGATTTCCTCACTCTCTTAAAATCTGATGACAACTATTACATTTGAGACCTGTCTTTATTTAGTATTTTGTTTGTTTACATTCTGGTGGAATATTCACATCAAGGGTTCTACAATGTGTAAGAAACTGCTGTCTTGCATTTTGAGCACATGGTATTGATTGCCAGCAAATCAGTTAAATTGCTCTGTGAATAATGATTGGCACTGGCCTTAACCCTTTTGGCTAAAATTGCTTATTTGTCATCCTGGCTCATGGAATAGATAAACAATTGCTTGCTGATGATCTAACAGATCAACTGTGAGTATCATTTGGCATGTCAGATGAGAGCTAATTTAATGAGCTGCAGTTCCTGCCAATTACCTGGGAACAAATCCCTCTGCAAGCTATTCTGTGCATCATCAAAATGTTTAACCAAATTCTCACTTGTAACAGGTAAGATGATTGGGTGTTTGATTAGTCCACATGCTGTCGATATTATTTTGCATGCATTTGTCCTGTCTACTTATCCAATCACCTTCGTTCTTTAACAATGACAAATTATAATAGGTAGTCATCCAATTCTTTATTTTAAATTACTCTGCTCAGTATGTATACTAACTGTAAAACTGAAACATCTCCATGAACGGGTGTGTTGAATTGCAGATCAGGTTACTTGTGTGGTGTGTGAGCTTGTCAGTTGGCTGGAAGAGAAAAAAGTGACTTTATTCATGTTCTGTTCAAATGCCTGTGAAGAAATTTTCTAACAAGAGCAGGAAATCTGCATGACTCTGTGAATGGCTTCACATAAAAAAGGAGAACGTTTGGGAACAAGAGGTCTGTGACCTAGCATTGATTGGGTAGGTCAAAGAGATAGGCAATGGGAGGACAGAGTGTGAGAAGAGAGAAATGCAAGGGCAAGGGGAAGGTGGAAGATGAAACATGAGTAGCATCCCTGTGAGCAAGGAGGGGACAAAGGCATGCGTCACCCAGAAAGCCTGAGGTCTTCTCGTTTTGGGGTTTTGGGAGCTTCATAAATCCTCAACTCAGCCCCCCTTGCCTTTTCCCCCTTCTATCATTTCCATGAATTTTAGAGAATGTCCTTTCCCAGTATCCCTTTCTAGCTCTTTCTATGACTCTTGCATTTAGTGGACAGTATATGCTGTTTCATTTCCACTTGTTAATCCAGACAAGGAAGCCCAGTCTGTTAATAGCTAATTCCCTCCCAGGTCAGCGTGGCATGCAGTCAACAAAGCATTTGGTGACTTCAGTAAATTTCCTCCACCACGCCTCTGCTTTTCCTTTGCTCTTTCTTCTACTTATGGGGTGCAACAAGGTTCTCTTCTGTTTACAAAGGAGGTCTGAGGGGTAGGTGGAAGGCAACCAGCAGTTTGGATCCTAAGCAATCTTATCAGGGAATTTGTAACTTAGGTGCCCCTCTCTCCTGTCAAAGAGATTCTTAGGGTACTAAGAGGATAGCATTTTCACCATCTTTTTACATTCTCCCATGAGAAAAAAGATTTTTATTCTTACTAATTTACTATGCAGATTTTCCAAGGTATATGTAATGAGTCTACCTGCCCTGTTTTCACTCATAATATTTCTTACATCAAATATGTGGGGGGCTAACATACCAAACAAGTTCTCCAATTCTCTGTTGACAACAACTGGGTGTCTTATAATTCAATTCAATTTGGACTAACAACCTGAAGTTAGGCAGACCCTATGAGTTAAGGACTCAGCCCCACTAAGACAGCACCCTACTGCAACCAGTTGTTAGTTCTAGATTGGCACCTGTACTTCTGACTGATGGGCTATAAATCAGGGGATTCCAGTGATTTTCTCCTCAGGTTTGACAACTTGCAGGAATGGCTCTCAGAACTCAGGAAAGATTTTGACCTACTATTACCTGTTCATTACAGAGGATACAACTCAAGAACATTCAAGTGGACGAGTTAATGAATGTGTGGGAGCTTTTGTGCTCTCCCTGGGAGGGTCACATTTCTAACGCCTCGATTTAATATGTTCTCCAACCTAGAATCTCTCTAAATCCGCTGGTGAAAGGATTTTTATAGAACTTCCTTTCTTTAGGAATGGTTGTTTGAATCATTGCTCTCCAGCCCTCCTTCCCTCCCTGGAAATTGGAGTGTGGGGGCTAAAAGTCCCAGTCTTCTAATCCTGACATGATTTTTCTGGAGACCACTGTAAAGCAATCAAGGTGTCCATGGCCTCCAGTCATCTCATTAACATACAAAAGACATGCTTATCACTCCGGGGATACCAAAGGTTATAGGAAGGAGAGACAAAGACCAAATACCTATTTTCCATTTTACCACAGAACACAAGATTTATTTGTGGTGCCCACATCTCACTCCTATTTCTTTATTACAAGGCACTGGGTAGGACTTTCAAAAAAATTAGAAGCAATCCCCCTGGTTCATAGTTTTTGTTGATTTTGATTTTCACTTTCTTATAGTTATTCATTTTCCTGGTCCCTTATTTAAGTTTTCTAGATCCCTGCTATGAGTGAGACCATCCGGTATTTTTCTTTTTCTTTTTGGCTTATTTCACTGAGCATGATCCCTTCCAGCGTCATCCATGTTGCTGCAAATTGCATGTGTTTATCTTTTTTGAATGCTGAGTAATATTCCATGGTATATATGTACCACATCTTCTTGATCCAGTCATCTATTTTTGGGCATTTGGGCTGTTTCCAAAGCTTAGCTATTGTAAACAGTGCTGCTATAAACATAGGGGTGCAGGTGTTCTTTGGAATTGATGTTTCTGTGTTCTTTGGGTAAATACCTAGGAGTGGAATTGCTGGATCCTGTGGAAGCTCTATGTTTAGTAGGTCCAGAAATCTCCACACAGCTCTCCATAGTGGTTGGACCAGTTTGCAATTGTATGGGGAATATAAAAATAAAATTTATTAATTAAAAAAAAAAAAAAAATAAATAAATAAATAAATAAATAAATCATTTACCCAAAAAAAAAAAAAAAAATTAGAAGCACTATTTATAATAGACAAAATATGGAAATTTCTCATATCAAATGTGTGGGAGTTTAACATACCAAGCAAGTTCTCCAATTCTAATGCCCCCAAACAGATGACTGGATCAAGAAGATATGCTATACATATGCACAACAGTACATGCACAATAGAATACTACTCAGTGACCAAAAAAGAGACACTCATGTCATTTGTGGCAACGTGGAGGTAGCTAGAAGGGATTATGCTAAGTGAAATACGTCAGAAGGAAAAAGATAAATATTGGATGGTTTCACTTACATGCAGAATATAGAGAAACCAAGCAAAGGATCAGGAAAAAGACAAAACGGGCAAGCTGACCGTAGACCTGAGGCATACAGCAGCGGAGAGGCAGGGAGAGGAGTCAAAATGTTAGGGGGAAAAGGCAGGTGAGGACCCACAGTCAGGCAACCAGTTTTATATCAGGGCTGCCCTATAACAAAAACAGGGAAGGGAAGGGGCCTCCCTGGTGGCACAGGGGTTAAAGACCCAGCACTATCAAGCTATTGGCAGTGCAGCCACTGCAGCATGAGTTCTATCTCCGGCCAGGGAGCTACCACATGGCACAGCAGACCTCTCCTGTCTTGCCCGCTGCTCCCCTCAGCAGTGTATTTCAGTCAGTCTGCCTGTTCTGTTCCCCACTCTGTCTCTGGTGAATCCTCTCACCACCCCCTCTCTCCCCCCCCACCTCTGGCCTGTACCCCAGTACTTGTATGCATATAAATAAATCTTAAAAAAAGAAAAAACAGGAGGGAAGAGCACAAGGGACCACAGGATCTACACCTAAAGGGAGAAATCAAATCCTGTCCAAAAATTAACAACAACGTAAGAAAATAAACATAAAAACAACAAAAAAAGTATTCTAAAAAATAATTGACACGCTTTTTGGAGTATTTCTTCCTGGCCGTGCCTCCTTACCTTGGTCACTGGGCGAGACTGACACCTTCCACTGTCCTGTGTCACATCCTGGGCTCCTCTTCAGCTTTCCTCTGGGCCCGCTCCCTGGGGCGGGGGTGGGGGCTGGGAAAGCATCCCCCGTTTCTACCCAGTGAAACAGGTACTTCCTGTTTTTTGAACATTTGCATGACACCACTTGAGTTTATGAAAGACCTACTTAATACCTGTTTTCACTAACCAAAAGAAATCTGAAGAGGATTTTCCACTTTTACGACAAAAGCCGGAAAGCGCTGCTGCTGTGCAGCGTGGGTTTGCAGCAGCGTGGAGGTGGCCGCAAGGCGAGCAGCTGTGCAGCGAGGGTGGCCCGCCGAGCTCCTTGTTGCAAACTGCGTCATACAGGTTGTGGGTGCATTGTCTCATTCCTGCTTGTATTATATGCTAGTGTTATTTTAGGTTTGATGTGTTACTTGGTATGATTTGGTGGGTTATTTTGGGAGCATGGGTATGTGCGACAATTTTTCCCTATACATTAAAGGTCATTGCTGCTTTGTTCTATTTCAGCTAGGGCGTCCCCGGAACACTCTACTTGCAGGTAGTGGAGGAACTGTATTAGGAACGGGGACTTCTAGCATAATCCTTTGCCCTCAAAACAAGATTTTTTACATCACACAGTTCTGGGAGTTCCAGTGTGTTCTGGCTTTGCCATGTCTGCCTGCACCCTACCAGGCACCAGGGAATCTGGCCTGTGTGTGACCTGACCCCACACTGAGGCGAATTGGTGGGTTTCCTCTGTGCATCTAGCCCCGGTTTTTTCAAGGGTGGAGTCTTAATCGGACATGAACATCCTACTTTTTTCTTCCTCCTGAGACTGACCACAGGAGGTATGGAGCTTTGTAAATCAGGACCTGGCGCTCCAATTCCAGATTTGATGTTCTGATTTGTTCCTGAAGGACAGTTGATAACCTTGCCTCTCTTCCTTCTCTAAATTAGCTTCTCTAAAAGCAAGAATGCAGTGTCCTCTCGAGTTACTTCAGCAGTCTGAACTTCTCCAGTAATGGTTTGCAGTATCATTCCTGCAGCAAATTGCTCTAACAGGGGCTTATTCTCCAAAGCATGACCACAGCCTTGTGCTGTTGTAATACGGCTTTCAGTATACAGGTTTTTTTCTCTTTCACACTGTTGTGTGATCAGGAAGTTGATATTCAAGTCCCAGCTCCTCTTATGCTATAAAAAAACAGGAAAGCCTTCAGCTCTAGCAACAGGGACGTTGGTGCCTGTGAACATTTTTAATTTCTACACCAGTGTTCCTGCCAGCTCTCTGTTAACCCACACTGCTTCTCCTCTACAGAGGTTCCCCCACACTTTAACGACCTTTCCTTCCTTTTCAGGAGGATGGGTGTGGGAAATGTAGTTAGAATCTAATCTATGGTGCTTGGATCAAATTCAGGGGCCTATCTGGGGTGTCCAGGAGCTGCCCATTATCCTCTGCTCTATTTTAAATACTGGCTGGGCAGGAACAAATTGTTCTGTCCCCTGTGGCTTCTAGAATGGTGCCTTGCTTAAATGCTCAATAAATATTTGTTGAACTAAATTTAAATAAATACATAACAGCAGGACACAAAGCATTCTGCTTGGAATCATCAACTTCCACTCAAGAAAGGGTAATATTACAGGGAGGTAGAGGCTTATGTGTCCTCCCAGTCAGCTGCGAGCCTAGGAAGGAGACGGACTAATGGCAGTGCAAACACTAAATGAGGTTACTTCTTGCTCTCAGGGCACTGTGTGCATGTGCTCTTTCCTCTCTGCAGCCTCAGGAAATATCTCATACTTCCTCTACGTATGTGATGCAGTCTGATTCTAACAAATGTGTATTTTATACATTTGTATTTTAACAAGTGAGAACTAATGGATTAAATGCTGATGGAGCACAGAATTAAATAAAATTATCAGCTCTGCCCATGAGAAATCCTTAATTTAGTGACTCCCTCCCTTCCTGGCTGGGTGATCTTAGGGTCTTCCCCCACCTTGAGATCTGATTTTCCACAGTATTCGAGTCTTTGAGTCAAAGTAATGGATCTTGTGGGTCCAGGAATGTGCTGGTCAGAGTGGATTGGAATTATGGAGGGGGAGTAGCTTAGGCTGCTCTTTCACTTTCTACGTTTTTTGTTCATATTGGGGCTACTTCACCTCCACAGGGGTTCAAAATGACAGTATTAGGTAGATGCTATGTGTGCTGTACTGTCCTATAGTGTTTTCAATTAAGGTTCTCAAAGCCTTACATTGTTTATTGTTATATGTATCCGGAGAAATTATATGTTTGGGAATATTCTTTTGGGGTTTCTGCCCTGGTACCTTCTAGAGTGTTCCTTACTTTCTGCATCCTTATACCATGGATTCACCTCATGGATTAAGTTTCCTTTTGAGAAGGTTTTCTAGTAAATCAGCAATTCATTCTTGGGGAGGATTCAAGTGAACCTGTTTTTATTGAGGTTAACTTCATTGTCTTAGATGGTGCCAATTATGTTACTATTATTTGAAAACAAAACCAAACCCCCAAACCCTTTGCTGCCACAATGTGCCTCTGGCATTGAAAACACAGAGGAGACACAGATGAGGGCCCTGCATGATTGGATTATAGTTTCCCAGCGTGTGGTCACACCCTTCAGGGCTCCCAGCATGAGGCAGGGCCAGTGCTAGACACCCTCTCTTCCTGCCTGTGGGAGCACACCTAGGAGCACGCTCAGTACAGAAGTTTCTGGAAGGGATGTGTTTTCCATTCCTGTTCAGAGGCAGTGGTTTGTAAATAAAGTGGGAAGCCCAGAATGAAAAGGTTAAGCAAGTACATTTTGGTGGATTAATTTTTTAGGAGATGATTTTCAAGGACCATTATGTGTGTTAAATTTACTGACCTTTTTTTCCCCTATATAGAAAGAAGTTCGGTGCTCTGTGCTTATTATCTTAAATATTTTCATTTCTCTGTATCATCACCTCATTTATTTTATTTGGTCATTTTTTAAATGCACCAGTTTGGAGCAGTAGGCTTCATTGATTCTTGGGAGTAGAACATTTATGATCTAGGGAGTAGATCCTTTATGATCTTTGGGTTTCCCTTTCAGGTTGGTAAGGACCCCAGCAGATTCATACCCACTGCTTTGTGGGCACAGGCATATTTGAAGACCCTAAAGACAAGTTTCAAAACCAGACCCAGAACTAGTGCCTTGGTTATTTAGGCACAGTGATCTATTTTGTTGATTAACTAGAGTTTCTTTCTTACCTGTTTCTGTTTTCGTTTTTTTTTTTTTTTATTCAGTCTTTGGACTAATTGTTGCTATGTTACAATGTTGTCCAAGGGTGGTTTGGAGGAAGATTTCAAAGTGAGGTCTGGGTATTCTGGGAGTGCCTAACTCAGCTTTGCCTGAGCATCCCATGGTGTGAGGAAGGGGCCCTTGCCCAAGAGCCCTTCAGGTTACAGGTAGCAGACAAAAACAGAGGAGTAGTTTCCAGTGAGGGTGGGAAGCTTGAAACAGAGGAGCAGGTTGACGGGATTCTGCTATTTTTAACTTGCAGTTATTTTTTTTTTTTTTAACTTTTATTCATTTATTTTTTTATTTTTTTTAAATAATAAATTTTATTTTTATATTCCCCATACAATTGCAGCCCCCCCCATTTTGACCCCAATCCCTCCCCTCCCACCCCCCCCCCCCAAAAGTGTCTCTGGTTCATAGTTTTTTGTTGATTTTGATTTTCACTTTCTTATAGTTATTCATTTTCCTGGTCCCTTATTTAAGTTTTCTAGATTCCTGCTATGAGTGAGACCATCCGGTATTTTTCTTTTTCTTTTTGGCTTATTTCGCTGAGCATGATCCCTTCCAGCGCCATCCATGTTGCTGCAAATTGCATGTGTTTATCTTTTTTGAATGCTGAGTAATATTCCATGGTATATATGTACCACATCTTCTTGATCCAGTCATCTATTTTTGGGCATTTGGGTTGTTTCCAAAGCTTAGCTATTGTAAACAGTGCTGCAATAAACATAGGGGTGCAGGTGTTCTTTGGAATTGATGTTTCTGTGTCCTTTGGGTAAATACCTAGGAGTGGAATTGCTGGATCATATGGAAGCTCTATGTTTAGTAGGCCCAGAAATCTCCACACAGCTCTCCATAGCGGTTGGACCAGTTTGCACTCCCACCAACAGTGCAGGAGAGTTCCTTTTTCTCCACACCCTCGCCAACATTTGTTGTTGCTAGTTTTTTTAATATGTGCCATTCTCACTGGTGTAAGATGGTATCTCATGGTAGTTTTGATTTGCATTTCCCTGATGACAAGTGATGTTGAACATTTTTTCATATGCCTGTTGGCCATTCGCATTTTCTCTTCAGAGAAGTTTCTTTTTAGCTCTTCTGCCCATTTTTTGACTGGATTATTTTCTTTGTTGTTGTTAAGTCTCATCAGCTCTTTGCAGATTTTTGTGATCAGTCCTTTATCATTAGTGTTGGGTGCAAAAATGTTCTCCCAGTTGGTGGGGTTTCTCTTTGTTTTTGTTATTGTCTCTTTTGCTGTGCAGAAGCTCTTTAATTTGATGTAGTCCCAGCTGTTTATCTTTGCCTTCACTATCACTGCTTTGGGTGATGTGTCTGTAAAGATGTCTTTGATGTGCAAATCACGTAGTGTTTCGCCTATATTTCCTTCTATATATTTTATGGTTTCAGGTCTTATGTCTAGTTCTTTAATCCATTTTGAGTTGATTTTTGTGTATGGTGTGAGGTAGTGGTCAAGCTTCATTCTTTTGCATGTAGCGACCCAGTTTTCCCAGCACCATTTATTGAACAAACTCTCTTTGCTCCAATGCATAGTCTTTGCTCCTTTGTCAAAGATTAGTTGACCATAAATCTGTGGGTTTATTTCTGGATTTTCTATTCGATTCCATTGGTCTGTATGTCTGTTCTTAATCCAATACCATGCAGTTTTGATGATTATGGCTTTGTAGTATAGTTTGAAGTCTGGGAGTGTGATGCCTCCATTCCCTTCTTTTTTTTTTCAGGAGAGCTTTGGCTATTCGAGGTTTTTTGTGATTCCATATGAATTTCATCAATAAAATTAAAATTAAAATTAAAATTAAAATAAAATTAAAATTAAAATTAAAATTAAAATTAAAATTAAATTTCATCAATAAAATTAAATTTTCATCAATTAAATTTACTCTATTTCTTTGAAGAATGACATTGAAATTTTGATTGGAATAGCTTTGAATCTGTATATTGCTTTTGGTAGGATGGCCATTTTAATAATTTAACTTGCAGTTATTAATGGGAGGAATTAATATGGAAAAAGACTCCTCTTTGTTTTTTATGTGCTTTTATGTCCCTAGTTGTGAAGAGTCCAGGGCAATGACAAGATAAGGGAAGGGAAGTAGGACACCCAAAGTGAAAGTGAATCATTTCCTCTGGGAGTTTTACATTTTTTTTTTTTAAATGTTTTTTTTTTTTTTTTTAAAGATTTATTTATTTATTTATTTATTTATTCAAGCACTAGGTACAGTCAGAAGCGCGGGAGGGTGAGAGAATTCACCAGAGCCAGAGCGGAGAGTAGAACAGGCAGAGTGACGAAGTATACTGCTGAGGGGAGCAGCGGGCGCCAGGAGAGGTCTGCGCGCCATGTGGGACCCTCCTCCGGTGGCAGGGGATCGAACCGGCGCCGCAGAGGCTGTGGGCAGCTTCGCAACCCAGCGCTCAACCGCTGTGCCACCGGGGAGGCCCTGGAAGTTTTACATTTATCCTTAGCTCTTCTACTCAATCTTCCTGCTTCCTGGCCATTATCTACTAATGATTTAAAATAGGAAGTCGAAATTCAAAGCCAGAGGAAACAAAATTCTTTGATGTTGGATTCTCCCCTCCATTTGATTCTGGCTACAAATTCTGGTTACAAAAAAAAAAACAAAACACCAAAAACCAAAAACCAAAAAAAAAAACCCCACAAAACTGTGAGAGGGCAAGAAGAGATAGAAATAAAGATCAAAATGAAAATCTGTAGTTTATCTGGGTTTAATTGACAGCTGTCCTATTCTACTTAGTCAACTTTAAGCAAACCTTGATTTAATAAGCAAGTCTTGATTTTAAAGACATGATTTTACAAAAATAAAACAACTTAACGTAAAATTTCATCATATTGAAGAACACAATCCTTTGGTGTGTTATATATATTAATTAATTATCAAGGAAACACACACTACTAATTTACACATAACTTCTCAAGACCAGGTATGTGAGTTACCCCAAGAAAGTATGGTGGAGTGTTCTGAACATGTGCCCAAATCCTTAGCACATATAGATGTTGAGGTACTACTAAACCCATAGTCGGGATATTTTGACTCTTTGGACTATTCTGCATTGCTGAATTTTAAATTGCTCCTTGCAAGCAAGGCAAAGTTGAAGGTGACGGGTCTCAGTATTAGCAGTGGCTAGATGGGCTTTGATGGAACTAAGAAAGATGAAGTTTCCAGGGCTCTGACATTTCATTCTCTTGTTATATAGCAGCTATAAAAAAGTCACTAGCATTTTCCTGTCTTCCTTACTGATACACACCAGCAATAGGAGAAATGAGGGTCCCAGTCTCATGCCTAATTTGGTAGCTTAACTGGTGAAAGAAGCTATGAGATACCCAGAGCAATAGGACTCATGTCAGCAAGTTCACCCAAGCAGAAGTCCCCTGCGGAGGTGATTGAAATGGGGAAATGTTTCATGTGAAGGTCTCTTTCCTGAAAAACCCAGTGTGAACGATTACTGAAGGCCGTTTCTAAAGTTATTTCTATAATGTGCATTTGCTAAAAATGGAAGAAAATGAAAGATGCTAATGTTCGAATATTATGAAGCTCGATGTTGTACACATCAGAACTGCTCACATTTAACTTAATGAGTCACCCAGGTGTTCAGTGACCAGTTGCTTTTTTAAACTTGGAGACTAATTTTTTTTTCTTATGTGGTAGTCTGCACTGTACATGGCTTTAAAAAAAATGTGGGAAATTACAGCACTGAAAATATTACTGATGCAGATTTTATTCCCAGCCCATTGAGTCTATTTAGACATGTCACGCTCATAAAAGCTCATGTTTATTGAAGAGGGTTATTAAATTTACTCTAAGATTTCATAAAGACCCTTTTAGGTGAAAAATGCAGGTAGAATGGTTTGAGTGGATGCTTTATAAACCTTTTACGAGCCCCCCAAAAGTTCTAAATGCAAATGTCTTACGTGAAAAGTAAAAGCAATTTGTTTTTCTCATTAGGTGCCAGGCAGTCAGCTAACATGAAGATGACAGATTTGGAGATCTATGAAATCAGAGCCGGCTTTCACAGAGGACTGCTAGCTGCTTCCCTTCTCTATCCAAATGAGCATTCGTTCCAAGGTTAGATGCAGGCATATAACTGTCTGCCTGATTTGGGAATGTTTCTATTTGAGCCCTAGATATATTGTTGAGAGGACTGCAATGCATTTAGTTTAACACACACACACACACAGTTACAGAATACAGTGTAATTAAAGATATTCATCATTATGTTCGTTCACACTGATACAATACGAGAATCTCACACTGTTTCTCTTCATTACTATGCAAGGCCAGAGCTGATATTTCTTGATTTGGAATGATGCCAGGGAGTCATTTCAATATTTGAGCTTTATACATTATTATTAATCATGACGATGATGCACTTTTCAATATTCATGGTACTTCACAACAATTTTTATTAGCTGTATCTCTTACCAGCTGAATCAGGTGAAGGGAGATTACTTACTACATTGGTGCAGGTGAAGAGGCAGAGACATAGATACACAATCACAGATGGGTGATTGGCATAGCTGATATGAAAACTCACCGTCTTATGTTTTTACATTCTAGCACCGAGGCTCTTCTCACAAACTCTTTTCTGAGAATGAATTTTCATATTAGAAGTTTCAGATATCTTTGGGAAGCTTAAAAATATACCATTGAGTAACACGGTATTGGGCACATGTTAGTTTCTCAGTAAATATTGGCTAAAGAATAATGTATAAATAGTAGAGATTTAAAGCATGAGATTGCCAAAAAATGCTTTGTTTGTATAAAAGTAGCATATTTTGAGCTAATTAATGGTAATTGGAATAGCATACCAGTTAGTGGGTAAGTTGAATATATTATACATTTCAGAGTTAAGTGATAAATCACTGCAGGATAACGATGAGAGCATATGTCCCCAGCAGATTTTCAGCAAAGGGGTGGTGTTCTACACATACACTAGTGGACCAAAGAGAGAGTGAAGATTTATTTCCTATCTGTTGGCAGGAATCGATTCCTCTTCTTGGCCTATTAATGATGATGTGTTAAAATGTTTATATAATAATCTCAGTTGAAATTATAAAGTAAACACACTGAAATTAAAATGACTACAACCCCCAAAGGGCCATCTCAGTCTGAAAATTATCGAGACAGATTGCATCTCAGGACCCTCATGGTTTCCTATACAGGGGAAGGACTTAACAATGGCGATGCCTGTGGTTTATGACCAGAGATAGGAAAAGCACAGATTATCCCATCAGTTAACCTGTACCTGTCGTGCCTTTGTGCTTCTACTACCACATGACTCTTGAAATGTTTGGGTCTGGTGTCTTGCTCAATTCTAATTTAAGTGGTTTAAATATAGTTCAGTCAAGTTTTAACTTGACAAATAAAATATGTAAGTGTTCTTTCTTCAAAATTATGTCATGCAGTTAATATCACTGTTGGAAGAAGCTGAATCTGCTAAGGAGGTCCTCAGAGCACTTTATTAATAAATAAGTCTGCTGTCCTCTCAAGAATTAAACATGGTGGGGCCTCCCCAGTGGCGCAGCGGTTGAGCGCTGGGTTGTGAAGCTGCCCGCAGCCTCTGTGGCGCCGGTTCGATCCCCGGCTGCTCCCCGGCCACCAGAGGAGGGTCCCACATGGCGCGCAGACCTCTCCTGCCACCCACTGCTCCCCTCAGCAGTGTACTTCGGTCCTTCTGCCTGCTCTGCTCCCCTCTCTGGCTCTGGTGAATTCTCTCACCCTCCCGTGCTTCTGACTGTACCCAGTGCATGTATAAACAAACAAACAAATAAATAAAACATGCCTCTATAAAAAAAAAAAAGAATTAAACATGGTTACCTGCGTTTGAGATGGCCTGAACCTAAAATCCTGGAGGAGGGATCTCAGCCTGATGCTGCTGGCAACTTGGGAAGAGCCACACTGAAATCGGCAGCAGGGTCACCCATAAGACAGACACAGTGTTACAGGACAGGGAGAGGGGCAGCCCAAACCCCACAAACCTGCCTATTCTAAATGGGTTCTGCCATCCGCTGCATCAACACAAAACATATGAGACTTTAATGGGAAAGAACTTTAATACAACTAGGAAACAATACAGGAAAGGTAAAGAGTCTAGTTTCTAAATGAAGCACCCAAAGTTAGCCCGTCTCCTTGTGGGTAAAAGTCCATCCATATGGGATCAGTCCAGAGCAAGGCCCCAAAGCCTGCCACAAGTCTAAAGCATCTTCCAGTGGGGACCCACAGAAAAGGGTCAGAAACAATCAGACAAGCCGGAAGGAAAAGAGCAAAATCAAAATCAAGATAAAAGCTACCATTGTCACCTCCCCACGGGTCTCACCCACATCTGTGTCACCCAGTCCACGACCAAAAGACAAGCGCAGTTTCTTCACTTATCTCTAGGCTCCATGCGCCTCCTCTAGGTCTCCTTCTGGCTCCATCCTGCTTCCTTCCTCAGTCTCCTCTGCACCCTCTTCTCTTCCTGCTCAGCTCTACCCTCCATTTGGTGGGGGCAGGGAACCTGGAACCTCCCCCTTTCCTGGGGACCACCCTGTTACAACAGCAGCACTCTGTTTATCACATTCTGAAAAGTGTTGGACAAAAAATGTATCTAGGCTTGTGTGACAACAGTCTACTTGTCCCCGTCACCATATCACCTGCTTTGCCAGCAATACATTTCCAATGACTGAGCACATTATGCACAGTAGGTGGGATTAGGATGCTTTCAGGAATCTTTAATGCTGTCCTATCTTGTGGATGGTTTTCTTGTATAAAAACAGACTTCAAAACCTGGGCTTCTTAAATATGTGATTGTTTGAGGGACAATCAAACTAAATGGGTACTGCAACATTAGTTTTACCATTTGTTTAATTACTGTCTCTCTTTCTCTCACTCCTCCTCTCTGCGTAAAAAAAGGAAGGAACAAAATCACATTGACATTCAAAGCCAACAAAACTAAATTCCCAAAATAGTTTGGGTCATCTAGTCTTGCAGTTCTCAAATTTGGAATCACTCTAAGCTAAATGGAGGCTTTTCAAAGCTCCCTCTCACACAATGCAAATAAATAGCATCATAAAGTCAGACATTCTCAAGAAAGAATTCATTGCTTTTGGGGGTGGGGTGTCATTTTTCTTGCTTAAAAATTTTCCATTTGAATACATGCACATCTGATAGAATTAGAAATATGCACAAAAAAATTGAAAAATAAATCTTTTATCCCCTCCTGTTACTTTCACTTCCTCTAGTCATAAGCAAATCTTGTCCCTGATTGCTTGGGTATCCTCCCAGATATTCTGTACACACACAAGCTTATAATTCAAATCACTTTTAAAAAATGGTTGAACTTTCTGAGCAGACAGTTTTGAACGCCAGCTACTCAAATCAGTGTCACCAAATGTGTCCTGGAAAAACCAGGATACCTGGACACTTAGATAATCATATTCAGTTGGGCATACTGGCTAAGGCACCTCAAGTTATGCTGTCCCCGGCTTATGGGAAGCACAGCTAGGAAGGTTATGAATGTGACATGTTTAGTCTACTGGGGCCCAGGTAGAAAGCGTGCTCAGAGCACTTGGCCATTTGCTTCTTGCAGCACCATCCAGTAGTGCCAGCAGTACCAGCTTCAAAGACTGTCCCAGAAGAGACACATTATTCCATTTGAGACACCAAATTCTAGGTAAGATGCAAACATTTCCACATGCAAAAATTAAGTTTAGAAAAATAGGCATTTAAAAATCAACTGTTTTTTTAAAAAGTGTATTCTCATGGATCTAGCAAGGCCTCATTAAGAAATCTGTCCAGAGACTCAGCTAAATGGGCATTCATGACAAGCATTTGGGAATCAACCTAAATAACTAACAATAGCCGCTAGTTAAATAAATTACACTAAGAGAATAGAAAATCACCTAGGCATTCAAAAGATGACAAAGAATATGAAGTGATATAGAAAGCTATTTATAATACATGACTGAGTGAAAACAGCAATATATAAAGAAGAAAGTATTCAGAAAAACAATATTTATTGTACATGGAGAGTGTAATAAGAGAGACCATGGGTGAAAGCTAGCAGAATGGTTTACAACAAATATTAACCTTTGTTCTATGAGGTCATAGGCTACTTTAATGATTTTTGGAAGCTTTTTATTGTTTTTTTTTTAAAATCTGGAATATCTAACAGTGAATACTTCTCATTTACATTGAAAATAAAAAGATTTATTTTTTACATGTAAGACTAATTGATTAAGTCTTAAAGTAACCTGTTGCATGTTAGTCTCTAGCCAGATATTTAAATAGCTTTTTTCTTGGGTTTAATTTAATATTTTTCCAAACATCTGCTAGCTTGTCTCTTACCTTTGAAATTAAACCCTTTCATGATCCACTGATTAAAATAACATGTGACCCCTTAACAATGTCTTTGGATTACTACCTGGCAGGCAATTATTGTTTTTAATTTAGATGTGTTGCCTGAGCTCTGTTGAACAGCCCCCAAACTCAGTTTAGACTAGGTGACCATGATAATAATAGTGATGTTGATGTTGATAATAATAATAATAGCTTATGTTGATTGGACTTTTGCCTGTACCGGGTACAGGAACAAGTGTATTCCAGGTGGAATCTCACAGAATCCCTGAGAGGCACAGGCTGCCTCTTTACAGATGTGGAAAGGGAGGCCAGAGATGTTAAGTTACATGTCCAAGTTACACAGCTGATAAAGCGGAAGAGCCAGAATTCCTGAATGTGGGCTCTTAGTATGAAAAACTATGCTGCCATCTACAATACAGTCCCGGCTCCGATTTGATGATCGGAGGTTTTTAAAGCATCTTATACATCCCATTTTTTAGACAATGAAATTGAGTCAGGAAATGGGTGATGTGCACGTGCTTAGAGAGGTAATCCATGATCCAGCATCCCCTGGGCCATGTCTCAGCAATTAGCACTGACGCTTTAGGAAAACATAAACCACCTGAGTGTCCTGCCTGGCATTGTGCTGAAACAAATGGGCATGTGATTTTTGAGCCACTCAATAATGGAGGAGATGGAAATCTTCCCATTTCATCTTGCTGATTGTGCACACAACACTTGCCCATCAAGATCATTTTCAAAAGATGATTACTTCAGTGTGCCCAGGCCTGCAGGACATAAGTACATGGGCAGTGGTGGTAAGAGCTATAATTATTCTTAATGGGAAAATATGCAGGTAATGACTTGGATGATCATGTATCTGTAATGTATGAGTTCCAAAGCCCAATGAAGTAATTAAGCAATCTGCAAACAAGCAAGGGGAAAGAGCCTGAAATGAAAAAGACCCAGAATAATGTTCTTTTTGAATAACTGGCAATGTTCTTAAGGAGGAGTCATAAAAAGAAGAGTTCTTTCTAATCTATTCATCTATCCATCTATTGATCTTGCTGGCTTACCTCATCTCAGAGGCAAATACTTCCATATCTTAATATCCTAAGTGTTTATTGGGGGCCAGTTTTTTCAGGTTATCAGCTCAAAGGATAGTGATGCTTGTTCTTCATGGAAATGAGAATTTGCATATGGCTTTATCATCATCAAGTACACTCACATCTATTAGTTCATCTCATGCTCAAATGCAGTAGCAAGACTGCAGCGACAAGACACCCCCACACACACACCGCCCCTGCAAGTGTTATAGAGCAACCCCGATATTAAACGGGTTCCTGGCTGTGGGTCCTCACCCGCGCGCTTTAAAGGGACTTATGAATACTCTACTACAGACACACGCAAAAGGGTTAATAAAAGGTTTATTTACAAGAGAAAAAGAAATAAGGAAAATGTACAACTCAGGGAGAAAATAGGGAAATAAAGTCTTTAATGCGTCCTACCCGATCCGACGACCTGGAAACCCCAAAGTCACTCTCAGAGCTAGACGGACGCCGCAAGCTGGCCGAGGGCCCCAAAATGGAGAGAGCCCCCAAAGCCCACGTGTCTGCCTTTTGTATCCACCTGGCTGCTTAACCCCACCCTCAGGTCCCAGCCACCTTCCCTTTGGTGGTGATGGGATTTGGAGTTCCCAGTGTCTTTGGCTTTGACCTGGGGTGGGGGTGGAGTCCACAAAGCCTGTATGGAATTTGCTTTGGGACTGCCTTTTCCCCCTAACACAAGGACTGGAAGTTCTGGGGGTGAAATCTGCTTTCTTTTACTTAATCCCTAGCTGATCTTGGCAATCACTTACTCTCTTCTTTAGAGTGGTGATTCTTACCTCATGGGTAGGTTTGTTGGAGGTTTTGGAGTAGGAAAAAGTATTTCATATTGACAGAGCTGTGAGCTATGCACCTCTTAAGTATAGCCATTATTGTTATCAAGTCTGCTATGAAGCAGGTTTCTTTTTCCTGCTTTGTAAGTGAGGAATCTGAGGCACAGCCATTTGTTCAAAGTCAGGGAACTAGCTGCAGGCAGAGAACTCAGATTTTCTGCTTGTTACTGAATATAAGGTTGTGTGTTTTTTAAAAAATAAAAAAGAAATCAGAAAGAAAGGGTTGGTGGTTGATCATTCCAATAACATGAAGAGCATCAATAATAGAAGATTTTCTAAAAATAGGGCTTTTTCAAATGGTGGATGTAGAGAAACTATCTGTAAACATGTAAACCAATCGAATCAGTGGGGTACTTTTGAGGAATACTAAACCAATATATTAGTCTTCTGAAGGATTTATAGAGTAAAAGGCAGGGAGGAAATGGCCAGATTAGGGCTGTCCAGGGGGCAATTAGCAGCACTTACCAACTATTAAAGCACTTTGTCCTTAGAAAATACCAGAATTTCAGAGAGAAAGGTTTCATTTTCCTTTTGAATATGCAAGTTCTGAGGCAGAAACAAAAATGTTGCCTTGAAGTTTGCAAGAGGTTGTTGTATGATTAATTCATGCTGCACCTTTTAAGTTTCTGTACAGAGGTAGTTTGGATTATGATGTCTTCACTGTCACTAGCTTCAAGCCAAATGGGAATTTTAAGAAGACCTCGAAAGTCTGTCAAAAAATGTTGGGGGATGTTATTGGTGGCCCAGTAGGTGGCAGCCTCCCCTGAGTTAATGCCTTACTGTTCCTAAACAAGAGGCTTGGGATAGAGGGGATGAAGGGAGATTCTAATTTTATTTTTTTTTAATTTCTAAAAAATATTTTCTCTTTTTTTTTTGAAAAGGAGGAAAATGGCAAGAAGATAGAACATAAAACTTTTTCCCCTCGGCTATTGATATTGGCTAATTAGGTGTTGACTTCTACATACATTTAGATAAAGTGCTTCTTATTTAAGTTGTATCATTTTGTGTGATACTGTGTTGGACAGATGCTGCCTCCCTCTTTCACTGTTGGATATTTTTATTATTTTGTTATAATTTTCTAATAATTTCTGGCTTTCTTTAGATAGAAAAGGCAAATAAATATACTGCATGCACAAGCATAACCTCCTTAGGTTTTTTTTTTTTTTTTTTTTTTTAAGTAAAAAGTTGCATTAATGTTTCTTTCCACCTGGGGGAAAAGAAAATCATGAAGCATCATCCTCTCCTTCCCAAGCACCTGTGGGCACTGAGCCATGGTTTATGGCTTTAGCCACCCCTCACTGACCAGCGGGGTGTTCTTACATTTCAGATTTATTTGAAAAGGGACAGAAAAGTAAAAGACACTTGCATAGACACAAGCAGGCAGGAAGAGCTGCTGCTCTGTGGAGGGAGACAGTTGATAAAAGAAAGCACCTGCACAGTCACAGGTGGGCAACGGGACTGCTGCCCCCTGCCAGTGCAGAGACTGCACTAATATAGTCTTTTTCTCTTTGGGAGGGGCTCATTCCTTTGTGGAGGGGCCTGTTTGCTGACTATGCAGAATCTGAAAGGGACTGGAGATTCTACAATGGGCCCAATCTCCATATCTTCACCTTTGGGTCTGCTGCTATTGACAGTCCCTACAGCAGTTTGATACCTGCTTGGATTTTATGCTTTGTAATCTAGGCATTGGCACCTAAGGATCTTGGTTTCTATAGCTGGGTCAATGGCTATGTTAATGCCTTTTACCCCTACCTCCAGCTCCCGGCACCATGTGAACCAGGCTTCCAGTCCTGTGGCGCCTCCTTTCCAGTTTTTCTATTCTTATCCTCTATCAATTACTTATATTATCATCTTATGTAATTTTTACCCCAAAATCAAGGGATTTGGGGGGGTGATGGTGAAAGGGAACTGCTAAGAAAAAGAAATCTTTCCCTGTTAAAGAGTCATAGACCTGGAAATGTAAAGTAAATAAGTTTGCTTCCTTAATAAGCATATCTAAACAAGGTCTGGCAGCAGGCCATCCTGGAAGATCTGTATCCTTCCCCTTTTCCTGTGTCAAGAATTTGCATGCTAACTAACCAACTTTATCAATGTAAAGTGGTTTTGTATAAAAGAAACTCTTGTCTCTAGACCAGTGCTCAGACCTTAGGGACTACCCAGGTCTGAGACCTCATGCGTGAGTAATAAAGCTTTCCTGACCTCACCGTTCCTAAAGTACTGCTTGGTCTTCCCCTGCCTGGGTAAAAGGCTAGAATTTATTTCTGCAACAATGGCAGCAGGACTGACATTGCCTCCATTTTAGGAATGATAAAGATTTCAAAGAGTAAATACTTGGCCAAGGTCACTAAGCTGGTAAGGCCAGGGATGAAACAGAATCTTTCTAGTAGTGATGTTCAAATTTTTCTCTAATTCCCCCACTCCACTTTAAATATGTATTGAAATTTACCCTTGAACTATGTAGAATTGTGCTTTGTCTCTAAAACATAGCTATGGAGAACTTTTCATGCCTTACTATGATTCATGTATTTCATCTTCAAACTATAAACCTTATTTAAGAACAGAAAATGTATAGTCCTGATTCTCAGCTTGAACCTAAACCTCATTTACCCTAGTATTCAGATTGATGTGGACAAATCTGAGGATCTGGAAGGATAATCTTTAAGGGTTCATTTGCATGAAGAGGAGGAGCCCGACTTTGGACAAAGGCATTGTTAGGGGGAAAAGGATGACTGGAGGTTGGAGAAGGAAGGGTCATGGAGAAGTTTGTTAGTTTTTCTCCAGCCCAGTCTCAATTGGGGGCTCATGTCATCAACAGTATCAGAAAGGTCTGGAAGAGAAACGTTTCCTCATTCTGTTATAGAGCAGCCCCCAGCATCATGCAAATGTACATGTTAGTCATAACAATTTTAACTTTGAATCTTGGAGTGTTATTAGCAAGTGAGAATGGGTGGTCTTATTTTGGTGAATGGACTGAAGCCAGGAAATGTTTCATAACTCTTAATTTGGTGGGGTATCAGGGAAACCTCAGTTATCCAAAGAAGGAATAATGGCTGAGTGTTTTGTGTTAGGCTTGGGATTTTAAGGCAGAGGGCTGTGGCACAGTCTCAAATCATACCATGAGGGCAGCCCTTACTTGATCTACTATAAAGGCAACTCTGGTTCTCACCCATTTAATGGGTCCCTTGAGGTGAGATTCATGAGGAGGTAATGAGCAGACAAGAAATCTTGCTTAATTAGGTCTTCAGTTGATATTAACATGATATTAACAAGATCTGCATTCCCTTTTATTCCCCCTTCCTGCCATCTAACCCATTTCTGAAGGGCAGAGTAATTAGTAGAAGGAAAGGGACAGACCTTACCTAGGCTTGGTGAAAAGAATGTGGGTAATGCTTTTCCAAAAATAGCTTCCTTGAGGTAGGAGAACATGATTGATGCCACCTTAGAATATCTGAAGACCTATTTTGTGAAAGAGGGATTAGACTTGTTTTTTATGCATCAAGAGGTAGAATTTGTGCCACTGAGTAAAAAGTTATCCGGAGAAAGGCTTAAGTTTAATGCAAGGGACAACTTTGGTGCTGTCAAAGCGATGCAGAGATGAAATGGGCTGCTTTGGGAGAGAGTGAATTATTTGCCTTTGGAGATGTCCAAGTAGAAATCAGAAACCACCTGATGAGATTATTCTAGGAAGAAGGTGTAGGGAGGCTTACAGTAGGTGACTTTTAATGTTCTTTCTTTCTTGAGATCCTATGACCATATAACTAGACTACTTGGATTTTATTGAATCAAGTGAAAGTAAATTTATTGAATCAAGTGAAAGTAAAGGACCACAAGAAGTGGTCCAACAACCCAAATAAAACAAGAAAGTTTAGATTTCTTTGACCCTTGAATTTGACATAGAATGTTCTCCTCCTTCTCCTCCCACAATACTATGGGTTGAAGAGATCATAAACCTGTTGTGCCCAAGATCAGCAGACTCGGTGAGCATAGCCTCCAAGAACCCAAAGACAGCTGATGCAAACACAAAAGGGAGTTTATTACAGACTGGAGTCTGGGCTCATGGCACCTACCAACGTAGTGGCAGATATTAAGAGCCCTGAACAGAGGAAGCAGGGGTCTTATATAGGGTCACAAGCAGGCGGGAATTTGAAACAAGCTGGCAATTACTCATTGGCTACTACAAAGGCATTTTGGCGTGCATGGTTATAGTTTCAAACTGATTGGACGGTTAGAGATGCTGTACCATTTATGGATAAGACTGCCCTCATTGGCGGCTGGGGTGGTCTGCTTTTTCATCACCAAGTGGAGTGAGGATTGTGACTGTTGAAACTATCTCCGGAATGCGGCTGTACAAGGACTAACATATCCAGATGGAGGATATACAAAATGGCAAAACCTTGGCTAAGCTTGGTTCCACAAAACCCCTTGGAGATTTCTGCTGCTTCCCAGTGCTGTTGTGATCTGCTTTTTAGAGCTAGTGCATTGCCTTGTTTTGACTCCTGCATCATCATGGTGCAAATATTAGTTGCTTTACTGATAATCCACTCTCAAGTATTTTGTGAGTTAGTATAGCATTTACTAAAGATTTGGGAATTATAGGGTTAAGATTCACAGCCTTCCTTCACTCCCTGCCTATATTACTCTTTATCTTCATTTCATTTTCTAAGAACAAGGACCAAATTCTTCATGTAGATCATCTCTGTGAATACAAGTTTATTTCCTGTTCTTAGTAGATGTCCAATATAGATCATGAAGGAGCTCTACTCCATACCGTGACTCAGGGATCCAGGCTCACAGGTGTGCCACCATTTCATCACATCAAATACTCCTGTTTGCCTCTACCTCAAAGCAGCACAGGGTGTCACTTCTCATACCCCAATGGCCGGAAGATCCCTCATAAGTCTCCACTAATTTTGAGAAACCATAGAAGAGTTGGTGAGCACTACTGTTTCTGTCTCCTACTCAAAATAGGAATTTTCCCAGTAAAGATGGAACTCTCTCCCAAAAGAAGTGTTTTTTTCTTTTTTTAGGATTTAAAAAAATATTTTATTTTATATAATTCTTACATCATTTTTCATTTTTGCACAATGTATGCATTTTCATTTTGCTTATATTCCCCATACAATTGCACCCCCCTAATTTTGACCCTAATCCTTCCTCGCCCCACTCCCCTCCCACCATAGTGTGTCTCTGGTCCCTTATTTAGGTTTTCTAAATTCCTGATATGAGTGAGACCATCCGGTATTTTTCTTTTTCTTTCTGACTTATTTCGCTGAGCATGACCCCTTCTAGCTCCATCCATGTTACTGCAAACTGCATGTGTTTATCTTTTTTGATTGCTGAGTAATATTCCATTGTGTATATGTACCACATCTTCTTGATCCAGTCATCTATTTTTGGGCATTTGGGTTGTTTCCTTAGCTTAGCTATCGTAAATAGTGCTGGTATAAACATAGGGGTGAAGGTGCCCTTTGGAATTAATGTTTCTGTGTCATTTAGGTAAATACCTAGGAGTGGAATTGCTGGATCATATGGAAGCTCCATCTTTAGTAGGTTGAGGAATCTCCATCCAGCTTTCCATAGTTGTTGGACCAACCTTAAATGGAGAGTAATTTTGCACTTCCACCAGCAGTGCAGGAGAGTTCCTTTTTCTCCACAGTCTCGCCAACATTTGTTGTTGCTAGTTTTTTAATTTGTGCCATTTCTCACTGGTGTAAGATGGTATCTCATTGTAATTTTGATTTGCATTTCCCTGATTACAAGTGATGTTGAACATTTTTTCATATGCCTGTTGGCCATTTGCATTTCCTCTCCAAAAGAAGTCTTGTACCTCTTAGTAAAAGAATATTTCCTGGGCCTCCCCTGGTGGCGCAGTGGTTGAGCACTGGGCTGTGAAGCTGCCCGCAGCCTCTGCAGTGCCAATTCGCTCCCCTGCTGCTGGGTGAGGGTCCCACATGGCGTGTAGACCTCTCCTGCCACCCGCTGCTCCCCTCAGCAGTGTATTTCGTCAGTCTGCCTGTTCTGCTCTCTGCTCTGACTCTGGCGAATTCTCTCACCCTCCCGTGCTTCTGACTGTACCCAATGCTTGTATAAATAATTAAATAAATAAATCTTTAAAAAATGAAACTGATGATACTTTAAAAAAAAGAATATTTCCTCCTTCAACATTCCTATTCTCAACTTAATTCTCCCACAGTTCAGCAATAATTTCTGAGATAAAACCTTATATTAGAAAGGCAACAACTTTGCTTGGCTGAGGTTATATTTATGTTCTCCAATTTAGTGGGTGCTATTTGAAAAGTTTGCTTGAAGTCACAACTATCCAAATACAATACATTAAACTAACTTGAAGTTACAAATTATTTCATGCTTAAAAAGAAATTATGGGTATATGGTCTTTATTCCCTAGTTTTATTATCTTTTGAGCTAATACTTTCTTAGCCCAATATTTAATCACATTGGGTTGCATGTCAATATTTCTACTATTCAAGAATAGATTATTAACTCCAGTTAAAGCTTGAGGATTTTATTCTGACAATGTTGATAAGAGAAAAGAGATATTCTAATGTAGGTTTTAATAGTTTCCCAAATTTGGTCTTTTTTTTTGGAATCTGCAATTTACTCTATGAAGTACAGGTTTTAGATTTTTGCTAACAGCAGTGTGTTTATGGCTATGAAATGTACTTTGCTTCTCAGCTTCTGATAATTGCTATTTCTGGTCCATGATGCTAACTATTTTGTCAGTAAATTACTTTGTCCCTCAATTAAAAAAAATACTGTAATTTAAGATGTCCTTTCCTTATGCATATTTTCTGGCAAACTTTTCTGAAAGATCAACTTTTGCATAGATAGGATGCCTCAAGCAAATCCTATAGATAGGTTAATGTCAACACAAGTGAGAAATATCTTGGGAATATGCTATTTCAAAATGCCATATTCGGGGCCTCCCTGGTGGTACAGAGGTTGAGCGCTGGGTTGCAAATCTGCCCGCCACCTCTGTAGCACCAGTTCAATCCCTGGCTGCTCCCTGGCCACCGGAAGAGGGTCCCACATGACGTGCAGACCTCTCCTGCCGCCCACTGCTCCCCTCAGCAGTGTACTTCGGTCCTTCTGTCTGCTCTGCTCCCCGCTCTGGCTCTGGTGAATTCTCTCCCTCTCCCGTGCTTCTGACTGTACCCAGTGCTTGCATAAATAAATAAATCTTAAAAAACTTACTATCTTAAAATGTAATCTATTAAAAAAACCAAAATGCCATATTCATCAAACAAATCATGCACACCCACTAAATAAAACATGCAGTGAAAGAGGTTTTACTATTGTTTCAGTTATAATTGTTGATAGTCTCTGATCCTGGTTTTTCTGCTAGGGGAGGTGCTAAGACACAGGGGTTTGTGGGTGGGGAGGAGAAGAGATTTATTCAAGGTCACAGTGAGAATTTCAGGGGCTCACATGGTTTTTGTATTGACTGATATGAAAATGTGGTGCTCCATGAAATCACGAGTATAGATGTAATGAGAAGACTGAGGGACATAGAACCAAGTGTTTCCCGCTGCATTTACCAATTCACTCCCTCACTTAGGAATAGATGGAATCCTTATTGTGTATCAGATGCTGCAATAGGTACCTGGGAAAGAACTAAGGACAAGACAAAATCAGTTCCCAAGGGGCTCCTTGTGCTTTTCTAGGCTTGAATCACATTACAACACTGATTATTCAGGACTAGCCCTTCAGACAAATACACACTCCTCTTTATAGGCTCCAGGCTCTATAGGCTGCTCTTCTAAGGATGCTCCCTACTTTTGCCCTCAAATGTTTATCATGATACTGATATCTCTGCATCATTATACCACATGCTTACCCTTAAGATTGAGAAAGCTTATCTTCACAGTCCCACTTAATGTCTAAATTACTTGCAAGATCCTGAACAGAAGACACAAAGGCTTTCAGTGTGGGCATGTAGGCAAAAGAAGGAAATGCTAAGAGCAGGAGGAAGTGGGGTCTGTGGACTGCTGAGGTTGGTGGGTGTGGTGAGCTGTATCTGAGAAGAGAGAAGAATCTAGAAGGGGGCTGAAGAGCCCAGCAGAAAATAGAACCAAGTCAGATGGTTTGAAAGTTGTTTTTTTTTTTATAAAGAGGTACTTGCTTAGGGTGGAGATGGGCATAAGGAAAGCAGCAAAGATGTTAAGACACCCAGATACCTACAGATGGCAGGAAGCTAGCGTCACCCATTATCACAGGGAGGACACAGTGATACAAGCCTATTGCAAATCAAGGTCAGAAGACAGGGGCCATTGGGCAGGAACTATAAAAATGGAGGGACATAGCTATTGTCAGCATTTAATGACCCAGAGGACAGAGTGAGATAAGAATACCCAAGTTCCCCCTTCTTATGCCTTCTCACTTTTTTCTTGCAGTTAACTCAAATTGGTCAATTCCAAAGTAGACAAATAGCCAAGTGATGCCATCCAGAGTAGCCAGTTTTCTAATGCACAGAACTAGGTGGTGAATTGAAGAAATCAGACCTCACTGTGGGGGTTAGATGAAGTATAACCAATACAGATACTTACAAAAGAAAGAAACAACCTGCAAACACATGTAAAAGTACAGAATAGACTCACAGATCCCCATCTATCCACAACCCAATTTTAATCATTATTAGTATTTTATAACAATTCCATTGTTTGAATAAAACCTAGTTCTCTATGTTAAATCTCTTACTACTTGAAAAACAGAGCAATTTCTATTTGTTGCACTGAAGATTATTGAAAGCTGTATTCTGTACTAGTTATCCTCTTCCTATTTGGAGAAATTGGAAAGTTAAAAGTCACATTTCTTAGATTGCATCGCAGCTAGGATTCTGAATACGATTTTTGTTCTGCTTCTAAAATACACTTATGTGCAAATTGGAAGGCAGATGCCAGGTAGCAGTTATCTCCCTACAGTGTAGGAAGCAATCTTGGACAGATGCAAGTGCTGGCAGTTGCTTGGCTCCATGGTCCACTGCAGAGATGTCATCTTCCTGGAGTGAGGAATGGGAAATGATGACAGCAATGGTCACAGAAGCATCTTGTGTCATGGCAATGGTGTTAGGACCTTGTAACCCTGTCCAGTGAAGTCCCCTGACTTTTACCCTTTGAGTCTTTCCATTGTTTGAAACCCCAATTCCCTGTAATTTAATCTTTTACTGATGGAAAAGTTTGGAACACTTTCTTTTTTTGCAACTGAATACTAACTCTTATGTAAGTAGTTCACTTATGGGACTCAGTTCTGTTCTGAAGATTGAAGTGAATTCTTAGAGTTTAAGAAGAGATGGAGCTTTGTTGAAAATACAAGCCACATTGTTTAAAGTAGCAGGGGATAGATGATGGGAGAATTAATTTTCAAATGATTAGGTGGTATTATTTAATAAAATGCTCAAAGGCCTCCTGTGAAAAGGTATGTTCTAGAGGTAATGATGGGTCAGGAAGTCTCAGATTCAAGGAATGAGGTCTGGGAGAACAGCAGACTGGATGGGCACTCTGGAGAGCTGGTAAGTCTGATAGTTTCTCCTCAGCATGGTACTTTGCCTGGCTAACCCAGTGATGCAAGTGATGTGATGCAGGTATTCATATCATATTGCTAGCAGCGTGGATTTGCCAATGCTGGTTTGACTGAGACACTAAATAGCACCTTAACCTCATCTGGGTAAGTGATCCATCTGCTGGCTGGCCCCAAGGGCACTTTCCATAATCACTCCATGACATCTTGATGCAGGACTCAGCATTCCCTTAAATTCTTTGTAAAGTGTCCATTTGCACAAAAGTCATCATGAACAATGAAGATTTTATTGAAGGTTTCATAGGACAGACTGAAGATGTGATTTCTGTTGCACATGCTGGAAAGTTTCGCTCAAAAAATTCCCTTGAGACCTAGCTCTTTTCCCATGTCTTCTATTTGTCCACTAGCCATAAAATTGGCTTCTCTCTCACTCTGTGCAAACTGTATTTTTGGCAAGTCTGTCTCAGATGGTAGATATGTTTGGAGGTGTACAGAGGAGGTCTGGAGCATCTCCTAATGGCAGCTGACTCCTGATGTCATATTAGGGTGAGCTTTCCTGTCCTCTCACATCTTTAATTTTCTGTGATATTTATAGGTTAATGCCAAGATTTTTGTGTGTTTTTCTCTCTAGTTGTGAATTGAGGTAATAGAAGTTTATTCTCATGCACTTAACTATCTCCATTCTTGTCAGCTTATCAGGTAACAATTTCCTGTTTCCCAACAATAAGAAGGTAGATAACTGCAGTTTCTCTTTCTTTAACTGCTTCAGTAGTTTTGGTAGGTGAGAAATCATACTTAGGCTTTAGTTCCAGTAGTCCTGAAGACTCAGCATCAACTCAGCAGTCAGGGGTAATAATTTCCTCACATAATTACCACATAAATGTTTAGATAGTATAGCAGAAAAGTATCTGCTAAATATGGAATTACATAAGCTTATAGTATTGGACCCAGCATTGATTAGGGTCTACCAGGTTCTTGCATGTGTTTTCCCTTTACTTAATTCACTCAACACACCTTAGAGAATTATAATTAGCTACATGCAACTTTGAAGATGTGAGGCTGAGAGAAGCTAATTCATTGTTTGGGCCATAGTGCTAATAAATAATGAAACTTAGAATCAATCCCAGGTCTGAGTTAGAAGCATCACATTGTGTGTGTGTGTGTGTGTGTGTGTGTATTGGGAAGAAGAGAGTAGGAGACAAAGTAATCACAACTCTGCAGCACAGTCTTCACTAATGATCCCTTTACAGCAGTCAGAAAAGAAGGGAAACTATTAGTCTTATGCTGTGGTTGAGACTATGATGGAAAGACAGAAGATGGGGCACTGGAGCAAGACTATGAAATGTGTAGACAAAGTAAATAATCACTTCAGCAGAAACTTTAATAATAACAGAGTCAGTGTTTCTACACTGAAGAAAATAAGAAAACATAGATTATCAAGAAAGGGAAAAATTATGTTCTCATTATTTAGGGATTAGCCCCCTTTACATAGTTCATCTGCTTCTAGGTCAACAATTGTATGTATGTAGACGTATGCATCTGTGTAGAATGAGACCATACTGTACATACTATTCTGTAACTAGCTTCTTTCAGTTAGCAATGTCCGTATTTCTTAGACAATAAGTTGCTTGTCTTCTCCACTAAGCTGTACATATATGGTGTGTGTGTGTGATAACTCCCATCCCTGCCTGGCCCTGTCTCCGAGCTAGCCCTCTTCCTTGTAATGGTAGACACTAGCTATGTTCTTTTACAAAAGCATCTTTATTTGTGAACAAAATTTTCCATCTCTTCTAAGCATAAAAGTAAAAGATAATGGAATTTAAATAAGGGTTTAGAATTAGGTTAGATATGAATTCTTTATCTGGAATTCAAATTGTGTGTTTGTGTGCATGTACATGTGTATTAATGAGATATAGAGATAAATGACACATACCTGGTCTGTACCAGGATTCTGCCTCTCTTCATATAGAATCTGAAGTTACAGTTCTCTTCAATGATAATTAATTTAGGAAATGATATCTTAGGTCTCCCTAAGATCTCACATGACTTCTGGATCATTATGAAAAAGAGACTCATTACAGGGTTATTTGGGAGGTGGGGTTTAGCGGAAAGAGTAATTATTTCAGTATTTCAGATGTTTAAGTAACAACATTCTGCTACTGTCATATATCAGCTCCAGAGGAGTTGAGTTGTTTCTTGTTTTATGAGACAAGTTTCTCTCTGGAGGTGAAATAAACATTGGCATCATTTGGCCTTGCTGGTATTCTACTTTATACAGCATCTTTGGAACATTTTCTTCCTCCATGTAGCCCCCTACATAGTTAGATTTTATTGAATGGAAAAATGCCCTCCAATTTTTTTTTGGGTTGGTGGTAAAATATGCTGTGAAAATTCATTCTCATGTTATAGCATAGATACCAACTGGGGATCACCATGCCTAATAATCAGTGTGCTGATGCACAGTAATAGATAATTTTGCTTTATTATTTAAGCATTTATGATGTACCTTATTATGTTTTCAAATATTTAACTATTAATATTTTATCGAACTGTGTCTGCAACCTATTGACTAGTATTGTGAGACTTCCTACTTTATACCATTCCAAGTATTTGTCAATTAACAAAGATAATGACAATGGATATGAAGGGATAATAAAATCTCCATGGTAGGGCATTTCTCATGAATAAATGGAGATGTTACATGCAAAATATTTAATGACCATCTGGTTAGAGAAGGCAATAAATATTATAAGTAAAAGAAAAAAGAGACTCAATGGCAAGTGTGAGGTCCTCTGTCCATTAAGTGGAAGATCAGGGGCTTGACCTTGGTTCCTGTGACTTCAAGGTCAATGTTCCCTGCCCCACTCTGTAGTGTTTTGCTGCTGTCAGGGTTTTAGAACTGCTGCTACAGATGAATGCTTGGTAATGATGGAAAGTGTTGAAATACATACTTAAGGGAGATTGTAAACTGCCTTTCCTGACACGATAAAGATTGGATGTGTTTCTGGGATCTGGAGTCATTGGGGGTAGTTTTGCCTGTTGGGTTACAGTAGATTGGAAGGGCTGTGGATCACAAGATTTCTCTCCTGCCCTTTAAATCTTATGACTTGTTAGATGTGACATGAAACTCCATCAAGTGAGAAACCTGTCTCCTCATTGGAGATTGAGGAGATTCTATGTTCCCTTTTCTTCCTCGAAAAAGAAAAAACCAACACCAGCTCCACAGTATTTTAGGGAGTAGATCATATTTTACAAGTAAAGATGTGGCTGAAAAGGAACACCTAGCAAAAAAGAGGGAATGATTTTGATGGTTGTTTTCTTTGACAAAATGCACAGAGGATTGAGAAGCCATACAGCAAGAGAACCAAAAAAAAAAAAAGTGATTCCAATCTAGACTCATGTGTGTTGCTTAGTATTTACTTCTGTCAGTACATTAATCATGTCTTATTATGCTTCATGCTGAAGTTATATTAAAAAAGCCCTAATGATAACATTGATGCATTGTCCTTTGTTGTAAGTATAAAGACTTAATTTGATGAATAGAAGTTAAGAAAATGTTTAATCTTCCATTATAGTATAATGATTGAGATTCATCCATCTGCTCCACAATAATAATAATTTATCATGAATGAGCATGCTTATAAAATTATAGAGGCACATAACAGAAATTAGGTTCTTTTTCCTAACTCAAAAATTTTGGCTTTACCCCCTTCTTAAGTGACTTGTGTTCTTATTTTTAAGGTTATTCATTATACCCCAGATCGACTCCACCTATATTTTCCAACATTCTCATTAATTATTCTTAGAGGAATAGGATTGGAAAACAGAAGAGAACAGAGACTGGCACATCTCAAGTACTAAATTTTCTCATTTCTGTCTATTTAGCAGTGCTGTGGCAATTTATCTATTTCCTTTATTTCCTATTTAGTGTCCTTGGAGGTTTTTTTAAAAAGAGAATTTTATTTTGATTTTTTTAATCTATTAACCTTGATTTGATATTTTGAATTAGAGGTAAATTTCTTGGAATTTGGGCTGACTACAGAGAAGATGGGAGTGCACAACTGGGCTAAGTCAGGCAATAAATTGGCTTTTCATTATGCAACATATTCTTTAGGTTTTCATTTTAACCTTGAGACAGCACCCAGGAGGGTAGGAGAATGGACAATCCCACAGACCTATTTTGGCTGCTTTAGCATCTCTGCGGAGAGGGAGTCTTTCCTTAAGCTTAGGCAGGAACCAAGAGATGGAAACACATGACAGAGTTATTAATGATCTGAATGGAGGAACAAACAGTACCTTTGTAAATCTGCTAATGAAATTAGATGGAGAGGTGGAAGGACATTGTGGGCACAGAGGAAATACCTGAGAGAAATGAGATATATTGGCAGAGGAGCGATTCTGTCTGGACATTGATGATTTAATTTAACTTGGAAATAACTTTCAATTCTCTGAACAAGTGGATGTGAGGGTAGATAAAGCTTATTAGGAAATAAGGCTTTCCTGAGCTTTTCCTCCTGGCATTACTTTGGCTAAATGCTAATAATAATGTGTGGCGAAGAAACGCTTCCAAGTAGATAAATTAACTTTGGTGAATCCCTGAAAAGAAACAGAGGGCATATTATCTCCAGGTGGACCTCACTTTTTAACACCCTTCTAGATAAACTTAGCTGAGAACCAGGAATGTTGGTTCAGTGTCAGGACAAGTTTTGGAATCCATGAGGTTTCTTGCTTCACAACTCAGACACCAGGTGGCTGTAGGATAGGGCCAGGGAAGGTGGAAAGTGGTAGCTCAGGAAGACTCCTTTGAGGTCTTTAAATGTCTCATGAACACAGAGTTTGCTTCCTCTCTCCATTTCAAACTTGTAAAATTACTTAAAAACTGATGTTTATTTAAACAATTGCAATACTTACACAGTATTTTGCATATGTTAGGAAACTTACATATATGATTTCCATTAATTTACTCATAACAATCACTATTTTTCTATGGGGAAATTGAGGCACTTGCAGTTGATAAGCTAGACTAAGCTTCATATAACCAGTAAACAGCAGAGTTGGGGTTTGAAACTGGAGCTTAAGTATGTTCTTAACCACTGCATTAGACTGCCCCTCCTTTAAAGCATTGTTTACTGCCTCTTTCCAGCCTTTAAACAAATAAAAAAGCACACAGCTGTGCATTCAAACTCACATGACCAATCCCACTTGTTCTGTTACCCTCTAACCATTTCTAATAAACCAATTCCTTAAACAGAAAAATTTAGCTAAAAAAGATGGTGGTTAGATCCTGTTTGAGAGACAAAATATAATTTTAGCAATGCTCTTTTGATGTAAACATAAAAACATTGAGAGCGTAAATAAACTATCAGGCCAACCAAATAGTAATTATTTTGACATTAAACAAGATATCCATCTGCTTTTCCAAGTAAATAATCTCTGACAGCATCTGAAAGACAACAAGGCCAGGAAGTGTTCAGGGCACTAATGTATGCGCTACAAGGGGATAAAAGAAGCAAATGTTGGTGGATCAAAGGAGGCCTCTGAGCAATGAGTAATGTAACACTCATCTCAAATTAAACAGCCATCTCCATGATGTGATGCAGGGTTGTCTACCTCATTTTCTTTAGCAGCTGGAAGAAAAGAAGCAGTATTTCTAGGAGAGAGAAAAAGACTAGAGAAGGGCAAAGATGACTGGGACAGAGATGGGAAGAGAAAGCCAAGCATCTCTGCCATCTCTGCCTCTGGCTCCTACTGTGTTCCACAGGACAGGTAAGCATCATCCATCATCTCCCATTCCAGTAAGATGGCTCCTAGAGTCCACCAATTTATGGCTGCCTGTGTTCTGGAGCAGTGATGCTTAGAACACTTGAGAATGTGATGGAAATATTGTAACATCTACAGAGAAAAATGCAAAAGCATTTGTAAGTAACTTTGGGGGACTCAAGGATTGGCTGAGGTCCACCATGTACTCCAAGCCACCCTTGCGTCGTAGAGCTTAGGAAAATAACCCTGATTTTAGAAATTGTTCAGTCAATCAAATAGTGTTGAATAAGCACCTAATGTGTGCTTGGTACTAGGTGGATACAAAAGAAAAGTCAAACATTATTCCTCCAACTACCAAGTTTTATTTTGTGGCTGATGTTTAGGACAAACCTATAAAACAAATAAAGATTTATTAAATACCAATCTTAAGTACTAATAACAAACCTTCAGCCTTTACTATGGGCACTGCCTATATTTTAAAATTAATTAATTGATTAATTTGTGGTAATACTGGGGTACAACTCTGTGATTCAGAGGAATAGGTTTTTACCTCCTCTGAGGGGTACTTACTGTTGCTAACAATAAACATATCAGTGGTTCTCAGACTTCATTGGGCATCAGAACCACCTGGGAGTGTGTTAAAGCACAGGTTGCTGGGCCTGACCCCCAGAGTTTCTGATTGAATGGGTCTGGGTGAAGTAGAATTTCTATTTCTACCGAGTTCCCAGGTGAAGTGATGTTGCTGTTGTGGGTAGAGCCACACTTTATTCATTTATTTTTTAAAGATTTATTTTTTTTACACAAGAGCTGGGGTACAGACCAGAGGCGTGGGAAGGTGAGAAGATTCACCAGAGACAGAGCAGGGAACAGAACAGGCAGACTGAGACTGACAAAATACATTGCTAAGGGGAGCAGCGGGTGAGACAGGAGAGGTCTGCTGTGCCATGTGGGATTCTTGCCGTCTGGCTGGGATGGAGGCTGTGGACAGCTTCACAGCACGGCGCTCAACCCACTGCACCACTGGGGAGGCCCCGAGCCACACTTTATTAACTGGTGCATTCACAGGCTTGTAACAAGCCTGTGATGAAGATTCTATTTTTTTTAAGATTTATTTATTTGTACAAGAACTGGGGTAATAGGCTAGATGCATGTAGGGTGAGCAGATTCACCGGAGACAGAGAGGGGAACAGAACAGGCAGACAGAAGAAATACACTGCTGAGGGGAGCAGCGGGTGAGATAGGAGAGGTCTGCTGCACCATGTGGGACCCTTGCCAGCGGTGGACAGCTTCACAGCATTGCACTCAACTGCCTATACCACCTGGGGAGGCCCGAAGATTCTATTATTGCCCCCCAACTTACAGAGGAGGAAGCTAGAGCCCAAAGAAGTGGAATAACTTGTTCAAAGTCACACAGCTGGAAAAAGGCAGAGCCAGAACTGAAATGCAGACAGTTTGGTTCCAAAGTAGGAGTTGGGAAATTTTCTGAAAGGACCACATAATAAATATTTCAGACTTGCAGACCTTATGGTGGTGTCTGTTGTAGTTACTCACTTCTGCCTTTGTAGCACAAAGACAGCCTTAAGCGATAGTTAAGCAAATGGGCATGGCGGTGTTCCAGAAAAGCTTATTTTACAAAAGCAGGTGTCTGGTAGATGGGTGACAGCTTGGAGATCACTGTGCTGGAGTCTTGTCCTTTTAAAACCTTAATTGTAAAATGGCATTATCAATAGCACAAATCTCAAAAGATTGTTAAAAAATCAATGAATGTCATGTTAAGTGCTTAGCAAAGTGCCTGACATAATAAATCAAAACCTTTCCCCCTCCTTATAATTTCTGAGATATCTCAATGGCACAAATAAAATGCTTTACTCCAAGTCTGTAAGCCCAGACATTTCTGTGGTGGCATCCTTGGTCCACATAGCAGGGAGGCTGAAGAGCTCCAGCGCTCTTCAAATGGGCTTCGAGAACTGCTGCTTGGACCCCAGGGGGTGTATACCCCCATGCTGATGGAAGGATGAAGACTGCATGCAGCTGTCACAAAATAATGGAGAATGACACAGAATCACAGAGCCTCCAACTTTGGGATCTGGTGTTGAAACTGTATTGGAGAAGAACTGGATACAAATACTTCAGGAAAGGATTGGAATGATTAAGGAGAGGAAGGAATCAGAACCTTGGAAGATAATGGTGATGTACAAATGATATGTCTCTTCTAATAGAATTCTACAAGTACTCAAGGACCGGGGGTGGGCAGAGGGGCAGGAGGTTAAATGCCCTTAAGGGGACCTGCTTTGTACTGGGGCATGGGGTGAAGTGGTGAGGCTGCTCTATTCCCAGCATGCACTGGGGTGCTTTATATGGGTCATACCATTGTTCTTGTTCTTTTTCTTTAAAGGAAGAAGGGGAAAACCCTCCTTTGGTGAGACATAAAATATGAGACGGGGCAAAATAGCTCTCTCTGCTCTTTGTTTCTGATAATGGGAGCAGTTGCAAAACCAGCCCCAGGAATAGTTCATAATGAGATCCTGTGAAGGGAGAAGACCCTAACCATGCAGTGTACTTTCAGATTCCATTCCTTCTCTGTGTGGAAGTCATCATATCTGTCATTTCTCTTGAAGTGAACTTTCTCTCTCTCTCTCTCTCTCTCTCTCTCTCTCTGTCACACACACACACACACACACACACAGAGTCCTGTGTACTATTTATGCTAATGACTTTACAGACATTATTTCATTCAAATTTTATTGTGTCATTAATACACTCATTTAACGGATTCAGAGGCGTTAAGAACGTTTACCAAAGTCACACAGCTGGTTAGTGATACAGCCTGGATTCAAACTCAAGTCTCACTTCAAAACCCAAACTCTTCCCCACTATGTTTTGCTGCCCAGAGTGGGATACTTTGTCACTAATATTGCCAACACTCCTGCCGACCCTAACATGACAATGTCTAGCACAGCGGTCATGCATCAGAATCACAAAGATACTTGAAAAGTACAGATTCAAGTCACCCACTTCAGAAACATCACATCAAAAAATCTCTGACTGCGAGGCCCATGAATCTCTATCTTACAAAAGTCTTCCCAGGCAATTCCGATGCAGACAGCTCAGTTCAGGTCTATGAACTGACATTTGTAAACCACTGCTCTGCTGCTTTTATTTTTCTGGTACTGTATCATCTGTAACTTCATTTGCTTTTGAGAAAGAACACACACAAACGAAGAGAGAGGCCTGTTCAGAAGCATGGCTGAGCTTTGTGGTTCAACTCCACCATTGGGGCAGAGAGAGGACTTTGGATAAATTCCTATGCAAGGTTTAACATCTTAAAACATGAAAGGTAAAAAGAAAACTACCACTTGCCCTAATTCCCCTATGACTCAAAAAAGTAAATCATCACCAAAAAATAAAATTTTAGGAATTAACAAAAAGAAATAAATGGAAGACCTCCCTGGTGGTATAGGGGTTAAAGACACAGCTCTCTCAAGCTATCACCAGCCACTGCTGTTCGATCCCTGCCAGGGAGCTGCCCACATGGCGCAGCAGCCGTCTCCTGTTTCACCTGCTGCTCCCCTCAGCAGTGTATTTTAGTCACTCTGCCTGTCCTGCTCCCTGCTCTTTCTCTGGTGAATCCTCTCACCCCCTACACCTCTGGCCTGCACCACAGTTCTTGTATGCATAAATAAATAAATCTTTAAAAAAAGAAAGAAAGAAGTGTAATTGTTTACCAAAAAAAAATATTCCTATGCAAGGTGTGCAGATTGAGTTGAGGAGAAAAGCTGGGGGCTCACCCTTGTGTGAGGCTGCTTCTAGAAATGCAGAGCAGAGAGAATAGTTTTAACTGAGCTTGTGGGTAGTAACAAAAATAATGAGAAAGTCATGTTTATTGCTAGCTGCTGCAACAACTAGAGTACAAAATATATAACAGTGAAAATATAACAGAAATTTATCACCCAGACAATAATCCATGGCAGACGCTTCAAGTTGGTAGGCAGATCTCTTCCACGAGGTGATTCAGGGGCCTGACCTCTTTCCATCTCTGGCTGAGTTCTTCCCTCGGTCCTCATTCTCTTCTACTTCAGCCAGTAGCCAGTAGGAGATCATAGCATGGAGCAGACACACCCACTTCTAGAGACAGCCTAGATCTCAACTACATACCCACTTCTCACTAGTGGAAACTAGGAAATATCGCTTATCTGTGCACCCTGAAATAAAGAGGTTCAGGCAGTTTCTGCCATATCATTTGAAGGTTTTCTCCCTGCCCCATCCCCCCCAGCGCCCCCAAACAAAAACCCAAGAAATTCCTATTGTTGGCAAATGAGACAAAACAGAAAGACCCTGGATAGGTGGATCATTGCTTGAAATTTAAAGCTAGGCTAAACTATTCAAGTAATACAAGGCTGGATGTTTGTTACATCTCTAGGAAATTCTACTGGAATGCCAGTGGCAGAAGGTGGTGCAGAAAAGGAAACAGGGAAAGACTAGTGCAGGATGTCACCAGCCAAGCCCACCAAAGGACTGAGCTTTTTTTTTTAAAGGCCATGGAGAGAGCCCTGCTGAGATCACTCATTCAACCAGTATTTGAATTCCCTTTTTTGAGTCTTGTACCAGATTATAGAAACAAAGCAATTGGGTTAAAAAATAAGGAAATGTCTTGTTTTACAAAACTGTGAGGCATGGTGATAGGGTGATGTTCAGGTAAGAGGTGATCCCTCTATTTCTCTGCTTTGCCTTCTTTTTCATTTGTTAAATAAATACATTGTGAAAAACAAATACGTTCAAGGTTCAACTGCTTATTTCACAAGAAAAGGGCACTCAATACCAAACACATTGGAAGGATAGAATCTCAGAATAAAGAATGATATTTTAGGGCCTCCCCTGGTGGCACAGCGGTTGAGCACCATTCTGTGAAGCTGTCCACAGCCTCTGCAGTGCTGGTTTGATCCCAGCCGGCCAGCGAGGGTCCCACATGGCGCAGCAGACCTCTCCTGTCTCGCCCGCTAGTCCCCTCAGTAATGTATTTCGTCAGTCTGTTCCCTGCTCTGTTCCCTGCTGTTCCCATTCTGTTCCCTGCTCTGTCTCTGGTGAATCCTCTCACCCTCCCACGCATCTGACCTGTACCTTGGTTCTTGTATAAAAAATAAATAAATCTAAAAAAAAAAGAATGATACTTTAAATTGAGTACACTTAATTTGATGAAAAAGTCATTGCATAGTTCTTATCTTTTCCCTAATTTTGCCTTGAATCAGTGGCCTCTGTTGTGGGGGAATACCTGTCCAAATGGCCCTGAGAACACAGGTAAGGACATTTCTTTTCATCTGGATGTGGAATTTTGTTGAAAGTTTTTTCAGCATCTATTGAGATGATCATGTGGTTTTTATCTAAATTTTTTTGGTCTGGTGAATGGCACTGGTTGATTTGTGTATATTGAATCAGCCTTGTGTCCCTGGGATAAAGCCTTCTGAAGTTCATGGTGAAAGATTCTCTTAATATGTTGCTGTATTCATTTGCTAGGATTTTTGCATCTACGGTCATCATAAATATTGGTTTATAATTTTCTTTTTTTAAATACATCTTTGTTTGGTTTTGGGATCAGAGTAATACTGGCTTTATAGAATGTGTTGGGGAGTTTTCCTCCCTCTGATTTTTTTTGATTTTGAGTAGGATAGCTATTAGGTTCTCTTTGAAGGCTTGGTAGAATTCACTGGAGAAGCCATCTGGTTCTGGGCTTTTGTTCTTAGGGAAACTTTTTATTACTCTCTTCTTCATAAGCTTAGCTAAGTGCTTGTCAATTTTGTTTATTTTTTCAGAAGAACCAATTCTTGGTTTCACTGATCTTTTGGACTGTCTTTTGTTTTCTATTTCAGTTTCTGCTCGAATTTTAATTATTTCCTTTCTTCTACTGGTTTTCGGATACTTTTGTTTTTCTTTTTCTAGTTCCTTCAGCTACAGAGTTAGATTATTTACTTGAAATTTTTCTTGTTCTCTTTTTTAATGTGGGCCTGTATTGCTATGAATTTCCCACGTAGTACTGCTTTTAGAGGATCCCATAGGGCCTGGTAGCTTGTCTCTCCATTTTCATTAGTTCTAAGATATTTTTGATCTCTTCTTTGATTCCTCTTTGACCCTGGAGTTGTTCAGAAGCATTTTTTTTAGTCTCCACATGTTTTGGTTTGCTCCGGGATTCCTTTTGCAGTTAATTTCAGGCTTTATCCGTTGTGATCTATGAAGATGCTTGATATAATTTCTATTTTTTGACTCATGTTTTATGTCCCAGTATATGATTTATTCTTGAGAGTATTCCATGTGCACTTGACAAGAAAGCGTATTCATTTCTTTTGGGATGGAAGCTTTGTGAATGTCCGATAAATCCAGCTGTTCTAACAATTTATTTATGTCTATGTTAAATTTCTTTCTGGATGATCTATCCTTTTATATCAGTGGTATGTTGAGGTCTCCAACACTGATTGTATTTTTGTTGATATGTTGCTTTAGACCTGTTAATGGTTGCTTTATGTAACTAGGTGCTTCTATGTTGATGCAAAAATATTAATAACAATTACATCTTCTTGTTGACTTGTTCCCTTGTCTTTAGACTTGTTCCCATCTGAAACAGTCCAAAAGATTCTTAAAAGAGTGTTCAGGGACAGTGCTAAGGGATAGTGACGAAGGTAGGAAACAGGTCATTGTCAGTGGGTTCTCACCTGTGTGCACAATGCAAAATTGCTCAGGTTTAGGGTCCAACAACAAACAGGAGGCTGGGGAAAAGAAAAGATTTTCTTTTTTTTTCCTAAAGATTTATCTATTTATGCATACAAGAGCTGGGGTACAGGCCAGAGATGCAGGGGGTGGGGGGGTGAGAGGATTCACCAGAGACAGAGTAGGGAACACAACAGGCAGACTGACTGAAATACACTGCTGAGGGGAGCAGTGGGCGAGACAGGAGAGGTCTACTGCACCATGTGGGTTTCTCCCTGGCCAGCCGGGGATTGAACTCATGCTGCAGAGGCTGTGGATCGCGTCATAGTGCAATGCTTAACCCCTTGCACCACCTCCCTTTTCAGGGAGGCCTGAAAAGGAAAGATTTTCTAAGACCACAAGTGGACAGTTCTCTCACCCCAGTGTCCAGAAATCCCAAATAAAGGCCACTCATGGAAGATGAGGTGACACTGCAGCAGCCATAGCAGTAGTCTGGACCAGAAAGCTATAGACTCAACAACCGGAGAACCAGAGGTTGTGGGCAGCTCTTTAGAAGCTGAGGTGAGCCTGGGTGGTGTTCCTTTTAGGCAGTGTCAGAGGTAGGGCTGGAGGCAGGTGCAGTGGCCAACTCTGTGGTCTACGGAGGTATTGAGGTCTAGAAATCTATGAAATCTATGAAGATTTGGTGAATCCCATGTTGCTTGAGGGCTTGATGCGTCTTCTCTTCAAAAGCTGGGAGCAGACTCCTTCTTTTTTAAAGGTAGCCCAGTGAATGCTTCTTCTTTGAAGGTCAGCTGCTGACTTCTTCAAAGGTGGTCTAACAAATCCTTCTTCTCTTTTTGGAGGCTGGTTGCCCTTTGGCTGAAGTTGGCTCTTATTTTGCTTTATGACCCCATCACTCTCCCCCACCCTACAAGCCTGACTGGATTGTTTAGCACCAATCAGCTTACTTTCCATTTTCAATCTGAATTAATTAGCTAATGAACTGGGCTTGAACCTGATTGGTCCACATAGCTTACACCTGATTGGTTCATTTTTGAATCCTAGAGCCAGAAATAAAGGGGGAAAAAATCCAGCCTCGCCTGCCCTTGGGTCAGAGCAGGCTTATGGGCCTGTTGGCTTGAGGGAACTGGGGCTAGAGTCAGCCTACCTGGGCCTGGGGACAAGAAGGAACATCCACCGGCAGTGTGAGGCCAGCCTGCTCAGACCCAGCAAAGAGTGGCCTCTAGGGGCTACAGCAATGTGGTTACATCTCTTTGTCCTTGATTACCATTTTTAGTCAAAATTCTAATTTATCCAATATGAGAATAGTAGTTCCTCCTTTCCTTTGTGAATTAATAGCTTCTAAGATCTTGTTCTAAACTTTTATTTTTAGTTTGTTTTTGTCTTTGGTTTTAAATGGGTTTCCTGCATGCAAAATAACAGTGGCTGAAACTTTTTACTTTACTTTGTCAGTCTATGTCTTTTAGGCCATTCACATTTAGGGTGATTTCCCCTCCTTCCTGGCCTCTTTGAAAGGAAGTTACCACACACAGCTTGCACCTGAGGAGTAGGGTATTGTGCTCCATCTGTTTGAGACTGAGTTTGTAAATTATCTGGAATTCCTCTTAGGAGATTTTTCTGTTATCTTCCATTTATTTATTTAATCATTTATTTTTATCAGTATGGATACATGGATATTTATTTCATACTTTGGATTATAATGTAACACTTCTTTATTTCATTGTTCAAACTTTAGCCTGTGGGAGCACTTTCAGCTGGTTACTCTGTTCCATTAAAATATCACATCAGGGGGCTTCCCTGGTGGTGCAAGGGGTTTAAGCACTGCACTATGAAGCAATCAGCAGCCTCTGTCAATCCCCAGCCAGCCAGGGAGCAACACACATGGTGCAGCAGACCTCTCCTGTCTCACCTGCTGCTCCCCTCAGCAGTGTATTTCAGTCAGTCTGCCTGTTCTGTTCCCCACTCTGTCTCTGGTGAATCCTCTCATCCCATGCATCTCTGGCTTGTGCAGCTCTTGTATGCATAAATAAATATTTTTAAAAATAAAATATCACATCATTATAAGGTTTTCCCTCCTGACTTCCTTACTTTCTGGCACTACAATATGCTCTAAGCTCATATTGCATAGTCCCTGTCCTAGTCTTAGAATCAGTCATTTTTCCAAAAAGCCCGGCTTCCTTTTATTTGATGCTTGATCTGGGTGCTTGGTGTGTTTATTATAGTTTACTTTTGGTTGCAAAGGTTTGGCATTTGAGTACATTATGATGGTGAATTAGCATTTTGCTTTAGGCCGTGCACCAGAGTTCCTCACCTAATAGATTTGGAAGGTGCCTGAGAGTTTGTATTTCTATCAGGTCCCAGGTGATGCTGATGCTTCTGGTTCAGGAGCCACATTTGAGAACCATTGCATTAGGAGTTAAATGGACTTTTGAGATCAATGCACTCCAAGTTTCAAGCCACTGACATGCACAAGGTGTCTTTTAAAATTTATGCTGCTATAACTGGGTTCACTTATCCTGGGTAATTTACCACAGGGAAGCACACAGCTAATGTAGGACATGGCCAAAATCACTGAAAACAAGTCAAATTAGAGCTTCCAAAGTCATTACTTAAACCAGGAATCCAAACTCTGCCTTAGCTTTTAAACTAATAAAATGGAGTGTCTGATATACTTCTGTGGACAAATAAAAATGGAAGGAGATGTAGTGGGAGGGGAAATATTTTCTCCTTGTTCTCAGGTGTTGGGCAGCTATCAAATAAACATTTCTCACATTTGTTTTCCAGGTTAGATACCACTTTACTAGATCTAATTTTACCACAAATGCCTGGAAAGGGACTTGATAGAAGGAAGAAGAGAATTGATGACTTTTGTTATTATATTCTAAGATGTTTTTATTATTTACATCATCAATTATAAAAGTGACCACCTCTACATATCTACTATAGCTATAGATTCCTAATGCTTCTAAATAAGCTCTGATAAAATTGCTGGAAACCTTGAAGGGTTCTAAATGGGAGATTCTGAGGAATGTGGCTGGGAATGAGACCAACACTAACTGATGCTTATTATTTAGTGTAGGCTAAACTTGGATAACAAAGTGTGACGAATCTGTCTAGCAAAATAAAAATTTGTTCTTGCTCACATAAAAATCTAGAGAGGGTATTCCAGGATGTTGGGGTGACCTGGATGGGGAGAGGGAGGACCTAGATTGTAGGTCCCTGCTCACTGTATGGCTTCGAAGTCTGTTTGACATTGTTCCATCTCATGGACCAAGGGCCAGTTGCTGTGGGCGGGGGAATGGGGTGTTGATGGACTTGACCTAGGTCATGTGATCACTGGAGGCAGGGAAAGCTTCTGGGGAGTGCAGGGTAGACACAAATAATCCTTATTATAGGATTGTTTCTACCTAAACTTCCCTTCACAGAAAAGTTTGTAAACTTAAACATTTGTACCTTCATGCACATTAATACTTAGAGATATTTCCCCGGGATTTCTGAACTTAATATCTTAGCTCTATTTGTGGGGTAAAGGGCTTTATTCATGCTGAAGAAGTTCAAGGGTTGGACCTGGCAGTTGGCAGTTGGTACATTAAGAGGAACTGGACTGATGGGGGGCACCGGGAGCTCTAGGAAAGTAGCATAGTGTAGACAGAACAATGTATAAAAATGCATCTGGATTTGAATGCTGATTTATTAATTTACTAGCTGTGTGACCTTGGGCAAGTTACTAATTTTTTTGAGGGGGGGGCCTCAGTTTCCTTGTGTGTAAAATGGTGACAATATCAGCTTCCTTATGAAGTGTTTGGGGAGTGAGGTAGAGTGCCCAATGAATGCAGGTTCCCTTTCTGAAATCACATGTTAAATGTGGCAACCATTCCTCCTCTACACAAAAGGCTACTCCCGATTACCTAGAATATGTATTACTAAGTCTAGAATATGTATTACTAAGTCTAGAATATGTATTACTAAGTCGTCCCTGAAAGTCCCAACACAGATCTACTTTCTTAGATAAGAACAGTTTATAACAACACGCTAAATGGCTCTCACCCCAATAGAAGTATTCCTTTCAAATTCTCACAGGATGTGGAGAATTTGGGTAATGTAGTTGAATTGGGACTCCTTTTTCTTTTTTTAGCCAAATTCCTGTTTCAGTCTTCACTTTTTCCCCCTTAGCTAATAAAAAGATCAAAATTAATTAAATCCTTTGATATATCAGGATAACTCTAGAGTAAGTGTTAAGATAAGGACAATGAACTTTTCCACGTGATTGTAGCTCTGTAACCTGAACACAGATTTAATGCCATGTCTTTTAGCCTTTAGGAGATTAATTACTGTGCCAAATGCTACTAGGCTGACTGGGGTTCTCACCTGAAGAGTGGGAATATGAATCTGCTATTATATGGGGTTTATCTGAAAGCAGCTGAGCAGAACTCAGAGCAGACATGAGGGATGTTCCCATTCTGGGCAGTCTCCCCACTTGGACTCTGGTTGATCCATGGGTCTGGGCAAATCATAATTAAAAAGGAGGGGGATAAATGGAGAGTGCTTCTTCTTTCCAGCGGCCAGACTAAGGGTGGTGAGCATTGAGCCTGGTGAACTTGCTGTTAGGAAGGTGATATGTTGCTATAACAAGCTTTCCTGCCATTTTTCTTGGAACCCGACCATTTTAGTTTACTTTGAAGCAGAACACATGGACTTACAAATTACTGGAAATATGTCTTTCAATCTCATGTGATGTGGATGCTATTTTAACTCACCCCAAATACTCCTGGGGGCCTATGAAGCAATGGTTCTGGGTTCTCTGCCCTCCTGGCTGTGGAGGGCTATTTCATAAAGTCATGTTGGCTCTCTCACTCGATAGTTGATGAAACAGAATTGACAAAAGTTGGATGATTTTTGAAGTTTTATGATCTGTTCTGACTAATTGTTTGTACGACATCTGGCTTACACATGCTGCATTCTTGTACAATGCATTTCATTTCTATTGACAAACATTGACTATTTTAAGAACCTTATGTGATGAAAAAGCTGATGCTCATTCTGCTCAGTATCCATTTTCTGTTTTCACGGCTTACTGACTTCAGATAAAGATGCAAAATGAGCCTGGAAGGACAATGCACATCAGATTACATTGCCAATGACAAGGCCCTGACAATCATTTTGTTGGCAAGAAGGTGGCTTCTTTGAGCATGTTTGGATCCCTGCAACCAGAGGCAGATTTACTGTGAAGCCAAGTAAATCTTAGCAATGTGGCCACATGGCTGTAGTTTTGAAATTTTGCAATAAATAAATAAATAAAATAACAAGGTCTGTTTCCACTCTGACTTTCTTCCCATTGCACCTCTCCTTGAATTGGGTGGTGTTGAAATGCCTGTAGAGCTTTTGGGTTCTGGAAACGGGAAGTTGAACTGGGGATGGATTTATTTTGGGTTGAAAGGGATCTATCTATGTGGTTTGTGGTCACTTCTGTATATAGTTAAGCTATTTCTAGCCACTCTGGTAAAGGAACAACTTGTAGGAATAGTTTTGCTGCCCACCTTGCTGACACACCCCACTTTGTGAAATGAACGTGCAGGGCCAAAGAAGGATGGAGAAATTTGTGTCCCCATAGTTCTTGACACAAACAGTTTTTTAAGTCCCCTCCAGAGTTTCTAAATCCACCTTCCCCTAAAACTACCATCAGGAAACAGCGTTTTTTCCTTCACATTTCTGAAGTTAGGGAGGGTGGCAGTAGGTCTCTTTATGACCTTTTCTACCTTCTTGTAAGATCTCCTTTTTGGAGGTTCTTACTGCCTAGCATTTCCTCTCTGTAATCAGTACTTAGCTGGTTACTTCTTTTTTTAAAAAAGATTTATTTATTTATGCATACAAGAACAGGGGTACAGGCCAGAGGTATGGGGAGTAAGAGGATTCACCAGAGACAGAGTGGGGAACAGAACAGGCAGACTGACTGAAATACACTGCTGAGGGGAGTAGCAGGTAAGTCAGGAGTGGTCTGCTGCTCCATGGGGGATGCTCCCTGGCCGGCAGGGGATCAAACTCATGCTGCAGTGGCCGTAAATTGCTTCATAGGTTGCGTCTTAACCCCTTGCGCCACCAGGGAGGCTCTGGTTACTTCTTAACCTGCAGAGACTCTGCCCAAACTAGTATACACCTAGCTATTTCAATGTCCACATAACACCCTCAATAACCTAGCTGTATTAGCTAATGTAACTTCTGTAGAATAGTACCACAAACTGGTGACTTAAAGTAATGGGCATTTGTTTTCTCATAGTCTGGAGGCCAGAAGTCTGAAATGAACATCACTGGACTGAAATCAAGGTATATGCAGGAACTTGTTTCCTCTGGAAGCATTATAGTGGAATCTGCTTATATCCTCTTCCAGTTTTCAGTAGTTGCCAGCATCACTTGTCTTGTGACCACATCATTAGCAATAACATTAAAATGTAATGTATTTTCCCAAAAGAATTTTGAGAAAAATAGTTGGAGGCCTCAGATTCCCTGATTATAAAACATATTATAAAATTACATTAATCAAGATAGCATAGCACTGGCAAAAAGACAGACATACAGACCTGTGAATAGAGCAGGAAGCCCAGATATAAACACTCAAAAAGATGGTCAAATAATGCGTACCAGATTGTTTATGAATGTTACACTATGAGCAAAGGATAGTATGTTCAGTAAATGGAGCTGGGAAAACTATATCTTCATGTAAAAGAATGAAATTGAACTTTTATCATATATCATATAAAAAATAAACAAAATGTTTTAAACATCTAAATATACAACCTGAATATATTATAATACTCTTATTATAAAATATAGGGGACAATGTTTTGGTAATGATTTCTTGGATATGACATTAAAGGCATAGGCAACAAAACCAAAATTGTACAAATGGAACTATATCAAACTTAAAAACTTCTGAGCAGCAAAGGAAGCTATCAATGGAATGAAATATTTGCAAAGCATATATCTGATAATATTCAGATCTATAAAGAACTACAACTGGACAACAGTACAAATAATCCAATAAAAAATGACCAAAGAGGGTCTCCCCTGGTGGTGCAGCGGTTGAGCGCTGGGCTGCGAAGCTGCCCGCAGCCTCTGCCATGCTGGTTCGATCCCCGGTCGCTGGCGAGGGTCCCACATGGTACGACAGACCTCTCCTGCAGCTCCTGCTGCTCAGTGTATTTTGTCAGCAGTGTATTTCGTCAGTCTGCCTGTTCTGTTCCCCGCTCTGGCTCTGGTGAATTCTCTCACCCTCCCGTACTTCTGACTGTACCCAGTGCTTGTATAAATAAATAAGTAAATCTAAAAAAAAAAAAAAAAAACCAAAAAAACGAAAGAACTTGAATAGATCATTTTCCAAAAACTATATATAAAAATGACCAACAAGCACATAAAAAGATACTTAAAATCACTAATCACCAGGGAAATGCAAATCAAAGCCACAATGAATTATCACTTCATACCCGTTAGGATGACCATTATATACATTTTAAAAAGAAAATAATAAGTGTTGAAAATGTGAAAAAATTGGAATCATTATGCATTGTTGGTGGCACTGTGAAATGGTTTAGTTATTATGGAAAACAGTATGGAGTTACCATAAAAAAAATAAAAATAGAGTTACCATATGATCCAGCACTCCTGGGTGTACATTTTCTTTGAATGGATAAAGAAATTGTGATTATATATATATATCTTATTTATTATATATATTATTATATATATTATATATAATATATATACTATTATATATATATATAATTTTGCCTTTAAAAAAGGATATTCTGTCATATGCTACACAGGGATGAACTTTGAAGTATTATGCTAAGCATAGTAAACCAATAACAGAACAATATCAGTGTGATTCCATTTATATGAGTTATCTAAAGTAGTATAACTTTTAGAAATGGAAAATAGAATGGGGGTGCCAGGGCCTGGGCAGAGGGAGTAGTTGTTCAATGGGTACTGAGTTTCAGTTTTGCAAGGTAAGAAATTAAAGAAAATTTTTGCAAAATAATGTGTATTTAATACTTCTATACTGTAACTTAAAAATGGATAGGATTGTAAATTTTACATCTTGTGTTTTTTCCCCCAGAATAAAAATTGTATTGTAATTCCTTTTAGTTTTTTCTTAAGCATAAAATCTTTCTTTTAATGACCATCAATTATATTCACTTGGACTTGTGAATCTGTTTGCAAATATTGCCTGAGGAAGAAATATGTTTAAGACTGTTCATCTGTTATTTTACAAACGAAGTTCTCATGATCCTCATTAAATTGTGTGGTGGCCAGACCCCAAAAGCAAATGATTCATTTAAGAGCTACTAGACAATAGTCTGCAACATCTTTCTAAACAACAGTAACAACCAGCAACACTATTAGCAGCAACAATGTTTATTTAGCACTTAGCGTTATCAACAAATGTCTAGAAAGCCAGACACACATGAGCTTTTTTAATCCCTGGAACTACTTTAGGAACTAGACCCTTTAATTCTAATTTTTCTCTTGACACAATTGAGGTTCAGAGAGGTTTGCGTGGTTTGTAACTTGCAGAACCTGGATTCACACCTCATTTTCAAATAAGAGATGATCTAGGGAGAAAGTAGTATCTAAATACTTTGACTTAAAAGCTGCATATAATCAGAAGAACTTTTAAGACATATGGAGTGTGGCTAATTTCATTGACAGATTTGAGAGCCCTGGGCTTTTGCCACTTCTTCCCAGGATATTTTGCTCAGAAATTGATTGTCGTTTCTTTCTCCTTCCATAGACCTCATTTGTAGTTTAGGGAAATAGCTCTGGACTTTGAGAGATTTGTGTGTGACTGTTTTGTCAGTAATATAAGTTATCTATAAAGCTGCTCTTCATCTCTAACTTAACAAAGAGTGGAACTCAAGTTTAGGAACCTTTTCCCGGGATTTTGTAGTTGCCTGGGTACTGCAGAGAACTGATAGGAAGATATGCTCAGAAAAAAGTGCCCCAGCAGAGCAAGTTTGAAGACCTTTGGTTGTATCTTGTCTTGGTGAGAAGAGCCTGGAGGAACCTTTTTCTTCCCCTGGCTGGCCTGGCAAGTCAAATTGCAGCTGTAATTTTTAAAACTTCTCCTTGTTTCTCCTCTATGTCTAGCTGAATTAGATCCTCCTCTGGCTGCCACCCAACATGGGAAGAGACCGTAGAGGCAGTGGGTCCACAGAAAAGCAGGCAGGGAAAAGGAAAGCCCAGTGAGAGAAGAGAAACCATTGTTCTGGACTTGGCCTTCCTATCAGAGCATGTAAGCTGCTCCATCCAGATGAATAAGAACTTTTAGAGTTCATAATGAATAGATTGTGAATCTTTATTTCTTTCCTGTAATAACATGAGTTACCTTAATAGGTCTTAAAACAGATAACTCAGTTTAGTCTGGCATCTCAATCTTGGCACTGTATGACTCTATAGAGGAGAGAGTCACCTTTTCTCTTCTAAACTCCAACCTTCTCATGAAAGAAAAATTGCTTGAATTCCCAGCCCCTCTCGTGAAACTGAAATGCTCCAACCAATCATTTTCTAAAACGAAATTTGATTAGAGAATGAAAATGCACCATGGCCTTATCATGTTACACTTATTGTAAATCCTTTCTGGAAAATATTAGGTATGGGAGCAAGGTCAAAAGCACTTGAGCTTTTATGCCCTATTACCATGTAGTATAGGTGAAGTTTGGGGAGCAGGGGAAGGACGAACAAGGAGAAAAGGATTTATACACTTGGGGTTCAACTTTTGGAACCCCAGGGAAATGCTGCCTTTGGTTGTTTTATGATGGTGCTTCTCTCTGACTCAGCCTTACTTTGTGCCAATAAGAATAGACCAGATATATAATTAATGTCTTTGTGTTTAAGACATTTCATTTCAAAATGACTGGGTATACCAACAGCTATGGTGATGAAATCATTAAAATCATGCAAATGCTTAAAGTGTATAGGCCTGGGAGATTATAGTTTCATTAGAGAAAAGGCTATAAAGTTAGACCTAGGTAATTACCTTTCCCATTAATGCTGGAAAATTCTGTGCTCCACTGAGAAGTGATCGTGGTGCATCGTGCCTTCTGTGCTTTCACATTCAAACTGCAGGGGCCTTTATTTCATCAGCACAAACTGCAAGGAAACAGCGGCAGCTTTCCAGGTGTACTTTGCAAATTGGGGTTTAAATGTGGAACACATCAAATTAAAATTCAATATTAATTATTTTGTCTTGCTAGGAGTCTGAGTGGCTTAAAGCAGCAAGGGTAATTGTCTAATTCATTGTGTGTGTCTACAGTGAACTTAATCATTATGTCAGCTTCCTAATAAAAGGTTATTATAGAAACAAAGATCCCAATTTTACATATGGTAGGCAAGGGAGGATTCGAAGAGCCAGTCTCTAAGGTAGACTTGAGGATCTTGACAAATGATGCCCATGCTGTGATCAGATACTTAACAAGAAATCTCGTTATTAACTAGGCCTGTACAGATAATTAGCACTTGAGCTTCAAATTTTAAATCTGGCTTGAGATGTATAATTTATCAAAAGCCTTTGCTTGCTGTCAAAGTCCGATAATAAGGTAGTGTTATTGATGAATTGAGATTAAGAGCAGATTGAAGAGAAAATTAGGCCACTGGTTAGCCTGAAAGGTCTGATTTCAATATTTACAGTACTAATTTGGTATTATTTTGGTAAATGGATGTGGTCCCCAAGTGCTGCATGGTATAAAAGAGTAAACTATGCATCATTATTCTAACAGAAAAAGTATTGTTTACTGTGTACTGGATTTTGCAGCACTAGCAGTCTGGTTAATAGGCTGCTTTATAAGATGAGTGTACCTGTTTTTTATTGCATACATTTATTATAACCCATTCAGCACCCAGGGCTTTTAGTGAAAATTAGAAAATGTAGCTTCCTTACATTAAAAATGATATTACATTAAACTAATTGCTGCGGAGCCTGTCTTCCTGATTTAACTCACTTTCGTTTATCTCTTGGCATTGTCTTCCGCACATTCTTGCCACTGGAATTTAGATAACTATCATTTTATATATTCAAGCTACATAAAATGAGCAATCTTTTTTTAATGATCTCTGGTATCATTTCATTGCAAGCAATCTTGGGGGTGGGGTTAGGAATGGGATGTACAATAAACCATCTATCCGTAGTGTCTCTTGGCTTGGAAGCTTATTCTGAGTACACTTATGTGACCCTTAGCAAGTTAAATCTTTTTGATGCAGGTAATAAATGTTGTTTGGCGCAATAGCTGATTTCCAAAATTATATTAGGCATAACATAAGGCGGTGGAAAATTGTCTCCCTGTTTTTCCTTGCTCGAGCTCACAAATGGGATTGGAAAGTGTTGGAGTGTTTTATTGTATATCATATCAGGTATAAATAGATAGTACGCTGCCCCATAATATATCTAGATGTAGCTCATAGTGATATCTGCCGGTGAAATTATAAAGCACAGGATTGTTGGTTTCCAGAAAATTGCTTGAAAATCCCTAGTTACATGTTATTGGCAGCGGCCCCTCTTCTCCAGTCTCCAGCTGTCTGGGGGGGTGTGCCAAGTCACAGCAGGACCTGAGGACTGTTTGCAGTGAATGGTGGCACGGAGCTTTATGGTGATTTTCCCTGTATTCCGTGCACTTGCAGACAAGCAGGCTTTCCGAGACTCAGCAGGAGCGTTCCAGTGTTTATGCTGAGGTGGTTAGCTACTTGGCAAATTGCTATTATTCAGAAATGTGTGGCAGAGGAAAATGTATTGCATTACGTTTTCTGTCAATATCATCTTAATGCTGCCCAATAACAGGCCTCAGTTCAAGCTGACTGTTTTTTCTGACTTTTATCTTAGGCATGATGAGACTGAGTGGAATTTAGTGGAAATGTTTTCTTTTTTGAGGTGAGAAAGAGGGTTTTTTTCTTCGTCCCATCCATCTCAGCTGCATCTCCCCAATCTACTGCCTGTTTCAACTCAGCAATACCTCTCCCCCCAACCCCCCATTCCTAAAATAACATTAGTTTAGCATTCTGCTTTTAGAGGAAAAAGATTTGGTGTTTCAGCTGTTCCAATATGTGTTGTCTACTGACTAATGGATATTTATTCCACTTTATTGCTTTCTATAGGCAAAACTCAAACAAAAGGAATTGGATTTTGCTAATAACAATGAGCAGCATTGGCATTTTTTGAGAGTAGTAAGGATAATGATAACCTCACATGTGGAGATAGGGTTTGTAGCTTTTTGAGGCACTTTTATACATTTCACCCCCCCCCCTTGGTTCTCATTTATGATATGGGCAGGCTATAATGCCCATTTGATAGATGAGAAAAAACTAGGTAAGGACAGTGTGTATAGATTTAGTTTATGGCAGAATTGGGAAATTTTGTTCTTTGGAATTTCTGACTTTTGCCCTTTGTTCTTATCTCAATAAAGCAGTTCTATTCTTTATAATAATATTTCTTTTTTTAATCAGTAAATTTGCAGAAATACTGCCCATCTAGGGCATTCATCCTGCATCTCTCAGAGTTTGATACAATAGTTGTCAAGGACAAGAGAGTGGGTAAAGGTGAGTTACAAGCCTGGTCTTTGTGGGATCCTTATTTGGCTCCATGTATGCATTAGAGAAGTGTACATGGTGGGGCGTTGCCCCACAGTTTGTGAAGATGCCACAGTGGGTAGTCTCACCTACTTTGCCTTAACAACCATCAATCAGTTATTTAACTCTGGCAGTTCAGGTGGTGTGTAAATTTCAAGCTAATCACTTAAAAAAAAAAAACTCAGTCAGGAAAGTGGTGATGGAAGCTACAGTATGAGGAATTAGAACTCAGGGTTTCCCTTCTCTGAGGACTACATCAAGGCCCTGTAGCTTCGAGAGCTTTTAAAAATTCCAACATCTCACCCACCCCAGTCATCTACTCAGAACCCTGTGCAAGAAGAATGCGTTGCTTCAGTGCTGGTTCTAGTTGGCCTCTTCACTTGGAAACTTTTGGGGGAAAGGACATGAATGTATTGCGTAAAGGGGAGCTCTTTTCTCAAGCCTTCCCTCTCTCAGGCTTCAGCGTGCAGGACCAAGGCTGAGCTTGTAAACAAACCGCACAGGAGCAGCTTAGCGGCAGTTGCATGTAGCAGATGAAAAATATTTTCTCCCATTTCAAATAAGATTAGGAATTCATCATGAATAAATTACACACGAATACGGGACAGGTTGGTACTTGTGGCAAAGAAATAAATGATCATCAATGATCACAGCGTGTGAACAGGAATTTGTATTTTACGTTGAGCTCACAGATACCAAATTTGTTCTTTTTTCTTTCTTTTGCTTTATAACCAGGCTCTCTCCTATACTTGAAGCTTCAGCTAAAGGCGAGGAAAGGGCTATATTCTGTAGCAAGGGCACTGTGTCCGTGTGTGTGTGTGTGTGTGTGTGTGTGTGTGTGTGTGTTAAGCTGGGAAAGGAGAGAAGAAATATGGGAGAAATAATAATTTAGTTGGAAAAGAAAAATCCTAGAGAAGAAAACAAATATAAAAATATGAACAAAACCAGTAATAAAAACGAATCAAGAGCTGACTGTATCTATAATTTTTTGAAATATTTTTCCATTAGCAGTATTTTTGTTTAATAAGATGTATTATGTTAATATGCTGGTTAAGAGAGATGGATATTTCAGGGCTGAGCACAAAGACATTTTTCATCTGATAAGTGATGAGCTTTGCTTTTTCAAAACAGTGTGCTCAGAGTAGAAGTTTTTAATATTTTTAAAGCAAATATTTGAAATAAATAGCTGTCATGTTCATGTTGTTATATTATTCTTATTAAAATTTATGTTAAAGGTAGATGTGGAAAAAAAGAAGAAAAGCACTGGACAACATTTATGAAATAATGTTCTCAGAACAATCCCCCATCCCAAACGAATGAAGATTTATGATACATTTTGAATCATACAACACCTTTTACATTATAGTTATAATAGAAACTCTAGCTGCTTCATCTTTTAAGCTGTCAAACTAATTTCTAGATGCACATTGAAGAATTTGTGTAGGCATTTGAGGGGTAATAATTTTTCTGTTTTAAATTATTTTTCCTTTAGGATTTGAAACAAAAATTTTATTTTAAACATCCTGAGGGCCTGAACTAGTATCTTTTAATTTAAATTAAGCAAGATTTTTTTAGGGCCCTGATAAAGCCTACTTATTTGTTAAACTCTGTCACAGAAATATTTAAAAGCAATAGACTATTGCTATTAAGGTTGGACATATGAAGTATATAATTTACTGCCTAACTCTCAGAGAGATTGAGACTTTGTGGATGCTTTGCCATATTTCATTAATATGTACTTACATAATAGCAATGCCATCTTTATCTTTTTTGTTTGTTATCTACTGACTTGCCCTAAAATGGCAAAAGATCAAATAACATATTTTCTTATCCATTTATACTACCCTCTTATTTGGCGATGTTTTCATACAAACATAAAGTACAGTAAACTCACACACATTTGCTCTTGCAAACTGATTAATCAGTATGCAAAAATTGTGAATACTCTCTATTTCTGCTTTACTTGAACCCAAAGGAGCTGAGCAGAAGCCAACTGTTTCTGTTCTTCGGATTCTGGCTATGCAGTCATTGCCTGAATCTCACCAATAGGGGTCTCCAGTGTACCACAGAATTCGCTACAACTACTCCATTATGATTATTTACAGTATGCTGTACATGAAGACAGAAGCAAAGGAGCAGAACAGATTTATATGGGCTGGGCTGATACTGGATTTATTCAAGGAGCGAAGAGGTGATGTCACAAGTTATAAGTGCTGAGAAGAATCAAAGACATGTTTAAGTTTGGTTGAGAACATCTTTAACTTGATGGTGTGGATACAATTTGTTCCTCCATAGAGGGAAGAATATCAAGGCAGCTACCTTGGTATTTCCATATATTTAAATGTGTGTCTTTATTTAGATGAAACATCCAAAAGAGTGGGTGAATTTCTCTGTTTTTAAGTCTTGTGGGAATGAGTTGTCACTATTTATCAACCCTGAAACTGGGTCATAATAATTTTTTATAAAGTTATTTTTATTTTTAGTGAGGTTATAGGTGTTAAACTTGTATTTTTTCCCCTTATTTAGAAATAATTAGAGTAAGGAAATACAAAAGGGCAATTACAATCTATCATGATTGAATGTAAAGTTTAGGTCATGTTTAGAAATGGCAATACAGGTTTATGATATATAAAGCATGTCATAACATACTTCCCTTTTATTAATCACAGAATTCTCGTATGCCATCTATTCTGTCAAAAATTAGTTTCTAAAACCCTTGACCAGTAAACTAAGACATAACTGGAGCTTTTAGTTAGAACTATTTGCGTAGGAAGCAATAGATATTGAAAATGCCTTTTTCATCATTCATTTATTCACTCGACAAACATTTATTTAGGTGGCACTTTGTGAGGTAACTCAGTGCCTAAAGGAAAATGCCTCTATTTAAGGGATGCAGTCCAGTAATTGATGAATTAAAAAATATCTGAATAGAAAGGAGATTGAGGAAGGAGATAGAAGTGAGGCAGAAGTGAGAAGGAAGGAGATTAAATGATTCTAAGGGGATAGTTGTGTTTGTGAAAAAGTGACTTGGCTTTGGGCCTCCCTGGTGGCGTAGTGGTTGAGCGCTGGGTTGTGAAGCTGCCCACAGCCTCTGCATTGCTGGTCCAATCCCCTGCCACCAGTGAGTGTCCAACATGGCATGCAGATCTCTCCTGCCACCCACTGCTCTCCTCAGCAGTATATTTCATTGGTCTGCTGTTCTGTTCCTCGCTCTGGCTCTGGTGAATACTCTAACCCTCCCGCACTTCTGACTGTACACAGTACTTGTATAAATAAATAAATAAATAAATTAAGTAAGTAAGTAAGTAAATAAATAAATAAAATCTTTAAAAAAAAGAAGTGACTTGGCTTTAGTGATGAGTTGTGAATGAAGTTTAAAACTGTGATGCAGAGACTTGGAGATTTGTCTTGGAATGAAAAGCTATCTACAGAAAAGGAGTAAACTTTGTGAGATGTGTTGGCTTTTTTGTCCTGAGAAGGGAGGATAGGAGAGCCTCTCAAGGTGAAAGACAGATTTGGTGAAGGTGAATTGAATTTAAAGTTGAAAGTTGTGAAGGGTTGGAATGAAACTCAAGTGAATGTTGAATATTAATTTCCAGAAATCAAAGTCGGAAAGGTTAGGGTGATTATCAAAAATGATCCTGTTGGAATGAAAGACATGTAAAGGCTGATTCAGTAAAGCCCCAATGACCAGCGCCATTGTGGTCTAGTTCATTTTTTTACATTTAGGTGTGGCCAATTTGCACCTTTCCAAACAGGACACTGATTGTAACCCATTTGTGTCATGCTATTAGCTGAATAAGTAGGTCTCCTCAGTCTTTCCCAAATTAATTTTTCATCTATAAAATGAAAGGTTATATTAGCAATTTTCGCCAACTCTTTTTTTTTTTAATAGAGGCATGTTTTATTTATTTATTTGTTTGTTTGTTTTGTTTATACATGCACTGGGTACAGTCAGAAGCGCAGGAGGGTGAGAGAATTCACCAGAGCCAGAGCAGGGAGCAGAGCAGGCAGAAGGACCGAAGTACACTGCTGAGGGGAGCAGCGGGCGTCAGGAGAGGTCTGCGCGCCATGTGGGACCCTCCTCTGGTGGCCGGGGAGCAGCCAGGGATCGAACCGGCGCTGCAGAGGCCGCGGGCAGCTTCGCAACCCAGTGCTCAACCGCTGCGCCACCGGGGAGGCCCAATTTTCGCCAACTCTTAAGGCTCTTGTGGATCATAGATGCAGTTAGGTATATCCCACAGGACAAAGCAGGTCTGAAGAGCTGCATATTTTAAAGGAAATACCACTGAAGACACAACAACTATTTCATTGCTAATGCGAGAAAGATAAAGGCTATTGAGGTACAACTTGATAAGTAAAAACCAAAGAGCCCAAGTTCAGAAAACAATAATGCAAACTGTGAAAATGAATCTAAGGTATTGGTGATGAATATTATGGAAGATTCTAAGCTTCATGAAATCCACTGAGTAGATGCAGCAACACTGCACTTGGGCAAAACTCTGATTTCATATATAAGATTCACTTCCTCTCATTGAGTCTTTTGAGTTCATCAAAATTAAGTTGTTAACATAGGGAAACAAATGAGGAGTGATGAATTCTAACTTGAGTAAGAGAAGGTTTCCCATAGGAGATGACATGTGGGCTCTACTACTAATAGCAAATGGTGATTTTATAGGTGGAGAGTGGAGGGAAAAATACCTTGAGTTAAAGGACCCACATGATCATAAGATAATCAGAATCATTATCACTCCTTGGGAAAGAGAAATTACATGCAGAAGCAGAGGAAACTTTGGGTGCGTAGATTAACAAAAAAGATTTCTCTAACTCAGTATGGTCTGTGGCCATACCACCCTGAGCTCACTGGGTCACTTCTGACTCAGTTTGTATTGGCTAGGCGAATGTTCTTCCAGTTATTGATTTGTGATATTTCTGAAATTCTTGGGGACTTGGGTGATGGAATGGTCTCTGGATGGTAAGATGACATGACAAGTAGAATTTGAAATCCAATAACCTTTCAAGTTGTAAAAATATCCAGTAATAACTGGGATAACTCTTAATAGAGATATAATGTGTGTAATGCACATGGGAAAAGAAAACGTCAACGAAATTTAGAAAATGATTCACTATGTACATTGGACAGGAAATGAGCTGGGGTTATAAAACTGATCATGAACTAAAATTATTGTTATAACACTTGCTGGAGGCCATGCTTTGAGGATTCCCAAAAAGTGGGAGAACTTTGAAGGAAAATGTTTTGGTACACTGGCCCCAAATTCTTTAGTTTGAGGTATAATATAGATACATTATTTACTGAGTTTCCGGTCTTGAGTAAACACTGTTATGGGGGAAATATGACTATAAAACCAAGTTATGAGTTTGTAATTCAATTCATTTAAGCCAACTTTGATTCCAAAAGCCACAGATGCTCTTATAAAACCCAATGCTGGGTTTAGTTTGGGATTGATTGGGGTTGGGGTTGAGAATGGTATAAAATAAGAAAGAAAAAGATACTGTGTATTAGGTTATCTATAATTTCATGTAAAGTAGAAAGATATAAACAAATGGAAGTAAAATACCAAAAATGATTAAAGGCACAAAAAATAGATCCTCTGAAAGAATAATATATAGATATGAGAAAAGAGATAAACGGTGCATCTATGGGAAGGTTTTTGAGAAAACTAGCAATCCGTTCTTTTAGGTCTTCACCTGATTAAATTTATATTGAAACACCTTTATGTTATAGAATTACAGACATTGAAGTTAAATGCTTTTGCTAATAGAAATGATTATAAAGTATAAGAATTGGCCCAGGATGACACCTGAATGTCGGCCTGCCTCACTGAATTTTGGCTCTTCCATTTGGTAATTGTGTACTTAACTTCTCTGAGCAAAGTTATTTATCTTCTCTGGACCTCCACTTTTTTTTTTTTTAAAGATTTATTTATTTATTTATGCAAGCACTGGGTGCAGTCAGAAGCGCGGGAGGGTGAGAGAATTCACCAGAGCCAGAGCGGAGAACAGAGCAGGCAGACCAATGAAGTACACTGCTGAGGGGAGCAGTGGGCACGGCAGGAGAGGTCTGCGTGCCATGTGGGATCCTCACCAGCGGCCAGAGATAGAACCGGTGCTGCAGAGGCTGCGGGCAGCTTCGGAGTCCAGCGCTCAACCGCTGCACCACCCAGGGAGGCCCTGGACCTCCCTGTTTTTACCAGTGATATAGAGATCAAGAGTCTCCATCTCAGGCCTCCCCGGTGGCGCAGCGGTAGAGCGCTGGGTTGCGAAACTGCCCGCAGCCTCTGCAGCGCTGGTTCGGTCCGGCTGCTCCCCAGCCACCGGAGGAGGGTCCCACATGGCACGCAGACCTCTCCTGCCGCCCGCTGCTCCCCTCAGCAGTGAACTTCGGTCCTTCTGCCTGATCTGCTCCCCGCTCTGGCTCTGGTGAATTCTCTCACCCTCCCACGCTTCTGACTGTACCCAGTGCTTGTATAAATAAATACATGTTTAAAAAATAATAAATAAAAAAAAATAAACGGCCTTCTTTAAAAAAAAAAAAGTCTCCATCTCAAAAGGATTTGGGAAGATTGAATTTGTGAAATATAATGAAAGATTAGAACAACTCTGAAAAATAGTAATGGTCAGTAAACATTAGCTCCTATTATTATTTGCACATTATTGGTGCTCACTGAATATCTATTGATTGATTACCAGTTAGTGCTGCCCAATTTTTATTGGAGTATCTTAAAAAATAAAGGCAATCTTTTTGGGGGGCGTGGTTTAGAGCCTTGCTTGAACTATATACTGTTCTGCTAGATAATGCTTTTTTCTGAAACAGGTGTGTGGTAGATAAACACAAAGTTGTCCTGGATGTTAAAAGGCAAAATTAAATCACAAACTGCATTTTCACAACTCAGTGTGAAAATAGATTCTCATAATTAACCAAAGACACTGCGTGCATTGTGAGGGGCAGTGCTACATTTGTGATTAGCATATAAGCAGAGAGACTACTGTCCTAAAGCTCAGGACATTTTGAAACTGAAACCCGATTCCATAGTCTGTGACAATGCACAGTGGTTGATGAGTTAGTTCTAGAGGCTTCTGAATTTTAATGATGCTGGAGATGATATTGTGTGTCCTTCAGCTTGTTAGAGTGACACCAGCACTCCATAAATCATAATACCTGTGTATTGTAAAATCAATAGCAAAATGCTATCTCAGCGCTAACCCTTAATAAGTTTTTCTGTGCTCTAACAGCTTAAACTTTGCCGTAATACCATTGGACCTGTAGGTTAGGATCAGAGCATGCTTAATTTGTTTTGTAATAGAGACTTTTCACTAATGAAGGACCGATTAGTTAAGCTTTGGTTGCCACTCTGGTGATCAGTTGGCAGAACAGCCTCTGCAATTAAACTCGTGTATCTCTGTCCTGAAGCAAAAAAGGCAGGCTTAAACAGTCAATAAATGTTAATCCAGTCACAACCTGTCTCTGCCTTTGAAGGTTGCCCATGAGGGTTTTTTTTCCCCACATCACATTTTTTTCATCTTGTTTTAAATGTGGTGGTCCCCATGGAGTGGGGATGTGGCAGACATGACCTCCCACAGTTCTGTAATAAGATCTGGCATGCTAACAACATTGTCTACAGATCTGTCATCTATAGGTCTGTCTGTCCCTCCTTGCCCCCCATCTCCTTGTCTCTTTATCCAAGGTTGAATCATAAATGAGCAACTGAAGCACATCAGATCTCCAGAAAAAACTGGGTAAATATGTATGCAAAAAGAAGAGTGTGCTTTTGTGTTGCTGGGACATACATTATGGTCTCTCTCCCTTCCACTGCATGCATATGGTCAAGAGGGTGTAGCAAAGCCTTTTCTTTATTTGCTTTCAATGCAGCAAATGTGAGTTGTAATCAAATGATGATGAGCACTAGGAAGCAAAACCTCAGGGCAGAGCCAACAAGCAAAGTGGAACTTGAAAATAAATTCCAGCACAGTGGGAGAGGCTAGAGGAAAGAAAAAGAACAAAATAACTGGAAAGTCTGTGCTCTCAAACAAAAATTCCAGATATTTCCCTATTGATCTTTATTGCTCTCTTACATAAAAGTGAAGAGTACAGACTGACAGCCAGGAGGGAAAGTAGCTAAGATAGACTCACTCACAGAATTCTAGGTTAAGGAAAGAGAGTGGCCTGAAGATGGAAATTTCTTGGATCAAGAACCACATTCCTTGGGACTACAGTAGCACTTACATCTTTCTTCTAAGTAGGAGCTTGCATTCCACAGGGTTCCATTTACTTTATATAATTTAGCCTATGTGCTGATTGAAGAATTCACAATTGTGGGGCAAAGAGATGCTAATTAGAGTGAGTAGATAAGGACACTGAGAGTTAGTTTTTTAGTCGTCACTGGTATGGGTGGCAGTACTGAAAAAAATGATACAATGAATAAATGCTAATCAAATAGGGAGGTTTAGAATTTATCTTGCCTGAACCCAAGTTTTATAGAATTGCTGTTTGGTTGGCACTTTATTTAGCATACTAGATAGATAAAATTTTGTCATTAAAATAAGGTAAATTATTACTCAATAGAGTATTAACTTAGTCCAGTTATGCTTTTCAAGCTTTCTGAAGCTTTCTTTTTCATGGGTATTGTTCTTGATATGCCAAAACCTCAATAAGATTTGGACCAGGTAGGGATTAATCATGTCTCTGTGAATTCATTTTTTTTTTTTAAGATTTTTATTTATTTATTTATACAAGCACTGGGTACAGTCAGAAGCACGGGAGAGTGAGAGAACTCACCAAAGCCAGAGTGGGGAGCAGAGCAGGCAGACTGATGAAGTACACTGTTGAGGGGAGCAGCGGGAGGCAGGAGAGGTCTGTGCACCATGTGGGACCCTCGTCAGGCGGCCGGGGATCAAACCCGTGCTGCAGAGGCTGCGGGCAGCTTCACAACCCAGCGCTCAACCGCTGCGCCACCGGGGAAGCCCTGAGAATTCATTTATTTTAAAAGAATCCCCAGCAATTTCTTTGCAAGTCATTGGTTTTTCAGAGAGAGGAGTGTCAAAGCAATGCTACAGAATATATGCAAATATATCAACCCTGCCTAACAAAGGGAGACACTTTCAGTTATTCAATTACTCAGTCAACAGATATTTATTGGGTGTCTATTATGTCTACTACATGCTCCTCATCAAACCAGGTACAGAAGAAACTGAAAAATAAGATAAGTGTGGTCAGCCTGTGCCCTAGGTCCTTTGCTCATGTGGGGAAATGCAATATATGTAAAGAAATACATTTAAAATAACAAAAAATCAAATGCAAATATATTGATTATGAGCACTGAAGGCAAAAAATAATTAGCATCACTCAAGTAATTTATGACTCTAATGGACACTGAGCCATGTGCTGCAAGCCTTAAGTCATTCAATTAATGGCATCTTTTTGAGCTTTCATTCTGTAGAAAGCACTGTTTTCAGATACTATGGATAATTGTCAAGAAGGTTAAAGACATGTAGCTCTCAAACTTTATAGGTTTGTTTTTCTCAAAGATGTAAGATGAAATGTATATATATATGTGTGTCTGTGTGTATCTATATATATGTCTATATGAACACATATCAAAAAACTGTAATCAGTTAAAGAGATATAATATGTATGTTTAGACCTCATTTCCCCATTATACATTATAGTTGTTTTGCTGAACTGTCAGTTGTAGGTGGAATCATTTGCAATGTATGATTTAAAAGAATCTTGCTGTAATTTCTTTTACTAAGCAGAGGAGCACCTTTTTAATGTGGATAGATTATTATAAATTTTCTGTCCTTCAAGTCTGAATTTTGGTAGGTTGGAGTTTCCTGAACAGGGATAGACGGACAGATTTGTGCATTTGCATCTATAAAGTCTCCTGGTGAGTCTGAGCAGCCAAAGAGACAGGAAATGCAAGTAGACTCTGCCAGCAAATTTTTAGACAGAACCAACTCTGTAGCCAGTGGTCAGTGAGGGCTGCCTTCTCCTAGACGTTGCATATTCTGGACACTACTGGTCACATGCCAAGGACAGTCATTCTGAGTTAACACTAGGAAGTAAGCAGGAATGGAGAGAAGGAAATCAATGTCATCATCAGTGTTGTTTAACATTTCTTTGTTAAGTTTTGCAGCCTAACAAATATTTTACAACTCTTTTGTTCCCTAGTCTGGTTCACCAAAGAAACAAATCCGGAAGGAAAGGAGCTCTGTTCTCAAGCTTCTGGGAGGGAACTTACTGTTCTCTTTAACCAATTAAAGGCCATTAAAAGCTTGTGGTTTCCCCATAAGACTCTAATGGAAATAGACAGAAGCAAGGACATTCCTAACGGAGGTGCCCCTTGCTTCTTGCATTTATGTGTGGATGTGCATAAATATCTTCCCTGTGATGACGCTTGTAACTGCACAGAAGAATGGTGTGTGTTGAAATGGAAAGAAGGTTGGTAGCAAGAGAAGAGCCTTCTCAGAAGGCTCACCTTTTGGCCTCACCTCCAGCCTCTTCCACCCAGGACAGCATTGCACTGGACCAAAAGCCAGTCCTCTGGCATATGGGTGGCTCCTAATCCCTCCTAGTCATTCTTCCCAGAATATATACTATGAAGGGACACAAGGAGGTCTCATGGGACATTGGTCTCCAAAGAAGCAAATACATATTCATTAGGTAAGTATAGTTTAGTAGCAGCTTGCAAAGAAACATAAATGCATCTTAGAAGTTAAGCAGACAAAGTGGGGGCAACGTACCTCAGGAAACTGAGACCAGTTTCAACTGCCCATGAAAACACTCACATGATTTTCTTTGATGATGCAGAAATTTGCATTTAATTTTCAATTGTGTAAATGTGGCTTGGTAGTTTCCTTGGAAAGGACCCCTTGCATTTCGCTGGTAGAGTCTGATTCTTCGTCCCGTTAGGGTGGCTGTGAGAGTGGAGTATACTGGGATTCTAATACATTGGAAATTATGCTCCACGCTCACTCTTCTCTGTAAGATCAGAATGTTCTACCAACAGCAAACAAAGCTGGTGTAAGAGTTTCTGTGAGTAGGAACTGAGGAAATCACCAGGCAGTAGTTCCATGGTAAAATAAGTTAAGAAAGGACATGAAAGTGAACTGGACAGTAAATTTTAATAAACAGAGTGTACATTTTGAGGTCTGACACATTGCATTTAAATATCTGATTCACACTTAATTTTGTGACTCTGGGTAAACTTATCTCCTGGAGCCTTATTTTGGATCTCCTAGATCACTGTGAATTTATATTGAAAATATAAAGCTCCTAGAACTATGACAGCACAACCGTCACTGCTCTGACATATTGATGCCCCCATTCTTTTACTTTCTTTTTGTTTTTGGCTACATTAAAATACTCATGATGTTTTAACCTTTAAAGATAAAATTTCTACAGATAGAGCAGAAGTATACTTAGCAAGGATAAAGTAAGCAAAACTCAAACTAAGGAGATAATGTTTAATGCTATTTGTACATAGGATGTGCTGCAGTGACTATGTGAAATTTGTGCCTTCTCCATGTCCTCTTGCCAAATATAGAAAATGAAACTGTCATTTATAAGCATTAATGGGTAATGTAAAATGCTGATGTGTTACAATGCTTTGCTTTCAGTAAGTCCTGCTAATGTTTAGAATTTTATTCCACAATATGATGATGGCTAACGTGCACCAATCATGAAAAACCATTAATGTTCCAATAATTGAAGGCATGTACACTCTTTATTTCCAAATTGATTTGAGCCAGGATAAATCCTAGACCCACATTATGAAACAAAACTAGTGTGTGGCAAGTAATAGTTTCTCCTAAGCCCCAATAATTCAAATATTTTAATTAAAATACACACTGCCCTACTCTTGATGCCTGGAAAGTGCATTTATTTTTTCCTTTTTATTTTTAAACAAAGCAAGAAGCTGAAAACATCAGAAATAATGAAAGCAACTTTTTTTTTTTACTGCTCTGTTCTTACAAGAACTGATTTTTAATGAAATTTAGTTTAAAACAAAAAATCTTGTTCCTGTGTTGAACCTTTTTGCGGGGCGCATTCCAGCCTGGGGCTATCTTTTATTGGTCAAGTTATAAACCCTAGAAAAGGGGGTTTTATAGTGGAAATGCTGACAGAACCCGCATAGTGCTACTGGGTGCCTCTCTAATTAGTCTGAAATCCTGAAAGCTGAATTCCATAATATGTGGCCTGTACTGTAGCAAGATTACAGTGTGGGCCAAACCCCCAAACTTAACTGGGCATTTCATGTGCAATCAGGGCTTCATATAGACTATGGCGGAGCCTTTTACAGTTGTAAAATGCTTGTACTTTTAAGCAAGAGAAATCTTTATTGGTCCTCTTACTTATTTAAATGTTAAATGGGGCTGTTTGGATATTTTTTGATAATCTAAGGGTCCGTAGCATGCATACCCCACTTTGCAGACAATGAGCTTCCAATCTGGACCTGAACAGTCGAATTTCTAGGGATTCATTTTAGCATTTATTTAAATGTTTTCTATAAATCATCTTTATTTGTGCTCAAGTATTTGGTGCTAATGTTGACCCAGAAACATCCTGCCAGGGCTCTGAAGTGAGTAAACAACTGGACTCATGTATCTTTGTATGCCTGTAGATTCCTAGGTTTGGCGCACCCCTCTGCCTGCCCCCATCCCGACTTGCCTTGTCTAGATCCTCTGTTTGCTTGGAGTGAGTACAGGCCTCCTATGGCTGGTACAGGCCTGATACAACTGATTTCTCTTGCAGCTGGAAAGCCTACTCGAAAGAGCTCTCAGCTACACTGCCCGGGTCTGGATTCAGATTGGCCCTTACCTCCACAGGGCTGTCCCTAAGAAAAAAATTTCCAGATTCAGTGAAAAGGGGAGAGTATGTTAGGTCCCTGGCTTGGGTAATAGCACTCCCCTGCCCCCTACCTGGCCTGGATCTCGATTTCCCTCTTATTTTGTCTTCATCTTTTGTTTGGTTAGGTGTCCATTTCCTAAGGTGTTCTGCTAAGTTCAAGAGGCTCAGGGACACATACTGAACCAGGTGTCTAAAGCTATCAGTGAGTGTCCAAGAGGTGCAAGCCCAAAGTGAAAAACCAAGATCACCAGATAATATCCTGAACCACAACCCTGGCCCCTTTATGGTGAAGACTCTGTGGGCACAGTGTTGGCCCTATGAAAGCTGTTAGAGAAACTTTTAATGAAACCGTGGCAACCAGACTGCCTTTATTCTGGAACTTGCCATCTCTTGGCACAGTATTTTTTGTGTTCAGGGCATATAGGATAAATAGAAAACAGTTACAAGCTTCTACCACAAGGAAAAAATTGTAATTTTGATTGGGAACAAAGTGGATAGTATGTTTACATTCTGCTGACATGAGTTCTGGTATGATTTTCAAAATAAATTATGTATTAATTATAAGCACATAACTAAAAGTAAATTATGTACTGTTTAGATATATTTCTAAGTTGAAGATTTCTGAGAAGAAAAACCTTTCAAAAAATTTTTAAATTTGATCAGCAAAAAATGTTGTTCGCCTCTTGTTCTTTTTCTATTTTCCTTCTTCTGGGTGAGAGCTACTTCTAGAGTGACCCAATGATTAGCCTCATTATATTGTGATGAATATAATTTCGCAAACTATTCATCTTGGATTTTTCCAGGTCCATTTTGATGACAAATATTTTGCTAACTGTAGACCATGTGTTAAACCAAGTATACTACTTTAGGGTTTGGAAAATATAATAAATAATATAAAAGATAAGTCAGTTCTCTAGGATTAGCTGATTGGACTTATAACAAGGTACTGAGACTCCATGAAAGGCGATAGAACATTGGTACCTGGATAGAATCAATCTTAGTAAGGAAGCTGCAGGTGGAAATAGTTTCTTCACAAACAAGATGAACAGAGCTTCATCAGCTGATCCTTAAGTTTGCATGGATAATAAAAACTCAAAGATAGTCAGGCACTTTTGAAGATTATTAGAAGGTAGAACTCATCCTAGAAGATATCAAAGCTTCTTATGAAACTATAGTGATTAAGACATTGGGTATAGGTTAAAAGACATATCAATAGGCCAAGGAAAGAGAACAAAAAGCTTAGAAATTGACATATGGACAGAGTCATAGTTGGCATGAGATTTCAGTGACATCATAATTTTTAAACTGTTGCTTGGATAAATGGATATACAGGTAAAAATGTAGATTTCTAGTAACAAATACAAAAGTACATTTCAGATGTGTGAAAAGGAAAAATGTAAATTTTTAGCATTAAGTATGGAAAATATCTATACAAAGTTGGATAGGGAAGGATTTGTTAAATGAAAAGCCTAAAGTGTTTGGGAGAGACTGATGAATTAGATTTAATGAAATGTAAACTGAGAAATAAACTGTGGACCAGGAGCTATTTGCAATATATATAACTAATAGAAGATAAACTGTGAGTATGTGCACACATACTTAGGCCTACTTATTTATAAATACTGATAGTCTAAATCATAAATTCATTTGGAGAGAATCTGGCATATTTAATATTAATGGTAGATATTAAATTCAATTTTTTAATATCCCATAATATAGCACTTTCTAATATAGGTATATATGGCACAGAAGCTTTTGTCCATGTATGGTGGGATGTGTAAAACTATTCAGTGTGGTGTTAAAATGGTAAAAAATTGGAACAACATAAATGTTTTCAATTATGAAATAGAAAAACAAATTGTAAAATCATAAGATGGAACAATACTACACAGTGATTACAATGAATGAATTAGATTTTACCTTTATCTCCATAAGTACATTCAAAAACCATAGACTTGATTGAAAAAAGTGATTTGCGAAGGATATGCACAATATGTATGTGCTTTGAAACTCTTAGTAACAGTTGTTAAAATTCACTAGATGCTTATATTTTGTCATGAGCACATATATATGTTAAAAAATATAGGGAGAAAGTTATGAAGGATATAGTACATCTTTTAGATCATGGTTTCTTATGCAGAGCAGTTAAATCTACATAGCTTTATAAGTTTTTTAAGAATTTCTATTTCTGTCTTAGGTCTCAGCCCCTTAATATTTTTTATTACATGTATGATTTACAATGTACACAGGTTTCTAGCAGAGTAGAACATAAATATTTGTGCAATCATTTCACACAAAATATTTTGAAATACCTTTATCAATTACATATAAAGAACTTTCAATATCAGTAAATCATTTTCTTCAATGTCACTTAACTATGATTCTTTTTGTTAGATTTTTTGTAATATTTAAAAAAATATATTTTCTAATTATATATGATAAGTGTTCATTGTGGAAAACATGAAAAATAAAAAAGGGATTTTTAAATAACTAATCCTACTACCACTGGAAGAAAATCAAGATTAATAGTTTCATGTGTGTATCCTCCAGGGTTTGTTCATTTACAATATATTAACTATAATTCTAATTTTGGAAAAACTTAAAAACTAATACACATGGTTTTGCCTTTTTAACTTAACATTTTAGCATAACTAGTTCTTCATGTCATTAAATATTCCAAAAAACTTAAATTTTAATGGTTGTACAGTTTTCATCATATAGATTGATCATATTTGCTAAATCAGGCCTATATTGTTGGACATTGGTGATATATTCAATTTGTCACTATCATAAAGGGCACTGTAATAAACAGTTTTATATAGAAATTGTGGTAAGCCTTGGTTATTATGCCCTTTTGATAGACTCTGGGTCAAAGGATAAGAATTTCTTAAGGCGCTTACTATATATTGCCAAACTGCTTTCCAGAAAGAATCAGACAGTATTTTACACTTACACATAAGTGTTATAAAAGACATTAAAAGTTTTATTTTCATATAATCCAAGTGGGCATATTAATTCCTGGAATGACTCTGTCCCAAGTTTGATAGAAGAATCCATGCTTATAATTTAATTTGTTTTGAAATCCATGGATAAAAGTAGTTCTTGTAAGGATAAATGCTTTCATAATTGATCCATTAGTCATCTAATGATAAATGTCCTTTTAAAGCACACTGGAAACTAAAAGAGAAAAAAATTGAATGTTTCTTTTGTGGTTAAAAAAACCCGTCTGACTAAATCTGGAAATACTATAAATTTATATGTAAATTATTAAGGGTGCCTCAAAAAATAGAGAAAAAAATAAACTTGGAAGAGGAAAAGATTCAATGTTTTTTAAATAATACGGACCATAATTGGAGCTTATTTATAAAACATTTTCATTATTAAAACCAAAACATATGGTTGTTTTTCATGAGAGTTGGCAAGTGTTTTTATTGCTTTATAAAAAATTATTGAATTATGCTCTATAAATCTAATCGGCATATAGATTTTTAATGGTATATATTCTCTTTCATTAACTTAGAGCTGTTTTCCATAAATACCAAATAGTGGTTAAACCTCAAAATGAGGGGATCCAAGGTTAAATCTAGGTTTTTAAAATTCAGACAAATCAGATTTTGAAATATAATTTTAGAATGTCTTCTAGGTCCTTTAAGATTTTCAAGGAAGGTCCATCTGGGTGATTTCTAAAGGAATGCTTTTATTCCAGCTTCCACTTTGAAGTATAAATGCTATACAAGTGAAACAAAGAATTGGGGATATTAAGTAGTGTAAAGTTTCAGAAGTCAATAAAGGTCAGAGTTCTCTGGCCACAAAAATGGGTCATGTTTACTATGCTCGTTCTTTTTAATACCCAAACAGATATGAGATTTCACAGATAATTGTTGCCAGTCTCAATCGAAGAAGGAAGGGTCTCATGGAGATAAAGTTCAAAAATTTCACAATTGCTTCTAGATTGTGAAAATGGTAAATAGTATATAGTTAAAGCTTGGGATTCATTTCCAAATAGCTCTGAAGTTTTTGTCTACAAAAACAGTTTTCATCTGTGCAACTTATTGCCTTTCCTGAATGGACTCAGAGCCCCTTCAGAGTCAATGACAGCTGCACACCAGGCCTCTTTGGGGGCACAGCTGGGGTAGGAATGCTCGTATTCTAGGGACATAAGCAGTGGTAGCGAAGGGAAACATGGTTATTCTCTTAGAGCTGCCAGGCCCTGGAGGATCAGTGGGTATCACAAATGTTCCAGGGGGTAAAACTAAGGATATGGTAAGTTATTGAGTTTAAATTGTGATGACTTTGCTTGTTGAGAGAGTAAGAGAGAGAGAGAGAGGAAAGAAAGAGAAACAAGTTGTATGCAGACCCAAAGAGAAAAGTTTACCTGTTGAATTTACATCCAGAATATACTGAACGGTAGTAGAGTAGATCAGTAAACCCAGATTTCTTTACTTTTGTTTTATTCAGGAACAAATTATAACTGTGTTTCATTTGGATAAAGATTCATGAATAAGTATATATGTGCCAAACTATGTGCTAGTGAGACAAAGTGGTTAGAGCCACGGCTTTCTGAATGTACAGTCTTTATTTAGGGGGCTTGAGGCACAGGGAAAAATGAGAGCAATGGGAAGATGGCAGCTTTTTTGGAAACCGACAATGCCTTCGGAATTCACTAAGCTCAAGCTTCTAAGTGTTTTGGGGTCAGTGGACTTACCCTATTGGCCCACCCTATTGTCTTCTGTCTCCAGAAGTCAAACCCAACACTTCCTTAGTAGAGTTACAGTGACTTTAGTGCCAGGAAAACGTGGGGAGCATAAAGCTTAAAAGTCAAGTATTTTGGCACTTGAGCCAATTTCACGTGCTTCACTACTGTCCTAACTAGAAACCTTGTGCAAATGACTTAAAAACTATGGGCCAAATTTCCTGTCTCTAAAAGGAGGTATCCATCTCTTAATGTGGTGGCAAGGATTAAAGGATTGATGCGTGGGAGTATGTAGGGCACAAATATCAGATTTCCTTGGATCTAAGATATCTTCAGTTGGTCAAGTAACAGGCGACAAAAGAAGAACATTAAAGACAAACATCAAAATAAAACCCACTAATAACATGCATTTATGCTAAATTTGCAACTCTGCTTTCTCCATACTGAGAAAAAGTGCCTTTTGATATTTGGCTCTTAAAGACAATCTCTCATTATCCATGAGTCAATCACACCAACCTCTCTTAATTTTGGCAATTCTAAAATATAATCCGCTAGATTCAGCAACTTCTGTGCTTGTAGTTATGTTGACAAGTACAAGCCAAGCATTCTTCTGTGTTCCTTATAACTTTTTCTTTCAGTGCTGCATCATAATCTAAACTTTTTGAGGATGTTTTCTGGACAATTAAGAATACATACTTAAATAAAGTTCATCCACTTGTGCTATCAATGCAAATAACTTAGTTAAGGTGATAATCAGATAAACAGACACTTCAGCAAGGTTAGTCTCACATATTCCATGTACTACGACTGTGTATCTAAAAGTCAGCAGTTTTCTTTTGACATCAATTGTAAAATTCTCCCCATTGCTGAAACATTAAAATGTGCCTCTTAACATCAAGGAAATGATCAGGTAGGGAAGGGGAGAGAAGGCCATTTAGGTAGATGAGGCAGCATATACAATAACACCGAGACTGGGGCATGGAATAGTTCAGTTTGAGGGGAGTGTAGCATGTCTGAAAAATCAGAATGAATCAGGAGCTCAGAAACATTTGTTAGGACACTTTTGCCACATCTAGTAATTTGGCTTTGAGATGAGGATCCCATGAAGCATAGATGTAGCCTTTCTAAAAACTCACCTCATTGTAAGCATGATGGTAGCCCTGTGCTATCCTAGTCTAACCACCCAGTAAGTGTGTTGAGTGTAGCCAGAGAATCTAGCAGGAAGGAACAGGCTTCATTGGCCTTGCTTTGTGATTGTAGCCCTATTTCAATAGTAGAAATACTTCACTTTCCATCATTCTGATAGTCTACATTCCAAATCCAGTTGTCATGATGAATGAGAATTTGTTACCTGGTATGTAAAGATTCATGTAAAGTCACCCCGAGTAGCAATAAGGACAAATGAATTTGGTTTTTTTCCTGAGTTTTATAACTGCTTGAAACCACAGAGCTCTTATGGTAGTGTTGGATTGGGAAGCATGTAATATCAAAGAAATACGTAAGTGTAATGAACATTGACATACAAAGCTTCTGAAATTTATTCATAACAAGAAACCATGATGAGTTCTAATTTTACTCTTTGCTAAGCCATTTGTTCTTTGTTTTTGAAATATAAACCAATGACACAATCATAAATATAGAGGTTTTATAAAGATGTAGACCTCAAAGCCCAGAAATACAAGGTGGTAACATTTGAAGAAACAATGCTGAAATCGTAACTTTTCTATATGAAGAAGAGACAATGGGGTGAGAGAGAAAATAGGTTAGAGAATTAAACAAGAGGCTGAACAACAGAATTTTTATAAAAACAAACAAACAACAACCTATATTCATTGTAATAGATATAGCCATATAGCTCCTAAAAGAATCAAATTAGAGAATGTTTATGGAAGTGCACATAAGCACCAGAAGCACTAGGCAAATATGTAATTATTTATATTATGGTTTTATTTTACAAAAAGAAAGAAAAACTTTATAACTAATATACTGTGCATGAGGTGTGTTCCAGTCACACACGGTCTAGGATCTTAGAATGATCATCCAATTTCTAAGGGAATTTTTAGCTCTTTGTTATTTTGTTGTTTATGCATGTCTTACTATTGCTTCTTCTATCATATATTCCGGAGAAAGAGAAAGAAAAACATACAATTATGGCATGGAGTTGATGTGAGAAATATTTTAAAGATGAAAAAGGAAAAAGAAGTAAGATGAGAAGAGGGGAAAAAGTTGGGAACAAAAATTTAAAATTCAAGAACTATCACTCAATGAACTCAATCAACAAATATTTGTTAAATGGCAGTTAAACACCAAGTATTGCTAGGGTCTGGGCATCCAGAAATATAAAGGTAAGGAAATTAAATCTTTATTGTCTTGAATGCCTTGAAGGAAAATGATGTTTATCTGAAGCAGAAAAAATTGATGGTGATTGGCTTACGATATCTTGACTAATGTTTTCTTGTGGAGGGGATTCTTTCACTTTCATGGCTAACATCAAAGCACCCAGAGGTTCTGTTCTCCCAGGAGATGTGATATGTTGGGTCACTGGTCAAATGGTTGATCATGTGTCAGTAGCAGTACTTAGGTGTAATTTTATAGGCTTTTTTCTCTATCCTGTCAAAAAACGCAGTATTGAGAAATACACAACATCATTTATTTTGAAAAATGGACAACTCTATCCTAGTCAATGAACTGAAGGAGTGGCATCTGGAATTTAATAGTGGCTTACTGGAGGACGAGGAGATATGACAGAAGTCATTCATTTATGGAAACCACACAACAAATGGGGAGCGGAAAGCTGCTGTCATTGGTCTGGGCTTGTGAAACATACTTACCACAGCCAAGTGGCACTGATAACTGCTGAGGACTGCATACCTGGCAATTGATCTATAAATTCAGAAAAGGTTTTATTCCACAAAATGTGAACATCAAATGTTGGCAAGTTCCTGTTTGGGTAGCTGAATTTTAGAAAAGCAACTACCTGGGGCAAAATGTAGCTATGCAAAATGATACAGAGGGAGAATGTGTCTGTCTTGGGAATGGTTGGATGGTTGGATTCCAAGAGGTCACAATGTAACATTTAATAAATTGGTGGATTTACATGGCCCAGAAACTGATCCTCAGTTTTATAAGCTTAAAAACTTTGAATTTTATTGGTACACCAAGAGTAGATCTCAGGACTGAGTTCATGCACCCAAGCTCATGAGACTGATGTGTAAAAATATAACTTCCATTTACTGTTTTTATTGATACTGGGAATGTGTCCATCCCTGGTATAAATCTACTTCACATCTGGAAGATACACTCAACTTTTCTCTATAGGCAGTCAAACCATAATCGGAAAGTGGTTGGTGAGTGTTGACTCAAAATAAAAGGCATTCAAGAAATAAGCTGTTTAATTAGATCAGATTAATGTGACTTGATTCATAAGCTTACAATATTAGTTGCCCAAGAGTTTCGAAAATCCAAAGTCCATCTCCTAAATGTCTCCTGCCATTTAAGTTTTGTTTCTGAGACAGGGCTATTTAAGTTTTGTTTCTGAGAAATTTTGCTTTCTTTGCTTTCAGTATTCATCAAAACCCCTTTGATTTAAAAAATAGGAGGTGGGAAATAAAATAGATATGGAGGGTTTCATAGCAATCTGATAAAATGTTTTAAAGGAAAAACTTTTAGTATACCCTGGAAAATGCTTGAGGAACTGTTGTGTCATTTGGAGGTGATTGTATTAACCCAATTCCCTTGAATCACACTCTGCACATACAGGTCATGTGGCCACTAGTAAATGGATTAGGCAGTGGGGATCTAGCTTGCTATCAAGCTCCATTGTGATCAGTATGGAACCGTCAACACATGTGTGCCCCACGTGAACGTATGTTCAGTTAGGAAGACACGTGCTCTAGTGACTAAAAACAAAACAAAACAACACAAGCAAACAAAAACACACCCAAACTAAAATTGAGAGGGAAAAGGCTATGTAATTAAGAGTCTGCACCAATTAACAAAAGGTTAAGAGCATCAGGAGAAAAAATGTCTTCCAAAGTGCTATTCTGTAGTTTTTAGCTGAACATCTCTGGTACTCTTTTCATCCTTTGTTCCACCTCTATCCCAGCAGTTCAGAGTCCTAAACTTGGTGGAAAACATTTGCCTCCTCCATGCAGATCACTACACTAACTAAGGGAAGCTGCTATGTGAAAATGGCTGAAATTAGAACAGTGAACAGTGAGGAGGAAAATAAACCAAACCCGAAAGAGTTCCAGGAAGAGAGTTGAGACTTCCCTCATGCGTGTTCAACAAGAAGCCCTTAAGTAGGCCTTCCAGGTACCACAAAGAAGTTAGCCAGCATATTATTCCTAATGAATGCTGGCACAGCACCATGGCTTAGGAGTACTCAGCTCCTGCAATTGAGAGTGAGCTAAATTAGCCCAAATGCTAAACAGGCCCTATTGTTATTATGTATATGAAGCTTTGGGGTTTGAAATTTCCCTTCCAGAAGCATATTTTATTGCATTATCTCCGCAAAAGAACCCAGCTTTGCTCTTTCTTGGACAGCCTGTCTTCTGCAGTTTGAATACAAGGGTTGCTGCCTCAGAGGATGATATCAAGCAGAGCAGATAAAGTGGATAGAAATGAAACAGGAGGTCAAGATGAATCACAGAATGAATGAGTATAGGTGAGGGAATGATTTGCTCCTATTAATTATATATAACCTGATAATGATAAGAAGTGGGAGGAGCAGGGGAAGAAAATGTTCTTATGCATTTATTATTTATCTTCCTTCTCTCCCTCCCTCCCATACCCTCCGCTCTCTCTCCTCTCTTTCTCTCCGTCGTTCTTTCTTTTCTTTCCATAAGGGACAGGCCCTTGTGGAAGTGTTAAATTGAATTTTAACTCCTTAGTAAAAACTAGATATGGAAAATTCAAAGTTCATAGGAGACTTGTTGAAAAGGTGTCTCTTGAAGTGTGTAAAAGACCTTTGCTTCCCAAATTCCCTACTGACATCAACAGAACTGCTATTCTCGCAAAGCAAGCTTTGAGTCATTTCAACAACTCTGTTTTCTTTAGCTCCTAATTTCAATCAACCCATCTCCAATTCCTATTGAAATTTCATTTCTTTAATTTGACCTTTCCTGTTCATTTCCTCTGGCCTAATTATCTCATCTAGAAAATTACTACAATTGTAATTGAGTCGGTTCAATGGTAACTGCTTCCGGTTTCTTGATCTTTATATTTACCCTAATATCAACCTCAAATATTACTTTTATTGCACCACTTTTCTAAAATAGCTTTTCTTCACCTTTTACTACACATATAAACTTCTCAGTCTAAGTGTCTCTGCTAATTAGTATTTCACCATATTCAAAGTTAACAGGTACTACAACAAGTCAACTTAAAAGCTTGATGGACCCCAAGTAAGATGCACTTCCGAAACTGGGAAGTAAGATCATGAAGAATCATAAATAGGATAAAAAAGTCAAATATCAAAATATGTTTAGTAACTTTGGAAATCAACCTGATGCAACTATAAAGAGAATTTCAAATATATATCATTGATAAGATTGGAATATCTTCCCTAAATACTTCAATCTAATATGGAATAAAGACTAAATAAGAAGCAATCTTATAATGTAACATGAGACAACATAGTGATAGACTGCTAACCTGGAAAACAGGCATAAAGCAGAAAGAATGATTCCAGATCTCTGATTCTACATGCAGCTCCATGTGCCTAGACTGACAGTCTCATCTGAACCTGGGATATGGTTAGTGTTTTGGTATAGGGGTGAAATATCCCTCAAGGACATTCAGTTCCCTTTGCTCTCATTCTGAGCAAACAACCTGACTTTATGTAAATAAAATCACCAGAGATGTATTATTGTTGTGTTGGCAATACCACACTGACAAAAAGGAGTCGTGGAGCAGGATATACAATGCAGGATGCTGCTGAGAGAGCAAGATTCTGGCTTTTTATTGATCAAATAATCATACAGCATCAATATGTTGGGTAGGAGAACAAAGGGAAAGGATGGGTGAAAACTGAAAAGGTGCTTATCTCACCTAAGGCTTCAGGGGGCAGTGAGTCTGCTGCCATGTATTGATAATCTGGTATTGTATTGGAAATCATACCCCAGACTCCCACTGATGGTTCCAGTCTTATCAACAAGGTATTCCACTGATCAGTCTCTGGGATGTAAGGTCATGCACCAGTCAACACCCCCTGGGTATTCCCAGTCATACTATGTGATGCATACCCATTTTCCCAGCATGATCCAGCATCCTGCTCTTGTTTAATTTGAAAGGAGCCTTGTAGGGTCTGGTAGACTACATTCTTATAGGTCAGATAACTAACTGACTGGGCTGTTCTGACCTTGTACTGGAGGACAGAATTGCATGTTACTAAGATGATGGCTGATCAGACCATTTAAGTCTAGCAGACCCAAATATCATGAACTGGGAGACAGTATATTGATTTTGGCTGGAAGTGCACAGTCGTGAACCTGGGGAAAAAGCACCTGCTTTTTGCAGTCCCTCTCAGTAGGAAGTGCACTAAAAGGGTTGGGGTTAGAATTAGGGTTGGGGTTGGATTTAGCATGAATGGAGCGCTTGCATATTGATCAACCATAGGTGAAGTAAGAACATTACATTTATGGAGTTGAAACTGAAAATGCTGACCTCAAGACTAACTCTTGGTCCAGAAAGACCACACACTTCTAGGCCAAGCAATATTTATGGACAAAATCCTTCCTAAGGGCCTTTTATATTGGTTCTAAATATTTGTAGCCATAAAAAAAATTTGCAGAACTAATTACAAATGCAGGCTTTGACCCCTCATCCCCCTGGGATTCTGAGATGGTTTATGGTTTTTACTTTGAGAAACACTGTTCTTATGTTGTTTGATATCTTTCTGTTTAGAAATCTCTTTTCTGAGGCTATCACTTTACATGTGACTTGTGTGAATTTGTTCTAGCTGAGGAATGGCAGGTGTGAGACAAGGATTCTGCAGCCCTCTCCTACTGGGTTCATGGCAGACACCTTTTATTTGAGTCCAACACTTTTTCTACTGGGTTCTAGAAAGATCCCAGAATCCTCTTCGATATGTTTCCAAAAGTTACTACCAATTAATAGCTTTTGGCATGGGGTCAATTTTGCCTTCCTTATTTTAGATCAGTGATTCTCATATCTGGCTGCTTGAGAGGGAAACTTACTCTCTGTCCTTGGCACCCAGTAGGCACCTGGCATATTGTCTGGTACAGAGTAGATTTTCAGTATATCTTCTCTTTCTCTTCACATGAGTTAGAGAAGATTCTCAAGATCTCCTAGTCCTTGGCCTGAAACTGAGAAAGTATTTAAAATAAAAGAAAACAAAACAAAACTGTTAAGTCCTTCTAGTGTAGGTCTCTTGGTGTGATTCTGGTCATCCCCAGAATGATTGAAAAGTGAGCCCCCATCCTGTTTGGGACAATGACCTCCAGGCCAGAGGGATATCTTTGCTCTTAGGGACACTGTCACTTCAGCCTTTAAACCTACAGTAGGATATATGTAACAGGTAATGGCGGACTGGAGCTTATTAAGGGCCAAGCCTCCAAAACAAACGCTGTAGTCCTCAGCAGTGGATTTTTCACCTATCTTTTCTTTCGAAGCATGGGAAAGTTCTTTTGTGAGTATATGTTGTTCCTTTTTGTTGATAATCATTTAGAACTGTAAGTATAGTGGAAGATTTGGTTTTTGAATATGGAGACTTTCTGTGATTATAAATGTCAGAATTTAGTAAATAAAACCATAAGCTTATTATTATTTTAGAAAAAGCCCAATTTCTGTGAAATAAATGTATTCCTATAATAAGAAACTGGAACTTGCTAAACAAAACCACACACCTCATTTCATATGTCAGACAACATTTACAAATGTGGCAGATGATCTATCATGCCTGATGTATTAAGGGATTCTGATTAATTGTGGTGAATGTGCACAGCAATGGAAATACTGTAAACGTCATCTAAACTTTATCTTTGCTCCTCTCCCAAGCATCCTCAGAAGATGCTGCTACTGAGATGCTGGATCTGCCCTTTACCCTTATGCCTCTCCTTGCCTTCTGCCTACATTTCGTTTGTTTCACTCTTATGTCCATTGTCTGCTGTTTGTATGTCTTAATGAATCAGCTATCTGTAGTACATTGAAATGACTGGCAAGTCATCTTGTGCTGTCATAGTGCTAGGACACAAAAGGTAAACCTGGCAACTATTTCATGAATTATTTATTAGTTTTTAGTGGTTTTCATGGGTTAAGAGCTAGAAAGTGGCCGCAAACATCCAAAGCAGAATGACAGAGATTTCTTTCATAATGACTCATGATGAAAAGCAATGTTCCATTTGAAATCCATTGATATCAAATACATTTTTATACCTAATGCACACACGACTCAAAATTGTCTTCATCTATTAAAGCAGAAGTAAAATTTCCTCCAAGAATCTCAGTCAGAGGCCATATCCTCATTCCCCATCTATAAATATTGTCTGTGCACAATGACCATAATTCTACTTGGGAATAGAACTACTTTCCTTATTTCAGTTCAGCATAATTTAATACATTTTGGAAGTTCACATGGCCAATCTTTTCTTAAAAGACAAACCATCAAGCAATACAACAAAATAACTTATTTATTTATGTATACAAGAACTGGGGTACAGACCAGAGGTGTGGGGGGTGAGAGGATTCATCAGAGACAGAGCAGGGAGCAGAACAGGCAGACTGACTGAAATACATTACTGAGGGGAGCAATGGATGAATCAAGAGAGGTCTGCTGCACCATATGGGTAGCTCCCTGGCCCGGGATGGAGCTCTTGTTGCAGTGGCTGTGGGTAACTTCATAGGTTGCGTCTTAACCCCTTGCGCCACCAGGGAGGCCCTCCTAGTCCTTCTAATACCAGGTTTAGTTTGTTCTCAACCTCACTATAACTTTTAAGAGGAACTCAAAAGGAGTAGAATGAGTGTATTATTCAAAATATTTTGAAATGAAATTTGTTTTGTAGGATCAAAGAATCGTGACATTTTAGAATTGCTAGTGACCTCAAGAAATCTGGCAATTCAATCCCCTCACTTTGTAAATGTGGAAACTAAAACTCAGTTAAGAAATTTGTTGGATGAGCCACAGCTTATTGGTGTCATACTCTGAACTACATGGCCTCTTCACTCTCATTCCCTAAACATAATTGAAAAAGTACTTAGAATTTATTCCTTTTTACCATCACTGGTTAAACATCACACATTTAGAAGGCAGAACTCAAGTTCAGTTCCTCTCACACATGAAGTATTCAAGCTGGAAATTTCTTGACTGCCAGAATTTTAAAAATTGCAATTAAGTAAAAAAAATATACAAAACATTCAGGACAGCACTTGACAAATAGTAGATGCTCAATAAAGATATTTTTCTCCCTCTTTCTGCTTCAGTTCCAGTTCAGACATTTGACATTTAATTATTCTTTTCCACAGTTGTACATTTAAAACAATATTATTGGAGCTGTAAATGTATCCTCTTCTCCCTAGTAATATTCTTTTGAAGACCCTTTATAATAGACAAAAACAAGTAGGTCTTGGTTTCACAGGTTTTGAGCAAGATTCTCCGAGACCCTATGGCACAGGGGTGTTAGTTATTCTTGTAGTTGAGAGGCTGGGTTATAATTTGTGTTGAAGCTACAAGGGTTTCAGCAGCAGGTTTTGTACATAACAGGGAGTTTCTGGATCTTGTTAGCTTAGGGCAAAAAGTCATGCTTTGGAGCAGTTACCCCAGCAGGAGGAGAAAAGATGATGGTTGGTAATTACAGCAGTTTTGCACTGTTGAGCAGATGCTCTTGCAGATAGATTTTGGCTGGCATTTACGAAATATCACTGGCGATTCTCACAATAGTGTCAGAGCTGCTACAAGTGGTGGGAACTGCAGGTCTGTAACACATTGTGAGAAGGAGGATGAGGGAACTGGATAGCTGTCTGGAAGTCAAAAAGCATCTCTTAGAGAGGGCTATATGGAGATTTGCTTGGAGATGGTAGATTTGCTGGACTGAATGATCAGATCTAATATGTATCTGATCACTTATTTTGCCATTTAACTTTGAGAATAATTTGGTAGCCTGTCTGTGTTTGAAAAAAGTAGATTATTTCATTTTAAAGTAAGGAACAATTGAGAAAAATGCATGAGGGAGCTGAACTTTGATTAGAACATAAAATTAAGTAGCAAGATCAAAACATCTAGTGGATAGTGGAAAAGAATAACCAAAGGGGTTTTAGCAAGAAATGCTAGCAGATGACTAGAAATTCTGGCACTCTTCAAATCAGACCCAACCTGGGACAGTCACCAGTGAGATACTACTGAAAAGGTCGCAGCCAAGTGCTTATTTTTCTCCTCTTTGCTGAAAACTCGTTCCAAATTTATCCTGCTCATTTCTTTTATTCTGGCATAAGTTCTCTTTTCTCTATTCTCTGGTATCTGTAAGTATCCTTCCATCACTAGATCTTGTACCTTCATTTACTAAGTAACTTATAAAGTCTCTGTATACATGGTAATGAGAATATTCTGTAGTTTATGCCTTTAAACATTGTCACATTGTAGTCATGGGCTCTTCTAGATAAACAAATCAAAGAAGAAAAGAGAGAGGGAAAAAGAAAAGGGGAGAGGGAATGAAAATATCTAGGGCAACACAGTATAGGAGGGTAGTTGGGTAACTGTGGAGGGCCTGGTGCAGCATTTCACATGTACTAGTGCTAATAACCACTTGAGTGGGTTAGTAAATGGATAAATGAAATGAAACAGAAAAGTCACTTTGGAGCCTTTAGTTACCTGTTATAGTTTTATCAAAAGAATCCTCTTCTACAGAGTAGTCTGTGCTTTGGTGTGTGCAGTTTGGGAAATAGATGAACAATAATTTTATGAAGAAAATATTTGATCTCAGGACTGATTGGTCACAGCAGAAAGCAAGCCACATTGCCCAACTCTGTGGCTCTAAAGAGCCTTCTGAGTGCTCCTTCCTCACACTCTTGGTTTACTACCAGCTCACACTTGACTATTGTGAGTTGTGAGTTACTTTCACCTTGCTTACAACTTTGCTTTCACTCATCGGTTTGTCTTTTCTTTCTAAAAGTATCTCTGTTTCTATTACTCTAAGAATGACATCACTGGTAGTTACTGTACTATGTTGTAGTGGCTACATAGAATATTCAGATGTATCAATGACCCACAGTTTTGGCCATTCAAGTTTTTTCAGTATATTGTAATTATAAACTATGCCTCCATGAGCAGATTTTTAGCTAAATCATTGTCATACCCATGATTATTTCCTTAAAAATATTTCATAAAAGTAGAATTACTAGGTCGAAGTGCTAGATGAATCTTAAATGGCAGTCTCCAAGCGCAATGATGAGTGATGGGAGAGAGGTTTAGGAAATGTCAGGATTTAATGGTATTCTCCCCCCAAATGTCATCTAGCCCAGGGTAATTTTAGGCAAAATATTCAAGTGGGAGGCAGGTTTTTTTGCCCATTGCTTTCAAGCATCTTTTTGTCTTCTATTTTCTTTCTTCAAAAACCCATTTTCTTCTTTCCTAAGCACTCTGTATTTTAAGTTATAAAGTTATGAAACTTATTCTAGGGAAGGATACAAAAAATTCATTTATGTTAAGATCTAAATGACTGAGAAGGCATTATTTATGATGTTAGGAACTGAACTTCTATTTTGGTAAGTCAGAAGGATGGACGTCTATGTATGGGGTTGAAACAGCCACTGAAGTGTTAACAAAAGAAGTCTTCCAGAGGCCCTGACCTCATATGCTTGGGCAGATGTTCAGTCCTGGTCAGGAAGCCACCCCCTCATGTATGATATCATGAGTATGTTTAGTATTTGTCCTTAATGATTATTTCCATGTGATGGGGTACAACCAATGATTACAGTAAAGGGATCTCATTTAATTCTGGTTCTTAGAAAAGAGCTACTATCATTAAAAATGACAGCCCCAGAAACTGGTTTTTGAAACCAACATAGGAAATTCTTGCTACCTCAGGATAATTATTAATGAGAAAAGGGTACTTAATATATGGCTACTTAAGATGACAGATCAGATTTCATAGTATATCAGTTTCTCATAAAATATGAGAAACTCTAGCTTCAAAGTAAAGTCAAAATGATAATTGCAGCTCTATACGAATTCTAAAAACAAAGGACCAATCATTAGTTGGTTTTTTTCTTTTTGGTATATTTTTTCTTAATGACTTTGTGACAGTATGACTTGGCATCCTTTATGGCATGTTTGACCTTTTCAGTACAAATGTGAAGTTGGTTATTTTAAAAAAATAGAGTTTCACCCAATTTTCCTCTTTTATTCGTTGCTACTTACATCATTGTCTTTTGAAATGCGTGTGGCATCAATGCTCAGCTGGTCTAAGTTAGCCGGATCCTCCTTTGTCAATCAGTGGCTTTGCTTGGTGATTTGAGCAGTTTCAGGCTAATGTTGAGAGGGCACATTTTTTAAAAAGTCAGTACATTAGAGAATATATTCATATCCTGCGGACTTTCACTTTCCTGCTTCAGCTTATAGCTGTAAGCATTCAAGTAATTAAGGCTTGGTTGAATATCAGTCTTTAGTCTCAATTTCTTGGTAGACATTAGGCAGTAGGATATTTGTGCTGAAGAGTACAGGGCTTCCCTTCCCTTCATGGTATGTAAAGTGAGGGCAAGACGGCATTTTAGTGTCTTCAAAGTCAGCAAAGCCAAATCTGGGCATAAGTTCTCTCTGAATTTGTGCTCACCCTCACACTTGGCTTCCGCCCTCTCCATTGTGAACAAGTCCTTATTTTGGAGTGTTGCTGCTGCCCGCAAGTGGGAATTTGACCATTCAGAAAAATAGTATCTTTGCCCTGGCCTATACCATAATAAACTGAATGACAGAAAAACAAATGTCACTTATTATAACATCGAGGTTTACTGTTTAAGTGATTAACTAAGAATCATTTGTATGATTAAATGCTGGAAAATAATTTGCTTTCCCTATGAACCTATAGCTTAGATCTCATTACACAGAAGTGCTGCATATTAGTTGAAGCAAATTAACATTCAAACACTTTCTGGAGTGGCTGCTAATCACAGGCTGTTAATTACTGTCATTACATTAGGCTGCAGTAGAGACTACCCGAAGAATCATTCTCATGATCTTGGTATTTGAAAGTGATCTTCACCAATAAAAACACATGTCAGACATACAGAAATTGCAAATTGCTGAAAGTGCTGACGGGGTTGAAAATTCCGCTGACTATAAGTACCCATCGAGTGATGGATGCATTCTTGACACAGTTTCAGTGTTTGGACTTAGGAAATAATGAGTATCAATGTCCTAGCAAGGGAATATGCAAAGATGAAGAAGCCCTTTTGTATCCTTAATTAAGGAAAGTAGTAGCAGAACTCGTTCACAGATAAGTGACTGTACATAATAATCATGTATTTATGTAAGGGACTGCTATGCTATATTACTGTAGTGGCAATTAGATTTTCACAAAGTCATTTTAATAAAAGGCGTACTTACATAATAAATAAACAAAACCGCTCATTTTCATGGCAGCCTCTCTAATTATACACTGGCTTAAAATAAAATGTTCTGCAATGCTAAGTTAAACATATAGACTCTAACTGCCTTCCACAATATGCCCCAATTCTTTTTTCACCCCACAGTCTCAGCCACCCCAGGAACTCTGCTAAAGAGGGAAAAGAGTATTGGTGCATTTTGCTTGTTCTGCCTAAGGAGGAATCATTTGAGGATTGAGAGGTCAAGTCTTCTGGATTCTACTGACCTGACTTCCTGTATTGTCCAGAAAGTTTTCTGCCCACCCTGTGGCTGCCAATAATTGGCATCACTCTAATGACAGTATGTGAACTAAGGTGCCAAGCAAACATGTAGGTTTTAGGCAATTCAATTTATTAGCCACACACGGAGGGAGCCCAAGGCACAAACCTTGGAAGGCTCATTTTTTTGCCTTCTAATTTTGGTTTATCAGTCTTTCCTTCATTCAACAAATATGTATCAAGTATTCCCTTTGTGGGAAATGAACCATTTATCATGAGAATTCTAAGAATTAGATATGTATCTTGCCTTTAAAGGACTTACAGTTTGGTGTAGGCAGTCATCTATCAGTGTAAGCCTGTGGTCCCAGCAGCAGAGTGAGTGATTTAAATGTATCTGGAATTCCTCTCTGATCCTGTAACTGTAGGCCACCACAGGGGACTAGCCCTAGCACCTCTAGTGTGGTTACACCAGTACCAAAGGAATCCCTGTCCTTCAGTTCACAGATAGGACACTGTCTCCTAAGGACTAATTAAGAAACGTCTACAGCTAGATGTTCCTTCCTCCTTCCTTCATTCTTTCCTTTATCTCTCCTTCCTTCTCCCCCTCCCTCCCTCCTTCTCTCCCTCCCTCCCTTCTTATTTATTCAGTGTTTTCTATGTGTTGGCTTCTGGGCATTTGAAAATGAACATGATGCATATAATCCCTCAATCTAGTGAACTTGCAATCTAGTGGGGACTACAGATAAGTAGACAGGCACTTCTAATCCATGTGTCCTCTGGTAGAGTATATCTACCATACAATGAGAATTCATGAGAAGGACGCACAGACTTGAAGTGGCAGGCTACCTGGCATTTATGGGAAGATGAACAATGAACAATGAGGGTTTGATGCGGGTAGGATGGGGCGGGTGTTCTAGTATGGCGTGTTGGAAGGACACAATGAAGTTTGATATGACTAGTTTAAAGAAAGCAAGATGGGACCAATGAAGGCTGATACTGGAAAAGTAGTGCTTATAAATATTAGGAAGAATTTAAGATTTATCCTAAGTATAACCTAAGGGAAGCAACTGTTGTTTTAAAATAGGGAGTGGCATGATCAAGTTGGGGGTTAAAAAGATTATTCTGGATTTTTCTGGAGGATGAATTCTAAAGGGGCAAAACTGATGGCAGAGAGAGCAGTTTGGATGCTATTGCAGTGGTGTGTGTGACTTGGGTATGGTGGTAGCAATATACATGGGGCTTCATTAGTAGGTGTGTATATATTGTGATGTGTGCATAAGTGCATTGTGTGTACATGCACGTAGGGTGGATTGGTCAGTTGTGGGAAAGGAAGAAGACAAGGAAGACCCTCAGGTTTTGGGGAGGATGGAGTTCTTATTCCCAGAATGAGGACCATGACAGGTTTTGTGGGGAGGAGGGGTTGTGATGAGTTTGGTTTTGACTATTGATCGTGATGTCTACTTTAAGGACTTCCAAGTGGAAATGTCCAGTAAATAGCTGGGTATGGAAGTCTGGGACCCAGAAGAAAGAACCAGTGTGAAGAATAGTCCTTGCCAATGTCCTTTGTGCTTATTTGCTTTTAGTTGCTTGGTTTTGCTACATTTCATCAACAGAGGCAGAGATTAAAGTCAGTGTTTTACTCAACAGTTTCTCTCCCAGCATGTGTGCATACCTTTTAATGATCTTGCTTTATGTATTATTAAATATAGGAAATTGTGCTCAGATATCATAAGCTTAATTTAAACTGACAGAAGCAAAAGGCATTATAAATTGAAGTTGCTATGCTTCCCTTTAATGCCTTTTAAGTTTCCTTTTATTAAAAGGAAATTTAAAAGAAGAAGTGTTTGCGTTCTTTTCCAGCAGTTGTATTTCTGGAATCTATCCAGTGTTGAGGCAAGTTCTTGACATAGTGTTGAAAGGGAGACTATAATAGACACAAATCAGCTTGGGGTGGATTTATGATACATTTTCCCCTCTTGACAAGAGTGGTAACATGTTTAATCATAAGAAAACACTTCAAGGGACTTGCAAACCTGGACCAGACTGGGTTTTCAGTCTACAAAGGATCCCTTGGCATTCTGTTCATTACTTTCCCCACTGAAGGTGTGCTTAGTATACAACATGCCAAACGACTAATAGGGATTTTTAGCAAGACTAGTTTCCCTGGGGAAAAACTGGGAGTGTGAAGTTGGTAGGTGGAGTCACCAAGATCTGCCTGCCAGTAAAAAAAGTGGAAGGGGTTTCTCCCCTCAGAGCAGTCCTATTAATATGCGAGACTCCAGACAATGACATCGCACAAATAAATTCATCCATGAACAGATTCCATTTCAAGATGGAGGCATCATCTTTTTATTACTAAGTCAAAGGGGAAGCCATGATGTCTGCTGGTTTAAGAGCTCACAGGACCTTGGGCCAGAGCGCCCCCACCCCCAGAGTTACAAGCTACCATGGCATATACTCTCATTTAAGAGGAGCATCCCAGCCAACTTTGGAGCATTTGGATGCTGCGTCTTCTCTTTCCCTTCCCAATAACCATTGGTAGTAACCATGGTAGGCACTGTACAGAGCTAAGCCAAGAGCTTGCTGAAGACTCAATTCCATGAACTCAGCAGTGTTCTCCACATGGGACCCACTCAGCCCCTCTGCTATGTGCAACTCTCCTCCAACTCCCAGTGTTTTTCAGGAGGTGAAAGCTGGCTGAAATTAATATTCAAATCAGCACATTCAACAGGACTCACATGATGACTGGCTGAAGTCTCTAGGGATTATTTTTGAAGAATTTCTCAGTGGTGGGGTCTGTGGACATTTAGGATATGACAGTATAAGGAAGGGCCCCATCCCCAGGAGTGAGAAGACAATTTTCTTCCTAGAGTTCCAAGTGCTGGGAGAAGATTTATAATTGTGAGGACACCTTGGGGACAGTCCCTAGCAAGCCTGGAGTTGGGGATATGTGGTAGATAATTTTGGGGGGGAACAGGTGGAAAGATAAACATTATCAATAGGTGGCAGATTCCAGCTGTGTTGCTGCTGGATTAAGTGGAGATTCCTCTATTTATACAAATTATGAATGAAAATGAATGGTAGATTTAAAGGTTTATGCTAATGCCAGGAGCCTCCTTTTCCTTCTATGGTTATGCTATCCTACTCATTACACAGCACCCAAAGAGCTGGTATTCACCCAGCTCTTTGGACCCAGATTGATCATTACCACATACTTTCCCCTAATGATGACTAAAATTTTCACCAACAGAGCTCTTAACCAATGAAAACCATATAAACTAGGTCTCAAACATAATTATCTGTTAACCAAGAAGCAGACACCTATTTGAATGACAGGCTTTAATAAGGCTGTAAATATTAATGTGTCTTTACTTTACCCTAAACAGTACTGAAGCATGTGAACTTCAACACAACTGAAACAATTTATTAGATCAGAATTATTCTCTCTTATACAACTAAGAGTGACTAGTGTGTCCCTGAGTATATTGTAAACAAATTTACATAACTTCTTCTAAATCTCAGTGCTTCAAACTCCCACATGCTGAGTATAACTAGAATGGAATTAAATATTTTTTGGTCTTTATATTCTTTTTTTTTAAAGATTTTTTTTTAAGATTTATTTATTTTTATACAAGAACCGGGGTATAGGCCAGATGCGCGGGAGGGTGAGAGGATTCACCAGAGACAGAGCGGGGAACAGAACAGGCAGATTGATGAAATACACTGCTGAGGGTAGCAGCGGGCGAGACAGGAGAGGTCTGCTTCGCCGGCTGACCGGGATCAAACCCACGCTGCAGAGGCTGCAGACAGCTTCACAGTGCGGCACTCAACTGCCTGCGCCACCAGGGAGGCCCTGGTCTTTATATTCTAAGTTTCTTAACATCAGTCCTCCTCCCCCAAGTCTTACACAGTTTTTCAAGTAAGTCTGATGTTTGTGAGATATATGGCATCTCACACACTTGATCAATTCATATTGTCATATGTGCTTACCCTCTGGCCTCCAGGAGCACTAGCTGGCTCTGACTGCCTGAAAACTGTTGTTCTCCCGAAGTTGAGAGCCTCCTTCTGGGTTTCCAGTCCTCAACTTGTCCTTGGGCTATATTCCTGCCATGAAAAAGACTTCAGCAAAATAATGCCTCTTTCTTCTTTCACTCAAGCCTAACCATGGATGAAAAACCCTTTCCTTAACCTTCACCTTTCCCCACCCCACTTGCCAAGAACTTGCTTGTGGTGTGCATGAACATAAGCACAAGAGCACACACACACACACACACACACCTGATAGACTGAATCATTGAACACGACTTCTCTGAAGGTTTTGAAATAATGGAATTGTGACTTCCTTCCATTATTCCAAAACCTTCAGAGGAGTCTTGTGTCTCTGTTACTTGGCAGTCACCATGTATGGACAGAGTGGAGCTGTGCAGTAAATGCCAGATGATTGTAGAACACAAATGGAAGAAAAGAGCAGTTTAATCCTGCCAGAGATGCTCCTATTTATGCTGAGAGTACAGCCTAGGGAAAATGCAAATTGTGATGGAAAAATGTGTGAAGCAAAACTCATTCTATTTTAGCTGAATGAAAAAGTCTAAATATATTACCAGATCTATTATCTAAGACTTCCTGAATGTTTTATATAATATACATTTCTAAAAAATAAAAGGTAAATGGCATAATAGATTTCATTTACTTTTTAATAACTTTTTATTTTGATATAGTTGCAATACTAGTACAATGAGCATTCATATATTCAAACAAAAGGTATATGGATGTTAATGTCCTTATCCATTTTCTTCCTTTTTTTCTCTATATAGATAAATACACCAAGATTATTTTCTGAATCATCTGACAGTAATTTGTGGACATTATGTCTCTTTACCCCTATATCCTTGTATTTCCTAAGAACAAGGACATTCTTTATAGATGCAGAGCATAATTAATTATCAGTATTAGGAAATTCAGCATTAAATACAATACTGTTATCTAATCACAGTCCACATGGAAATTTTGCTGGTTTCAACTACCCCCCTCCCCAGCTCAACACCCCAGGTTTCCATCCAGGATAACCAATTGCATTCAATTGTCACTTCTAACCTTAGGTTATTTTAATCTGCAATAGTGCCTCAGACTTATTTGTCTTTTACAGCCTTGAAATTTTGAAATGTACAGGCCAGCCATTTTGCAGAATGTCCTTACATTTGGATCTATCTGATGTGACCTCATGATTGGTTTCAATTTATACATCTTTGGCAGGGGTACCACAGAAGACTTAATATGTCCTTCTTAGTGAGTCATATCAAGAATCATAAGACAATATCTTTCCCCCACCCCCAGTATTGGTGATACCAATTTCAATAATTTGGTTAAGGTGGTCCTACCAGGTTTCCCTTTGTAAATTACTATTTTATCTTTGTAATTTATACACACTGTATAAGGAGATACTTCAAGATTGCTGAAATATCCTTTTTCTTAACATAATTTCACTCATTACTTTCAGCATTTTTGGTGATTCCTGTTCAAATCTATCATTGCTATGACTGTTGCAAATGGTTATTTTTGACTCAATTTTTTACATTTGTAAATATGGGTTTTACTGTAAGATGAACTTTTCCTACCCCCTTTTTTACTTCTCACTCATTAATTTATTCAAATCAATGTGAATTCTAGTCTCTCATAGAGTCTATTATTTTTGATCATTATTTATTTGGATGCTCAAATTGTCCCAGCTTTGGCCATTTGGAACGCCTTCAGCTGGCTCTTTATCTTTTATGACATGTCTGCAATATATCTTGATCACTTCTTTATTTTCAGATCCCCCTAAACATTTTAAACTTATTTTGTATTTTCTTCACCCTAGTTATTTCTCTAAGAAATTCTCCAATTTCTTTTGGTGTGAAATGTTACTTAGTAACCAAAATATGTGTGTGTATGTATGTATATAATATTTTAAATATATAGGATACATAATAAAGAATGTAACTATGTAATTCTTGTTACCTAAAAGTGTTATAGGTGTTGGAAGATTATGGGGAATTATGGCAGTAATCATAAATATGTGCCTACAAGATAGAGTCAGCTAGGCAGTACCCCATATGGGGGAGGTTAGATGTGGAGAAGGGGTGAAAAGTTGAAAGTCTGAAGATATTGTTGTTTTATCTGTTGAAGAAGTCCAGAAAGAGAAAAAATTTCAATAATTTCATAATGAACTCATTTTTATTCTTTTCTAGTTTATGGCATTGCTGAACTTACCAAAAGTTAAGCTTAATAATGCCCTAGGAAAAATGTGTTCCATATAAATAAGTAATATACAGAAGAAAATATAAAGCATTGACATATAAGGCAACACTCTGCACTTATTAATTTGTTTTATATGTGAAGAAACTAAGGTTCATGGAGATGGTGTAATTTGCTGGATATCAGATAGCTTAGTCCCAGAGACATGATTTACACCTAGTTTTGACATTTCTAAGTTCCCTTATTATGTTGCCTTGTCCAGTTTGTCAACACTACTTAAGTAAATTTTAAAAAAGATGTATTTCTGAGGATCCTTAACATAGGAACAAGTCCTTTGAGAATTCATATTTTTTTTACCTATTTAACTCAATAGTCTATAATGTATCAACCATAGCTATTATTTCTAGAAAATATTCTATGTGTTTACATATATTAATTTACTAAACTTTCAACAAACTTTATGAAATGGCTATCATCATCATCGTCATCATCATCATCCATTTATAAATAAGAGAACTTGGCCACGAAGAAAGGTTATCAGTGGTGGAACTCAGTTTGAACTTGAGTATGGTGACTCTACATCTACATTTTAATTCATTTCTCTCTACTCGGACCCATTAAGTGGTGTGGGGATGTTATCAGTTTGCTGGCTCCCTGAGACATACCAATTGGCTATTCCTCATCTCACCTATGGCAACAAGCTTCTAGTGCTGGAACAAGCCATTTCTGTTTCCTGTACCATCAACTCTCAACTAACTAGGGAAATTAAGGAAGCAGTAGCAAGATAGCTTACAAGTAATAGGTACTACTTTGGAATCTACAGTGATATTCTTCCCAATATATTGCCTTTTAAATCCATTCCTAACAATAAGATCTACTTTTATCAAGGTGAAATAAGTTATAAATTTGTTGGTGGGATGTGAGATGGCAAATTAGTGTTAGGATGTTATTATACATTGACTGCCTAGTAGAAAGTGCACTTCTAGACAACCCAGACTTTACCATGTTAAAGAAATCCAACAAAGACCAAGTCATCTGACTATGGCAAGTAGGAGTCAGGAGATAGGCTAAGATGGTGGTTACAAATGTGGGTGCTGGATTAGGCCACCCATGTCTGAATCCTGACTTCACCACTCCTTAGCTATGTGACTTTCAGCAAATTACTTAGCCTTTCCTTTTCTCAGTCAAGACATGTTGTACTGGGCCTCCCCGGTGGCGCAGCGGTTGAGCGCTGGGTTGCGAAGCTGCCCACAGCCTCTGTGGCGCCGGTTCAATCCCCGGCTGCTCCCCGGCCACCGGAGGAGGGGCCCATATGGCGCGCAGACCTCTCCTGCCGCCCGCTGCTCCCTTCAGCAGTGTACTTCGGTCCTTCTGCCTGCTCTGCTCCCTGCTCTGGCTCTGGTGAATTCTCTCACCCTCCCATGCTTCTGACTGTACCCAGTGCATGTATAAACAAAAACAAACAAACAAATAAATAAATTAAAAAATGCCTCTATTAAAAAAAAAATAATGTTTATAAAAAAAAAAAAAGACATGTTGTACCTTCATAACATTCCCCACTCATATTCTGCCATACATGGTATGTCATACTAGGGATTTGAGTGAGAATCTGGATACAGGAAGCTATGACTATGCAGATGTAAAAAATAACTAGGAACTTACTATACCCTTACTTCCTTCCTGCCTCTTCCCTCCACTCTGTATGTGAATGAAGAACTACTAATCTATGAAATACATAGTAGTTATATTCTGTATATTGTTTATAATGCTAGCTAACATGTAATCAACACGTTCAATATTGTATAATGGTTCAAACATCATACATGTTTGCTTTTTCAACCTGTGAACCTAATAGGTGTTTCTAATTGTTGGTGATTCAGGGACTTAGTCTCCTTCCAACTTATGGCTTCACCATCTTTAGTCTTGACATCTAAGTTCACTGGGCTTGTTCGCATCAAGTTGATAGAAGGGGAAAGAACATGGAGGATGCATCTGAGGAGTTTTTATGAGTTTGACCTGAAAGGAGCTTGCATAACATTCTGTGGCCTGGAGCTGAGCCATATGGTCAGTCTTAAGTGCAAGTAAGGTTGAAAGATGTCATCCAGTTGTATGCCCAGTAAGAAAAGAAAATGGATCTGGTGAAGAGTTTGTTAGTATCTGCAATGAATTACAGTAGCAAGATTAAGAAGAGAAGAAAAACAAAGCTTCTGACTTGCAATGCATGTTGCTGTAATTGTGAACAGCATAGTTCCGTACCTCTTTGTTCTGATCCCAGCCCTTTAGATTATACCTGCTGGTCAGTCATCCCCATCTGACTCTTGGACTGCCAAAACGAAATTACTATGGACATTTTCATCAAACAAATGTGACATTGTGTAAACTCTGCAAAAATTTGATCTAATATTTGTGATAGTATATATTGTATAGATCAGCACATTAACATAATATTACCATTACCAGAATGTGCAGAGGCCATTGTGAAAATACTACTGCACAAACAACCCATTGAGAGAAGTTAAATTTTGCATATGCTAGTGAGCATAAAATACATGGTTGCATTTGACTCTAATATGTGTTAATTATGAAAATCAGCTCCAAGCAAAGAAAGTCATAATAATTAAAAAACATCTTTTCATCTTAAAAAAGCTTCCCTCCACAAAGTATTTATGCACTCTAATGAAACAAATAAAAATAGCTATGACAAAGCCTAAATAATAACCCCTATTAAAATAGTATATACAATCCATAATATGTAATTATGTTGCACTTAAATAGCAACAGACATAAAACAAATCCATTTAGTGAGTAGAAATGAAATAGATAATAGATTATGAATGTTGCTATCCCCTTTATTTTTTTTAGTGTTTCTGATAAATATAAGTTGTGAAAAAAATACCACTTGGGCAAGATTTTCACTCCATTTTATACATTTAAATGTTTCAGAAGCTGAGATTCTGGCCACAAAACATCAAATAGGTTTGATATCATATGATCGTTCCAACCAACCATAGTAGCTGTTTAGAACATCGCATAGAATTGTGAAACTCTTTGTCCAGACTCACTGAGGAAACAGTGCCTTGGTCATCAATTAGTGATGTCTGCCTAGGCATAGCAATTTGGAGTAGTGGCATTCTTGTCAAATGTTTTCAGTACGGTTAGATATTCATAACATAGATTTGAGAAAAAAAGAATATAAGAAAAGGCCAAATTCATCCCTCCAATTTTAGGAACCAATAAGGGACAGCAGACAAATGCTAGAGTCAAAAGCAACATATAATGTATAAGGTTACATAAGCTGCTTTTTTGTTTGTTTGTTGTATTTCTATTATGTTCTTTGTCTATTAGTATTGTTCCCGCAGCTATCACAATGTAGCAGAGTCCTCAAAATGTAGCTATTTTCAATAACTTTAAGTTGCATACCTTAAATGCAACTTTGGTTTTCATAAATAAATGCAAAAACAATTTTTATAGGGAATGGCTATTCAATACCAAGAAAAAAAAAGAAATTCAAATATTCATTTGTTTAAAGTATTGGCAAGCTGGAAGAAGTTTGCATATAAAAATCTAAAATAAATATAATTTCAAAAATGTTAAAAACTACCAGATTTTAATCCTAATTACATGGAAAATTCATAGTGGAATTTTTTTTTTTTTATTTATTTATTTTGTTTGTTTTGTTTATACATGCACTGGGTACAGTCAGAAGCGCGGGAGGGTGAGAGAATTCACCAGAGCCAGAGCGGGGAGCAGAGCAGGCAGAAGGACCGAAGTACACTGCTGAGGGGAGCAGCGGGCGGCAGGAGAGGTCTGCGCGCCATGTGGGATCCTCCGCCGGTGGCCGGGAAGCAGCCGGGGATCGAACCGGCGCCGCAGAGGCCGCGGGCAGCTTCGCAACCCAGCGCTCAACCGCTGCGCCACCGGGGAGGCCCCATAGTGGAATTTTCTTGAGAATCAAGCATTTTTGAGGACAGAGCCAGGGGTAGTTTCATGCTTTTGGCATTCAGAGCAGACTTGCATCAAAAATTCTCACAGAAGGTTTCACTCTCCCCCTTATTACTTAGAAGAAAGAAGGCATGCATTTGTTCACTTTTTAAAATTGTTTACTTCTTGTATTTTTTTGTTTGGGGCCAATTTGAATTTAATCCTAAATAACCACTTCTTCTTGAACCCCTGACCTCCCACCTCCTTTCCTCAATGAATCATCTTTGCCTTGAGGAAAGCTCTTTGCTACATGTAGTTTGACAAATTGCATTTATCTGCATTATCTCATGTTCCTAATATGTCTGCACATTCACTGACCCCAAGACTTTCCTCTCTAAAACAGAAGGTTTCCCTGGCACACAGCCTTACATATTCACTCTAATATGGAGCTCTTGCTGACCTTACAGCTTAAGCTGTAGAAAGTTACTTTTCACTCGTTTGTTAAGTATTTCCATTTTAGCATGGTAACATATCCCCAGCTGCTTTATTTCTAAAAGGAAAAATAACTCCCCTTTCCCTCCCACTTGAACCTACATTTTAAACAAACTAGAACAGATTTAGAACATAGATATGGAGTAGTTTTTAATGCAATTTACTGAATAAGGGTGACTTTATTGTCACATATTTTGAATTCCCACTATTCTTTATTTTTATAGCTTCATGGTGACCTACAAAGTTCAAGTTCTGATTTTTCTCTTTCTCACAGCAGCTGAGTTATTCCTTTTCTTTTGGAGAGGGGAAGACCTGCATCATATCTCTTTTATTCAACTGTAAAAGTGGTTTAAATGAATTTTAAATGTTCTTCACATGTGCAAATATAGATGATGACAATATAAGGAAAAGTTACTGATGATAAACTACATGGTTGGTAGATTTAAAATGTTCTGTAAAATTTTAATTTCATCCATCACCAGAATACCAGTCTTCTCCCCACATTGCCAGTCACCAAGCATAAAAAATTCTCAGACCCCTACTGAAAATTTGAGAACTTAACTGCAGAAAATATGGAGGAATAAAACTCATCAGAGATCAGCCTAGAATGGACTTGTACAGCACCTTGGTCAGGCACTGGCCAACACTTCTTTATTGTCCTGTTTTGATTCTAACACACACACACACACACACAAATTATATAGATTCTACTCTCATTAATATATATGACACACATATTGTATATGCATACAATATATATCACAAAATATATCATGTATTAGAATATGTAGAATACATACAAAAGTATGTATGCATATAGGTATTAATCCATGTATATATTAGACTCAAAACAGGAGAATCAAGGAGAATTTGTGGCTATCAAAATTTTAGTGGTTAAGTGATTAGTAACAGCAGAAACTGAAAAAAGTCAATTGTAGACATGCTGTGGGGAGAAGATAGGTGTCTTTGGATGAGGCTAAAATTTCATAGAATATTTAAAATATATATTTAAATCTCATATGTTTAATATATTCAAATCTAATATATATATAATTTTTGATTTTCTCTTCAAAGATTAATCAATTTCTATTGCCACCCCCTATTAAATCTGCTTTTGAATAATTGATTTTATTTAATTGCCTATTATTAACCAGTTTGTTTTTATTGATAATTTGATTTGCTACAGGAGTAGGGACCTCTGCAGGGCAAGAGGTATAACCATCTGTAGAAGTGCTAAGGAGAGACCGATTGAAGAGCCAAGGATGAGCTAGAGATCAACCAGAAATTGGTCCGCAGTGAGATAAATAGCAGGCCTTTATCATCTCTGAGCACTTTCCAAACATACAAATCAATAACAATTAAAGCAGATTATGAAAAGGCAATACTGGGCAGTTAAATCTTTGGACTTGATTTAAACTGGGCTGAAGGCTTTCATATGGAAATTGACTCCATGGAGAGGGTTCAAAGTTTGTCAGAAAGGATAATTTAGGGCTGTAGTTGGGATAAGGCTTAGAAGCATAGCTAATAGCTTATCATAATCATAAACTGTATATACAGAGGCATATATGTTTTTTGGCAGATGAGGACTACTCTATATCAAAAATCAGCATAACCCGATGAACTTCATGTTGTTTATTGTAGTCTTTTTCAGGGTGTTATTTGCCCTTTCCTGCCCACCTGTAATATGATGGTTATTGCTGGCTCCTGGGAGAACTCTGGAACTGGAACTCAAAGGAAATTGTTGACTTCACAGAAAGTATCAGGGAAACTAAACAAATTAAACTAAACTAAAATGAATTACTTCTCTGGGCTGATATCCTGCAATAATGTTTGAGCAGCAGAATATAGATATACTACTATCCTATTATCTTGGCCAAATGGAAGGGCATTTCTCCAAAGATCATGCAAATCCCAATTTCCTGATGTTTTGTAACTTTTATATCTTTGGGAAAACCCATCTATCAGTGAAGGCAGTTAAGGTGAGAGAAAACAAAAGGACCTGGTAAATCTGTCTCTGGGTTGACAGAGTTAGGAGAGCCAAGGTGGTAGACATTGCTTGTAGAGAGAAGCTCAGAGGTTGGAGGAGACTGAGGTAGTTTCAAAGGTGAAAGGTCCATCAAATTTCATTAAATCATTCTGCTTGTCAGAAGAGGGACGCTGGAGGCTACACAAGTGAAGGGCAGAATGGCCGTGGGCTTCTGGGGAGAGGCAGAGTCTTTATATAGCTTTGGGGTCCTTTCATTGCTAAACAGCTGATTAACAAATAGGGCACACCGAGGCACTGATGGGTTTGCTCCCCAACTCCCCAGTCATCCCTGACTAGGCCTCCATGTATCCTCCTTGCTTACTTTTATGGCTTAGTCAGCTTTATCCCACACACTGTTAAGTGCAGGGTCTTTCTGCAAAATTCTCTCGAACAGGGTTAGTCTATTCTGTCTGTGCATCTGTGGCAGCCAGTGTAGGAGCCATTTACTCCTACAGCCCTTAGAGCACTGCAAGGTCATTATCTGTGTAGACACCTGCTGTCCCCACCTGCTGGCCAGTTCCAGAATGGCAGCTGTCTGCCCCAACGCTTCACACACTCACTGCTGGGTTCAAAGTAGCTATTCTCTCCCTCCTAGACTTTCCCATTTTAGGAACCGGGCACCCTGTCTTCTAGTCATTCAGGTCCTGAGCTCAGGAGTCATTCTGGATTCTTGTCTTTCTCTTTCCAACCTCATTCACGAATTCAAAATCATCTAGACCTGCAACATATAAACCAGTGGTTCCCGACTCTGAGAAATACTTGGGAGATTTAAAACCAAATACGGATGCTTTGACCTTACATCAAACTAATTAAATGTGGTGGTGAATGGTGAGGCCACCTAGGTATTAAAAATTCAAAACAAACAAAAACTCCTTAATGCTGATTTCTACTGAATCTGATGCATAGCCAGGGCCAGGAATCTGAATGCAGGTGCTATTTTGGGCATGTGATAAATTCCCAGTCCTCAGCCTGCCTTTGTCTCCCTCTTGCACTTCCCACCTGCTGACCTTACCTGCTCCCTCTGTGCTTTTTCAGTGCCTGTGAAGTACTTACTGAGAGCTTACCCTGAACAAGACATAGTGCAAAACACTATGTTGGCTTGAGGAAGGGCTGGTTTCATACCCGTTAATCGGATGAGGAAATGGAAATTAGAGAGGTTAAGTAATTGTTCTGATAATAAAGAGTCAAATAGCCTAGCTGGAATTTAAACTCAGGTTTTCTCTCCTTTCTTGCAGTTTCTTTGCTTTACTGTGCAGACTCATCTAAGTCTGACCCACTTGGAGCTTCTAATATCCACTCCTAGTACCCATCTCTTTTCCAGACAGTTTGTCTTCCTCACATAATTAGCCCCAACTATTGCCCCCAACTTCTAGGACCCCTTTAATGTACATTTGGGTGTTCATTAGAATAATTTAGCACCAGCCTTTAAGATCTATAGCTGATGTTGCACAAAATGGGGACATCATCTTGGCATTACTCATTATGACCTCATAATTACTAACAAACTTCAAGTCATTTGCTCCAGATTTGATGTCTTTTTAGAGGCTATTCATGGGTTTTCCACAAAAGGAGCTCTTGAGAGAACCTGTTTACTTTGAATTTAGAGGTGTACCCTTCCACTCCCCCACTTGTGGGATGCCAACCTATGAGGTCAGTGAGAGAGGCCTTCCTTGGAGCTGCTGAAGCTTTTGCTTTCAGAAGTGACATGGTCTGTATGACCCCAATTTCTTTCCTAGATGGAGCTGCTTTTTGCTTTAAAAGTTGCTGCCCGCACTGAAAAAAGGTGAAGTGAATATGTGGAGCTGATCTACAAAGAACTTTGCTCCTGGGTTCCCAAGGACACATGAATATCAAAATAAAATTAAGGCTGAAGTGTTCAACCCAAGTTCATCCCTTTAAGGTGACACAGGTGACTTACTCTTCCACCTTCTGCTCCACCCAAGCCCTTTGCCTTTGCCAGGTAGTCTCAAACATGTACTTCTCACTGATTGAAACCTTGCTCCTTCCAGCTCAGGTCCAACTCTGCTCCTTCCTTTTCTCTCTGGGAGGCTTATCTAGGGTGAATGTTTGCTCAGGAGCCTGTACTCTATTGATCATAGACTGTGTGAGCTATGGAGTCTGAACATAAAGAAGGTACTTTATTTATTTATTTATTTTAAAAGTTTTTTGTTTTGTTTTGTGTTTTAGATTTATTTATTATTTATTTATACAAGCTCTGGGTACAGTCAGAAGCGCGGGAGGGTGAGAGAATTCACCAGAGCCAGAGTGGGGAGCAGAGCAGGCAGAAGGACCAAAGTACACTGCTGAGGGGAGCAGCGGGCGGCAGGAGAGGTCTGCGTGCCATGTGGGACCCTCCTCTGGTGGCCGGGGAGCAGCCGGGGATCGAACTGGCACTGCAGAGGCTGCGGGCAGCTTCGCAACCCAGGGCTCAACCACTGCGCCACCAGGGAGGCCCAAGAAGGTACTTTAAAAGTCCTGAATTGTGAGCTCAGTCTGTCACTTTAGGTCCCCACTGAAAAAAACTGGTGCATCAGGGAGAATGAACATGCCAGCAAGGCCTTATAGCTTGTCTTCTTAAGGGCAGCATGAGAAAGAACTTATATAGATGGACTCTTAAGAGCTCCCATAGCTTCCTGCATCCGAACCTACTAGGCATTCAGCATTAGGGACTACCATTTTACAAATTTATATTAAATATTCTACATCAAAGTGAATTATTTGTAGCTAAGAATGGTACTCCTAGGGGGAGTGGGAATTGCATACATTGTGCAAAAATGAAAAATGATGCAAAAAATATATAAAATAAAATAAAATTAAAAAAGAATGGTACTCCTACACTATGCCATAGTCCCCACCATTCCTATTGCCTTCTGATGCCACTAATGAGCCCCAACTCTCCCCAAATTACCATGTATGCATAAGAGAGTCTTCATCCTGGCCCACTGCACTCATGGGCCTCTGCAACTAGGTATTGGCTCCTTGAGCACATAGGAACAGGGACTGGAGTTCACTTGTACAGATTTCCCCCCTCCAAGGCCTAGAACAGTGCCTAGAATGCAAAAATTGCTCAGTATAAGCATGTTGAGTAATGAATGATGATTAAAAATGATAGGATATAATTCCTCTTGATCTTATCACTTAAGTTCTCTAAAAAGACCACTTTTCAGCTGCATTTTCAGACCTCTCTTGATTTACCAACTGTCTTTCTGCTCCAATTTGGAAATTAAACTTTCTTTTTAAAATTAGTTGTGAAAGGTATAAAGCACAAATAGCCTGGTAGAGGTAAAGCACTGAGTGATTTGGCTTCAAATAAGCATAAAAATCAGCTCTCCATTCTTCTTTTTAATACAAATTGAGAGTATTAGATAGCAAAAGTCACTGGGATTCTGGACTCAGGGAAGACATGATGAGGATGACATGATAGGAATTTATACAGTAAGAAGCTGACTATGTTCATCTTCACTAATATAGTAAAACAAGAATTGTGGACAGAGATATGTTTTCTATGTGCTAATGTGAAGGTCTCCATTTTGCAGGAATTATATTTGTGTGTCTCTGGATAACTTTAACCCTTATCTTTACTGCTAAAGTGTTTTATTATGGAAAGACAAAATAGATATGTAATGAAAATGATCTAGCCCTAGTACCTCTATTATTCACTGAATATTTAAGAAGCCAGTAAAATAAGAGCAAATTAAACACAAAGTAAGCAGAAAAAGTCAAAGCAAAAGTTACTGAAAAGACAACAGAAAAGAATAGAGGAAATCTATGAAACCAGAAAATGGTTTGGCGTATATAAACATAATTGACAAGTCTTTAGACAGTGAGAGGTGAGAGTAAGAAGGAAGACACAAATAGCCATTATCAAGAATTTTAGGGCCTCCCCTGGTGGTGCAGTGGTTGAGCGCTGGGCTGCGAGGCTGCCCGCATTCTCTGCAGCGCTGGTTTGATCCCCGGCTGCTGGTGAGGGTCCCACAAAAAAATATAAAAGAATTTTACAGATATGAAAAGGATATTAATTTTACAGATATTAAAAGGACAGTAAGGGAGTGTAATGAAGAAAAACTTTATGCCTAAAAACTTGACAACTTGATTGACTAGGACAAATGACTTGAAAGATACATAAAAGCTTATTGAGGAAGAACTAGATAAACTGAATAGTCCTGTACTTATTAAAAATTTATATATGTGGTTAGAAATTTCCCCACAAGGAAAAATCAAGGCCAAATGGTTTCACTGATGAATTCTACCCAAAATTTAAGGTACAGTTATAACATGGGCACACGTTGAAAACATGCGAGTAAAACAAACCAGTCACAAGGGAACATACTGTATGATTCCATTTGTATGAGATGTCCAGAACAGGCAACTCTATAGAGACAGAATGTACATTGTCTTTCTGTTTAGAATTAGAGGTACCTAGCGGTAGAGGTGATGGGGAGATTGAATAATGGCTAGAGGGTGCAGTGTTTCTTTTGGGGGCAATGAACATGTTTAAAATTTGAGTGTGTAGAAGGTCTACAACTCTGTATACATTAAAGACCATTGAGCCATTAAATGAGTGACTTGTATGATGTGTGAACTATATCTCAACAAAATTTTTTTAAAGATTTATTTATTTATTTATTTATTCATTCATTCATTCATTTATGCAAGCACTGGGTACAGTCAGAAGCACGGGAGGATGAGAGAATTCACCAGAGCCAGAGTGGGGAGCAGAGCAGGCAGAAGGACCAAAGTACACTGCTGAGGGGAGCAGCGGGCAGCAGGACAGTTCTGCGTGCCATGTGGGACCCTCCTCTGGTGGCCGGGGAGCAGCCGGGAATTGAACCAGTGCTGCAGAGGCTGTGGGCAGCTTCGCAACCCAGCGCTCAACCGCTGAGCCACCGGGGAAACCCTCAATAAAACTTTTTTTATTAAAAAGTGGAGGGCCTCTCTGGTGGTGCAGTAGGTTGAGCGCAGTGCTGTGAAGCTGTCTGCAGCCTCTGCAGAATGGGTTCGATTCCCGGCCGGCCAGGGAGATTCCCACATGGTGAGGCAGACCTCTCTTATCTCGCCCTCTGCTCCCCTCAGCAGTGTGTTTCAATCAGTCTGCCTGTCCTGCTCCCCACTCTGTCTCTGGTGAATTCTTTCACCCTCCCACACCTCTGGCCTGTACCCCAGTGCTTGTGTAAATAAATAAATCTTAAAAAAAAAAAAAGCTTTAAGGGCCTCCTCTGGTGGCGCAGTGGTTGAGCGCTGGGCTGCGAGGCTGCCCGCAGCCTCTGCAGTGCCGGTTTGATCCCTGGCCACTGGCAAGGGTCCAACATGGTGCGCAGACCTCTCCTGCAGCGCCCGCTGCTCCCCTCAGCAGTGTACTTCGTCAGTCTGCCTGTTCTGCTCCCCACTCTGGCTCTGGTGAATTCTCTTACCCTCCCTCACTTCTGACTGTACCCAGTGCTTGTATAAATAAATAAATAAATCTTAAAAAAAAAGCTTTAAGTGGATAAAGAAGATGTGTTATATATGCATAATAAGATATTATTTAATTATAAAAAAAGATGAACTCTTGCCATTTGTGATGACATGGATAGAACTTGAGGGTAACTTGTTGAATGAAATAAGTCAGGTGGAAAAAGACAAACACTGTATAATATCACTCATATTTGGAAGATAAAGAAATGAAGCAAATGAACAAATAAAACAAAATAAAAATAAACTCTTAGACTATAAAAACAAAATGGTGGTTACCAGAAGGGAAGGGGAAATGCAGATGAGTAAATTGGGTAAAGGGGGTCAATTGCATGGTGGAGGATGGAAATGACTTTGGTTTATGATCATAATGTAGTACATATGGATGCCAAATTACAGTATTGTATAGCTGAAACCCACATAATGTTGTAAACCAATGTTACTTCAGTAAAAAGTTGAAAAAGATTTAAGGAAGAAATAACACCAATTCTGTATAAGAAATGAAAACTACATGAGATCATTATCCTTCATAAATATAGATGTTAACATTCTAAACAAAATGTTAGCAATCAAATTCAGTAGTATATAAAAGGATAATATAGTATGATCAGTTGGGGTTTATTCTAGGAATGAAGATGAGGTTTAACATTAGAATGTTAAAGTCAATCACCATATTAATAAACTTAAAAACCCACATGATTATCTTATTAGACATAAAAAAATCATTTGACAAAATATAACATTCATTTTTCATAAAAACTCCAAACAAACTAGAAGGGGAAGGAACTTCCTTAACTTTGATCAAAAGCATCTACAAAACCCTGTATTAACATTATACTTCATGGTAAAAGCTGCAAAATTTTTCTCTAGATCAGGAACAAGGCTGGGATGTTTGTTCTTACTACTTCTAGCTAATATTGCAGTAAAGATTTTAGCCAGTGCAATCAGTCAAGAAAAAGAAATAAAAGGAATCCGAAAGGGAAAAAGGAATACAGCTATCCTCATTCACAAACAATAAAGTAAAATGCTAAGTAAAAAGTCCAATGAATTCTATAAAAAAGCTATTAGAACTAATAAATGAACTTAACAGTATTGCCAAATCAAGAGCAAGATACAAAAATCAGTTGTGTTTTTATATACTAACAACAAAGATTCAGAACAATGAATCATTGAAGTTAAAAATCAACAGCATTTGTAATAGATACAATTTATAATTGATGTATTTATAATTGATGTTAGATATTTAGAAATATCTAACAAAAGAGGTATGATCTGAAACTTCAAAACTTCAAAACTTTGCTGAGACATATTGAAGAATACTCATATAAATGGAGAAAAATGCCTGGTTCATGAGTTAGAAGATTCCATATTGTTAAAGTGTTATTTCTTTCCAAACTGACGTATAGATTCAATGTAATTTCAATTGAAATACCAACCTGCTTTTATGTAGACAGTGACAAGATGAGTCTAACATTATATGGAAGTGTAAATGATGTAGAATAGACAAAATAGGTTTGTAAAAGAAAAATACAGTTGAAGGACTAGTGTTACATTGATTTATCAAGGATTATTAAAAATTTATAGTGTGATATTGGTATAAAACTGTTTTACAAAGGGACAAAAATTTGAACAGATATTTTACCAAAGAAGATATATAGGTGGCAAATAAGCACACAAAAATATATTCAATATCACTGTCAGTAGGGAAATAAAAACTGAAACCACAATGAGATATTGCTCTACATTTACTAAGATGGCTAAAATTAAAACAACTGACCCCATCAAATGTTTGTCAGGATGTGGAGGAATTGATACTCTCTGACAATGCTAGTGGCAATATAAAGTTACAACAGAATGACAAATAGCAGATGATTTCACCCATGTGTGGAATACAAATAAACAAAACGAAGGAACAGACAAAATGGACCCTAGAAATATGACTGTAGCATTGAGGCTACTAGAGGGGGAGGGTATGTGAAGAGCAAAGAGGTGAGGGGCCCAATGGACTATGGTGGAGGATTATATGGTGCTTTGGTGGTGGGTGTGATATAACATACATCTGAATACGCGTGAATATATACCTTTAAATCAAATACAGTTTTGTAAAGTAATGTTACTCAGTAAGAAACAATGCAATAAAAAAAAAAATGGAACTAAGACAGCTAAGGTGAAAGAAATTGTGAGCCAGTAGGTTGAGTTTCTCCAAGTCCTGTTTGAACAGGAGGACTAAATCATGAGCTGGCAAGCCCCATCTAAACAATTTGGCCCACCACACTTACTATGTGGTGCCACACTAGGCAAAAGCTTTAGATTAAACTAATGATTATCTCACAGTTTCCTGGAAGGAGAATGCTAGCGCCCACATGCATAACTGGAATGTAACTTGTCTGCTTTTGCCCAGGCATGGCCCAATCCAGAACAAGCTGTTCTCCTACCCAGCTCTCTCTTTGAGGAGTTAGGCTAATTCTGCTTTCTGCCACTGGTTTGTTCACGCATGAGCTTTTAATAAAGCCTTATCTGGCTCAACCAGAGATTTGTGGTGAATCCTTTCCCTAAAGGGCAAAGGACCCACTCTTTTGGGTTGGGGCCTGTAACATAACCATTTTTGGAAAATGACTGGGCAGTATAATCCAGCCATTGTATTCCTACATATTTATCCAATAGAAAGAAAATGTATGTCTATACTAGATTTATATATGAATGTGCATAGCAGTTTTATTCAAAAACTGCAGCCAAAATGTGAAAATAAGCCAAATATTAATCAATAGGTCAACTGGATAAATAAACTGTGGTATGTACATAAAATGGAACATTACTTGATAGTAAAAAGAAATGAATTACTGCTACACACAAAACAAAGTGCAACAGGGTGGTCCCCAGGAAAGGGGGAGGTTCCCTGCCCCACTCAAGGGAGGGTGGAGCTGAGCAGGAAGAGGAGAAGCTGCAGAAGAGACTGAGGGAGAAAGGAAGCAGGATGGAGCCAGGAGACCTGGAGGAGTCGCATGGAGCCTAGAAACACGTAAAGAAACTGCGCTTGTCTTTTGGTCGTGGACTGGGTGACACAGATGTGGGTGAGACCTGTGGGGAGGTGACAATGGCAGCTTTTATCTTGATGTTGATTTTGCTCTTTTCCTTCCGGGCTTGTCCAGTTGTTTGTGACCCTTTTCTGTGGGTCCCCACTGGAAGATGTTTTAGACTTGTGGTAGACTTTGGGGCCTTGTTCTGGGCCAATCCCATATGGATGGACTTTTACCCACGAGGGGATGGGTAACTTTGGGTGCTTCATTTAGAAACTAGACTCTTTGCCTTACCTGTGTTGTTTCCTAGTTTAATTAAAGTTCCTTCCCATTAAAGTCTCATATGTTTTGTGTTGATGCGGCGGATGGCAGAACCCATTTAGAATAGGCAGGTTTGCGGGGTTTGGGCTGCCCCTCTCCCTGTCCTATAACAAAAGGATGAAACTCAAAATCATTCTGCACAAAAGAAGTCAGATACACACAGCATGTTCTGCATGAATCCATTTGTATAAAACTCTAGAAAATGCAAATTAAGCTATGGTGACTGAAAACATTTCAGTGGAAACCTGGGTTGGAGAAATGTGAGTAGGGAGGTGAGGATGTGGAGGGGGGAACGAGGGGCTTACAAATGGCCATAAGGAAATTTGGGGGTGGAGGGAATGATCATTTAGTTGTTATGATGACTTCACAGGTGCATTCTTGTCAAATTTACCAAATTGTTTACTTTCAGTTGTGTAGTTTTCTGTATCTCAAGGGAGTTGTTTTTAAAAAGGGATAGAAAAGTTAGTAGAATAATCAAAGATTGAAAACAAATGCACCTTCAACCTGATTCCATGACACACACACACAGTCTTAGATTGCTAAGACTTCCCAGCATCACTTGGGACCCTGGTTTCCTCTGCTCTCCTGCAGGTCCTACTGGAGCTGCTCCATTTCAGCTCACTCTGCATTCACTTTACTGACATTTAAGGGATTTATAAGGGACTGTGAATGAATAGGCTGTTAAGTGAGTCATAAAAGTGATTTGTATAAGAAAAGCTTCTTGTGAGACAAGGGAGTAGGGAATGGCAAATTGACAAGGTCCTTGCTCCTGCTCTTTGCTGGGAAGGTCTTGTATTGGCAGTTTGGGGGTGGGGGGTGGGAAAGGAAATAGCCTAGTAAATCTAGAAGATACCACTAACCAAACCTAGGTCATACTTATAACCCATTATAGCATATTCATAATCAGTTGGTCAACTGTAGTTTGTAATCAGAATACAACTGTAGTTTGTAAACTAAAATCTTAAACTTAAATCTCACCGGCCAGTGAGATACCCACATGCCCTGTGTGACTAACAAAGATTCTCATAGAGGTGGTCATTAAGAATGAAACTGTAAGCAATAACTTGCATGTAATTAGATTTGGAATGTTGTGTTAGTGTCCTCATTTTGGAGAATTTTCAACAGCATCCCCAAGACCTTATAACCAAGACTGTTGGTGTTAAGAGAAGACCCTCCCACTGCACTTCAGTCTCGCTAGCTGAGGACAGTCAAATGCGAAAGACATAAAAACAATGTTAACTTATCAAATTAAAACCTTAAAAGCATAGGACTTAGGCGCACAAAGACATCTAGACTAATGTGGAAATAGAGTGAATTACCTAAAACCAAACACAACCAGCAGATCCCAAAGTATTTCTTGAATACATATTTTCTTTTCAGTTAGGAAAATAATATGTTCTCCTAATATGCCCATTATTTCTCCTAACCACTTGATGTACGTTTTCCCTCTTTCTTCTTTTTTAAATCAACACAATAATACCACAAATGTTCCTGTTCGGCACAGGTTTTCGCTTTTGCAGCAGAAGCAGGTTTTATGCAAGAGCAAGCCTGGCTGTGTGTGATGGTGTGCTGCCTGCTGTAGTGTTTACCTTCGCTGGGGCTGCCTGGCTATTGTCGAGCCAGTTGAAATGATTCATGGGTCTGACAGATGTCTGGTACAGCTGGATGTGTCCTTGATTATCCCAAAAGTCTGGACAGCACTGTCATTCACCATTGCCCAAATTATCTTTGTATTGACTGTGGAACCCTCTGTGACAGTGCTGTAATGGCTAATTACCCAGGATACCTTTGGTACTCACTTCATAATGGTTTAGTGGAAAAGAAAGAGACCGTAAGGAAATGAGAAGAAACATACCAATAAAATAACATCCTGTTCTTTACAAAGAATGTGGCCTCTACTGTGATATTGAACATATATATTTGATATCATGCCGTTTATGTTAATGAAATCCAGGGCCACAATAGTAGAAGCACAGATTTCTCATGAAACATATAAGAGGAAATAAAATGTAAAGAACCTTGACAGTGATAAATTATGGACAATAGAAGGGGCTCTTAGCTGTGAGAGAATTGTATGTATAACATACTTGAAGAAGGGATGATGTGAGGCCATTTGCCTGCCTCGTATGTTGCAGGGGGAAAAAAGAACATGTTCTGTTTAGCAAATAACCTCCCCAGAAATAGAGGGGAGGGAGGGAAAAAGCAGGAGATCCTGAGTCAAGCTGCCTGAAGGAACAAGAATTGAAAGCTGAGGTTTCATTTTTCCCCATAATGCCATAAATTAGCACATTTTGACAAACATAGCTCCCACAAAGCAGATATATATTAGGGGGAAAAAGAGAAGGGAATAGAGGGTACAAAATCCCATTTTGACTTTTAGTGGAGATGATGAGCTCCCAGGAGGGCAGACAAAGCAGACTGGGAACAGCTTTTCACACAAAGAATACAGTAATTTGCCACATCCTGTCCAGGCTGTGTTTGAATGTCACTCTTGTCTTAATTACCAGACTAACAAAGCTATTCGGTTATTCTGGAATCTCTGCCACAGCGCCTGCAATGCTAGAGAGCAATCAGGAAGAACTGCTCATGGGTCATTACTGAGAGAGTAAGCGAGGCAGGCAGCCTAGGAAGGGTGGGAGCACTGGGGCCCAGCAGGTGCTCTTGGGGAGATCTGTGCTCTCATTTGCTGTTGGGGTTTGGAGCAGATAGCTTGGCAAGACAGAGTGCTTTGGCTTGTTTTGAGGTCTGGGACCGTAGAGCTTTGGCTCTGCAAGCCCTTGGTGGGATGAGTGAAGATAGTCCTGAGTCTCTACTCTGTGTGTGAACAACATGCCAAATAGCCCATAAAATATAAGACATAGCCTATCTGACCGTGAAGTCTGGTTTACTGAAATGCTGCTCAATAAATCGTACTTTTTACTGAAGGTGAAGAAGCAAGTTCTCATTTTGAACCATTGCTGAAAGAAAGCATTTCTAAAGCATGTCATTGCATTCTTCTGCTCATCCCTGGGTTATTCTCTGATGTTTCAGAGGCATCTCAGTCTTTCTCACTCAGGACCACAGAGGTGGTTTAGGTGAGGAAGGGGCAGGAGTTTGCACTAAAGGTACCCTGGGCTCTGTGCAGCTAAGCATCCTGAACAGTGACTTTTTAGATACAGACAATCAAATCTGGTGCCCTGTTGTGCCCATTACATCTTTCTCTTTGTAAATGACTTACAGGAAAACAATTTGGATAGTTGTAGTCTCTGGCTGGTTGGAGTGTTTTTGCATTTTAAAAAGAACATTGCTGAATTTCAAAAACATTTCCTTTCCATCAAGAGTTCAGCGTGAGTTCGGTGTGAGGGCCTCCCCTGGTGGTGCAGGTGGTTGAGAACAGCGCTGTGAAGCTGTCCACAGCCTCTGCAGTACGGATTCGATCCCTGCCGGCCAGCAAGATACCCACATGATGCAGCAGACCTCTCCTGTCTCACCTGCTGCTCCCCTCAGCAGTGTATTTCAGTCAGTCTGCCTGTTCTGCCCCCCACTCTATCTCTGGTTGAATCCTCTCACCCTCCCACACATCTGGCCTATACCCCGGTTCTTGTATGCATGCATAAATAAATCTTTAAAAAAAAAAAAAGAGTTCAATGTGAGATGGTTATAATACATTGTAGTTAGAGAAGAGGAAAATGAAATTTAAATCTTAAGTTTATTAAGGAATAACTATTATCTGTCCTTCAGATTCACAATACTAAAATTATTAAACAAAGACAAAATTTTCTGATCACATTTAATCTACAATCATTAGAATTTTATTTAGAGAAGATTGGCATTGACCAAAACTGATTCTATGAAGTATTGGATTATATAATTATATAAAATGCTAGTTAGTCAAGCTCAGTAAAAAAAGCTAATGGACCTTATTTCCCTTCTACACTTTTAAGGGAATCTATGAAAGGGAAGAGTTCAAAACCATATAATCCCTGGTTTGTCTTTCATTTGTCCTAAGACGAAGCTTGACAAAAGTTGCTCGAACAGCTAATTCTAGGTCTAATATGAGGTTTCTCTTGAAGTTATTTTTCAAAGGACATAATAATAGACTCCTGTTACCCCTGCTTATATGAAGAGAATTAGCTCAGAAATGGAAGGCAGTTCTGAAGAGGAGATAGTGACCAAAACTTAAGGTAGTACCATATTTATTTTAAGTAGATAGTAGAAATTATCCAAGTTGAATTTTTAATTAACTAACTTTGTAGTTAGGTTTATTACAAATGTTATGTGTCTAGACAATTATTTCCATATAAATGTGATCCATAACATAAAAGTAAAATCTTTCAAAGTCTTCAGTTATTATGACAGCCCTGAGAGATTGAAGACTTCAATGTTGAACCCAAAAAAATGTAGAGAATACATACTGATATATTGTTATAAAAATAAGATGTCGTCCTATGAATAAAATTGTAAAAAAAAAAAATGTATGTCTGCAGTGGTCTGCTTAGAACTAAATGCTTTGGATATAATAGGCACACAAGTTTTATTTACTAAGTCTAACTGTGATAATAAAAATCCTAGAGAGGGAGGGAAAATGTCACAAAAGAAAGGAAAAACATTAAAAGGCAGTTTTGTATGCTGACTCAACAAGTTACCATTCAAGATCTGAAGGCACTTCCTGGGTGCAATTATTATTAGTTACATTTGAAATAAAAACCTGGTGCACAGAAAAATCTAGGCCTGCAAACTCAGATACTTTTAGGAGCCAGACAGAAACACAGTGTGCCAGCTGGGAAGTAGCAAGTAAAAGTGTGTCTAAACCAAAGAGGATACCCACCCATTGTTGCCACCAGTGAATGCAAGTTAAATTTTGCCAGATCTCTAGCCTTTTCATGAAAACCTGAAGCTCAAAGGTTTAGAGATAGGTTCAAAGATAAGTTTAGAGATAGGCTCAAAGGTTTTGCATAGTTGATCACAACATTGTGCTCACACGTATATAGCTGAGTTGAGTTAATAGTGCTTTCTCCTAACTCCTATAATCCAACTCACATGGCCAGAGATGAAGGTCTTTCTGTACTGTCCATTTGTGTGTTCCTCCCTCAATCTAGCCTTGGTCTTCCTTCTCCTTCCTCTTCATCTGGGGAATCCAATACATCCTTCAAGGGTCAGAGAAGATTCCCATCATCCTTTGACTGGCCTGGTACCTTACATCACCCTCCTGGACTTCTCCGTGAAGCATTATCACAACTCCCTACATGTCATCATGTAGGGAGTACCTACTTCAATGTTCAGTATGTATTTGTTGAACAAATGTTTGCATAAAAAGAGACATTTTATTGAGTGACATAAAAATTTATGTGTCCATTGATTGTTGTTTGAAGCTACAATGTTTTGGGGTGGTTTGTTAGGCAGCAAAACTAACCGATACACTAATTTTTTAGGATTGTGATGCCTTTTCAACAATACTAGACTGGAAAATCTGAACATCAATCCTCCCTTCTCTCTCTTACCTGACCCCATTATTATGATTTCAGTAAAGCAGAAATCATTCAATGAGGGAGAGAACACTGTAGAGATAGGGACTGTAACTGGAGGGGACAGAATTTCACTCCGTTCTCCCACTAGCCTCTCTCCAGATCTCATTAGTCCCAGAGTGTGGACAGCAGATCTGAGAGTGAGGAGAGAGGAGGAAGAAGAGCTTGGATGGCAGCGAGAGCCAAGCTACTGGTAAATACACAGAGGAAGTGAAAAAAATCCACTTCCTGGCATTATATCACAATATTCTCATTATATTTTAAAAATCTGGTCAAAGTTTCTAGCCTCTGAAGGCTAAAGAATGAAGTCAAGCAAATATGAGGACCATACAGTGTATCATTTTAATGTGGAGAAAACACACACATTAGACATGTAAGCTTGCCTTTGTTTAAGGCCCTTAAGCCTTTCTTAGCATTTTTAGGGAAATGCATTGAAAGTAAACATTTGTTACTTTCTAAAATGCTGCTCTGGAATTCTTAGTATGTTTTTCGGCTGAATCTTGACAAAGTAATTTTAAAAAGCAAGAACCACCCAAAATGTCATGTGTTGTTATAGAGTTGGGGTAGAATAGGATGAGTGTTTATTAAAGGCTTGCTGTTTGCCAGGACCTTAACTCATTTAATCTTTGTGACCACCTTATGAACTATCTTTTATCTTTATTAAACAGATGAGGAATTTGAGGTTTTGAGAGGTTCAGTAACTTGGCCAAGGTCACACAGTAACCAGTATAGGCTTAAGCATCAAATCTGAATCCACATGTTATAGAGCAGCCCCGATATTGAACGGGTTGCCAGGCTTTAGGACATCCTTTTCCCCCTAACACACAGACTATGATGCTGCAGCAGTAATAAGGTACTTTTATCATTACTCTTTATAATGATAATTTTTACCATGCCCTCATTACCTAACTTCTTTTATTTGAAAACATAATGGCTGAAAACTATTGAGAGTAGATATCTCAAGAACACTCTAAGTACTTTACACATAATAAATAATTTACTCCTCATGGAAAACCGATGAGGTAGCTATAGTTATTGTCTCAATTTCAAAATAATGAAACTGAGGCATAAAGAGATGAAGTAATTGACTGAAAGTTACATAAATAAGGGAGGGAGCAGATAACGAACTTAGATCTGTCAAAGCTCAAGCTTTATCTATCAAACCACACATTCTTACCATCATGTTTCTTCCCCCCAAATTTTAATATATTTTGAACTCATTACTATAACAGCTGTGAGATACTTGGTTTCCAAAAAGAAGAATAATTCTAAAATAAAGCAAGCCTCCTGAAAGGTGCTCTGTGAGGTTGCCCTCTCTCATTGCCAGGGCTGAATCTATTTCATGGAGCATGGTGCCTGACATACAGTAAGAGCTCCATTAATATGTACTGCATAAATCAGTTATTGATACATGAGTATTGATAGAAGCAGGTGGCACCAGGATGGATGATGTAACACTGTGGCCCTTTGGCATGTCAGTAGAAAAATACTGTATTGGTTTCCTAGGGTGTCCACGATAAATATCACAGCTGGGTGACTGAAAACAATAGGAATGAATGCTCTTACAGTTCTGAGGCTAGATATCTGAAATTAAAGGTTTGGCAGGACCATGGTCACTCTGAGAGCTTTAGGGGTGGGACCTCCCTTGCCTCTTCCTAACTTTCGGTTGTTGTGAGCAATCCTTGGCATATTTTGTTTTTTGGCAGCATAACTCCAGTCTATCCTCATACTCTGTGTTATGTGTCTGGCTCCAAATTTCCCTCCTTTTATAAGCACACCAATCATATTGAGTTCAGGAACAGACGCTAGTCTAGTATGACCTCATCCTGACTTGCTTCTACCTGCAAAGACCCTCTTTCCGAAAAAGGTCACCTTCATAGGTTCCAAGTGGACATGAATTTTTAGGGAGGAAATTATTCAACCCAGTATGGATTCTTCAAGAATTTAAAGTAAGTTGTTTCTTACATGGCAAGACTGAGGATACCAGTGGAGCTGGTAGGGATCTCCCTCACCCCCAATATAACCATAGCCCCAGACTCCTTTTGGCATAGGCTTGATTTTTAATCTACAAAACCAATGAAGGCAAAACATGGTGAGCCTATCAACTGTGATAACTTATTTTACATAAACTTCTCTAAGAGCCAGTTTGGATGAGAGATATGGGACAAGTACCAAAGCTGAAGGAAGAAGAAAGTTGGAAATCAGTGCCACTGAACTAGGAACAGGGGGCAAAGTTGCTAGATGCAGAAGTTTGGCTGGAGATATGCAAAGATCTAAGAGAAAATAATCTCATAACAAAAGGCAACTGGAAAAAGAGAACTTCCTGTTGGCCATTGGTAAAGTCATCTGTTTAAAGGCACTGGGTTCTGTCACTTGCCAAGGGATGGAAGAGAAACAAGAAGCCCTCTTGTATGAGCACAGTAGAATCAGGGATGATTGAGTCGTAAGGCAATGCACGGAGTTCCCTAGGCAAGATGCTATGTATTTTCTCAGTTCTTTCTGCTCTTATACCAGGCAGCCATTGGAGGGTCTGTACTACTAGGAGACTAGATACTACTGTGCTTGGGAAATCAAAAGGGTTTTGAAAGAAGCCCACCCTGCAGCTCTCCCAGCCAAGGTAACTGTACCTTGGGGCAGCGCTGTTGCTTGGGATGCTATGGGAGAGGATAATTTTGCATGACTTGTCCTGAGGGGGAGGCTAGGACCGGCACCCTTTGTTGGTTAATGGTCTCTGCTGTTCTTCCATACCATGTCTGGGGGACCTGAGGCTGAGAGAATACGAGTGAGGGGTTGGACCAACTGTGGGGCCTTCAGTGGGTTACTTACACTGAGTTTCCACTGAAAAATTTAAAATAATCATGTCCCATTGCCATTCAGTGGACAGAGAATGTGTTAAAATTGTTCTCTTCTGCTTTCCTCGATCATTGAGTTTATTCTTCGGTTTGTGCTGTGATCTAAGTTTCTTAGATTGCTGTGTTCAGAAATGTTGATTTTAATTATAACTTTGTTTGCTTTGTGAGACCTCCTGAATCATCTGGGGCCTGAAGTTTCATTCTGATTCTAATTTAAGGACCTGAATTTGGTACTTGGCAGAGGTGGTATGAAATATGCTTTCTACAGCTGAATGCATGGAATGTTGCTCAGATTTAAATTTTGATAAATCTATGATTTTTATGTTCAGCATTGCTCTACTATGTAATGTGGGATTTTACAAAATACTCCATGTTACAGGAAAGTTTCTCTTGTGCATTTGGATATTTTTGTACAGGGGAATGGAGTAGGTCTGTGGGTGCTGACTATGAAAAAATTATCTAGGTAAAGTTGGAAATACAGTTAATGGAAGATTTTAATATGCTAATCAAGCTCTTTATTTAACCACTTCAAACTTTCCTCAGGATGGTTAGGATTCCAATGATTGAAAGTTGCAAAGGTATAGTAAACTTCTCTGGGTGGTTTTTTTTTTTTCAATAACGCAAATGATCTCTCCAGTTCTTATAGCATCATTTAAAATTGAATTTTGATTACTTCTAAGCTTATGAAAAATGGAATCATAAATGTGCTCATTTCCCACAAAGAAGGGGGACAGGGAAAGAGAAGAGGAAAAGAATACATTACATTTCTAAGTAAGCAGTCACAAAAGACCTTTAAATAACTCAACTTCCTACCATATTTTATTATCTTCTCTCAGTTTTACAGCATTATCTGCCATAGAAATGCAGGGAGATTTGTAAAACACTATAGCATTTAAGTCATTACATTTTATAGCTAATTTCTAATGTGGATTTGATTTTTTACGAGCAGAAAAAGAATCTAATTTGCATTAGTGACAGTAACTAGAGAAATTTAACACCTGGCCCTGGTTGTACCAGAAATTGAATATTAGGTACTTGGGTGCTAAAAACCCATTCAGACCTTCAAAGGGGATTTTTCATTTATTTATGTGCTGCTCTCATGTTTATCATTATAAAACTGTTCATATTATGATGGAAGAAAACTCACTGCCTGCAAAAATTCTGGATATAAATTTTTCATCTTCTGCAAGAGAGCAAATTTATTTACCCATTAACAAGAACACACCCTGGTTAAAGCACCACCATTCCATGTCTCTAAAAACATATCACAGCAGCCTGCATGAGAAGCGCTTTGATTCCTGCTGGCCTTTCCCAGCTCCCCCCTACCACCCATCCTCACCCCCAGCTCTGCTCCTCCAAGACTCCCAGTATTTTCTCTTTCCCATATCCCCTCCCGAAAACCCTCCATGCCTGTGGTTGTTTCCTGGATAGACGTGGTGTATGCTGGGTGCAGTGTATCCAAGGGAAATTAAACCTCTGCTAAGAAGATCACATTGTTGTTACAAGAGCAATCCATATGTTTATAAAGTGTAGAAAATTAGGAGCTGCAAAAGAGGCGAAGCTGGTGTTAAGTGATATGGGAAGTGACACTTTACATAGCCAGTTACAATTAACACATTGATGGCATTTTGCTGGCTCCTTGCAGTGATAATGCTGTTGTCAAATGTGTTTAGTGCACCAAATCTCCTGGAGCCTTCAGCCAGGCAGCGAGCTTTTGACAGATTGAAGGTTCGGAGATAGGCTATCATGACAGATGGAAACTGGCACCGATGTTCAGCTTTCGCCGATCACAGGGGACCTGCCCCCCTTATTCTGCAGGGCTCGGCTCTGCAACCTTCCCCCTTCTGATGAAAGCAGGGGATGGCATTGTTAAATAGTGCATCTGTGTGAGTTAGGCTCCTCTGATGAAAGCATAAGGCAGACGCGCTGTGAAGCAAAAGACAGCCTCTGCTCCAACTGCATTTTAGACACACTTGAGGAAGACCCTAGGGAACTGGAAGAAAACTTTGGTAAATTTCAGACAAAAATGGAAGAAAGATCACCCATTAATTTGTTCTCCTGGAAGGATATAAAATATACCTCTGATGAAAAAAGGTAAATGACTTTCATAGTTCCCCAACCTAGTATTCCTTATGGAGTCGAATGGGTGTGTTTTTCTTTTCTTATCATTGTCATTTTCTTATTATTAGTCAATTAATTCCCAAACAATCCAAGGAAGTCTGTAAGGGGATGCTCAGAGGTCCTTGAGAATCCTCCACTTGTCAGAAACTAATCCAATTACTCTAAGGTGTCCTTCTTGACACTGACCTGGGTTCTCGAATCTAGGTTTCAAAATCCAGGGCAGAAGTGGACAGAGCTTTACACAGTTGGGAATAAATGGGCAGATAATATAATTAATTAACCCCTCATCCTCTCCACTAACCCCTCTTTTAAATAACAACATTAGTCATTTTATTCCAATGCTCATCTCTTTCAAAGGCTTTCCATCAACTCCTGGAGTTCTTTCTCCTCATTGACAAATTCCTCCTTAATTTCCTTAAATTGGCTGAAGAGCCCTCTTTCTTTGTAGACATAATCTTCAATTCTGCTCTTGCCTATCCAGGTTGGGAGCAGCAAGTACAGCAGCCCATTTGAGGTATGATAATCAGCTGATTAGCTAGTGGAGTCGTTTTCCCTGAGGCTCTTTTGTGTGCAAAATCCTCACACTCAATTGACATGTGGACATCATAAAGCTGATGAAATGCAATTGTAATGAACAAGAGGGAGCGGCATCTGCAGCCGTCTAAATGAAGGACCCTTCCCTCTCGCCATGCTAATTCAGAAAATCTGCTCTTAACGTGTACTCCCCCTGGATTCCAAATCGAGACACATCTCCATGAATGCATATTCAAGGAGTGAATTAGCCTCTGTGGCAAGTGAGTGCCTAGCTTGGCCAGACTGATTCTGATTTCAAGACAGATTATACTGCATCAACTGCAGTAATGATCTGACAGTTCCATGATGACAAGAATCCTACAGTCAGGTTTACTGCACGGACAGGCACAGGTGCATAGGGAGAGCCAGCACAACCTCTCAGACAAGACCAAAGGTTGCGTTGCTGTCATATGATTCAGCCAAAATAGCCTGATGAAAGAGAAAAGAGGTAATACATTACAAAAAATTAATGTGTCTTCGTCGTTAAACCCTGGTCGTAATGGTGGTCAAAGGGTGTCCCCTTCCCTATTATAGGACCAGGTACACTTGACAGTCATTAAATTAGGAAGAAAGAGGTAAGATTTCCCTCCCACTCGCTTTTTAAAAAACTACATTACTTGTTAAGAAATTTCCAAATGAATAAAACTTGGCATGCCAGTTTCGTTTCTTTTTTTTTTTTTTAAATTGAATTTCACATGAATCAGTTTGTAGGAATTAAAACTCTGCAGTATTAGAGGGAAAAACTGTTCATTTCCTCAACCTGCTCTGTGACAGTTGCTAATATAATATGACAGGTATGTTCATCACTAGTTTGGATCACCTTTGGGTTTTCTGTACTATTTTTTCTATGAATACATGCTAATTAATGATGGCAAGGAATGTTTGCCTTTATATGGGAAAGCTCAAAGCACTTTTCAGACATTGATTTATCTTTGAGAGTTAAAAAGAGGGCAGGCATTAGCACTCTTATTTTTACAGAGGTGGAAATAGCAGCATGTTGATAAAGTGACTTGAGCAAGGTCACACCGCAAGCCAGTCCTAGATCTCTGCCTTGAACTCACTCTTGCCGCTCTCCACAGCATCAGACACAGAAAATACTCCAGGGGAAGGTATTGATCATCTAATATTAAAGAGACTCCTTTATAAACATTACTAATAAGTATAGCACATGCCTGAAAGGCAAACGAACAAGACAAGCCTTCTAAGGACTGTTATAATCACTGGACAGTCCACCCAGTGGCTGCAGGATTTACACAGAGGTCATTGTCACAGAGTCCTATGTTTGAGATTATGAGAGCCTCTCCTTGGTCTCTTTATGTGTCTCTTGACCTTAACCTATATCCTTTCAATCCAGTGTGGTAACTCAATAACGGTGCTACATGTACCTAGATAATTCTACTTTCTCCAGTATGTGTAGATAATTCTACTTTCTCCAAAATTTGGGGTGGCTGATGAGAGTTTTCATTGTACAGCCCCTTTTGTCATGATCAGTGTTAACCCTCAGATGGCTGGCTGGCCATGCCAGGCAACGCAGTACAGTAGGCACTTCAGGGAGGTAAGAGGAATGAAAAGAGTCCGACCTTATAGGTGAAACTAAAATTCATGTACAGTAGAGACAGAGATGCATGTAACAAACAAAAAAAAACCATGAACCTCTTTCCAAAACTGTGCTAGGATACATATGCAGCCCCCATTCACCAACTGACTTTTTCCCAAAATCTGCTGGTAAATCAGTTGTTTCAAACTCACAATAGATTTTCTTTTTTTAAAAAAAGATTTATTTATTTATTTATACAAGCACTGGGTACAGTCAGAAGCACGGGAGAGTGAGAGAATTCACCAGAGCCAGAGCGGGGAGCGAAACAGGCAGACTGATGAAGTACACTGCTGAGGGGAGCAGCGGGCGCGGCAGCAGAGGTCTGCGCACCATATGGGACCCTTGCCCGTGGCCGGGGATCGAACGGCGCTGCAGAGGCTGTGGGCAGCTTTGCAGCTCAGCGTTCAACCGCTGTGCCACCAGGGAGGCCCTCGCAATAGATTTTCCCATGGACGTGCTGGTCTAAATAGTCTCAGTCTCAGGCCAGCTGTCAGTCAGATTTAACCTATAAAGTAACTGAACACAGTGCACATGTAAGTATGCCTATGAGTGTGTCTCTGCGTTAAAGGCAACATTTGGATTAGAAGATCAGGTAGCTTGTGTCAGCTCTGATGCCATCCTGGAACATCTCTCTTAATTCTCAATCTTCTCATCTGTGAAAAGGGTTGATAATAATCCTTACCTCATAAAATTGTTCCTAGAAGGGTCAAGTGACATAAGATGTGGAGTAAAATACCTGAACTGATATATATAGTAACTGCTTAATAAATGCCAGGAAAGAATAATAGGGTCATTTACATATTTTACTTCTGAGCTTATGCTTCTCAGATTCATTGCTGGCATCCCTCAATCCCCATTAAAAGCATAAGAAAGGGCTGTGTGTATGCATTTTTTTGGTTGCTGTTGAGAAAGGAGCCTTCCTGATTCATTGAAGAGAAGATATTGTAGCCTAGGGGTTAAGAACCAAATTTCAAAAGTCAGAGTAAGTTCAAGATCTGCCCCTGCCATTTACCCGCTGTGTGACCTTGGGCATGAAACTTAATCTCTCTGTTCCTCATCTATAAAATGGGGCTATTACTAGTACATATATCAGAGGGCTGTGGTAAAGATTTTGTAAATTAAATATGCAAAGGCCGAGGCTTGTAAGCACAATACAAGTAAATGTAGTCTATTATCAGGATACCGTGGCCTGTCATTGGTAATGACAAATGAGTAGGAAACTAAGGCCCAGTTGGAGATTAATGACTGCCTTAAGGTTACTGTTAGTAAGTAATGATCTGGGACTCTGGGTTGGTCTTCTAATCCCTAGCCCCATGCTCTTTCCAGGTCACGGTGTTCCTTCTCCCAAATACCTATGAGGGACCCTGGAGGGTTAGTTAACATTTATGGAGTACCCACTGGGTGTGCAGCACTGGGCTGATTCTTTAAACAACAGCACTTATGTTCTGGACTCTAAACCCTACTCAAACCTTTGGCAAACCCTATTCAGATCAGACTGCTGACTGTTTTTACTTGGCCTAAGTGCTAAGAAGGGATTTTGTGTTTTTAAATGATTAAAAACAATTCAAAAGAATATTTTGTGACACATGAAAATTACTGTACATGAAATTCAAATGTCAGTCTCTGCAAGTGAAGTTTTAGTGGAACACAGTCATACTCACTTGCCAATATATCATCTATTGGTGCTTTCAAGCCACAGCGGCAGAGATGAGTAGTTGTGACACAGACCATATGGCCCACAAAGCCGAAGTTAGTTATTTTTTGGGCCTTTCCAAAATAAGTTTGCTGACCTGCAGTCTAGACCCAAGAAGATGGATTCTGTGTGACTTATGCTGAGAGGGGCTAACAGGTTCAGTGATCTAACTGGAGGTACACACTCAGTCTCCCATGGGCTGAGATGAGAGTGTAATTGTTTTCTACTGTCTGAATGATGTTTTAACACCACATTCTGCAAGGAAGTAGAACAGAGCAGCGCCGTGGTGACGCCATGGGCTCAGGAACCAGGCTGCTGGGATCCCAGCACAGTTTACCCCTGCCAGTTGTGTGACCTTAGGCAATTGCTTAGTTTTTCTCGTGTCACTGTTTCCTCACCTAGACAGTAGAATTGTTTTGAGGACAATGTGAATTTTTACTTTGAAAGTCTTTGGAAAAGTGCCTCACACACTGTCCCCACTGTGCTGTGGGGACCTTGCAATTTTTGAAGGCCTGTGACTCTTGGGGAAAAGGAGATGGTTTTCTCAGAGAGTGGGCAAGGTTTCTGCTTCATTTCACTCTTCCCACCCTGCCTGTGGGTCACACTCATCATCCTTTAATCAGCACAAATGTCTGTTGAACTTGCCTGGAGTTGTTCATTTGTTTAGGCTTTCCCAGAACATACTTCATGTCTCTTATCTTGAATGCAAAAGAAAGAAGTATACAGATTCTTGCCTGTACTAGATGGTGAACTCTAGAGAGAAGAAAAAGTTCTCATCATTGTTTTCATGGTGTCTGGTCTGTGGAATATATGGTGTGTTTAGTATCAGCACGTATTTGGTGAATTACAAAATGACTAACAGACCAGGGTGAGTAGGGTGAGCAGTCTCTAAGCTTTTTTTTAATGTGTGAAAGTTTTCTGAATATGACAATGACTCTGCCCTTCCAGGTGCTAGCTTACAATGCAATTAGCTGGGAAGCTTGAGACAGAATAAAAGGCATATACTTTCACTCACTCAGTTTAGAAATCATAGACATTCTTGGTTTAGTGAGAAGCTCTGCATAAATTGGCTAAGATCCCCGAAGTGTCTGTGTGATCTTGGGAGGGCACTTTCTGACTTTGAGCTTTCACATATCATTGAAAACAAATACACAATAGGTAAAGAGTCAAGCTTCTTCCACTCCTCAAACAATGATTTCTGCCAGGCTCAGAGAATTTGCCAAATTCTGCATACCTGTAAGCAGAGCTTCTAGATAATGCTGGTAGGTAAGCGTATACTTAAAGATGAGAGGCATAAAAGTGAATCTGTGAAGGAGACTGGGGTTGGACCGTGACAGGTTTTAGTGCTGTATGAAGGAGTCTGGCCTAAGCAGAAGAGATGGTAAGAGACTGGGGGTGACATAAAGGAACAGAGGGACAAAGCAAACTCTGTTTTGGAAGAAGAATCACACAGTGTGGAAAGTGGGATGGAGGACGAGAAGGAAAGCCAATATACATCCAAGCTGGAGGAGACTTGGACTGGGATTGCATTTTGGATTTGGGAATTTAGATAAGGCCAATAAATTCAGAGCACTGGAGTGCTCTGAGTTTGTTCCCACTGCAGTCTCCTCAAAGCTTTAATTCTGTTTTTCTTCTAGAAATGTATATAGAAGACTCAGGCTTAGACTCTTCTGCCAGAAACAAATTTCGATGAATAAATAAATAAATAAGTAAAAATAAAAATGGGATGAATTAAAATAAAAGTTTAAAACCACTATTCCAATAGGAGATTAGTCTTTGGAAACCCAGAAACAATTAAATGGAGTGATTTGATTAATTTAAACGCAGTTCTTTGACATCAGCTTAAATGCATGGCCTGCTCCTCAAAGGTTCCAAAGAACTTTACTTGCCTGCTTGAAGCAGCAAACAAGGTCAGTATTGATAGCTCACGCTCCAGTGAGTGTATCAATTTTAAGCTTCATCAGTGATTCTCACTCATCTGCAGCCCTGCATGGCTGTTGTCTTACAAGAACTGGGTGACTTACGAACCTATTAAGTAACTTTTTTTACTTGTGCTCTAATGAGCCTATTGTTTCCCTGGAAGAGCACAAACACCTGAGCACAACAGCCACCAAAGCCGCAAATAAGCGGTTGCAGGTTTTAGCCATGCCTAAAGGTGGTTTTTGTTTTGATAACCTGTGCCTTCCAATTGCTTTGTCAACTTAACTGGATACACTTTTATTGCAAGTCCTGAGGAGGGCTGTTGGGGTCCCCATGTCCACTTCTAAGTGCTCTGCTTACAGCCAATGCTTTTGCTGGGAAAGGATTATGTGCACAACCAGCTGGAATTTTAATATTAGACACTTGCTCAGTTCTTCTCCCCGGTGCTGCCAGCAAGTGCCTCTGCAGTGCAGGTGGCCATTTTCCTGGTTCCTAGGCCCCTGCTGCATGTGCAGAAGTCAGAGCAAACTGCTGGAGAGGAGGGGGCGAGGAGCCCACCACAGGAGGGCATCCTGAAGATGTCAGCCAAGTCTTCCATGTAGCGCTACCCAGGAAGGCTTTGGCCTGCTTCTCTGTTACCGTAATTCAAGGTTAGTGGGTTAGTGTTCCAGGATCTTTACACACAGCAGCGTTGGTGGGAGATGAAAGATTAAAAATTAATCCTTTTAAGGTCTGGGGCAACACTCTCCACAGAGGTATAGTGGTAAAAAAAAAAAAAAAAAAAAAAAAAGTATGTATTTACACTTGGTAACAGTGTCTCAGAAGGAAGTTCTGTTTAGGGAACAAGCTTTAAAATTTTCGGGGGGCCTCTCTGGTGGCACAAGGGGTTAAGACACAACCTATGATGCTATCTGCAGCCACTGCAGCATTAGTTCGATCCCTGGCCAGGGAGCTACCCGCATGGAGCAGCAGACCTCTCCTGTCTTGCCCGCTGCTCCCCTCAGCAATGTGTTTCGGTCACTCTGCTTGTTCTGTTCCCCATTCTGACTCTGGTGAATCTTCTCACCCCTTCTGGCCTGTACTGCAGTTCTTATATGCATAAATAAATAAATCTTAAAAAAAATTAAGTTAATATTGGTTTATATCATTGTTTCTATAATAGAAGCATATGATCCTGCCCCAAGCTTTATTCCCATAGTGTACCCACCACCAAGGAACCTCTAGTCTGCTGCCATCGACCCTTGTGCTCCCTCCCTTCTGTGTTCTTGTTGGGGAAAAATCTTGATAAGGGGAGAGGTTGGAAGAAGAGTAAACATAGCTGTGCTCTGTTTCAGAGATGAAGAGGATGCTGGAAGCAGAGAAGGGTGGGCTGGGGAGAGGAAAAAAACAGTGCCAGTGCCACTGTGATAGAAGGAGGCTGAGTTTTCTGTGAAAGATGGGCATAGATTTTTTAAAGATCTAATACTCAATTTTAAGATGTTGGCCTCAGCTCATCTCCCAAAGTTTCAGAAGTTACGTAAGAGGAGTTCAGTAAGGCAAAAGGGTGCAGTTTCCTGAGTTCAGGGGGAGAGAAGGATAAGCAGGAGGCTAGCCCAAAAGGCAGGAAGTGAGTAAAATTATGAGGAGCCCAAGGTGGCCGTGAGAAAAATCAGCTCCTGGCCTCCCTGGTGGCACAAGGGGTTGAGTGCAGTGCTGTGAAGCTGTCCTCAGTCTCTGCAGTGCAAGTTTGATCCCCGGCCAGCCAGGGAGATACCCACACGGTGCAGCAGACCTCTCCTGACTCACCTGTTGCTCCCCTCAGCAGTGTACTTCGGTCAGTCTGCTTGTTCTGTTCCCCACTCTGTCTCTGGTGAATACTCTCACCTCCCAAACTTCTGGCCTGTACCCCAGTTCTTGTATGCATAAATAAAATCTTTAAAAAAATAAAGAAAAATCAACACCTGTGAATTTTCAGACATTGTGGGAAGGATCTCAAACTTCCACAGGATGTGGGATAGAAAACTATAGAGGAGTTAATGTGCTTTTTATGTAGAGAGTAACCTCAGCGGAGATCTGGGTTCCCTAAATTTTCTGGTAAACAGAATCCATCGTCCCTGATGTCTTGGGATGCACTGGTTCTCAGTGCGTGGTTTCGTGTATCTTGTATTCAATGAGTTTTCCTTGATTATGGAGCTCAGTGCATACTTGGGCCTGGAAAAAATAAACTGGGTCAAACAGAATGCTGGAGAAGGAGGAATTGTAATATTCAGGGCTTCTGAATCTTATTGGTATTCACCTCCTGCTTTGTTTCCTCTCCATGGCCATTGCAGGGATGGGAATGGCAACTGCCCCTTGGGGGTAATGAGACCCCATTATTGGAGGATTTCAGCAGAGCCTGGGTGACCAGTTGACCCAGAGTTGTGCAGGGGATTCATGTGTCAGGTAGAAACTGACAGATAGGCCTCTGGGCTCTTTAAATGTTGAGTTTCTATTACCTGGGGGAGGATTTAAAACTTTCAGAGAAGTTTAAAATATTCCAAATGTCTGCGGCTGTTTCTGAAGAATGTATATTTAGCCCTTTCCACAGCTCTATGCTAATCTGTTCCAGCTTATGCTAATTATGTTCTCATTATTTGGGAGGAAGGAAAGGAGACTTGGACCCTCTCCAAGGGGTGGGGGTGGCAAGCTGCTCATGTTGTGTGCTGGCACAAGGCAGCAGTTGGCATGCTGGGGACCCTCCAAGTGCCCACAGAACTGGGGAGCTGCAAGGGACCTCTCTGGTCTAGACTTGAATCCATGGCAATATGTGGGGGGTTCTGAAGCCACATTATGCCTCTTTGCAGAGGTTTAGATTAGGGTGACTGGGGAAGAGCCACATCCCCTAGGGTTTCTTGAACTGTGGGTCTGAGGAACTTTAGGGCCTGAGGAATTAGGAGTGAGATGTGAGGGTGTGACTTTGTTGGTGAGGGCATAGTCAGATTCTCCTGATTATTTATTGTTCTCTGTCTCCTCTTTTGTTGAGAAGTCATTACAGATTGGTAGGAGATAGGCAATTGCAGTTTTATTCACAATGTGACTCAGATGTGAATTAAAAATGCACTTTGAAAATTTGGGGCTAAAACTGATTTCTCAATGAACCCCAACTTGAGAATTAGCTCATTCTATTTTAAAGCATAATCTTGTTATAGGACAGGGAGAGGGGCAGCCCAAAACCCCGCAAACCTGCCTGTTCTAAATGGGATCTGCCATCCGCTGCATCAACACAAAACATATGAGACTTTAATGGGAAGGAACTTTAATAAAACTAGGAAACAACACAGGTAAGGCAGAGTCTAGTTTCTAAATGAAGCACCCAAAGTTACCCGTCCCCTTGTGGGTAAAAGTCCATCCATATGGGATTGGCCCAGAACAAGACCCCAAAGCCTGCCACAAGTCTAAAGCATCTTCCAGTGGGGACCCACAGAAAAGGGTCAGAAACAACCAAACAAGCCCGGAAGGAAAAGAGCAAAATCAACATCAAGATAAAAGCTGCCATTGTCACCTCCCCATGGGTCTCACCCACATCTGTGTCACCCAGTCCACGACCAAAAAAACAAGCTGTTTCTTCACATGTCTCTAGGCTCCATGTGCCTCCTCCAGGTCTCCTGGCTCCATCCTGCTCCTTCCTTCCTCAGTCTCTTCTGCTGCTTCTCTTCTTCCTGCTCAGCTCCACCCTCCCTTGGGTGGGGCAGGGAACCTCCCCCTTTCCTGGGGACCACCCTGTTACAATCTGACACAATAATTTGCAAATAAATAGCTCTATCTTTCAGAGTCCTCCCTGCCTCAGCTCACTCCTTAAGGTGGTTTCCAGATGGAGTGTGGGGTCTAGGGTTAGGAGCAGCTGGGCAGGCTCTTGGTCCTTACCCACCCACTGACTTGGCCATAGCAGTGTCCTCGTCTGCTGTCTGTGTGCATCTTGCAGGAATTGCAGTTGCTGTCCTTGGCTGGCATAGCTTGTGGTGTGGTCGTGGTGCTGCTGACTATGTTCTGGACATGAAAACGTGGGCACCCTGGTACCACCCACCTCTCCTGGGTTCTAGCTTGCTCCCGACTCCCTGGTGCCTGCCATCAGTTCTTGCATGGTCCGGCCCAGATAAAGCAAGTAAAATACAGGACACCTATTTAAATCTGAATTTCATAAACAATGAATCATTTTCTCCTGTAAGTATGCCCCAAATATTATGTGTAATAATATCTGTTGTATGTCTGAAATATAACTGGACACCCTGCATTTTTTTCAGCCACCATCCTCCCAGTCTCAGCATTCTGGGCCATAAGGACTCTGGCTCCCGATCCGCATAGCCCTTTCGACATTCCCACCAGTCACTTCAGGAACCCTCTGTGTTCTCCACAAGGCACAGGCTAATGTTTGGGTAACTTCTGTGCCCAAAGTCATCAGGGATTCCTTGGGGGAGGTGAAGCCAGGTCCTTTTAGGCTGAATAACTATGCTAGGCTGCCAGCCCACATGATGCCAGGGAGTCTGTGGCACCATGGGGGTGGAGAGCAGGGACGCTTCCTACCTGGGTGTGACACTTCCTCACACATCTCTCATCTTCTTCACCTTCTGCCTCTTTCCCCCTCCTTCTTGCTCACCCCCCCAGGCAGGAAACAATGAGTTTGTCTTTAATTTTTCCTACCAGACGATATATGCACGTCTCAGCCTGACTGCCATAGCAGAATCTTTACATTATAGGGGGATTAGGTGGGCTTCATTCTCCATCTGGATTCTACTTAGGTTAAAGATAGAAGTAAGGGAGTGTAGAAAACCCCTTTCCACCCTTGGCTTGCGTAGTTATCCTGCTACAAAAATCTTTTATTGAGAGTCAGATGTGGACTATTTTTTCCTTTTTCTTTGTATTCCTTCTGTACCAATTCTGTTCTCTCCCTGGACAGAAGGATAGTGCCAGCTGATTAGAGGGAAGATCATGAGCTCAAGCTATATTGAAAGATCACATTAATAATTTTTCACAGTATCTCCTCATTACATTCACTTTATGAGACACTGCCTGACATAGATACTTTACTGTGAGCTGTGTGCCCTCCTTTCACTACCAAGAGGCTTTTTACCATAGAAACTTCTATTATGGGGAAGTTGACTTCATTTTTTTGAATACTTCAGGATATAAATTACTTCCTAGACAGTGAAATACTAGGTTATTTTTTATTGAATTATGAAAATTTCCAAAGACACAGAAAAGTAGATGAAATAAAATAGTAGCATATAGGAGCCTACCATCCAGACTCTGTAGATAGGATTTACAAACTTCAAGTTTATAAGATAGCAATCAATTTTAAAAGGTGTGAAAACATTATGTGTAATCTTTTGTTCTCCATCGAAGAATCTCTATTTTTCCTACTATTTTAGGCTGCAGGTTGTGCCCTCAGAAATAGCCTCAATAAAAAATTACATTATTCGATAGGATACAATTAAGAGAGGCAAAAAGGGACATTTTGTATACACAGCACATTCCATTTTTGACTTCTTGAAATGCCATTTGTAGGTTGAGCACTGGGGAGCAGACTATATGATTTTGCTAGCTTGGAAATAAAATGATCGCTTATTCCAGTGTCCCTGGTCTCGGTGTCCTCCTTCTGCTCTGAGTGGGCCATTGCGCCCACATGTGTTAACACAAAAAGTGGGCTTTGTAAGTCGGACTGTTTACATAACCCATCATTTCTATATTCTCAGTACACATGTTTTTAAGTTGCCCATGTTTCATATTTTTTCACCTTATTTCATAGAATATTTGCGGTGGGAGGTAAATGGGAGGTAATTGAGTATAATCTCTTCCTTCTGTAGTTTGAGAAAGAGAAGTGATCTGTCCTTTCCCATCACCTGCTACACTGTTCCACCTCCCTTCTGCTGATTAACAAAACAACCCTCTATAGCTTCTGGTATCAAGAATGTCGTAAAGTTTAAATTGGCCTATCTTGTAATTAACTACATTTTAAGGGTTTGGAAGTGGGCTAAGTGCATATTAAGTGGGCTAAGTTCAGCATATTAAGAGTTTCACAAGGAGGAGAGGGAATTTAAACAGAAGACAAAAAGGGAAAACATGTTCTTTATTTGGTAGCAATGAAACCTGTTTCAACATTTTTGGATTATAATGGCCTAGTTTTTATCTAGAATCTATGCCTCTGGAAACAGCCCACAAAAATGAATAAAAATTATTTTAACATGTTTTGGGGATCAATATTAACAATGAAATAGAAAGTTTACCTTATTTATGATTATTTTCTATGCATTGTTTTTTTAACATGTAGTCTTTTTCTGAGAAACATATTTTCTGCATTATCATTTGTTTTAGTAGAAAGAAGAGCCGAACTCTTTATATTCAGATTGAAAACCCTGCATGATATTCCAAGGATATGGTTTACTTCTATCTCCTAGTTCCAACTGGACCACCTAATATACCTTCCCTTCTTGGCTTTGGACTCTTATGCTTCCTTGATTTTCAAAACTTGACACAGTTCTAAAAGCAACTCAAATGCCACTTACTTCATGATGTTTTCCTATCTCAATTTCTATGTCTACTCTCTGCAAAATGAATCGCTACATCCTTGGTGTTCTCATAGCACATTTTTAATATTTCTAATATACTAAATAAATAACCAACATGTAGAAAACTTGCTACTTTATCAAGTGTGTTTTACTGAAGTATTTCACTTAATTACAGCACTTGCAACATTCCGCATTATCACTTGGCTCAGATTTTAGCTTTTTCACTGGAACATAAGAATCTTAATCGTGAACTTCAATTTCTCATATTTGCTTTTGTGTAATCCACTGTATTATGTTTTGCACCTGTGAAGTGTCCCAAACGATATTTATTGGCACTGAATTGATAGTGAGTTCACACCAACCAGAAGGGATTAAATTCCTAAATGTGGATAGATTGTTCCTTGTCCACAGATGAAGGCTCTGGTCGTGACCCAGCAGGCCCCGCTAGCCTCAAATTCCACCTTCGACTTTGAAGTCTGGCAGCCACCTCAGAGCATTAATAGGCAAAGCTGTGACTTGCTGGATAATAACACACTGCCTTGGAATAATCATTTTCAAATGAATCAACAACAGCAGCTATTTGCCTGATCTAATTAGCATCACCTTTCTTTGAGCAGGCGGAAAAAGGTTGGCATATTCTGTATGATGCAACAAGCAGCAAATTATATAGACAAGGCAACATCACGGGGTCAGGCACTCACCTCCAAGGCTGAGGGCTTCCTGGCAGTCTTTTCCCCCCTCCTTCCTTTGCCCTAGCTCAATAAATGACTTGCATCATTTAAAGTATGAGAACAGCAAGGAAATCCTTAATTTGAAATATAGCCCAAATGTGGCTTCTGTATTTAATACTTGTTTCACAGGAGTGTTGCAAGTACAAAGGTGAAATTCTCTTCACCTCCAAAAATATTTGGGAAGCAATTTAACCTGAATGAAAAATTAACTCAGCTTATTTACTTGGCAGAAATGTCACAAAAGAACACAGTCACTTCTTGTCCCTCCTAAGAGTTAAGAGACTTTTGTTTCCAAAGCCTAGGCCCTTGGATAGGGCCTGTGATGGGTGGGCCTGAAGGGAGGACAGGCAGAGAGAATGGCTCTGTTTCTATGAGGCGATGATTTCCTACAACAGGGAGATAGGTGTGTTGGGAGATACAGCCTTGGTACAGGGGAGAGGTGACTTAAACGTCTTGGGGAGAGACCCTTAGACAGTGGTGCACAGGGCCAACTTTCCAAAGCCATCTCTACCCTAACACCATTATAGTAGCTGAAAAATAGTCCTTTATCCATATTTTCAGGATAATATGAGCCTCCCAGACTCTGGTATGACCCTAAGATAAGAAAGATCCCTCTATAATGATTGAAATTGAGTCCTCTATCCATCCAGGTGAGGTGGAAGTCAGATATAATCTGGTTTCAAAAAATAAAATGTGGACTCTAGAATCAGATTTCTGTGCTCATAAACGCACCCCGCCACTTGCTAGGTGTGCCTTGCTAGCTGGGCAAGTGCCTTCATTTCCTCATCTTTCACACAGGAACAGGATCTACTTTAGAAAGTGGCTATGAGGATACACAGAGTTAATGCTGTGAAGCCTTTAGAGCAGGAGCACTCCTGAGTGTTTAGAGCTCAGCACTCCTGAGCACTTCTCCTCGTTGCTGCTGGAGTGCGTGTATAGGATGGAGCTATGGAGCTGCTCTTACACACGCACCGCTGTTCCTATGTGGTCATGTGGCCTTTAATGTCCCTGCCATGCTCTTAATTTTCTTTTTTTTTCCTTTTATGTATATTTTACATCATTCCTCCTTTTTGTGTAATGCGTGCTTTCTCCACTCAGGTGTCATCCCTATAAAATTCCCACCACCAATTCACCCGTGAAACATCACTAGAGTCCCTGGTGCTCTTCCCTCCCCTGTTTTGATCCCTCTCCCTTCTCCTCCCCTGCAGAATGCTCTTAATTTTAGAAGGCAAGTTCCTAAAAGGCAAGTGTCAGTGTCTGCAGCTCATTTTCTTTGCCTCTGCGTTGCCTTTGCGCTTCTATTCTTGCTCTTAGAACCAGATGTAGACATTTCCCAAGTCCTCACCTCTGTAGGTTCTCCCCCAGATTCCTGACAGTAGGTACACATCAGTTTTTACATTGATTTACTGTAGGGTATTCACCAGAGTGCTCAGGTTTTAATCAAGTATTTCTGATCAGGTTGATTGGAAAAAAAAAAGCAGTGACAATTATTTTTCAAAGGATTTAAAATAATATGGTTCCTTGATCGAGAAGAAATAGGCCCTGGAGGAAGTCATTAGCAGATCACATGGATACTTAGAGGCAGAATTGGCTCAAGCCTTCCTGACTCAAAAGGTTGGGGGAGCTAGTTAGTACTTCTGTCTAGAGGGAGGCCCCAAAGTGAGAATTCAGAGGAAACTGGGTTGCAGGTGGAACCACATGTGGACTGGGACAACTGTCTCAGAATAATCAGAGATTTCAGTGGGGACTCGGTTTGTTAATTAGAGTTGCTGATGAACTTTTTTTTTATCTCTTCCAGCCCTTGGAAGCACCTAGCCAAAGGGTACATTTCTTCAATTCATAAAGGAATGTTTCTTTGAAGTTCATGTCCACAGTTAACCAAGTACCCCTGTAATAGTTGAATCTACTTTGCTTAACAAATAATAACAAAAATGTATTTCGCATGGCAAGAGTTACACAACAGGGGCCAGCTTTCTGAATTAATAATCCAGTGATAAAAGTAATGACCCATAGTGCACTGGGTTTTCGCTTATGTTATTTCATTTAATTCTTAGAGGCACCATAGGAGACATAATATTCTTTCCTTTGCTTCACAGATGAGGAAATGGGCGTGAAAGGGATGTTAACTTGTTCAAAGTCATGCAGCTGGCCAGTTGTACGCAAGATTTACATTCTTCCTTCTGACTGGAAGCACACCTTCCGTCATTCCCTACACGTTACAGTTTTAAAATGAAATGGACCAACTTGAGGCACAAAAGAGCCGGAAAAAAGAACAGTGATGGCTGAGGATGAAATGAAGTTACTTATCTCTGAAATAATGGTCACCAAGAATGAAGAGTTCAAAATCCACACTTTGATTCTTTAAGTCTCTAGGTATCAAGATTAAAATTATAGCATCTAAAATGCTAGTGTTAAGAGGGAAAAAAAGGAAACTGCCATGTAAAGTTAACGAAAGAAAGAGGACCATTAAAACAGCAGGAATGAATAAAACCCAGAAAGCATGAAACAAGATGAGATCAGTTGGCTCAAACTTACCAGTTATGACTGCAGGGAGAGGCCAAGCTCCCTTTCCCCCATTTAACTATAAATCTAGACAAAGTGACAGAGAAAGGTTAGGAGTAAAAGGGAGAACAAGAGCAAAGAGTTACCCTAAAAATACAAATAAAAGGCGGCCAAGGACATGGCATCGTTAATGGCAAATGTTGTCGAAATCAAAAGAAAAACAAAGCAGTAACCAGGGAAGGGCTCTTGGTGGAAGCTAGTGTCTCCGGTGAGGATACAGCCACGGGGGAGGGCCTTATGCCCAGCAGCATTGAAGGACATTGCATGTGGTCCTTGCGGATATTAACACAGCTTTGGCCATCGTCGTGCCATATACAAACACTGAACCATCGCATTGCACACCTGAAACTACAATAATGTTATGACAGTTTGACTTCAATTGAAAAAAAAGCCATCTTTAAAATCTGACTTATCAAGTAGACACAACAGAAACTATAATGTACTTTCGTCCAATCCCCCAAACCGCAGACCCTGTTGATTTAGCCACATTATTTTAGCCCCTACTTGGCCGGCATATCCTCCTGCCCTGGGGGCCCAAACTCTGCACACAGTTCCAAGGGGTTTCTTTATTTGCTTCCTTCCTTCCCCCTTCTTTGTGACGCCTGTAAACACACCGCACAATTACAAAGTCGCAGCCGTTCGCAATATTGGAACAGAGACACCCTGTTAAATCAGTTCCCGACAGCTGTGAGCTCCTTTTAAATTTCAATTATAAGATCAACAACTATAACCACCGGCAGACCGTTACCACCCAGGGTTCAGGGCTTCTGGGATAGAGCAAGCCACTGGCAGGGGAGGCCTGGCTGAGAGACCTTCCTGGTTTCCTTACCTGCGGGCACCCGAAGGATGCAAGGGGCAGGGCTGGAGTCTAGGTCGGCAGCCAGGCCTATTGTCTGGCTGCTGCCTATTGTTCTTCCTTTTATCTTGCTTGGTCTTTTAAGGGAGTCCCTCAGATAGGAAATTAGGAAAGACAAAGTTGTGGTGTTTTCTGCTCGTTCTTAGCACAAAGAACTACTCCAAAAATTCTGCTGTAAAAGCCAAACCTGAGCTCTCACCCTTTGAAGACCAGGGTTTCCTCTGCTCTGCCTGCTCCTCTCCCCCCCCTCCCCCCCACCACCCCAAGGCAGCCTGCAAGGTCCCTGCTCGCCTGGCCTCTGTTCTATTGGGTGTGAAGGCTGCAAACCCTGGTCTGGGCTCTCAGGGCCTTTGCTCACCACCACAGCACATGGGAACGTCACCTGTCTGCTCAGGTCTCTGCCTGCCCAGGGAACGTGAACCTGGCTGTTTCCAAGTTAGGTGGTGAAAAAGGCAGTTTCCCATGCTGGGCCTGCTTCCCAGAATCTGCCTGTTCCCATCCAAACCCACCCCCGTTACTTGTACTTAGACCACTCTCATCTCAAAAACCTTCACTCAGTTTTCTGGCTTAAGGTCACTAAAAATCAAGTCCAATTAGCAAATATTTATTGAGCTTCTGCAAAGTTTCTTTGTTTTCAAGGTACTTGGGACTAGTGGCTAGAAACTAAATTACTCATTACCTTTCCTTTGTTTATAAAGTGCAGATGTATGTATCTCTTTAAAAAAATTATACATTCACAAGTGTTACCTGTTACCCACATCTTCCCCCAGAGCTGATTTGGCCACTGCAGAGTTTCCTGAGATTGCTACTTTCACTTCAAAACCCTGGCCACCCATGTCCATTCCCTTGAGGACCCTGAAAAGCCACATTTCACAGATTAGGACTTTTATAAAGAAGTTTTACTAATTAGCCTGGCTCCCCAAGTCTGGGATCTAAAAGAATCTGGCCTAAGAGGAATGTAAAAGTATGATTTTGAAAATATCACAGTCTTCCAGGCATTCTTCCTGGCACTGCTCACCTCTTTTGCCTACAGAGACACTATGATGGCAACACTGGTTTTCAGGGTTGTGATAAAGTGAAGAGAATATGGTCAGAATGGTGGGTCTTTGGCTTAGATTTGTAGCAAGGATTTTTTTTTAAGATTTATTTATTTATGCATACAAGAGCTGGGGTACAGGCCAGAGATATGGGGGGTGAGAGGACCCACCAGAGACAGAGTGGGGAACAGAACAGGCAGACCGACTGAAACACACTGCTGAGGGGAGCAGCAGGTGAGGCAAGAGAGGTCTGCTTTGTCATATGGGTTTCTCCCTGCCGGCCGGGGATCGAACTTGTGCTGCTGAGGCTGTGAACTGCTTCATAGTGCGGTGCTTAACCCCTTGCGCCACCAGGGAAGCCCTGTAGCAAGGATTTTATTTGTCACTCAGATTTTTTTTCTTGCTAAATTTGTGCTTTTGGCAAAATACTTGCAAATTTCCTCATGCCTGCACACACATACGTTTGTGTATGTTTGTGCGCGCGCACGTGTGTGAGATCTCAGTCAGATGCATTGTCACAAGCACTCCTCCAATGACCCAGGAAAGCCCTCCTAGTCTGAGAGAATTTGCCAAGCACCCTGAAAAAGCTTTCCATGTTCTAGTATCAGCCTATATAGGACCTAAACCTTTAAGCCAGCATCCTTCAGTACTTAACTGGTATCTGCCTGAAAAGGAAAGTAGCATTTCACAAAGACATTCTTATTTGGATCTTGTCTATATTTCAATATTTTGTTGATGAGATCCTTTAAAAGAAGAGTGTTAAAGTAAGCTTCTAATTAAAAAATCACGTCTGGGGCCTCCCTGGTGGCGCAGCGGTTGAGCGCTGGGCTGCGAAGCTGCCCACAGCCTCTGCAGCGCCAGTTCGATCCCCAGCCGCCGGCGAGGGTCCCACATGGCGTGCAGACCTCTCCTGCCACCGGCTGCTCCCCTCAGCAGTGTACTTCGGTCCTTCTGCCTGCTCTGCTCCCTGCTCTGGCTCTGGTGAATTCTCTCACCCTCCCGTGCTTCTGACTGTACCCAGTGCTTATATAAATAAATAAATAAATCTTTAAAAAAAAAAATCATGTCTGACAAATTGTGGTTCCTCTTAAATTCCATCTCCTGTTGTTTGAAGTTGTATTTTGGCAATAAAGATTTGAAAATCAGATTTGACAAAATGGACTGAGTAAAGATTATCTCCCACATAAAATAACTTGATTGTCTCCCACAGGAATCAGGAATCCTTGGTATATTGGCTAAATAACTGTAGAAAGACAATTCATTACATTTCTTAAACTCCAAACCTTAAATATTTTGAAACTTATTTAGTAGCAAAACCTGATCCAAACCAACACAAAGCTATTGTATCTTTTTCACAGTGTGTGATTATTTGTTTCTCTACAGAAATATTAATGTACTGAGTATGGAGTACTGTTCCATAGTTTGGGATACTACATAAGTTCATGTCCTGATTTACCTTTCTAAACTCTAGATGATTTTAATTTCTGAAACATATCTGGTCCAAAGATTTTAGAAAAGGGATCTTAAACCTGTAAAATCATACCATAATGAACACTATTACAATATTCTTTTTTTTCTTTTTTTTTTTAAAGAGGGAGAAACTACTTTTTTTTTTTTAAAGATTTATTTATTTATTTATACAAGCACTGGGTACAGTCAGAAGCGCGGGAGGGTGAGAGAATTCACCAGAGCCAGAGCGGGGAGCAGAGCAGGCAGAAGGACTGAAGTACACCACTGAGGGGAGCAGCGGGCGGCAGGAGAGGTCTGCGCGCCATGTGGGACCCTCCTCCGGTGGCCGGGGAGCAGCTGGGGGTCGAACTGGCGCTGCAGAGGCTGCGGGCAACTTTGCAACCCAGCGCTCAACCGCTGCGCCACCAGGGAGGCCCTACAATTTTCTTTAGTGTTTGAGTCACCGTTCTTTTTGGAAGACTCCATCTATGCATAATATTTACATAAAATTTGCACCTGAAGATGGGGTTTATTTCCTGTAGAGTTTTGTTCTTACCAGCTTCTCCTCCATCTGTGTAACTAGTGAGTGTTTTCTCTGGAGCTCAAGTCACTCTGATCACCTATTCTTTCCCGGCCCTGTGCTAGGTGCCACGAGAGATGGAGACGCAATCAAGACACTACCAGCCACTCAGAGCAACCTGCTTGGAGGTGTAGACAGGTAAATAATACTCATATGTAATGATAGGTTGAATGTCATAAGGCACAGATTTATGAACACAATGTGGAGGGGTCAGAAGGGAAAGGAAGGATACGCATCAAAGGAGGCCTCACAGAGGAGGTCACATTTGAGAGTATGCATTTGTCATTTTGGGGATGTTGAAGTTTTCACATGTGAAGAAGGGGAAGGATGCTATTCCAAAGCTATTCACTGGTCAGAACAACCTTGGCCCTTACTGTTTATTTATTTATTTATTTATTTAAAGATTTGTTTATTTATTTATACAAGCACTGGGTACAGTCAGAGGCACGGGAGGGTGAGAGAATTTACCACAGCCAGAGCGGAGAATAGAACAGGCAGAGAGACGATGTACACCGCTGAGGGGAGCAGCGGGCGGCAGGAGAGGTCTGCGCACCATGTGGGACCCTTGCTTGGCGGCCGGGTATCGAACTGGTGCTGCAGAGGCTGCGGGTAGCTTTGCAACCCAGCGCTTAACCGCTGCGCCACCGGGGAGGCCCGGCCCTTACTATTTATTGAAGGATGTTGATATATAACAAAGGAAAAAAAGACATTTTAAATCAGGGTTATAAAAACTGATTTAAAGGTTAATATTTGCTTTTTCATTTTGGCATAGAAAGTGCAGTGCAATGAAACTGTAATCATGGGATATTTGCGGAAATGTTTATGTCTCATCTTTTGTAGGAGTGGTCGGTTAAATGTAGTATGGGGCTTGCCATCTTTGAACCCCATCAGGCATCCCTGAGACTGTGTACATTGTCATAGATGAAATAAATGTCCAAGATTAAGGGCCCATATGCAAGTGAGGCCAGTATGAAATAAAAACTAGTGACACCTGTCACTTGTGCCCCTTCCTTCGCCTACCTTGCTAACCCTATGGTGGATTGGGGAAATCTAAGTCAGGGAGTAGCATAAGCAGAGGCATGGGTGTGTGCCAATGTAGCTATGTTCTGGAGGAAAATTCACGAGCCTTACTGAGCTGGGCAGAGTTTGGTGAGCATGCTACACTTTCTGCCACTTTTGTGCCTTTTCATATGATGACCAGCCCTTGTCCAACATGTTCTGCACTTCTGCCAATGTCATCCCAGAGAAGGATAGTCTGTCTCGTTTTGACGAGGCTTCAATGTTAGCTTAATTACAGCAATTAACATGTTGTACTCTAATAATTTCAACATGTCTGTCTCCCCATTGAGAGCAAGGACTTTTTATCTTTGTAAACCTAGGAACTATCAGAGTTGCTGGCACATTACAGATCTCAACAAGTGAAGTGAACCTATATGTATAAAAGGTAGATTGAGCTTGCATGGTGGAGTGTCTTTGATATCAAGTGGAGAAAGCTTAGATTTCATCTTGCATACCACTCAGGATGTGCTGGATTATACTGCAGTAACAAGCAATCCTCATATTTCAGTGCTTTAGCACAAAGTTCATTTCCTGTTCATATCACATGTCCACACACTAAATGTCAGCAGAAGGGCTCTGCTCCTTGTAATCACTCAGGCATCCTGGCTGATGGAGGCTTCCTCTTGAGATGTGTTGCTGATACTCCCCAGGGAAAATCACATCCTGCTTCTTAAAGACATGCCTTTGTCATCTCCACTCCTGGTGATAGACCAAAGCAATTCACAGGCCACTCCTAGTTTCAAAGGGGATGGGATAGAACAATCCTATTCAAGAAGATAAAGAATCAGACTCATCAGGTCAAGAGTACCAATGACAACAATAGCAGAGAACAAGGTGTCATACGGGATTCTTAAGGAAAAAAAGAAAACCAGCAACATACGGTTGAGTTATTAGCTAACATGTGAAGGAGTGCATAGATTATCTGAAATTGGGTACCTGGGGAAAGGGAGCAGGGAGACACATGTACTAACAGAGAGCTTGAAGTTTAGGGTTCTCTTAGCAGTCCTTGCACTGAACTGTGCATTCACATTAAGCAAGATACTTATTCTGGCTTCGCTTCAGTACCTCCAAGGGGAAAAGAGATACAGTGATGGTAATGTATACAGCCTTCCTGTTAGTCTGAGGGTTAATGAAAGTTGGGGGATGAGGCACTTAACTCCCTGTTTTCTATTCAATTCTGGAGAGAGCTGCCTCTTAAACAAAACAAGCCTCTTCTTTGAGTTCTTAGTATATTTCCACAGTGACAAATTTTGCCAAGCTCACCAAAATTTGAGCTAAACCTGAATAATAAGTTGACTATTTATTTTATGAATTGGATGCACATCCTGCCGGGTTTTCCAAGTGGTTATGACAACAGAATCCCTCATCTATAATATCCATCCACAGCCCTCATCTATAGCTCCCTTGTTTGTTCTGAAGATAATATATAGATTGAGCCCCTCTTTTGATGGCATTCTTTCCATGCTTCTCACACGAGGAAGAATTACTGCTGTTTTTCCCAGGGGACCTGAAACGACTGCATTTTTACACTTGTTATTTACTGTATACATTCTAATATCAAAATGGTCAATTCATTTATAATCTTTTTAACATGCCTTAGAGGATAAAAGATCTGTCATTATGTTTTTATGGGGAGCATTTTCCCCTTTCTTTTGCATGTAAGTCTTAATGTATAACTCATTAATTGATCTTGCACCCATGAATACTTAACATTAATTATGCACAATTAGCATATGATAATGTATAACACACGTTTCAAGCAAATATTAGACAGCATAATTATACTGAATATTATTGCGTTCAGCTATGTAGGTCCACAAAATATGATGGATGGTGTGTTCACATCTATTGAATCTACTTACCTGCCCTAGACTGATAATTTAAAAATAAACACAGCTGGAAATAAATGCACCTAAGTCAAACAGTGATAAGCACCAAGGAATATCTCCATGTAGTAAGAGCTGGAGGTCAGTTGACCAGTTCTTTTGCTTTCAGATAGAAGATAATTTTAGATGCATATTGTAGGATTTTAGGGCTCAGCCTTAAAATCCTTCAGAATGCAAAGGTTGCTTTATGTAAAATGTTCTGACAGGCACAATGATTCCTTTTTAAACATAATTCACCTCTGCTCTGCAGGCTTATTATAAAGAACAAAATCACCTGTGCATAGTAACAAACAAAGATCTTTGGCATATGCAGAACTGAAGGTGTTTAAGAAGCTGGGAAGCCATGTGACATTGTACGATGGTCTAAAAAGCACCAGATGAAACCAAGCAGGAGAAATAAGCTTCAGTAAGTCTCACCTGCTAGAAATATTAACAATAGTTTACTTATCCTTTCAAATACTCTTTCATTAGATTTTTTGAATTTTCTATTCAAGTGAAGTAAGATAAACAAATAGGCTATGACTGAACTTTGTCTAGTTAAGAATTCACTCTTAGAAAAAGTCTACTAGCCTCACAAAAAGGAAACTTTCTTTAAAAAGAACCCTGAAATCATTGGCAAAGATAAGCTTGTTTCCCAGATTGTAAGCACAGAAAATTACTCTTTTCTGAGTTGTGATGCAAATCAATTTTTGTACCTGGGCTAGAGCCAGCTTTAAGGCTGAGAAGACTCAGTCTGTTCGTCTGCCCCCTTCTTTCCTTTGTGTCCTCACATCAACTTTGAGGAACCCATCTTCAGATCTCTTGGTTGATTTCTATTTTAAGAACTTAGTTCAGCCATTATAATTAGTCCCCAGTTTGCCTGGTATTCTCTCAGGTATTCAAAAGATTCAAAAGATCTTGAACAAGTAGTTCTCAAATTTTTCCACTGAAATATCCCTAATGGCATGAGAAAGTCAACTTAGCTCTGGAGGCATGGGGTCCTTACTCAGAATAAGAAATGTCTTTGAAGTCTTTATTTTACCATAAAGTTTGATGTATATTTTGTATTCCTCTGTGTAACACCTGTGAATTGTTTATAAAAAACTTTATATTCTGAATGATTTATCAGTGGGTAAAATCAATGATCCAGAAAGACACACAGTGCCTGTGGCTTTGAATATTCCCTAACACACTGTTAAGTGTACTCTGGGGTATCAGTAACTTGGTTTAGTTTCATGGAAAAATATTTTGATAAAATGAACTAAACTAATTATTAAATGTTTGACTGTGTCGAAGTGGTGTCCATAAATAGAGAACACAATAAATTTATTAAGCTACATCCAGACAGTAGAATATCATTCAACAGTTTAAAAGGATATATAGAACTGATTATGTGATTGTGTTTTCATACAAAGATGCCCATAACCATAAACTATGTTTATGGTTTATATAGTACAAGGTAAGAAGTTTTCCTTTAGACTGTGGAAACCTTATGCTAATCAAAAATAAAAAAGTGGTACAAAACACTAATCTACTGATAGTTGAATTCCTATTAACAACATGGATGTTTGAAATGTACATTTTACATGACATCATCTTTTGGATATGATTTTTCCAGAGCTGTGCAAGTAGATTCCTATTTTTCTCCATTATTTTACCAAGTAAGTTTGCTTAGCAAAACCATCTGATAGACACTCTATTATTATTCTTCAGTATTAAAAAAATAATCTCTCTGGGAAATATAGTCTTGAATCCAAAACCACGTATTCCAACCAATCAGGGATTCTTCACAAGGAACCCTGGGCCTTCGGTAACTCTAAAGAGTTATACGAAGATGGCAGGAAGCAGAATGAATTCTATCCAAATGCCACTTGGGGAGTGGAAACAACAATATGGAAACGAAATTCTAGGATTTTCTTTCCTAGTAATAGGCAAATTATTTAATAAAGGGCTAAAGTTTTAGCAGAAACCACCTGGCCCTTAAAAATAGAGAGTGATATACAGAGAAAAACCATTGTATTCTCTGTTGCATGAGGTTAGTGATTGTGATTCAAGAGTTGACATTTATTTTATTTTCACATTCCACCGGCAGAATTAGTACCATATGGCAACACACCATTGGGAGGTTAAAAATCACAGGATGATACATTTCTGCTTTTAAAATATAAAGTAGATCATAATGCTTTGGATATTCACTTTATATTTTATTATATTATACCTTCCTTTTTCCTTTTCTTTCCCTTGGAAGGTCACTGTACAATATCAGTCACCTAGAAGGTATTTACTACTAGAAAGCCAGTGATGATAATGTTACATGCAAGTGTAAGGTACAAGCTAGCGTTTACTAGTGAAAGGAGAAGGGCTTCACGAGAAAATTTCCTTCTAGGGGATCATCTATATCCCCCCCCCCAATGCCTTGAAACTTAGCTAAGGAAAACCAAGCATTCTCTTTCTTTCAAGTTTAACTACTATTTTCTTCCTTATTTGATTAGAAAGTAATACTTCAACTTAAGTTGCCCCTATCCCTAGTGTCCCACAGTACACGGATAGAGCTTTATTCCTTTAACCAGAGGTAAATGGCTTGCTACAATACAAATGCTCCCATTGAAAAAAAAGAGTAGCAATTAGTCTTTTGCATCATATTGGACTCATGGATCCAACCTAGTAGAGGAAACCAAATGCTCCAAATTATTGGACACATCACTACAGAAGAAGGCATGAGAAACGGGACAGAGTAGGGAGGCTGCAGCTGCCAACATAGATGAGCTGCCACCCAGGGATTTGGCTGAGCTCAGCTGAGGGTGCAGAAGTTCCAGGGAGCTGGTTCCTTTTCTCTCCTTGGTGTGACTACTTGGAGGTAACAACCCTAGAAGATCAGTATTTGAGTCCTGGGATACAGTCTTTTAGGCAACAACCAGCAGGAAGGCTTTTTCTGGACAACCCAAAAGAGGTCCAGTGGGTAGTCCTAGCCTTTCCAGAGAAGTCACACTGCAATTTCTTCCTTGAATAGAGTTATATAGAAGCAACAAAAAATAGAAATGGAAATGGCAGTAGCAAAAGCAAAATAATATTGAGCCTGTAGTTAATGCATAGCGTTTGCAATTTGAATGAACTTTGATGATAGACATAAAGAGCTCTTTGCAATTAGAACTGCAGCTGAAAACAAGGAGTATTCAGGCTAAAACCCTGGTGGAGACATTACCCTGTGGGTCCAATGTAAACACCTCCCTAAAGTCTCATGAGGTGGGCTTCAGAGTTAACACTACAAGCGCATTTTAGTTGTATTTGAGCACAAATATTCACAGTGCTACCAAACGTTTATTGAGTGCTGCAGTAGGTGCTAGATTAGGCTTCTTTCAGTAAATTTTCACAATATCCTGAGTCTTATAATTATCCTTATTTTACAGATGCAGACAATAGGGCTTAAAGTTAACTAATTCATCCCAAATTTCAGAGATAAGCGATTATATTCACTTGCTGATATTAGGAAGTCACAGACTGGGTGGCTTAAACAATAGAAGTTCATTTTCTTACAGTTTTAGAAGCTAGAAGTTTAGGACCAAGGTGTTGGCAGGGTCAGTTTCTTCTGAGACGTCTCTCCTGGGCTTGTAGAATCTGTTAATGGCTCTCTTCCCTGTGGCCTAACCTCTTTGTGTAGGGACACTCTTTGGGTGGGACAAAGGCTTACCCTAAAAACATCAATTTACCTTAATAATTCTTTCAAAGGGCTTATCTCCAAATAGTCACACTGCTCTGCATATGAAGCTAATTTAGTCCATAACAGCAACTGAGCCAGTTCATTTTATAAAACTTTTTTTAAAATGTAGATACAGTTTTACCATGGATAACATGAGTGAGCTATGAGAGTAAACGATTACATCAGACTATGAAGCCTCTCACCATGCCTCAAAGAAAAAAATGTTACCAGAAAATGGTTACGTAGATGACAGAAGAGCTGAGAAGACTGACAGAGACAACCCAGAGATGAATAATCACAGAGAGATATTCGTTCTTTTAGGGAAGAAGGGATAGAAGGAGTAGGTGGTGTTACTGGAGCAGCTCGGGATTTGGAGCCACCTGGTGGATCTGAACTGTTGTGGGTGTGCCGGGGAGGAGGTGAGAGTTCAGTAGTGGGGCTGCTGGGCAAGCGCTGGTGCTAAGGGATGTCACTTGAAACGGGGTGGGAGGTTAGGGGCCATCTTGACTTCTCCATTACCTGGGTCTGGCTGGACTTCCCCCAAACTGAAGGATGTGACAACCTCAGAGCTGCAGTTCTGCTAATTCTGTGGTGTACAGCAGGGCAGGGGAAGGGTGAGCAATGCAATGCCTCAGAGAGTAAACAGTCAAAGACCAACACAACTATTCAATATATGGAGTTTAATTCCCAAGTTGAATGCAATGTCCTCCACTAGTGGTTTTGTGGGTCTTATAATGTCTGTCACCAGTTAAATTCCTGTAAGAACTGTGAAGCAGCAATACCTGAATTGTTAAAACCTGGTCTAATGCCAGAATGCAGGTGCTTGTTTATATAGACCAGAAAAGCCCCATGCTTTGTACTCAGGGAGAGGTTCCTTCCTAGATTTTCCTACTATGGGCTTAGCCCATGAGATTGTTCTCTAAATGAGCAAATGCTTGTAAAAAGCTTTGAGATGATGCAAATACGACTGAGCTGACAGTTGCTTGATTAGCTTGCTACCTGTCTTCTGCATCCTTTCTCCTCGACTGGATCTTTGCCGAACTCAATGACTCCGAGCAGCCTCTAGGCTGATCATAACCTGTATGTGGACCCTGTGTGGGGAGGGGGCTCGGAGAAGGGGGAGGCATGTTTCACGTGGCTAGAATCCTTTGCAGCGATGAACAGAAAGAGAGGCATGGGATGTCAGACGTGTTAACAGAATCATTTAGAGCCACTCGTTTACTATGCAGAGAAATTTTCAAGACCTGGGCTGTTTTTGCCTGCTTAATGTGCTCTGCATTTTCTACAGTCAGACCCCACTGCATGGTTAATGACACAAGTTCCAGGAAGCTTGGGGATTGTGCCAGCAGACACCAGAGACACTAACCTTGTCAAAACAGAAAGAGACGACATACTTACGGTACCGCGAGACACTCAGTTCCTAAGCCACTAAAGCAACTGGGAAACAAGAGATTTGATGCAGACACACTAATCACACAGGCAGATTTCTCTGTAGGCAGCAGTTACCAATCCTCCTAAAAATTCAGATCAGCAGACGACCAATTCCAAGTAATTTAATGAGACAACAGGTAATAGTAGCAATTATCCCAGGGGAGGGGCAAGCAAAGTAGCCGTGTGCAGTAGGGTGCACACTATGTCACCCCTCACTCCTAAGTAGAAAAGGCACATGTATCGGAGGAGAATTGATGAAACCACTTCAGACAGAGGTACATTCATCAGTCAACATAATTCAGTTGTGGGGACACAGCCACACCCACTAAGCAATATTGCAATCAGGGCCCCAGAAGACATAATGATATAGGGGAAGCACTCAGCCTTCCAGGAGCCGCACCTTGCTTGTTTCCAGGCCTGGCCTGATCAGATCCTCAGCCTGTCGCTAGCAGCTTCCCTTGCCACCCCTGCTGTTGTCTCTGACTCTGAGCCACCGTTTTGGCCTGAGCTGTGTCAACCTATGTAATTGTTTATCCCCAGCATCCAGCATGGTGCCTGGCATGTGGTGGGACAGATTAATCTTGATGGTGATTTTTGAGTTTGCAAGTAAAATATTTGAAGTATTTTGTCATCAGATTCAATAAATCCTATGGTTGAAGTTATTTTTACTTTCTTACGTAATGAAATCATGATGTAAATAATAAACCTTACTGAGTGTGTTCTCAAATTCTCTCCCAGATTCTTCTAGGGAGGGGATGTTTAATTACAGATGGGAGTTTGGGTAAAAGGCTTCAGGTTTGGAGAGTTCCAGAGCTCTGTGACAGCCACGCTGCCTTAGTCTTCAATTTAGGACACCTGGGAGTGGTTGATATTTAAAAATCATTTTCCAATGTGGCTGCTCAGTAGAATTACCTGGGGAACTTTAAAACTTCTGATGCCTATGTCCTGGGTCCTGGGAAACAGAGTAATTGATTTGAGATACAACTTTGGCATAGGGATTTTTAAAAATTTCCCAAATGATTCTAATATACAGCTAAGGTTGAGTACCAAAGTAAGACTCTTCTCTTCTGCAGAAATGGATACTTAATGTTACTGATGATGAGTCTCAAGTGATCTCATCCATTTGTTTTCTTCTCTTAAATTACCAACAAAGGGAGATATTTCCATTCTTCAAAAAAGCCGGTGTATTTTCTCATAAACACCATGCTTAGCAGGTTCATACTGCCTGCTTTCCTTTCTTCTTTATGATGGACACCTTCCATTTTATTTATTTATTTTTTTTAATAGAGGCATGTTTTATTTATTTATTTGTTTGTTTGTTTTGTTTATACATGCATTGGGTACAGTCAGAAGCGCGGGAGGGTGAGAGAATTCACCAGAGCCAGAGCGGGGAGCAGAGCAGGCAGACTGATGAAGTACACTGCTGAGGGGAGCAGCGGGCGGCAGGAGAGGTCTGCGCGCCATGTGGGACCCTCCTCGGGTGGGGGTGGCCAGGAGCAGCCGGAGATCGAACCGGCGCTGCAGAGGCCGCGGGCAGCTTTGCAACCCAGCGCTCAACTGCTGCGCCACCGGGGAGGCCCGACACCTTCCATTTTATACTGTGGGGTCCCCTTCACCTCCTCCCACATATCTCTAGCTTTCCTTTAGCTTAAAAGTAACAAAAAATCCTTGTGGACCCTCAAGAGTATTTGATTATTCACTGTGAGGAAACTGGGTTAGACCCAATGAGTTTGGGGTTCCTGGGTGCCCCTCGGTTGCATGCTACTAGTTTCTAATGTCCTTGATAGGGCTAGTTCTTTGGTAGTGCATGCCTCTCCTCTCTGAGTTGGTGATTGGAAGGTGAGGGCCATCAAACATCTCATCTGATTTTCAATTTCATGCCCTCTTAGATGAAGATGCCAAGTTTCTGCCACCAAGACCCTCTCTTCTGCTTGCTGAGGGGTCTAGGCAAATGAACAGGTGAATCTTGATACTAAGTGAACTGTTTAGCTTGTCCAAGACCCTCCAACCTAGGGTCTGGTTGGATACCCACTTCATTGCATTTTATTGTGTCAGACTGGGCACTTAACCTTTTTAAAAAATGTTGCCTCTTTGGAAAATAGTAACCAACCTACAAACAGACAAACTTTTGGGAACTTAATCTGTTCATAAGGTGGAGACAGTAGATATTTATAAAGCAATAAATATTATTCAATGGATAGAATAAATAATATGAATTAACTCATTATTTCAGCCTTAAGTGATAAATAGTAATTATGATAAAACTGAAGTTCTGGAGAGTATCAGTAGGTCACACAAATATGTGGAGTTACTGTGCTGTAGTGTAAGCACTGCTCTTTATGGACATCACCCACCAAGATCTGAGGAGGTTCTGGATCTCACAATTATCTTGGGTTTGGAATAACAATAATTTACAAGAATAGATCCCTTCTCTGAGTCAGATACATACTAATTATAATGTAATCTTTACAACAACCATATGGCCAGTGCTGTATTATTAACCACATTTTATGGATGGGTAAACTAAGAAAGAAATGAAATAACATTCCTACAGCATAGAGTTCACAAATGTCTAAGTTAGGATTTTTATCAGGCAATGTGATCTCTGAGTCTGCATATTTCACTATGTGAGGCATAAAAGCTGAGTAGAGAGTGTCATCTGAGTCATAAGTTACACCTGATGATGAAAGAGAACACTGCCTTGGCACTGGCATTTCCTTGTGGAGCACTTCAATGTGTCACACTTGTATGTGTATGTGTGTGTGTCTATGTATCTATGTGTCTGTGCATGTGTGGGCATGGTGTGTCGGTGTGCATGTGTGTATGTGCATGTTTGGGAGTATGAAGTTGGACATTTTGCCCGTCTACATTTAAATGAACCAAAGGACTGGACTTTGGTTTGTCTGATTTTCCTAAGCCTGTTCTTGCTCATACCTAAAGGCCATTAATAGAGAAGCCCCCAGAAGCTGGAGCATCACATGGTCTTGAAAATAATTGGTCTTACCTGTTTTTTTTTTTCTTTTGGTTTTACCTGTTTAGATCTTCATAAAATACAGAGAACTTTGATTTTTTGTGAGTTTCCAAAATCAACTTTAAAGCTTACGCCCTCTTGGAGAAAAACATCCTTTCCAAAAAAAAAAAAAGTCATCAGAACTCTAACACTTAAAAATTTTTATTTTGAAAGGATTAGCAACTTTAACATAATGCAAATTGCAAATAAATACTTTATAAGTCTTTTGAATGAAAAATCCCAGTTTTTAATTGTTGAAATCGTTTTTATTACTTGTTAAGATTCAGCTATGTCTCTCTTAGGAATAGGTTGTATAATTCCATGACCTCAGGGCAATAGAATCATCACTGGCCCATTAAATTAAGTGCCAATGCACTATAAACTAGTATAGTTTTTCTTGGAGATCAAGGAAAAAAAGTATGAGATACAACATAATGTGAATAAAATATATCAGGAGTATGAGCAAGAATTCAAATTTCCACACTTTAAAAAAATTGTACAATAGGTCCACAATTTTAACCCAGAATTCTATAATTCAAAAACTTGTGAAGACACTAGCATTTCTATAACTCCATCAGTGGTAGGCTTGACCTGAACCTATGTGATATTCTTCGTGGTCTCTGGAAACCCCTTTTTGTGTGCTTATCCAAATGTTTTGCTACAGAAATTTTAATGTGTTTGATTAAGGGGTGGTGCCCAGGTTCTGCTGTGAATGTCATGTACATATACATATATAGTGCATATACAGTAGTAAATTTTTTAAGATTGGAAAAAATCTAAAATTTGAACACATCAGGCTCCAAGGACTTCAGGTTAAAGAGTTCAGCCTTTTTAAAAAGGATCATTTGACTGTCACATACATTCAGCAAAATGTATCACTTAATCTGCTTTTAAAATTCATTTACTCATTGATTTAATTAACAAGTATCTATTGAGTATTAAGGTTGGAGATATATCTGTGACTAAAAGCAGAAACTTTGATATTAGCCAAATTACAAAATTTATGTTTTAAAACAACTTTTAAACTGATTTTGTTAGTATCAAATTGCCAAGTTACTAAAGTTAAATGATTCTTTCTATGCTTTCATGTAAATGTATGTGAAACAAGGATTTTTTTCAGCCTATAACATGGAAGTGCAAGATTGTTAATGAAAAAGCCACTGCTGGAAGGAAAGAAGCATTTAGATAAGAGCAAATATACTGAATTCTACCTGGGATGGCTGGAATTTGAAGTGTGTTTATTCAAATGTCTAGTTAAGAGTATGTGTGTGTGTGTGTGTGTGTGTGTGTGTGTGTGTGTGTGTGTTTGACCCTTGCAACTTAATGCAATGTATACATAGCAAACATATAGAATAGATATTATCATTGCTATTATTTTATAGACATGGTAACTGAGACAAAAAGAAGTTATATCATTTGTATAATAAGTGGTCAAGCCCTAAATTGAGTACTATACTGTTCCTGAATGCTAATTATGCTTATAAATACAGAGAATGAATCACGCAAACGAACATGTATGCAAAAGAACTTGTTTCAAGTCTTGATTTTATTATTTACTAGTTATGAATCCTACCTTTGAAATATAGATAATAATTACTGCTTGGTAGAGTGGCTATTTAGGCTGAATGTATATGGACTAGAGTAGCAAAATTTAAAAGTCTGAAAATAACTAATGTTGATAGGATGTAGAATAATGGGACTGCTCTTCATACTTGATTGGTGGAGTATAAGTTAATACAGTATTTGGGAAATAGTTTGGCATGAACTTCAGTTTTGGAGATATTTCTCCATGACCAAGAAACTCCATACCTTGAGAAACTTATATATACATACCAGTATATCTGAGCAAGAATGTTCTTTGCAGCATTATCTATAATAGTTCCAAACTAGAACAAGTCAGATGTCTCCAGGAGAATTGATACATCATTTGTAAAATAGTCACACTATAGAACATAAGAAAATAATGAAAGTGAATGAACTTCACCCACACACAGCATGGCTAAATATTAAATCCACTGTTGATTGAAAAAAAAAAAAGAAGTCTTAGGAGAACATATATGATGTGATACCATTTTTGTAAAGGAATGAAACAAGCAAATTAAAAAGTCTTGTCTAGAAATAGAGCCATGTGAGGTTAGATTAATTCTGAACAGTAAGGAATTAACAAATTAGAATTTAGTAGTTACCACTGTGTGGGGCAGAGAACACTTCTGTTGGGGAAGGTGGGTTCTGATCTGAAAGGATTTGCACCTTTAACATTATTAGTGATCTTCTAGTTCCTACATTGGGTAGTGGCATGGAGGTCAAGTTTTTAAAATTATTTGTTGTAACATATAGAACACATTTTTTTCTTCTTAAGCATTGAATGTTACATAGTTACTTATTTTTAATTAATTTATATATTTTACATCATTGTGTATTCATAGTTACTCATTTAAAACCTTGATTCACACAAATGTAAGTCTTTTGAGGAATTCCATTATTCCTTGCTCCCCCTGTCTTCAGCATCTTGATTGAAGTTAAACTAATGATTTATTGGCTAAAAAGAAAACAACAAGGCACAATATTCATGAAGTGCTTTGCAAATGAAAAAGAGATATTACTCAGAGAGAAAATTTACAGTAATATCACTTAGTTCTCACTCCCTCAAGACTGAATTGCTTTAATTATGGCCCTCTGAGGAGGTGCCTGTCAGCGCTATCCATCCCAGGTGCTTTGTGTCTCTGCCCTCGGACCCGCTGATTTCTGATGGAACACCAAGCAAGGCAAGAGTTGATTTCCAATCTTTTTCTACTGTAGGTCTTCAGAGTGTTTTCTTTAGAAATAGTTGGGGTTGTTTAAATGCAAGGATACTTGTCAGTCAGAAAATACTGAAAATGATGAGGAAAAAAGAAATGTGCATTCCTCTTCTAAGTTCCTGCGGGTCGGGGTGGTGGTGGGGGGAACCCAAGGTGACTATAAATACTATCAACATTTTTAGAAACAAGGAAGAAAGACTTGAGTGGGCGGCATGCAAAGCACAGAGATTTGTTTATAGTTTGTGCTCTATGTCTAAACTTGGCCTCCCTCCGACTGCCAAGTGCATATAATGGCCCTTCGTCTTTCCATTAATGGCCTGCTCTCTCCAACGTTTTTCTTTCATGTCTTTTATCTAGATTTTAAATATATTCTTCATTCAATTGCTTTTAGTTTTGATGCTTTCTTTTCCTGTGCATTTAGGCATCATTCCTTTCTCAAGAAAAAGAGGAATAACTAAGCTGGAAAGTCTTTGTATAATTATCACATGACAATTAGAGTTTATTGTGCATGTGCCTTTTAATACTCTACTGGATTTTCCTTCCTCAAAACAGAGGCAGCCCTGAAGTGTGGTCCTAAGTCTGTTTACACCACCCAGATATCAAATTGACTTGCTAATGGTAACTCTTCCTTGGTATCCATGGGTTACTGTGTCATGTGATTTGACATCAAGTACAGACAGTGCTGATTAGGAGCATCCAGCTCTGTCCATCTCCGTGCATCACTGAACCATCTGGTCATTTATTCACTAATAAGCCCCTAATGGCCCAAATATTCACCGGCCTGTCATTGTGACATGGCATAAAATGCCTACATCTTTCAACTCGCTTTGACATGTTGCTTGTTTCACATCAAAACCCGTCATTTACAGGAAAAGAGCTCAGAGGGGTAAAAACTTGACCTAATCTGCAGTGTTAACACAAAGACAGAGGCTTGGTATCTAGTAGCCTGACGGAAAGCATGTAAATGGGCAGGAATTCATTTTGTACCTTTTTTTCCATTCTCATTTTACAACATTCTTTAAGTTTGGTATCATCCCTAATATGGGATTTTATGTGGGCTCTGCGTGGAAATATCTATCCTGTATCTGTTTAAATAGTAAAGAGCATTTTAAAAGGAGAAAAGCTTCCTGGAGACTTGGCGCTTGCCTGTTTACATTTAAATGGGCAGGAAAAGAATAATACAATACGGGTTTCGAAGAGCAGCTCTATGCAATTCTCAGAAGACTATGGTTAGTTATTTTAACCCTCTCTCATTCTCTGTTCTTCTCTTCCAGCTCAATGTGCTTTCCCCCACTTTTTATCTGTATATCATAGGAAATTTGAGACTAGTCATGTTTGGGGCATTTGATATTATTACCAGAACAATAATGAAAGGTTCGAATTCTCACTTTTGCAAATAACCATTAGGAAAGAGAGGTCAAAAATCTATAGTGATACTGGCATGTGCAGAGTTAAAGTAATACATACTGGACGAGAATAAAGAGTGGGGGATGTAACATTCTATCACAGTTAGTGTTGTTGAAATCTTGGTCTTTACAGGAATTAAAACATCATGTAACTGAGGCTCATTAGCTGTGTTTAGGTGGTTCATATTTTATATATATTACTGAAATGGACACATTTTTTCCTCTCAAAAATATCCGTATACCCCTATGTCTCATTTTCTTGTTTTAAAAAAAAGTTTTCAAAAATCACATACTGACACAATTTAGGTTTGCAATATTATTTCCCCATTATCTTTTCTTAGCCTTCACTGAGACCCTGCTCACACTGCTTCCTTCACATAAGTGTGCTATGACAACACTGATTTCTCCTCACCTAGACCCAGACACGTGTGGTGGTGGTGGTGGTGGTGTAGAAGGCAGGTGTAGGGCTTTCTAACTGGTCACCAAAGGTGGCAAAGGAAACTGGTTTGTTTGTGGCTGGCTGACTTCCTTTGTGGGGATGGCAGAGCCTGGCTATGGTGGTGTTGGTCCCAAGAAACCCACGTGAAGTTTACCTTACACACCAGACCTAGAGTTGAACCCAAGTTAGCACTTCTTTGCTCCTTGGGTTGAAGCTACAACAGGAGCTTCCTCTGAAGGGTGATGGGCAAGGTAAAGTTCACCAATATATCTTCCCAAGTACTCTGCATCGTGGTCTACTTATTGATAATTTCAGAAAAAGCAACCTCTTACTTCATTGCTGCCTTTAAATCTTTACCTTTAAATTTTCCTTGTCCTTATATGTAGAAAAAGTCATCTGTGTTGGTCATTTATTTCCTCATCCTCCTATGACCACTCATTTTCCATTTGTAGCTTCATGAAAGTTTTAAATAATACTCTGTCATTCTACAGGATTGCATTAAAGCCCAATCTCTGTTCTGTGTTGTGAAACTATTGCTATATCACTAAACGGAAGGGAAATTTGAAAGTCTTTGTTTCTTTTGGGATCTGATATTCCTGATTTTCTGGGATTCCTCATTTTAAACATTTCCTTTCTATCATTTTCTTAATCATTCTTGCATAAAACCAACCACCTGAGTTAATGCTTTGTTCAGTCAACTTATATTATATTAATACATTAATTCATCCATTCAGTTGACATTTTACAAGAGGCTGGGGACATAAAGATGAATAAAATGTTGCCCAAGGACTTAAGGAGCTTATAATATAGTAATCCTTTCAGAATATCATGGGCAAAAATAAATAAATGAGGGTATTGGTGAAGACAAAATTTGGAATTACCAAGACATAGTCATACAGAATCAATAATAAAAGGAAAGAAAAATTGGATGGAGTATGAAAATATAGGGAAATGGATAGAATACCTTGAACTTTGAGGTAAGTTCTTATACCTTTATCCTTCTCTTGTAAGCAAAAACCTACATATCCCATTCATATCTCCTTTCTTCCTTTCCTTTCTATTCATACACTCTTCATTCAGTCCCAGCAAGAAACTGTGCTTCCAAAGTATGAAAGTACTCTAGTGTGAAATGGAAAAAGAAAGAGGGAAGAGAGGACACAAGGGGAAGCAAAAGAGGAGGAAGAGGAGAAAGAAATAATCCTACCTATTTCACTGAGTTACTACAAGATTTAAATACAATAATGAAAGCATTTTATATATTTTTTGCATATAGTTGGCACTCAATTCGAGCCATTTGTGTTCTTTAAATGCAATCTGAAAGGCAAACATCTTTCACAAGATGGAATTTGGATGAGGTAGTTTTTTTAAATATTTATTTATTTATTTATACATACAAGAGCTGGGGTACAGGCCAGAGGTGTGGGGGGTATGGTGAGAGGATTCACCAGAGACAGAGTAGGGAACAGAACAGACAGATTGACTGAAATACACTGCTGAGGGGAGCAGCAGGCGAGTCAAGAGAGGTGTGCTGCACCATGTGGGTAGCTCCCTGGTGGGGGATCAAACTAATGCTGCAGTGGCTGTAGACAAATTCATAGGCCGGGAAGAGGTAATTAAAGAACAATAAAGAAAGGCCTGAGTGACAAAAAGTTTGGGAACCAGTGATCTAAAGGAGGGCAACACAGTGCCTTAAACATTAGAGAGGCATGTTCAGTGGCATCATCAACTCCTCTGCAGCTTTTAGGTATGACTTACAGACAATGGGCAATCATATTGCCTTAAGATTAATATCAATAAAATATTTATGAATGCCCATCTATTTATGTGGTATTTTCTAAAGCACTCTGTAGATTATGTTAGAAATTCTAGCATGCCATGGAGTGGCATTCAGAAATCAAATCTGTGTTGAGTTTTTCAAAAGGTCGAATATGGCAGAGATGGCAGTCTACCAGTATTTATCCACCTCCTTTCATAATATGGTTGCTGTGAAATAGCCACTGAGCCAGGAAGTGGTTAGGAGGGACCATATGACTAGTTCTTTCCAATAAAATGTCAGCCAAAGTGAAACGTCACTTCAGAGCAAACGCAGACCAAAAGAGAGGAGACTTTCCTCCCTCTTTTCCCCTCACCTTCCTCATGTTGTCAACATTCAGACCTTAGGGTGGGGTCAGGAAGTAGAGGAAAGTCACCCATCTGTACTGCACTGTTAAATGAATGAAAAATAAATTTCTATGTGTTAAGCTGTTGAAATTCTGGAGTAAATCTATTACACCAGTATTACCCTAATTGCACACTACTAGTTAGTCACCCAGAATGATTCAAATGTCAGAGAATCACTGACACTTGTGAGCAAATTGCTTTCTCCTTTCAGAAACTTTTGGTTAGCCTTCTTTGACATTCAAAGACCATTCATTTAACCCTATGCTAATTATTGAAGGTTAAGTCAAAGATTGTCTTCTAGAGGGATGTGTAGTCTCCTTTGGGTGAAAAAAACATTAAATGTTAAGGAATCATACAAGAAATATATTTGAAAATCAAATGAATATAAAATAAAATAATCCCTCTAGGAATTTAGGGAAGGACTGACTGACTGGGAAAAGTTTTGTGAAGGATGCCTGGAGTTTATGAGTACCTTGAAAACAGGGTAGGATTTGGAAAAACAGAGATGACAGTTTGGATATTCAAAATGCAGTGAAAAGTGTTAAAAAATGCATGAAAACAGCAGAGAACAAAATATATATTTAGAGCATTATTCAAATAAGGGATCACAACAGTTAAGAGGATGAAGTTTAAGTTTCATTCAATATCCATTTATTGATTATTGATCATATGGGTAAGGCACTGATGTAAGCCCGGAGAGTAAAAATAGTCCTAACTTTCATAGAATTTATAGTCTATTGGCATAGATTTAACTTGTATCTCTACCAGTTGCTAGCTATTTGAACATGGTAAAGTCACTTATCTTTTTATAATTCTTGTTTTCTTTTCCATTTACATAATGAGGATGATAATAGCACTATAAGTTGCTGTGAGTATTAAGTGAGATGATGAATTCAAAACATTTAACATAGTACCGCTTAACAGTACATTCTTGGTAAATGTTACTATTCATTGTGTAATATGGTGGTGGTGGTGGTGGTGGTGGTGGTGGTGGTAGTAGTAGACTATTTGGACAGGAGCAGAGAGACTGTTGACAATAGTGTGGAGTGAAGTCAGAAAGAGAGTTTTGACCATATTCATAAAATTCTTGTGTTAGGTCAAAGACATTGTATTTTATCTTTAGGCAATGGACAACCATTGAGAATTTTTGAGCAAGGAAATAACACCAAACAGAAAGGATTTGGGCTGGAGGTATAGAAAAACAATAAAGGCAACAAATCTGTTAGGACATCATTGCAACAAAGATTGCAGTGGACTAGAGAAGTGAAAATAGAAATTGAAAGGACGGTCAAGGATAATTCTAAGTTTTTAAATTTCAGTTAACTGACAAGAGATGCTGGCATGAAGGAATAGGTGGGAGGACAGCAAGTTTGATTTTAGAAATTGTTGGATGACTTCTTCAAAACAATGTACATGGATAAAAATTTAATATCTAATAAGCCTTGCAGAGAGTCCTCCATGACATATAGGCAGAAGAAGCAGCATAAAAATGGTCAATGTAGGAAGAAAACTGCCATCGTGTAGGTGAAGGGAAGAGAAATTTCCAGGAAACTAGAAATAGGGACTTCTGTAGACTTTAATCAGATGGAGGAGAGACCTGCTGAAGTCAAGTGCAGAGAGTTAGCACTCTGTCTGGTGGTGCCACTTCCAAGAACTCTTTTTTTAAGAAATGGTATTCTAATGAGAAAAATCAAGTATAAAGTAAACCATAGTTAGACAGGAAGTCTAAGAGGATACCAAATTTAAGGGAACCAAAGAAATTCAAGATGGTTAAAGTAAATGGGCATATTAGCAGGGTATGACATGAATAAGGGTGGGGCTGAGGGTAGATTGTGATGAGCATCATAGACCACATCAAAAGTCTTGGACTTGATATGAAGAATGATGGGGATCCATTGAAGAGCTCTTTGTTTTTTTAAGTAATGACTTTTTGAAGACATATTTCACAAACCACATGATTCACCAATTTATGGGGAATAATTTAATAGTTTTTGGTATAGGCACAGATTGTTCAACCATCAGTACAATCAATCTTAGAGCACCATCATTACCCTCCAAAGATACCTCATACCTGCTAGTAATTACTCCCCATTTTCTCCCAATTCAATACAGTCCTAGGCAGTCACAACCCTAATGTTTTTCTCTATAAATGAAATCTTACAACATGTGGTCTTTCACTGAAGAGTTTTGAGTCAGGGAGTGCCACCATTATTTTTGCTGTATAGAAAGATCAAATGAGTAGTCAAATGTACCCTAGATTGGATGGGGGAGAGAAGATGGTAAGCATCGAAGCAGAGACCTGTTGGGGAGTTGTAGAGTCAGATGAAAGAATATGGCAGCCTGAAAGAGGGAGGTGGTTATGGGAATGAAGAAAAGAGGATGTATTGAAGTAGGATTGACCAATCTTGGTAATTAGTGGGATGCAGGAGAAGTTGGCTGTCAGGAGTCATCTTTGACAATGGGTAGATGGTGGTGCTTCTCACTGAGATGGAATTCCCCACAGGAAGATCAGGTCTGTGATGAGTACAGAAAAGGAGTCAGTGTTTCCTACAAGTCATCACTACCCATATGTAGGATGGCATCTGCCTATCATAATCATGGTGATGCAGATCTTTAGAAAAGGAGGATGATTTATTATTTTTCAGCCTTTGATGAGATTCAAGAAAGACCAAAGCAACTTATATACAGATTTCATACTGATTCAATAAAATTAAAAGTTTATTTAAATTTTAATGGAAGTATATTGGTATGAAAGGGGAAAAATCTAACTGCTTTGCCTTGACTAATTTTGCTGTGTCAATAATCTATCACCTATCAAACTCATTATCAGAGGTCCTTCAGGCCACTAGAGGCTTTGTGAAGTCATAGAGTGAATTCCCTTTCCCTGATGAGGAATTCACCTGAATTAAATCAAAGAAATGGGGATTGATTACAGAGTCAATTTTCAATTACCTATATTAATAGAGCAGTGGTGTGGGTAATCCCAAACTGTGGTTAACCAAAAATCATTTATATTTGTGTTTGCATTGCATTATTTAAGCTATTTACAGCAGTTGGGAATCTAACTACATTTTTCTTTTGATTACTAGCATTAATTTGCATCTCTGACATGCTAATTTTTGGCAAATGGAAGTGGCCCAAATATGCTAAGTGAGAAGAATATATCATTTTGGGATTTTGTATATCCCACCCATCATCTATACATTTGATAAATCGTGTGTGTGTGTGTGTGTGTGTGTGTGTGTGTATTTAAAGGTCTGTGATGTTAGAGATTAAAAATTTCCCTTGATAACCTGCTTCTCTTTAAGAATATTTACCATTGGGAAATGATTTTCCAATGCTTATCTCAGTCCTTCTGCTGAAATAAAAACCGATCTTTTCATATTTTATTAATGGGAGAAAAAGTAATCAGGCCCTATCATGGACTTAACTCTGATAAAACTGAAAACTCCCTTAAGTTTTTTTTTTTATCTTTTTTTTTCCCACACAGAATCAGTGCCATTCTTTTGTCATCCTTATTTCCTAGCCAAAGCTTAGATCCCAGGACTCAAAGATCATTTTAAAAAAATGAAGCCTGCAACATTTTCTAGGAGACTAAATTATCTGTATTTTACCAATCAAAACCAGAGATTCTGCACTAAGAAACCAGTTAAGAAATTTTAACTTGATTTTTTTCAATGAAGAAATAGTATATGTTTATTAAAGAAAATAAGATAAAATAACCATAATGGAGAAAATTAAAAGCTTGTGATTCCACCAGCCAGAGGTAACCTTTGGATCTCTGAATCATTAGAACCGCCACTGCATCCCGCTGTTACTGGAGGAACTATGTAGGGCAGACACTCTGGGGCAAAAGCCCTCTATTCACTATCATTATGCTTAAAAGTTACACTCTTAGTTAGAATCTTTAGATTTGATGATGTAGCTAGAATCACAGGAAAACCACAAAGACCCTTTTGTGCCTTTTGTTCAAAGTCTACACTGAAAGCAGATGGGTCAGTCTCCTTGCTCCATTTCCTCTGTGCACACACCCTAATCTCCATTCTTGTGTCTTGATACTTTAGGTTTCATCCACAGACCAGTTGCCCTTGCATCACCCGGAAGCTCTTTAGAATTGTAGCATCTCAGGCTCCATGCCAGACCTACTATAAAACACTTATACTAGGTGATATTCCACTTATGACACTTATCATAGTATATTGTGAGCAACTCAGTCATTCCTACAAACTATGTTTAAAAGCCTCATAGGATTCCAGTGTCTGAACACAGCAGAAATAGTTCCGGTAGTGCCCTATTGTCAGATAATTAGCTTGCTTCCCATCTTTTCATTTGTAAATAATGCTGCAATGAACATCCATGTACATAAATCTGTATCCGTCTCTGGTTATTCCTTCAGGATAAATTTTATTTGACTTTAATAACAACAATAAACAACCTGATCTTGGATTGAAATATCTTTGTTTGGTCAGTATTTAATTATATTGTGGCTTTTCTCCAAAAGAAAGCACATTGTAGAGTGGGAAAGTCAGGTTTTTAATTAAGTATGTTCCACAAGATTGACTCATTTTGAAGCTATTTGAAATTTAAGCAACAGTGAATTACAGTAGAAATGCCTGCATTCTACAGTTCAGATAGGACAAATTTGCCCCAGATAGCTCAGGAGTGGGAAATATCGGAGAGATGGTGGCTGTCAATTCTAGAGGTGATATTCTACTTAGAACACTTTTGTGAATGTTGCCCTTCTAGGAGTCATGATGTTCAGTATTTTAGGCTAAGATGCTGTTCATAAATTAGCAAAACAACAAAACATTCATTGTGTTTCAAGTCTTCTTTATTTGAAATCTTAAATATAAGTGATTAGATTATCAGCATGCAATCTTCGTGAGCACAAAGCCACTAATAACAACAATAATAGCCATCACTTATCAAGACTGTCCTGTGTGTCAGGTCCCATGCCGAGCATTTTGCAACATGTATTATTTATCTGTTGCTGCATAACAGAATACTTTCTTGTGTAGTGTCTTAAAACGAAAAATTTCCATTGTTTCACAGTTTCTGTCGGTCAGGAATCTTGGTGTGGCTTAGCTAAGTCCTGAAACTCGGTGCCTCCCTAAGGCTAAAATCAAGGGAGAGGCTCCCCTCCCCCGCCCACAGAAGCGGCACTCTCCGACCGGCAGAGAGGAGGAAACAACAAACCAAAACGGCCCACAAGAACAAACGAGGCAGCAAGCGGGACTGGGAGCGGAAAGGAACTATTGCAGCCACCACACCCTGTGAACGGGAGCTGAGGCGAACCCTGCAGGATCCGCCGCGGCGGTGAGCGAACGGCTCCGGGCGCCATTAGAGAAGAACAAAGACCCCGGGAGACGCGCACACAGCCCGGGCTGCCGGTAAGCTGGCGCGGAAACGCGGAGTGCTCGGCGCGCTTGAAAAGCAAGTGCAGACCAGGATCGTGGCTGCCCAGGTCCCCGCGCCTGCGACCTAGGCTTGCGGGGAGACGACCTAGGCTTGCGGGGAGACGCGCGGAGGTCCTCACTGAGGTGAAGGTCCCTCCCTGAGTAAGCAGGATCCAGGCGCCCAGGCACGGGAGCGGTGCAAAAGGCGCCATTCCCGCGCCACTGAACTGGGCTACAGCCCGCGTCCTGGAACTGAGGGCTTTGGAACTGAGACCCGGGGCACGAAAATTCGGGGCGTGGTTTCTCCACGACGGTGGGGCACAAGGCAGACACAGCACCCCAAAGCTGTTGAGGTGTACCCTACCATTCCCGCTCTGTTCTCTGTCCCACAGGGTGGGGGGAGGCGAAAAACAGCCCCCCAAGGACAATAGGAGAGATCTGTGGCGCCACCTAGCGACCAGGAAAAAAAAAAGTCACTAACACCCTATAAAACAGGACATTTCTTAAGACTGCTTGAAAAGGGCAGAAGGTTTCTGGAGGACCCAGTGGCCAGCCGGGAAGTTATTCCACGCCAGGCCCCTTCCGACCAGCAGTCTGAGCCCACAGAGGGAGCAGGCACCCACGTCCGGGGCAGACCGGGTGCGCAGAAGAGTGTGCCTGAAACCGGAGGCGCAGGGACTGCATCCCGCTTCGCCATTTGAGAACAGGGACATTTCTTCAGTAAAAACTGCCTAAAACCAGCAGAAAGCTCCCCCAGAAGACAGAGATGGCTCCTGGAAGAGCCAGAGGGGAGCGGAGAAGTTCACCCAAGATGTCAGTCAGTCCGAGCAACACAGTGTCCCAACGCATACGACAAATTAGAAAACAGACAGTAGGGAGTAGAAGAACCACACGCAACCTAAAAACTCCTCAGGAAAGAAGCACACCACAAAAAGAAAACCACTCCCCAGATTGCAACGACAGCAACTTGGAAGAACTTCTGAGCCTTCCAGAAAGAGAATTTAAAATTGCCATGATTAAAAAAGTGATAGATCAGAAGAAGGAAATTGAGTCCCTAAAGAGGGAAGTAAGAGAAATGCAGGAGATCAAAGAATTAATGGAGGAACTAAAGAACTCTGGGAAAAGCAATGAAAGCAGAATAGATGAAATGGAAGAACGAATAAGTAATCTTGAAGACACAGAAATAAAAAGAACCAAAACAGAAAAGGAAAGAGAAGTACGAAGGAAAAAGAATGAAGAAAGACTTCGGGAACTATCTGACTCCATGAGGAAAGGAAATATAAGAGTTATAGGAATTCCAGAAGGAGAGGAGAGAGATGTAGGAACAGAGAAAATATTCATGGATATAATTGAAGAGAACTTCCCAAATGAGAAGAAGGAGCTGAAAATTGATATACAAGAAGCAAGAAGAACACCAAGCTTCCACGACGAAAGGAAAAACACAGCAAGACACATAATAGTAAAGCTCCCAGAATCCAGGACAAGGAAAAAATAATGAAGCTGACAAGAGGGAAGAACAGATAACATTCAAAGGAAAACCAATCAGGCTGACATCAGACTTCTCTGAAGAAACACTACGGGCAAGGAGAGAGTGGAGGGACATAGTCAACAGACTCCAAGAAAACAGATGCCAACCAAGAATACTCTAATCCGCAAAGCTCTCTTTCCTCCATGAAGAAGAATATGGACCTTCCCAGACAAAGAGAACTCCGGAATTTCATTGCGACTAAACCCCCACTCCAAAAAATACTACAAGGAATCCTAAAGCCAGAACCTCAGAGGGACGAATAACAACGAAAGAAGACCAAAAAAAAAAAAAAGTTATTAAAAGAATAAATAAATAAAATCAAAGGAAAGACAAACATAATGGCAAATACAGATGCTAACATATCAATATTAACTCTAAATGTAAATGGACTAAACTCTTCAATAAAAAGACACAGAGTTGCAGCCTGGATTAAGAAACAAAACCCAACCTTTTGCTGTCTCCAGGAAACACATTTAGCTACAAAAGATAAAAATAGGCTCAAAGTCAAAGGATGGAAAACAATCCTACAAGCAAATGGGCCAAAAAAGAAAGCAGAACAGCTATACTTATATCAGATAAAACAGACTTCAAACTCAAAAAAATAAAAAGAGACCCCAATGGTCACTACATTATGATTAAGGGGACAATACTTCAAGAAGAAATAACACTCATTAACATATACTCACCAAACGAAAGAGCACCAAAATATATCAGACAACTGTTGTCCTCTCTGAAAACAGACATCAGAGAAAACACATATGTAGTGGGAGACTTCAACACACCACTATCAACAATGGATAGATCAACAAGACAAAAAATAAGTAAAGAAACTAAAGCTCTAAATAAGGACCTAGAGCATTTGGGCTTAACAGACATCTATAGAACACTAAACCCCAAAAAAACGGAGTACACATTTTTCTCAAGCGCACACGGATCATTCTCCAGGATCGATCACATACTGGGGCACAAGACAAACATCAACAGATACACCAAGATTGAAATCATACCAACCATCTTTTCTGACCACGAAGGCATCAAACTAGAAATAAATCATAAAAAGAAGGCAAGGAACTATCCTACCTCATGGAGATTAAAAGCCACACTACTGGAAGACCACTGGACTAACGAGGAGATCAAAGAAGAAATTAAAAAATTCTTTGAATTGAATGACAAGGAGGACACCAATATCCTAAATGTATGGGATGCAGCAAAAGCAGTAATAAGAGGAAAATATATAGCAATAGAAGCTCACATCAAAAAACAAGAAAGAACTCAAAGAAACAACCTAATCTCGAAGCTCAAAGATCTAGAAAAAGAACAACAAAAAAACCCCAGAACCAGTAGAAGAAAAGAAATAATAAAAACCAAAGCAGAAATAAATGAAATTGAAACTAAAAAAACAATCAAAAGATCAATGAAACCAAGAGCTGGTTCTTTGAAAAAATAAATAAAATAGACAAACCCCTAGCCAGGCTCACAAAGGAAAAAAGGGAGAAAGCACAAATACACAGAATCATAAATGAAAGAGGAGAAATCACAACGGACACAGCAGAAATCAAAAGAATAATCAGTAACTACTATGAACAGTTATATGGAAACAAGTTCAACAATCTAGAGGAGATGGACAAATTCCTACAACTCTACAATCACCCAAAGCTAGATAAAGAAGAAATAGAACACCTAAACAGACCAATTACAAGCAGCGAAATTGAAATGGTAATTAAAAATCTCCCCAAAACAAAAGCCCAGGACCTGATGGATTTACAAATGAATTCTACCAAACATTCAGAGACGAATTAGTGCCTATCCTTCACAAACTCTTCCAAAAAATTGAGAAGGAAGGGACAATACCAAACACGTTCTATGAAGCCAATATTACACTAATACCAAAACCGAATAAGGACAACACAAAAAAGGAAAACTATAGGCCAATCTCCCTAATGAACACTGATGCAAAAATCCTCAATAAAATTTTAGCTATCAGAATCCAACAATGTATCCATAAGATAATTCACCACGACCAAGTTGGATTCATTCCAGGGGCACAAGGATGGTTTAACATCCGAAAATCAATCAACGTTATCCAACACATCAACAAAAAGAAATATAAAAACCATATGATAATATCAATAGATGCTGAGAAAGCTTTCGACAAAGTGCAACACCCATTCATGATAAAAGCCCTTGAAATTCTTGGGATACAAGGAACATACCTCAACATCATAAAGGCCATCTATGACAAGCCAACAGCCAGTATCATTCTCAATGGTGAAAAGCTGAAAGCAATTCCATTAAGATCTGGAACAAGACAAGGATGTCCACTCTCACCACTGCTTTTCAATATAATACTGGAAGTCCTAGCCAGAGCAATAAGACAAGAGAAAGACATCCAAGGAATCCAAATAGGAAAAGAAGAAGTCAAACTATCACTATTTGCAGATGATATGATAATATACATAGAGAACCCCAAAATCTCCACAGAAGAACTAATTCAACTCATCAATCAATCCAGTAAAGTGGCAGGATACAAAATCAACACGCAAAAGTCAGTGGCCTTCCTATACACAAACAATAAATCTGAAGAAGAAGAAATCAAAAAACCACCCCTTTTATTATCGAAACAAAAAAAATCAAATATTTGGGAATAAATCTAACAAAAGAGGTAAAGGACCTATACAAAGAAAACTATAAACACTGTTAAAAGAAATAGAAGAAGACACAAAGAAATGGAAAGACATCCCCTGCTCATGGATTGGAAGAATAAACATTATTAAAATGGCCATCCTACCAAAAGCAATATACAGATTCAATGCTATTCCAATCAAAATCTCAATGGCATTCTTCAAAGAAATAGAACAATTATTGATGAAATTCATATGGAATCACCAAAAACCCCGAATAGCCAAAGCTCTACTGAAAAAAAAAGAAGGAAATGGAGGCATCACACTCCCAGACTTCAAACTCTACTACAAAGCCATAATCATCAAAACTGCATGGTATTGGAACAAGAACAGACATACAGACCAATGGAATCGAATAGAAAATCCAGAAATAAACCCGCAGATTTATGGTCAACTAATCTTTGACAAAGGAGCAAAGACTATGCATTGGAGCAAAGAAAGTTTGTTCAATAAATGGTGCTGGGAAAACTGGGTCGCTACATGCAAAAGAATGAAGCTTGACCACTACCTCACACCATACACAAAAATCAACTCAAAATGGATTAAAGAACTAGACATAAGACCTGAAACCATAAAATACATAGAAGGAAATATAGGCGAAACACTACGGGATTTGCACATCAAAGACATCTTTACAGACACATCACCCAAAGCAGTGATAGTGAAGACAAAGATAAACAGCTGGGACTACATCAAATTAAAGAGCTTCTGCACAGCAAAAGAGACAATAACAAAAACAAGGAGAAACCCCACCAACTGGGAGAACATTTTTGCACCCAACACTAATGATAAAGGACTGATCACAAAAATCTGCAAAGAGCTGATGAGACTCAGCAACAACAAAGAAAATAATCCAGTCAAAAAATGGGCAGAAGAGCTAAAAAGAAACTTCTCTGAAGAGGAAATGCAAATGGCCAACAGACATATGAAAAAATGTTCAACATCACTTGTAATCAGGGAAATGCAAATCAAAACTACCATGAGATACCATCTCACACCAGTGAGAATGGCACATATTAAAAAAACTAGCAACAACAAATGTTGGCGAGGATGTGGAGAAAAAGGAACTCTTGTGCACTGTTGGTGGGAGTGCAAACTGGTCCAACCACTATGGAGAGCTGTGTGGAGATTTCTGGACCTACTAAGCATAGAGCTTCCATATGATCCAGCAATTCCACTCCTAGGTATTTACCCAAAGGACACAGAAACATCAATTCCAAAGAGCACCTGCACTCCTATGTTTATAGCAGCACTGTTTACAATAGCTAAGCTTTGGAAACAACCCAAATGCCCAAAAATAGATGACTGGATCAAGAAGATGTGGTACATATATACCATGGAATATTACTCAGCATTCAAAAAAGATAAACACATGCAATTTGCAGCAACATGGATGGCACTGGAAGGGATCATGCTCAGCGAAATAAGCCAAAAAGAAAAAGAAAAATACCGGATGGTCTCACTCATAGCAGGAATCTAGAAAACTTAAATAAGGGACCAGGAAAATGAATATAAGAAAGTGAAAATCAAAATCAACAAAAAACTATGAACCAGAGACACTTTTGGGGGGTGGGGGGGCGGGAGGGGAAGGATTGGGTCAGAATGGGGCGTTTGCAATTGTATGGGGGAATATAAAAAAATAAAATTTAATATTTAAAAAAAAAAAAAAAAAAAAAAAAAAAGTGAAAAAGGGACACAAAACAGGCAGAATGCACACAAAAATTTAGTAAGATGGTAGTGTTAAAGTAAGATATGTCAGTACTTACATAAATACTACAATTACCTCATGAATAATATACTGCAGAAAGAAGCAAAACCCAACTATTTTCCATTTTTAAAAAATGTCTTAAATATTAAAACAAAGAAAGTTTGAAGATGAAAGAATGGAAAAAGATATAACACGTAGACACTAATTATTCTAGCCTAACGTTTATTTTCTGCGAACACAATGAAGTTATTTTTTTCTTTTTAACTTTTACTATTGTTCCTAAAAATCAATTGTCAATGTAATTGTCAATAATTTAAATATTTTTTCAAATATCTATATTTAAAATATATTTTAAATATAATTATTTTTAAATACCTACAGTTCTTCTCTGACTGATTTTAAAGTGTCTTTGCTGTTACATGCTTTTTCCATACATTCTTGTGCCTAAATGTAACTTTCATTTTATTTTCCTTGAGATTTGCTAGTCTTCCTGTAGTTATAAAATAATTATTAGTTGTGTAAATTTACTACGCATCCCCCTCCAAATGTTTCTTCTGATTAATCTTCTATCTCCTTCTTTTCTATTTAAATGAATGCTGGATCTTCCTACTTCATTCTCCATGTCTCTTAGGCACTTTATGATAAGTGTTCTTAGTTAATAAATTTCATTTCTGACTGCCTTAATGTTTTACATACTGTATATTTTGAATGTCATTAAAGCTTTTATTTCTAAAGAAAAAAAAAAAAAAATAAAATCAAGGGAGATATCAATACCTGCTTAAGGTGCAACTGGGAAGAACCATGTCCAAGCTCATTGTTGTGACTTTTGGCAAGACTCTGTTTCCCTAAGTGTTGAACCAGGGGCCTTTAGTTCCTTACTGCTTGTTGGCTGGTGACTTCCCTCGGTTCCTTGCCACTTGGTCTCCCACAGGGCAACATGTAGGAGCTGCCTTTCATCAAAGTGAGCTAATGATAAAGCAAGAAAGGGCAAGAGTCCTTTTGTAAATAAATTTTGCAAGTGAAACCATTACTTTGCCATCGTCTATGTACTAAAATGAGTCACTTGGTTTCAGTCCATACCAAAGAGGAGATGGGGATCCTCGAGAACCATCTTCCAGGCTGCCTACCACAAATCACACATGAATCCAAACAGCACCCTTCTGAGGTAGACATTAGTCCCCTTTTACAGAAAAGGAAACAGAGGCTCTCACAGCCAGTGAGTAGAGAAGTCGAGATCCTAACTTGTTCCCCTGACTTCAGTACCCAAGTGCTTGCTCTTTGTACTGTGCTCTCAGTAGGACAACTTTATCAGTAAAAGCTATGGGTTTCAGAAATATTTTAGAGGTTTTAGTCAGTCCAGTTTCTTTGGTTTACTCTGGCACATATTTTCTTACCATGTACCCCACATCTTCCAATGTCTAAGTGAAATTGCTTAGCTTAAACTAATGAGAGAGGTTGACATCACACAAGGCTGGAAATGGATGATCCGGGTTGTTCAGTTGCCTGCCTTTTTTAGGTTCTGGTGAAAGTTAACTGGCCTCTAAATCTCTATTCAGAATTCTTTTGCTTCTTACCCATTCTTGGCTTATATTGCATATTAGCATTGAAGATGATTTGTAAGATAAATATCATTGGGCAAAAATCCCCACGGTCAAGAATTAAACACACATGCGCGGTTTTCAACACGTTCTCTGGAAGATGTCTATTCATTTTCTCTGACCAGTGGAGCTATAAATCTGGTCTGTGCTCGGCACACTGTATGTGTTTTGCTTTATGAAGGTATAAATCACCAAGATACAATTTGTGTTTGATTTTTTTGACACTTAATTTGCTTAAATGTTCAGCAGTTCATAGACGTAAATTGTGCTGGGCATAGCTCCAAGTGGAATAAGCTGAGAGCAAGAAAGCTATACATATTAGGATGTAATTCAGAAGAAAAATCATCTTGGCTGGTCAAGTAAGCCATCTTTATAAGTTACTTATAAATAACTTTCCTCCATAGGCAATATAAACTTAGTAAATACTTCTAGAGGAGGGAGCATTGTAGTGAATTTAAAGAAACCTCATATCTAATATGATTCCATAAATTGGTAAGACTGTGTAATGGGCAGGGAATGTGTCATGCATGTTTGATGAAGCAACCCTATTGATTGATTATTGCTTAATATTGGCAAAATCCCTTATCGAGAATCAAGACGTGAATTTTTCAACTTCTCTGCCACTTACTTTGTGTGTGAACCTGGGCAGGAATACCTGAAAGTGCTCTGGAAGCCATCGTGGGTCCATAGAGTGAGCCAGTTGGGTCTGGGCAATGCCTCCTTCTTCCTGTGCCTGAGGCTGCTCCTGCCCGAGGCATTTCCTCTGGAAATGACAGGTCTTTCCTGGCAAGAGTGGATGCAACTTTCCACACATGCTGCTCACCTGGTTTTCCCAGATGACTGGAAATGGGTGACTCCCAACCCTAAATTGCCTTGTCTCTTCACTAACAAGTTTGCTGTGAAGAACAAGAAAGAGGCAGGGCCCCTTGAGCAGTCACTGACACTGTGTGTCTGGCGGCACCTGCCCCAGTGTGATGCTTCGTGAGGTGATGGGGGTGACAGGAACCAGGGCTGCTTCTCACTGACCCTTAGATAGGACTTTCCCCAGTAAAACCCATTCCTTAACACAGGATTCTCAAACTTTAGTATGCCTCAGAATTATATGGCAAACTTTTAAAATAGATTGCTGAGCCTACTCCTGGAGTTCCTGATTCAGTATGCCTTTAGTGGGCTCAAGAATTTGCATTTTCAACAAATTGCTTGTCTGGGACCCACACTTTGAGAATCCATAACATGTGCGATTATAGAGTTTTTCTTGAACTATATTGCAAGACAATTAGGGATAAGCAAGATTGCCTCGTGGGTAAAACATTTTTTACTTAAATGGTAATATATTTTAATGTATATTAAATGTGTTTAATGTGTAAAATGTGTAAGAGTGTATTTTTTTGGTAAGTGCTAATTTCTCATTTATAATACCAATATTGAATTAATTGTAAATACTTAATTTCAGTAAAAAGGGAATTAATTGAAAGAAAAATTTCCAGATATTCATGTGAGTGATAGAATAGGTAGTCTATCAAAAAAGTTTGAAAAGAGATAATATGACATTGGGTGAAGTTTGGGAAACAGTGGCATAAACAATAAATGCAATGGAAATTCCTAAGAAGGAAGTTTTGGATCAGTCTAACTAGTGAAAGTAGCTTTGTAGAGAATGGCTACTAGCGCTGAGTCTTAATGTGGATAGTTTAGTAAGCCAAGGCAGTGAGAAGGTGAGGCAGGTGGGTGGTTGGGGTCTGGTAAGATGTGTGTATGGGTGTCCATGTCAGTAAATTGAACAGAAAATCTTTGCTCAGAATGGTGTTTAGTTTCCATGACAACAAACAGCCATTCTAGTGTATTTTCATTTTTGACAGTTTTGGTGATGGAAGTTAGCCATAACCAGCCTTAGTCACCTGCCCTCTTTTTGAGAATCTAGGCCTTAATCAGCATTTTGTTGTCTTTGTTTCTACTTGCCATTTGCTTTTCTTTGTCTAGCTAGTCTACCAAGGCAGAGTTGCTGGTTCTATGTTTTTCACTTTCTGGATCAGCTTTTTAGAGGTCAGCAGCCCAAGAGAAGGCACCCTCAGACTGACAGTGCTGCACACTCAATAATGTAAACCATCAGATGCTACTTCAAACATCTCTTGGGAACATAACTGTTTCTCTATTTTCAATTAGCTGAGCTTGCACATTTAAAAATTGCCATTTGGAGATGATTCCATGAAGAAGTGACCATATAGCCATTTCATTTTGCTAGACTGTAATTTAGTCTTTGGAAATAATAAGTTGTTATAGCTGAATATAAAGTGAAATTGTTATTTGCTATTTTCTACAAACTTGTCACATAAAAAGCAATAAAACCATTCTACCATTTACACATCATGCAAATTCATTTTCTTTCATAATTTTCCACAGTGAGAAGGTATTTTTATGTCCCATGCAGGTCACAAATAGGGGTTTGGAAACCATTTGTTCTGCTGAGCCTTATAAATGGTTATTGAATTGCTATGATTATAAACAAATCCTGAGGGCCAATAATCTAGTTAAAAGACTTCTGATTTTGTCTTTAGGAAATCTACTACCGTGATAATCTAAGGTCATTTGCTCTGATTAGGCACAGTGTATGGAAAAAACAACCATGGAGTGTTCTCTGGCTACTTCTGACCTGGACCATTGGTTCTCTATTAGACTCACCAGGACAGATTGTTAAATCATAGCTCAGCCTGCGTTTCTGACTCAGTATGAATTGGTAGGGGTCAAGTAGTACATTTCTATGATGTTCCCAAGTGATAGTGGGACTGCTGTTCCAGTGCTGCACCTTCCCCTGCAGTGACCTTTAGGGCTAACCGCCCCTAGGTCCGGCTGGGCAACCAGCGCGCAGGGGAAGAACAGCAAAACCCTACCTGCTGCACCTCCCCCCGCAGTGATCTTTAGGAATGGCTTTCGCCACGGTCCCTAGGTCCGGCTGGGCAACCAGCGCGCAGGGGGAGAACAGCCTGAAGCAGAGGAAGTGCAACGGAAGTTCCCTGAAAAGGCAGAAGCTTATCAATAGATAACGACCACCAAGAACCACTACAAGAATGCTAAAAATCTTATCCCTCTTCCTAGAACTACAAACTTTAATCCCTTATTTGTCTTTCTAAACTTTCTTCTTTCTTCTATAATGGTCATTGCTTGTTATGTAGATCACCTCCCTGATAGTGGTAGACTGAGCCCATGAGCAAGCTAATTTCCTTGATATTCATTCCTGTGCTTTTGGAAAACATATATATACTGGTCACAAATTTAGAGAAAATTACACTCAGATTTTCACTCTTGAAGTGTGTCTGTTTGTCATTTCTTTCGCCGACGCCCTGACCACCCTGCACGCTTCTCTCAACCCTGAGGTGGCCTCATCGTCTACTGCTGTGCTGGTCCGCGGCATTCCAGGGACCACCCTTTTTGCAAACCGCTGATTTAGAGGCTCCTATCTTTGGCTTACCCTTTCTCTTCCTTTCTTTGTACCATCTGATACAGTCATGGCAAATATTTGCAGCTCCTAAACGATGCCAGACTCCATGATCCTTCTACTTGATTGTCTCCCCCATCTTTATCTGCATGCCGAAATCCTACTTGTTCTTCCAGGCATATTTTAGGGTCACTTCCCCAGAGAAACCTCTTCTGGCCTGCACTTGCCCATGCCCTACATATCTGACATAGCAGAGCTACCATGGCATTGCAGTTTCTCCTTTACATTTTAGACTTTTAGACATTTTAGACATTTTAGACTTTCTCCTATCATGACCTGTGAGGGCCTTTGATGACCCTTATCTCAAATTTTTAAAAACTTCAACTCCTTGCACATACTAGACTCTTGGTAAAAATTTCCTGAATTTTTGTAAAATCCATAATCAAGTATGATATTTATTTAATGCAGATCCAACTAAGAGGGAGCAAGGCCCATGAACTTTTGGTGTTAGACCTAATAGGTCTCAGAAATGTGGGACATCAGGCAAATCACTTAACTGCCCGGAGTTAAGTTAACAACTTTGGTATCCATTATGGGGCTTAAAAAAGATTGTGGAGGTGAAGTGCTTAGCACAGTGCTTAGATCCCAGAAAGTCTTAATGAATACTATAAAACAGCAGTAATCTGCACAATAATATGGTTCTAAGTATTGTCACATTTACTATGGGAAGATATGGAATTTGTTCAATTCTTTATGAAGAAAACTGAGACAAAGATGAAATAAGAGTTTTAGGCATATTTTATATATTTTCTTCTTAAGGAAACTGAGGAAGAAATCCCAGTCCTAATCAGATATTTATTCATTCACATTCTGATCACTCTTTTTCACAGCATGTGACCTCATGAGAAGAGGGACATATGAACAAGTGACCTATTTTTCTTCAAAAACATTAAACTTGTTCAAGAATAACATTTGTGAACCTTATTGGTTTTTATTGGTTTTTAATATCAAAATCACTCTTAGAAATAGTATTTTTTATCCTGTATACTCTGAAGCTAAGAGATCAGATAACTTCATGTAGCAGCTCAGTCATGTGGTTGGGTTGGAAAGGTAGACAGCTTGCTGGATGAGACTGCACAGTGCCAGCCTGATTGATATCCTGATGGCCAAGGTGCACAGGTACCTGTGTATCAATGTGTTAGTGTAAGTGGATAAGAGGAATTCTAGTTTTACTTCCAAATGCAGCCCTCTTTCTTTGTCCTTTCTCCTTAATGTTCTTCGAAATTTTGTCCTTGGTCTTCATTCTTCCTATATTCCCTCCTTGGTGAATCATCATACCCTAAAGCATCAGTAATGGCCCAGTATGGGTGATCCATAATTTTAGCTTATCTCCTCGGTGTACAAGGCTCACTGCTGGCACTTTAAATTCAATAGTTCCCAAATTGAACATTTCTTCTATAAAGTTGCTTCCATCTCCTGAGTTTTTCATTTCTGGCAATGGCACTGCCATTCTCCTAGTCACCCTATCTTGAAGAGGTTTATGTGGTCTTTGACTCCTCCATCTTCTCCTCTATCCTCCCATTCTGCTTCACAGTCTCTCCCATGTCTTGTCACAGCACCAGTTCAGCTGCTCTGGGGGTTTTCAATAGGCTGCACATTGGATCATCTGATAACTTTAAAAAACAATGAAACTGCCAGATCCCCATCCCAGACCAATTGAATCAGCTCTGAGGAGTCTCGATTTCAGTACTATTATAAACTGCCTCAGGGGAAAATAATGTGAAGGTATTCTTGATAACTCTGGAGTTAGAGTCTTTGGAAAAGAAACCCCATGTATTTTCTCTATCTCTGTCTCTCTCCAGTCCAATCCTCCCTCTACATCTCTGCCCAAGTATTACCTTTCCTATTGCTCTACTCTATAAGGGCAGCAATGCTTAAGTGCTTTCAGTGTCTTCCCACCATTGCCTTCAGAATAAAATCATGCTCCTTATCTTAGACATAGAATTCTTCCGGAACTTAGCCTCTGCTTTCCAGTCTTATTTCATGTCAGTTCTCTCTATATACTATAAACATCTACCCAAATAAGCATGCTCTACTTGGGTCGTACCTCATTTCTTTGGTCATTAAGTTCTCCTGTCTGATTGGATTTTCCTAATTTTTGTGCATCACTAATGGATGCTTTTAGCCACAGGTTACAGAATATTCAACTTAGAGGAGCTTAACAAATAAAAAATTCTTATTGCATATAGAATAAAGTTTGAAAGCAAAGAGTTCAGAATTGGTTATTATGTCCGGGATGAAAATTAATTACCATGATTCTCTTGCTTTTCCTTCAGACACCAAGATGGTAGCCACAGCTCTCAGTATCACTTCCTTGGGGGGGAAATGTTCAAATCAGGAAGGAAGCAAAATTTCTATCAGGAAATAAGCCCTTTTCCAAAGGCTCTCTAGCAACTTCTCTTCAGTTCCATTAGCCAAGATTGAGTCAAAAGACCACATTCTTTTTTTTTTGTTTGTTTTGTTTTGCTTTTATTTTGTATTAAACTTCCAGTTGTGTTACTATTTGTATTGGTTCCTGAACCAAATTCCAACATGGTTGTGTGTGGGGCTTCTTCACACCACCAATAAGAAATTCTTGGACACCAGCAGGATGTTGAAAAATTCAACTCAATTTTGACATACCTGAGATACTCAATCTACCCTACCTGGAGATAACATTAAATTCCACAGGTTAAGCATTCAGTTCCACAAAACTTCCCACCATGCCACTGTCAAACCCAGATCATTAGTTATGATTCTCATTGGCTATAAATCATATTTATATAATCTACTATTTGATTTCAATTTATTAGAATAACTAGATAGACCATATGCTTATTATACTCCTTAGTGTGGATTGATAGTGGATTTTTTTTATAACAAATTTTATTTTTATATTCCCCATACAATTGCAACCCCCCCATTCTGATCCCAATCCCTCCCCTCCTGCCCCCCAACCCCCCAAAAGTGTCTCTGTTTCATAGTTTTTTGTTGATTCTGATTTTCACTTTCTTATAGTTATTCTTTTTCCTGGTCCCTTATTTAAGTTTTCTAGATTCCTGCTATGAGTGAGACCATCCGGTATTTTTCTTTTTCTTTCTGGCTTATTTCGCTGAGCATGATCCCTTCCAGCGCCATCCATGTTGCTGCAAATTGCATGTGTTTATCTTTTTTGAATGCTGAGTAATATTCCATGGTGTATATGTACCACATCTTCTTGATCTAGTCATCTATTTTTGGGCATTTGGGCTGTTTCCAAAGCTTAGCTATTGTAAACAGTGCTGCTATAAACATAGGGGTGCAGGTGCTCTTTGGAATTAATGTTTCTGTGTCCTTTGGGTAAATACCTAGGAGTGGAATTGCTGGATCATATGGAAGCTCTATGTTTAGTAGGTCCAGAAATCTCCACACAGCTCTCCATAGTGGTTGGACCAGTTTGCACTCCCACCAACAGTGCAGAAGAGTTCCTTTTTCTCCACACCCTCGCCAACATTTGTTGTTGCTAGTTTTTTTAATATGTGCCATTCTCACTGGTGTAAGATGGTATCTCATGGTAGTTTTGATTTGCATTTCCCTGATTCCAAGTGATGTTGAACATTTTTTCATATGCCTGTTGGCCATTTGCATTTCTTCTTCAGAGAAGTTTTTTTTTAGCTCTTCTGCCCATTTTTGATTGGATTATTTTCTTTGTTGTTGTTGAGTCTCATCAGCTCTTTGCAGATTTTTGTGATCAGTCCTTTATCTTTAGTGTTGTGTGCAAAAATGTTCTCCCAGTTGGTGAGGTTTCTCTTTGTTTTTGTTATTGTCTCTTTTGCTGTGCAGAAGCTCTTTAATTTGATGTAGTCCCAGCTGTTTATCTTTGCCTTCACTATCACTGCTTTGGGTGATGTGAAAAGACCACATTCTTGATTCAAGGAAGGCTGGAAAGTGAATACTTTGCATTGTCAGTCTCTTAAGGGGTGGCTGGCTCTTTTAGGAAGTAAGTGAGTTGGGAAGGCAATTGACATAAGGAGGCAAACACCAGGGTCTTCCATATTTTGTGTCTCAACACATATGATTATATGCAAATACTCCTTCCCGAAGTCTTTGCCAATCTCTGACCAAGCAGAAGCTTCTCTCTCTGAATTCCTATATATTTTTTTTGTTAGATATCTCCCTTTGATCTTTGGGTGCCTCTGGTTTTGTTGATCCTATATGTTTTATTTTCCATGTTGAATTATAAACTCCTTGAGGGCAAGGGCCATATCTCAGTCATGCTCATGTATCTTGCAGTACCAAATCAACTGAAAATTATTTTGTTGCAAGAATTATATTCTGACATTTATTGCCACCTTATTATTTGTTCAGATGGTGCCTGTTCAAATTCGTTTCCGCCACTTGCTCTAGGTGGTTAGTCAGCTGGCAGAGCTTGAGTCACAGTGATGTCAAAGATTTAATTGTTGTCTTCTCCCCTGACTAGTTCCTTCCCAGTCATCTGAGTGGAGTGTTCTCTTCCCATTTTTGCCAGTTTCAGATAGAACAGATTCAGTGGTAATAAACTAGTTGTCACACTCTGACCACCTCTAACTTATTCTAGTAAAATATTTGGAGTGCTCTGCTTAGAGCCGAAGGCTGGCCAGGCTGGAATGCACGCCGCCTGCAGGGCTAATGAGAAAAGTCCCTCCAGGCAGTAACTCACCCCCACTGGGCCTCTCCAGGGAGGGTCAGCCAAGCAGAGAAGGGTGCTACATCTTCACCCTGCTCCGGGAGATGCCAGCTCCAAAGACCTCGCTCCAACAGGAAAACAAATGGGAACTGGCGGGAGAGGAGAGCACTGAGGCAATGCGGGCTCATTAAAAGAACAGTAATAATGATAATTTCCAAAGCTATATTTATTTGAGAGTGAAAGGACAGGGATTTCATTGGCCTAAAATGCCAGAAGCTAGGTTGCTCTCAACCACCCCTGTGGTGCTTCAGCAGAACTCACAGGGGGTGTTACTTGGCAGGAGCTTCTAGGGAAGAGGAGCTGCTTTAGATCCTGGTTTCATCCCCCCTCCCCCCAGTGTGATGTATGGAGCAGACATGGCCCCTGGAAATTGTATTTTTGCCCTCCCCATTGCTTACAGTCAAAGGGGGAGACACACCCCTGATTGTTGAGTATGTCTGTAGGGGCATGCGCGCATGTTTCCATGAATGATCTATTGGGGGATGCCACTTGAAAATGGGTTCACAAGGATTTTTTTCTGTCTTGGAGGAGAGGCTTATCTGGTGCAGCAAGCACGAAGTTAAATGGGACTTTTCTGGAACAAGAACTGGGGGGGATGCTGGCTGCCTGCTAGAATTAAGTAGTTTTTTTTGGGGGGGGGGTCCCTGTTTATTTTAAGGAGGGATTTTGTTGGCCAATTTTTAACTACTGTGATTCAGTTAGGCTAAGAAATCAACTACAAAATTTTAGATTGGCCTTTTGATACGGGGGGCCCCAGAACCATTTGATCTCTCTCCAGGTCTGTTAGGGGATGTTGAGGGGCCTTCTCCATTTCAACTTTCTTCTTCAGCAGCAATTCCTTGGAGTCTTTGTCTTTCCCATAGGCTACCTATGGGCCATGATGACTTTCCCCTTTGCAGCTCAAAAAGGGATTGCTCCCCGAAGTCCATCTTTTCTAGTGCATGAGGAGTAGAGAAAGAACCTTTTGGGGCATACATGATTGGCGTTTGGCTCTGACTGACTTAGAAGAAGTTTGGAAGGATAGGGATTAGCTGGGCAAACTGGGAAATTTAGATGAAACAAAGGAAACTCTTGTGTGAACAATGCAAATTCCCCATGGGTTGAAGCCAATATTGGGGATACTTTCCCAAACTCACCAATCCTACAAACCAAAATGTAATATTCACCCTTCAATAATTGTACTGAATGATGGGTATGTAGGAAGTTTATACATGTATCACCTAATTTCATATTTGAAACAGCCCTTTAAGGTGCTACTGCTAGCTTTGTTTTACAGATGATGAAACTGAGATTCTGAAAGTTGGATTCTAGAACATCAGTGTGCATCAGAAGCACCTGGCAGGCTTGTGAAATACAAAGATTGCTGAAGCTCCTTCATACCTGACTGCCTTGAAACTGGAATGTTGGCTTTTTTTTTCTGCTTTGGGATTAGAACTGAAATATCCTTTCTTTCTGGTTCTCTAGTCTGTTGGTCTTCGACAGAAACTGCACCATCTGCTCTCCTGGGTCTCCAACTTGCTGACTCACATGCAGATCTTGGGACTTGTCAGGTCTCCAAAGTTGTGTGAACCAATTTCTTGTAATAAGTCTCTTTCTATACAAACAACCTATTGGTTCTGTTCCTCTGGAGAACTCTGATGAATACAGATTTTCTGACTTAATAGGGCTACTAAGAATCTACATTTCTAACGAGTTCCCTACTGAGGCTGATGCTGCTGGTTATGAGGCCACTCTTTCAGAACCATGGCCTTAGCTAAGAACACTCAAGCAACCTTCCTTAATAATTCTCTCAACCCAGATCAAGCTCCCAAATTCTCCCAAGAGACTCAAGTTTCTTTATTTTTTAAAAGGCCTTGTATTTGCATTTATTTTTTTTAAATACATTTTTATTGAATACTGTTATTTTACATCCTCATTTATTTTTTTCATAATAAAAGAATTTCTCCTCTCAGGTATGGTAACCATAGTTCTTCCACCACCAAACCACACATAACCCTCCACCACAGTCTGCTGTGCTCACCAGCCCCCCTTCATTTCCCTTCCCCCCTCCCCGTCTGAATGCTTCAGATCTATAGTTTGTTTTCAAGGGTTGGTTTTAAAGTTTGTCTTTGCCTGATCCTTTGTTTTCTCTATATTCCACATATAAGTGAAACCATCTGGTATTTATCTTTCTCCTTCTGGCTTGTTTCACTTAGTATAATTCCATTCATGTTGCTGCAAATGGCTTGAGTTTATCTCTCTTGATTGCTGAGTAGTATTCCATTTTGTATATATACCACATCTTCTTGATCCAGTCATCTGTCCTAGGATATTTAGGTTGTTTCCATATCTTGGCTATAAACATGGTAGTACAGGTTTCTCTTTGAAATGGTGTTTTTGTGTTCTTTGGATAAATACCTAGGAGTGGAACTGCTGGGTCATATGGCAGATTCATTTTTAGTCTTTTGAAGAAGCTCCACATGGGGCTTGACCAGTCTACATTCCCACCAACAGTGTAACCAGGTTCCTTTCACACCACATTTTTGCCTGCATTTGTTGTCTCTGTGTTTTTTTTTTTGTTTTTTGGTTTTTGTTTTTTGTTTTTTTTTTTTGGATGGGTCCATTCTCACAGGTATGAGGTGGTATCTCATTGTGGTTTTTAATTTGCATTTCCCTGATGATAAATGATGATGAACATAAGTTTCTCTCAGCACACATTTAATTTGCTATGTCCATGAGATGGATAAGATGTAGCTCTTTCTTTCAAGCTACTCACAGTCTAGACTTAGGACTAGGAGAGAGAATATATCATGTGTAAATAAATCATTTCACTAGAGTGTAATAAGACTGTAGTGCATTCAGTCAGGGTGAAAAGGAGTCATCAGATTTAACTAGGGGCAGAGAATGCCCGAGACTTCACAGTGGAAGGAAGACCTGGGCAGGAGATGAGACATGCAAAGGACCCACACTCAGAAAAGGTGGCTAGTTCTCCTCCCATCTCATTTCTTTTGGTTTGGCCTGGTTGCTTTCAATTGTGCTGTGGCCTGATTGCTCGGGCTGGGCCTTTCTGCATCTAACCTGAACAGCATTGATTCCCTCCCTGCCAGTGCTATCCCCCACACCTGGTTGACTCAGGCCCATCCAGGAGACACTCAGGAGGAATGTGTTCTGAACTCCTTCCTCGTCAACTGTTTTGGGGGTTGAAAGGGGTTGCATGAGCTTTACAACCAGCGAAAATTGTCGCCAGCTTCACAATTCTGGCCAACATGTCTATGCTTTGAAGTCTGGTTGCTGCTTTTTACAATTCTATTTTTAAAATGTATTAAAGATGTTAAAATGTGGCAGAGACTTCCAATAAAAGTCTTGCTGCTTGAGAATCAGGATGCTGGTCTCAATTTAAAGTGCCTGTTAAATAATAGGATACCCATGTAAAAGGGGCTCTGAAAGGCTAACCAAATAGCTCTCATGGCAATCAAGCTCACTCACCAACACCTCTGATAGGAATCCAGAAGTTATCAAGCCCTGTATCTATCCTCTGTTATGCCATGAAAGTGCCTTTTGATACAAAATGATTGAATTTTTGTTTGAAGCAGTCACTGATATAAAGGCACTAAATTAAAACAGGAAAAAGTCTCTAATGAAATATTTTGGCATAGACTTTGATGAAAAATCAAGCAAAGATTAATAGGTAGTTCTCATTGTTCCCCAAGGACTGGATCCTTGAAGAGAAGTCTAGGGTCAGACTGCAGGTCCACAGAATCATAGCTGTGGACATCATTTGGGGACCAATCTTTCTTGACAGTCCATTTTAGCTTGAGAATTTTATGAGAGCCTTCAGGAAAGTACTAAAAAAATAAGACATAGTTCCCGACCTATGCCCTCCTCATCACTGCCTTCCCTCAGTTATTCAGAGAACTTGTTGATTCCAACTTTAATCTTGTCCACATTTCTCTATGCTTGCTGCTTTTGCCTCAGTTCAGGTCTTTACTTGTGTGTCAGCTTCTGTATGTTGACTTATCCAACACATTTAAACACTTATCCTCAGTCTATTCATGATTCTCTGGAAGTACAGAGTGGCCATGTGGCACAGTCCGGCCCATGAAATGAAAATCAAAGTTGGTTGGGGATTTCTGGGATACTCTTGCTTTCCTGAAACAAGCACCAACACTTCCTTTCCCCCAGTCTTTCGCTTTTCTCTAGCCTAAAAGGTAATATGTCAGTTAGATCTGTAGCTGCCATCTTGTGACTATGAGAAAAAAGCCAAGAGAATTGCAGGGTTCTTGACTCTGCCTGAGCTATTTGAATCAGTGTCTATCTGCAATTGCCAACTTTTGGAATTCTTATGGAAGAAAAGAATTCCTAATTATTTGAAGTTATTATTTTTCAGTTCTCTGTTATTTAAAGCCACAGAAGCATTCTGACAGGCTCAGAGTGATTAAGTTAATACCTGCTTGAACACAGTCCTTGGCAAAACCATGATTAAATCTCATAGATAGCCAAGTAACTGGAATTTTATCTCCAATGAATTGTCTCCAATGAATTTTTTCTGTAATCCCATGCCTCATGTGATATCTAGAGACATTAATCTGTTTTCTTTCCTTCAGGAGAAGATAACATCTAAAATCTAAAATCTACTGCAGTGTGTCTGCACTGGTAGATATGCAAGTTGCCTTGCGGTGGAACTTGTTCTGGGAGAGTCACTGGAAAGGCTCTTAGTTATCTGCCAGGCAATTGGGCTTTGGCTGTCCTTGCAGGAAAGAATAATAGGTCCTTTTCTCAGCTTGATAAAAGCAGTCCCTTCAAATAACCACTCATTCTGTAGATCTGATCGGTGTGGCAAAATGGAGACTTTTTTATAGACATCAAGAAGCCTCATGGGAAGAACCAGTGGCATGGCCAGACCACCACTCTTCCATCTCTTTTGAGAATCAACATCTTCAGATGCCTGTGTTAGATTCATGTAACTCAACTGAGGTTGACTGGCAGGAGAAAGTGAAGACCACCCTAAAAGAAATCCCCATGAGAGATCGCAGTCTAGAGTGGACCTCCTGGCCTAATGACTACATCTGAAATAACTCAGAGAAGGACTGAATTCTGGTACAATGTGGTCCTGCTGTGAGAACAGGAACTGCATAGGTCAGTGTGAAGGAAGTACTGATAAGGTCTGTAAAGGAATCTGAATCGGCAAGAGAACCACTGTTTAGTCAAAGATGCTTCAGAGTGTGTGACCAAGAACAATAGTTAAGTCTGTTCGAATTGTGACATCCAGAAGCCTGGTCTGATCCTCCAACTTGCTGAGACCTATCATAAGCAGGACTGGGCTTTTCTAAATATGTGGGATACCTTAGAACAGATGCCAGATTTTTATTATTTTGATGAATGGGGGCTCAAGCTATTTTAATTTGAAGAATACAAAATATGATTAAATTTGTTTCCTGAACTGGTAAAATAGGTCACAACATCTATACGAGCAATAGGGTAGACAAAATAAAAAGATATTATAACTGAAATGACCAAAATATGGGTAACTAAATGGTTGGACATTTGTGAAATGTAATAATCTATTTGAATTCGGAGCATACTGAGTCAACTAACTCACATTTTAAGGACTCCTTTTATGTTGAATTCCCCCGCTCCATGGTGAAGAATCTCTGGAATCAAGATGTACACAGGAGAGGAGGTGGGTCTCTGGAAAGTTCTATATATATTATTTTCAGTTCCATGTTATTTAATATGACTTTTTAAAAAAAGATAAATTTATTTATACATACAAGAACTGGGGTACAAGCCAGAGGTGTTGGGGCTGAGAGGATTCACCAGAGACGGAGTGGGGAACAGAGTAGGCAGATTGACTGAAACACACTGCTGAGGGAGCAGAGGGCGAGTCAGGAGAGGTCTGCTGTGCCATGTGGGTAGCTCCCTGGCCGGAGATCAAACTCATGCTGCAGTGGTTGCAGATAGCTTTATAGGTTGCATCTTAACCTCTTGTACCACCAAGGAGGTCCTATTTAATATGACTTTATGAGCCAATAAATATTCATATTGGCTAGAATCAAAGATAGTATTTACCTTCTAGCTTATGCTGGCAGGAAGCTTAGGCTCTAAGACTAATGAATTTTGCATTGTTTTATAAAGATCTGTAACATTGACCATTATGAATCTTCATATTGGAGAGTCAACATCATTAAATTGAAAGACTATTTTTGCACATATAGAATAGTGGCACATGAACCCAGCAAAGATAGATTAGACAGTTTAAAAGGTGTTTGACTTAATTGATAAAATTGCTAACATTAAATTTTTAGGATTCTAGTGGAGGTATAAGATTTAGAGTTAAAGCTTTAGAGATCCATTCCAAGATCTCTAAGGAAAATAAAACACTGAACTGTATCTTAACATTCTCCTAAACTTCTTACATTTTTAACTCCAAGCAGGGGTTTCTTGAAAAACATGCCACACCAGCATTAGTTCATCTGAGTCCAGAATTAATTGAACAAGGGAGAATCTAATAAACATTTGTGCACACAGTATTTGTTTGAACATATGTTGTAATTCTCTTGGGTATACAAATAGTTGTGGAATTAATGGGTAATATTGTTACTCTGTTTAACTTCTGGGGGAATTGCCAACTGTTTCAAAGTGGTTGAATTCCTAGTAGCAAAATGTATAAATATTGTTCCAATTAATACGCATCTTCACCAGTACTTGTAATTGCCTGACTTTTTAATGATTCTAGTAGAGGGAAAGTGTTATCTCAATGTAGCTTTGCATTTCCCTAAGGAATAATTATGCTGAACATCTTTTCATATATCTATTGACTTTGAAGTATAAATGTTCTTAATTTTGATGAAGTGAAATTGTCTATTTTTCTTTTGTGGCTTACGTTTTAGGTTTCATATCTATGAAATGTTGTCTAATCCAGTTATACAGAATTATTCCTATGTCTAATTCTGAGAGTTTTATAACTTTTGTTCTTCCATTTAGGTCTTTGATCCGATTTGAGTTAATTTGTGCATATGATGTGACATACGTTTCAGTTTCATTCTTTTGCATTGGACAATCATTTGCCCCAGAACCACTTGTTGAGAAGACTTTTCCCATTGAAAGGTCCTGGCTTCCTTGCTAAAAATCAATTGATTGAAAAAAAAATGTATGAGATTAGCATGCCCCTCCAACTATTTTGGTTATAGTTGTATTTTGGTTATAGTTTGCACAAATAGGTCTTTCCTATCATGTCACTTTGAAACTAATTTTGTCTTTGAATGTATAGTGATTGTTGCATGTCATTGGATTATGCTCTGCTGAATTCATTCTGCCAATATCAGCTTTTTAACTGGAGTTTGATCCATTGACACTTAATGTAATAATTGATTTGTCATTTCCTTGTTTTCAGTATGTCTTATTTCTTTTTTGTTCCTCTACACCTTCTTTTACTAACTTCCTTTGTTTTAAATGGATTTTTCTATACTGTATCATTTTAACTACTTTGTTGTTTTTCACAATATGTATTTTAATTTATTTTCTTGTTGTTTGCCCTCTGGATTACTGATAACGTCTAAATTTATAACAATCTAGTTCAGATTGATACCAACTTAATTTTAGTATATTGCTTCTATATAACTCCATTACCCCTTTGTGCTGTTTTCCCCCATTAATTCCACCTTTGTGTATATCGTACTCATCAACATAAATCTAAAACTATTGCTTTAACATGTTGTCTTTTAAATTAGATAGGGAAAAAGTTGTTAGAAACACAAAATACATCTTTCCTGTCCTTTATATTTACTTTTACACTTGCCTTTACTAGCGTTCTTTATTTCTTATAAAGCATATCTGCTAACAACAAACACTAAATTTTTTGTCTCAGGTACCATTTTTTTATTTTTTATTTAAATTTTATTTTTATATTCCCCATACAATTACAACCCCCTTATTTTGACCCCAATCCCTCCTTTCCCCACCCTCCACCCCCCATAGAGTGTCTCTGGTTCATAGTTGTTTGTTGATTTTGATATTTTCTTTCTTATAGTTATTCTTTTTCCTGGTCCCTTATTTAAGTTTTCTAGATTCTTGCTATGAGTGAAACTATCCGGTATTTTTCTTTTTCTTTCTGGCTTATTTCGCTGAGCATGATCCCTTCCAGCGCCATCCATGTTGCTGCAAATTGCATGTGTTTATCTTTTTTGAATGCTGAGTAATATTCCATGGTATATATGTACCACATCTTCTTGATCTAGTCATCTATTTTTGGGCATTTGGGCTGTTTCCAAAGCTTAGCTATTGTAAACAGTGCTGCTATAAACATAGGGGTGCAGGTGCTCTTTGGAATTGATGTTTCTGTGTCCTTTGGGTAAATACCTAGGAGTGGAATTGCTGGATCATATGGAAGCTCTGTGTTTAGTAGGTCCAGAAATCTCCACACAGCTCTCCATAGTGGTTGGACCAGTTTGCACTCCCACCAACAGTGCAGAAGAGTTCCTTTTTCTCCACACCCTCGCCAACATTTGTTGTTGCTAGTTTTTTTAATATGTGCCATTCTCACTGGTGTAAGATGGTATCTCATGGTAGTTTTGATTTGCATTTCCCTGATTACAAGTGATGTTGAACATTTTTTCATATGCCTGTTGGCCATTTGCATTTCCTCTTCAGAGAAGTTTCTTTTTAGCTCTTCTGCCCATTTTTTGACTGGATTATTTTCTTTGTTGTTGTTGAGTCTCATCAGCTCTTTGCAGATTTTTGTGATCAGTCCTTTATCTTTAGTGTTGGGTGCAAAAATGTTCTCCCAGTTGGTGGGGTTTCTCTTTGTTTTTGTTATTGTCTCTTTTGCTGTGCAGAAGCTCTTTAATTTGATGTAGTCCCAGCTGTTTATCTTGCCTTCACTATCACTGCTTTGGGTGATGTGTCTGTGAAGATGTCTTTGATGTGCAAATCACGTAGTGTTTCGCCTATATTTCCTTCTATATATTTTATGGTTTCAGGTCTTATGTCTAGTTCTTTAATCCATTTTGAGTTGATTTTTGTGTATGGTGTGAGGTAGTGGTCAAGCTTCATTCTTTTGCATGTAGTGACCCAGTTTTCCCAGCACCATTTATTGAACAAACTTTCTTTGCTCCAATGCATAGTCTTTGCTCCTTTGTCAAAGATTAGTTTACTATAAATCTGTGGGTTTATTTCTGGATTTTCTATTCGATTCCATTGGTCTGTGTGTCTGTTCTTGTTCCAATACCATGCAGTTTTGATGATTATGGCTTTGTAGTAGAGTTTGAAGTCTGGGAGTGTGATGCCTCCATTCCCTTCTTTTCTTTTTTTTTTTTCAGAAGAGCTTTGGCTATTCAGGGTTTTTGGTGATTCCATATGAATTTCATCAATAATTGTTCTGTTTCTTTGAAGAATGACATTGAAATTTTTATTGGAATAGCATTGAATCTGTATATTGCTTTTGGTAGGATGGCCATTTTAATAATGTTTATTCTTCCAATCCATGAGCAGGGAATGTCTTTCCATTTCTTTGTGTCTTCTTCTATTTCTTTTAACAGTGTTTTATATAGTTTTCTTTGTATAGGTCCTTTACCTCTTTTGTTAGATTTATTCCCAAGTATTTGATTTTTTTTGTTTTGATAATAAAAGGGATTTTTTAAAAAATTTCTTCTTCTTCAGATTTATTGTTTGTGTATAGGAAGGCTACTGGTTTTTGTGTGTTGATTTTGTATCCTGCCACTTTACTGAACTGATTGATGAGTTGAATTAGTTTTTCTGTGGAGTTTTTGGGGTTCTCTATGTATATTATCATATCATCTGCAAATAGTGATAGTTTGACTTCTCCTTTTCCTATTTGGATTCTTTGTATGTCTTTCTCTTATCTTATTGCTCTGGCTAAGATTTCCAGTATTATATTGAAAAGCAGTGGTGAGAGTGGACATCCTTGTCTTGTTCCAGATCTTAATGGGAATGCTTTCAGCTTTTTGCCATTGAGAATGATACTGGCTGTTGGCTTGTCATATATGGCCTTTATGATGTTGAGGTATGTTCCTTGTATCCCAAGAATTTCAAGGGCTTTTATCATGAATGGGTGTTGCACTTTGTCAAAAGCTTTCTTGGCATCTATTGATATTATCATATGGTTTTTTTTTTTTTTTTTTTTTTTTTTTTTTTTTTTTTTTTTAAAGATTTATTTATTTATTTATACAAGCACTGGGTACAGTCAGAAGCGCGGGAGGGTGACAGAATTCACCAGAGCCAGAGCGGGGAGCAGAGCAGGCAGAAGGACCGAAGTACCTGCTGAGGGAAGCAGCGGGCGGGCAGGAGAGGTCTGCGCGCCATGTGGACCCTCCTCCGGTGGCCAGGGTGTAGCCCGGGGATCAACCGGCGCTGCAGAGGCTGCGGGCAGCTTCGCAACCCAGCGCTCAATCGCTGCGCCACCCGGGGAGGCCCATCATATGGTTTTTATATTTCTTTTTGTTGATGTGTTGGATAACGTTGATTGATTTTCGGATGTTGAATCATCCTTGTGTCCCTGGAATGAATCCTACTTGGTCGTTGTGAATTATCTTATGGATACATTGTTGAATTCTGATAGTTAAAATTTTATTGATGATTTTTGCATTAGTGTTCATTAGGGAGATTGGCCTGTAGTTTTCTTTTTTTGTGTTGTCCTTGTTTGGTTTTGGTATTAATGTAATGTTGGCTTCATAGAACATGTTTGGTATTATCCCTTCCTTCTCAATTTTTTGGAAGAGTTTGTGAAGGATAGGCACTAATTCATTTCTGAACATTTGGTGGAATTCATTTGTAAATCCATCAGGTCCTGGGCTTTTGTTTTTGGGAAAGTTTTTGATTACCATTTCAATTTTGCTGCTTGTAATTGGTTTGTTTAGGTGTTCTATTTCTTCTTTAGCTAGCTTTGGGTGATTGTAGAGTTGTAGGAATTTGTCCATCTCCTCTAGATTGTTGAACTTGTTTTCATATAACTGTTCATGTAGTTTCTGATTTATTCTTTTGATTTTCTGCTGTGTCCGTTGTGATTTCTCCTCTTTCATTTATAATCCTGTTATTTGGGCTTTCTCCCTTTTTTCCTTTGTGAGCCTGGCTAGGGGTTTATCTATTTTATTTATTTTTTCAAAGAACAAGCTCTTGGTTTCATTGATCTTTTGGGTTGTTTTTTTAGTTTCGATTTCATTTATTTCTGCTTTGGTTTTTATTATTTCTTTTCTTCTACTGGTTTTGGGTTTTTTTTGTTGTTGTTGTTCTTTTTCTAGATCTTTGAGCTTTGAGATTAGGTTGTTTCTTTGAGTTCTTTCTTGTTTCTTGATGTGAGCCTCTATTGCTATATATTTTCCTCTTATTACTGCTTTGCTGCATCCATACATTTAGGAAATTGGTGTCCTCCTTGTCATTCAATTCAAAGAATTTTTTAATTTCTTCTTTGATCTCCTCATTAGTCCAGTCGTCTTCCAGTAGTGTGGTTTTCAATCTCTACAAGGTAGGAGATTTACTTGCCTTCTTTTTATGGTTTATTTCTAGTTTGATGCCTTCATGGTCAGAAAAGATGGGTGGTATGATTTCAATCTTGGTGTATCTGTTGATGTTTGTCTTGGGTCCCAGTATGTGATCGATCCTGGAGAATGATCTGTGTGCGCTTGAGAAAAATGTGTACTCAGATTTTTTTGGGTTTAGTGTTCTATAGATGTCTGTTAAGCCCAAATGCTCTAGATCCTTATTTAGAGCTTTAGTGTCTTTACTTATTTTTTGTCTCGTTGATTTATCCATTGTTGATAGTGGTGTGTTGAAGTCTCCCACTACGTATGTGTTTTCTCTGATGTCTGTTTTCAAAGATGATAATAGTTGTCTGATATATTTTGGTGCTCCTTCGTTTGGTGAATATATGTTAATGAGTGTTATTTCTTCTTGAAGTATTGTCCCCTTGATCATAATGTAGCGACCGTTGGGGTCTCTTTTTATCTTTTTGAGTTTGAAATCTGTTTTATCTGATATAAGTATAGCTGTTCCTGCTTTCTTTTTTGATCCATTTGCTTGTAGGATTGTTTTCCATCCTTTAACTTTGAGTCTATTTTTATCTTTTGTAGCTAAATGTGTTTCCTGGAGACAGCAAAAGGTTGGGTTTTGTTTCTTAATCCAGCCTGCAACTCTGTCTTTTTATTGAAGAGTTTAGTCCATTTACATTTAGAGTTAATATTGATATGTTAGCATCTGTATTTGCCATTGTGTTTGTCTTTCCTTTGATTTTATTTATTTATTCTTTTAATAACTTTCTTTTTTTTTGGCTTTCTTTGTGTTATTCATCCCTCTGAGGTTCTGGCTTTAGGACTCCTTGTAGTATTTTTTGGAGTGGGGGTTTAGTCATAATGAAATTCCAGAGTTGCTGTTTGTCTGGGAAGGTGCTTATTCTTTCTTCAAAGAGGAAGGAGAGCTTTGCAGGATAGAGTATTCTTGGTTGGCATCTATTTTCTTGGAGTCTGTTGACTATGTCCCTCAACTCTCTCCTTGCCTGTAGTGTTTCTTTGGAGAAGTCTATGTCAGTCTGATTGGTTTTCCTTTGAATGTTATCTGTTTCTTCCCTTGTCAGCTTCATTTATTTTTCCTTGTCTTGGATCTTGGGAGCTTTACTATTATGTTCTTGCTGTATTTTCCTTTCGTCTTGGAAGTTTGGTGTTCTTTTTGCTTCTTGTATATCAATTTTCAGCTCCTTCTTCACGTTTGGGAAGTTCTCTTCAATTATTTCCTTGAATATTTTCTCTGTTCCTACATCTCTCTCCTCTCCTTCTGGTATTCCTATAACTCTTATATTTCCTTTCCTCATGGAGTCAGATAGTTCCTGGGTTCCAAATCTCTTTCTTTGGTCTTTTTCCTGCATACTTCTCTTTCCTTTTCTGTTTTGGTTCTTTTTAATTCTGTGTCTTCAAGAGTACTTATTTGTTCTTCCATTTCATCTATTCTGCTTTCATTGCTTTTCCCAGAGTTCTTTAGCACCTCCATTAATTCTTTGATCTCCTGCATTTCTTTTACTTCCCTCTTTAGGGACTCAATTTCATTCTTCTGAGCATTGTTTTCCTTAATGACTTCCATCAGTTTTTTCATCACGGCAATTTTAAATTCTTTTTCTGGAAGGCTCAGAAGTTCTTCCAAGTCACCATAGTTGCAAGGTGGTGGGTGGGTTTTTTTTGTGTGGTGTGTCTTTTTTCTGAGGCGTTGCTACTTTACTTGTAGTTTTTCCTTTCCCTGCTGCCTGTCTTCTAATTTGCCTTATGCGTTGGGACAGTGCCGCTGGTACTGGCTGGCATCTTTTTGGTGTGTTCTTTTGGGAGTTTCAGAAACCGGCAATCCAAATGAGTCAAAAACTGTTATGCCAGAAGTCTAGTGAGGCAGTGGACTTTGGGTATGTTAATGGTCACTGTCACAGAATCTCTCCTCCTTCTGTGTTTAGTTACAAATGTGCGTCTTGAAGTCCCACAGACTTTCCTGGAGGTGGGGCAGCTGCATTGCACTCTGGGTTCCAAATCTCTGGATCCTCCTCTGGGCTCCAACTTCCTTCCAGGTGGGACAGGGCTTGTGGGGGCCTTCAGCTCACCTCTGACTGCGCAGGGAACCTTCTCCTTCTGGTTCCACAGGGAGCCTTCTGCCAGATTCAAGCAGTCTTTATTGAAGAAAGGTCCCTGTTCTAAAATGGTCTTTGGAGACAGGCACACTATTCCTCTCGCCCAGTCTGCCCCCGCCATGGGAGCCCGCTCCCCCTCTGGGTTTGGACTGCTGGCCTGAAGGGGGCCTGGTGTGAGCAAACTTCCCAGCTCACCTCTGGCTCTTCCAGGAGCCTTCTGCCAGTTTCAAGCAGTCTTTATTGAAGAAAGGTCCCTATTCTAAAATGGCAATTTGGAGACAGGCACACTTTCCCACACACTGGATCTGCCCCAGCCATGGGTGCCTGCTCCTCCTCTGGGCTTGGACTGCTGGTCAGAAGGGGCCTGGCTTGGGCAAACTTCCCAGCTCACCTCTGACTCGTCTGGGAGCCTTCTGCTGGTTTCAAGCAGTCTTTACTGAAGAAAGGTCCCTATTCTAAAATGGCGATTCAGAGACAGTCACACTCTTCTGCACACCTGGTCTGCCCCGGCCCTGGGTGCCTGCTCCTGCTCTGGGTTCGGACTGCTGGCCAGAAGGGGCCTGGCCCGGGCGAACTTCCCAGCTCACCTCTGGCTCTTCTGGGAGTCTTCTGCCAGTTTCAAGCAGTCTTTATTGAAGAAAGGTCCCTATTTTAAAATGGAGATTCGGAGACAGGCACACTCTCTAGCACACTGGATCTGCCCCGGCCGTGGGTGCCTGCTCCCACTCTGGGCTCAGACTGCTGGACAGAAGGGGCCTGGCCTGGGCAAACTTCCCAGTTCACCTCTTGCTCCTCTGGGAGCCTTCTGCAGGGTTTCAAGCAGTCTATGCTGAAGAAAGGTCCTATTCTATGGGGTGTTGGTGATTTTTTTTCTGGTCACTAGGTGGTGCCAGATATCTCCCCTCGTGTCCTTGGGGAGCTGTTTTTTTTCACCCCGTGGGACGGGGAACAGAGTGGGAGTGGCGTGGAGAGCCTCAATGGCTTTCAGGTGCTGTATCTGCCTTGTGCCCCACTGTCATGGGGATCCCACACCCCGAATTTCATGCCTGGGGTCTCAGTTCCAAAGCCCTCAGGTCCAGGACGCAGGCTGTAGCCCAGTTCAATGTCCGTAGAAATGGCGCCTTTTGCACCCCGCTCCTGTGTCTGGGCACCTGGTTTCTGATTACTCAGTGAGGGACATTCATCTCAGTGAGGGCCCCCGCGCATCTCCACCGCAAGCCTACGTGGCAGGAGTGGGGACCTGGGGAGCCGCGATCTGCATATCCTTTTCAAGCGCGCCGCTTTTCCACACAAGCTTACCGGCTGGCCTGGGGCTGTGTGCAGGTCTCCCGGGGTCTTTGTTTTTCTCTAATGGCGCCTGGAGCCATTTGCTCACCTCCCGGCAAATCCTGCAGGGTTCTCCGCAGCTCCAGTTCATGGAGTGTGGTGGCTGAAATAGTTCCTTTCCACTCACAGTCCTGCTTGATGCATAGTTTGTTCTTGTTGGTTGTTTTAGATTTTTTGTTTTTTCCTCCTTTCTGTTGGTCGGAGAGTGCCGACTTTGTGGGTGGGGGAGGGGAGCAGGGTTCTGAGCTTTCCTCCCTTCTAGTCCTCTTTTATGGCAACTTTTTTCTTTGGGTAGTTTGCTGGAGTCGCCCGTTTATCTTCTGTGTCCCAGTTCTCACTGGGACCTTTTGCTTTTCCTCCCTATTAACTTTTTTTTTAAAGGGAGATCTTACTCGCAGTGTTTCCTCACCGCCATGTTCGTAAGTTTTTAATTATAGCAATAAACTCAGTTTTTAAAATTTCTTTATATAGAAATTTAGCTCTTGCTTGTCTAATTTTTTTTATATTTTCCTTATTTTGTCCTTCATTTTAATTTTTTTTTATATTTATTTATTTATTTATACATACATACAAGCACTGGGTACAGTCAGAAGCGCGGGAGGGTGAGAGAATTCACCAGAGCCAGAGCGGGGAGCAGAGCAGGCAGAAAGACTGAAGTACACTGCTGAGGGGAGCAGCGGGCAGCAGGAGAGGTCTGCGCTGCCATGTGGGACCCTCCTCCTGTGCCCGGGGAGCAGCCGGGGATCGAACCGGCGCTGCAGAGGCTGTGGGCAGCTTTGCAACCCAGCGCTCAACCGCTGCGCCACCAGGGAGGCCCCCATTTTAATTTTTTATTTTATATATATATATTTTTTGTTTTTGTTTTTGTTTTTTAAGATTTATTTATTTTATTTATATGAGCACTGGGTACTATCAGAAGCGCGGGAGGGTGAGAGAATTCACCAGAGCCAGAGCGGGGAGCAGAGCAGGCAGAAGGACCGAAGTACACTGCTGAGGGGAGCAGCGGGCGGCAGGAGAGGTCTGCGCGCCATGTGGGACCCTCCTCTGGTGGCCAGGGAGCAGCCAGGGATCGAACCGGTGCTGCAGAGGCTGCGGCCAGCTTCGCAACCCAGCGCTCAACCGCTGTGCCACTGGGGAGGCTCTATTTTATATATTTTTACATCATTTTTCATTTTTGCACAATGTATGTATTTTCATCTTGGTTATAGTCCCTATACAATTCCTACCCCTTTTGTTTTGATCTTGCTCCCTCTTTCTCCTCCCCCTACCCCATTGTAGTATGTCTCTGGCTTATCGTTGCTTGTTGATTTTTACTTTATTATAATTGGTCTTTTTCCTGGTCCCTTATTTAGGTTTTCTAAGTTCCTGCTATGAGTAAGACCATCTGGTATTTTTCTTTTTCTTAATTCAAAGACAATGAGAAAAATCTTGAAAGTAATGCAGGAGAAGTGATTTTAAGAAATATATAAGGGTTATATTTAAGGGATTATATTATAGGGATTATATTATAAGGGATTATATTTAAGGGATATATTAAGGGGTTATATTTTTAAGGGATTTTATTTAAGGGATTATATTTTTAAAGGATTTTTATTTAAGGGATTATAGTTTTTTATATTTATTTAGGGGATTATAAATTTTATTAGCAGTTGATACCCCATCAGAAACCAGGGAATCCATAAGGCAATGGAATGAATGCATTTCTGGAGGGAAAAAGCTGTGTATCAAGAATTTCATATGAGTTGATCTATCTTCAAGTTTACCAATTCTTTCTTCTGCCTGATTATATCTACTGTTGACATTCTCATGAAATTTTCATTGCAATTATAGTATTTTTCAGCCCCATCTTTTACATGTCTTTTAATTTTTAGTTGAAAATTGCACATTTAAAATACTATAATATTATAAATCTGGAAGTCAGATTATCCCCCTTGCCAGGGCTTGTTGATGTTGCTGCTTTTTGTAGTTGTTGTTGTATGTTTCATGATATCTGAACTGAACTTCTGTGAAGTCTGTTTTGTTTTTCATATGTGGCTATTGAAATCTCTGTGTGGTGGGCTCTGTGGCCAGCTAATGATTAGACAGAGATTATATTAAATGCCTAGAATAATAAACTTCCTCATCTTTTCCAGTGGATACTCTGTGTGTGGTTGGACATTTCAAAACTGAGCCAAGCAGTTGACAATTCCTGCTTGTACAGGCCCTCAAAGTCAGCCAGAGGGCCTTCTCATGGTGCTCTTGTGCATATAAACAGTCCTATGCATGTACATGGACTTCTAGATTCCCAGGAACAAGATGGAGCTTATCAAATCTCCACTGATATTTCATTCCTCAGTTTTTTTCTTTCAAGATTTTGGTCAGTCTATTGTTTGTAACAACTCTAATCCACTTCCTCAGGCAGTTACGAAGTTAATTGCTTATAATTATTTCAACAATCACTTATTGTTGAGAATAGCCTTGCAGTACAAATAGTAAGAATAACTTTGCAAATGTGGTTTTTCAGGGGCCCACAAGAGAGATGAACAAATGACTATGCTTTGGGAATGGAATTTGGAAGAAGCTCTAACTCTGTTCTCTCCATTCCAATGGTTTTCTAGGTGCTGATTTTCACTGTTATTGCAGGTTGTTAGTTTCCAAGGTTGTCACAGAGCTGAAGAATGGAGGATATAGGGCCTCCCTGGTGGCACAGGCGGTTGAGTGCAGCGCTGTGAAGCTGTCTGCAGTGCCGGTTCGATCCCCACCAGCCTTGGAGCAACCCACATGACACAGCAGACCTCTCCTGTCTCTCCCGCTGCTCCCCTCAGCAGTGTATTTCGTCAGTCTGCCTGTTCTATTCCCCGCTCTGTCTCTGGTGAATCCTCTCACCCTCCTGCGCATCTGGCCTGTACCCCAGTTCTTGTATAAATAAAATAAATCTTAAAAAAAAATGGAGGATAGAACTAGGAAAAGTTAAAAAAACAAATAGCTTACAGTCTTACAAAGACTCAACTGTTTTTCTTGAACAGGCATTACCTGAATTGATGGAAGATTTTATTTAATTTTCAGAGTTCTGAAAAGCTAAACTTCATTTTTGCCAGTTTCTCTTTGCTTTTATGGAAGAGAGAATTTTTAGTGATCCTTACTCCATCACTGTTGCTGGTATTACTGGCTTTCATATTTTACTATCTGTATTTTTTAATTTCTAGAACTTCTACTTGGTTCTCTTTCAAATCTACCTGTTAATGTTGCTTTCCATTTAATTTATTTTATAATTTCTTATTTCTCTTTTGGTATATCATTGTCTTCTTAGTTCCTGTCAGGGTACTAAAAAAGGTTATTTTTGAAATTTACCATCAAATCATATTTTTACTTGGAATAAATTCCTTGTCTGATTGTGCATTCTGATGTTCTTTTTCTTTTTTAAAAAAGATTTATTTATTTATGCATACAAGAGCTGGGGTGCAGGCCAGAGGTGCAGGGGAGGAGGGTGAGAGGAGTCACCAGAGACAGAGAGGTGAGTAGAATAGGAGGATCTACTGAAATACACTGCTGAGGGGATCATGTGGGTAGCCCCCTGGCCAGGGATTGAACTTGTGTTGCAGTGCCTGCTGATAGCTTCACAGTGCTGAGACTTAACCTCTTGTGCCATCAGGGAGGCCCCTGATGTTCTTTTTCTTAGCTAGCTTACTGATCTTCATACTCTTTATAATTTGGGCTAGGAGGCCCAAGCTGAGTTTAAGTATCTTTTTCTCCCTCACTTTTGCTTATTCCTTCACCTCCTCTGCTTATATCTTTACCTCATTCATATTTATTTCTATCAATTCTTTCTTTTGCTGAAGTCCAGCACCAGGTTTTATGTCATAAGCCAAGTGTAAGACTATAAAAGATACATAGATTTTGGAAGGTTGGCCCAGGTCCCACCTGCCTCTTTCCTCTTTCTTTGTTTATTTTTCTTTTATGGCTTGGCATTACCCCTCAGTCCCTAAAATGTCACAGTGAGACTGGCTTAGCTCTCTGTGAGATATAAACTCCTAGTTGCCTCTGCCCTTTTTTTTTCTAGGCTTCATGCCCAGAAGACTAGTGTGTTCAGTCCAGCTGACTACATTGTGTTTTTGCCTGCAGATATTTATCTTGCTTTGAGTACAGTATGTCTTGTGTATTTCTTAATTTTTATATTTTATATGTTATTGCACTGTTTAAGATGTTGGCAAAGGAAGAAAAGGGACAAAGTATGATCATATGATGTCATTGACTGGAAGGTCTCTGAGAGGTTTTTCAAGTTTGTCTCCTATGTCAGTGATAAAATTTTTTGCAGGTTGTTGTCCTGTACTCCCTAAAGGGAATTTTAATTCTAGCATTGCTTATTTCTTTTCCATGAAATTCAAACTTATTTTACCATCTCTTTTTTATTTTAAGATGTTGTTTCCTAATAAAGTTCTGTTCTTATTTTATAGAAATGATTTTTTTCTTCTACTCCCTCATTCTGTTCTTCATCTTTGTCTTCTCTCTTCCTCTTCCTTGTCCTTTCTTTTTTAAAAAAGTTATAGTTGAAAGGTATTTGCTTCTTAGTCTCAGAGTAAATTATCTTCATAGACCAGATCTTTTTTTTTTTTTTAAAGATTTATTTTTATTTATTTATACAAGCACTGGGTACAGTCAGAAGCGCAGGAGGGTGAGAGAATTCACCAGAGCCAGAGCAGGGAGCAGAGCAGGCAGAAGGACCGAAGTACACTGCTGAGGGGAGCAGCGGGCGGCAGGAGAGGTCTGCGCGCCATGTGGGACCCTCCTCAGGTGGCCGGGGAGCAGCCGGGGATTGAACCAGCGCTGCAGAGACTGTGGTCAGCTTCGCAACCCAGCGCTCAACCGCTGCGCCACCGGGGAGGCCCATAGACCAGATCTTTACCTCAATCATCATCCAATAATATTTTTTACTCCTGTTTGTAATGATATTTTCAGTGGCTTCATGTTGCTTTGCAATCTGTTCATTCAACCTTAAATAAGAAAAGATCTTCCAGATTTGTTGTTTGTTCAGAGTTTGGTTATTTGGATGACTCTTTGCTCCATGTAAGTTACCTTGAAGCTGAATATGCACAACTCCTAGACCGATTTCCAATGTTAAGCAAGTTTTCTTTCATCTGGCAATGGATCGTCTCCCATTTGCTGATTCTTTTTTTTTTTTTTAAAGATTTATTTATTTATTTATACAAGCACTGGGTACAGTCAGAAGCGCGAGAGGGTGAGAGAATTCACCAGAGTCAGAGCGGGGAGCAGAGCAGGCAGACCGACGAAATACATTGCTGAGGGGAACAGCGGGCAAGGCAGGAGAGGTCTGTCGCACTATGTGGGACCCTCACCGGTGGCCGGTGGCCTGCGGCCGGGGATTGAACCAGTGCTGCAGAGGCTGCGGGCAGCTTTGCAGCCCAGCGCTCAACCGCTGTGCCACCAGGGGAGGCCCCCATTTGCTGATTCTTTTATACTTTCATACTCTTATGCTTTTATATTTATTAAAATCCATCGTTTAAAAGTCCTGTATACAGTGCTTCTGGTTTTCTTTTCCTTTATTTGATTTATAAACTTTGATATTTATACAATATCTCCCAAAATACAAAGCACCACTTCCATTTTTCTTAATTTCCACTAATCACTTTCTAAAAATTGAAGTCTCAAAGTACCCTTCAGGAAAAGTGGACAAACAGCATACCAGTTGACTTAAAATATATTGTGGCATCCATTAATGAAGGATGGATGCTGAGTGTTTTGACTGGTGTAGGTTATTATTATTATTTTTTAATGACAACTCTTTTTTTTTTAATTAACTTATTTATTTATAGAAGCACTGAGTACAGTCAGAAGCATGGGAGGGTGAGAGAATTCACCAGAGCCAGAGCGGGGAGCAGAGCAGGCAGAAGGACCGAAGTACACTGCTGAGGGGGACAGCGGGGAGCAGCGGGTGGCAGGAGGGGTCTATGCGCCATGTGGGACCCTCCTCGGTTGGCCCAGGAGCAGCCAGGGATCGAACCGGTGCTGCAGAGACTGTGGGCAGCTTCGCAACCCAGCGCTCAACCGCTGCGCCACCAGGGAGGCCCTTGACTGGTGTAGTTTTGTGCTTTCCAACCATGAGGAACGCAGCTGGAGAAGAATATATTATTTCCCTACACACCCTGTTGATGGCAGGCTTCTTTGGTTTGCAGTTGCGTAGCACCGCTACATCTTCACTTTCGTTTTTCATTGTAGCACCATTGTGAGAGCCACAGTTTTGAAGCTATTTTTTTCCCACCTGCTCTAAATAATAATCACTATCTTCCCTAACATTTAGTAGATATAAATTTTAGCTCTTTTTGATCTCTTCGTGGATAATCTTAGCAAAGTGTTGCGATAAGCTAGATCAGACATAAAGCCATTTTAAATGGAACGCATATATAGACAAAACCAAATTTTTAGAAGCAAGTTCTGGTTTCATAGTGGTAATGATGGGATTTGGTTTTGTTTCCAAATTTGAAGGATTCTTCTTATCAGTGCATACTGTAATTCAACTTTCCTTGTGTATAGAATTCCCAAAGAAAGTCCTATATGGGAACACTTTTAGAAGTTAACTTTCTGAGAAGAAATTTGGAAGAGTAAATTTGGTAATCTAGAAAGAGAGTTTGAAATTTTTCATAAATTTTAAAATTATGAGCTCCACCAGTGGTGGTGTTTAGCTCTTTCACACTGGTAGACATGAAAGTCTGAATGAGCCATTAGAATGAACATGAGGCAGAATGCTGGGATAGGGGTGTGGAGGCCTTAGTATGCCAGGCATCTGTTCTTTCATTGTTGGATTACTGGGAATTTTAAAGAGTCATAAGGGATGGAGCAGAGACACAGATGGGGATCCACTTCTTGAGGGAGCAGTGACTGTCAATATAGAAGCTCATCAATATATTAACAACTGGCATGCTGGTAGTGGGACGTATAAGCTGAACATCAACTCCCAGTCCTGATTTTAAGCACTGTGTGGACAAGGACCACACTCCCTGGCATAATGCGTTATCCCAGGCCCTACCTCAATATCTGTCTTATGAAAGTGACACGATATGTATGGAATCAATGAATAAATATACAAATAAGGGTAGGCCTCATCCAGACAGAACATAGTGGCATATTCCTATCAACAAAATAGGATTATCATATAGGCCTCCTTTTTAACTGCAAAGGGGAATACTGAATGACACTTAGTAAAAATAAGTCATTTTTTTGTTCTTAAGGAAAAGGCCTGCTGAATCAATAATGGGTGATGATGTTGACACAGTGCCTGGCACATATGGGAGCCAGTGCAATCAAAAACAGCAGTAATGATAACCATGGCAGTGTCATAGTTGTTAATTAACTTTTCAGAGTTAATTACTGTTGCCTGAAAATTTCTGTTCATTTTCTTTTGGAAAATATTTTCAAAGTCCCTCAGTGAACTGAAGAGTGAACCCCAAATAAAATGTTCTTTTCAGGTGCCACCTGGTTTATACTTAGTCTTTCATCACTACTTCCACTCCACCCCCAGTACCTCCATGCAAACAACGCAATTACTATGCAACTTTGGGGCCCTCTCCTCAAGGCACAAGCAAACACACCATCAGCGGAAATTCCTTGAAGGGTTGCATGCAGGCTTTGGAGGATCAGCTTCTGTGCGCTGCTTCTCTGCGTTCCTCACTCGCCTACAGTCTTCCCAGCCCGTATGGGCAATCATAGCACTTCATTGTCCAGTAGCATCATTACAATATTGTTATCATCTGAGCTGCAGTCTGACACTTTCTCTAAGACCTTTCAAATAACCCCTTTACTAGGCTTCAGTACCAAACCATTCAGGGCAAATCTCTGCTTTGTGCTTGTCAGCCTTAATAGACTGGATGTCACTTGAGCCTGTAAAAAGTGCCTGCTCCTCAACTGTCAGTCAGTCCTGGTGGTGTCAGCTGAGAGCGTGGCTGGAGCTGGCTGGATTAGAGGGTAGTTACCATAGCTGTCAGATTACTGACAGCCTGACACCCACACTCCCAACTTCCTCTGACTGTATTTGGTTTCTGTTGAGCTCTCTGGACCTTTCTTAAGGTGGATCCCTCTGTTGGAAATAGATCATAATTTGGTTAGCATCTTCAGAAGTTGGGCTCTTTTCTCCCCTGTTACAATTTGTAGAAAGCTCCTTACTTTGAGCAGCTTTTGTGTCTCAATGAATATTTTTAAACACATTTCCACAAAAAGAGTCACCTCTCTACACTTAGCAAGTTTATGAAAACACTGTGACTGTGTGCATGCTTCAATTTCATCATGCTAATTATTAAGGATATATAACTCGGACCTGAAATGTTTCCTCTTACCGCTTTCTTATCTGTAGTATATCTCTCATCCTCTTTGATCATATCTTGGCCATGGCCCTTTGTATTAGATAGGAAGCTTTGCATGTGCGTGTGTACGCACATGTGCATGTGAGCAAATGTGCGTGCATGAACACACATGTTGGTATAGGGATGTATATAGAATTGTCGAATTATCTATAAATGTTTGTGGATTTATATTCATTCCTAATGAAAGACAGTCAGCTAGGGGAGGAGGCAGGAAGAACAAATTGGCAACTCTCCACACCATGCCTTAGTTAATATTCACCTGGAATACAGCCAATTAGTGAATGAAGTTTGATCTCCTGGCTTCCCTTCTTCCCTTTTTCCAGTTTTCTTCACTCCTTTTCTTTCTCCCTCTTTTTCCCCTCCTTTCCTGCCTTCCACACTTTGCTAAGGGTTTACTCCCTTGTAGCCCTCTAGCTGGACGCCACAAACAAAAATCAATGTGCCTGCACCCTTGTACATGAGCTCCCAGCTCCCTGCCCACATTCCTCAGGTATGTTTGCATTTCACAGGCTTTTATTTCTGACCAGGGAGTCAAGCTTAATTAACACTTTCATTTACTTAAGCAATAATCAAGGCTGATTTGCTTTTATTAAATCAGGCTCTGGGACCAGAAATGCAACTTTTGCACAATCTTGAATTTGCTTACTGTTTCAACCTGCTACAGAATGAAACTTGAGTCTGCATTCCCAGTACAGCTTTTAGCACACACAGGTACATACACACTTGATGCTGTGTGGTTACAGGGGGGAGAAAACACAAGGTTTCAGAAAATCTGCTTGTATCGTGGGCAAATCACTTTATCTTGTTGAACTGAGTTGTCTTTTCTGTAAATTGAGGATAATGATACTTATCTGCGGGCTGTATACACTTGGTAGATGAAGCAAATGTGACTGACCATTATAGAAAAGCACTTTCCAAATTGTAAGGTACCACAACTGCAAATTGTGATAATAACAAGTATTACTCTGTATGGTTATATATAGGATTAAAACCAGCACTAGCTTATTTAGGTTATTTTACTTATTCTCATTTCCTTGGCCACACATATTTTGCTTTTATTATTCTAGTACATAACCACAGGGCTGAAAAAAGTGCTCCTCAATAAAAATAACAGATTACGTATTGATTAAACTTATGAACTTGCGCTCAGATCAGGAGACTTTACCAGTCTTCCCCGATCCTTACTATACTCTCAAGAGCTGTGGCTTTTTAAAACCATCGTTGTTTCTCAATGAGTCCACAAATGTTTTAAATTAAAATGAGTTGGTATCTGCCTCAAATTGCTAGGTGATCCTGAGTTCCTTACAATGCCCCAAACTTGACAGGATAAAGTTCAGAGACTGAAGAACGTAGTAAGCATATTAGAGAAGGTGGGGGTGGGGATGGAGGTACAAGAACTTTATGTTTTCAGTGCCAAAGCCAAAGACATATTTTTTCCAGTACTTCCTCCCCATTCCAAAAAAAAAATTTTAAATAAAAAGACCCTTATATTTCACCCAATTAAATGTTGGAAAACAGCCTTTCAATATTATTTACAAGCATCCAGAAGTTTTAAATTCAACCAACTCTCCCACATTCTTGCTTTGCTCTAACACATATTCTTTATACTGTGTGCTGTTGCGCTTGTCTACTCAGTACCACACTAACCATGGGCTCAATTATTCAACTAATTTAGTGAAAAGCATCACCTCTAACAAATAATAAGTGGGCTGTGAAAATGTTTCATTTGCAAACCAAGTGTTCTGGCCACATTTTTGCTGAACGTCCTAGGCAAGGATTCCATCCTACCTCAGCAACGTCAATATTGTTGGTTTTTTTTTTAAACCCCATTCTTTCCTGAGCTCTACTTGTGAATGAAGATGTGCAATTTGCAAGATGACTGTCATAGGAAAGGGAAGGGAATCATTGGATACCCCAGAGCGGGAAAGATAACTGATGGATGGAGAAAGAGAACATCCAGCTTAGCTCCATAATTAGCTGAGGTCAGAGATTGGCCAGCTTTTAGTAAAAGCCTCCATCTTATTTTTACACAAGGTAGTAACGTGTTCTTTGACCTACTTTTCATGCTCTACCACAGCTTAAGTTCCAAACTTGGTATTTTCTGCTGTAGACACTGAAATAGATGGGTTTTCCTGGGTTCCTATCCCAAATCTGACAGTTATTAGCTATGTGATCTTCAATCTCTGTGTCCTTATCTATGAGAGAGATAAAATCATATTTATGAGATTTAAAATGAATTAAATGAGGTAATTTATATCAATTGGACATAGTACCTATCACAAAATAAATGCCCAGTGGATAGTGGTTATTATTACTACAGTAGCCCCCCTTACCTGAAGTTTCAGTTACCTGTGTAATCAACTACAGTTTGAAAATATTATGTACAATAAAATATTTTGAAAGTGCATATTCACAGAGCTTTTATTAGAATGTTTTGTTAATAATTATCAATTATAATAGGTATTGTTACCAATCTGTTAGTGTAGCTAATTTATAAATTAAACTTGATATGTATGAATAGGAAAACACATTGTATTACAGGGTTTAGTATTTTGTGCAATTTCAGGCATCCACTGAGGACCTTGGAATGTATCCCTGTGCATTATTATGGCACTATACTATTATTATTATCATTATTTTACTGCTGTTTGCAGTCTCATTCTGACATAGGCTCTGAGTTTCCTAAGACTTTGTGAAAAGTTCCCTAAGACTTTGTGCAAAGAAACCTTCAATAGTTAGTCTTCTCTCTACCTGACCCTATGCAATGGTACATTCTTACTTGTTCCTCCTTGCATTTATTCATTAATTCATTTGTTTAACAAATATTTAAGGGTCCCTGTGTGCTAGGCACAAGGCCATATGGAGAGTTACAAAGATGAGGATTACTTGCCCTCCAGTCAAGTGGCATAGACAGATGAGTTAACATTCACAGGAATGTAATTAAAGCTACAACAGAAATATGAAAATGTGACTCTCAGAGCACGTAGGAAGTAGCATTTTCTTCTTCTAGAAATGTCAGGAAGTCTTCCTAGAGGAAGAGACCTTTGAGGTTAGTGTGGGAATTATGAACAGGGGCAGAATAGGGAAGGGCATTTTAAGCAAGTGCAAAGATTTATGACCAGAGGTTGCTCACAGCAAGGGGCAGGGAACCCCGCAGCCCAAGGTGCTATGGGGGAGAGTGACAAGCAGGCCCAGAAGGGAGACCTGGGCCAGAGAGAGAGAAGAAGAAGAGAGAGAGAGTCTTGTCCAGCAAGCTTTCCTCCCAGTTCAGGATCTGCTTAAGGTTTTGAGCAGGGAAATGATAGGATATTTTCCCTTCTAGAAAGGTCATGCATGCGAATACAGGACATATGTGTACCAAGAATTAGCCCAGCAATGAGTTAACAAAAGACAGAGACAGGGAAAATGAAGAGTGGAGGGAAGGGATGCAGAGTTGGGGAGGAGGAGGAGGACATGATGGGGCTTCCTGGCAGCCAGGCCTTGGGTGCCATGGGAGGAGGAGTCCATGGTGGTGTCAGGGTTTGACTCTGGTGGCCAGTCAAGGTGCAGTCTTCACCCAGAGGGCAGATGTGAAGGAAGAGCTGTTTTAGAGGGGTGATGGAGGGTAAGAAGTGGGGCAGGAGGGGTACAAGAAAGAGGTGTTTATGGTTTGGGACAAGTTAAATAGGAGATGTCCACAGGATACTAGGAGAATTTTTTTTTAAAATTTATTTTATTTATTTGTGCATGCAAGAACTGGGATGTAGGCCAGAGGTGCGGGGGGAGGGGGGTTCTGTGAGAAGAGTGGGGAGCAGAACAGATGGATCTACTGAAATACACTGCTGAGGGGAGCAGTGGACAAGACAGGAGAGGCCTGCTGCGCCATGTGGGTCAGCTCCCTGGCTGGGGATCAAACTCGTGCAGCAGTGGCTGAGATAGCTTGCTAGCTCTGAGACTTTAACACCTGTCCCATGAGGGAGGCCCTACAAAATGTTTTTGATAAGCTTAGGTGAAGCTTAGGTGAGCGCTCTGAAAGAAAACGGGACGTCTCTAGAGTGCACTGGGTGGTCAAAGCCATAGGAGTGGATGAGGTCACATAGGAGATGGCCACTGAGAGGGACACTAGACAAGGGCTGGGGGTGGAACCCCCCAAACTGCAGTGTTACAGACAACACAAGGAAGAAGGACCTCAGCAGAGTCCAAGAAGGAAGAGCCGGGAAGCCGAGAGAGCAATGGAGAAGCCAGGAGGGCTTGGTGGTGGGAGGGTGGTGATTTTTATTTCTGGGAGAAGTTTTTAGGACGCTGAGAGTCTTTCAGAGAGGAAAATTACCAGGAATCCCAGTGGGAAGAAGTTCTGTTATTTCCGAGGAATAACAGGTTGCTAGATACAAGGTCACAGAACAGAGGAGGGTATTATAAGCTGGGGAGGAGAGTGGGAACGAGCAACTGAGGGTGAGAGGTGGAGGATTACAGGGTTAGCAGATTCTGCTTTAGGGTTAAAGTCACACCTCTTTGAGTGGTGCTTTATTTTTCTTACCACATCCTTGATTGTGGCTCGTAAATCTTTAAGCCATGTTCCTTTAACCCTCTAAGATACTCAGTTCAAAAATATATAATGAATTGAAAGAATTAGCATTTGTCATCTCTGAGAATCCCAGGTGGCTCAGCAGAGTCCTGAGTAGCTTCAGTTACACATTTTTGTTCTGAAACCTCTTCTTTCAGACTGATTGCATCACTGCCTCCTGGAAAATCCGACAGGTATGCTACTCCCCTTGCCTAACCCTGCTTTCTTCCTCGCAGCAGGCAGGAGTGACGAGCTGCCTGGAAGCGGCAGCTGAGGCACCCAGAGACCCGGTGTCTTTGAACAGCATCTAGCGCTTCCTTCCCCAGACCGCACCAGCGCCCGCCTGGGCTGAGCAGCCAGACAGAGACATCTGTGATATCTGATGACAATCATCTCTGATTAGACTGTCACTACATAGCACAGGCAAGCCAGGGCCACAGCTAATTAGCTATGTGAGGCCAGCACTCTGTTTACTGGAACTGTACTAACAAGTTGCAGTTTTTTCCAAACACAGAAGAGTCACTGCACAAACGCAAGCCAGGAACCCTTCCCTCGACAGTTTAGGGATGGAGCTACGACATCCTTACTACAGCAAAACCATGAAACATTAATGTCTTTGTACTGAGAACCACTTTTAGTCCATGTTCCCGCCTTCTGTAAGCTGTCACATCAAGAGATAGTTGTAGAATATGTTGCTTTATAGACTCTGGTATTATTCTAAGTGGGTTTGTACTTTTAAATAAACAGTTGTTGACTTCCTCTTTTTTAAAAGCCATTCTTGAACTGTGTCAGGGACTCAGCTAAGTCTGAGAAATGCAACTAAGATTGGTCTTCTCATTTGAGCTAAAATGCAAAAGAAGCAGTTGAAAAGACTAGAATCATAATGGGAATTAAGGGCACAAGATCTTACCCCGTTGGCATTTCATAGATTTGATCTATTGTTCATAAATATAATACATTCAAGGCATTCAAGCAATTTTTGCTACTGAATTATTTTCAAAAATGTTTTCCTAAGCTTTTTTTCAACATATGAGAAAATTTCCATGTTGGTTCCCATTTGCCTATAAGAGAGTTTCTCTGATAACTTTACAAAATTATATGTCATTTTGTGGATATCATTTCCTTTAGAAATAAATATGTGTAACTAATGGCAAATGAATTGGGAATATTTATAGGGATATGATATATCTTTTCACGATATTTATTTGAACTTGATTTCAAAATACTTTTATATCTTGGCATTTGAGAAAATTCTGGACTTTTTTGCAAAGTTAATGAAAATTATCTCTATCATCCTTTGGATTGTTTCTGTTAGAAACCCCACCCCTACAAATGGACTTTTTATTTTATATAGCATATTTGCCATACTCTTAAGTGTCCCCAATTTTAAGTCAAAGTAAGGCCAGTGTTTTTGCTGACTTCCTATTCTTTTAGTCAAAAGCAATTTTTACAGAGACTTTCAGAAAACAGAATTTCAGAATAATTCTATAAACCTGTATGTTGTTATTTAAGTGAATGACTTCAAGGATTCTAATATTTGAAATTGACAAATATTTTTATTCATTTTCCCATGAATACCATGAATTATACATCTTGAAGATAAGTGTAGAATTCCTAATGTCACAGTGTAAAATGCAATCTATTGAAAATGCAAATGTTTTCAATACAGTCAATTATGGATGTGGTATTTAGTTTGGGTGCTCCTTAAAATTCACTTATTTACATTTATCATCAAAAGTCAGAATAGGTTTTAAAAAAATCTGCATGCTTAGAAATTCAAAAGCCATGTTCATTCATTTTGTTTATGTCCAAAATTTACAATAAGCAAACTTTTCCTCAATAAAAGTGTGTATATATTTTTAAAACTTTAAACACAATTCCCTCTCCAGGTGGAGAGTTGATTACCAATCTTGGGTCTGGAGGTAAATTTTACAGCTGTTTTAAACCCATGAAAGTGGGTCTTATATTAGAAGTGCTGACACAACCTATCCACAACATATCGACATGAACTATACCGCTGTAATAAGCAGTTATTATGTATGTGTAAAAATAATGAGAGGCCGAGTCTGAAGAGAGTTAATGTAAAATCCTAAGCAATTATAGTTGGTTACACAGTATAGGTTAATATTCCTTCATATAGCTGCACTTTTTTCTTCTTTTGTCCTCCAGAACTCCTAATGAAAATTTTGAGACCTGACTGTAATGATAAGCAGCTATTCACACGTCCTTTGTGTCAAGGCTGTTGCATTAATGCTTCCCTTCATATAACATTTTGCATAGCCTAAAGCATCTATTAAAATCCTTTGTAAAATTCATGAAACAAAAGTGGTGGGTTGAGTCTAGGGGGAGAGAAAGTAAGCTGCTTATTAGCAAAAAGTCAAAAACACAGGGCCAATTACAGATCCGAACAAGCAGGGCTAAGGACCAGCACAGGGAGTAATTCTTTCTTCAGCCCAATGGGCTCAGGCGAGGGGCAGGTTGGGTGAAAATATAGCAACAGTCGGAGCAGTAATTAAACGGAGATGTTCGCAGTTAGAAACAGCTCTATAACAAAGAAGGAAATGCTCAACTAACACAATTGTCTGGCCTCACAAAGAGACTAAATTGGAAGGATTTAGGGTTGCTCCCTGAAGAAGAGACTGGGGTAGTGAAGAGGAGCAGGGGCTCAGGAGATATGTAAAGAATCTGTTTGGTATTTCAAATGTTATAAATTAGATTTAAAAAGAGAAAGAGAGAGAGAGAGAGAGAGAGAGAGAGATAGAGCGAGAGAGAGAGCGTGAGCCTTCCTACCAACCCCGCAACATAAAACTGAATAAACCACAATAAGATTGCCCTTTTTCTGTTATAAACTTGGCATTAAGCCTGTCATGTTCAATGACAGCCTACTAGGCCTCATGCTTTACCCTTTGGAATTTGAAAGATTGGCAGGTGTCATGATTTCCTTAACATAAAAGACCTTGCAGATAATGTTTACCATGCACATTTATACTTCCATAACTCCACTTCCCTGGTTTCGATATCACTGGGTGAGCTTTCTATCCAGGTTGGTGGTGCGGGAGCTGCCCGAAGTCTGTCTGGCCTGAGGACAGTGTTTACTGCCAGAGGAGCCTGTGGTCAAGGCCGGACTTTTATGATTTGCCTTAGAGGCCCGACCATGCCCATTTACAGTAATGAGCGGCTTTGCAGAACCCAGCTCTCTGAGAGCACTGTTACTTTGCTTTGCAATGCTGAATGTGACCAGAATGAGTCTCATCCGACTTAACATTAGAAACAGGGTCCCATTTAAACAATAATCTCCTCTCTTTGCAACTGCCACCCTAGCCAGATCCTTCCAATAACTCTAAGAGAAAGGAAAAAAAAAATCAACATTGAGGGAAACCCCTGTTGAAGACTAAGAGTCCCTTTTCAACTGGCATCTCCGAGTAACATCTATTTATTTCTACCCATTGTCACTTTAAAATAAACAAATGAGTCTTTTTAGAGGAATCAGTGCCTAAAAAAGTGACATTTTTTTCTAACACAAAAGAAAGAATGAGTAGGTACTTAAGATAGTTTTTCTGTGAGAAATTCAATAAATCTGCCACCCCCCCCCACATTTTAAGCTTCTTATTGTAGAAAAAATTAAATTTACAACAGACAACAAAGAGTGTAATAGTCCTGCATGTATCCATCACCCAGTTCTAACAAATATCCTCCTATGTGCTCACCCTATTTTCTTCCACATTTCCATTCACCCCCTCCTTTGCTCTGTTTTGAAGCAAACCTTAGGTGTTGTTTCATTTATTTAACTATAAACATTCCGGGAGGTATCTCTAAAAGATTTCTCTACGTTTGTTTTAACAGATGAGGGAAATATTTTGAATCTCAGACCCTTTGTGGGCATTTTTTTTTTCCCATGAGTGGCACTTCTTAAAATAATGCTATTCAACCAGATGTTGAAAGCATAAGTAAAAATGCAAGAGCATCCCTAGTCTGGTTTGTTTTAGAAGGGTGTTTCTATCGCTTATTTCAGGGACTTAGGCAGCTGAACATTTTTTTTTTCTGTGAGCCACTGTCATATTATTTGTAAATGACCACTTTTTGCATTCAAATATAATTACGTATTTCAAGGCATCTATCCTCTTAGAAGCTGGTTTCACAAAAAACTTGACTCAAAAGTACACACTGATCACTTACTCTGTTCCAAGCTGTGTTAGGTACAGGAAAAAAGAAATGCAAAGCACACAAGATTACCCCATTCCTCTCTCACTGAACTTCAAACTTTGTTGGACATGTTAAAGGGATTATGCTATTTGATTGCTGTTTATACCGGTAAATGTAGTCAATAAAGAACTGTTTCTTTTTACTTTGTAAGAATGGCAAAATTTGCTCTGTCCAGCCTTATGCTATGCTACTGTTGTTTTCTTAACTTCCCACAAAGATAAGTCTGCTACTGAGATGTAAGCCATGATGTTCTCTCCCTACTCATTCACAGAAAGGACTACCTAAGTCTTGCAAAGAAAAATAGTCACTTGTGAATAAATCACAAACATTTTTTTTAATTACAGAAAAACATTCTTTGCCTTTTGTTTATTACTTTGATATCATAATATTAATTAATTAAGTAATCCAAAACACTATTACATAAAAATGGCAAGATTTTAATAAAACTTCTAATTTATTTAGAAAACCAAATTGTGTAGACCTGGTTATTTGACATGGCAAGATGATATAATTTTTAAGGGGGTGGAAGATACTGAGTCTTTAAAAAAGTTTTGTTGTAACAAAATGAAGGAACATCTGTGACATAAATTTGAGTTATAAATCATAATGTTAAAATGAACATCATGAATTCAACACCCAGTTCAAAAATTACTTCACCATCAAAACCTTTGGCAACTCCTATTTGTCTCTGTCCCATCTCCTGAGGTAAATGTGAGAGACTTTTTAAATTATAATGTGCTATATATGTATGGACCACTACGATTGTTTAGTGTTGCTTGTTGGGGGTCTTTGTAAAATGTTATCATATCATATGTAGACTTTGAAACTTTCTTTTCTAACTCAACATTTTATCTCACAGATTCATTCATAATGTGTGTGCTTATATGTCATTCATACTCCCCAATGGCGTAACACTTCATTGTGTGAATATAACACAATTAGTTATCCGTTCCCCTGTCTATGGCACAGTGGTTTTGAGTGTTTTTATTTGTTTGCTATCATTACAGTTAATCGGCTATGATCATGCTTGTCTTTGTCTCCTGGTGCACAGATGCTAGAATTTCTCCAGCACTGTTTTGGTTTTTTCCTCCTAAAAACTCCATGAATGGCAGTGGGGGAAAAGTACCACTTCCTTTCCTGCAGGCAAAGTCCTATTAGGTTCTGCTAATTAAATTAATTTCAAGTTAAAAAACTGTAGTTCTTCAATTAAAGTTTCATGTGGTAGGACAAAGACGATAACTTAGCAGTAAGATTTTTCAAGTTTTGAATCATGAAGCCCCTGAACTGGGAGAATGAACCAAATAAATATATCTTAAATTTCTGAATGGAATGAACTAAAAACCTGCTCAAGGTAATAAGTATGCTTAGAGAGGCTTAGTTCCATTTGCTAAAAGTCGTTGGGTTAATAGGAAGAGAACATGAAAAGAAATGAAGTCGTTCCAAACCAAATATATGTGGGAACTTCATTTAGGCTACTTTTTTCTCCCAAGAGAGCATCATAAACATAACAAAACAAAAGAAAAAAAAACACATGGCTTCTATCACTGGAATATTAAATGAAAATACATGTTTGGCAAAATACTCAGAATTTTCTAAACTATTATCTCCCTATAGTTTCACTAACATGTTAACCTACTTAGAGCAATTAGTGCTTCATTAGTAAGGCTAACTAACTGTTGCCGGGCCCTGTAATGATTTGCCAGGCTTTCCAGATACAAGTGCATAATCAATGTTTTCCAATTACTCCTATAGTGCAACCACTATTTCAAATAAACTAGATAATAATACAAACCCATTACTGGAGCTGAAGTAGCAGAGGCATTTAATTGCAAGGCAGTTCTTCTCAGCTTTTAAAATTTTTCACACTAATGAAGTGTCATACAAAAAAGTTGTATTGATTTTTCCACCACATGGCTTCAACCACAAATATGTAATTATCCCTTTTATATCTAGCTGGGGGATTAAAATAATCTATAGTATATAGCCTTTACTTATCCCTGATGGGTTTAGTAGTACTTTTACCCTTTTCAAAATATGCAGTCCTTTGATGAATGAACTTTAGGCAAAATGTTGCTTTATCTGTTTCAAATCTTTGCTTTTTAAAGTCAGTTTGTGTGCAGGCATTAAAGTCTGAAGTCTCCAGCTTCCCAAACCTCCATAAGAACATATTCTGATATAATTCAATTTACTGAGAGCATCATAGATATTTTTCTTCACTAAAGAAATCAATGTGGGTACACAGGGTGGGTATACAGGTTTGCACATTAGGGTTCCCACATTTGCATTTCCTGTAGTTACATTTTTATTCATAGCAAACATTTGATTAACCACGTTAGATTTTTACACAAATAAAGTGGTCTCAGCATTAATTGGAGCCAATTCTTTCCCAGTTTTCAGGGGGAAAAAATGGAGAAATAATCCATTGGCATTAAATTTCTTATTTTCTCATTAAAGGTTGGTCAATAAAGGAGGGAGAAAGTATTTTCTTTACAAAAAGAGAACGTTATTATAAGGATATGGTGAATTTTGCAGAGATTGAGAATTAATGCTGTCTTTCTCAAATTTTTTACACATAAATTGGTTCCTTTTATCATTTTTTTGCTGAGAGAAATTCTTTTGCTTATACTTCGACATTCTTTCTATTATGGCCAGTATAAAAATAGATGCAAAAGGTAAAAAACACAGCTTAAATGTCCGTAAGATCTTGTTCTTAACATTCACATGTCAAAACCTTATCTCCCTACAGTTTCAGTAACATGTTAACCTACTTACTTACCCTGAGTTTTCCCAGATCCAGGATTTTTTTGTGATTTCCTACCTCTCCGTGTTTTGTGGTCTAAGGAAACATTCACAGTCAAATTAATACACTGTGTTTCAAAGTCTGAAAATTCTGTCAAGGTGACTGTGGATATTTGAAAAGATGTTGTAAGTCAACACTGGAAAACCTTGAAGAAAAATTTAGTGGTGTAGAGATATAAACTTAATTTTTTGTGTGACATTTTAAACCTAGGTGTTTCAAGTTAACTTTAAAATTTTTCCAAGCAGAGGATTTATGGAAGCGACTGAAAGACTTGCTTAATAACAAGAGCAGGCTAAAAATAAAAATACCCAAAGTTACCATGTAGATGGAGATTTAAAAAAAACATGTTTTTATCAAAATTCCTCTTTATCAGTTTTATATATTCTGCATACTACTGAATTGTGAGAAAGCAAAGTACAATTTTTTTAAATAAAAGAAACTAGTGAAGTTAAAGACTAGTTATGGACAATATTTGGATTTAACATCCAGGTGAAAGAGGCTTCATGGCAGAGATCTCTGCAGGTAGATGATAAAAGGTAAGTGAAAGATGGATAAAGTAAAGGCAGCTTGGATACTAAGGAGACCTGCAGTTTATTTTTAAATTAATTCACAAAAAAAGGGTTTAATATTGATTTAAAAAAAAGTCCTTGAGATTTATTTCACAGATTCTTCCTATATGTAGGACTAGTTTCCTTGGCCCTCTCTGGTTTGCTTTTCTTATATTATAAAATATGTATCTGATCACCTTTAGGAATCCAGAAAAGCCATGGTCATGTCTATAGGAAAGCTAGCTAGAAGAAGAAAAACTCCTAATGTCACAGATAATATTAGTTTTAACTCCTGTTTCTCCGTGGTACATACAGTACAGGAATAACCGATAAAGTGGTGAAGTCCAGTAAGAAATATGACTGTGATGAAAATATATTATCATCAGGAACTGTGAAAAATATAAAAAGTGAAATTTCTGCCAAGAGGGAAGAATGAGATGAGCGCCACATGGTGGATTTCCACTCTCCAGTCCACATATGACCCGTAGGGGTGTGTGTTTCCAAGATACTAAACGCCATTACCTTGACCGTGGACATGAAGCGATCAGAGTCATATTTATTGATGAAACTCTCAGCTCCCAACCAGCCGCACTGAGTGTGCATCATGCAGCTGTCAGCAGAGCACCACCACGATGAGCGCTGGTGACATTTACCTCTCATAATTTATGAAAACAAAAGATCTTGAAGTTTGTAGGACACCAGAGTAATTTTAAAATAGTCTCCGTGAAGGCTATATAGTGGTCCGTAAAATAAGCACTTTTCTGGCTTATGGTTTTTAGGAGAATCAATCGCAAACCAAATTAGAACCATAAACACAGCAGTTATTTCAAGGATTCTGATCCTGACATGAGTGCTACAAGTACAACCAGCTATTTGGGGAGGTAGTTAATTACCATTATATTACAGCATAAATTCTCTTCACAGATGTGTGATGATCTCAACTATACACGAAGATGTGGGAATGTTTTACAAGTGTGTTTTATAAGTTTAAGACCCTAAAAAACCACATAATTATTTTATTTCCTCAAAGTGATATTTGGCATCTTTGACATTGTTTGGTAGCTAGAGGATGTAGTATTATTTAAAACGAAACATGGTAAGTAGAAGCAAACAGGTTTGAATCTCTACTGCCAAGTGTTATATTAGATGTGATGAAATCAATAACGACCTTGAACTATAATTTTGGGGGAGAGGTTCCTCAATAAGAAATGACTCCTGGGTGAAGAGTAGCAAAATGTACAACATTGTGAAGTTTTTTCATGTATATTTAAAAAAATGGCAGGAAAAAACTGGGAAATGGGACATATATAAATACATGCACTTTGGAATCAACTGACCTTTGTATTCAGGTTTTTCAAGTATGAACTTAACCGGGAAAAGATCTTACAGAAACTCTCATCATTTGCTTGTTTTTTCTCTGTTTTTCTGGTGATAAGAAGGAAGAGATGGGGAATGAAGACTGGGGAAAAAAAATCACTGAATATACCTCACGATTAGATGTAAAAGGAAGAAATATGATTTTCATATCCTCATTCAATTCTGTCTAGGATACATATGGACCTACCTAGGAAATAGAATGTGGATTGTAACTATACACTGGATAGTAATATACTATCCATATATACATGAAACCACTTCATTATTAAGATTCATTTCATTTTAGTATCTTCATAAGCATCTATTCCAAACAGGAAGTGATTTATGTTTCCATTCTGCTCACTAGAAAGTTAAGGTAAAAATGCAGTGAACACTACTGAAAGGAATTATTCAAATACGGAATTTCTAAAAATGACTTTGAACTAATTAATGGCATGCATGTGTGTGTATATATTTAAGGTATGTGTATTTAAATATTTATTTAGTTAATGTATATTTATATTCCCTTCCCAAGCAATTTCTGAAGCACAATGCAAGGGGAGAAGTAGGGAGAAAAGATCATCTTGCATTACATCTACAGAAACTGGCACCAGAGTCAAATTGATGGAAACAGGTCTTCCTACTATGTGACAGGTAGCCAGAAAATACCTAGGATGCAAGATTAGAAAGAACGCCTAAAACTAATTCTCTTCTCTCTGCTGGCACCCTGGTAGGAAGGCCCTTCAAAGCCAGAGTTTTTCTCTTACCCTACACTCCCCCTCCTGGATGAAGGTGCAGTGATGGAGATGGAGATGTGCCTTTTGGACCTGAGTGTGGGTGACTCCGGTCCTCACATCCCATCAGACCCTATACGACTCCTCCCAAACTCCAACTGTTACAAGTTGGTGTGTTGAGGAGATTGATTACCTGTTGTAGATAAATCTGAGAGTAAGGAAAATTTTAAGTAGGGACCTGGAGGCCATGGACCTCTGAGTTGGTCTCTTTTTTGTCCACACCCATGACTTACAACAGCTTCCTTATCCAATTGAATCTCAGAGAGATGATCTGAGAATTAAATGGGATAAAGCTTTGTAAAGCCCAGACCACAGAGACTGGCATGTAGAAAGTCCTCAATAAGTGGTAGTTACTATTGTTTTTTTGTTCAAGGCACAAAATATCAATAACCCTGTAAGTCTATGTGTCTCTGTGTGTATATATGTGAACACATATGTGTATATATGTGTATACATGTGCCTGTACATGCATATGTGTGTACCTATCACATTTTCTCCTGGATCCAGAGTGTGTGTCTATTGTCCAAAGGATAAGGAGAGAACGGTTTTAAAAATTAAGGGCTGGGGGAGGTGGGGAGAGAAGGAAGGGAGGTAAGAAAGAAAAAATGGAAAAGATGTTAAAAGTCTGGACACCTGACCCTCCTCCATGAAGCTGGTATCCTTTCAACCCTCTCCCTTCTCACCCTCCAACTGTGGCACCAGTCACCAGTCACCATAGATTGGTGAGATCCCATCCAATTTATGCTGTCAGTTCATTTTTCAAATCCCCTCCCCCTTATTTGTATCTCAGAGCGAAGAAGCCAGAGGAGCAATGTTGCCGGGGAGTTGAGATGAAGCCTGTCAGACAGCATCAGAGCTGAAAATTACAGCTGATTAAAGGAATAAAAAAGCTCCAGGATCATTTGGTAGTCTTGAAATTGACAAGTTAAGGTGCTACCCCTTTAAATATCTGCAAGGTCTCCCAGCTTTGAGATGGCGCATTTACTGGAACCATGTTTATAACCCTGAGAAACAGAAAGACGTGAACTCACAACCTTTTATGAAGCTTTAAAAAGCTTTGTTTTCCCTCTACCGTGTTTTTTAATCTTAGAAACAAAAACACCAGGAAACTTGCGTTTGAGCATAAACAGCACTTTTTCCAATGATAGGTGAGGCTCCAAGAGCCTCGAGGGCGCTCCAAGCGCGCCTACCCTCAGCGGGCAGTTTATTTCCAGGGGGTGAAAAAAGCTGCAAAGCCCCGTTCCCCTTCCTTAAGGAGCATGGGAAGTGATCTTCGCAGTGGAAATAAAAATGTGAGGTTGGTACTTACCGCCGGACAAAGTAATGTAATGCCTCTGAAAAGTCAGCCATAACCATATTCACAGTCGTGAAACTTCAGGGACGTGGAGGAAGCGCGCAGGATCGTCACCACGTTTGTTCAAGGCACAAAATATCAATAACCCTGTAAGTCTATATGTGTCTCTGGGTGTATATATGTGAACACATATGTGTATATGTGTGTATACATGTGCCTATACATGCATATGTGTGTACCTATCACATTTTCTCCTGGATCCAGAGTGTGTGTCTATTGTCCAAAGGATAAGAAGGCGAGAACGGTTTTAAAAACTAAGGGCCGGGGAGGTGGGGAGAGAAGGAAGGGAGGTAAGAAAGAAAAAAACACTGCTGAGCGTGTTTTCTGTTTGTTGCTCTTTATGGGAGCACACGTTTTTATTTTTTTTATGGATGTTAAAACATTTATAACTGTACAAGGTCAATGCAGAAAGCCTTGCATCAAAATGGAAACTGCACAAGTAGCCACAAGGGATGGATTAAACGTGGAAGTTACAGTGAACGTCGCAAACATGGAGCTGCCATTTCAGGATGCCTCCAACCTAGGCGGCCTTGAAGAGATGAGCCAACGAGCATGAAAGGTGTGGTAAGAGATCTTGTTTGTGAAGCAACCCAGGGAGAAGGTCCCAGGGCCTGGACTAGTCCATTTCTATGTGTGAACTCCCCACCCCCCAGTTCCTCAAGGGTAGTGCTTCTCTCACCCCGACCTCCACATGGTGTCAGCCTTGTCCTCTGCGTCCTGTCAGGACACAGACTTGTTACTTATCTCAAAGAGGTGCAGGCTTTTATCTTTTTTTCTTATTAATTTTTTAATTTTATACTTTTTTACATCATTTTTCATTTTTGCACAATGTATGCATTTTCATCTTGGTTACAGTCCCCATACAATTCCCACCCCCCTTGTTTTGATCCTACTCCCTCCTCCCCCTCCTGTAGTGTGTCTCTGGTTTAGAATATTACTCAGCAATCAAAAAAGATAAGCTCATGCAATTTGCAGCAACATGGACGGAGCTGGAAGGAATCATGCTCAGTGAAATAAGCCAGAAAGAAAAAGAAAAATACCGGATGGTCTCACTCATAGCAGGAATCTAGAAAACCTAAATAAGGGACCAGGAAAAAGACGAATTATAATAGGCTTTTATCTTAAGACATCAAGACCTCTACTGTGAGTCTTCCATAGTCTGGTGCATGTTTGATAATTAATCGATTTATGGGTCCCCCGCCCCGCCCCACGTGGCCTGCCTGCTTTCCTTCCCTCCCTCCCTCCCTCCTTCTCCCTCCTCTCCCTCTCTTCTTAACTACAAACCACTTTTGGAGGATAAATTTCTTTCAGCACCCATGATAATTATTGGCAGTATTCCTAAATCCTCAAAACTTTACCTGTTGTGGAAGATACATATGGGATTGAGGATAATAATTTATGCCCAGCTTTTTACCCTCTTTTGACTTCAGTTTTGATACCACATCATGATTCAAAGCTTGGTGCACCATAAATTTTCTCCAAATGTGTAGTAATTCCTAGGTGCAGTCCAAAGTTATGATTCATTTATACTGGAGTGACAGCATAATACCTAGGTGTCAGAATCCATTAAAACTGTTCAATGTCTTCTGTTTATTTTTAGAACCAATTGAGACTTAACTGATGGTGAAAAATATACAGTCAAGTGTGTTTACTTCACCTTTACAAAGAATCCGTTATAGTCCCAATTAATTTGTTATTCCTGTCACAACAGGTACTAGATACTTCAAAACTGTCATTACTGTTTCTGCTTTTCTTTCGAGGGCTTGTATTTATTTTTAACCCATTCTGAGGTATCTGCCTATTGTGAGCTAAGGATTTGTGTGTGTGTATGTGTGTGTGTCATAGAGATAATATGTTCTCAAAACAACATAACCTGATGCTGATTTTGCGCTGTACAACTCCCCCTACTTTTTATGCCAAAGTGAGTTGTTCTTTAACTAACTTTAAGCATTTCTCTCAAAGTGTATGGAGACCCAGACCTGGCACATTAGACTTTATAGACAACAATGACATTTGAAATGTTCTAAATGTGATAGTCATGGCCACCAAAATGTGTTTTTTTTCCTGCATAATAAATACTGTCCTTTATTATTTATTTGTGAACAAGTTGTATATGCAGGTTCTGATGGGAAAATCTGCCATACATGAAGAGGAGTGACTGTTAGCTCTTTTAGGAAAAAATCAAGTCCTGTTTGCTATACTTTGAAGGAATGAATTCTCTTTTATGACACTTTTATTTTATATTTTGAAAGTAAAAAATATACAAAATGGGGTTTTGCGATAGTGTGAGAATGATCAGAATAATAATGCACAAGACAATGTCATCACAAAATGCCCACATATACTCAAAAAAAATGATAAGGCAATTGACAGTAATTTAGACATAGGTGTGTGAAAGAACAGGCCACCTCTCTGGCAGTGCTCCAGGGAGCTGACCCTGCATTGCTACTGTGAAGCAGTCATGATCAGAATTTGCAGGGATCACTTCTTGGCACAGAGGACGCCTGAGAGTAAGGATACTGTGAGCTTAGGAGAGGACACTCAAGATTAAACTGCCTTGACTGGAACCTCAGTTCAACTGTTAGATTTGACTTGAATTTACTTAACTATGTTCCTTGAATAGGTGACTTAATCTCTCTAAGAATCAGATTCCTTGGCCACCCTGGTGGCGCAGGCATTTGAGCGCCGCACTGTGAAGCTGTCCGCAGCCTCTGTTGCGTGGGCTTGATCTCAGCCTGCCAGGGAGCAACCCACATGGCGCAGCAGATCTGTCCTGACTTGCCTGCAGCTCCCCACAGCAGTGTATTTCAGTAGACCTGCCTGTTCTGTTCCCTGCTCTGTCTCTGATGAATCCTCTCACCCTCCCATACAACCTATACCCTGGTTCTTGTATAAATAAATAAATCTTAAAAAAAAAATCAGATTCCTCTTCAAAAGGGATGATACTCATATTTCCAAACTTCCCAGGAATTGAAAGCACTTAGACCAATTCCAGGCGTTTGATCAGTTTGTAACACAAGTTGTTATTAATGTAACTGTTACTAGTAAGAACACTTACTGGGGGAAGTGTGAGGTCAAGATAACCCAGTCAGGAAAGATTTGAGGATTCATTGGGCCAGATCAAGCCAATAATCCCTGCTCTAAATGACAAGCAAAGAACTGGAGAGACCTCTTTTAAAGGAAATGAGAAATAGGGGGTAGAGAAGTGCTAAGGACTTAGAACAGGGAGCAGTGGATCCTGTTGACTGGGAGGGGCACAGTCTCTGTGGCAAGGTCAACACGGAGAGGCTGCTGTTTCAAGGACTCATGAGCTCTGATGATGGCCACATTTCTGCTCTAGAGTGAACACAACTTCAGACTTCTCCAAGAGACAATGGTGTCAACAGATGTAATGCTGCCATTGCAAGAGAGCAAGAAAGGGACATACCTGATAACTCGTTCCAGGCAAGTCAATGTGCACTGCAAGCTCAGTGGACAAGAACTTATCATTGAGAATTGGTTTATGGCCCATGTCTTCTCTGAAAGGATTTGAGATGTCATGCCATAAGCTTTAAGAGAAAAAAATATTAAGGTACTAAAAGAGGGAGCTGGGCGGAGGAACCAGAGTCAATGCTAACATTTGTTATGGTTGAATGCAACATTTGACTCTGAGCTTCCTGGTAGCTGAAGAAACAAGTCAAGCCATACGTAGTGCAGCAATCCTTCCAGGAAGCCAAAATACTTGTATTTAAAATTCTGGAAGCTATCCTTTTATATAAGAAAATCTATAGGAGCTACTTTTCATTGACGCATAAATCTGTCCTCTGTAAAGTTTCTTTGGAAAGTTTCCAACTTTATCTCAATTAAATGAAAGAGTTAAAAAAAAAAACAAAACCAACCATTGGGCCTCCCTGGTGGCGCAGCGGTTGAGTGCTGGGCTGCGAAGCTGCCAGCAGCCTCTGCAGCACTGGTTCGATCCCCAGCGGCTGGTGAGGGTCCCACATGGTGCGCAGACCTCTCCTGCTGCGCCCACTGCTCCCCTCAGCAGTGTATTTCATCAGTCTGCCTGTTCTGTTCCCCGCTCTGGCTCTGGTGAATTCTCTCACCCTCCTGCACTTCTGACTGTACCCAGTGCTTGTGTAAATAAATAAATAAATCTTTAAAAAAAAAAAAACAACCAAACCATTAACCCCAACTCCAGAAAAGGAGTCCTCCTAGGAGAAGATAGTGAAATGGCAGGGTGGGGGAGGGGGTGGGGGAGTTGGGGAACAATGGGAACAGGTGAAGAGATACTTGGGGTGTTGATAGAGTTGGAGAGAGCTGTGGTGGTTGACTTCTCCCTGCTGGGTCTGTTCCTTATAACAGCAGACTAAGAAAAGTCTGAAGAAATATGTAATTTCAAGAATAATGGAATGTAAACTATTCAACAATGTAGCAATTATGGTCAATTCAATTTGGCAATTAGAGAGCTCTGCATATGAATAGCAATATAATAGTAAAATTTCTGACAATGAAAAATGTTTAATGAAATATCGTAAAACTAGGAAACAAAAGAATTGCTTAATGTTTTCCAAGAAATTATATTTACATATAATCAGATTAATGGGGAGCAAATTCAGCTTTTTGTTTTCTGGCATTGTGTACCACTGGATTTACTTCCTAAATATCAGTCATAAATACCAAGATGCCACTCTGTACCCGGTTTTTGAATCAGGCCCCAAGAATCTCTGGCAAGTTCTGCAGTTAATTGTCCCCTGTCTTTCACCTGCTGGTTCAAATCTCTGGCCTCCCTGTTATCCTTCAACAACACAGATCTTGGCATGTTATTCCTGGCATTGAGGCCCTCATAAAGACAGAGAAAACTTTATAGGATTTGGGATTTGCTCCCTCTCCCAAATAGAATTTACAAGCCTATCTCAACATGACTCTCCATCCTGCCCCCTCAGCCCAGCCACCTTCACTGCACACGAACTTGAGATGCACATTGACTTGCCTGGGACAAGTTCTCAGGTGTGTCCGTTTCTCATGTCACTTCACCTCCTTGGGGAACCTCAAGTGGAGGATGACCTCCAATGCCTCTGCACCCTCCCTGTACTTCTGGCAGGGCTCCCCAGCCAACTGGCATCCATCCTTCACAACATGAACTGAGTGCTGCCTCTTCACCATGGTTCTGTGACCTGTAGTCTTTCTCATCTCTTTTTAAGTTTCAGGATACAACTTCTTGCAGCGTGCATTACTTTGTACTGTGCAAATATGTCTGGCTCCCCCCACATAAACTCTTTTATTTGAAAATAAAAAAAGGACTGATTGCCTGAAATAAATGTAGGTTCTCAAAACTATTGATTGAATACAAAAATGAAGTAGAAATGGCCTAACAGTGTCACAAACAAATGTGAGATTGTGCCTTTGAGCTGAGCTTTGGGTTTGCTGTGAACAGAGAGGGTAAGCATACCAAATATTTCTGATAAAGTTCTAATATGGGTGTCAGTGCTTTTTAGCTGTTAAAAGTCCTTGGGGAACATGATGTAACCAAGAAGACTCGGTTGTAGGATCAGGGAAAATATTGTCAGTGCTTCCAGTTGGGTCTTTTTTTTATATATATTTGGCATTTCAAAGAGATTACTTATAGCTATTTGACCTTCCTCAGGTTCCTCATCTATGAGATGGAAATAATTAGAATATCTTCCTCATAGGAATGTGAGAATTAAATTATAAAACACACACATAGCTCTTAAGACAATACTAACATATGGTAAGTGCTATGGACTGAATTGTATCTCCCCAAATTTTTGTGTCAAAGCCCTAATTGCCAATGACTGTATTTGGAGATAAAGCCTATAAGGAGACAATTAAATTTAAATGAGGTCATAAGGGTGAGCCCCTGATACCATAGAATTTGTGTCCTTCAAGAAGAGCTATCAGAGTCTCCCTTTCCCTACGCCCATACCTGGCAACCATTGGAAGACAAAATAAGAAGGCAGCCATCTATGGTCCAGAAGGAGACCTGGCATCAGAAACCAAATGGGCAGCACCTTGGTCTTGGGCTTCCCAGCCTCCAGAACATGAGCAATACACTTCTGTTTTTTAAACTACCCCATCTGTAATATTTTGTTAGAGCAGCCCAATCAAAAAGATGGCACTTAGTAAACGCTGGCTACTATTGTTATTATCACTTTCATTATTTGATATCATGTCTCCCACCAAAAAGGCTTTCAAACTCTTCTAATGATCTCGGGGGTATTTTTCCTCTTGCCTGGCAAAATGTCAAAGCAAAAAAGTCGACTGACCTTTTTACTGCTATGATTTCAAAGCAAAATTTAACACTGGACTTCTCACAGTAGAAATGACCATATTTAAAGAAGCCAGTGTTGTGTTCATTTCCTCAAGTTTCCAGCTTGAGACCATCAGGCGGGTGAGGAAGGTTTGGGGTTTTATTGTGCTGAGCAGAATGCCCCAGCTGACAGCAGACTATCCTTTCAATTTTGAATAAAATGAGTGGAAGATATCTAAGAAATTCTGTTCTTTCTGCTTGAGTGAATACCTGTCATGCTTCTTACATCTACTGAAGCAATTAACACACACAAAGCTATATTTGCTAAGCCAGTGCTCCCCAACGGGGGTGTTAGCTTATACCAGTGAATAGCAAAGACCTCTGAATTTTTTAGCAAGCTAGTTTTTCCCTGAGCTCTTGTCCACACAGCCAGGGAGCAACCCCTGCATATGTGCCAGGCACCTCCCTCCTGGCCTCCTTCCTCCCCTTTCTGTGCACTTTCCCCATAGTTGGGGCTTCCTGGCGTTCACTTACAAACCCAGCCAGATCGCAACAATCTCCTATCAGCCTCGATCCTGTCCTTTCCACAGAGGTTTTGAGCAGCCCAGGGGAATCCCAATCCTGGCTGAACACTGGAGTCACCCTAGGGAGCTTCTAAAACCTGGGACTAACCCCACACAACAGATCAGAATCTGGGGGTGATATATAGTGCTGAAGATCTCAATATGCTGTGATGAGAGCTTAGTGTCCCTCTGATCTGACATTCCAGTTCTATTCTGTAATGTCACTTCATATCCCAATTTGAGTAATTGATTTTTAGTTTTGTACCTCTGTGTCTGATTTATCAGCCTGATAACCAGGTTTTTACCGAAAGTTCTGGAATGGGCCCTGTCTTCTTCTTACCATCCATTTATTTGTCCTTCTTGGGACTAGAGGCAAATTTTTAACTCCATTTGTACTGAGAAGATTGTGTCCCGCTGCCACACCTCCCCAATGCTAATCTGATGTCCACCTGTTGCCAGAACCTAGCTACCTGCTCTGAGATGCCTGCTGCTCCCCCTTCTTGACTGGGAAGTCAGAGTCCCTCTCCAGTTGAACCCCTCCCCCTACTCTCCCGGTCACCTGCCACATGTGGTCTGAACACTACCCTTTGTCTGGACAGGATGGGGTATCTTCCATCAGCTGTAGGTTTGTCAGTAACCTGATTACATTCCAAGGATTGCTCTGAGGGTCTGTCCTTCCTCATTTTTTGGTGTTAATCTATCCTTTCTTTTAAGAAATGATGGCATTTGTAGATCCTAACTGCATCAGTGCAAAATTCACAAAGGTAGTGATCAATCTTATGGCTGCTCAGTTTTTCTGGTTTTGTTTTGTTTTTTCTTTTAACTTATTGGACCAAAAAATCCTCTGACTTGAGAACCACTGAACTGGATGATCTCAAGTTATCACCACTTCCAAATGGTGGTTCAAATATGATGGACAGGTCTGGTTTCTGGAGTCAAGACCCCTCTCTCTCTGTGCTTGGTCCATCCCACTATTACTAAGGGCTGTGCCCCTTTTCTTGACACCAAAGTTCCCACAATCCCTTCTCAAATCACACCTCCCTGAATTGTCAACCCCTCCTATAAGTTATCTCGGATCAAGTTCTCAACCCAGCATGCAACCTAAGAGCAAAAATATTATTAGTGATGCTCTGTAGGGCCAGAGGTTTTATGGCGAAGAGGCACTTGATATCCTCTAGCTCAGTGGTTCTCAAGTCTGGGGATTTTATGGCCCAATAAGTTAAAAAAATAACCAACAACTTTGAGGCATTTATAAGTTTGCCCATTTTTAAAACTATTTTGCCAAGATGTGGTTGCTCTCTGCTATCACCATGATTTCTTTAAAGAAAGGACATTGCAGCATCAAAAATTCAGGACAGGAACTGTTTCATATTAAAGGCAACCCTTTGAATGTAATCAGTTAGTGCTATGAAACCCTGCCAACAGTGTCCTCATTTTTCTAAGTTGAGTGCACTCCAGTGAAAACCTGGTCATGGACTAGCATTAATTCCTAATCAGGTGTTTGAGAACACTAATTTAGCTCAAATCCTAGGTCTTACTGGTGAGAAAATGGAGACATGTTTCCATTGTTTCCCCAGGTTACCACGCAGTTCAGAGAACAATTTGGTCTAGAAGCTGGGTTGGGCGAGAAGCTGTGTAGGCCAGGCTACACACCAATCATGTGTTCTGCTACTGCGTGGCCTATAAGCCCTTTCTTGCTTTTTCATCTTCATTGTCTTTATAGTGTCCTACTACACCTCTGCCCTCACCCCTCTGTGCCAGTAAAAGTGCTTCTCTGACACTCTCAGCTAAAAGGATGAACAGGAACAATAAAGGTAATAAAAGTAACTGCTTTCTCTCATTAACTGATCAGTAAGAGATGGGCACGATGCTTTGGATTGTACAGATACTAGTTCTAATCCTTTAATAAGCTTAAAAGGTAAATAGTAATGTCCCAATTTTTCAGGTGAGAAAACTAAAGCAGAGGTCACTTGCCCCAAAATGCATGATAGTAAATGTCGGAGCCCCAATTTAAAACTAGGTCTACTTCCCTCCAATTTTTTAAATCTGTTTAATCCTTCCTGTCTTAGAAGCAGGCGTAGAGAGCCCGAATCAGTGTCACAGTTTTAGATTCTCAGCTTCATAGGGCCTTTTTAAAAAATACACTTTAGATCTTTTGCTTTTTGATTTTCTTTTTTTGTTAATGTAGGGCACCCAGTACCCACATGAATAATTCTTGTCCAGTGATCCCGAGATCTGGAGATCAGCAAAAGGAACTTCACAATGTAAACTGAGTCTTCACAGTGCACTCAATAAATTAAAGATGTGGCTGAGGAAACTGAATCTGTGCTTGAACTTAATGGTCTCAGTGATCTCTGAAGATTCTCAGATATAGTCCCAGAATCGCTGTAATCTGCATCTGTGTACATTGATTAGTACTTGTTATCCAGCCCAGTTCAGCCAATGCAGGCTAATCACTGCAAAATGAATGCCAGTACATGCTTTAATTCCCAAGTTATCTTATTATCTAGAGATATTTGCCCTTATTATTGTTATTCTGGTGAGTTGGTGTCAGAAAACAGGGAATAATTTGACAACCTTGAAAAGAAAGATTGAAAACTGGGCTGGCATGAAAACCATTGAAATTTCTTGGTTCAAATTTATATAAAAAATATTTGGCTGGGTAGGGGAAGAGGCATTTAAAAAGACCCATTTGGGATCCCAGTTCTAGAGTAAACCAAAGACACAGTACTATGTTCTTATACCAACAGGTAGGGGTATGTCATTTCTTGAAGGGAAACAGCTGGGTATTCTTTATTTTTGTCTCCTAACATACCTAGAACAGTGTCTTGGCACTTAATAAGTGTTAGAGAAGTATGTAAAATCAAGTGAGATATTTTTGAGGAAAAGTAAACCATATAGGGAAGCAATTGAGAAATATTGCACAAAAACCAGTCGGACTGTATTTTTTGAACTTTCACAAAGTTCATAATAAAAGGATTAAGTCTGGGAAAACAAAGCTGACATGACCATATGTATTAGTTTCCTGTGGCTGCTGTCACAAATTACCACAAACCAAGGGACCTGAAGCAGCAGAAATTTATTCTCCTGACCCCTGAAATCAAGGTCTCAGGAGGGACAGGTAGGGTAGATTCATCCCTTGCCTTTTTCAGCTTCTGGTGGCTGCCAGTAGTCATTGGGGCTTGTAGCTGCATCTCTCTAAACTCCATCTTCATGGGGTCTTCTCCATTCTGCCTCCTGGATAATCCAACATGACCTCATTTTGATAGCTTTACTTTAATTATATTTGTCAATATCTTTTTCCAAAAAGTTTATATTCACAATTTTCAGGATGTGGACCTATCTTTGGGGGAACCATCATTCAAGCCACTACACCTTACATGGAACCAAATTTCATAAGGAACATGGAACTCAGGCACAAATATTAACTTGGCTGTGTATCACTGAGGTATAGGGGGAAAAATGATTTCAACTAGAGAGAGGACAAATGAAAAAAGGATATTTTAAAAACCATCATGTTTATTGATCCTTCTTTCCTTACAGGTTCAGGGAAACACATGTAGGAATGACACCCTGGGAAGAAGGAGGAGAGACAACAAAGGAGAAGTCCTATGCCTGGAAGAGGGAACAGCTAGCCTTCGTCTTTCAGGTTTTGAGGGCTTATTGGGAATAGGGAAGCTAGAGGTGAGAAAAGATTTGGATCTTCTGTCTCCTCCATTCTGTGCTGAAGTTCTGGAGGAATAGGTGTGTAATTGAGGTCTAGGGAAGCCAAAAGAAAGAGGTATTTTCTCTGTCTCTTCTATGAGATACAAGAAGAAGACAAGCTCACAGGATGACTTCATATCCACCTGGAGACGCTGCAAGGACAAGGACAGAGAACATCTGAATTAGTCCCCCCTGGGCTGCTGGGTATGTGGAAGAATCCCACACCCTATCTGCAACGCATTCAGAAGACCTACCCTGACATGGAGCTCCTACAGAATGGATCCCTACAGTGGAGGCACAGCAGCCCTGTGACCATCTAAAGGACAGACTGACCACATTGGGAATACTTGGGAACTACCGTCAGACTTCAGGGCATGCACAGAATCTTGGAGATCAAGGTGGAGCCCACAGGTGAAACCATACATAGGTGGAGTCAAGTTAACAGACCATAAACTCATTAGCCATAGAAGTCAGCATCAGAAGCCAGCAGGGCACTCAGGGACTGGAAAACATCTGTCATCCAGAGACCCCTACATCCCCATCAACAGAGATTGTGCAGACCCATCCCTAAAACCCATAAAATTGTATTGGAGAGGGAGAATAGTAGAAATTGGAAAGTCCATGATATCTAGATAATCTGGAAATTGTTGCTTGGAACTTGAACTTAACAATTTGTACTTATTAGGGGTTCCCCACACCCCACACCACTCTGCCATGGCTACACAGTAGATTTGAAGTGTTTAAAAAGATCATATAAGTCACAGAACATGGAGAAGTTAATTTGTGAGGCTCGGATGCCATGCAAAACTGTACAGTTGCAAAGGCAAGTTGAAATGTAACTTAAATATTTTTTAAAAATTATTTTGCAGTATTCAGAAGAAACATCAGTAGCTTAAGATCATTAGTATAGTATAATCCTCAACATGAGGGAGATAGACATATATAACCTTGCAGAGTTGGAAGAGCATCAACTTCTCTTACCCGGAGGGGTGACTCCAAACCACCCTTTACTTCATTTTGTGTTTAATTTCATGCCATTTATTCCATACACATAGCAGAAACTCTCTGCATTTGGTACTGTGCTAAGTCCTAGGCTACAGAATGAATAAATCAGGGGCTCTACCCAAAGCATGCAACCATTACCCTCAGACCTTCCCTAAGTCTCAGTAAGCTGACAGCACCTGGGAAAAGCCAGTCCTCCCTCTTCTGCACATTAGGTAATTGCTAGGTAATGAAGTATTTCACGAAGTCCTCTGATTCTGTGTAGATTCTGTCTGAAGCCAACATTTAGACTTTGATTACATTCTTGACAATATCTTGTGGTCTATTTACTTGCAGAGAAAACTGCCTTCATTTATAACAGACAGAATATTTAGGTCAGACCAAGCATTTTTATTTTTGCTTTGTCTGATGATTACTAAAAAAAGGATTGGGCTGAACAGGAAATAGCTAGATAAATAATGCACTGAAAACTACTGCAGAACCACCATATTTTATTATCCAGGCTTCCTAAGTGTTATAGTCTAAACAATAGGGGGTGAGGAGGGCTCAATGCCTTGTTCAATTATTATTTAGATGTTAATTTCTTCAATGCTATGTTCAATTATTATTTAGATGTTAATTTCTTCACATTAATGGGTATTACACTGCTCAAAATCCATGCTCCACATTCTGAACAATTACTCCTCAATGATGAACATGTTTATTAATGTACTATTTCACTAAAATTCAAATAATTTCCTATTAATTTTTTCCTATTGTTAGGGGGAAAAGGATGTCCCAAAGCTAATTCCATATAGGCTTTGTGGACTCCACCCCCACCCCAGGTCAAAGCCAAAGACACTGGGAACTCCAAATCCCATCACCACCAAAGGGAAGGTGGCTGGGACCTGAGGGTGGGGTTAAGCAGCCAGGTGGATACAAAAGGCAGACACGTGGGCTTTGGAGGATCCCCCATTTTTGGCTCTCCGCCAGCTCGCAGCATCTGGCCAGCTCTGAGAGTGACTTTGGGTTTCCAGGTCGTTGGATCGGGTAGGATGCATTAAAGACTTTATTTCCCTATTTTCTCCCTGAGTTGTACGTTTTCCTTATTTCCTTTTCTCTTGTAAATAAACCTTTTATTAACCTTTTGTGTGTGTCTGTAGTAGAGTATTCATAAGTCCCTTTAAAGCGCGCGGGTGAGGACCCACAGCCAGGAACCCGGTTAATATCGGGGTTGCTCTATAACACTATTACCTAAAAGTCATGCTAAAACAAAGCATGGAAAGAAGAGCAATGTCAAGTAATGGAAGACATGTAACAGTTGCCTGCTCCAAGAAGAGAGAGAAAACATTTACTGTCATTTAAAAATAGTGCAATCACCCCTCTTGTGTCTCTCCTGCCCTTTCTCTGTTTAAACCCCAAACCCAGCACTTTCTAAGTTTCCTTCAAAATAACGTGGGTCCTTCCACTCCTCCAGCCGAGAACACTCATGAACGGGTGACATGGATTTTTGTGCAAGTGCAGTTATGGTCTATCATTATTAAATGTCTTGGTGGGCGGGAGAGGCACTTCCTCACAAACACCCATTCATCAGCACTCGCCCAGTGGCTCACATCTGACCTCAGCAGCAATAATGCCACATCAAGTAGGCCAACTACCCAGTTTAGCAGCTGTGCAGAGAGCACAAGCTGGCTCCAAGATTAAGTGCACTGCTGCAGGCTTCCATTCCCAGGAGCTCCTTTGGCTGATGTAGTATTGATTGAGAAATTTTACCGGTAAGTATCACAAACAACAATAGCCAGGTCAACGACCACTGATGCCTGCATAGGAATTCCCCTCGGGGTGAACTCTGGGCTGAGGTGCTCCTCTCATGATGTCTGAGCACAGGTTGAATAAGGTGCAGAGGAAGGAAAGAGTGAGAACCTGCAGTTGGAAATGACATTTAAGCAAGTCCATGTGGGAACAGAATGAGAGACAATGATGTAATTATCTATTCCCCAGCCTCCAACTGCTGCAAAAACCTGTCATCTCTCAGTGTTTGTATGTTCTCCAAGCCTTCCACTTTTCGCTTCTTAATGCTTTTTTGGGGTCGGTGATGCCTAAGCTCAATATGCAGATACAGGTGGCATCCAGGCTAAAAAATAAATAAGCACTGCCATATAACCAATAATCATCTCATGTTAATTTGACAAATGATTAAATTTGAGGCATTAATTATACTTCTTCCCGGTGATCACCAAATAAGAGAAATGAGCACATATATCCCAAGCATCTTTTTATATACAAATTGCAATTTTTTGACAGAGCAGGAATCATCAAATGGTCTCTGTGGTTGGGAGAAGCCCTTGCACATAATAAGTAAATACACTCATTACGAACTGAAGGCAAATGACAGACTCCTGTGGGGTAAAGGTGTAGTTCTTGGTGCTGATGCGCTTGCACACACAGGCACACACACACTCACACGTTTGATGCGTGTGATATGATTCTCATATCCCATGCATGCAGTTTGGGATGCTACTGTGTTCATACCAGCCTCTGTTGTGGAGGAAGGAAAGATGACTATGGTCTCCTCCCAATGTTTCTGCTAATGCTTCTCTGACCTCCTTTTTTTTACCCCTCAAGGTCAGGGTCAAACAATACCTGTGCTGAACTCTTCCTATTCTTCATACATAGATTATCATGGTATTTAAGTGTTTGTTAACATGCCTCCCCTTTCTTCGTGAACTCCTCATGAAGACATGTTTTACGTCATTAATTTTTGCTTTCCTGGGCCTCAGCATAGTGCCCTGCACATAGAAGGTGCTCAATAAATCTGTCTCTACTCAACAATTGAATGGAGCATGATAGACACAACTACGTGTCCATCTAGTAACTAGTCAATCCTTTCCCCCTACCAACAAGACCGTGGTTTTTTCAGGACAGAAATGTACTCAGCTAAAAACAGATCTGTACTTCTTTTCAGAAAGAACATTTACAGGTTGAGTCTATCTAAAAGGTTCTTATATTTCTGTTTATTAGGACAGGTTAAGATAAAGCATTGTGGGCATCCACTTCCTGCCTTGACCCTTGCTTCCGCCAGCATGAGCTGAAAATTTCAAGCTGGGCATGGGGATGCCATAATATCTTATGTAGATATAAGGAATGTTGGATTATATTAAAGTATTTTTTATTTCAAAATTTAATTTTAAATTTAAAAACTAAGTGGAAAATAAAAAACAGGATAAAAAGTAACTGCTTCTGAAGTGAGTTTTGACATCCACTTTTAGTGGTAAATGACAATTTTCCAGAGAGTGGCTTGACAGTCATTTTATAGTGATAGTTGCCAGTTGGAGAACCAGCAACTTTTCCCACTTAGCTCTACAACCTTCGTCTCTGTCTTGTGGACAGTGAAGAGGATTTATTTTATAGCCAGTGAGCATGAGAGATCTCATTTTTGGCAATGACAATAAGACAAACCTCCAAGGACCCTAAGCCTAGGAAATGATCTTTCTGTCATTATTCCATTACAGTTCCCAAGTGCTATGGCAGAGACTGCTAATTGCCCCTTGAAGGCCATACTCTCCTTCTTCCCTTTTTAGTAGCAAAGGCCCTCCACTCTAGCTAGGTGCATGGCTGTCCAACTAGAGACTGTATTTCCCATACTCACTTGCAACTAGGGTTTGGCCTTATGACTATGTATTGGCCAATGGAATATGAGCAAAAATAATGCAAGTAAATGAAGATGATTGCCATTTGCTTCCTCTACCACCATTTCTTTGGGGCTGGGATATAAGCACAGCAGTGGTGAGCTAGATTTGATCCTGCAGATTAGTGCAACACCCTGCAACTAGAGTCGGCAAAGGATGGTCTGTGGGCCAATTTCGCCACCTGTTTTTATATGACCTACAAGCTGGGAATGATTTTTACATACTTAAAATGGTTCAAAAAATTAAAAGGACAGTATTTTGTGACCCATGAAAATTATATGAAATTCAAATTTCAGTGTCCATAAATAAAGTTCTATTGGAACACAGCCATGCTCGTTTGTCTCTGTTTTGCCTCTGGCTGCTTATTTGCTCCAACAGCAGGGATGAGTGGTCTCAGCAGAGACCATATGGCCCATGAAAACCTAAAATATTTACTCTCTGACTCTTATGGAAAAATTTACTGACCCCTGCTCTAGAGACTAGTGTAGCAATAAGACAATAAGATAGATGGTAGCAGGATTTGACTTCATGAAATGTAGTCACTTGAGCTCTCAGGTTACCTAGAAGCCTGGTATTAATTCAGGGGGGGAGAGAGAGAAAGAAGAGAAGAGAAGGGAAGAAAAGAGAAGGGAAGGGAAGGGAAGGGAAGGGAAGGGAAGGGAAGGGAAGGGAAGGGAAGGGAAGGGAAGGGAAGGGAAGGGAAGGGAAGAGAACAGGAAGAAGAGAGAGAGAGAGAGAGAGAGAGAGAGAGAGAGAGAGAGAGAGAGAGGTCTACCTTGTTTTAAAAAAAGTTATTTGGTCTCTGTTAAAGCATCTGAACCAGAATCTTGACTAGCACTTACTACTACTTCTTAAGTATTGTCAAAAACTTTCCCTTGAGGGCCTCCCTGGTAGCCTAGGGGTTAAGTATCAGCACTATCACACTATCACTGCTGAGGCTTGTGTTTGATCCTCAGCCAAGCAGCTGACCCACACAGTGCAGCAGACCTTTCCTATTTCGCCCACTGCTCCCCTTACCAGTGTATTTCAGTAGATCTGCTTGTTCTGCTCCCTACTCTGTCTCTGGTGAATCCTCTCACTGTCCTGCACCTCTGGCCTACACCCCAATTCTTCTATGCATAAATAAATAAATCTTTAAAAAAAAAACCTTTCCCTTGAATGGAAAGGAGAGGGGAAGACTGCTTCCTTGCACTGAATCCAATGCCTCACATTTCCATGAGCATTTCCTGGGTTCTTTCCCCAAGACAAGCACAGGGATATGCACACTTTGAACAGTGGGCAATATGAGGAAATGGTGCTGGTAGATGGTTTTTTTAGCAGTCTGGTGTAAAGAGAACTGCAGTTGAGAGCTTGTGAAAGAGGCCCTCTTTCTTTCAAACTCCTCATGCGCCTCCAGGAGCCTATGGAGGGAACAACCACAATAGTAACAGCAACTATGATAATAATAGCAGAACATTTATTGAGCACTTACTTGATGCCAGGCACCAGTTTCTGATGGGCTTCAGGTTACGCAGGATACCTAAGTGGCTAATTAAAAAAAAAAGATGACCAGATGGAAAGTGAGAAGCAGGTTTGAATCCAAATGAGTGAATGGTTTGGTTCTAGAATTTGTTCTCTGTGTAAGTCATGGTATTGCCTTTAGTAACTGAAATCTGTCTGGTGATTTAGACTTGCAACAAGCTTCAAAACATTTGAAATCTTTTATCTTCCGAATGATTTGTTATTGAAATAAAGTAACATCACAACCGCCATCTGAAATGGAGACCATTTTTCCTCTTTAACTAAAGGAATAGTTAAAATTCTTAAGTGGAACCTACAAACAAAATTGAATGATTAGGCAGTAGGATAGAAATTGAATAAGATTGCGCCTCCCTGGTGGTGCAGAGGGTTGAGTGCAGAGCTGTGAAGCTGTCCGCAGCCTCTACAACATGGGTTCGATTCCTAGCCAGCCAGGGAGCAGCCCCCATGGCACAGCAGACCTTGCCTATCTTGCCCACTGCTCCCCTTAGCAGTGTATTTTGGTTGTCTACCTGTTCTGTTCCCCGTTCTGTCTCTGGTGAATTCTCTCACCCTCCCAGGCCTCTGGCCTGTACCCCAGCTCTTGTATAAAAATAAAATAAAATCTTTAAAAAAAAAGAAATTGAATAAGATTTAGTTTTAAGCACTTGCAAAAGGAAATACAGTCTTCTCTCTTTAAGTAAAATGAAGGTTATCTTAGGGTCATATCTTTGAACTATGACTTCCTACACATTTCCAAAGTTTATTTTATTCTTAGTAGATTTGACCTTCTGGAAAGTAATTTGCATAGTGCTCTTTTGTTTAACTTCGAAAACTTAAATAAGCTAAAATATGGAACTCCTTTAAGGTGAAAAGATATGAAAACAAAGACTAAAATCATTGAAGATCACTCAAATTCATTGTCTTCTGTCACATGTTTGTTTAGTTACTGTTGCCTGGAAAATCCAGTGACTGGACTTGGCCTATTCCTGACTCAGTCATCTCTCAGTTTCATGTCTCTTGCTCACTTCAAGTACAGAGTTGAGAAAAGATTTTATGGAAACTCTCTAATATTTCTTTAAATTATCAGTTCAAAACACGTAAGGAAAAAGGATACAGGTGTTTGCTAGCTATTGGCTCTTCCTAAGTTTTTCCCTCATACACAGTATATAAGAATTACATGTCCATCACTACAAGTGGGTTTTCATTGTCACTTAATTGAAAGTCCCTCTTCTACTACTCTCTCTGTCAATCTTAGTTGAACCTCCCTCTTGTACTGTCATGGAGAAAGAGCCCTCTCCATTATTTCTACAATTCTAGAAAATAAAGCTAGCTAAATAATTTCATCATCACAAATGTAAGATCAATATCACATATTCTACAGAATTAAGAAAAACAAGAAAATACACTGTACTGATAGTTTTTCTTATGTTCTCTGCAAAGTGATCAACTTCTTAATAAACTTAGATACCCAGAACACAAAGATCTGTGTGTGGTAGCACTTCAGTGTTTCAGAGAACACGTGTTGCTAATGGTCTTTCTACTCATCTCCCTTCACTCACACACACACCTGTGGATGGAGCACATATTGAACTTGAGAATCAAACACCAGAGTTGAATCATAGGAGGTGATGAGGAAACAGACTTACCCCTAGATGCAGTTCATTTTTCAGTGCCAAAGGCAGAGTATTTAGTAGGTATTTTATAGATCATATATCCAGTACACCACAGGACATCTGTAATTGCTCAAACTAAAAGTCCTTCACTAAGGGTGAATTCACATTGTGTATGCGTGTTTGTGTGTGTGAATTCATATTGTGTGTGTGAGAAAGAGTATATGTGTGTGTACTCAGGCACACCTATGTATATGTGGACAAAAGGGTGTCCAGCAGACTCTTCATTGGGAAATTTATGAGAAACAGTTCAATGGCTGACTCCGCATTCTTTGATGGTTTCAGATGAGCAACATCAACATCCGAGGTGTTTTGAGTGCTCAGCCCTAGGCCCAAGCATCTACTCCCTGACCATATCATCTCAACCGGTTCCATCAGCACTCTGGCTTCAAGTTTCTCATTTTTCAGATTGAATTGGCAACACTTCCTCTCCATAACCCATAGGATTGTTTGGCAGTGAGAATAAAAGTGAGCGAGTCCTCTGAAAACTTCACAGCACTGGGAAATCAAAGGTGCCCTCATCGAGGACAGACTTAGCAAGAGGAAATAACCTCCTTGTTCATGACTTGACCAGCTCACCACACCACCATTTCAAAGCAATTTCCTAAGCAAGGAGGATGGTTCATCTGATGAAAGTCTTGATTAAGTCACATTCGGGAAAATAAAACAGGCCTATCATTTTGACGTGTTTCTATGTGCCAAAGACATGGTGTCCACACAAAGAAGGGAGAAAAAGAGGCCTGTGTCTCTGGCAAACAGAGACACTGTCCCAAAGAAGACTTGCGGGGCTGCCCCAGACCTGGGGTGGAATGCCACAGCCCTCTCCCCAGTCCACTTAGTGAATCACCACATTGTAAAGTGTTCAACAGTTTTTACATGAATAATATAAAAATTAAGTTTCCTGGGCATATATGGTTTATCACAGTAAGTCTGTGTTAATATTTCCTAATCATAGTGACCTCAGCCTGCCAGAATGCACAGGCCCCTAATCCTCTCCGTAATGTTTTCTCATTAGCTCCGCAGCATTGCCACACCAGTGGCGGCGACCAAGCACCGCCTCAGGCACCACTGGAATTAATTACTAGAAGAAACACTGCTGTTTTGAATTGTCATCTTGGATTTATCACTTGCCACTTAATGTAACTCATCTGACCTAATACCTCCACCATGTCACCAGGGGCCCTGGCACCGGCTTCACCAGGGTAATAGCAGGGGCTCTCTGTATACCTAATGTGGCGGAGACGCCAAACACACAGCTGCTGGAGGCCTGGTTAAAATCCTACCCTGGAGCAAAGCATGCTAACAATGCCCCTAGCAAATTGCAGATTACCCAGACGTCATGTTCTAGCTGAAGTTAAGAGTGATTCAAAGGTAGGCACGATTCATCTAATTTCTGCTGCTTGGAGAAGATAATCTTTCATTTCTTTGGACGTAACAGCCCTCACCATTTGTTTCTCTCGTGCTCTGTTTTTGAACATAATGAAACTGGCTACTCATGTATGGAAGGAAAAGTGGCTCTGGGGGACGTGGAGTTCTAGGTCTGGGGTCTTGTCCTTATAAATTCTGAAGAAATTGCTCATTAAATTAGTCACACAAAGAAATGCAATTTTACCATAGGTTATGTTTCCCCAGGAAAAGGAACCAAACTGTAACCCAAGTTGGAATCTGTGCTCTACTTTTTCAGGACTCTGATTTACCCTGCCACTTGTGAGAGTTATTTGGTGTTGGCTATTTTAAAATGCACATTTAATAAGGGGATTAATGATTTGGTTAGTTTCATTAAGCTTGAGAAATTGTTTCAGTATGAAAAATAAGCTTTGATGCCTGCTCTGAACAAGTCTTCTTAATCAAGTTTTACTTCTGTAAAAACCATTTACTTGAAACCAATATTTTTTAAACTTTTCTGCGCATGGATTCACCTAAATGGCTTTATTTCCATTTTCGAGTTAGCCTTTTAGTTCTACTATAGCTTTTATTTCAAAACATGGCATGTACATGTATGATGTGGATGTGTATCTATATACATATATGTATATATATATATATATGTGCATAAATGCTGGCCCCTAAAAGCTGAGAGACATAACATAAAAGCATAATATAACATCAAAGCATGAAAATCCTAATGATGAAATAATAAGTAAAATAGATTTACTTTGGTAATGACAATTCCCAGCCTATTTCATAGACAAAAACATTTCCTTTGGTTACCACACTCTACACTATGCATAGTAAACTTTGGGAGATGTATAATGCAATATAAACATTAATAGTTACACAATTGTGTTGTTTTAGAAAGACTATTTATAGAGAAAATAGAAAATGCCTCCCCAAAGTATACTTAGACCTAAGCCACCATAATCTTCCTGCTCATACAGCAGGAAATCTAATACACCAGCTCAATAAACCTGTAGGAAACAAAGGTTTTATGTAGCATTAAGTGTCACAATATTAAAATGCCCGTATTACTTTCAATTGCTCTTATAAGCTTCTTTTTAACAACGCAGAAAGTTGAGTGCCATTATGAGAAGAACATTGTCCTACGTGGCAAGGATCAGGAAGGAAAACCAAAAGCCTCGGCTCTTCACCCTGTTAATCTCTCATTAACGCCATTGGTGCTTTGACACCAGGGATTCTCTCCTGCAGACTTTCCAATTTGATATCTTTTTGGGGTCATCAGGGTATGTCCTGTCAAAGGTGACATGCATTGAACAGGGTGTCGGAACGCCTAGACTGCACTGCCAGTTCAGTCACATAGTCTCTTTCAGAGTTGGGTTTCTTTCCTGTAACTGTAGCCTTGTGTGCTATGAGCTCTTGAAGCTCATAATTAGAGACTGTAAAGTTCTTTCAAAATACCAAGTTCTTCATTCCTTAAATGCTATTACAAATAGTAATGTAGCAACAACAAAGATCACCACCCCCAGAAGTGTAAGTTCCCCCAAACAGGGACAGTTGCTTCTGTGAGTTTTGCAGGGCCACTAGCACTCTGTAGCTGCCTAATTAATACCTAATGACAATGATGAAACACTGGTGATATTCAGCTAACTAATTGGGGTCTTCTAGTATCTCAGAAAGTTTCAACTTAATGGTCATTAAAATAGAGTATCTTCTATTCTGTTGTACCTGCCAACTCCCTAAACTTTCTACAAACAGAAATTCATTAACTGAAGTTCTTTAATGAAATATTAATGGTGCAAAAATACATTTTGAAGACTTGAATACCCAGTATCAATAAACTCATAGTGCTTTTAAGCAAAAAATTTCCCCTTTTGTGTTACTTGGGCAAGATCAGGCTAGGAAGTCTGACAATGCTGCACTTAGGGTGGTGGATTCAAATCCACTGGGCTATAGTCTTTTGCATTTATCGATGTGAGGGCCAGTTGAAGGCATTTGCAATAAATATAGAGCCTCTCGGGGTTGTGCAAACTATCCAACCAAAAGACCTCATGCTATTCACACCTAAGGGACTGTTACATTTTCTAACACATTCGTAAAGGATCTGGGGAGCTCGCATGCAGATGATGGAAAAAATCCTTCTCCCTCTGCGCAGATAGTCTAAGGACCAGAGCCAACAGGGAGTCCTTCTGTCTATTCCTTATGGTAAACCCGCGAGCTAGATTATCTTTGCTGCAACCCTCTGGAATAGCCAAATTGTTAACTTTCACAGTTCCTACACCCCTACAAGCCCTCTACAGGCAAGCCTTAGTGCAGAAGCTCTGTGAAATCTTTTGCTGATCTTTAGATATTTTTAAATGACTAAAAAGGAAATATTTTAAAATCCGACTGTTAGCATTAAAAATGTACCAGTGCATGCTGGGAATCAATGGCATTCAGTGCTGCTGTCTTGTAAAAACGAAATCCTAAATGGTTTGTCCTAATGTTATTGGCAGATGTGGTTTTATACTTTTAAATTCCTTGGAGTTGCTGGGAAGGAAAAGAGATATATAGATATGCCTATGCAGATGAAATGACATCATAAAATACCTGACTGTAAAGCAAGGGGCCTCTGTGACTGGACTACTTGCTGTGGAAATAGGGACCTCGAGCAAAGGAGAAAGCACATCTTCTGCAATTGAGGATTTTTCATGACTTTTTACCATCTCAGTCAAACTCACATACGTATATAACATAAACATAATCTTTATATAATTTTATACTCCAAAAGAAAGAAATGCAAAACCAGTAGCATTCATTTTGCAAATGAAGACCTTGTTACCTCTCATACTCTGCTGAAATATGCCAAAAGTAACCTATACAATCACCAAAATGACTATTTTTCTATCAGATCACTCCCTTTCATCTTACTATCCAATTTCATCGCAGCTAAATATATTGACCACTTAGTCTATGACTGCATATCCCTAGACCATACCGGTCACATCGATACTGAACATCAAATATGCTGTTTTCTTCTGGACTGGAAATATGTTGTATGTAATTTCTTTTTTGTAAACAATGCCAAAGCAATTATACCCAGTAGCTTAAGGACCAAAGACAAAAAAAAGTGACACCTAAAGGAAACGGCAAGCACATTTGCAAGCAGCTCTGATGTAATGAATGGTTCCAAGTGGACCTTGAGAAGGCGGGAGCGAGGCACTGAGGGACACGAGCTTAGGGTGGGTGCAGGGAAGAGCTGCTCCGCTGAGTACCCGCTGCTCTGCTTGAGGGTCCGTGGGCACCTGCTCCCAGCCCCAGATCTGTGCCTTGTCCTGGGTCTCGGGGAGCAACACAGAGCCTCACCTCTCACACTGCCCTTTGACTCGTCCATAATTCCTTATTTGGGGCTAGGAAGGAGATATCACACAAAATATTTTTCACCACCTGGAAAACAATCTACCTAAAAGCAGATTCCTGGTGCTGTGCCTGCAAGGCTGGGCTCATCGCAGCCATTGTCATGCAAGCGCAGTTGTAAGTAATAATGTGGCCTTTAATGACGGAATGATGGACCTGCCAAACACTTGCTCCTGCCATAGACTGCTTGCATTTCCCTGCTGGAGAGCACAGAGATGCCCATCTGGGAGTTATTAACATATCCTCGTCAATTCAGAACCGACTTTAACATAATCCATATTTGTTGGAGAAAGTCCAACATCAGCTTGAGAACAGCAGTCACGTGTCTCAATGACACATTTCAAACAGCACACACGGAGCATGCTTGGGCAGCTAAGCAATTCAGAAATGCAAATAGCCGAAGCACTCTCCTGACTAGATAAAAAGGACAAATCCCTTTTGGCAAGAGACTGGATGTCCTCTTAATGTCACAGCAAAACAACCAAACCAGGAAAGGTACAAAATCCAGAAGCATTGATTTGGGGTTGGTGTATCGCCAAGAAGGTATCTCCTTTGGTTTATTCTACTCATGTTGGTGCAATCAATTTCAAATCCAACCTTGGACTTCAGCTATTGTCAGGCAGAGCTGTTTGTCTGGGATGCAGGAATATAGATCCTCTTAAACCAACAGTGTTGCATGTTGTACGCTTGCTTGTTGACATGTGTATGAGCACAACCCACCCCCCCCCTTTTTAACACAGCAAAGAATCATGGGTTCCATTTCAGCATTGTCTCAGCTCTTGTTCTGAATGGGTTATCCACAATAAACCCATCCCAGGCAGAAACTAGGTTGATTATGCCCCCTAAATGTGAGTCCTCATGAATTAAATTATATCAAAATATCTGAAGAGCTCTGGAAGTTAACTCCAAATGAGCCTCTGGTCTTTGTGGATATAGAATATGGTCTTCCCACTCAATACTTTTTCAATTATTTTAACATGCTCAAAATATCCTTCACAGGCTGAATCTTTGGATGGTAGATACTATTAGTGGTATCTGTGCTTTATAAATGAAATGAAAGAATAAGCAGGGGAAAGCATTTCCTAGAGGCCACCACACATTCCTATTGATGTAGATTTTGGTGAAGCTAGAGTAAAGTCCTATTTTAAGATTATATAAACTAAAGCCAAATGCACATTCTTTCTTTATATATTTAAGTAGACTCATGCAGCTGGATCACTAGATAGGATAGACAGTGGTATTGCCCTACTATCACATTTTCTGCCTTTTATAATTATGATTATATGAAAGAACATTCTTATTTTTAAGAGATACATGTTGAAATATTTAGGGACAAAGGGTTAAGATATTGTTACAGGGCAGGGAGAGGGGTACCCCAGGCCCCGCAAACCTGCCTACTCTAAATGGGTTCTGTCATCCGCCCCATCAACACAAAACCTATGAGACTTTAACAGAAAGGAACTTTAATATAATTAGGAAGCAATACAGAAAAGACAAAGAACATAGTCTCTAAATCAAGCTCCCAAAGTTACCCATCCCCTCGTGGGTAAAAGTCCATTCAAATGGGATTGGCCCAGCCTATGGCCCCAAAGCCTGCCCTAAGTCTAAAGCGTCTTCAAGTGCGGACCCACAGAAAAGAATCAGAAACAACCAGACAAGTCTGGAGAGAAAAGAGCAAAATCAAAATCAAGACAAAACCTCCATGGTCACCTGCTCATGGGTCTCTCACCCACATTTGTGTCACCCAGTCCACGACCAAAAGGCAAGCACAGTTTCTTCACGGGTCTCTCGGCTCCATGTGCCTCCTCCAGGTCTTCTTCTGGCTCTCCATCCTGCTTCCTTCCTTCCTCAGTCTCCTCTGCAGCTTCTTCTCTCCCTGCTCTGCTCCACCCTCCTTTTCGGGTGGGGCAGGAAACCCGACCACTCTGTCAAAATGTCTGCAACTTCCTCTTCAATAGTTCAGCAAGAAAATTAAAAATAATGAATATACATACACCAAAAGAGAACATGAATATGGCAAAACAGTCACAACTGGTGAACCTTGATGAAGATCACATGCATTATGGCAATGGTCACAGGCAATATGCCAACCTATTGGCAACTTTTCACTGGTTTAAAATTTTCCAAAACAAAAAAGTTGGAATAAAATAAGCTAGACTCAGACAATAATAGGGGGCTTAATAAATAAAATTCACTGTTTGGAAATATTATTTTATTTACTATACTTTGCCCATGGTAACATTTTCATGATGTCCTTTGCCTAATGATGACATGTTGTATAAAGGGGAATCTCCTGGAAAGAGAGGAAGACAGTAAGAGAAACTGAAGGGAAATAGCATCTTGAGGGACAAGAGATAAGGTGGAGAATGCAATGGACCTGGGAGAGTGGGAGAGAAGAGGATCACTGAAGAAGGAGAAAGGTTAGGGCAACTCTGAGCAGACACAGGCAAGGCCCTGAGGCTGGGAAAAAGATTTAGTGGATGTTTGGGGGGCAGAAGTCTTACCTGCTGGGATAATGCAAAAAATACCATTCTCTTCCTGCACACAGAAGTGGGCAGTCCTGCCACTAAAGGGAGGTCCTATGCTGTCCTGCAGTAGGGAACTGAATTCAGCAACAAGGCAACCTGGGGTTTCAACTGAAGGCTGAGCATGCTCCCCACCCCACCCCAGTTCTGGCATGGGAATGCCTAGAACCCTATAAACTGAAAGGGGTAGAGCTGGGTGGGAGAGATTTAGCCTTTTATTATGTCCACCTGATAAAGGACAAAAATAGGGAGAAAAAAAAAAACCTGAAAAGGAGGTGCTCCACAAGACCAGAAACCTGGCTCATACAAGGAGGTGGGGGAAGAAGAGATTAGCATGGCCATTGACACAGCTATGGAGACCAAGGTCCTTAGGCGCAGACAACACAGTAGGAGGCCTAGTTTACAAAGCATAACATCCAAGCAGGTATCCGAGGGCGAGAGGGCGCATCCAAAGGTAAAGATATGGAGATTGAGCCCATTGTAGAATCTCCGGTCGCTTTCAAATTCTACATAGTTATCCAAAATTAGCAACCAACTGATGGCTCACAAGGAGTGAGCCCCTCCCAAATAGAAGAAGACTATTAGTTCAGTGTCTGCACAGGCTCAGGGGCAGCACTCCATCTGCCCACCTGTGCCTATGCTGGTGCTTCCTTTCAACAACTCTCTCCTCTGCAGGGCAGCAGCCTCCCTGCTTGCGGGGACTTCTCTTCACTGACCTTCCTTAGTGGAGGCCGCTCTCCTCAAGGCCGCTGGCCTGTGACTATGCAGGCCTCTCTTAGCAGACCTGTCCCTTCGGGGCAGCTTTTCCTGCCTGCTTGTGTCTATGCAAGTGTCCTTCATTCTCCTGTCCCTTTCCCTAATAAACCTGTTCTTTAAATATAATTAACATCTCTGTCTCGTGGAGAAACTCGCCTAGGGAACTCGCCTAGGGAACTCGCCGTGTGTCGCTGAAACAGGAGCTCTGGTGAAACTTTTCTCAGAGTGAACCCAAGGACCCTGCACTCCAAACCTGCTGACTCCAAAAACCCATCTTGATAATGTTTTATTATCACACCCATCTTGACAATGTTTTACTATGTCTTTACCTTTGCAATTTAGGGGGTGTTGTGAAAGTTTTGGCTGTGAATATAAAAATTATAAAACAGCAACTTGCCTTCATTAGAATATGTATATACTTTGTAATTTATCCCTGTGAATGGCAGAAGATGATGGTGAAAGAGGTCACTGCAATTGTTCAGCCTAGCTTAGTAACTGAGATATTCCCAGAAAAGATGTCTGTCCTAGGGATTTGCCATCAGACCAGGAAGAGGTACAGATATAAAAGCCTGGAGGAGGGCCTGCCTGGTGGTGCCAGGAGTTAAGCACAGCACTGTGAAGCTATCTACAGCCTCTGCAGCATGAGTTCAATCCCTGGCCAGCCAGGGAGCTACCCACATGGCACAGCAGACCTCTCCTGTCTCGCCCGCTGCTCCCCTCAGCAGTGTATTTCAGTCAGTCTGCCTGTTCTGTTCCCCACTCTGTCTCTGGTGAATCCTCTCACCCCCCCACACCTCTGGCCTGTACCCAGTTCTTGTATGTATAAATAAATAAATCTTTTTTAAAAATAAATAAAAGCCTGGAGAAAAAAAAGGGCAGGGACAGATGGAGAGCAAAAGGTAGGTAAGAGGTCTGGCCGCGGGAGGTGGGTTCTCCCACTCCACATTCTGGCTACACCCAACTGGGTAGCCTCCCTCCAACATGCCACCCCAATGAGGAGCAATTTTAGGAATCTCTTTCAGCTCAGCATTCTGTGGGGGAACCTTCTACTGTCAACTCATTTCTGGACTCTAGGGAGTCCATGGGCTGATTCCAACAAAGCCAACAGAGCCAAAGTATTTTTTGGTCTTGAAATTAACGCTGGAAGACGTTTCAAGAAACTGCTTGCCTTTGTCTTATTTGTCCATTAGTTTAGAGTTCTACAGCAAACAGGAACATCCTGTTTGTTCCCAAAGAAAGTAAACCTCAAACAGGGTTTGAAAATGTGCTGTCAGGGCCAGGTAACCAGGGTTAAACAAAAGACCCGGGGATTTCGTAGACCCCCCCCAGCAAAGAAGTGCTGGATCAGTGTTCCCATCCTGGGGCTTACCCGTGTCCTGATGTCTGCATAGGATCTTCTGTTACAGGGCAGCCCCGATATAAAATGGGTTGCCTGACTGTGGGTCCTCACCCCTTTTCCCCCTAACACTTCCAGTTTTCTGCTCCACTTGACACTCATTTAAATCTGATTTTCCTTAGAGAAAAATAATAGGGGTGGAGGGTAGGATTTGTTCTGGGCCTTGCATTATGTAGGAAATGGCCCTAGGCGAAGAGGTCCCAGGGGGCTGGAGCTACTCTGCTGAGATCAGGCCACTGTGTGTCCTCTGTGGTTTTCTCCAGAGTTCAGGGCATTTGGCATCTTTAATGCAATGGTATTTTGCACAGAGCATTCAGTATGATGGAGACAGTAGGGTTTCCATTGAGCCCTGAAGAAAATGCCAGATGACTAATATAAAAGCTTAGCCTGAGAACTGACCAAAGCACATTAAAAGTTATGTCCCAGGGAAATCACATTTGTTCTTTTCAATATGGTAACCCTTCAGCCAAAGGCAGCAAATGAGGTTCCTGTTTCTTCACAGGGTGGGGTGGTTTGCTCAGTTCACACTGTGAAGCAAATGTATGTAGGATATTGCCAATTCAAGCTAAATTGCTGCCTCATTAGGGTTATTTGGTGTTTTATTTCAAATCTGAATTTCTCACAAAAGCATCCCAGTGGGGGAAATACAGGGTGGGTCTGTCAGCACCACCTCCCCACCACGTGCTGGGTTGCTGAGCTCAAATCTGTCTCACCCTTCTCCCACGCTTACTTTTGCCCTCATTTGACTGTGTTTCTGTAACAGGGTGGTCCCCAGGAAAGTGGGGCAGGGAACCTCCCCCTTTCCTGGGGACCACCCTGTTACATTTCCACGCATGGTCCTATGGGAAGACTTACCCTACAGACCGGTCTAGGGCCTGTGCCGTGGGCGCTTTCATGCTGTGATGGGCAGTGCTGAACTACAACCTGCATCTAGAAAGCAACACCCCAGCAGACACAGTAGTTCCTATTGTTTAATCATGATAGCTGAAGTCAAAAGAGAATGAGACACCAGAACGTAGAGGTTTTAGATGTAGGAAGCACCTAGAGCATAGAATTCTATCCTGTAGAACAAAACGACTTCAATAATGCAGAAAACTTGGCAAGGGGTGAAAAGGATCACCGAAGACATTGTAAGGCTGTACCTGCTGCCTCTGCCCACTCCAGCAGGGTAACACCCTGGCAATTTCTGGAACCAGCCTCAATGCATTACAATGAGCCATGTTTGAGAATTCAAAGTGTAATTTGTCAACCACGTGCTAGAATAATCTAGAGTGTCTTGATTTTCTTGAGGTGGTAGTATCTGGGAAAAGTCAGATATTGACCATTGAACAGGGCAATTTACTTTTAAGCTTCAGATGTTATTTTAGAGGTTTGTGTGCACTCTATACTAGGGTGCCATAGATCAAAGAAGGTGTAACAGGGTGGTCCCCAGGAAAGGGGGAGTTTCCCTGCCCCACCCAAGGGAGGGTGGAGCTGAGCAGGAAGAGGAGAAGCTGCAGAAGAGACTGAGGAAGGAAGGAGCATGATGGAGCCAGGAGACCTGGAGGAGGTGCATGGAGCCTAGAGACACGTGAAGAAACTGCGCTTGTCTTTTGGTCGTGGACTGGGTGACACAGATGTGGGTGAGACCCGTGGGGAGGTGACCATGGCAGCTTTTATCTGGATGTTGATTTTGCTCTTTTCCTTCCGGGCTTGTCCGGTTGTTTGTGACCCTTTTCTGTGGGTCCCCACTGGAAGATGTTTTAGACTTGTGGCAGGCTTTGGGGCCTTGCTCTGGGCCGACCCCATATGGATGGAGTTTTACCCACGAGGGGATGGGTAACTTTGGGTGCTTCATTTAGAAACTAGACTCTTTGCCTTTCCTGTATTGTTTCCTAGTTTTTATTAAAGTTCCTTCCCATTAAAGCGTCATATGTTTTGTGTTGATGCGGCGGATGGCAGAACCCATGTAGAATAGGCAGGTTTGCAGGGTTTGGGCTGACCCTCTCCCTGTCCTATAACAAAGGGACAAATAGATTCTGGCTCCCCACAGAATGCTGAGATAAAAGAGATTCCTGAAGTTGCTCTCACTGGGGTGGTGTGTTGAAGGGAGCTACCCAATTGGGCGTAGCCAGAACGTGGAGTGGGAGAACCCAATCTGGGGATGCTGATGGTCTGGGAACCACACTTTGAAACCACTGGGGTAGATAGATTACGCTGCACTAACAAATGACCTCCCAACTTAGATCTACTTTCCACTTGTGTCTCACGTCTGTCACAGTGTACCTGGTGCTTTCCTCCACATCATCCTCCCTCCAGCACTCAGTGTGAGGGAACAACTTTTTCTGGAACGTCAAACTTGTGGCAGAGGGCAAAGAGGACCTGGTAAGTGACTGGTTGGATCTAATTTGATTTATAATTTGTTGACTGAAATATGTTCTATGGCCAAATCTGATGTCAGTGGCAAGTGAGGGGCCATTCTTGTGACTAATTACATAGCCTAGCACATCCACAGAGAAGGAGAATTTATCCCCTTTCCTAGCAAGTGAGTTCAGGGAAGGCTGCATGAGTGAGTTCTAGTCAATGGGATGGAAGCAGAATGTTGTATAGGTGTTCCAGAACCCTCCCTGAAAGCACAGCACAGATCTCTCTCTTTCTCCCCCTACCCCAACACCCCCCCACCCCACACCCCATTTCTTTCTCTATCTTCTCACCTAAGATACAGAGGCTGGCATTTTGGAGCATTGCTATATCTCTGCGAGAAAAGGTGTAAGGTATGTGGAGCACCATACCAGTCCCCAGATCACCTTCTAGATGACAGAGAAATAAAATTCCATCTTGTTTAAACCACTGTTATCTTGGGTTTTCTGTCCCTCACATCTGAATGTAATCTTAACTAATGTGCCCTCAGGAGGGCTTTCTTTTGAAGTCTGCTCACTTCCGTCTGCAGCTTCCTGTGTTCCACTCAGCCATTGATTTTTGAGCATCTGAGCTTTTTTCTTTCCTTCGCATCCCCTTTCCTCATTTGTAACAAAGCAGTGAGACTGTCTACAGAAGGAGTTGGTCAAGTATAGCTTCATTCTTTCTGGGAACGGAGCCTAAGTGCGAGTCTGATAGTGGGGAAAGTGATAAAGAAAAGGAAAAATCTGTCTGGCTGCAACTTTCCGAAGCAACTTTCGAAATACTCTTCCTGGCACAGCAACAGACATGACGATGTTCCTCCACTGCCAAACCCTCCCTGGCCTCGGAGGAGCGTTTCTTGAGTCTAGGGGTAAGTGATTTGCACGGCCCACGATATTTCATATGAGCCCAAGAAGAAACGAAGAGGCATAAATGTTTAAAGATGTTTGCTAGCCAACCTCGGTCAGCACGTTATCTCCTCCATTTTTTTTTTTTTTTTTGCATAGAAGAACTGGGGTGTAGGCCAGAGGTACGAGGGGAGTGAGAGGATTCACAAATACAGAGTGGGGAGCAGAACACATGGATTGACTGAAATACACTGCTGAGGGGAGCAGCAGACAAAATAGGTGAGATCTGCTGGGCCATGTGTGGGTAGTTCCCTGGCCAGGATCGAACTCAGGCCGCAGTGGTGATAACGCTGAGACTTAACCTATAGGCTACCATGAGGGCCCTCTCCTCCATTCTTTACCCTTAAGTTCCCACGCCCACCTCTCTGCTCTCTTTGCTGGTCTTTTCCATTCTGCCTGTTTTTGCCATCTTCACAGTCAAGCTCATTGTCCACATCTCCTCATATACAGAGGAAGCAACTGGAGAAGAGGAAAGGGAGACTGCTAGCAAAGTCAAAGGCTGACAAGGGGGAGGGACCAAATGAGGAACCAGCCCAAGGGCTGAAGAGCGCCACAGTATAGGGCTGAATGAGGAATTCACAAACACAGATGTGAGTTACCATTTTAGTTAAGCAAGTGTGATTGGAAAACTCCATCCACCTGGAGACAAGCTTAAAACTAACCTTTGAAAGCTGACTATAGAGCTGAAGCATCCAAGGGGGAGCCAGTGGGATGGGTGAGAACAAGAGGGACAGCAGCACAATGGACTGTGGTAGACTACAGGTGAGTGGGTGGTGGGCACCCTACAACAATGACACCTGATGGAGAGAATCCTAGTGTTATCACAATTAAAAGAACAGATTCTTATGTTAAAAAGGCACCCTGAAAATATGGTAGAGAGAAGAAATGGTGATACTGTCCCAGAAGTGTTTACCACAAGATGGCACTGAATTTTACCAACATCTCTTCACAGTGTTTTTTATGTTTCCTTGCTCTTTACTATTGATCTTCATATTTGAAGATTCATGTTATCAATATAAACAAATGAAATAACTTTTCCTTAAAAATTAAAAAAAAAGGGGGAGCCTTCCTGGTGGTGCAGAGGTTAAAGTCGCAGTACTATCAAGCTATCTCAGCCACTGCAGCATGAGTTCAATCCCCAGCCAGGGAGCTAACCCACATGGTGCAGCAGACCTCTCCTGTCTCACCCGCTGCTCCCCTCAGTGTATTTCAGTAGATCTGCCTGTTCTTCTCCCCACTCTAAAAATAAATATTTAAAAAAATGTAAAGAGTATAGCAGTACTCATAATGATATGCCAGTGTCAAAATTTTTGGTTGATGCCCTCTGTCTAAAACCCAAAACTGTGCTGCAAGAGACTTAATTTAAAAATAAAATAAACCAACTGAGACAGAGAATTAACCATGATTAGTCATTAATAAAATAACAGGACAATATCCATGTAAAAATGCCTAGATATGCAGGAGACCATGACAAGGAGGGATGATTTGGATGAAATTATGCAAAAGAACTGAACACGGTGAGTTTGGAAGGCTACAGTTCCCCCTAAGTATGACATTAGCCTAAGCTTTAGTAGCTCAGCATCCTCCTCTGCCCAGAGGCAGCAAGAACTAGAAAGAACTTGGGCTTTAGAGTCACTTATCCACATTAAGCCCTGCATTTATTTTGATTACAACATTTCCCATAGTGCACTGTAATAATTTGTGTGTGTGTGGTATACCTTATTATATACTATGTGCTCCCTGCAGGCAAATATTCTATTTTACTCATCTCCCTATGGGCATTCAATAGTGGGCACATAGTAGGAATTCAAATGTTTGTTGAATGAATATGTTTGTTGCATGAATATCATGGATGTATATTGCATAACCACTCTCCAGGCTGAACTTTGGTGAGTTCATGGGACTGGGAGGGTTTCCAACTATTAATACATAGATCATGTGACCATGTGAATGTGGCAAAGGGATGAAAGGAAGAGATGGCAAAGGTTTTTATTAGTTGTGTAACCATGGTTGCCTCTGGAAGGAGGAACTGGCTTACTGATGGTCAGAAATAGGTGGAGACTTGTTTCTCATTTACAAACATTTGTTCATTTTATCCCATGCTAATGTGCTTCCTATTCAAAAATTAGTAAATAATATTTTAAAGTATCCATGAGTGTCCTGGAGTATGAGTTCCTGAAGGCCAGTGACTCAAGATTCCACTTTTAAAAAATTTCCCCCCTGTTCACTAACCACCATATAGTGTTGGAATAAAAATATTTATTGGTTGAATGGCTTATTGTTGTAATAGATAAGAAGTAAACCTAACCCAACCTTAAATTCAGCTGAAATGGATTCTCCTGAAAATATTAAAAACAAGGATTCCAAAGACTTGCTTTCTGTATAAATGAATAAAAAAATTAGAATGATCAATATAATCCAGCTTACAGTGGTCAAGTGACCATTTCTGAAGCATTAGTTTGTCTTAAAAATTTACCAAGCAAAGGTCAACTGGTGAGCCTCACCAAACACCAGAATGTGTCCATCAGGAAAGGGAAAATTGCTGATGGCAGTGACATTTGCAATGCATCTTTTGTCTGATGCAGATCATTTTCTGAAGTTCATGATATGTTAACTGCTATGAGAGTTCTGGGCAAATAGTTTCATATTTAACAATGAAAAAAAGCATTATTTTAATTGAGAGGAGCAGGCAAATCAATCCCAATCAGTTCCATCAAGACACCAATCTTTGTATAAATCCAACAAACCAAATTTCTAAAGAATGTCAGTTTTGCTTAGGTAATCTTTTTAAGAATTTCAGCCAAAATAGACTGAAGTAGAGGTTGAAGTGACTCATCAGATGAAAGGACAAAATTGTTAAGGATAAATAGATTTTACTTATTTTAAAGCCAATCTGAAAGATATTGTCCTTAAAAATGACTCAAGTAAACAGCAAGTAATATACATGGAGTGGACAATATTATTCATCAAAATGAGCTATTAAGGGTACCTAATGACCTAATGAAACCCATACGTTTATAAGATCTAAGGAAAAGCCATTGGTAGAAAGTTGTCAGGAAAGAAAATGATGTGACTACAATAAAATGGGAATGAAATTTTTCCATTGTGGGTTTCTTTAGAAATTAAGATATTAAGTGACATATGAAACTATCATCAGTGAGATGCAATTTGACTCAAATCTGAAAAATTAAAAACTCACATTTGTTTTTTTATAATATGCAGAGAACTAACTTCTGCATGAAATAGAAAAGCAGTTGACTTATTTGGAATCATGGATTGAATCATTCCAAACTTTAAATCCAAGCACTTTTTTTCAGAGAACTATTTTTTTTTTTTTTTTTTTTAATTTATACAAGCACTGGGTACAGTCAGAAGCACGGGAGGGTGAGAGAATTCACCAGAGCCAGAGCGGGGAGCAGAGCAGGCAGAAGGACCAAAATACACTGCTGAGGGGAGCAGCGGGCGGCAGGAGAGGTCTGCGCGCCATGTGGGACCCTCCTCTGGTGGCCGGGGATCAGCCGGGAATTGAACCAGTGCTGCAGAGGCTGCGGGCAGCTTCTCAACCCAGCGCTCAACCGCTGCGCCACCGGGGAGGCCCTCAGAGAACTATTTTTGAAGTCACGGCATGCACGCCCTAAATTCAAACCTTGGGTGAGCCACTGGTCATTTTGTTAAAAACCCACATAGCCATCTTTTGATTTCTGTTGTACTGAATCTTCTTGGACTCTTGAGATTTCAGCAAAGCGTCATGGAAATACCACGCTTGGGCCAGGAGGCCTCCCTGAAGCACTATGACATACAACATGCAAGCTTGTCGACATCAAATCCCCTTTTGACTCTAATCTCAATGCCATGTGTCTTCAAATGTCCACTCAAAAAAATTTAAAAGAGGTTCCTTTTCTTTTCTTATAATTTCCCTTGCTACCCTCTACTCCCCTCCCCTGCACCAAGATAAAGAGAACTTATTGTTGTAACATTTGATGTTCAAACCACTAGAATCATGCCCTCTGGTAGCCTCAAAGAAAGGGGCTTGTTGTGAGTACATGTGGCCCACAGCCATCAGCACAGATCCCAGAGTAGGTCCATGAGCCTCAAAGGACAAGTGTAAACAAAAGTTTCTCATTAAACCTGAGTTTTACATTAGTAAGCTTGTCCAAAGATTACATTTAAAGATAACTGAAGTGTTACTATATTCCTTTGTGCAGCCTAGCCATGACCCTAATTAATGTGTCTAGGGTGGACATGTATTTCTTCAAGTAATGGGTGGTTTTGTTTGGACAATTAGACCAAGCTGACAAGGAAATTTTCCATCAAACCAAGTCATAAAAAGTACATTATTCAGCATTATTATGAGTTAAGCAGTATTTATTACCTGAACTTTACAATACTCTATTATCAATCATTACCTGCCATGAAGGTATGTTAACATGAGATCAAAGAGAGAAGGCAAGCTAAACAAACAGTCATGTCTACAAGTCGCTTTAAAGCTGTTTGTTTAAAGAGAGGCAAATGCTGTTGAACTTAAAATAGACAATTTGCATTTATCCAGAAGATGCAAATCAGTTGTACTGGGAAAAGGCAGTGATTATATAAATTCTACGCTTGTTATTCAATTGACAAGACAAAGCTGGTGTCCAGGGAATTGCTAAAAGACAAAATATATATACAGAGTCAAAGTAAAATGTGAAACACAAAAGGCTGGTTTTGATAGGCTCTAGTAAAGATTCATTGCTGTATCAATTCTCAGCAACAATGCTGCCTCGGAAGTCACTAAAAATGATATCAGCTGAATGGATCTAAAGAGGAGACCAAATGTTTTTAGCAAAGTTGTAAAACCTTGGAAACCACCTCCTGAACAAACACTCTGAAAGCTCAGAATCTAAAGCAGCCTACAACGCCCTGACTTTAAAATATATTCTTGTTACCACCTCTTCCCTCTTACTCTGGAGTCAAAAGCACAAACAAGGTTTCTGAGAGGTTTCCCTCTGAAAGGTGCAGTCATACTTCTTTATTCCAGAAGCAGTCTTTCTGAAATAAAGGTCTTTCATCAATGCCCATTGGCTTCCTTCCCCATATCTTCTACCTGTCCACAAGATGATCAGAGTTTAGCTTGAGCCCATGATTATCTACAAATAGCTGGGAGAGTTCTTTAATACTTCTTGTTATACAAAATACAGGAGAGTGTCCATTTAAAGATTAGATACATTTCTAAATCTATACGGTTTTTCCTGAGTGACCTAGGTAGACAATATATGGCAAAGGAAAAGATGCAATATTTTTATTTTCTTTATATTTTACATTTGTCAGTCCTGCAGACTTCATGTAGCATCTTTGCTTACCATAAGATACTAGTTAGAAAATCATTTTCCAAGTTATGTTACATATAGGGAGTCTCAAAATTGACTAAACCACTTAGCTAAATCATTAGCCAATCAACAAAGTATATTGTGTAACTCAAAGCAATGAGGGGTCACAAGTAGGAAGAAAGGTGGCTACTTATCCTCAGAGGCAAGATTACATACATGGAAATATCGTTAACACACTTGGCCAAGGGGTGGAGAGCAGAGGGAAGAGATGGTCCCAGGGCCGCTGGCGTGCCCCCGAGCATATGTCCATTCAGTACACATGGCTGCAGAGCTCTGCTGGGTCAGCCACTGGCAGCTAGGACACAAACTGGGATAGACAGTGTTCAGAGAAACAAAGGGGGCAAGACACAGGCATACTTAGTGGTCAAAGGACTTGAGCAAAATTCCTGTATCTATATATATATACAAGTGACCTTCCTTTTCTATCTAGACAGTAGTGTTGTGGGAATACATATAGCATAAGAAGACCAATCTGACAGGTGTAGAGAGAATCTGTTTGCTCCAAGGAGAGATTTGTAAGTTCGGAATGTATGTTTAGAGCCAAATGGTGAGTAACTTTGAAGGCCAGTCTTCGAAGAAGGAAGTTGATTCAGTTAACTAGTGTTTAACCTCTGTTGTTTTCTAAAGAGGGATGTGAATGAAGAAAATGGCATTTGGGGAAGAGTCTTTGGTGATGAAATAAAGGGGAGACTGAAGTGTGGGGAACAGGAAGTCAGAAAGCTGGACCAGAAGTTACCACGTCAGTCATCTTTGCAGGGATGTGGGTTTGAGCCATAGGAAACTGTGAGTAGCAATGTGCTGGAAAATACAAAGAATGGAGCAATGAGGGAGGAAACCCCATAGCTTGGAGCCATCCCTGTGTGTGGCAAACATGGATAAGGAGGTATACAGTAGTGAACTGTCCCACAGTTTTCATTCTCCTTTTCTTCCTTTACTAACAGAACTCTGAATTTTAGAGGCAGTGTTGCAGAATGGTTAAAATCACAACTCTGGTCCCAGTGTGAGGATTTAAATGTCACCACCATCACTTATTATCTGATGGTCTTAGGCAAGTTTTTCCACTTCTCTGTACCTCAGTTATCTTATCTGTAAAATGGAGGAAATACTAGTATTTATCTCAACTTATGGAGTTGTTGTAAATCAACATGTATAAAGCTCTTAGACCGGTGGTTCATTCCCAGGAATTACTATATAAGGGTAAGCTATTATCAGCTGGGCTCATGGCCTCAGCCTTTCCAGCTATGTGCTGTCATAAGACTATGTAACAGCCATTGGGGTGTGAATGGAAGTAATGTGTGCAACTTTCAATGGACCCTTTTAGGACCCTCTATCCTGTCGCTAGGATGCTGGAAATGATCGGTTCATTTGATGAAAGTTGTGTGTTAAGGAGCCGAAGTTGCTGACACCATGAGCTGCCATATCAGCCCTGGACTGCTGATGCTCAGAATATTGCTCGAGAAAAATAAACCTCAGTCTGGAGTAATTTGCTATTATTTTGGGATCTTGATTATAAGGGCTAATTATATTCAAATGAATACACAAGGTAGCAAGGACCTGGATGAGGCCTCCTGGGGTCCCCTGTCTTACTTCCTGAAAGCCAATCACTTTACCTCAATTAGCTATTAGAGGTGAAGGAAAGCTGTCCCCTACCGCTGCTCAAAATTATCTGGCTCTTGTCTGTTCTTCTGTCCACAGAAAGTAGACCAGCTCACTTTGTTATAGAGCAACCCCGATATTAAACGGGTTCCTGGCTGTGGGTCCTCACCCGCGCGCTTTAAAGGGACTTATGAATACTCTACTACAGACACACACAAAAAGGTTAATAAAAGGTTTATTTACAAGAGGAAAGGAAATAAGGAAAATGTACAACTCAGGGAGAAAATAGGGAAATAAAGTCTTTAATGCGTCCTACCCGATCCGACGACCTGGAAACCCAAAGTCACTCCCAGAGCTGGCCGGAGGCTCCGCGCTGGCCCAGAGCCCAAAATGGAGAGAGCCCCCAAAGCCCACATGTCTGCCTTTTGTATCCACCTGGCTGCTTAACCCCACCCTCAGGTCCCAGCCACCTTCCCTTTGGTGGTGATGGGATTTGGAGTTCCCAGTGTCTTTGGCTTTGACCTGGGGTGGGGGTGGAGTCCACAAAGCCTGTATGGAATTTGCTTTGGGACCGCCTTTTCCCCCTAACAACTTCACCCAGCTCACCTTGTTCCTTGGCACCCAGGCTCCGAGGTGGTAACCTGATTTGTGTGCACTTCCTTTTCCCTTTCAGTTTGTCCTCTGTGCTCATTTAAACTTGGTTTTTAGCCACACAAAAATGTTGGCATTCCACAGTATCTTGAGTCGGCCAAGTTGTTACATACGCCAACGAACAGCCATGCCTGCTGAATTGCTAGGAAATTATGAGGCGGTGGTAGGACCTACAAGGAAGTGGCCACCTACTAGCTGAAGATGTAGATCTGAACATAGGAGAGAAAATGGGGTCAGGTAATGCAAATAAAGTTTGATCTTGCCAGGCAATTTATAGCTACTACCCAAATCCTGTGTAAGAGACATACAGCAGTCTTTTTCCTTTTATTTACAGCTAGGATGTCCTTCTAGCTCCCACCCACCCATTCACAGGTAAGTGTGATTTTTGCAATTGTTAAGTAAATTCCCCACCCAATCCTTCCTTGGTCTGACTGCTATTTGAAACTCTCCGATGAATGATTTGATGCTATCTCTCCTTGTTTCAAAACCGGCAGTGGCTCTAGATAGTCTTCTGGGGGAAAAAAAAAAAGTGGAACCAACTTCTAAACCCTGTATGATCTGATATCAACATTTCTTCATAAGTTTAGATCACATTTCTTCCTCTACAAAAATCTACATTTATTCAAAACAAGTTCCTAACTCTTCCCTCTTCCCTGCCTCTTTGCCAATCTTTATACAATTTCTTCTTTTTAGAATGACTCTCCTCCTGCCCCTGATTCTCTACCACTGAAATTTAATCCATTATTCAATAGATAGATGAAATAATTCCTTTCGTGAAAAAGCTCTGGTCACATTCAGCTGATTTGCCCGACTTGTATCATCCATTTGACCTCTCTTGTTTCAGTATCTCATGATATACTTTTTGTTCATGTCTTACACCTCCTACCATTTTGTAAGAGGTCAAGCATCTTAAGTGTCTGTTTTGGATTTCCTTATACTGCCTGGAATGCAAACATTTCTTGAAATCATGGCTTGCGATGATTATATTACACGACAGGAAAAATTGGAGTCCTTCTTTTGGATGTAATATTAGCCCCTGCGAGAAAGAAGCTCTTTTTACTCCTTCATGGAATTGTTAAGCTGGATTATGTAAGCGTGAAGCTGCCTACCTAAAAGAAGGAAGCATTTGGGGATGAAGGAGAAAAACAATGGGCTAATATTTAGAGAGGGAAAAAAAGAGACAGGGAAGAAGAGCAAGTCAACAGCATTGCCTCAGGTTTCCCCAGATTGAGGATCTTGTAAGTCTCCTTGTTGCTCTTGCTTGTTTAAGGCAGTTTTCTATTTCTTGTGAATTAAAGAGTTCTCACCATGTACATATGCTGAAAGACTTCTTATGTTTTGAAATACATGTGTTAAAGATACTCTAAACCCATTCCTGCTGTGTTTTGGAATATAGTTGAGGAACATGTTTTTCTAAAGCCTTTATTATTTTGCTTCATTTAAGATGTGAACATTTGATAAAGACATCAGTTTGAAAAGTGCTTATGGAACTTAAGTTTTTTATTATTATTATTATTTTTTAAGATTTTTATTTATTTATTTATACAAGCACTGGATACAGTCAGAAGCGTGGGAGGGTGAGAGAATTCACCAGAGCCAGAGCGGGTGCAGAACAGGCAGAAGGACCGAAGTACACTGCTGAGGGGAGCAGTGATGTGCGGCAGGAGAGGTCTGCGCGCCATGTGGGAGCCTCACTGGCAGCCGGGGATTGAACCAGCGCTGCAGAGGCTGTGGGCAGCTTCGCAGCCCAGCACTCAACCGCTGCGCCACCAGGGGAGGCCCTGGAACTTAAATTTTATGAAAAAAAAAAAAAAATCCACAGACTGATGAGGGCATTATATTACCTCAGTTTTCACCCTTTCACTACCCAGAAATGTGAGGGATTTCTGAACCTCTTGACCAACTCAAATGTCACATTTCTAGTGTCCCCCAAAATTAGTCTAGTTCTTTGTGCCTCAGAAACCAGGGGGTGGGTCCTAATAGATGGACCTTCTGACTCTTAATAACAGCAATACTCATCCCCAGAACTCCTGCATATCATCATAGATAAACTAACTGCTGTTCTTGCTGCCAACAATTTCACTAGCATGCTACTTACTAATTCATCAGTCCAGAGTGCAGATTCTAAAAGAGGACAGGTCATACACTCTTCACATCTATTAAAATGAAGTCGAAGAAGAGTTCTCACCACCTGGCATCATGACAGTAAAATCCAGGAGTTGTATCATTTTCAGAAGGTCAAGGAAAATGTCTCTGGCTAATTTGAAAAGAGAAATGATCATACATGCAAACTTAGGCAACGCTAAATGAATAAAGATACATTTTTTTATGACATTATTTCAGAAATCCTTTTTTGTTGTCCAGGACTGAAATCAAGACATATTCACCAAGTTTATGCCATATACAGCTGATGATTCTGGATGTCTTATGAAATACTGCCCTCACAGGAAGCTCCATTTTGCCAGTGGAAGTAAGAATATAAAGTCTCTCCCTTTTTTTTTTTTAGTTTATTTATTTATTTAGGCAAGCACTGGGTACAGTCAGAAGTGCAGGAGGGTGAGAGAATTCACCAGAGCCAGAGCAGGGAATAGAACAGGCAGACTGACACTGCTGAAGGGAGCAGCGGCGCAACAGGAGAGGTCTGTCATGCCATGTGGGACCCTCGCTGGGGGCCAGGCATCGAACTGGCGCTGCAGAGGCTGCGGGCAGCTTTGCAACCCAGCACTCAACCGCTGCGCCACCAGGGGAGGCCCAGAGTATAAGTCTCTTGGGAAGATACTGGTTTTCACCTCTCTGAATCATATTCTAAAGCATCCACACCTTTGCAAAAACCTGCAATCTGAAAACTGCCATTTGTTTTTCTTAGAAGGATGAAAGAGGCATCAGTGTCTTTCCATCTGGTTCCATTCATTGCACAAAATCACTTGAAAGTTTTGGGAAAAAATGAATAGAGTCTGAAAGTCTAACCAAATTAGACACCCAGTAGCAAATAGGCGACTCCAGTTGGGAAAGTCCTGCAACTTAATGGTAAATTGAGACCCTGCGGTGGCTTCTGACACAGGGTCACCACTCAAGAGTAAAGCCCATAAACCTTCTTGTCTTTCTTGGCTTGTTGGGGAATTTTTTGTTTTATTTTTGTTTCACTTTTTGTTTTATTTGGCCTCATTCAAGTTTATCAAACATTTTTTAACACTTCATAGTCATTATGTTTTTAAAATCCCAAGAATGCCTTTCAGTTTTTGAATATTCCATATTCAGAGATCAATCATAAAAAAACTGGAAGACAGAACTCTAGAATCATTTAGGAACTCTGGAATCATTCAACACATCAAATATCAAGGGAAAATTATTAGATAACTAGCTGGGTGACTGCAAGCAAGTGATTTGACCTCTCTGAGCTCCAGTTCCCTCACCTACAAAACACTTAACTCACAGAAGCATTATAAGAGTACATGTGGGGGCCTCCCAGGTGGTGCAACGGTTAAGACGCAACCTATGAAGCAGTTCGCAGCCACTGCAGCACGAGTTTAATTCCCTGCGCTGGCCAGGGAGCTACCCACATGGTGCAACAGACCTCTCCTGACTCGCCCGCTGCTCCCCTCAGCAGTGTATTTCAGTCAGTCTGCCCATTCTGTTCCCCACTCTGTCTCTGGTGAATCCTCTCACCACCCCCATGCCTCTGGCCTGTCCCCAAGCTTTTGTATGCATAAATAAATAAATCTTAAAAAAAAAAAAGAGGGGCCTCCCCTGTGGCTCAGTGGTTGAGCACCTGGCTGCAAAGCTGCCCGCAGTCTCTGCAACGCCGGTTTGATCCCCAGCCACTGGGCGAGGGTGCCACATGGCGCGCAGACCTCTCCTGCTGCCAGCTGCTCCCCTCAGCAGTGTACTTCGTTGGTCTGCCTGCTCTGCTCTCCCTTCTGGCTCTGGTGAATTCTCTCACCCTCCCGTGCTTCTGACTGTACCCAGTGCTTGTATAAATAAATAAATAAATCTTTTAAAAAAAAAGAAAAAAGAAAAAAAAGTACATGTGAATGCATCACACAGTACGTGTGAATGTCAACAGCACAGCACATAAGAGTCTGTTAAGTTTTAGTGAATACATTTGGGCCAGCAGCTCTGTGACTAGCTCTAATAGACCCACTCTGTCAGTCCCGCAAACTCACATTATGAAGTCACTTCCACATGCCTGACACCATGCTAGCACTTTACATAGATTATCTCACGTCTCACCCAACCCAGCCAAATCAAAAGAGGTTTGCAACTTCCTTTTTTCAGGTGAGTAAGGCTCAGCTTGGCAACTTTTCTACAATTTCATAGAGGTAGAGCAGGATTCAAATCCAGGGCCATTGTGACTACATACCCCTTCTTCCTAACCTGCTATGCTTGGAATCAGAGTCCAAGACAGCAATTTCCAAAGTTTCCCAGAAACAGAAGCAGCAGCAGCACCTGGGACCCTTGTTACAATACAAATGCAAATTATCAGGTCCCCTCCAGACCAACTGACTCAGGAGCTCCAGAGATGTGGAAATAGATATAATGGCCTATTATTCAGCCCTAAGAATGAAGGAAATATTGCCTTTTGAAACAACATGGATGGACATTGAGGCATTATGCTAAGTGAAACATGCCAGACAGAGAAAGACAAATACTTTATGTTCTAACTTATACGCAGAATCTTTAAAAAGCCAAACTCATAGGACAGAGAGTAAAATGCAGAGGTTTCCAGGGGCTGAGGGATAGGAAATGGAAAGATGTTGGTCAAAGGATACATACTCTCAACAATAAGAAAAACTAGATCTGGGATCTACTGCACAGCAGTGATTATACTTGACTAGTGAATTCTATACTTGAAAGTTGTCAAAAACTTAGACCCCACTCACACACACATTGAACTTATGTGAGAGAATAGAAGTGTTAAGTGACCTTATTGTGGTAATCATTTTGCAGTACAGGTGTAGGGTAAGGAAAAAAATCAGGCTTTTCTGCCCTCCCGCCATCAGGATAGATGAGGGAACCCTGTGATCCTGAATGCATGCCTGATGGCGGGCACCTGAAGTGGGTACACCTGTGCTAAGACTGTGCTTTTTTTAAGGGTGGTGTCACGGGGACGCCAGTAGAAGCCAAGAAGCCGAGAAAGAAGTAGCAGAAGCCGAGAACGCCAGAGAGCCCAGATAGAGTGAAGACTCACTGGGGGCTGGGGGGCCTGCCAGTCTCCCGGCCCCCCAGCACCCCTGCCTGCTGTGTACTGGGTTAATCCCAATAAAAAGACCTGCAAAGAGCTACTAAGGACTCTGATTCCTCCTTTACCCAGTCTGCATGAGATCAGAAAACCTGCACTGGTCCAGTCCTGCCCTTTACAACAGGGTATCTCATTTTATGGTGCTTCACTTTATCGTGCTTTACAGATATTGTGGTTTTTTTTTTTTTTTTTTTTTTTACACAAAATGAAGGTTGGTGGCAGCCCTGCATCGAGCAAGTCAAATGACACCATTTTCTCAACAGCCTATGCTCATTTCTCAACTCTGTGTCATATTTAACTAAGGTTTGTGCACTGTTTTTAAATATGATGCTTTTATACACAATAAACTAGAGGATAGTGTAACTATAACTTTATATATACTGGGAAACCAAAAAATCCTTGGGACTTGCTTTATTAACAGATCCACTGGAACAGAACCTGCACTATCTCCACATGTGCCTGTACATACATATATCATCAGGTGATACACTTGAAACTTAAATGTTTTATAGCGATAATACCTGAAAATTAGCGGGAAATAAAAACTGAAGTGAAGCCCAGTAACTTGTGTTTTAAATAGCACTCCAGGTGATTCTGATATGTTTAAAAACCACTGTTTTTGGAAAGTGTAAGGTCAGGACTGGACACGGTGCAGGTTCTCTGATCCCATGCAGATCGGGTAAAGGAGGAGTCAGAGTCCTCAGTAGTTTTGCAGGTTTTTTATTTGGGGTTCACCAGGCATATGGCAGGCAGGGGTGCTGGCTGGGGGGCTGGGAGGCTGGCAGGCCTCCCAGCCCCCAGCAAGTCCTCACTCTATCTGGGCTCTCTAGCGTTCGTTCTGCTGCTTCTCGGCTTCGGCTGCGGCTGCTGCTGCTGCTGGTGCTGGTGCTGCTGGCGTCCCCCCGTGACGCCGCCCTTAAAAGCACAGTCTTAGCTCAGCTGAATCCCATCTACCTATGCCCACACCCTATTCCAGGTGCCCGCCATCAGGCATGCATTCAGGACAAGGATCCATCATCTATCCTGATGGCGGAAGGGCAGAAAAGCCTGATATTTTCTTTACCCTACAGTCCACCCCCTCAGGGTTTTCTGCCATACAGTCTATACATATATACACAATTTTCTAAGCAAACAAACAATGCAGCCATGGCCCACAAAAGCAAATACATCAAATAACAAAATACAACATAACAAAATACAACAGAACACAAATAAGTCCAGGCAGGGCACCAACCAAGTGCAAAAGACAATTATTGGTACCAGCAGATGAGCCACCAAATCTGCTGCCGAAGGCACTGCTCATACGAGGGAGGGGAAATCACACACGGCATCTGCTATAACACACCAGGAGCCGTCAGGCTTCCTGGCCTTCTCTGGCTGTAGTCTCTGCTACAAGGCACACACAGCATCCACCCCCAGGATGCACTAGCTCTGGGATTGGCAATTTTATTCTGTTGGGGGTAATCGCCAACCCTCAGGGTTTCTGTCTGCAGTCGCTCCAACACTCGGCCTTCATGGCCACCCATGCGACTCACAGACCCCTGCACTCAAGCCAACCCACTGCACAAGCACATGGGTTGGGGATCCAAACTTTGCATTTGGCTTGGGCTCCACCCCAAGCCACATTCCCCACCCGTCCCACAAGGACGGGCTCCTCAGCTCCTCACCCTCACTCAAGAATGAGCAGGGCATCACCCATAGGTGATTTTACGAGACTCACAGGGCTTCAGCATACCCAGGCTGCTTATCAGCCGCTTTAGGGCTTCTCAACTTAGCATCAGTACCAGCTTTTGCCACCTTAGTTGGCTTTTCTCCTCCACCTGGCCACTGGGCATACACAGGCTGCTTTTGGCCATCTAGGCCCACTGGCCACCCCCAGATTCTCAAAAAATAAACATAACCTGCTAAGGTCCTCCGCCTTCTGGCGGGATTGTCAGTCCAAAATCATCAGTTCATCAGTCTATCAGTCCATTGGCCTCTCCCTGCTTCAGCAATGGCCTGCTGCCTCAGGGGTCATTGGCTGGTCCTTTCCGGTGTCGTTGGCTGGTCCTATCCGGTGTCGTTGGCTGGTCCTTTCCGGTGTCGTTGGCTGGTCCTTTCCGGTGTCGTTGGCTGGTCCTTTCGGGCGTCTCCTTCACGCCAGGTCTCATCCTGTAGCTCGTGGACGTATCCATCTTCTATACCGCCATGGTGCCTCCAGCGTCGTCACAGGCAAAGTCTGTTCTCCTTAGTCCCTCCAGGTCTTCGGAGGGCTCCAATACCCGTCTGCATGGATCTTGCCGACATACGCCAATTGTAAGGGGCAGGACTGGACACGGTGCAGGTTCTCTGATCCCATGCAGATCGGGTAAAGGAGGAGTCAGAGTCCTCAGTAGTTTTGCAGGTTTTTTATTTGGGGTTCACCAGGCATATGGCAGGCAGGGGTGCTGGCTGGGGGGCTGGGAGGCTGGCAGGCCTCCCAGCCCCCAGCAAGTCCTCACTCTATCTGGGCTCTCTAGCGTTCGTTCTGCTGCTTCTCGGCTTCGGCTGCGGCTGCTGCTGCTGCTGGTGCTGGTGCTGCTGGCGTCCCCCCGTGACGCCGCCCTTAAAAGCACAGTCTTAGCTCAGCTGAATCCCATCTACCTATGCCCACACCCTATTCCAGGTGCCCGCCATCAGGCATGCATTCAGGACAAGGATCCATCATCTATCCTGATGGCGGAAGGGCAGAAAAGCCTGATATTTTCTTTACCCTACAGAAAGCAAGCAGGAAAACTAGGTCAAAGGTGAGGAATAATGTTCTGGCACGGGTGTGGATCATCTAAAAGACTGGATTCAGCTCTCCGTGTGTGACCCTGATGGACGGGAGGCACCCTGTGTCTCTAGAAGGCCCATCCACCTTATCATTCCTTTCCTCAGGTGTGGCCACTACACCCACTGAATCCCAGAGTGACAGCGCAGCACCCGCATCAACACCAGAAAAGCCCGCACTTCAAATTCAACAAAAACTACTGGATATTCTGATCCCAGGCATAGGTGCTGGAAAAAGAATCTGCAGGAACAAGGAGGGCGTCCTGGTCGCTTTCTCCCCCTCCCTCACGGTGGCGGCCTGCCGTATATCAGCCGGCATTGCCATCGGCTGATTCAGATTCCCCCGTCAGACAAGTCCCACCTGCGAGCACTGCTGTCTACACCACATAACACCACATAGATCAAGCGCACGGAGAGGCCCAAGTCATGAACACCATAGCTTTCCATAAAAGTTAATTAACGACAGAAGCATATTGCTGGGGACGGCAATGCAGCCATTATTTATGGCTCAGGAAACCCCAAATATAGGACTTGCCTTTTTCTTTCTCTCAGCCCCAGCTCTGCTCAAGAGGGGTTTGCGCGCCCCGTTTCAATAACCCCGTGAATCATTTGCCAAGTTAGCAAGAGAGTGTAGCGTGGAAACTGTAAAAATGAACACAACCGCTGGACATCCAACTCACGTCCCGGAGGACCCGGACCACCCGTGGCTGCGCCCCGCTCATTGCGCCCTGCTCATTCCCCCCCTGCATCACACTCCTTCACACTTCACATTTCTACTGCTGTTAACAGTCTCGCCCATCACCCCCAAGAAAAAGATTTCCCAAGGAACCCTCGCTGTTGAAAGACTTCTCCAATGCTCTTTCCCCGCTGCAGGGTCTCCCCCCCACTCACAGGCCCCGGCCAACTGCTAGGAAATCGCTCCACCTCGGAGGACAGTTTCCACCCTGGCAGGCTCGCAGCATGGAGCGTCAGTTTGGCTTCAGTCTCTGGCAGGGTGTTCTTAGCACCCACATCTAGAAAATGGATCCAGTAATAATCCTCAGCTCAAGGGTGGCAGCGAGATTGGGACCAACGTGACCCACGCTGCACAGCACCTGGTGCTCAGAAAGGACTGAAGGAGGAGCGTGGTCAGCGGCTTCCACTGGGCTCTGCCTCCCGGTGAGGGTCGGGTGTCCCTGCAGTTGCCCCCCAAGCTCCGGCCAGTTTCCCACGCTCTCTATTATTGTCCAGACAGACTTCAGGAGGTGGCCTAAAGGTGGTGCTAGCGTTTACAAGTGTGTGAGTGTGCATTTTTCTGTGGTGGGTCTAAGAGCTTTCTGTTAATTCTCCAAAGCACTCATGACCACAGCAGTGTCTCGGGAAGAGGAGGAAACGCTTATTTTTGAAAAGCTCAGTCAGCAAGATAGACATTTCTGCTTGGGAAGACAGTTCCCTGCGTGGCAGGAAGTAGTGCCTCAGGAGTCACAGGACTTGAGTGTACTCTCCACTTGACTGGAAATGAAATGGGACACGTGTCTTAGTGGAGCTCAGCTGCCTTTCTTCATGCTGGAAATAGACATCATGGTGACTCTTCTCACTTTCTAACAACTGTAGATTATAATAGGTAATGGATGTGAAAGTACCTTACAGTGCACAAAACTCCACCCCAAGTTAAGGTCTGGATGCCTCATCAAGATTCCAAAGGGTAAACAGCCTTGCCAACCAGCCTGTGCAGTCCAGAACTTGAGTAACGATGGAGAGAGTTATGCTGTTCTTCATGTTCTGCTTATGTAAAATAGCATAGTGATCTTTGGAATAATTTATTAAAAACAAGCAGGCAGAAACCCTCTGTGGGAGAGGGAATCCTGTAAATATTGCTTGATTTCACCAAATCCACTGTAATCCCTAGAGCTACATGCTCCCCTCACCCCCATGGTTTGCTTTAATTGCATGTCACTGCTAACTTCCTTGTAAAGAGACAGGCCTCGGCCATTCCTTCTAATTATCCAAAACGCCAGCCACTGTGTGTGGCCTTACCTCAGGCTTTAACCATAGTAATGTCACTAAATCAAAGCAAGTGGGAAGCGTCCCTGTTGCAGTGACTCTAATAAATGCTACATGACATTCCTTTAAGACCATTTGGAAATATGCTCTTCAGGATCACACCAATTCTAACATAATAACTTCAGTGAAAAACAGTCATGGCCAGAAGCCCACATGCAAACCATACCTTTCCTACCTGTTCTTATTATAGAAAGCACGTTTCATCTGGAAAGGATTTAAACTTGGCAATCTCATATCAGGCCTAGTTCATTCTCCTGAGAAAGGACATGACATGGTGTAATACAATTACGTGGCTATTTCTAAATAGCCCTAAATCCAAAAGCTATGGCATCATTTGATAGTGACTTTGATGATGACAGTAATGTCAACATGGCATTTATTTATGCCTTCTTACATGTAAACATCATGTTTCTTTCTAAGCATTATTTAATCAGCACAGTCCTGTGTACATCTGTTAATCCCAATTTACAGCAGTGAAAACTGAGATCTTGAGGCTGACTAACTTGCTAAAGAAGCACTGAAGAAAATTAGAACACGTGAAACTGATTCAGTTGCCAAAGAGGCAGAAATAGTCTGCATTCTCACTGTCTGTGTATACACTTGGGTTATTCCTGTTTTAAAATTAAGCTGAAAAATTTAGGCCTCTAGAAACATAGTTCCTCCTATTTCCAACTTACAAATGCAAAGTTATAGGAACTCTAGTGAAAATATTTGTAATTCAAATGCTATTTGTATTTTGGCATTTTACCACAGAGCTCCAGATATTAAAAATGTGTGTTACACATTCTTGATATGTGTGCTGATAAACATGGGTGTTCCTGGCTTGTAGAAATGAATGTGGCCATTCACAAATAGTCTACGTACTTTCCTATGTGTATGTTAATGATCAGTTTCAAAACTGTATCTATGTATAGCTATGAATTCATGTTTCATTACGATTTTCTGTACTTTCTCAGAAATGACCATCAAGCTGTTACTACATCTTTTAAATTCCTCTGGAGTAAGTTTCCTTTACAACAAAAATCTGTAGAACACCATTTTGGTACATCTCTTAGTAAATCTTTGTTGGCACTAGAAAGCTAGTTACCTTATAACCACATATTGAGTCTGAATCCTTAATCTCTGGAGACCCAAATGGCTCTTTGTTTAATAGTTCTTGCTTTGAAGGTCAAAGGGGAGTTCATTACAAATAGAAGAGGTGATTAAAAGGGCCTGCTCCTCTTTCTCTGTTGACCTGGTTATCCAGGGCAAGCACAATGCTTGGGAACAGGGTATGCCTGGCTCAAGAGGGGAATGTTTTGCTGAGATGTGAGCAGTTGCCTGGGAAGAACCCTGTCCCTCGAGCCTGTCTAAAGGAGGCTTGAATAGAAACACTCCTTAGGAGAAGTACAGCCCCCTGCCCTCCACCAGTCCACACCCCCACCCCGGCTTTCTCTAACCTTTCATCCCTTTTCCCCCCATCACCAGTCAGAGCAACAATTAGTGGCAATAAGATTGAAATGATTTTTAATGATAGTTAAACAAAAAATCTTTGTTGCCATATTTGATTCACATACTCGTTCAATTCTAGGCAGCTGTGATGATTTAATTAACAACTAGTTTTATCAATATTTTCTACATCGGAAAGTTATCTGTAAAAGGTCAGAGATTAAATGTAGCTCTGTGGGCAATGTATTAGTGAGTGGACTCAGCTAGTGAAGCAAAGACTCATCTATCACCAAAACAAAGAAACCACAAAGGACAAAAAATAAGTGATCCATACAAGACAGAAATCGGAATACAAGTTTTCCGGGCCTGTTACAGCAGCTCCACGTCAGTAGGAACCATGTCAGAACTTGCCAGGTCTTTTTTGCTCTGCCATCTTCAATAAGTGTCATCCATCTCATGGCCGAAGATGGTTTCTCCAGTTCTCACCATCACATCCACATTCCAGCCAGAGGCAGGAAGACAACAGAAAATGGAGGATGTACTACTTTCCTGGAAGGTCATAACCCATAATGGAACAACACACTTCCACGTGCATCCCAATGGCTGAGACTTAATCATATGGCCACATCTAACTGAAAGAAAAGCTGGGAAATGCAGTTATTAGCTGGACAGCCATATGCTTTGCTAAAATTTGGAGGCTTTGTTACTAAAGAAAGGATAGAGTGGATATTGGAAGACAAGTGAACATACATTCACATAATCATCCATGTAGTCACCTTAGTCATAAACCTGCATGTCTACTTCATGTCAGGAGCTGGGCTAGTGTTAGGAATATGCCAATAAAGCACCATCCTGCACTTCCTACCTCAGTGGATTTACAGTCTAGGGAGGAAATAAGCATGGAAACAAACTGTTAATAAAAAACAAATTGCTCTACCGGGATTATGCACCAAGCACAACACTCTGCTTGGTAGGAAAATCTTGGAGAAGAGGCTTTGCACCGACACTTGAAAGAAAGTAAAAATCACAATAGGAGGAGCATTTCTTCAGTTGTTACTTTGTGCTTAGCACTGCGTTAAATCCTTTATCTTTCTTAATTAATCCCCCCTTGATGAGTGCCACTCTTATTCCCATTTTACAGCTCAGAGAATGGAAGCATTTTCAGTGGCAGAACTGAGATCTGAATGTGTGCCTTCTGCTTCCAGAGCCTGTTTTCCTTCCTTGAGAAATAAAGACTCCAGCCTAACCACCCAGATCTCCCAGTGCCTCCTTGTCATGGAAAAGAAAGCAAAAGAGAAGGAAATGAAACATTGCAGGGCCTCAGGAGCCTACCTTAGACACAGCATACTGGAACCCAAAAAAGCAAACACGGGTTCTGACTCCCAGCTCTCTCTCTCAGAAGGCTGGTTCTCAACATGCACTTAGGGAAACACTGAAGGGTCACAGGACCTGTGGAATGTGCTCCAGAAGATTGTGGCTCATCAAATATGTGGCCATGTTTGTTGTTTTATTAGAAAAGTGATTTTTTAAAATTTACTAAATAAAAAATCAAACAGCAATTCAACATCCTCCTTCTAAAACCACTATAATTTCCCCCTTAATTCTGGGGTAGTATATTTATGTTGCCAGGAGGGGAAGCAATTCTCCAATGTTGAAAGGGGTTCACATCCCAGAAGTTTGGCCTTCATTGAAATAAATGATGCATTGAGTAAAGCTCTTCTGCCTTGATGATCTTATTGGACAAAACAGAATCTGTTCATTTGCAGTAGCCATTCTGTATGGTTCTTCTATTATTCTAAGTAGATTGTGTTTTATTTGAGAGGTGCTGGCCCTAAAAGATGGGAAAATACAAGTGAAAGCATTCAATGAAAGCCTGATACTCTAAAAGCTGAAATGTGTGTTTCAACGAGTCTCTTTTTCTCCTGTTTTCTTCTGGTCATTTCCCATCCTTGATTAGTAATTTTATACCCTAATAGTAAAATATGAAATACTTTTTAATACTGCCATGGTGGTAAAAGTGTTTAGTTTTTATGATGTGTCTCCAGAGATAGATCTTTAGCAGTATATAGTGAGGTTAATTCAGCATAAAATAGTATAATATCTTTCTTATTTCTGTTCATTCACATAGAAATTATGGAACAAATTCTAACAAAAGGTTTACTCCACTGGCTGAAAACTAGTGTTTTAGTAGATTTGGATTTTCTTTTTCACTTTAGGAGGTTAGAATATTTCCAATCAACTTAAAAAAAAAATCTAATAAGTAAGAGTTATTTTCCATTTTTGTTTCCTCAGTTTCCTGGAAACCTTGTGATCCCTTCCATGCTGTCATTTTATGAAGATACTAATACTCTTCCCTTGGCTGTATCATGCACATGTGAAGGGTGGAGAAATTCAGTTAGCTGCACGCTAACACAGTGGGGAAGCCAGGAAAAGAAAAGGAAAGGAGAAAAAAAAACCCATAAACCAGGAACATCTTCCTTGGTCGCTGGGTCACACTGAAAGTAGATTCCTCAGCTCTCAAGCCTGTGGAGATTCAATTCCCTCCCAGGAATTCTCAGTGTCCTGTCTCCTGACAAGTACCGAGAGTAGATGGGGTGAAATGAAGGTAAATTCCATATGTGCAATTATATTCACTCTTCCTGATATCAGTACTTACAAAAGTCCAAATTGGGCTTGTACAATGAACTACATTTTAAGTTAATCTCACCATGGCTTCTAATTTCAATCTCTAATGAATGCTTGGCACTCCTGGGCTTCCTTTCATAAAAAGACAAAGTTCCTGCTTCTCACTTCATAAAAATGGCAAGAACAAGTTAACCTTTAGCTAATATGGATAAGAAAAGGTTAATACGAGTGGAATGAAAACACTTTTTCCCCACCATTTTAATTTTACAGTGAAATCCAAAGCTCTTTAGACTAGATAATTGTTAGTTTTTCTGGGTACTTACTGCATTACCCCACTTGGAAACCTATTAAGAATTAAAAGTAAACATGTCAAACAAGAACTGCTCCCTAATTAATACTAAGACATGTATGAAAACATTCTTGAATATTAGGCTTAGTAGTATTGTATATTATACCGTCCTTGCTTATAAAAAGTTAAATGTTTCTTCAAATGAGAATGCAGACCAATAAAGATTGCTAAATATGCAAAATGTAGTGATCCATTTGACACACACAACCCAGTTCTGATAATGTTACACTGCCTACCTGCATTTTAAAGATTAATTAATTCTAACTATCCTCCTGTGAGAGAACTGATAAATAAAAAAGTAGATTAACAGAGAAGTTAAAAAATATAAAGCATCACACAAAGCTTCTGCACCTGAGGTCAAAATTCACTGGGTGGTGACAAAGAGACTTTAATTCTCAGTCTGATTTCTAGCTGCATGATCCAAACACCATGTCACAAGGAGACATAAAGAAATGTGACGCAATGCTTCACGAACCCCAAGAATTTGCTGCTGCTCTTTAACAGCAGAAACTAAAACCAACCATAACCATATAAAACCCAAACAAACAGACTGATCTCTTAAACTCTGACCCAATCTTAACCCAAGTATTAATGATTTTTCTCAGAACTAAACCGACGGAGATTTTCCAAGAAACAAAACCTACCTTTCTAAAACATCAAAGGGCTCCAAAGCACACAAACTGTGGTGTGCGGACAGTGTCGGCAGGACCTGTCCTGATGTGGCCCCCATGCCATGCTCTGCATTTCATCATGTGACGGCCCAGGCAGCAGCAGATTCTTTGAGCCTGACAGTGTTGTCATTCTCACACTGTCCCACTTTGGGACATTGGGTGACCAGGTCTGATGAATTAAAGGACAAGGCTTTGAAAGGTCTAGAACTTTGGGGAGGAGGTGGTACTTTGGGGACATGCCAAGTCCAAGGTGAAATGTAGTCATTAGACAAACTGTCATCACCCAGCCACCCAAATTCAATAAGAGTGTGTTACCACATGATACAAGGTAAAATAATGTCATTCACTTCCAGACTCCTCACCAAGTAGAGGAAAATTGGTTCATTTATGCTGCCTGGACAGCAGCAAACACACTGGTCCATGGGATAATTCCATGTAGATTAAAACTCTAGTCTTTTAGGCACTCCATAATTGCTTGTCAAACTAAATTACTGTTCCCAGACACCTTGTGGTCTCAAAAAGCTAACCTGTCTCTGAAAGTGCATATCATGGTTACATGCTTACCACACCTAAGAAGTCTGCAGCTTATTAATGAAAACATATGTAGAATGAAAGGGGGCGGGTGGGTTGTAACGGGAAGAAAGAATATCAAGACAGGTTTTAAAAGTCATAAAACGTGGGTCTCATTCTTCAAGTCATTAAAACACCCATAGCAGTCTGCTGTTTAATACAATAAAATATGAAAGTGAGGACTGTAACAGTTTAGCCATATAATAGGATAAAGAAAGTCTACCGAAGGATATAAAACCTAGAGCATGGCAGTACTTTCCATGACCTTCAATGACTTACATCTATAAAGGACGCACCAGTTTAACCTCCAGTGAGAAGAATTTTGCACAAAGTCCTGTCTATGGGCCCTTTTCTAGAAGGTCTAGACTTAAAGCTCTAAAAGCTGATAGGATTTTAACCAGCCACTGGAGAAAAGCAAGTCACTGGAATCCATAGTCTTAATTCTCTGATTTTTGCCAATAGTTGAGAGCAAACATTTTATATTGAAAGTTAGAGTACATGATTCTGGAATATCTATGCTACAGAAGATCTTTGATTCCATTTCCAACTTTGCAGCAATTCCATTAGGATATGATTTTATGAGTGAGAAGGAAAGATAAAGAAAAGAGAATAAAAACATGTATTTTCATTCTGTCAACAATAATAATATCCCCTAAAACAAAAAAAAAACCAAAATAATCTCAAAAATCATTTAAAAAGATAATAATCTCAGATAGTCAATAATTGGTATGTCCACTGGAGAGTAAAATTCTGTTATTACTATGTGCTCTATGGTAAGAAAAACAACAGCTTCTACATTAAATTTTTTAAAATTGTGCCTCTTCCAAGTTTTTATAATTGAAGTGTTGAAAATCTAATACACCCTTTCAAAGGGGAAATCTAAACAGTTTTCTGTCAGTAACAGCAACATACAGTAGTCTGGAACCTCCTTGAAGTTAATTGCAGCACAGCTCACTAATGAAACTTTCCATCTATTAAATCTTAACAGGCATAACTATAAAAATGGCGCCAAGCTTTCTCTTGCTCTGGAATGTCCCAGCCTGCACTTTGTGACTTTTACCCTTTATCTTGGTAATTACTGTAATTATTGCAGAGTTGAGTAGAATCAAGATCTAAGAATATACATTTTTTTCCAAGTGTATTTGTTTCATGTGCTCAGGATGAGAAATGCTGGAGATGGCCCACAAGAAATGTAGCCAGCTATGTTCTTTTCACTGTATAGCCCCTGTTAAGGTCAAAAACTGTTGGATTATCATTGCCCCAGAATACATATATGATATATTATTAGCTTCTGTAAGACTGAGATTTCTAGCAAACTGATAGTATCTATTATTTTGGAAAACTTGTGTATTAATAGGAAATAAATTTATAAATAATGTAAGGATGAAGGAGAAAATGTCAAGTTTTTCCAAAACTGTTCCCTCCTTTTTTCACATTATTCATGAGGAAAATGGACATCATTCTTAATCAATGTTTGGATGAAAATCAAAAGGAAATAGCAATTCTTTCTCTATTATAGGTTCTCATGAAGGAAAAAAAAATCATTTTAATTTTACTGTCTCTATATGGCTATGTCCCAATGAAAAAAGGAGGATATAATTCTTGCCACCAATTATTTGCTTAATATTTCCTAATATCGATTCTTCCCGATACTAACAAAATAGTGCTCCTAGGAAGTGAAATCACTGTTACTGGTTTCAAGCCTTTGTCCTAAATAGCAGCAGCTAGAGAAGGGAAATGTCCCACTAAGAGACCGGTTTGAGGGCCAAATGAGGATGGACTGTATGCATAATGCATTGCAGTTATCTTTATAAATTAATGCTTTGCTGCAGGATAAATGTATTTGCAATCTAATGCCCAGTGGGCATTTTATTCCATTTCTATTTTCTTTCACTAGCCTAGTTGGAGCCAAAAAGACAGCATGTACATATATAGTTTTGGCTAAGATTACCAGGACATAAAACATGTTAATTAACTTCTGAAAAGTAAGTTTTGATTAGTTTTATAATATCTGTCTGGTACCTCAGTGATAAAGAGGAGTTTTTGAATGACCCTGCAGACCAAATTTCCACTTAAATGATCATCAGTTCCTAGTTTATGTATTATATGGGCTTCTCTGTACAACTGAACACTCAGTATGACATAGGCCTATCTGTTAGAGAAAACTAAAATGCATATTCCTAGGCCAGTTGAATCAGGTATTCTTGGGGAAAGATGGGGAAGACAGAAATACATCTTTTACCAGGTTCCCTAGGTCATGCCAATCCACTAAAACTTGCGCATAGATGGGTTAAAGGAACTTCAGCATGATTTATTACCTTCAGTTGTCCCATATATAAAATCATCTTCATTGGCCACTAATATTTTTACTTCACCCTGTTGAGGGCAAGACACTCTCCTGAGGGGTGTGGGGGTTCTAAAGGTGAAATGGTGGCATGTTTGCCCTCTGGGTGCTCACAGTCCAGTTGGAGAAGTAAATCAAAGCTAAATGGAACACACCCTACATGTACATTATACAGATAGCAATAATAGTGAGAGGTCACTTGCTGAGCTCAGTGTCTAAGCAGGCCTATTGACATATTTTATCTCTTTCCCATAATCTTAGATAGACAATTTCATTTTTCTTTTGCTACAAATAAAAATATTCTAACCTTAGGAAATTCCAGCGCTAGTCCCAAGGCCACATGTCTCGTAAATGAGAGAGGTGGCATGGCATCCACGCCCTGTGGCCCCAAGGCACATCCCCTTCCAGCCCACTGTGCTGGTCTATTTAGCAGGAGAACCACAGGAACTAAGCTGGGATTTAGTGCCATTTTCACTGATGACTGAACTTCAATTAACAATGTCACAAACAAAGCTGTGGGGCCACAATGAGTAAAGTGCCTTATACACTAGGGGATGTGATTTACTCCTGCTGTAACCCATGCATGACATAACAAGGATATTATAATGGGGTTTTCTATGTTTTGTCTCCAATATTCAAGAATGAATTATCTTGCAAAAAGGTTAGTTTGTTGTGGTCAAACATACGATGATCCAAACTTAGTCTTTTCCAAGCCACGAACATTTTTCCCTGATTCTGTAACACAGATTTAATTTAGGGTAGACAGAGGTCAATTATAGTTTGAATTGTTGAGAAAGCATGCTTTATTTTAAGTGTTGCATTAAAACTCAAAAATCTTATTCGAAATTTTATAGACATGGCTTCTCAAAGGAAAATCAAATAATATAAAGCAAAATATAAAAACAAAACTAAAACACTGACAGATCCACAAAGTTACAGCATAGAAATAGTAAGTTAGATGGGTCAAAGGAATTGGATATCACAAAATTAAAATCTTTTAACTCTGTTAATATTAAGACAACCTAAATTATTTTTTATGAATTATCTTGAAGCATTAAGTAAAATCATTTAAAAATGTGGTTTTAATGGTTATTTTTAATTGCATTTTTAAATTTTTGACTTAATTATAGATTCATATGGAGTTGTAAGAAATAATACAATGAGATATCCACATAAAAGAGTAAAACTTCAGTACAGTATCACAATCAGAATAGCAGCACCAACAGTGAAGATAGAGCATTTCTACCACCACAGCAATTCCTCATGCTGTACTTACTTGGAACTTAAAGCTCCAAGGCTGGGGTATATAAGGCAAAAAATAAAACCAGGAATTCACCACCATGTTGTTTCTGGGATTACAAGAACCCTAGATCATCTGCCTTCTTCTTTCTACATTTGAGACTCTTGTACTTGATTTTTAGATAATTTCCTGGGTTTTCAGTGTTACTATAGGGAAAAATACATCTACTCCATCTTTGGGAAGTGGAAGTCTTACTAGTTATTTTGAGATATTTGTTTGAAAATAAAAAACACCAATTTTATAATATTATACCAAGATAAGGGACAAATGTTTCCTCATAGGTGCATCTGTCCCTTCATGACCCCCCACAAGAGAGAAATACCCCAAGTATGCTTCCTGACTTTGCACATACAAACACACACCTGCATGAGAGCCCATTTTGATCCTGAAAACACTCAACAGCTTGCATATGTAACAATGTAAAGCCTTGATTTATAAGGAAAAATAAGCATCAAAAGTAAAAAATAAGGATGAATTGGCAAAATCACTTACAAAATATAAAGGAATTAATACTCTCAACTTATGAAAAGTTCTTAACAACTAATAAGAAAAATAGGTCCAGAATATGAAATGGCAGCTAATAAAATAAGACAACTGGCCAAGACACACATTCTCAAAACAATCTCAACTAATTGATAATCTGAAAAATTCAAAACAGAGCTATTTTTTGGCCTTTTTATTCACTTATTTCAATATTCAGTCAGTGTCTATTGAACAATGACTGTGTCCAGTGTGCCAGCAGTGAGAATACATCTGAATAAAATAGACATGTTCCCTTCCTCAAACACTAGTAAGCAAAGCAAATCTTGAACAAGTAATGGTGCCAGCTGTGATGTGCTGTGTGCCGGAGAGAGGAGAGTAGAGAGAGCTATGGGGACACTAACATGGGATGCAATCCATTTTAAGGGTTCAGGCAGGACTCCTAGAGAGAGAGGGATTTAAGCTGGCAGGGAAAGGAAGAACAAAGAGGAGCCAGAAACCAAGGGTGTGAGCAGAGCTACAGACAAAGGGAGAGCACATGCAAAGGCACAGAGGTGAGAAAGAATGTGGGACATCAAGCATGGGACTGAATGGAGCTCAGTGTGGCAGGAATGAGAAAGTTCATGGAAACTGAGGAGAGATGCAGCCAGCAGTGAGGTCAAGGTTGAATCTTGGTCTTTAGTGCATGTCTAGGTCTTCAGCAGACCTTAGGGCAACTGGAAAGTATTAGATCAGGTGGATATTCAGTGTTAGACTACCCAGCTGGCTGCAGGGTGAAGAATGGATTGTAAGCCGCTGAGAAGCCAGCAGGAGTGTTCCTGACCTGGCCCAGGAGAGAGGTGCTGGTGGCCTGGAAAAGGATGATTTCATGGGGATATAAAAAGAACTAAAGGAGTTGACAGGAATTTGTGAATGAATAAGCCAGAAGAGGGAAAGTAAAAAGTCAATGTCAAAATCCCAGCAACAGCCTGGAGAATGGGACTATTTGCTGAGACAGGAATTATGCAGGAGAAGTAAATTTGAAGGAGGAAGAATGAATACAGGCATGATCTTTGCTGAATTTGAGAGACCTGCGGGATATCTGAGCAGGAACCATCAGGAAGGCAGTTGGATGTACTTGTCTGGAGCTTGGGAGACAGATCCGGTTCCTGTGGCCTTTGGATGGTAGAGAAAATAGCAAAGAGGAACATCCCAGGCCCATGAATGGAGCCTGAGGAACATGAGCATTGAAGAGGAGGGAAGCCAGCAAAAGAGATGAAGAAGCAGGAGGCAGAGAGGCAGGAGGCAAACAAGGCAACAGGCCTACCACAAGAGGGTACAAAAGCAAAGCTTGAGCAATGAAAAGATAAAATAACTTAGCATTAAAATTCAAACTGTGTGGAACTCTCAATTTTAGATTCAACACATTCACGTTTACAAAGTACTAACTTTATGCTAAAAACCATGCTGGAACTTTGGTAAACTTAATTTTGTTATCATGTAAAGTTAGTATTCTTTGTAACAGGTGAACAAAGTTGAGGAATATTCTCTTTCTTGTCAGTGGAGTAAAAATCTGGATTTTTTTAATAACCTGAAGTCAAAATAAAGTAACTTTCAGAAAAAATTTATACGTCGAGGTCTTTCTTACCTTGCTTCTATTATATTCACTGGCTTGATATACTCAATACTTTGCTTTCTTTTTAATGTCCGCAAATGTTAGCGTATGGTGTCAGCATAGAACAGAGCTAAGGCAGGATGCAATTGCTTCCAGAGCTTGAGGGGCAGGAGGGGAGAGAGGAAGCAAGGCTTCTTGAAAGGGGTCCCCTTTCCAGCTGGGGGCCAGGCCTTCTGAGCCTAGCCCCCACAGACCCAAGGCTGTGTTGAAGAGGTTGATGGGAGTGGGGCTGTTGGTGACAAGGATCAATTTTAGGCTCAAATTCTAGAGCAGTTTTACCTGAATCTCTGGCCAGCCCAGCAAAGTTCCTGGTGATGTTCTTTTTCTTGTCTTTCCCTTTTCTCTTTTTGTGGCTTTGTGACTTTTTCTCACTCATGTGGCAAGCATTTTCGTGATATGCTGCACTTTAGCTCTCTCTGTGGCTAGGTAAGTTTTTGTGTCCCACTCCAGGCATTCCAGAAATAAGCTGGTCTGCCAGACCACATCCAGAAACAGAAACCGATGACACATAGATCTGTCTGTGCCCGTTTTGTCCCTCTTGGCTCAGAGTATCATTTTGTTCCCAAGACAGGTTTAAAGTATGGTAGTTGCTAACAAACACCAAATTCATCTTTGTTTGCCCATCACACTTGGTAAGGCTGCCCAATTATAGACTCTCAAGTAAAAAAAAAAAAAAAAAAAAAAAAAAGCAGCCCAGAATTAATGCTACTTCTTCCGCTTCCCTTCACTCAACATTTTGTTATCTTTGCAGATACTGCCAACCATGTCTTCAGGTGATCCCTCTACTGCCTGTGTCATCTCTGCTCTTTGGTTAGGTCCTGATCACATCTCCCCTGGAAGGCAACAGCATCCCTGCCAGGGCTTAGTTATTTGTCCAGATTTTTGTTCCCTTATGTTCTCTTTGCAATTATTCAAAAGCTATAGATACTTCACGTGTAATCCCCAAGGGGCCTTTCTCTAGCTAGGGGAGGGGCAGGGAGAGGCCCCTCTAACCCCTATTACCCTGGCGAACAGCTTCTTCTCACTCTCTCATCTATACTTCTTGGACCATCATAGAAACCGCCCATGTCATTTCACTGAAAACAGAGTACTGAAGGTAACCTTCTAGGGCCTCCCTGGTGGCGCAAGGTGTTAAGCACCGCACTATGAAGCAATCCACAGTCTCTGCAGCACAGGTTCGATCCCCAGATGACCAGGGAGCCACCCACATGGCACAGCAGACCTCTCCTGTCTCGCCCGCTGCTACCCTCACCAGTGTATTTCAGTCAATGTGCCTGTTCTGTTCCCCACTCTATCGCTGGTGAATCCTCTCACCCCCTGCATCTCTGGCCTGTAACCTAGCTCATGTATGCATAAATTAATCTTAAAAAAAAAAAGTAGCCTCTTAAAAAAGTGGTTTTTTTGTTTTCATTTTTATTCCAGTCAAGAAGACAGGAATGGCCTTTATCCTAACATTTGCCCTTCATCTGTCTTTTCGCAAACGGAAGCCAGCCATTTGTATAGCCAAAAAGCCCATGAATCCACCAGCTCACTTGTCTATTTTAACTCCATAGAAAAACTAATTTTTTCACTAGCTCTTTTGCTCCTATCAACTAGTTCCTGCACTACTACCATTTCCTGGCCTCTTCAGAACAAGCTCTTTATTTGATTGCCAGGTAGTAAAATGACAGTGAAGAACATTTATAATACCTCCCAAATGGTCAAATATGGTAATTCCCAATGGTCAAGCAGAAATAAAAATGTGTGGCTCCTGAACCTCCTTTCTATTAAAAACCTGCACTGAAATATTGAAGCAACTGCAAAGTCGACAGTAGCGACTACAAATGGATCAGACGCTTTTTAAAGGTCAGTAAGTCTCTTTCTCTCCCACATCTCAAAAACTCCCACTGAGAAAGACACTAAAATCCAGTGGATGTTTTGAGACACACGCAAAGGGCCACTTGCTTTGCAGGTGGTGGTGGAGGGCAGGACAATGCCCAGCCTTGTGAAAGATTCTGTGGAAGCTGCACGGCCGCCCATCTTTCTTAGTTTTCTCCCTTCAAGAGGAGGTTCACATCGACAGTGAAATGACTTGTTTTTAAAATTCTTAGAAGAGATAGCATTTTCACAATCTTTCTTTTCTGCACCTAAAGCTATTTGCAGTGGAGGGAGATGGAGTGGGACCTCAGACAGAGAATAGTTTGTGGTCTCTCTGCTAATGATGGATGGTTAACAAGAGCTAGAGTTACTTAATGGAGAAGATATGGGTGGGCAGTGGCATAAAGCTTCAAATCCCTCTTCTGACACCTCTGTATGATCCTAGCTGAGCAGACCGGGAAAAGTCCCCTATTTCTCCATTTATCAAACAATAGTCACAATGTTTCTTCTTCATATTTCATAAGGATGTGGGATGAAAAAGTACGTCATATTTGTTTTTTAAGTGTTTTTAAATGAAAAGTGATATAGAAAATAAGGTGAAAGCAATCGCCTTTCTATATGCTTTCTGCCAGCTTTATAAATTCACTATAATCCAGCGTGGTTTCTGGGTTTCTCCTAGGAATCTTTCTGTGGGTCAGTATAAAAATTACTGTCTTATCTCCTATAAAAATAAAGGATCAAAGGATCATGGGTACAAAAAGACTTTTGCACATCTTTCTGCTTCCCAGCGGGACCCTCCACTTACACTAGCAGGAAGTTACTCTTCTTTTTCTGAAACTCTCTTGTTTTTTATAGTGTTGAATCCCAACTCATCAAGGTGACTGATATATTTTGCTGTATACAGAACACTTGGTTATTCTTTTTCTTTCAAAAGTGCATGCATTATAGAGGCTCTCCCCATTGCCGCTTTCTAAGACCCCACCCCCTCCCACCCCATACAGAAACAGAAAGCAAGGTATTCAGGAGGGGTGGGGTAAATATTGTATTTTCAACAAATAGAATTTTTTTGTTAATTGAATTCTTCGGCCAACTAAAATGAACCCTTTGTGTTTGAAACTATCTTCATTCCTTACAAGCTCTGCACACTGTGCATGTATTTGTTAAAGGACTCATGATTTGCAGGGCCAGGGGCCATCTTCCTAATGTCAGGTCTCACTGGGCGGTATTTTAGATACAAATAAAGAACACACAAAATACTGGGGTCAATGTGCACTGGTCTGAGAACATGCCCTAGAGGTGATAGTTCTATAAACAAAATTTTCTTTGGGTATCTTTATCATTTGTCTTTTTTTCCAAATAAAAGTGAGGAGAATAAATCTAGTTATTTGCAGATTATTATTAGTTGAACTGGGATGCTAATTTTACTTCTATAAAAATAAGGAAATCAAGACAATACAAATTTAGCTAATAGGATGCAAAATCTATCCTGTCTTTTCTAGTTCTAGATTACCAGAACAAATTTTAGTATGTTTAGAGGTAGAACATATTAGTCATAGTAATTATTGTAGTGTTTCCATCTTCAAGTTTCCGGTCCTGGATGTGATAACTATCTCTCCTTCTCTTTGGGTATTCTCTATGGAACCCAGGACCCACACCCTCAGTATGAACTAAGACTGCAAACTTCTGTATTTGGATTCTTTGTCTTTACCAGGGAGCCTCTCTTCAGGATTAACAACTTTGAGTTGGAATCAGCGTGGGGCACAAATCCTGTACCCACTCTTTACCAGTTCTCTGACCTTGAGCAAGTTACTTAACATCTCTGTGCCTATCTGTAAAATTGTACTACTTGCTAAGGCTGGCTGTCATGAGATTGAAATGAAATAACCTGGCTAAAAAGCTTAACATAGAAAGCTGTAATTAAATGTGTCAATCTTTATCAAATTTATCTATTTTATGTTAAGCTGATCACCTTTCTCAGACCCCACAAGGAACTATTACTCACAGAGCTCTCCAGAGCAAATGTATAATAATAATGCAGATTCCTGGCTCCCACCCACAGAGGCACTTCACTCAATCGGTCTGGAGTGAGGTTTAGAAGCACGTATTTTCACTAAGTGCTCCTCATCATAATACACTCAGAAGTTTGAGAACCACTGCCATGCAGGAAATTCATGCCTTAATGTCATGGACTTAGATCATTTGTTGGCTACCAGGCATCTGAGCCCCCAAATATCTAAATTCTACATTGTATTAGGGCAAGTCCCTCCTACTCCAAAAACTGAAACAGGAATGTCCTCCTTCTCCCTCACCTTCTTCACCTCTTAGCCCTTCCACACAAGCACACACCACAGCAAGGCATTCATCCAAACAGACACTTCCATCCAGATTCTGACTTGTGGAGAGAGGAACCCAAGGACAAAGGCATAGATGATTGGTGGCCCCGCCAGGAATGGCATGACCAATAGCCCTGACAGTGTGCAACAGGCCTGTGATAAGGGGCACATCCACCCCTGCTCCTGCCACGTGTGGATAAAAACATCTTTGATAAGGTGGGGAAAAGGAGCGTTTTTAGCATTAAGATATTCTACAATTATGCTAAAAGGTGGACAATCTTAGGAATATTTGATAAGGTTCAGCAAACAGACAAAGACTCAGTTAGCATACTAACACACTAAAATTATGCTATGCGCAACTGGTCAGTCAATTTTTGCAGAAGAAAGGTTTACTTATCTTGAAGATGCTTCACCCCGAGGCTAGAACAAGCGTGTCACCAATGTCACCATTATTGACCTTCTACTTGCAGAACCTGAAAACAATTCCCAGCTCCTACTCTAGGTTTAGCTAAGTAAAACCAGATGGCACTGAATGCCTAACTTAATGATAGCAGGAAATAGAAGCAAAACTTGGGGCAGAGAGTGCAGAAAAGACAATGAAGACTGTAGGAAGGAGAGAGAAGGCAATGGGGCCTCCAGAGGTGGACATGGGTGGATGGAAGGCTGCTAAGTGGTAGGAGGGGCTGCCTATACCCCCAACCCCTTGTTCTGGGAGATGCTGAGCTGGAAAACAGTTCCTATCCCTACCCTGCCTCCCCATCCCACTCCTCAAACTCAGGAATGGGAAGGATATCACTGCCTGGAAGCTCTTCTAGCTCCCTGTCCTACCGGGAAAAATGTTTGTGGGGCATGCACATGTTGCTTGTCAAAAGAAACATCAACAGATTTGGAGGCTAAGTTCAATTTCAAGGTATGCATTTGTAAACTCTTTTGGCTGAGGCGTTAAAGATACCAAGGCTGGGCCTCCCCGGTGGCGCAGCGGTTGACTGCTGGGTTGCGAACCTGCCCGCAGTCTCTGCAGCGCTGGTTCGATCCCTGGCTGCTCCCCGGCCACCAGAGGAGGGTCCCACATGGCGCGCAGACCTCTCCTGCCGCCCGCTGCTCCCCTCAGCAGTGTACTTCGGTCCTTCTGCCTGCTCTGCTCCCCGCTCTGGCTCTGGTGAATTCTCTCACCCTCCCGCACTTCTGACTGTACCCAGTGCATGTATAAAACAAACAAACAAACAAATAAATAAATAAAACATGCCTCTATTTAAAAAAAAATTAAAAAAAAAAAAAAGAATTCTGTGTTTTGCCAGTATGTGTTCTTTGATGATTTATATTCCACAAATTAGTGAAAACATCTGGTATCTGTCTTTTACTTTCTGACTTATTTCACTTAACATAATCACCTCAGGAGCTATCTTTTTGTCCCCAAAGGCATGCTTTCATCCTTTTAAATAGTTAAGTAGTATTTCATTGAGTACATATTCCAAAATGTCTTTATCCAGTCTGACTTTGAGCATTTGGGTTGGGAAAAAACACGACTTTTATCAGCCATGGCTCTGCCACACAGGCCATCTGCTACCATTCTGAATTTCAGTTTCCTTTCTTGTTTATATGGGGTACAGTGGATACCATGACTTGCTTACCTTGTGCACATCCCCCACTTCTTCCTTTTGAACATAAACCTTATTTTGTTCTGATCATCCCTACCTCTTGTCCATGAAACTAAATGCCTTGGGGGCACCCTGACTCTCTCCCCAGTAGAAGAAATAGGCCTGATTGTTCCAAAAGTAATCCCATTCCACTCACCAATGATTGTTTCAATAAGTGTGTGCAGTGCAACTCTGCCCAATGAAGCATGAAGGGGAGTGTGCAGGAGGGTTTTTGGGGAAAAAGTGTCCTACTTCTGAGAGGAAGTGTCATAAGGGGGTGGGGGAGGTGGCCTTACAGCTTTATCCAAAAATACTTGGCCTTTGCTATAATGGAATTATTGCAGTCATTTTCCTACCATTCTGAGGATGTGCACAACACCAACAATAGCAGTTTAATAAAAGTGACTGGGGTCTTGATGCCAGTGTTGAACCACTGAATCAACAACCCTATAATATGCTCACTGCTTGGAACTAAAAGAATGCACTTATTGTTAAAGACATTTTGAGCTGAGTTTTCTTTACTTGCAGCCTAATGCATCCAACTGATAGTGTGGGGATATTTGTAAAGGGCCTAGGAAATAGAATAAATCATAAAATGTTAAGCGGTAATAAAGGTAATATATTAAGATGATGATGATGAATGAGTGCTTAATTCTCATCTTCCATATCTTTGTAAAATTTTTTTCAAGATCTTTAAATCAGTTTCCAAATACACTTAGTATTATCTAACATAACTAAAGATGAGAAAGTGGAAATAGAAAATTGGTCTTATTTTCTGTGACTACCACAGAATTTGTTGGAGGGCATGGTCTGGCTCTCCTGTTACCCTCCTTGATTCCTGTCAACCTAAAGTCCCCAAGCTAGCTTAGCATTCCTCGAGTATTCCCTTTCACCATTTTCCTTGTGTTTCTGTGTATCATTTTCTCTCTGTGCTCCCTTAAACTCCCAATTGTAATCCCATTGACTGGAATGACACTCACCAGCAAAGGCAGGCATAATCAATGTCAAAACTAGCCCAAAATTGGCCTTGGGCTCTTGTAGCTGCACCGTTTTCTAATTCACTTAGAGCTTTACGGACAGCTCTTCTATCTCCCATCACAGAGCGGATAACAGCACTGAGGAGAAGGAGATAGGGCTGCACTCTGCTCCTCTCCTGGTCCTATTTAATTCCAGGTGTGTTTTCAACTGGGGATTTAGAAAAGAACAAAATAAAACCTGGAACATCTTTCCTTTATTTTCAAATGATTAGTAAATAAGTACATACCTCCATTACAGAGCTGGTATATAAAGTTGAACAGCTCTCTTGCCTGCTGTACCAATTACCTGGTCCTTGAAATCAGCGATGATCTCATCTCTAATCTCAGATACAGAGTTTGGTTTTAAGGGGATCACTGCCTAGCAGGAGGAATAATTAGAATGAAATTTCTGATTCCTAAGAGATGCATAGTTCTTGGAGAACCTTGCTTAGACATCTGACTTAAGCTACACAGATCTTTCTATGAGGAATGATTTCTATGAAATATATATACATATGTACATACATGTACATTTCATATCCCGGTATTATAAGGAAACTCAAAATTACCTAGCCCAATCCCTGGAAAGATTCAAGAGCCAGAAAGATCAAGAGATTTAATAACACACAGCTCACATGAGGTTACAGGTAGTAGTAGTAAAAGCAATCATAACGGCACTTACTACTGATTTAGCTCACACTGCATGTATTGTATTCATTAATCCAGTCCTCAGAATTACCATATATAGTACATGTTATTTACTCCCTTTTTAGGATGAGAAAAGGGAAGCTTAGCAAATTTAAATATTACTAGTAGACATACCTGCCAATATGGAGAGATGGTTCTCAAACCTGGGACTGTGTAACTAGTGCATACTCACAAGCACCCTGCCAGGTTCATTTGTGTTATTCTGGATTTTGTAGACTCTATCTAATCGTACCATGCCAAGATAATATACACATTCAGAAGAAATAGTATGACACTTTATTTTGAACTTTATAGTTCATATTCTTTAACTCTAACCAATGTTCATTCTATTTCGACCAAAAAAAAAAATGAGCCTCATAATATGACTTAAATCTAATGCTTGCATATATTAAAATAGCTTGTAGACAATGTATAACTCCATCTCTTTACAAAGCATGGTATTCTCTTTCCTTAAAGCTCAGAAAATTGTTAGGAACACAGTAAGTTTCTTTTCATTTTTTCTTTAAGTATTAAAACAAAACACCTTTGACTTTATCCTTTTAGATCTCCCCTATTTATCAGATTGACATTTTGAAATTTGGGTTTGCTATGAAAATAGCTTACCCAATGAAAGAGCATTGTGTTGGGCCAATGTCTTTTTTGAGCGCTGTGACTCCTGGTTTCATTGTTCTGTTTTGCTACAGAATTACCATTGCTATTTTTAAATCACAGCTGTAGATTGTCAGCTTTGAACCACTCCTGCTCTAGGCTGCACAGCTCTAGCCGCCTTTTCAGTCCTACTGATAAGCTATCCCATGTGTAATATTTTTATGGCTTCTCATCTATTTATAATTGCTTCTCCAAAACTAGAAAATTGTGTTTGTGCCCTACTTTTTTTTTCCCTGATCTACATTACCCCTCTGACTGAAGTAATAACCTGTCATGCTTAAACAATTAGTGTAATGCAGAGGACACTCGGGCCTCCTACACGCTGCTAATGGAACACCAAGTGTGGCTTTAAGAAGTCAGGTAAAATGTGTTTTACATAGACCAGCGCTGCATTCTAGCAAGCCACTTTACAGATGTGGGACCATGACAGGGAGTGGTTCTCAAGGGGTGGTCTTCCTCCATCTGAAGTCAGACTCAGTGGGGAGGCTTCCATGACTCAAATGCAAACTAGTGCATCACCAATACTGTCACTGTATGTTCAATGTGACGTCATGGAGCTACCACGTCCAGGTCTCCCAAATGCTGATGATTCCAGAGGATGGTTCTGAGGCATCTCCCTGGCTTCAGAGCATGCAAGAGTTGTTTTCATCCATACATTAATTCACTCATTGTTTATTCATTGCTTTACTAACTCAATAGGTATAGATGAGCAGAGTTTATTCAGCAATACCCCAGCTTAAGAGATATGTTATCAAACATTCCTGAATTAAACTCTTAAACTCTACTTTTTAATAAAAATATAAGCAATAAATAACATTTCTGAGCTTCTAGGAAGAGGCAGCACAACACAGAGGTTAAGATCTTGAACTCTGAACTCTGGAGCCAGTGTGCATTTGGGTGAATTTTTGCTTTACCACTTAACTATGAGATATTGAAATTCTCCTGAGTCTCAGTTTCTTCACCTGTAAATGGGAATAATTATAGTCTCTATCACCATAAGGCTGTTATGAGGATTAAGTGAGTAAATGTAAGATGAGCTTTTAAAACAGAGTTGGTAGGTCCTTACTGTCATTATGTGTCAAGAACCTTGTAATGTGTACCACATACACTATCTCAATTAAAATATGCAAGCAGGCATCATTTTTATTCTAACTTAGAGGTGAGAAAACCAGTGCTTAGAAAGGTTACATAACTTGCCCAAGGTTGTGGAGAGATAATGAAGAGTGAAGCCAAGATTCCAAGCCAGGCCTTCTGCTGACAGTACATGTGCTTAATTCTTCTGCTGTGCTACTCTGACTTCTAACCAAGCCAGACCAGGCTGGGTGAAGTATGGTGTGACTTGGCTCGAACTCTGGACTGCAGTCTATGGAAGAGTATAAAGCATGTATCCCTTAAGATCCTATAACATTCTAATCAGCAGCAAGGCCTCCATGTATAAAATTACCTCAATTAACTTCATTAATTTCTCTACTTCTCCAGGATTCTTGCTGGTGACTGTGGAATTTTCTGCACTCTGAATGAGGAATTTATCAGCCAGAAAAACTGACCTTACTGAATTGGTTGTTAGTCATAAAGCATGAAATCAAACTGAATCACACCAAACTGCCAATCAGTTTGATTTTATGCATTTCCCAGTTTTCCTTGTAGCTTGGGGGCAACACGTGACTAGTCCTTACCAGTAGAAAACAGCAGAAGGGATGTATTAACTACTGACTGAAGTGTGCCTTCTTCACACTCCCTCTTTACCTGCTGGCTAGATAGGTGCAGAAGGTGCTGAAGTTCTAGGAGACACAAGAACCACAAGAAGAAGCAGCCTCATCTCTGAATCACAACATGGAAAGTTGCTTACCAGGAACGCCAGCACTGGAGTATTACACAGGTGAGAAATAAACTTGTATTGTGCCAAAACACTGATAATGTGGGGTTTATTTGTTTCAGCATCTGGTGCTCTCCTAAGTGAAATACAAGAGTGCCCTGAAGAAGCCAGAAAGCAAATCAAGCACAACTCCAGAGTCCCCATTCCTCACAACTCCACTGGGGTGCCTTCCAGTTCCCTGATGGCAGCAATGTAAAGGGAGATAGAGATGGTATTAAGAGAGTGAGTATAGTTAGCATTTCTGCAGAGAGCCCAGTTATACTTGTCTTTGCATTTATCTTTGGCCACTTGGTGTCCAAAAAATTTGTATTATCTTTGAAATGCTGCTCACAGGTAGTTCATATCTCTTTTTCTTGCTTTAAACTGAATATCAAATCTTCTTTCTGAGAACTTATCAAAGAAGATGTTTCAAAAGAAAAGTAAAATAATTATTCTAGATATACTTCTGTGTGATTAGGTCATTTCTGAATCTCGAGCACTGAGAAGAGTGGCCCTAACGCAGCTGCACGCAGACTCCATAGCACAGGCTGGATGGCAACCAGCACAGGTGGGATTAGGTGCTCACTGAACTCTCACAATCTGGACTCCAAGTTCTCTGTCCCCCACTTTCCCTCACTCCACTCCCACACTTTCCCTCAGTGCCCCCCCTCTCTTCTCCAGGCCAATGCATGCCTTTTTTTTATGGGCTAAGTTTCCTAGATGGTTATGATTTTAAAATCTCTGGCCTCACAGTGCTGTAGTTACTTCTTGATGATGTAATTAGTAACAAAATTTAACAGGGTATCATGGGATACCTAGAACCTTTCCAAAAGCACCCACCTCATTTATAAAGGGTTTTGAGCCACTTCCCCAACCAACTACCCATAAAACTAGGGCTCCCATGGTGACGGAACTCACCTACTCCTAGGGAACAGTACACACTGACCTGTGCAATAATATCGGGTTGAAGAATATTATAAATGTTGTCAGTGACCAGTAACTCACAAGCACTCTCATTACCTTACCAGCAGTGGAGGCAGGTGTGCTGAAGTTAGCACCCTGGGATACATTAGACATGATGTAGGGAATTAGTCATTAGTCCCCATAAGGCATGTTTTCTCCCACTGTGGTGATGTGGAGGGTTTAACATGAGAGCTCGGGTGTGAGAGTTGAGCCACTCTCTGGCAGCTGAGATTCTGTCTAATGAGAGCGGTGCAGGTCAACCCCAAGTTCACACAAGATGGGGATTTTCCTTTCAACCCTGCCCCTTATCTGCCCCATCACGATGAAGATTGCCAAAAGAGAATAGAGCATTGTCCTAAAGAGACGTTGTTAAGGCCCATTACAGCAGCTTAATGTCCAACACACTCCCTGATTGTGGCTGTTTACTTTTCCAGGCCTTATAGATTTCAAAATGTAGAGTGAGAAGAAATGTTTAGCAACGAATTCAGCAAGTACTAAAGGAGGGCTTTGTGCATCGGATGCACCATTTCAAACATAACAGCAAAATTCTATGATCTGATAACATGTTACCTCGTCAGAGAACAAGAGGCAGATAAGCTTTGGAAGTCCTTTGGGCCTCTTTGGGAAAGTCTAGAGCTAGTTTAACAAACCACTGGTGTTGAGACTTCAAGTCGAGGAACTACACGGAAATGATCTTTGACTTACCTAGAGGAGAGAAAGTATCTCTGCAACCGCACCTAGTAGAGCACGTTCACCTCATAACTAATGGGTCATAAAGCAATTTACATTGCCATAAAAAACTAAAATCACAAAAAATTAAACAGGAACATTAATTTGAAATAACACAATGAAAGTCTTATTCTTTTTCGCTAAAATTTCTTCCTTCATTAGGAGAGGTATCAGTTTGCAGATATGAGGGTGCATGTTTTTAACGGAACTGAGATTTGCATTGGGAAAGCTTTCTGTTGTTTGACAGAGGAGGGGTGTGGTTGTTTTCTTGTGGTTCTTAACCTTCAAATTAGTGCCTTGAAGGACATTCAAATGTTCCATCACATGCCCTGTCCTTACATTTCACCAAATCATCTAAGCCAGATTCTGTGCCAAACACCAAAATTCTGTCCATATCGTGTTCGTCAAGACCAAATAGACAAAAAAATTTCAACATTTTCAAGAAACGTCTGCTCGTCAGGTCACACAGAACTCTCTTATCTTTGCAGGAGAAAGAACATGATTCTCCTTTTGTCTCTTAACTTTCAACACTGGGTAATAAATTTGGTAAAAACGGCATTAGAGAACAAGCTTTTATATTTAGAGCAGCTAAAGAATTGATAACAAATGCTCTTGACGACTGTTGGGAATTCTTTGCCATCCCTTTTATATTTGCCATAACTTGGTAAACCTGTGGTTTGACGTGTGGGCGGGATGACTGTGCTCGTGGAAGGACTTGATTTTCGAGTGTAGTGTGCTATCTGGCTTCGCTCTCTGCTTTCACACTGCCAGTAAATTTTATCACCCTACTTTTAAAGTATAAAAAAGAGACGATTGCATCAGTTGAAAAACCAAACTGTCAAACCAAAATGTCGACCAATTATTTCATCCTTTGTGGCAAAATTGCCTTACGGCCAATTAGTTACAGGGCAAAAATATTTGCTGTGAAAATGCAATGGAAAAGCTTGTGGCAAAAATCCTTAAGGCAAAGAAATTAAAGCCAACCTACCTAGAACCAACACAACGAATGCGAATTGGAATACAAGCTTGCTTGATCGAAATCTCTGTTAAGAGTAGGGAAAGGATCTAACGCTGAATAGGATATTCAGTATTCCCTCAAAACTCGAAACTCAGGCTAAGCTCCAAGTTTCCAATCATCTCCCCGAACCTGCTCGAGTTAAGTCTGCAAATGTGAGAACTGAACTGAGCAACCTGAAAGAAATTCGATGGATCAGGGTAGAAAAAAAAGGGGATTCTTGCCACTTTTCATTGCAGGTTGGTTCTCTTGAAATCAATATAGTCCGGAGGTGGAAAGTTTGAATCTCAAGATCATCTTTCACTAGCTGTGTTACCTTTTTAAAATTAATTTTAAATATATTAATTGACGGTTATTGTTGGTTTACAACAATGTAGTTGTTTTAGGGGTTATAGGTTCACACCTCTCCCAATGTGTGTCTTCACACCATGCCCACCACCAAAACCCCAATAATCCTCCCCTGGGCTCCGTGTTGTCTCCTCCACTCCAACCCTGCCAAGGGTTCCTTTTGGTTTCCTCAATTTGCAGTCAGATGTTATTTTAAGCTGGGCATTTATCTTCTGTAAGTCTCACCAGCAGTAGGGAAATAATTTCCTGAATTACTTCTCATATTCTTGCACCTTAGTCAAAACAAAACAAAACAAATCAAAACCTAAAATGGCAGCACAGCAGCTTGTGGCCATATCAGCTGGCAGACACCCTGTCCTCTGGAGCCAGGAGCATAGCCAGACTGCTTCCTCAGAGTGACAAGGACACCATCAAAGTTCATTGTCATGAAAAATGGTGTCTCCTTTGGAAAGTGACCAGTGCATCATGTCCCATCTCTCGCCCCAACAGGGTATGAATTAGAAATGCCCATGTCTCTCTTACCCACTACATTAATTCCCTGGCCCATGTCCCAGCAAATGTGGCTCAGTGGCTCCCTTCTGCATGAGGGATTGCAGCAGCCTAACAGCAAGGTCTCTGCTGTTAGGGCCACTCCACACCATTTCCTCAGCACTGTAGGCCAGTCCACCTTCCTAAAACACCACATGAAGGAAAATTCATGATTCTCCATGATTCACTCAAACTCCCTACCAGCCAGTTGCAAGCCTCCATGACTTGGCTCCTTCACCTTTCAAAGTTCCTTACTCATAACCTGTGCCTTATTCAAGCTCAACATGTTTTCCAAATATACAACACAACTCCCTACCCATCTGACTTTGCCCAGTCTGTTTCCTTCCTCTTTGAGGTATGCCATCCGGATCAACAGCAAGATCTTGCCAATGCCTTCCATCTGACCATACTATTGCATGGCTTCCTCGCAATGCTGCTCCTGGAGTATGCATTTTGAAACCCCTTCTCCTGTAGCTCTTTGGATTTGCTCAAAACATTTTCCATGTAACTCAGTTACTTATATGTTTGCTGTATTCTCTCTTCTAGATGGCAAATTTTTTTATTTCCTCTGATTATCTAGTTCAGCAAGGTGTTTGATGTTTGTTAAATAAATGAATGTTAATGAAAAAAGTGAATGTAGTCTTAACTTCCCTCTTTTGTTCATTCTGCTCTAAGAAATTGCTCTTTTTTTGATTTCAAAACAGAAGCCATCCTTCAATGTCAACCTCAAGGCTCATTTGCTCTGTAAAGTCTTCCCTAAACTACCTTAGATCCCACCAACCCTTATGCTGTACTTACAACCCATATCCCCCAAAGCCAAATAGATTATCTCCTAAATGTTCACTCTGTTTGAAGGCACTGGTCTCCTCTAAAGTAGAAACTCTCTTCTAAGGTCCATGGATAGGATTAGGGAAACCAGGAACTTTCTGAAATTGAAGGCAAAAATTTTGTGTAAATGCCCAATGTATTCTAGTGTCCAAGAATCCCATCAACCCCAAAGGTCAAAAGAACCACTGTTATAGGATTATAACCTGTTCTCCTAGAACAGAGGAGTCTATCTTGTCTGTCTTTTCTATTTCCCTGTGGCCAGCCAAATTGCTGGGAACAGAGCAAAGCTGTCCTTGAATGGACAGTCCAACCGCCCATGTCGAACAAGTACAGCGCCCAGCCTGAAAGGTGGTAAGTAGAGTTTAATAGTGGCATTATAAGTAAGTAGTGAATGATCTCAGCATTATGGTGTGCTAATTCCTAAATCAGACTGGTGCAAGAGTACCTCACAGAATTGCCTTGCTCTGTGTGAAGTTAGTTCTATGATGAGATAGGGTAGGCAGTGCCTTGCTACAGGAAAGCAACTCTGGGCAGTTCAAAAGCAAACCCATGAAGCAGCTGGTCTCCTCTGGAGACAAGGCCTCACTTGGTTCTGGGAGACTGGGGCAGAATCCTTTCCATTGTTCTATCTCCTGCCTGCTGCCTGGCCTGGCCTGCTCTGGCCACTTTGTTGCCTCCCTGCACCAGAACCCATATGTGTTGAATTAATATAAAATAGCCTTTATGAAGCATAAATGCTTTAGGGAGATAGTGCTAGCAAAGAAATGTCAGAATTTTCACTTGGGGTTGGGCCGCAAGAGAAAATAAAAATAAGGTCTATAACCAGCTGTAATGCCTTTATAGGGGGAAAAAAAATCTATGGAGACTTTCTTTTTGAGTTACAAATGATGACTTTAGCTGTTTACCAGAACAGTTGATTGAAATAACTATAGGAGAAGTAAAATTGGTGATTTTTGTTATAACAAGCTGATTCTTTTTTTTTTTTTTTTTTTGGTTTCTCCTTGATTTAAGTCATGGTTTGTGTTACAAACCAAAAACATTATAAGCAGTAGTGCAGTCATGGTTTCGATAAAACCCTCTTAAGTAATGATGATCCCACCTTATTTAGACAAGTCAGGGGTCAATATGGCCTTATTTGCTTCTGTTTTTCATTAGTGGCTCTCTCTCTGTAGCATCATACTTCCTACTAGCTCCTTGAATACACAGAGGATTCATGCTTCAGTTCTGCATGTATTAAGAATGCAGTCATAGCAACTACTAGCATTAATGAACTATTTGCTTATGCAGTAATAATTAACTTCCATTACATTACTTTGTGTGATTACTTTCTTAATTGCCTGAATTATGCATCCATTTAATATTTAATAACCATTCTCAGAAATCAGACACTGGTAAAAAACAAATTGCTCACAGTTTCCTTGCAATAATTAAGCTCACAAGAATAAATGAAACCTTTTAAAAACGAATGCCTTGTGATTATATCCTTGCATATAGAACAAGATCCTAAATTAGTTATTTATTAAATCTAAATTTAAGTCCAAATAGTGCATTTTTCACTTTCATCTTGGGAAATCAACCTGCACGGTACCTGATATCAACAACAGAATTAAATGCCTTCTATTTTCTTTGGGACTCACAAGTGGCATTAATATTTATTACCATGCAAAATTCAAAAGTCTTTAAGATATTGTGTGTTTATTATTTATTTCGACTTGGTGCCTCTTTTACACAAGGTAAGTAAGATGTTTAGTTGGAGATTAAAGTGTTATGAAATGAGATCGATAGTGGTCCATTAAGATGGGCTATTGTGAGCCTCTCCCATTCTCTTCTGTTCCCTAACTCCCCCACTCTCCTGCCCACACACACACTCAGGCCCATACGTTCACCTCCTAGTCTCTTATAAAAAGTGAAAACACACATGTGCAAGGTGTTTTTAACCATGCAGGAGATTCCTGACAATATATCCTCATACACTCACACTCACAGCCAGGCAGTTGCTCTCCTTCCCTTTTCAGGTTGCCAGCTAGAGCTCTCAGAACCCCGTGCCCTTCTGCCAGCACCCAAGCACAGCCACATGCTGATTTGCAAAGTGATAATGCTATTATCCTATTGTACATCAGCTTCAGTTCCCACCGGCTTGCAAAGTCATCACTGTCTTAACAAATAAAACGTGCAACCGCTTTATCGCAGGTTTCGTGGTGAATAGATTCTATTGAATCTGGACAAGACAGGTTTTTTTTTTTTTTTTTTATCTTCCTGGGACTGCATCTGCAAAATTGTTCTGCCATTCCACATTGATTATGGCAGCCATGTCCAGACGTGTTTAGCTGAACCATAACCATGTTAGTCTTAAGCTACAGGGACACTGGGATGTTTTTTATCCATTGTTACCATATGCATACATAATATATGCAAAAAAAATATGTGCCACATGGAAAAGGGGATGGGGAACTTAAAGCATTTTGTACCAAATGAGCTACTCCAGAAAAATAGGTGCAGTCTAAGCAATTATAGACAGAAACGCCAAGCAAATAACTGAGATAAACCGTTTTCCACTAGAGAGGAGAATCTTTTTTGCAAGGCACAGTGATAGCCACAGGGAAGGGCTAGCATTGGGGGTGGGGGTGATTGTGGAGGACAACTGGAGTTTAGGGTGTCACAAGTCAACAATGGCTGCTATTCTGAGTTTCAAAACTAAGCTAAATTGATGCCAATCTTGCTGACTGTTGTTACAATGGGCAAAGTCATTAGGATTTGCTTTTTAAATGATCTCTCGCCTGTAAGGCTGAGAGCTGCTAGCAAGGCAAGGTTAGAGAGAAAATGATAGCAGTATGTTGATGCTTCACAGACCTCATGATGGTTTCCGTCTGTCATTATTTACGTCTGACTAGATGCGTCATGTCAGCTACCTAGAAGGCACTTTAATATGAAGCCCCTGTTTGCCTCCGCTCTTGCGCAGCCAGACTGGGATACTATTATTTTTGCATCACTACACTTAGGTGAAGCTTTCTTCAATCTTTAAGTAATGACACACAAAAGAAATAAAAATGGTGTGTCCAAGTTATTACACATGCCTGTATTCTAACGGGTCTCGCCAGCATTGCTCAGAAAAAGAAAAAAGTGAATTTAAATCAATAAACAGACATTTGTTAAAAGGTCAGCTTAATTTTATTTTTTTTCGGCTTTTTTTGCCAATATTTTAGGTAAAAGCATTTTTCTTTGACTTCGGATTAGTGTCACTGTTTTTGGGTGGAAGCACTTGGGGGGCAGCTACAAAGCTAATATTTAATCAAGTTTGCTTATATTGTTTAATATCACCTTATATCATTTTTATAAATCTATCAGTGTCACTGTAAATTAATTCACATGAAAGCTTCTGTTTTATATCTACATATTGGCATCATAAAGGACAAATTTTCAAACAATGTGCATTTATCTGTAAAACTTCAAACAGAGATGCCTAACCACAGAGCTTACAGAGATTTTTTATATCTAATATAGCTATTTCATGTTGGGGAAAATACTGTTAGGGAAAAAATAAAATATTTATGTTGTCTCTCACCAATATTGTCTTAACAAATGAAGATACCACTACTTTATACCTGTCCCTGCTAAAGAAGAGAAATATTAGCTGCAAATATTCCAAGATGTTAGAATTCACTGATCCCATTTTATACTAAAAACTACAACATAGCTTTAGCAGGAAGCATATTTTAATAAGGCAAAAATATTCTAGGTGATTTTTCCCATATGCCTTTAAAAGCGTAATAAATATAACTGTATTTAAGTGTGACTGAAAAATCTACAAACATATTTCAAAATATGAAAGCATGTATTGTATGTAAAACATTGGTAAAAACACATGAGCATTTACAATTTTTCTTTACGTGCATAATTTAGTACAAAGCCTTGAAAAAAGTACAATTAAAAAATAAAATAACTCACATCGACAGTGTCTTAGCATCAAATGTTTATAAACTTTCCACCAAGATTCTACATTTAAAAGGAAATAATATTGTCCTATCCAAAACAAGAGCTCCTACTCAAAAATAATTAATTTAGATACAACACTGCCTTCCAAGTTCTAAGTATTTAACAGAATCTCAGAAACACACTGAACAGATTCCATCAAAGGCTTGGGTTATTCTGAAGTAGCTGGAGATGTCCAGTACTTGATCTTGTTATTTCAGTAGAAATGCTTGTCTTTTTTTTAAGTCTATACAAATGGAGTAAGCAAAGAAGTATGATGATAGAAATTTCTTCACTGTTTTAAAGATCAGGCACCAGATTCGAATTTGATATTTTCAGGTTGATACATTTGTGTTTGTGGCATATTTTTTATACACTTCAAGTGTGATGCCCTGTCAAGGTTAAATGAAATGTCATATCTATATGTACACATTCATATACACACATACATATTTTCAGAACGCCTTAGAATTTGCATTTTTAACAAAGGAGACTGTCATAAACTACTAAGACAGTAATTTGGCTGGAATGGAATCAATCACATTCCTTGAGCTCTTAAATTTTAAAAATAATTACATTACAGTGCATGTTAAAATACTTTTTTAAAAAATGGTGTGCCCAAGGCATTTCTTACCTCCTGCCCCAAATACATGTCGGTTGTGGCGAAAAATGAACAGTAGGTGGCAGTCAAACCACTAAACTGTTTTCAAGGCTTCATTAACGAAAATCTGTTGTTAAGAGTAATAGGAAAGCAGTATATTTTTCCATTTTAAAGAATTCATTTTATAATTAATCTTGAAATACATTTCTAAGGTCCCAAGCTGATGAAATAGTGAGTTGATTGCATCCTTAAGCGAATGAGCCTGGATAAAAGTGATTTAGTACACAAGCCCTTCCTGCTCTGTCTCCGTGACTTTTTCTCCCACTACTCTGTTATTACTGTTTTAATGTGGGTCTTTGCGCAGTTTGGTGGTTGCAGACATGATCAGCACATTCTTGGGCCAGAGTCCAGGACTCTAAGTCTCGCTTATATATCTTTGTGCAGAGATTAAGTAATTTGCAGGAGCGTTTCCTTCCCTGACCTTATAGAGTATATGTGTCTCATCCCCTTCCGTTCCTCAGAAAATAAACATGTTTATAGGGAGAGGATTCCAGACAAGTAGCTGAAACACAAAGAAACATCCTCTATAGTTGAGAATCGTGGACAATTCAAAGTCCAGAAAGTGTGAGTAAAAAGTAGCTTTGCATACAAGACCATGCCATTTCCGTAAGAAGAGTCTTATCTGAATTCACGGAGGTGTCCTCACAGCTGAGAACTGGCTGCCAGGCACATAGGAAATGTTCTATGGATATTTGCTGACTAAATCAATGAAAGGCTCAAATCCAAGCCCTCCTCATTTCACAGATGTATACACCCTTGAAGTTTGGGTTCTGTCTCAGTTCTTCACAATGATAAAGCTATATTCTCACCCATCTTTACCCTTCCCCCACACATTGCTGTTAACGACTGTCGTTGGGAACTGACACAGCACCGCCAAGAAAACACAGCAGGACAAGACTCCACCCTAGTCGGTTTGGAATGTAGATGATGCCTTTCCTGTGAGTTAGGGGCCAATTCTAAAAATCTAAACTCATGAGACAGAAAGAGAAAATTATGTAACATTAATCTAAAAGCTGAAGCAAATTGATTGATTTACTTACCTACCTACTTGTGCCTCAGTTTACACACCTGAAATGTGAGAACTGTAATAATACCCACCTTATAAGCTGTTGTAAGGACTAATTGAGTATGTAAAAATCTTAGACTCTTGTCAGGCACATAGTGACTCCTTAATAAATATCAATTATTTACATTTACATTTCATTATTATATTTGTTACTAATATGATTGCTGTTTACCACTGTGCTGACACGAGCCAGTTTATGAAGCAAATTTTTTCACCTTTACATGTTACTTTCAATGAAAGATCATCAACACAATGAGAGAACTTTGTGCTGCAAAGAAAGGTTTGTACTATAGAACCAGCAGCCCTGCGTGATGGACATGGACGTATGCATGGAAAAGGATATGTTTTAAGTTAGCCAAATACTTGATACTCTTTTCTTTCTCTCTCTCTTTCCTTTTTTTTTGGACCCAGCTTTAGGGACAGCCAGGAAATAATTAACACTCTTAACTATCCCCTCCCTGCACTTCCTCAAGTCTCAGCCCAAGTGAGCTCTGAAAATATTTTCCAAACATTTAAAGTTCACCTCAAACCAAAGACGCAAAAATTCTCACTGATTTTGATTTTCCCACTCAAAGCTCTATCTTGGTGCATTAAAATGACCAGATTAAGGACAACTAGTTTTAAGAAGGAAACATTATAGGTGATTTCCGTTTAGCCTTTGTTGAAACTAAATTTACATCCCAAGAGGACCTATGTTTAGTTCAAACGTCAGAAAGGAGGCAACTCAAGCTGTGTTTACAATCTGGCAGTTTTCTTCCCTCCTCTGCAGATAACAGTGGGCAATCCCTACAGCTCAAGTTTTAAGGAAGCAGTAATGAGCACTGGAAATGTTTAGGAAGTAAAACCCTTTTTTCAACCCATGCAGCCATTCCTCTCCTTCCATGACTAACCCTTTACAGTGAAATGTGAACTAGTCAAGTCTAAAAAATACTAAGTAATTTGATAACTTTTTGAGAGATTGGCTCTCTTTTTCCAGAATCTCCTATTTTCTTAGGTGACTTTTTGAGGAAGGAGGTCAAAATATTGCGTTTGAGCAATTTAAATAAGAGACATTGAGTGATTTAAAAATGAGCTGTTCGGTACAAGACCCATTCATTTAAATTACATGAAAATCCAAGGTAGACTGTATGTAATTAGGAGTTGTGTAAGTCCTCAGGCAATTTCAGTGGGGGTTAGGAGATTGCTTTAATAGAATATGACAAGGTTCTTTTTGTTTTTCATAAAATATTGTATTCCCCTTTGAAATGTAACAAATCTTTAATGAAATCACAACCCCTTTGTTTCTAGGGAATACTTTTATGTTCTGAGAGATCAACAGTGTCAAAACAATTACTGCAAATTAATGATGGACGAACTGCAAAAGATTCAGCGTTTGGTTAGTTTAAGCCTATGCAGCCTCATGCGAACCTATTTGAAGGCGCTACTCAAAATCTTACCTGATAAAAGACTCAGGAGAAAGGGGGTAGGAGAGAGAGTTAAGGGCCCGTGGAATACAGGGTTGGTCTGGGGAGAAAATATGGGGCAAGAGAGGAAATCTGATTTTCACTGGATCTGAGTCATCTCCTGGATTATCCCAAAGAAATAATGGAAGTCATTTCTCTATTTGGTTTTTCTTTAGTTTTCCTTGTTTGAGGTTATTTCGTTATGAAGAAAAATGCATTATTTTCTATAAAGAACTGAAAGACTTTGGGGGAAAGAAAAAAGTCTATTTGTAGTTTATAAGTATAAAGTTAACACCTGTGATTGGATTAGTAGTAATTAATTCTGCTAAGCCAGAAGCACACACTTTTATTTGATCCTCAAATAATGAAATTATAGGTTCTGGCCAAGTCCATAAGCAAAATGATGGTGGTGACGGTGCGTATTATAGCTAATGTCACACATATTTAATGTATTTCATTAATAGCTAAGAGAATTGAGGGAGGAACAAACCAAAACTTTGTTCTATGAATAACTCACACCAAACCAGTCTCATTTCCTTATGATAATATATGGGTACTCAGTGGGAAGTCAATAAGATTTCTTGCAAATTGGGTATCTTGATTTCAGACAAACATGAAATTAAATAGCTTGTACTATCATGGACTAGATAAATAAGTGTAGGCTGGATAATGATGTAAACCAAGAGTGTTCTGTAATTGTTCCAGTCTTACTTAGGTTTTTATTTTTCAGTAATAAAGTTGAAGTCATAAAAGGCATGGCTAGCAAACCCCCAGAGAACAAAAGAAGGTTGGGAAGGAGGGAGGGAGGGAGGGAGGGAGTGTGTGTGTGTGTGTGTGTGTGTGTGTGTGTGTGTGTACTTAAGGCATTCTGTAAAATCAAAACTTGGAAGAATTATTTGTCTGCAACAGTTTGACTTAGTGTGAATTCTAAGTCATGAGTTGGAGTCACATACATTGGTTAATTACCTCTTGTTCTCTGACCACATTCTCTGTGCCCAAGTCAAATCTGGCATCTTGTGAACGGCTCTTCTTGATTGTTCCAGGGGCTGTCTGATGGAGTGTAGTCAGTACAAAGCCATTTCCACTGTCAAGAAACTACTCAAAACAGAGCTTTTCATGATTGTGCCAATAGATATCACCGTGGCACATAAAGCATCACACTTTCAATGTGGCTCACTTTTCTGCAAATAGAAAAACTTAACATTTAGACAAGGACAGTTGAAATGGAAAATATATACATATACCCATACACATATGCATGCGTGTGGTATGTATGAGATATAGAAAATACCCAAAAAAATTGAAACTAAAAAATAATAAATGCCAAATCAATGACTCAGTTTTTATACATTCTAACCATTAAAATATGTGAGCTCTTCTTACGGACATCAACACATAGCATCTAACTTTTTTTCACTCATACCAACTTCAAAGTAAAATTCTAGAAATCATGGGAGGTTATATAATAAAACAATATAAGAATCATCTAAACAGTTTTAGAGTACAGTTTTAAACTTCATAAATCCAGGGCTACTAACTTGTAAGTCAGGAATGCTTAGGAGTTAGATATTATGTTATATCCATAACTAGGATAACAGATGTATAAATGTAGAAACTGGAAATGAGGTGGTTTGTTTTCAATTTCCTGAGATTTACATGAGGGAAGCACAACTGAACATGGAGATCATAATTATAATATGGAGGTTAAAGGTATCCATTAGGAAGAAGGCCCTTTAGGTAAGGGTTGGTTTAGGGCAGGAAACAAAACCTATTCCTCGAAAGAGAAAACCAAAGAAAAAGAATATACCAACTAGAGTTGAGATAAAATTATCTAAAATAAGAAAATATTCTGAAAGCATTTGGGCAAATTTTCAGCATGAATTTTCCATCTTGAAACCTCATGCTACAGATTACAATAACACTTTTTAAAGAGATAGTTTGGATATCATTCTAGAAAAGTGCTTGATTTGTTCTGTTGTTATATGGAAAGTTATGAATTTCTAAATAAAGTGCAAAATATTCTACTTTACACCTGCCCGGAGAAGATCTTTTGGGCAGTGAAGGCGACGACTAGCAGTCCATCAAAAATTAGTAGCTAAAGTCCATTTTTCCACCTCCCTTCAAGTTAGATGTGACCCATCTCTCATCGATGAATTCTCTATTAAATGAACTTAGGTGAGCAATTTTCACTTGCTTAAAAAGGGAATTCCTGACTCTGGGCTTCTAACCCCTTCCTCCAGGTTCCAATAGCAGAAACTGGGTCACAATGTGTGGAGAACCACTTGATGCAGGTGACAGGACAGTCATCATCTGGTCCCCTGGTCAAGGGGGCAGAGCTGCCCTCTCCACCTGAACCCTTCACCTTGGAACTGCTGTGAGTGAGGGAAAGAAACATCTTTGTTTTATAAGCTACCTTATTATTGCATCTCTTGTTATAGCAGCTTAACATCTTACCTAATTAATACATAAGCTTTAGGAGCTATTTTCATTGCCTTCTTGTACACAAAAATATTGGGCTTTAGGGATAAACTTGGATTTAAAGTTTTTAATGAAATGCATGAAAAAACCTAGAAACAATATTTTGCTGTAATAACTTCAAGAATTAACTAGATGATTTATCTTAGATTTTGTTTTATTTTTATTATTTCCATTTCATTAATCACACAACTAAGTGATTAGTTGAGCAGAGTCAACCATTATAAAAGCAGAGTCAACCATTATAAAAGCAGAGTCAACCATTTGAGTTCACAGAGTGTGAATGAGAACCTTCATCTCACAGATGCTATTACAGACACGAAATAACACTTCTGCATTGCCTTCAGTTATTTTTATAACAGGTATCTAGGAATAAGAAGGTTGATGTTTACTGCATAGAAAAGACTTAATATAGCAGACCAGAGACTGCTAAGCTTAGAAAGCTCCATTTACAAAAAGCCCCATATCCTTAACTGACATCTGGGGGTTACAATTTCAGGGGGGTTCCAATCATCCCCTAACTGATGAGCTTGAGTGAGTGCACCTAAGCCGAATGTCCAAACAATGTGGTTCATGCTGACCGACCTGCTTTTCCCATCAGGGATTCTGGACTCTTGGTACATACATGTCAGGCAGATGATGCCTATGTGACCAGCCCCCAGTACGAACCTTGGGGAGTCTGTGCTAGGCTTCCCTGAGAGACATGCTCCACACATGGCTACTGGATTTGGAAGAATTTCATACAACCTGTGTCTCCAAAAGGACAGGATTCTTGGAAGCTGTTCTTGGAAGCTGATTCTTCCTCTGGTTTTGCCAAATGTGCCATTTCCCTGGGCTGATTTTGCGTTGCATCCTTTCGCTGTGATAAACCATGTGCTGAGTCCTGTGAGTGTACAAGAGTGTGCCCAGAGATTTGCCAAACCTGGAGGTGGTATGGGGACCCTGTACCTATTACCAGTTAGGATTTGGAGGGGAAATAGCTAATGGCAAAATAAGCGGACTGGGAATATCCTAACCACTCAGGAAAGCTGGGTGCACAGTACGAAATTCTTATTGATCAGAAAGTAAGTATAAGGTGTAGTTTTCCCAAAAGGAAGAAAATATTCAAAGATGGCACAAATGACTGCAAAATCATACCTCTAGATATTTACATGGTACCTCCAGTTTCACAATTCTCATAGCCCCATGAGGCTGGCGGGCCTCTGTCATCCCCATACCCATTTTCAGAGTAAAGGGCTGAGACGCAGACTTGCCCAAGGTCATAAAAAGCAGGGCTATAGAACGGACATGAGACACAAGTCATCTGAAGCTAATACCTTTCTCTTTGTCCAAAATCAATTTTTGTGGATCTGTTTTTCTGAGAGACAAAAAGTCTGAGGGAATCCTCAGGGGTCACCACTGGAGGGCAGGACAGACGAGGTCGGAGGGCCCTTCTCCCCACCCCCAGCCCACCCCCGCTTCCTTCCCCTCAACTTCATCCAAGTAACTTCATATTTACCAGTTTCACGTATAGGAATTCTGCTTAAATTACTGTAGGCAAATATGTTTTCATTTAAATACCACTGAATTATATCTTCTGTTTCCTTGTAGTCAGTAAAATCTAAAATCAGTATTGAAAACCCAGTTTTTTACTTTTACATTTGTTGGCCTCTTCACTTTGTTAAAGGGAACTATTCCACTTATCAGGAAGTTCACAAATTTTGACCAATGACGCTAAGGTAGATTCTTACTAAATCAGTAAGACTCATGGAGGGTCGCATTGTAACTCCTTTATTCTACTCTTACACAGCCTTTACCTGTTAGTTCTTCCACTATTTCCTTTGTCTTAAATTTCTTTCTGGATTCCTCATTCTTTTCCTCTCTAGCACCCTGGATGCTTCTGTTTCTTTCATACACACTAAACCTAAACCTGAAATAGTCACAAGCTCTGCCCTGATGAAGTTCTACCCTGTACCCTAAAGGGCAAAAGAAGATGGGATATGACAAATTTACTCTCAACTTTCCACACACACTGTCAGTCATTCCATCAAATCCATTGGCTGATGCAGAGAATATAGGCTGAGGAGGCAGGTAGACCTGGAGATTAAATCCTGATTTCACCATTCTCCAATTGTGTGTCCTTGGGTAAGTCAGTTAACCTTTCTATGCCTTAATATATCAGCAAAAGGGCAATAATGACACTCATGTTGGAGAGGTTGCAAGTGTTAAAGAAACAATATCAACCCGATGGGAGTCGCTGTTATATTTATACAGCCCAATCACAAACATAATGTAGTCACATCTCCCTCAGACATGGGGTAGTTTTCCTACGGGCCTACAAGGAAACCACAAGTGTTTGAATTGTGTGTTTTCTCACGACAGAAAGGGAAAATTTCAATTCTTAAGACATGATATGTGAAAAATGCTGAGAGCTCCAAGCTGAGGTTGAGAAATATTTCAGGGAAAATTATCCATTTGAAAGGAAGTGAGAAGTCAGAGAATGGCTCACCCTGGCACAGAGGAGCTGGGTGCCCCCAATCACTGTAGGTGCTGTGCTTGCACAGGCAGCTGGAGCCAGCTGGGAATGCAAGGCACTGAGGTCAGGTAATGGGGGCGGGGGGGGGGGCGAGAAAAGAAGCACCATGAATTTATCATCTTTTCTATTTCAGGTTCCAATAAACAACTACAAAAGCTATAGATGCCAGTTTTAATTTGACACATGAAGAGAAAGCACCCATTTCTGCCCACATGTCACATTTCTTTACACATACTCCTAATGCCAACATTTCTGATTCTGAAATGCATGGGTAGGTAATAGTTTAGCTACTTACATTATAGTAATAAAAAGAGGCTTGAAAGAAACTGAATAAACAAGTATAAAAATGTGAGTTTTATTTGGTCTCTGGTGATGTCTAGGAGAACTGCACCATTTTCCAGGAATGAAATCTTGTTGCTTAACCTTAATTCAGTGACATCCAATATCATCATGCACTTATCCCCTATTAAGAAATATGCCCTTTGCTTCACTGTCCAATATCCTAGATGCTTGCCATCTTGGAAAAATCTATCCTTAATGCAGCACACAGAGTTACCTGCTTCTCATACCAACTTACGATCCACACAGCAGCCCCAAGGAGCAGCTCTAAACTTTGTTGACCAGAAGTTTGGTTGGTTGCAGAATGTGGCTGTGGTGATGGTCTGGAGATCTTACCTATGAATGCGACTTTCTGGCACCACCTCATAGTGCAGTGCAGTGCCCCGATTGCTTCCATATGCGTCCTTCCCTGCAGCAAGTGTCTGTCCTACCAGCTCTCAATCTTTATTACCTGTAATAATATATCTTGAAGTTTACCTAAAATACAGATTTCTGAATGCTTACCTAAAATATTCTGGTTTGATGAATGAAGAGTGGGCTCAGGAATCTGGATTTTGAACAAGACTAGTGGATTCTGAGGCTTGGATTGAGGTTCTGTTCCTTGAATTGTAATTTTTAAAGTGCATTACCTCTCCTTTTCTCCCCGATAACATCTTGATACACAGTTCTTAATTCTACGATGAGAAGTTAATGAGTTACAGTCCCACTGGAATAAAATAAAATAAGCAAAAGCCCTTAATGCTATAATGCTTGAAGGAGTCTTTCTCTTCTAGCCTTCATGGATATTGCTGGAGGCTTTAGTTGGGGGTTCATATGAAGGACATTGCCAGACAATGAACTCTGCAATGAGACTGTTCACAAGTATAAACACTGGGTGCATTCAGAAATATTCTGGAAGAGTTGAGAGCAGGTTATGTTGAAGGTGATCAGATATATCACATTCTGATGATAAATTTTATCTGAGCCTTACACACTTGGAAAGGATAGAAATGGCAACAAGTCAGGCTCTTTCTTATCTCCTAGCTTCCTAAACTTGAAGTATCCTTAGGCTGTGAGTAAGTTTGATCTAGTAATTTCAACTCCAGGAGTATTTATTCCCTACTATCCTCACTCTGTGGTCCAAACCTCTTAGCATGACCCTTCACAGCTCAATCATGTTTTACTTCTCTGGTCATAACTGCTCCACCTTCCTGCTCTAGACACAATTTGCTTACAAATTTGAGTCTTTAAGCATGCTATTGGTATTGCTATTAAAGCAGTACTTAGAGGGGAATTTATAGCACTAAATAGTTGTATTAGAAAAGAAGAAATGTCTCAAATCAATGACTTCAACTTCTATGTCAGAAACCAGGAAAAAAAGCAAATGAAACCCAAAGTAAGCATAAGAAAGGAAATAATGAAGATAACAGCAGAGGTCAAGGAAATAAAAAACAAAAAAATAGAAAAAAATGAATGAAACCAAAAACTTGTTCTGTAGATCAATAAAATCAATAAATTTCAAACCATACTTTTAAGAAACAGAGAGAAGACACAAAATACTAATATCAGAGAGAGGTAACATTCCTACAGAATCTACAGATATTAAAAAATAATGAGGAAATATCATAATTTTATGACAATGAACTTTACAATTTAGATAAAAGGATAAACCCTTTACATTGTAGCTGCAACCACCATCTGCAAAGCCCTTCCAGAGCTTCCATCCTGCAGTGTCTTTCTTTCAGTTGCAATAATCTGACACTGTTTAAACTGAGGTGTTTGTACATATGCAGAAAGTTAATAAAGAGTAGTTATTAACTGTTCTGGCGAGTTAATAACTTCTAAATTGGAGGGACATTATATGATAATCTGAACAAATTAATCATCTAAAAGGCAGCAACACCTTAGTCTATTTCCAATTTGCAAAAACCTGAGAGGTGAAAACACGGCATGTAGATAACCCAAGCAGTTAGCATGACACGGCCATGCAGTGCCTGGTCTCTGCCAGTCCTGCAGTGCTGCCACTTCTTCACTCAACCACCTCGTCAATGTTTCTTGGGTTCTGATTTCACAGGTGAGGCTCTAAGGCTGCAACGACGATGGCCACAGCCCCACAGGCAGACTGTTCCAGCAGGGTGCTGAGTATTGCGTGGGACAGACAGCCCAGAGAGGACAGGTGACTCTCTGTCCCTGGGGGTCAGTGAAGGCACCTGACAGACCCAAAGTGTGTCCAGCAGTCAGCTAGGTGAGGAGAGTCAAATTTCTCAGAGTGGGAACTGGTCGTGCAAAAGTCTGTAGGCTACAGAGAGAACACACAGTGTCCTCAGAGATGACACAACATCTGGAATGTAGACGGCAATAAATGATAGTGTAGGAAGGCAAGGGTGCAACTACTATATGCCACATTAGTCTGAGAGTTGGGGGAAGATCAAATAACTGAATTCAAAATAATAATTTCTAGCATTTCTCAATGCTTACTCGATGCCAGGGATTACAATAAGCATTTTATAATATTGTCTGTCTCTCTTTTTTTTCCCTTCAAATTATGTTTATTGAGAGACAGTGGGTTTGCATCTTTGTATCTGTCTCAGGGGTTGTAAGTTCAAACCTCCACAAATGTATACTCTCACACCCTGCCCACCACCAGCGCCCCAACAATCCGCTGCCATGGCCCATTGGCCCCTTTGCTGCCTCATTCACACCCCACCACCTCCCACTCTGGCTGCCTCAGTTTTGCAGTCTGATGTTAAGAGTTTATTGTTTTGGTTTTGAGTGACCCTTTGCTCTGTTTCTGTGTATTCCACATGTAAGTAAGGCCTTGTGGTAATTGTTTTATGTTGTCTCATTAATCCTCACCAAATCCTAAATGGTTAAGTAAGTTTTCTTTCCATGTGCTGTATATTAATTACAAAACTAATATATATTCGTTGTTACTCATTAAACAATCCCTCAAATGCTAGCCCCTAGCGAAAGTGGCCACTTGGTTTGTATTCTTCCTTACACTTTTCAGTGTTCTCACGGCAAATATGAATTTATAACATAAGCATAGTCATATAAAGATGGGTTTATACTTTACAGATTTTTTTGGCCCATTTTACATTCTCGAACAATGAGAATAAAGGAACTGGTGAATGTTAAAACATCTCTCTATACTCACAACCCTTCATTTACTGCTGAGGAACTCCTGCCTCACTGCTGGGGTTGAGCAGGTGCTGGGTTGTCAGGCTGCCAGATTCTAGGTGGAGATCTCATCAAATTATGAATGAACGCCTGTCATCATGGTCACATGACATGCCCCTCTGGCTGAGCCACTCTGCAATTGAGTCAGAATTTATTGCTGTAACTACAGTTTCAATTCTTAGACATATAAGAAAACATATCCTTAAAACTATTTGCTACGTAATATATTTTTGAAAGCCTTAGTTGCATTATTCCTAACTAGATTTGAAGAATGTGGCAGAAACAGCACTTTAAAAAAGACGAAGACAGAAAGGGAAAAGTCTTAAGTTCAAATCTAAAGCATAAACCTCATTTTAAAACTGTGCAACTTCTTTTCCTTATTTGACATAACTCTACAGGCTTTTGACTAGTGAAAGAGGAGTAACTTAAAGGCTCTACATTTAAAATATTTAGCAGCATTGCTATGAGCAGGACTTAAAATGCCTACCATGGGGGGAGAATGGACAGCAGGGTGTAGAAGGGACATAATTAACTCTGGTGGAGAGCTGTGGGTGTGGGTGCCTTGGTTGTGGGTGTGGTGTAATATCTTACACCCAAAGAGCTGTTATAAGCCCATGTTACCTCGAAAGAAAGAAGTTAGAAAATAAATAATTTCCTTTGTCCTGTGAAACTCCTAGGCAGCATCAGAAGCATCTGCAAAAACTACCCTTTGCGTGGAGCCTTTGTCATCCTGTTCGTCCCCCACCGTCCTATCAAAGCCCTTGGCCCTCAGGTATGGGGACTTCCTTCCTTTCCAGTCCCAGACACTGGAGTAAGCACACAAGCTTTTCTTACCCATCAGATGTCTTTCTGCTAAACCTTGCAGGGGAAGTCGTGACCCCGCAAAGGTCACAGGTGGAAGCATTTCTATAATCCATTATAATATAAAGGGATACAGTTTCCAGAGTCAATCTGGCAGATTTGGTGGAGTCATTCAACTCCACCATCTTCAGAACCATTGGTAGTGCCTGTGCCATCTCTATGCCCAAAGTGGAAGCAGAGGGGCTCTGCTGGACCACTTCTACAATGTGATTTTCATCGTCATTCTGGGTCACAGACAGAGCCTCAAGCAGCTCACAAGGCTTCCTGGAGAGTCAGTGTGCTACTAGGATATCTTTTAATGAATTCCTTCTGTGCTTAAATTGGCCATGACTGAATTCTGTTGTCTACAACTAAGAAGTCATTGGATAGTCTCTCACAATTAAGTCTTTAAAAGCTGAGTCTTGAATTAACACTGAATTACTGCTATACATTCTCCATGTACTCAGATGCCCAATTCTACTCCTGTGTGCTCTCCTCCTTTCGCATGTCTTTCCATAGCTCACCAAAACCTACTCTCAGGAAATATGCCCATGTGGGCTAGTGTGGCTATGCTTAAGTGACTCATGAGATTATCTATCCAACTGATGGTGGGAGTTAGTAGATGGTCCTTAAACAAAGGGAAAAAATTCTCTGTGAAATTCCAAACCTTAGCAAACAGGTAGGAAAGGTGAGGGAGCCAGGAGGAGCTGGGACGCTTAGACTACCACTTCCTCCAATTTAGCATAAGGTTATTCCTAGAATAATACTCATTCATGAATCATCTACATTCCGGTTGGACCGATCCATCCTTATTCTGCTGGAAAAACAAATAAGTCATCATGGTAGGGCTGTGCTTGCAAACCTTGGCTGACTCTGCATCCCACCAGGACAAAGGCCAACCCCCAACCTTGGGGGGTCAGCAGTCATCATGGCCACTATGTAGCAGTGGCCTGTGCCCTAACCTTCTGTGCCCTGGCACACCCTCTTTCCCACCTATACTCAGTTCAGTCAGGACCTCCTCTTTATCAGTCTCCTTTGCCCAGGTCCCTGACTCTGGCGCCTATTCTCAGTACTGTCTGATTATGCTGTCATTATGTCTTCAAGTCTGGACTCTCTCACCACTGCTATGTTCTAGACATAGCAGGGGCTATGTCTCATTTAAGATGGAAGTTTTGGGAGGACCAGCAAATACCCTACAATAGATAGTTGTTGAATGCAACAGGTACACATGCATAAGAGTTCCTCTAGAGTGACAGGGGCACAGCCAGTGATCCTGGTCCCACAGACTCACGCTTTGTTTTCAAACTCCCACAAATTGTACTTTTGGATGATAATCCACTTGCCAGAGCCATGTCTTAAGAGACATGCCTCCATTCAGCTCCATTCTCTGGAGGACAACACCATTTCTTGGCCCCATGAGCTTAGCCACCATAACACACAGTGCAGGGTGCGAGAGTACAGGTTCCCAGTCAGTTGTTGGGGTTCACACCCAATTCTGTGGATGAGGAACCAGCTGTGCCATTTTGGATGAGTTACGGGTCTTTTCTGTGCCTCGATGTCCTCACCTGTAAAATGGGTGTGGCAGTGGGACCTAGTTCATAGAACTGTTGTGAGGATTCAATTATTAAGTAAAATGTCTGGCGCATAATACTTCAATAAATGCTAGCCATTATGACCAAGATTAAATCTGAAATCATTTAATGTCCTTGAACATTATTCAAATTTATATATATATGCAAATTCCACTAATGTATGCTCAATGATGCCAACATTAATCATATCAGAATTTGCCCCATAAGCATATTTTGAGCACAGGGTAACATGCCAGTATGCATAGGCCTTCAACAGCCATTGTTTCACAGACTAGCAGTGAAAATGTTTTCCAGTGAACTTTGCCCTGGCAGTTAACAAATGATAAGAAAGTTCATTCCGTGGGAGTTTAAAGGCAGCTAAATTGCCCCAAGTTTAGACTATCTGAAAGTGTTATGGCAAAGCTCACCCTGGCAGCCGGGGCACCAAATCTGTGACCCTGGCTAGTTAATATGAAGGGGAGGGAGCAGAAGAGAGGGGAGCCCCACATGAATAGAGAATGTGGAATGAGAAAGAAAGTGGTCCTCTGAGATGCTCAAGATTTCTCTTAGGAAAAACATATGTGCTTGTGAAGCGAGGTTTAAGAAGTTCCTGTCTATTTTTTGCCATTCTGTCTTTCCACTTATATAATTTCTGCTGCATTGTTCAATCATTATTTAAGATTATTACCAGAGCTTACCAACAAAAAGAACTCAAAAACATCTCAGAGGAACTCATTTTTCTATCCTAACAAAAATATATACTGTTTATTTCCAAAGTCCCAAATATAAAGAAAAGTACTTTTTCATTTACCATGGCATTAGCTGGTCACCAGCTCAGGACAAAAGCAAGTTTCCACCAGCTTTCAGTGGTTTGACAGCCCCTACTTGCCAAAAACTCTACATTAATTCACAAATTGACCTGTTCCAGTTGCCCAAGAGACATAAGAAGCTCTATTTAAAATAAAGCCCATTAATTTTTGCATTACTTTTATCTGGATCTAGTTTCAATCAATCAACATACTGTCAAAAATAATAATGCAGTTCTAACTTCACTATTAGAATAAAATGCAGCAGTCTTTTTACTCCAAACTTCATGTTAAATTTAGCATGTAACTATTTTGGCTTCAGGATTATTTTAGGTAGTTCCAAGAGGGACATGCACACAGAAGCTAGTAATAGTCCAGATTCCGTAGTTGTTATAGACTGAATTGCTGCACCCCAAATTCATATGTGAAGACCTAAGTCCCAGTACCTCAGAAGGTGACTGTATGTGAAGACAGGGCCTCTAAAGAGGTAATTAAGTTAAAATGAGGCTATTGAGATGATTGGCGTCCTTTTTAGAGAGAAAACTAGGACACAGAGAGACCCCTTTGTGTCTCTTTGACAAAGAGACAGGTGTGTGCGTACATAGAGGAACAACCTTCTGAAAAGGCAGCATTAAGGTGGCCGCCATACAAGAGCCAAGGAGAGAGGCCTCAGAGAAAACCTATCCTACCAACAACTTGGCATTGGACTTCCAGCTTCCAGAACTGTAAGAAAATAGATTTCTCTTTAGTATCACACCCACTCTGTGTTATTGTGTTATGGCTGCTCTCCCAGATGAATACTAAGAATGCAGATGTAATAATTCTCTATGAAGTAAACCAAATTCTTAAATTTGGGGCTGCAGTCAATGAGATAATCATAAGGAAAACTGTAGGGTGTCCTTGCCCCTTTCACCCAGACCCCTTGGTCCACAGGGGACCACTGCTGTGAGCCCATTCTGCTTTATCTTCCCAGATGGGGACTCTACATTTCTTAATAGTTTTCCTCAAATATTAAATATTAGTCTCAAATATTAGTGCACTAGACTCACTGCAGGGTTTGTGGGACAGATTGCTGGGCCCTACTCCCAGAGCAGATCTGAGATGGGACCCAAGAATTAACATTTCTAAATACAGACTTTGAGAAACACTGTACAATGTACCACATTAGTTACCAGTCATCTCCCAACCCCAGTTGCAACTGCGATCAAAAGCAGTGCCATATATCTGGACCTGGCAGGTTAGGCTTACAAATTAATTTATGCTAATGTAAAGAAATATATTACCCCTCCCAGGGTATTTGATTTTATAGAATCATTTAGAAAGAGTATTAATGATGGTAAGAAATATCTTGCTGTAAGTCAGAAAAGCAGGATGTATTATTTAGGGCAGGCTAATAGCTTTTACAAGTAACCCCCACATCTCAGAGGCTTTACACAGTTACAGTTCCCATCTGACTCACCGTCCAGTGTGGGTGTGCAGAGGAATGCATACTCTGCACCATACAGCAAGTGTTTAGGGACCCACATCCCTTCTGTCCAGTGATTCTCCCTCTGCTATAGCCTTGGAGCCCTTCACTGGATCCTCTACTTGACAACAGATAAGACAAGAGAGGAGGCTGTGTGGGAAATTCTTAAAAGCCAAGCTGTGCTTTTCACTTACATCCCACATCCCCATCCTTTTCACCCACCATCCTATTACAGGGCAGCGAGAGGGGCAACCCAGACCCCGCAAACCTGCCTGCTCTAAATAGGTTCTGCCATCCGCCCCATCAACACAAAACCTATGAGACTTTAACTGGAAGGAACTCTAATATAATTAGGAAACAATACAGAAAAGACAAAGAATATAGCTCCTAAATCCAACACCCAAAGTTACCGTCCCCTCGTGGGTAAAAGTCCACCCAAGCAGGATTGGCCCAGCAGCAAATCCTTTCAGAATCAGACAAAAGCTTTTTAATTTTTCTGACCCAGACTTGGCAAAAAATTCAAGTTTTCTCCAAGAATCCATCAAGGCAACCAGCAATTACCAGTTACTGCTTAAGGCTACTCTTTCCTTAACACCCAGGCATACATTTGCTAATTTAAATACAACTGCTCCACAGTTGGCTTGCAAAACCTCTCAGGCTGAGGTCAGGAAGTAGTGGAAGAAAAAGCAACATATCACTGAAGAATCATTATTGCCTTTAGAAATGCTAATGAGACAGCAGAGACACAAAAAAAAAAAAAAAAGGTCCAAAGTCCTAGCAACAGGAACCTCTGAATTTTACAAGAAACTGCCAAGTGACCTGAGATGCCATCTTTGATCTGGCCACATGGTCCAATGTACTACCTAATCTTTTGAGTAAAACTGTTGCATAGAACAATTTCCACAAAAACAAATCTCTTAGTAAGTCACTACAAACAATCTACACACAGACACACAGAATCTTCACAAAGCCCAAGCCAGTTTTTCAACAGCAAATCTGCATATGAAACAAACACACTAGAGAAACCAAAAATCACATTTGCGCTTATGGTAGCCAGTGCCATAGGGAAGCCCAATTTCCCCATGGCGCTAACCATGGATGGCTCTGTCCTAAATCACGTTGGGCACCAAATCTGTTACAGGGCAGAGAGAGGGGCACCCCAAACCTGCCTGCTCTAAATAGGTTCTGCCATCCGCCCCATCAACACAAAACATACGAGACTTTAATGGGAAGGAACTTTAATACAATTAGGAAAAAATACAGAAAAGGCAAAGAATATAGTTTCTAAATCAAGCACCCAAAGTTACCCGTCCCCTCGTGGGTAAAAGTCCACCCAAGCAGAATTGGTCCAGAGCAAGACCCCAAAGCCTGCCCCAAGTCTAAAGCATCTTCCAGTGGGGACCCACAGAAAAGATTAAGAAACAACCAGACAAGCCTGGACGGAAAAGAGCAAAATCAAAATTAACACAAAAACTGCCGTTGTCACCTCCCCACGGGTCTCTCACCCACATCTGTGTCACCCAGTCCACGACCAAAAGGCAAGAGCAGTTTCTTCACGTGTCTCTCGGCCCCATGTGCCTCCTCCAGGTCTCCTTCTGTCTCCCCATCCTGCTTCCTTCCTTCCTCAGTCTCCTCTGCATCTTCTCTCCCTGCTCAGCTCCACCCTCTCTTGGGTGGGGCAGGAAACCTGGAACCTCCCCCTTTCCTGGAGACCACCCTGTTACAATCCATTGGCCAGAACCCAATCACATAGTCATCTGATGTGAAGGAGGGTGGGAAATATATTCAAGCTGAGAGGAAAGGGGGAATGTTTGGTGAACAACTAGCCAATCTCTGCCACAGGAAACTTCCACAGGTCCCAAAATCATGATACGTGGCAATTTCAAAGGACCGTGCAGACTCAGGTATGTGGCATTCTTGGAGGAAAGCTGGGCCTCCATGCCAATTGCCCTCACACCCTGTGCTGGCTGTGAAACAGGAGTCTGGGTATCCGAGCAGTCTCCACTACACAAAATAGCAGTCTTTGTCTAGCTGATCAAAATGGTCAGTGTTCCTGCTCCAAAGCAGTTAATCTGGAAGCAGGCATTGGCTGGGGAAGAAGACAAAGAAGAGGAGAGGAGACTATTTGGCACAGAGGTACATGTCACACTTAAATTGTATCACTTAACTTGACAGCCCTGCAGGGCATGTGCCATTGTTCTGGTTTTATAGCTAAAGAAAGAAAGGCTAGTGGGGTAGGCGAACTGACCTTGAAAGATTAGGAGGGGTCAGGATTTTTATCCAGGACTATCTGAACTTTAATGTCCAGTCCTCTTTGTCTTTTTACCATACTATATCAACTTTGGCAGTATGAGTTGTTTAAATTTTAATTGATTAACATAATTGATTAACATAATCCATTAACTTAAATCAGTTATATTTATCACAGATTAGTATTTGTACCCAGAAACCTGTCAATAGGCCCCTTATCTCCTAGGGCACCAGCTTTGGAAAAGGAATGCTCTACTTTCTCCTGCTGGGTCCTTCACACTTAATGGGAATCATTGCACCGCCTTGTGGGAGTACATGAAATCATGCACATCAGAGCACGTGGGCCCCCTCCCTTCTAAAGTGCTAATTCCTTCATGACACTCTCATGTAACGTTGCAGGAGGTGGCTGCTAAGAATCAGTAAGGACAAGGACAGTGGATGGGAGAGGAGAGGTGTTAACGCCCCCGGGTCTGTTCTGAGCTGAATGCCAAGGACTTCATGCCCATGCAGACACTCCCTAAATGTGGGTGTGCAGGGAAGTGGTGTGATAAAGAGGAAACTAAGTGTAATACATACAGAGTTTGATGGCATGCCAAGTACTTCATTCCCACATGGGCACTTCATAAACATGGGTTGGAAGGGAAGTGATGTGATAAAAATGAAACCAAGGGTAATATTGACAAAGTTTGATTGCACCCTTATCTGGAAGGGCAAAGTGCACTTCAGGTTCTGTCCTGGCTTATCCAGTCCTGCTTAGAAGGCCCTACCAGTCAGGATCATGCTGAGGGCGAGGCCAGGCAGGGAGTAATGGGTTCTTGGTCCTTCTGCTTCCCTGCAGTGGACTCCCATGAGCCATGCTGGAACAGACAGGCCAGTCAGGGCCATCTGTCCTATCCATCCCCTCACCCAGCCTTCCCTTTGTCATTGCTCAGGAACTTTCCTCTACAAACTTCCCTCCATGCATGCCCTCCTGTCAAGGCCCACACGGTAACCAGGAGCAACTCCTTTCCCTCCAGGCTGCCAGGGTTTCTCTGAATATGCACCTTCTCATGATACTCAATTGTTCTTCACATCAGAGATGCATAAATACATGCCCACAGACGCTGCATGATAGAGTGAAGAAAGGAAGATCTGGCTTGGTGTCACCAAGCCCCAACACTTCCCAAAGGTGTGATTCTAAGCCAGTCCCTAAGCCTCAATGTCCTCATCTATAGAATGGGAGTAAGAAGAAAGACCTTCCAAGGAGTGAGCCCTTAGCCCAGAGCCTGGCACACAGCAAATGCTCACTAAATGTAGTCCCCTTGGCCCTTCCTCTCCACCACTTGCAGAATTCTTGAAGGCAGAAAAGTTCCTAATTCACCTGTATATCCCCAGTGTACCATGCTGAGTGGGTACCCTCCCCTAAAACACCCAAACATTTGTAGAATAAAGGCATGAATGTACTCAGAGCACAGTCATTTTCCAAACATGAATGAACAGATTAATTGCTTTGTGTTTTCTTGAATGTCTCTCTTATCTCTTGTCTTTCTTCTCAAAAGATGATTAAGAGGACATGGTCTCTCAAGTTCTTAGGAGAGAAAAATTAAACCAGTCAGAATTGCTCACTAATTTTCCAAGGCTCATCCATGCTTGGGCTGGCCTCCAGGGAGACATTAAAGCGGCCTCGAGGGAGCCGGCGGCAGCTGCTGCTCCAGCCTGCCACTCCTGTGTCTGTGTTCTGTGAGGCAGAGGCCGGCGATGGGCTGCTGGGGAGAGGGGCCCGGCCTTCAGCTCTGAACGTGACCATAGGAATGCTGGTGGCAGCGGCCACAAGGAACAGCCGGGTGCGATCATCTAACCCAATATAGCCAGACACTTTGGATTTTTGAGGATAATCCCAATACTGACACTTGGGGCCCCCGCTCTGCCTAAGGAGATTCGTGCTTGATGTTAGTGGACCATGACTTTTGGCTCAATGTGAGGTTCCCACAACCTGCTTCCCACAGAGTGCCGTAGGACCGAACATAGCTTCATTCTGTCTTGAGGTCTTGGTAAGATTCAGACCAGGGAAGGGTTGGCATTCTCCGCGGTGCTCGGGAGGCCCTGCACAGTCCCTCAGCACTCGCCCCAAAGCAGCTGCAAGGTTTGAATAGCACTGTTTGGAAACTCTGAGAAAGTCAGAGTAAATGAGGACGGGCATGGAACACACTTGGTGGGAAACCAGGGCTAGAAACACCTAGTGTTCCTGTAATAATCATAGGACTATTAAGCAAAATGTACTGAGTCCCCACTAAATACCAGGCAAGGTATTATATACAGGCTTTTTCTGTTCTATCTCCCTGGAGCTTACCAACCACCTTGGGAAGCAGATTCACTCATTTCAGAATCAAGGAAATTGAGGCAAAGAGGAACAGTCACTTGTCCAAGGTCTCCAGACTGATAATTGTCAGTTTAAACATTACTTTTTACTGCCCTTTGTATTCTTTTACTCCACACAGCCTTTTTACTGTAGGCAGGGCTTCTCAATTCTCAAAATATATCAGAATTACCTGGAAGCCTTGTTAAAACACAGATTCCTGGGCCCATCACCAAAGATTCTGATTCCATGGCCCAGAGTGGTGCTCACAGATTTGCATTTCTTATCAGTTCCCAGGTGAGGCTAGGAACCATGCTTTGAGAAGCAAGATCTTGGGCAAAATGTATACCCGTCCTATCTTAGCCACCACAGTCTGAGGCAGAAAATCAAATCAAGAAAGTTTAGAATTGCCAGGAAAGCCAAAGGCGTTTGTCAATGTTCAGCCTGATGGAGTCAGAACTACCTATGCTGTCACAGAATTCTCCAAATTGCCCCAAATTCCCCTCTCACTCTAGCTTCCAACCTTCAATCTAAAGCTACTGGTGACCCCTGGCTTATCTTGGTGACCAAAGCCTGGAGACTAACCTGGGAAAGGACCTACTAATCACGCACACTGAGCCATCTCTCCAGTGACATCCATCCAACTCTGGGGCCTCACCCTGGCTCCCCACCTCTGGGATGGACCCTCAACTTTACCTCCAAATGCTGGACCAGCTTCTCTTCAAGGACTCAGTCCTTCAGCCAGCCTGTTGCTAGAGGATCCAGCTCCTGGTTCCAACTCCATGGGTTCCAGAATCTTCCCTGATAGGTCCTCAGATTTCTGGGAACAGGGCAGAAGGAAGCCTGTCAATAGCATAATCCAAGCTAGAATGTGGGCTCTGTCTCCTCTCTGCTCTTTCCATGACTTCCCATGATCCTAAGGATGGTGACACCATGGTATGCTTTAGTAGAACCTGAGATACTGCAACAGGACTAGGACTGCCAAAGCAAGGCTGATTTTCCTTCCCCAAGGAAGTTCATCATGGAAACAGTGACATTTTAAGCAATCTTCCTGCAATTATGACCCCTGCTTTAATTAACTAACTAATGGGCAAAATGGCTTTATAAGTGAACTAGAGCTGGCCCCTGAAATTTCAGCTTGACCCTGCCCCACAATCCATACCTCTGGGGTAATTTATTAGGCAAACCACCCAATTAGAAGGTTCTTTTGGAACTTACAAAGTGGATCTTTAGGTAACTACATTCACCTAATCCTTAACTCAACTCTTTTCTCCACAGAGGACAATGAGATTCTTTCTACCTTGTTGAGGAAGGTTGCTTGATAGATGACTGCAGTGGAGCTCTTTACTACTTTGATCTGATGAAGTTTAACCAGAAGAAAGAGACTCTATGTGACATCTGAGAACAAAACTGGAAGAGGGAGTTCCAGCAGAGGATGGAGAGGTGGAAGAGGGTTAGTATGAATCCCAGGAAAAGGCCAGTGGAGGGCAGTGCCCATATCCCTGACATACCCAGGAGCTCCTGGCACCGGCTGGGTCCACCTCTCTCTAGTTTACAGCCAGGTGTACACCTACTCACAACTAGCAGAATCATAAAACCAAGACAGAAGGTGAGGTCTATATATTGAATCAGAATTTACAAGTCTCCCTTAGGGCCTATGTAGTAACTCCTATGGATACCCCTGAATCTGGTGCGGCTATGTGGAATATTACTATTTCCTATGCATGCTTTGCTGATTTAGTTTAATTTCAATCTGTCTTTTCTAGTTATAATCCTGCAGGCCATTTCTGTTTTACATCTGTATTAGGTTCTTGAAATCTGAACTTGCTTAAATTCCCTAGAGTTAAAGTACTCTAAATATAGAGACCCTAGAGAGATAGTAACCCAAATATCTGGTGGTTACCACCACGACCTTCAAACATCCAGATATCCACAGGACACACACAGATTCTTAAGGCTGCCATTGCCATTCAAGTCTCTTCATACCAGAGGGAGAGAGAGAGGGTGAGAAAGCCACCTAGGCAGGAAATACTTGGTATCCTGCCCTCTTCCCCCTCTCCCATGATGGCTTTATCTTAAAGGATTTAAATTTCAAATGATAAAATATGCATTTAACATTTCCCAGCCTTCTGCCAGGCCACCTCTGACCCTACCTTCTGCTACAACTTAAGTAAACTTGAACAAGTAAATAGAAGAGATATTATTCTTTAACATTTCATTTAGGAGAAAAAGAAATATGTGTTAATGGGAGGAAGGAAAAAAAAGTTCTGGGGTAGCAGCTCCCTATTCACTTAGCATGAATAACTGTGAAGATACAATTACAACATTTTAGCAACAGCGTAAACCAAACCAGGCAGTAAGTGGGCAATTCTCCTTCTGTTCCAATATGCCCCAATTAACACAAACCGAGGAAGGAATAAATTTAAGCAGGAACAGCTTATCAACATACAATTAGCACTCAATAATTTATCCCTGTAATGCCAGAGCAAATAAAAACATTGTGTCATAAATCACTTACTCAAGTAAGCCAGCAACCTCTGCGCTGAAATGATCTTTCAGTTGATTTGCTTTCTATTCACCACCCTTCTGCCACAGCAGGGCCCCTTCCCGGATTTAAGACGGCATGGCAACTGCAGTGGCATTTGCTACTTTCTAGCATTCAAGGTGATATTAACCATAAACACAATTATAGTGAGGGTCAGCTCAGACCCCACAGAGCACACACCTGCCTCCAAATAGGCGGGTCCCCAAACAACTGCAAATAAAAATAAGTGCCTGGTTCATTACCATTTCTAAGGAAGTGAACTCCTCATTCATCCTTTCTAAAGTGTTTTTACACTTCTCAGGTCTACATTGAAGGTAGGAGAGTTTCATATATCTTCTATTCATAACTTCTATTTTAATTTAAGTCAATTGATAGGGCTCTGCAGAAATTAAAAACAGCCTATCAATATCCTCCCTGTAATAATGTCTAAAGGCAATCATTAAGTTCTCAAATGTCTTTTCATTAATTCCTTCACCACCTAGTCTTAGTTTTTTAAGCTCTTTGTGTTGTGCATCATCCTTTTCTTAACAACTCTCTCTAGACTCCCTTGCAACTGATTGAATCTGAGAACCCTGGTGGAAGACTGGAATGTGGAAGAAGGGAAAATCCTGGATTATACCATCACTCTGTCCTAGGAATGTCTCTTCCTAGGACATTATTCATGAGCTCCATGTGTGCAAATTTACCTGCTTACTAACATTTATTTGTAGCCTCAAATCAATGCCTGTGGCACTTTCATGGAGATGAATGGAGCAATGAAAAATTTGAGTAACAGGGCATCCCTGGTGGCACAAGGTGTTAAGCATAGTACTATGAAGCTATCCCCAGCCTCTGCAGCACGAGTTCGATCCCCGGTCTGCCAGGGAGCTACCCACATGATGCAGTAGACATTTTCTGTCTTGCCTGCTGCTCCCCTCAGCAGTGTATTTCAGTAGATTCGCCTGTTCTGCTCCCCACTCTGTCTCTGGTGAATCCTCTCACTCCCCCCCACAATACCTCTGGCCTGTACCTCAGTTCCTGTATCCATAAATAAATAAATCTTTAAAAAAAATTGAGTAACGTGATGCTCTATCACCTTCTTTAATACTGTTAACAAGTATTCATTTTGTGGTGAATTTAGTGCCATGTATTTCACACTTCTGTGCTCTCTGTTGGTGATTTAACTGTTTAAATTGGCCCCCAAGCATAATACTGTCTAGCATTCCTAAGCACAAGAAGCTGTGAGATGCCTTGTGGAGAAAATGCATATGTTAGATAAATGTCATTCAGGCATAAGCTATAGTACTGATGGCCAGGGGTGCAATGTTGATGACAACAATAAATTTTAAATAAGATGACTGACTCCAAGCGGAAACACACATAAAACAAGCTTATGTATTAGCTGGTTGAGTAAAATTGTGGCCAGAGGCTCACAGGAACCTAACTCTGTATTTCCCCTAAGAGCAATGGTTCAGTATTTGCTAACTTACTGTTCATAGAACACAGCCACCCCAGATAACAAGAACCTACTGCATTTCCCTGCAATGCCCATGAATCTCTGGGACTCCAGCTGCCTACCAGACAGTCTATTCTTCCTCCCAACTTCCCCTGGGAAGTCTGTGCCATGATTGTTATAAAGCTTCTGGATTATGATAACAATACTCCTTCCTGTGCCGCTGTCTTAAAGGTGAAGTAGCTTCCACTGTTGCTAAATTCTAGGGTCCTTCACCCTCTTTTGTGTGACTTCACAGACCTTCCATCCCCTGCATAATAAATTCTCTATTTAAGTGTTAGAATGTTTCCTGTTTCCTGCCTAAATCCCAACTGATCTACCATCTCTTACTAATCCTGTTTCCCAGCACCTTCATTTCTCGTTGTGGCAAGCGGAATAATGGCCCCTTCAAGATAGTCACATTCTAATCCCCACAACTTTTGACTTATCTTACTTGGCAAAAGGGACTTTGCAGATGTGAATAAGTTAAGGATTCTTGAGGTGAGGAGATTATCCTGAATTATATGGGTGGGACCCAAGTAATCACTATGGTCCTTATAAAGGAAAGAAGAAAGAAATGGTCAGGGAAGATGTGAGGGCAAAAGCAGAGATGTGAGAGATGTAGACATCAGCCCGGAAAATGTCCACATGTGGAACTGGCAAGGAACAAATTTTCCCCTAGAGCCGCTAGAAGAAACAAAACCCTGCTGACACTATGAATTTCACTCAGTGAAGCTTATTTAGGACTTCTGACCTCTAGAATTGTAAGCTAATACATTTGTACTGTTTTAAATCACAGTTGGTGTCATTTGTTACAGCAGCCATCAGAAACACACTTTTTGAGGCTTCTTGCTTTTCATTTGAAGAACACAAAGTTGACTTCAAAACCTATTTAAGTTCTGATATAAAGGCTCCATACCTGGAAACATCTGAGGGATTCATAGTAGACAGTAATCCCTGAGTACTAAAGACATTCAATTTCCTGAGACCGGGGGGTTGAAATCTACTTGAGCCTCTCAAGGGTTTTTTTCCCCTTTCAGTATAGAATTTCTAACATATGCAGGAGTAAAGAGAGCACTGTCATAAATCCCATGGCCCCATCATCCAGCAGCAACAACTCTCAACTCATGGCCAATTCTGTATCCCCACAATTATCCCTTCCCTAGATTATTTTGATGCCAAGTCCAGACATCATTTCTCCAGAAATACTTTACAGTGTATCAATAAACGATGAAGACCTTTAAAACATGTCCACAAAGTTATTATTGAACCAAAAGAAAATTAATAATAGCTTTTTATATATTCAATTACACAGTGTTGAAGTTTCTCCAATTGTCTCATGATTTCATTTGCATCAGGATCTAAATAAGACTATATTGTCGTTATTTCAATATTTCATATGTCTCTTTTAATCTATATGCTCCCTCCACTCCTTTGTTCTTATGATTTATATACACATACAATTTGCACACACATATAACTTATGTGTCAAAACCCACTGTCTGGGCTTTATTAACTTATTCTGTGGTGTTAACCATTTTACTCTTTTCTCTATAATTTGGTAGTTGGTTCCAGGGGGTTATTAGATTGGGCATTGCTGGGAAATGAAGCAGGTTCTTGTTATCCGGGGTGGCTGTGTCCTATGAACATTAAGTTAGCAGGGGAGGCAAGAATGGTTATATTTTGACATACTATGGTGTTATATATTTATAGATGGTGTTATATATTTTGACATACTTTTACTTTCTCTCTGTAACATTGGCATTCAATGATGATTTGCTATTGTGATTGATAGTAAATGTATATGGTTTTCTTTCCCATTCCTGGCACAGATCCCCTAAAACCTTTGGAATTTCTTAAGTGATAAGAGCGACAAAGGTTTGTCTTTTCTCATGTCAGTGAGGGAAGATTTTTGTAACTCACTGAGGATGGGGACTGGTAGCCAGGAGAACCAACACTGTAACTGGAGGGTTGGAAACATCAGTCTTTTTTTTTTTTAAAGATTTATTTATTTATACAAGAACTGGGGTACAGGCCAGAGGCCTGGGAGGGTAAGAGGATTCACCAGAGACAGAGCAGGGAGCAGAACAGGCAGACAGACTGAAAGCACTCCTGAAGGGAGTAGCAGGTGAGACAGGAGAGGTCTGCTGCACCATGTGGGTATCTCCCTGGCCGGCCGGGAATCGAACTGGTGCTGTAGAGGCTGAAGACAGCTTCGCAGTACTGCACTCAACCCACTGCGCCACAGGGGAGGCCCCGGAAACATCAGTCTTAGCCCCTGACCTCCAGAAGCACAGACAGACTGGAGGTTGTGTTCAATCACCAATGGCCAATGATAAAATCAGTCATTCCTATACAATGAGGCTATATTAAAAATCCACAAGAACAGGATTCAGAGAGCTTCCAGGTTAGTGAACACGTGGAGATTTGGGGGAAGCGGTACCTGGTGAGATCATAGACATCCTTGCCTTTCCCCATGGCTTGCCCTATATATTCCTTCATCTGATGATTCTTGAATTATATCATTTCATAATAAATGGCTAATCTAGTAAGTAAAATGTTTCTCTCAGCTCTGTGATTCACTCTAACAAATCAATAGACTCTAAAGACATGACCACTGGAACCTCAGATCTATAGTCTCTCCATCAAAGCACAGGTGGCAAAGCAGACTTGGGTCTCAGTGTCCAACATTGAGACATGTCTTACAGTAGAAGTGAAGGACTTACCTTCTCCCCTGGTGCCTCTCAAGACCAACAGTTCAGGACCAAGATGGAGGGCATAATCTGTGGTAAAAGCAAAGAGAAGACAACTTGCATGCAATAATATAAAACCTTGTTAGCATGAAACTATAGGCACCCACACTTCTCTTTAGGGGCTTCACCCACAGACCCTAAATATGAGGAAAATAAGGGTCCTATGTTTGTAAATAGATATCTAAGCTCAGAGAAACTAACTTACTTTTTAAAATTTTATTTTTTTCAGTTATCTGATTAGAAATAATTTACCAATTAAATAGGACAACAGGCAAAGTAAAAAAAAAACATACATTGATATCTGTTAGCTTCAACTGTTATGTCATTCTTCTCTAGATGACATATTGTTGCTATATATAGTTTAGATATGAGTAATGAGAATGTGATTGTAAAACAATATTTAGGGAAAAGTTAGGCTTATCACGACCACCACTCTGATGGATTGTCTTGGTGATGGATTTAGTATTTCACTGTCTCTATTTTTCTCTGGATGCTTTTCTATTTAGGGTATTAAATGACTTACAGTTGATGGACAGAGAAGGACACTTACTAATTGTGAAATACTGAGCAAGTTATTTAACCTTTCCAAGATTACTTATCTATGAAATAGGGATAATAATAGCATCTACCTCATGCAGTTATTTATAAGGCTTAAATGAAACTGTACACATAAAGAACTCAGTAGTGTCTGACATACAGTAAATTCTCAATAAAGTAAACTTTTTATTCTTGCTTGAGAATAGCTAAGAAATAAAAGGTCATTTCACCTATCTTAATTTTTTCCAATGAAGCTCCATCGTTTTACATCCTTGATAGCAATTTTGACAGTGTAGGATTCCTCCCTTCTCTTAGGTACAGTTCTCCATAGTCCTCACACCACTAAAGCACCCACAGTCCTTCACCATCATCCATTCCGCTCTCCATCATCCACCATCCTTCACCATCATCCATTCCGCTCTCCCTACTCCATTCTTACCCTCTTCCCTCTGGATGCCTCAAGTCTATGGTTATCTTTCAAGAGTTGGTTTTAATGCTTATCTTTGACCCTTTGTCTAGTTTTTCTATAGTCCACATCTAAGTGACACCATCTGGTATTTATCTTTCTCCTGCTAGCTTATTTTGCTCCACATAATCCCTTCTAGCTTCATCCATGTTGTCACAACTTGTATGAGTTTATCTTTTTTGATCTCTGAATAGTATTCTGTTGTGAATAGAGACCACATCTTCTTGCTTCACCCATCTATTTTGGGGCACTTAGATTGTTTCCATATCTTAGCTATTGTATATAGTGCTGCAATAGACATAGGTGTGCGGGTTTCCTCTCAAATTAGTGTTTTTGTGTTCTTTGGGTAGATACCCAGGAGTGGAATTAATGGGTTGTATGGCAGAGCCACTTTTAGTCTAAGTAAAAATAATCTCATTTGAACTTTTCCTCCTGAATTCAGAGCTGATACTAGATCCAGGAGAAGTAAAGGATGCCAATAAAGGAGTCTCTGAAAGTAAGAAGAACATCTTATCAAAAGAAAGTTTTGTGGTGAATGTAGAAAGCTTCATGCCCTACAGTCCAAGCACTTCTGCTCCTCTGGGACCAACGGGATGATAACTATATATTTAAACAACTTTAAGTGGAAAAAATAACCTAAAGAACATTTAATGGAAGGACCAATTCTGAGAAAAGGAAAAGCGAGGGAATCTGGACCTTACAAACTTGATATTTCATATGAACAGACCCCCTGCTTGGAGAAGGGGAAGGGGAGCACTGCTAGAAAGAGGGGCCATGTGAGCATGTGAAGGTGCCAAATATGGCCCTAAGGGCAGGGGTAGGAGAAAGAGGCAAAATGAACAGGGGTGTTCTCTTACTGAATTAGAGAAACCCTTGTTCTCCTCTTCAGCATCAGAGTGGCTAACATTGCCCTCTGATGTGGTTAAAGCTGAAGTCTGGCACCGTGTAAAGTTTTGTAGATTTCTACATACCCTAGAGATAAGTGCAAATTCACAGTGAATCACATAGCTAAAGGTGATTATCTAATTATAAAATATGACTGTCATGAGAACCTCAGTGCTACTTTATGATTCATGACAGTTATGTTGGGGGGGAAGGAGAGTACTGGCATCTCATGGGCAGAAGCCAGCAAATGCTGCTAAACATCCTCCAGTGCACAGGAAAGCCCCTGTAACAATGAATTATCTGATCCAAAATGTCAATAGTTCTAAGTTGAAAAGCCCAGGTCTAGAGTGAGATTCCATAGCAGGCACTAATCACATTCTTAATGGGCCCATTATTAGACTTTGGCAAAAGGCCTCAAAGAGTTATGCTTGGCAAACTCATTTCATATTTGGTTTTCCTACATGCAACCAGGACAAAGTCCCCCAATTTCCTCTCCTCACATATCTCCAATTCCATCATGGCATTTACCTGTCTTACAGAAGGAAGAACTCCTGTCCACATGCCAGCTCACCTTTGAGCAAACCATGTCTCTGTGACGTGCTCTTTCTCTGATTAACTAAAGGCCCTTAGCAGTTCACCCTTTGACATCCTCACAGCTCAACATATCTTATCACATACCCAGCAAGTTGCAAAGTCCTTCCCAAGCCCAGCTGGCTACGCTGTCACTCATGTAGGGTCAACGATCATTTCCTTGTGGCCCATAATCAACTCTCTTTTTGCCCTGCCTGCTGTAGACACAATCTCTAACTCCTGCTTTCATTCTATATAAACCAGACTTTCTAAAAAGCATGAAAAGGCAGCAAAGCATCCTTTCCCCACTTAGCAAAAGGGAACTCGTCCCTAAAGGAGGCAGCTGCATGGGAACCCTTTGGGACCTGTGGTGTTAGCCCTGGAATAGCTGGCACCATGAGCTCATGAGCTTGAATTCCTCTCTGAAAGCCGCACTCAGGCCTCCGCATGGAAAGGAGCCCTCCCAGTCGCTTTACACCCCACCACAAAGTATAAATACACACATTAAGTTGCTGCAATAAAACACAGCATAACATCACCCAACCTCCACCATTATATGCTGCTAAATATTTAATTAAGAAATCATATGAAGCAAACTGTTATATACACAATAAAGAGAGAAGAAAGAAAAACAAAATGCAGGTGTAGCACAGAGCCCAGCCTGGTAGTAAGTACAGTTTTCATTTGCTTTTACCCAGGGGCATTGCTCAAAAAGACTGTTTTGCCAAATATTTATCTTTTTCTTCATTTTCTTGAGGCATGTCTTTTCCAGAAAGAAAAGACATTTAACAAGTATTAAAAACATGTGTTTAAACCATTTAGAAAGTTTAATTTTCTGTCAAAATGGTTTCCGGAGGGAAGGTCTTCTCCAAGTTTCTGGAGTTGAATTTTCACCTGATCATATGTCAAGTCTGACCTGAGTGACCCTTCCTGGGCCTCCGTCAATCAGGAGATTTTTCCCTGGACCCCCACCTGAGAAGATCTGCCATGCCCTGGAATCTGCTGCATTAACGAAGCAAAAGGGAGTGGAAGGCCTGTCATGGTTGTATGACACGAAGGGCTTGGTTTTCTGGGAGCTCGTTTCATATCATTGTGAAGGTCATAAAGTAAACGTCTGGAAGAAGGCCAGGGCGTTTTGAATATCATGGTCCTGAGCAGCCCAGGCTCATAAACAATCAAAGCCTGTACCAAGTGTATACCTAAGGCAGTAGGAACAGACGACACAGAATGCAGTAAAAGATGCTGGCCCCAGTCTAGAGAAGAAGTTAATGAAACATGAATGAAAGTAAACAACTGCCTCACGCTGTAAATGTGCCCCATGCTGGGCCTGTCCTCCTAATGGGAAGCATGACTGAATGAAAGGTAGGTGCCGGCTTCCAGCCGCCCAGTTCCTGCTCCACTTTTATGGGACCTACCAAATTCACAAAGGCAGAGCTGGAGGGGAGTGGCTGAGACTGCTTCTGGAAGATTTTGCTCTTCTAAGTCTCAGTTCTGGAACTGATAAGCCAAGCTATCGTTGACTGACTGACACATCTGAGGATGAAGGGTTAAGGATAAATTGTTGTCTAACAATTTCTCCAAAGTGTAATATTTAAAGAAAAGAAAAACAGACTGGCCCTTTTTCTACCGTGTCCTTGGGACTTCTTCATTCCAAATAAACAACAACAAAATGCACGTGGAGCTGACTAGTGCCGCCTTGATTCCTTTCAAGGGATGGATTTCTGAGCGCCCTATTTCTCTTTCTTCCAATGAGAGGTGAAGTCTTCTTGCACCATTCCAAACTTGCAGGGCACCCTGAATGAGCTGGCTCTCTTCTTTCGAGGAAGAGAAGACAGATTTCCATTACAATAACATCAAGAGCCTCTCAAATTCTCCCTTAAAGTTTCCTTTCAAAAATGCAAGTGATCTTGGAGGAATATTTCTTTTTTGAATACGCTATGGCTGAATTTCAAGATTCTTCTTGCTAAACTGCTGTAAAGCATGTGTTCAAGAAAATTCCCCCCAAAGATGGCAAGATTCAAGATTGAATCATGATTTTGCACATGTTTTTACAGGTGTTACTAAACTAGAAGCACGGCAACCTCATTTTCTACTGTAGAAAGGGGTAAAGATTTGATTGCCTTATTTTAACACAAACAGTATATGCTTACTTTATTCTGCTGTTAACAATAACCTGGGTAGATTCATACTGAACATATGAACATACAGGTTATAAGTGTCACTGAATCTTATGAAAATGGTTTTAGTGACCAGGAAGAAAAAAGAAATACAGGTAAATATAAATGAGGGATTAGTTTAATCAAGAAATATCTGGAGTCTCAGCCTGAAGCTGGCTCAGCAATCTCACCTCTAGCAATTACACCAGTGCCACATCATTTTGCATTTTTGCACCTGAAGTGTGTGAAAGCAGCTCAGTTCCAAATGACATACGGTTTTATACTCAAAGTCATTTGCGCCCCTGGATCCAAACTAAACCAGCAATGGTTCTCAGCTGCAGGAAAGAATAAACAAAACAGATCCTGAAAGGCATAGGTCTGGCATAGGTATCATTATTTTTCTATCTGGGCATGAATTTCATACACAATTCAAAGTGTTTCGGTACTGTCTGTCTACATAAAGTCAAAACATCAGAAAGCAAACCACCAGCTGTAAGAAGGAACTAGATTGTTTGAAGGAGGAAACAAAGAGATCATGAAGACTAGAGAAGTTTAAGAACTATGGAAGTCGGGCCTCCCTGGTGATGCAAGGAGTTAAGATGCAATCTATGAAGCTATTGCAGCCTCTGCAGCACAAGTTCGATTATCGACCAGCCGGGGAGCTACCCACATGGTGCAGCAGACCTCTCCTGTCTCACCCGCTGTTCCCCTCAGCAGTGTACTTCGGTCAGTCTGCCCGTTCTGCTCCCCACTCTGTCTCTGTGAATCCTCTCACCCCCCCCCAACATCTGGCCTGTGCCCCAGCTGTTATATGCATAAATAAATAAATCTTTTAAAAAAAAAAAAGAACTATGGTAGTCAATCATGCAAATAAAAAAAAAAAAAGAAACATGTAATTAGTTCAAAAACTCTAAGATGATGAATATGAGCTGAGTAATAAAGACGTATTTCAAGTTCAGCAAAGATCTGTTGTACTTTTGAAGTACTGGGAGCAGAAAAGAAGGACAAAGAATGGCCAAAATCTCGGGACGGTTCCATATAGTAAAACAAAGATGCATGCCAGGGTCTTAAATGGCCAAGGGACTACAGGAGTTTTTATGTAGTTACAAACTGAGAATGCTGCGTTTTAAAATCAAAATCTAGGATGGGAGTGAGGAGAAGAAACAAGACCAAAAGCCAGAAAGCATATATTCATGGGGAGATGAACACTGATTTACCAAGTCCTGATAATTGTTGGAATTTTGTGGAAAAATACAAAAATCAGCTCATTTTCTAAGAATAATTGTGTGCTTCTATACTATATATAATGATGTATACATATTTGTGCTCCAATTTTTTTAATGGATACATGAAAGTTAATTGAAGAAAACCAAAGTTGTTCTAGATACACCCCTACTGGTCATAGTTAGTCTCCAAAATATTGCATTGGTGCTAAGATCTAATAGGACAAATGTAATATTCTCAACCAAATGTGCTTATAAAAAAAATGAAAGAATGAATAACATCTCATCAATCAATACTGGCCATCCCCATCTCCACCCCTACCAAAATATATTAAATTTCTCTTTCCCTCAATCTACAAAGCAAAGTACCACCTTGAGGAAAATAGAACAGAGTCTTTGAAATTTATGTAATGAACATTCAGTGCAATAAAAGTGGGGGTATTATATTAAAATTTAACCATTCTATAATCCTTTTGAGAAGACCAGCAGACATGGGAACCAGATGCCTTTAAAAAAAAAAAAAACACCAAAATTATTTTATCAACAGAAAAATGGTTTTGTCCCATGCCCTTAAACCTATCCTAATGCATAGAAAATGCTCAAATTTTCATGCCTTTATCCATCATGTAGCAAGAAGCTATCACTGAAACTGTGTTTTGGTCCATACCACCAATCCAGAACTACACAAGAGAGAAAGAACTTGAGAACAGCAAAGGAGGGCCATCTGGGAGATTTCTGAGTATACTTTCAAGTCACAGCACTCAGGTCCAGTCACCAGAATAGTTTTGGAGCTAAGAGGGAGAAGCCACCTGGCAAATGTAGGCAAGATCCAGAGGAAGCAAACTGGGAATGGTGGATTCACCAGGAAATGATGCAACCTATTGATGCGTCACTCAAGGAGCTTGCTTCAGCTGCAAAGTGTCAAAATGAGTGGGTCTTGCGGGTTAGTCAGCTGTCCTAAAAACAGGATTGATGCAGAAGAAAACTTTGAGAAGGGGCAGAGACAGAAAGCCCACTGAGAACGAGCATACAGACTTCTCTTGGAAGGTACCTCTGCTGGTGCTGTATCTTCCCCAAAAGGCTTTGAATTTGACAGGTGATTGGGATATTAATCATGGCAGGAGTGTTTTCCAGGTCAGGAAGCCACCTGGGAATAATCAGGGTGTCCATGACAAGGGAGCTGGGGATGAAGGGTGGAGGGCGGACGGGACATGAAGGCTGTGTCAGAATGAGCAAAGCTTCATTCTCAGGCCTTTCAATAAATGGGAGGTGGGTGGGGGGAGTTTTGTTTTTTTTTTTTAAAGATTTATTTATTTATACAAGCACTGGGTACAGTCAGAAGCGCGGGAGGGTGAGAGAATTCACCGAGCCAGAGCGGGGAGCAGAGCAGGCAGAAGGACTGAAGTACACTGCTGAGGGGAGCAGCGGGTGGCAGGAGAGGTCTGTGCACCATGTGAGACCCTCCTCCGGTGGCCAGGGAGCAGCCGGGGATCGAACCAGCGCTGCAGAGGCTGCGGGCAGCTTTGCAACCCAGAGCTCAACCGCTGCGCCACCGGGGAGGCCCTAGTGGGGGGAGTTTTGAAACACTGATTCAGGGTAATCTCATGGTCTCTGCCTGGGGATTCCACTAATTGCCACTTAAAAACTAAAAAGTAGGCAATCTCTTCTTGCTCTCCTTGAGGCCGTGAAGTTTGGAAGTCTCCTCTTTCTTTAGTGGCTTGCCCATCTTTTTTCATAGCTGATTCCAAATCCAACCCCTTTACTTGCAGGATACACTTCCCTCCTTTTTTGCTCCTTGGATATTTTTAGGATGTATTTGTTTTTATCTCTCCCTGCTCCTTCAATATCATCTCTGCTAAGAGGTCAATGTGCTCTAAGTCAGTGGCACTGGGGTGGCTGTTCTGACTCTAAAATGGTATCCAAGCTGTTGGCTGGTGCTTTGGAGCCCTGTAGAAACCATGGAAATGAACATTAAATGATGTGAGTTATGCTGGTCTATCTTTTGGTCAAAATTACATAGTTCAAACTTTTCAATGTGTGTAAATCTCAAAAAACATTAAAATTAAGGAGTTGGAGATAGAGAATGAGTGGAGATAGATAGGAAGCAAGAATGGCAGAAAATGATAATTATTGAAGTTGAGTGATTAGTACAGGATAGTCCATTTTACTATTCTGTTTACTTTGTGTAAGTTTGAAATTTTACATGATAAAAAGATGAAATTGTGGTTCTTCCCTATGTACTATATCACAGTTGTGTATATGTATTCACATATATTCACCTATACGGGTAGATATTCACACATGCCCATGTGCGCACACACACACACAAATATACACACACACACACACACACAACCACTCCGAAGGAGTGGAGACATTAGTTTTAGAGCCATCTGGTCCTGATTTTATCACACAAGGTTCACTATTCACCCAGCAAGGAAGCAAGGACTTTGATGTTTGTCAGCCAATCCAACACTTTGAATTGACATGAACACTTGGATATGAAGTCATCTTTACCATTTTTCTCAAGAATGGGAGCTTGATGAATGGAACACATCTGAGTAGCACCATTTATGCAACTTTCTCCGTTCCTTGCCTCCATCCAAAATGTTTGTCTGCATTCCACTGGTCAGCATGAAAATGAAGTCTGCAATATGAGAGCTCAGGAATCAGCTAGGTATGGCAGTAAATACTTTCCCCTAAAATTCACATAAGCATACAATGCTGTTAGGGATTCTGTTCTTCTCATTGTCATCTGGTGGTGTAGAGCCTTTTCACTGGTACATTTTTAAATTAGCTAACAATGTATGGTTTCACACCAGCTCTCTAGTAGGTTTTCTCACCACCTCCCTCTACATGAATTACTTCCCATCCTTTTTGACTTTTTTCACTTTTGCTGCCTCTTCCTTAATAAGTTCTTAAATTCTCTGGAATGATTTCTATACCAAATGAACTTATTCCATTAAAAGGAAAGAAATATTTAAAAATAGTCTGTTTATAAACCCCTTAGTAGACATTTTAGTATAAGATAAAATATTTAATGATTTGGACTAATGAGGGATGACCTAGTCTGAATTATGGAATACTTAAATAGAAATATCCTATAAAATAAAAACTATTATACGCAGTAAAGGAGAGAGGCTTACAAATTAGTGGAATTAGGGATACTTACAGATTTATTCTAATGAATAGGCAATTAAATCCTATAGTTAGGATGCTAATAACCTTTTCAGAAAACTTTTGCTTCTAAAATACTGGGACAGAATGCCCTCACATAAGGCCCCCATGCACGTGCACCTCCATCACTTACCTGTTTCATAGATCCTTTCACTTTCTTTAGTAAGATAAACCAAAAGACCTCTGTCTTCACTTTTGTAGTTTTTGAATCCCCGGAGTCCAAATACATGAAGTTCAGCTATCATGTAATAAAGTAATGGCTTTTAGCAACTGTGATCTGACAGTCTCTTTGAGATACTCTGTAGCTCTTCCTACTTTGGGGGGCTTTTTCCCCATAAGAGAGATGTTAATACCCAGAAATAATTCCCCATTACCACACTTGGCTTAATTGCAAAATGTAGAAAAGAAACATTCTGGATCCACCAAGAAAACACTAGGAGATGGATGACCAGCAGCCATAACTAGATGCCTACATCTTGGAGGCAGGAAGGATGGACTCCCATTGGCCCTATGAGTGTGCCTGGTGAGCCTGCTGCTCACGCTAACAAACCCTTGCTCAGGTGCCACATTCTCCTTTCCTCTCTCCCTCAGTACTTCCTGCCAGCTTAACCCTTTCATGCCTACACCCAGCCTCTTATTTGCTACTTCTCTTTCAGCTGGAAATGCTCTGACTTCTGTCTCAAGCTGTCTGTTGGGGGTTTTTGTTAAAGCATTTTCAAGAGCCTTTATCACTGGGATCCAAGGTGGGTCTAAGTCCTTGGATCAAGCTACAAGGTTTGAGATCAACCAGAAGGGCCTTAGTGAGGCTAATGACCAAATAACCCAGCACAAATAAAGCAATATTCAAAGTGAAGTGCAAGGTCATTGTTGCGCTAAAGCTTGGGCCAAGTCCCACATTTAGCTAAACTGAAGAATACTGGTTAGGACATACATTTACCACTCTGGTTCAGTCTTGAGCACATAAGTAGGTATTTTATTAGTAAAAATGTGTCAGAATTTCAGGTTAAAATGAACTTGACATTTAAGATCAAGAGAAGGGAGACATCCTGAAATCCCCAGGGTCCTCATCTAAGCTCCTCTTTATTAGATACAACTGGATTTCCCAGATTGTGGATTTTCAGAGAAAAATTCCTCTTGTGTTTCCCTCTGTTACCCAGCTCAAGCTAATTTACATGTGCCTGAGCAAAATGCAATTAAGAAAATCCGCTTAAAAAAGAAAAAGAGAGGGAAAAATTGTATTTCAAGAGTATCATTAGGGTCAGTTTGACTATTTGTTTTAGAAAACTCGTAGATTCCTAGGTAAGTGTCAAGAGCTATTTTTGAAGACATTCCTAGCATTATATGTTGTGTGTGTGTGTGTGTGTGTGTGCGCTTGCGTCCATGCAAGTTTGGAAATTTTCCCAAGGTCCCTGATTACTTGAGAATGGACATTTCCGGGAGTGAGACTTACGTTATGTCCCAACATCCAGACTTGCTATTCAGGGTGCAGGGATTGCACTTGAATCAAGAGACTCAGTGCACTTGTCTTCTAATTCTGGACCCAAAGCAAAGAGATCCAAGAGGAACTGCAAACAGGATACTCGAGGTAGAAGAAAAAGAAAGAAACCTGTTTCTAGTGCCCACCAGATCCAGAGCTAAGCATTCACATGAATCCAACTTATTCTCCCTCTCCAATCCGCCCTTATACGGAGAGAAAACCGAGACTCAAACATGATAAGCACTCATTCGTAAGCAAAGAGCCTGCAGGTGCTCCTGGGCATCAAGGATTCATGTGGATTTGTTTGTCTGGGCAGCTGTGGGAACACTAGGTTTTCAATAGTGGATTATCGGAAGGCTGGAAGGCCATTGCAGTGGACCACACAACATTTCTTAGGAGATGTTTCCTACTCCACTTTTTTCAATTGCTCAAAGTCATGAAACATAAAATCATCTGATCTGCATATGATTGTGTATGATACAGAGCAGAAAAAGACTAAATATACTAGATGACAAAATCAGGATCAGAGCAAATACTGACAGGCTGAAGTTCTGAACTGAATGAAATGTGAGGTTACCATTAGGAGGTCAAGGTCAAAACCTGAGTACAGATTCAAAAACCAATCATACAACAACATGTGAGGGGGATAAAGCTTAAAACAACATCTACACACTATTTTTTAGTCAACAATTGTGTCAGAACTTGTTTTGTGATTCAAACATGATTCTACGCTATATCAAAAGATGTGTAAGATCTACAATGAGGGTGGTGATACTTCCATTAAAACTTACATTGACCTGAAAACAACCTAAAAAAACCCATTTTATGCATTCAATTAATATTTATTGAGTGTCTTCTAGGAGCTAGGGGATCTGGTAGAAAACTAAACGGACCATAGTCCCTGTCATTGTGAAGTTTAATAGTCCAGCAAATGTAGGCATAGTGAAGTAAGCTCAGAGAAGAAGGACTTAAAACTATGTCTTAGAGGAATAATGAAAAGACTTTTAGCCATGAGAAAAGTCTTCTCGTGAAGCAGTTTTGAAAGGTTGCTGGGGAAACTGAATCATGTTTTATGATAGATTTTTATAATATCCAATATATGCTCTTGCCCTCTCTGTAAAAGGAATATACATACTTGGCTGTGACTTGTGATGTTCTTTCTCATAGAGATTTACATGTCTCCATACCCAATGACATCCAGAGCAGTCACATGAGTTAGTTTGGACAATGAAAGATTGGCAGAAGTGATACTATAGAGAAAATGCAGCTAATCAAATCAGAGGTGGCAGTTCACATCTGTTTTAGCTAAGAAACAATCCATCGATTAGTTTGCTTTCAAGCAATAATAGAATGTTCAGTTTATAACCCAAAGGAAGTGTTCCTATTACCTTCGCCAAAACCAGAAGGGTCAGTTTACCAATAAGTCCCCTGGAAGCTTTCAAAGCTGAATTCTAATCATTACTATTTCTCAAAATTAGTTTGCCCACCTACCATTAACACAAATTAGTGTTGCCAATTACACTGTAATTGTGGATTTGATTCAACTTGTTCAAATCAATTTTATTGATATATAAGGACACCGACAATGTATCACATGTAGTTTCGGCTAAAAGTTTAGTGATCGGGCTAGAAATGAAAAATTGATGCTTGACTTTATTACTGATGCTGTTTACTCCTCTCTTTCACAGTAATCTGCTTCAACTAAAGTCTCCAGTGTTGGGAAATGCATTATCATTGGTGAAGTCTAAGTGAAATTGTAAAGATGTCAGGTAACTTGGTAGTTTGCTTATACACAAAAAAGGAGGAGGCTAATGTGCTTCCTTTCCTTCATTCTGCTCAATAATTGGGCTTTTCCTAGCCACTAAAGTTCCTTTGGAAACTTATTTATCTATTTCTTGCAATTAGGAATTGCTGCTGCCGGAATGGACTACAGGATGAGCTTCAATTAGGTCTTGATTTCTGGGAATGTGCCTGCCAGCCACTCCCTTTCATTTCTACCTTATTTTTGCAGATGAATTTAAATTAGGAACCACCTTCATGACCACCCGATCAAGTTGAAGAAGATGCTGCCCAAGCTATCCTGCTGGATTGTGTTTCAACTTCAAGTCTGTATACTTGTCACGATGACAAGGGGTGAGGTGCCTCCTCCTTTTTTTTTTTTTTTTTAACAATATCACTGGCTAAAACTTGAGCATAATCAGCAACATCTCATGTTTATTTATTTATTTTTTTAAAGATTTATTTACTTATTTATTTATGCAAGCACTGGGTACAGTCAGAAACGCAGGAGGGTGAGAGAATTCACCAGAGCCAGAGCGGGGAGCAGAGCAGGCAGACTGATGAAGTACACTGCTGAGGGGAGCAGCGGGTGGCAGGAGAGGTCTTCGCGCCATGCGGGACCCTCCTCCAGTGGCCGGGGAGCAGCCGGGGATTGAACCGGCGCTGCAGAGGCCGCTGGCAACTTCACAACCCAGAGCTCAATTGCTGAGCCACTGGGGAGGCCCTCATGTTTATTTTTAAAAGCATCCTCAAAGGATATAGAAATACAATTCAGTCAGTGAAATGAAAGGAAAGTAAAAGTTTTTTTTTTAAGAAATGTCAAAGAAAAAAACATTTAGATAATAATTTCAAGACGGAATAGTTGATCTACCACTAGTTTCAAATGAATTGTGCCAAAAATGATTGTAGTCATGTTTGGAAGGGGGAGTGTTTATAGTAAAACAGAGTGGTAATGAAGAACTCTTCATTACACGGTAGGGGCCTCCCTGGTGGCGCAAGGGGTTAAGCACCACACTATGAAGCAATCCGCAGCCTCTGCAGCACCAGTTTGATCCCCTGGCAGCCAGGGACAAACCCACATGGCGAGGCAGACCTCTCTTGTCTCGCCCGCTGCTCCCTTCAGCAGTGTATTTCAGTCAGTCTGCCTGTTCTGTTCCCCACTCTGTCTCTGGTGGATCCTCTCACCCCCGGCATCTCTGGCCTGTACCACAGCTCTTGCATGCATAAATATATCTTTTTTTAAAAAAAAAGAGTTACATGGTAAAGATTGATCTTTTCCAAAAGGGGATTTAGAGGAAGGGAGAATTCATTCTAGGGAGAAAAAATATGAATGAGAAGCAAGAGATGTGGGCAGGTCCAAGAATCAACTACTTTGACTCTAGCTTCTGGCTTAGTACCTCCCATACAGCAGGACTCACTAAGAGTTTGCTGACCGAAGGAGTGACTTAGAGAGAGCTCTCTTGAAATGAGACCAAATTGACTAGCTATGACTCCAATCATGAAGATTGTACACCCAGGTTATAGAGCATGGGTTTTATCTCTAGGGGAGGCAGAAGTGAGGCATGGGAAGTTGGGGAGGGCGTGTTTACTGCCCCAGGTTCCATACAGGCACACCCTCTTGAAGTATTGGGGCTTTATCTTTCACTTTCCTGCTTCTAAGTTTATCCATCTACCTTCTAAGACTACCACAGGCTGAAATCATCTCTGCTCCCCCAGGCATTGCTGAATAATTATTATCTGTGCAAATTCTTTAGGCAAAAGATTATGTACGATCTCTGATATATTCTTGTAATGGTTAATAGTATATGACAACTTGACTGGGCCATGAGGTGTCCAGATATTTGGGCAAACATTTTTCTAGATGTTTCTGTGGAGGATGTTTTTAGAGGAGATTAACATTTTTGTAGGAGACAGAGTAAAACAGATTGCTCTCTTTAATGTGTGCGAAGCTCAACCAGTTGAGACCTGAATGGAACAAAAGTCTGACCCTCCTCCAACTAAGAGGGGATTCTTTCTTGCCTGTTACCTTCTAACTGGAAAAGCAAGGAGGCTTCTATATCTTTTGGACCTGAATCAAAATACCAGTTCTTTCTGGGCCTGAAGGTTGCCAGTAGGTGGATGGGGACTGTATATCAGGTCTCCTGGGTCTCCAGCTAGTTGACTGACTGCAGATCTTGAGATTGTACGTGTCTTGTTCTTATTTTCCAAAATCAGGGATAACTTGTGTCATCTTAAACCCCATGCTTGACCAGAGGCAGTAGATGAGGGCCTGGTTCCTAAGCTCCATCTCTTTGTCATACCACAGAGGTGAGTTATTAACAAGTGTTAAAATTGTTATTAATGAAACTGTCTGTAGACAGTGTTCCTTGGAGGGTCTTCATGCCCCTGCTCTCTGCTCTCTCTGCTCTGGGCATCCTGATCACCCTCTGCTTATGAACTTTGTCCCTGCCCCATGAGGCCTCACTCTCAATCAATCCCCATAAATTTTAGCAGTTAACTCCTGCTGTTTTTACCATTCATGTGTTTTGATTTTCTTTCTGAAAAGCCTTCAATACACAAAAGAGATCATCTAGAGCAGAAGGCACCCAATATTACACCAGAAATTATTCCACATTTCCCTAAGGGTTCATGGACATTATAAGCTTGCCTTTTTGACTAATCAGCCCTCAGCATGAAGGAAACTTGGAAACCAATTCCTCTGGAGCAATGTCTCAAAGAGCTAGAAGAAGCATCCCAAAGACTGTGAACCCAGAGGAGAGCACCCAGGATTTGATAGAGCAGAACCTTCTGGGCAATTCTAAGATACTGAGCCTCCAGCCATGAGAATAGGACCAAGGAGAAGGCCAATGGGCCTGTTTGTTTACTCAGTAATATGTGTCAGTGGCAGGTAAGAACAAAAATAGAGCAAAATCATTGACAACTCATGTAGTAATAAAAAATTGACATTTGTATTTGTATATCTTTTTTTCTCTGGTAATTCATTTTCATTGTATTTTACAAAATTATGGATCTCTGACCCCCTGGAATTTTTTTAAAGGTCCCTCTTCATAGTTTGATAAGCACAGGTTTAAAAGAACTAGAGATGAAAGTGAATTAATTGCAGTGAATCTGAAGAGAAAGAAGATACATATTTCCTGATGATGTTTAGGATCAAGATTTACCTGAAATAAATAAGAATAAATGGTATATGTGTTTGTGTAAAATGTATTGTCATTATTTGTGTACTCATTACCTAGCAATACTGAAAACATGGAATATACTCCAGCCCAATAAATATACTACAGGTGGTGAACTCTTTTCCAGGTCCAAGGCAGATTCAGTAACAGGATAACAGCAATGGATACCATTTGGACTCTGTCATTAAAGCAACATCTGCCCTTTCAAATCAGTAGTTGAGAATATGATTGTTTATTTGGCACTGAATATTTCCTCATCACAACTCCAAGGAATCTGGGATGATCCCTAATGGCCCCTGGCTGGCTCGGAAATACCATCTTGGCTCACTCTGCAGCGTGAAAGGACATCTCAGATCCACCTTGCTCATCTCCTCTCCCAACACCTGTTTCTAAGCCAACCACTTTATTGGCAGGAGAAAGGTGGGGTGGGCGCTGTAGATGACAAATAAAGTTACTGTCATCACTGCAGCTGACTATAAAATGGGAAAAGTTAAGCAGCACATAATAAAGAACATCTCAGTTCTGACATTGGGGCAACCTACATTGAAGGGTTATATCCTGTGATTTTCAAATTTTGCCAATTTCCTATTAAGCTAAGAGCAGTCCTCTTCTTCTCTTAGTACAATTAGACAAAACAGCGCCAGGCCATTCGCTTTTTCCATGAGTTTAGGAAGAGCACTTAGAAAGTCAGACCAGTTCACATATATTTCTGGCATTTGGATAACTTTTTTACATCTTAAACCTGTTTAAGAGAAAGTGATTCTCTGATTAGCTCTCACAATAACACAAAAATAAAATTGAAAAATCACATCTCAGAAATGGATTCAGAATTATGAAAAAGACTACATTTTTTTTTCCTGGGACTGGGTTAGACTTAGTAATTCTGGAAGATATTATGTTGATTGCATTAGTTTTTTGTATTAATCCAAGGTAACTCCTGACATAGTTGATTTGAGGAAGGGAATGAAGAGGTGAGCTATTTATTGCAAAATGTGTTTCCCCATCAGTCTACCCTAATGTAAAACATTCTAACATTGAAATATTTCCTTTTGCCTAGATGTGTTCTATCTACCATAATAAAATAGCATAGGTTGGGTGGATTCAATACAGAAATTTATTTCTTACCATTCTGGAAACTAGTTCTGATCAAGGTGGAAGCAAGGCCTCATCCTGAGTCCTCTCCTCTTGGCTTGTAGAGATCACTTTTGTGGACAAAGTAGAATGGAGCTCTCGCTTCCATGGGGCGACAGTGGGGAGAGAGCCCTTGATGTCTCTTGTCATAAGGGCATTAATCCCATCCTCATAATCTTGTCCAGACCTAATTATTTCCCAAAGACCTCATCTCCAAATACCTTCACTCTGGAGTTAGGACTCCAGCATATGAATGCACTGAATGTTCTTTGCCTGTGAATTTAGTTTGGGGGTCGGGGGGCGGGGAACAGGATGCAAATATTTAGTCCACAAAACCTTTTAATTAAGATAATATATATTCATGGTATCTTTTCAAATATTGCATTCTAATTCTTGGATACCCATTTTAATAAAGTTGGATTTTTTTTCTTTGTTTTTCAGTTATTATCACAGCAGGGGAGGCAAGGAGTAGCGAACCCATATATAACTGGAGAAAATAAATGTCAAATGCCTAGCCAAGGAAGTGAGAAAAGAGGAATAAAAAGATAAGGAAAATTTACTGATTAAGAATTTCTCTAAGGCTGGCCACCGTACAATGTCACTAATCCACTCATTTACTCTGTAGTAACTAATTGAGCAGGGTAGGTGCAGGCCCTGGGCTGTGTGCCCGGGAAGACCAGCAAGTAACACCCATCATAATGGACTTGACCGACAATGAGGAAGACAGACCCGTGGCAACGAAGGCTCACGTGATGCTTGGTGTTGAAGAAGCAAGTCCAGGGCAGAGCAGGCGCACAGTGAGAGGCTGACTCTACACAGGGACTCAAAAAATGCTGACAGGGAAGACTGTACTTAACGTGCTACAAAGGAACCGTGTGTAGTGGAAAAATAGGGAGGAGAGCAAGAGGTAGGCTGTGGGCGATGGCCAGTGCATGGGAGCAAAGCAGAGTGGAGAAGTCAGCTTTGTGGGCCCGGGGCAGAAAGGAGACATGCAAGGGGCCTCCTTGGTGGTGCAAGGGGTTAAATCTCAGCCCTATGAAGCTGTCTGCAGCCTCTGCAGCACGACTTTGATCCCCGGCCAGGGAGCTACCCACATGGCACAGCAGACCTCTCCTGACTCGCCCTCTGCTCCTCTCGGCAGTGTATTTCTGGCAGTTTGCCTTTTCTGCTCCTCACTCTGTCTCTGGTGAATCCTCTCACACGCCCACCCCCACACCTCTGGCCTGCACCCCAGTTCTAGTATGCATAAATAAATAAATTTTTAAAAAAAAGAAAAGAAAGAAAGCAGAAATGCAGAGAGTTCGATCTGAGGCACAACAGGATCAGGGTGGATTTTTGAAAGCCCTGTTTCTTTTTTTTTTTTTTTTAAAGATTTATTCATTTATTTATACAAGCACTGGGCACAGTCAGAAGCGTGGGAGGGCGAGAGAATCCACCAGAGCCAGAGTGGGGAACAGAACAGGCAGAGTGACGAAATACACTGCTGAGGGGAGCAACGGGCACGGCAGGAGAGGTCCGTTGTGCCATGTGGGACCCTTGCCAGCGGCTGGGGATCGAACCGGCACTGCAGAGGCCGCGGGCAGCTCTGCAGCCCAGCGCTCAACCACTGAGCCACCAGGGGAGGCCCTGAAAGCCCTGTTTCTATTTTAACAACAATCACTAATGATTATTTAAGAACCACAGAGTAACCAAATCAGATTTCCATTTCAAGAGATTACTTTTGTGGACAAAATAGAAAGTGAGGTGGAGGAGCCAGAGATTATATTAAGAAGTCTGCAAGACTGTCACCAAAATATCAAGGTCATAAAAAGTAGAGGACAGGAGAGGATAAGTAAGGCAGTAGTAGCAGCGGGGGTGGAGAGGAGTTGTTGGGGAGCAATAATAATGGTGTTATTTACAATACTGTAAATAAATCCCATTTTGTGTTGACACAGAAGGAGGTGTCAGGTGCCCAAATGGCTCTAGGTGATGGGAAACACCATTCACTGACTAAGGATTTGGGGAGGAAGAATGGGTTTGGAGACAAGGACACAGGGTGCTCCTGTGTTAGGCATTTTCTGTTGGAGATGCCTACAGGACAGCCAGTTGGATAAATGAGCCAGGAGCTCAGGAGAAAGGCTGGGGCAGGGACCCTAAGTTGGAGACTACCTGCTTCACAGCGCCATGTCAGAGCGTGGGCTGCCTGAAGGAGGACCCTGAGCAGCTCCAATAAATGAAGCGTGTGTGTCTGTCTCCATGGCCACCTAGAGAGCTCCTGAAGAATCAGATCAACATGATTCATTTCATCATCTCTTCATTTCTTAAGGCATTGTGCATATTGGAACTCAACCTGGCGAGAGCAGCGCCAGGAAAATGGGTTCAGTTTCTGACATAAAGTTCACTGTGCAGAACCTAGAATAGAGGAAATGGCTGCCCAGAAAGATTTTAGACACTAGCACAAGCCTAAAATCTCCTGCTTCTTGTACATTTTGCCTTGGTTTCTTTCACTTTTCTAAATAAACAACTCATTTTCAGAATAAAACCATCTGTCTTAGTGACTCCAAAAATAGTATTTGCAAATGGATTTGAAGTCTGCCTTCCCAGGACAATCCAGGATGAGGTGGAAGAAGCATTTGTAGAATTATTTTCCAAGTAGGTGTGGTTGGAATGAGGAAGGAGAGGGGGCAAAATGAAGAATCAGAAACAGAAATGGCAGTGCCCCACCAGCTCCCAGCTGGCCTCTCATCAGTTAACTGGCCTTTATTGTTTGGGCTAAGAAAGGTCAATTAATCACCCAAAGTGCTATCTGACATTAATTAACAATCAGCAGTGACAAAATATCCGCAAGCTCAGAGAACAACAGAGGGTTGGGTTGGGTTGGGTTTTTTTTGCTTGCTTTCTCTTTCCATGTACTCTTGCAAAAGGAATCATTGACATGTCATATTTCCTTTTATGGCTTCATTAGTGATTTTTGGCACCTAGGAAGGAATGAGAAAAATAGAAGTGTCACAGCTCACCTAAGCAGGCCCACAGGTAATTAGTAGAGTCCCACTCCCTCTGCGGAATTGTCCTTTAACAAGGCACTCAAATGTCTCAGGGCAAACCTTGTGCAGAGGCAGAGCAAAAAGTAAGTAGCACCCACTGTCCCTCTGCCTGAACTAAGCCTAATAAATCCCATCCCACTCCCTCTGCGGAAGCATCCTTTAACAAGGCACTCAAATGTCTCAGGGCAAACTTTGTGGAGAGGCAGAGCAAAAGGAAGGTAGCACCCACTGTCCCTCTGCCTGAAGTAAGCCCCAGAATTGATGGAGGCTGGATCTACCATCCAGACACTGGCAGAATAGGAAGCTAGTGAGAACCAACTTTCTGGGTTATAAACATTCCTCACTGTGCCCTCACATGGCAGAAGTAGAAAGGCGCCTCTCTGGAATCTCTTTCTAAGGGCAAGCAATCCCATTCAGTAATCACCTCCCAAAGGCCTGCACCTCCAAATGTCATCATGCTGGGGATCAGGTCTCAGCATGCGCATTTGCTGGGGGTGGAGGCTTGGGGGAAGAGGCACAAACATTTAATCTGTGGTAATAATCATATATTAATATGGTACATTGATTATACAGTAATGATTTAATTATACAATAATATTTAATTTAGTGATGAGACTACTATATGTAAATAATCATATATTTATATAAATATATATTTATTATATCTAAATAATATATAAATATATAAATATCCCATTTCTTTCCATCTTATTCACAAAAATACGTAAGATATTAAATGCCTTTGAGCAAAGCAGGTGTACTTTATCTCCAGAATTCTCTATGCTGTAACTTCTAACTTACAAGAAAGAGTAAAAGGAGGTGGGAGGGAGGGAGAGAGCAGGGAGAAGGGTTGGTCATATTGAAATGAATTATTCATATAAATCCTTGTAACTCTCTAATAAACATGACCTTTTCTCCTTCTGGGAACTCACACACCATGTTAGAATCAGTTCCAAAATTAGGCAGAGATGAGTAAACTTGGTCTTCTTTATTTGTCATAATTCTCTTTCTTGAAATCAAGACTGGTTGACCTCCCATCTTTGACTCCTTGGCCATCTTCCATGATTTCTCAAAATGACTGTCCAGAGTTATTATCTCCACCTCACATTTGCACATTATTTCCCCTCCATGAGAGGCCTGAACACCTCAGTCTGCCTTTACCTGAGCGCCTGCGCCGGCCTCCCACAGGCTCTGCGCCAGCCTTGCTGTCCGAACCCCCAGCCTTGCTTTCTGAAGCCCATTCTCCTTGAAGGAAACCTGGAAGCCGAAGGACTAGCCTCATTTGCTCCTGAAGGACAAGCCTCATTTGCTTGGGGACAAGGCTTCCCATTCTGCAGGCATCATTCTTGTATTACTTTGGTTCCCACTGTCAAAAACATTCCTTTTTACTTTTCTTCCTGGGTTCTTTTTCCTTTGTGGACAGGGAGGGCATCTTTGATTTTATGGGATTTTTCTTTATTTTGTGTTATTATTTGTGACTTCAAGCCACACCCCTAACCTTAGCCCTTCTGATCATCCCCTCCTATGCATCACACCACATGTTTAGGTGCATCTTTGATCATGTACCCACAGATGCCCGTCCATAGGGTGTGCATGTCTTTTTAATCTACCCTCCAGCTCTGAGGCACCCACACATGTTAATTGTCACCAAAGCAGAGGCTTTAAAGTACCCCTGTTCCAGGGTGAACGTTCACAAACCATTATGGGACAATCACTGGCTCCAGCTTGGCCACACACCAGTCTGATCAGGAAGCCTTGAGAGTGTCGTTAAGGTTTGTCAACAGCTTTGGTTGCTGTTTAGATTACTGCTCAGGTGAGGTCGGGGGAGACGTGAATCAGGTCCAGGACTACTGACCTCAGTATCTCCCCAAGGCTGGTTTAATGGGTAAGATAAAAGGAACTCTGAAAACTAAGTTCCGGGAGATTTTGCGGTGGAGTAAATGATGATGGTGAATAGGGACATACACTTGTCATTAAAAGTGGCATGTTTATGGGGTGCTGACACAGTTTATGGGGTGCATGCCTTCAAGTACCAGCCAGATCTGTGCTTTTTTTTTTTTTTTTTTAATCTTTTCAGGCTTTTCTCAAAGGTTTGGGCAACACAGCTGTGATGAAGGGGCCAAGGGAATTCCAGTACTTGAGGGTTGCTTTTCTATTTAGCCACTACTCCCTCCACAGCCAGTGCTCCAAATAGGAGAGGGCATTCTCTTTAGACATGCCCTTAGGGCCAGGACGGAGCATCACACCACTCCAAAGACCTCTTCACCTGGAAGTCTGTGTTGAGGGCCAGAGGGGACCATTCCCACTGAAGAGTAAGAATGGCGCCTGCTGGGGCTGTGCTATCCAGTGGCCCTGCATGGGACCCTGCAGACCCTGTACCTCTTAGCCTACCTCCTACCTTAGGTGATCAGACATCAATCAGCTGCTGAGCTGATAGGGCCTTTACCCCACAGAGCACAGCGTCATCATGCAGTTTCCACAGGGCAGTTGTAAAAACAATTCCAAGGAAATAGAATCGTACAGCCCCTCAGCTGCATCTGGTCCCTGCCACACAGCTCAAAGCATTTGATCTGAAGAGGTTCAGCAATCCTTAGTCACAGCTAGAGAATTCCATGACCCTAGACCTGGCTTTCTCTCCTCCTCTGTCTGGTGCTCTTTCCACCAACCCCCTGAGGTGAAGTTTGGTCTAGGCAAACACAGAAACTGAACTTACGTTTCTAGTTCTAATCAGTCGAATCCCTGTTTTCTGGAGTTACACCCGTGATGTTTAAGGTCTTTAATTTAGATCTTGGCTTTTTATCAAAATGGAAATTCATGACTTTGCCACCCTATCTTCCTTGGCCCCTTCCTTGGTGTTATTTAAGTCCTCTAAGATGCTAGGTAACTGTTTGAGTCAGCTGTTTCACAAACAGGACAATTCTGGAATATACCATCCAACTCAAGTTATAGACTAGGGCTGGGCCTCAAAAATAAGCTGAAATAGAACTCTCCTCTTTCTGTGCCTATGTTTTATTTTCTCTTAGAGTATATTGTCTTTTTCTGCCTCTCAGTCTTTTTGTTGAAACACAGATACCAAGACTTTCAGAGAGTTACATATTAAAATGCAGTTGCTTTGAGACATGTCCATCTGCTCCTTCTGTCCCAATGTGATCTCTCTTGGAAAGTGAATGTGTGGACCAGCTTTGGTCAAATGTCCACCTTTGCACAATTCGGGTGTTGCTAGACTGGGCAAGTTAACACTACAGGAAACTCAAAAAAAAATGGGAGGCAAAAAAGGAGTAGAGGGTGAGGAGGAGGACATTACACAGTTCCAATGGCTAGAATGCTCCTAACTAAGCCCCTGTCATTAGTGTTTGGGTTGGGTCCATATTAGGTCTGTGTCCCTGTGCAGAGATGCTTCCAAATTCCTACTCTGGTTTCTGATCTGGGCTTTCTTGGTGGCCCATATTACCCTGCTCCTCCCTGCCCCATTAATCTTGAGTCTCCCTGTGTTGATCGAACTCAACATTCTTTCAAGCCAAGCATGCATACCACAGGCAAGAGGAATCCACATTCACTTCTGCCTTCATCGCTGCTCTCCACCACCGTGGGCTTTGTATCACTAGGACCACCTGGCCATGGTTCCACTTTCTCTGCAGCCATACCCCATGTGAATGAGACTATGGATGCCACTGCAACCCCTGTCAACCAAAGGTTTTTGATAGAGGATATGGTAGAGTTGGAAAACAAATAAAATACTTTGAAAATTATTTCCAGCTTCTATCAGAAACAAACTAGCTATGATATTAAAAAGACAAAGACTGAAAGAAAATAGGAAAAGGGTATGAAAAAAATACTAAAAAGAGAGAGAGAATGTCTACATTAAAAGATTCCCTATATTATTAACACAAACAATAACTAATTAAAACAGTGACATGGCTTTATCTTATCTCCTACCAAAGAGTAAAGGAGAGATTAAATTTAAATTACTTGCCTAATCTACATGTTAGAATGTGCAAAAAATAGCACTATCATATATTACTGGTGAAAATGGAAAGAATTTTAAAATTGTAGTCATTTTCTAACATATCAGTCTATCCACTTGAAAATAACTGTAAACAGGGCCTCCCCGGTGGCGCAGCGGTTAAGCACTGGGTTGTGAAGCTGCCCGCAGCCTCCGCAGCGCTGGTTCGATCCCCGGCCACCAGTCGAGGGTCCCACATGGCGCACAGACCTCTCCTGCTGCCCGCTGCTCCCCTCAGCACTGTACTTCGTCACTCTTCCTGTTCTGTTCCCCGCTCTGGCTCTGGTGAATTCTCTCACCCTCCCACGCTTCTGACTGTACCCAGTGCTTGTATAAATAAATAAATAAATCTTTAAAAAAAAAATAACTGTAAACATTTGAATTCTACTTTCAGGAATTTATCCTTCAGAAATACTCCCATTAGCATGTAAAGATACATGGTCCAAGATGTTCTTGGAATTATTTGTGAGAACAAAAAAATGATGATCATTTCAGTACTCATCAGTTGGGGAAAAGCAAATAAATTATGGTCCAACCAAGCTATGAAAAGCCATAGAATCGTTAAAAAAGATAGAGATAAATGTATATTCATTTCCCCTGGGAAAGTGTCCATGATATATTGTTAAATGAACAAGCTAGCCATAAAATAGCCTGCAAAATGTTATTCCATTTATGTAAAATAATAATGTATTTGGATATTACTAGAAAAGAGCCATATGCACCAAGCTTTACCAGTGGTTCTCCTTAGAGGGTGAAATTATGTGTTTATTTTAAACATTGCTACTATTTGGATGTTCTATGACAAGCTCATATTCTGTCTCTATTCAGAAATAACCACTGGACAAGTGCCCTGCATCTGGCCAGAATCCTCCATGTCACCTGTCAGGGTCTTAAACTCAGTGATATATGTATGGAATCATCTTTCAAAGGCTAAATCCGGGGTGTCTTTTGAATCTGCCAAATTCAACAAAGTTGCAAAAATAACCCTTGAACTCAGTCCTTGTAGTGGAAGGACTAGAAAGAACTGCACTGTGAATAGCAAGACCAAATAGCCAAGTTTGCCATGGGATAATGCCAGCACATTTTTTCTGCCTGAGTTCAGAAATTGCAGGGGGAAAACAAAAACCAAAACCAGTGTGTGTCTGTGTGTGTGTCTGTGTGTGTGTCTGTGTGTGTGTGTCTTTGTGTGTGTTGTCAGCAAACCTGGAGGGTTTGTCCTTCTTTGATCCCTGAAAGTAAGAGTCAAAGGGAAACTTCACAGGCCAAGAATCTTGTGTCAAGCACCTGAACTAACATCTCAGGCCTGGATCTAATGGTTGGCATCCTTTCAAGGTTTTTTCAAACGATGCCAAGTGATTAGAATGAGATCATGTTAAAGGCATTCAGACAGAATCTCCCTGGGGAGAAGGGGTACGAGCGGGAGAGAGGGGGTGAGGAAAAGATGCTACCCTTTATTCCCCACCCCCACATTTTGTCATCAGTTGTTCCTTATTAGCGTGCACTCTCTTTTTTCCAAGGAAATTTATCTAATTTAATTGCAAAACACGTGAGACGGGCCATCCATCTTGCCCACTGCCCATTTAAACAACACAGAAGGGTGGGCTGTTTTGTCTAGCTTCCTCTCTGGCAGGGCCCTTTCACTTTCAAATTAAAGGAATTATAGGGTAAACATAGTAACCACAATTAAGATATTTTTAGAAACATAAAATCCTCCAGAAAACATGACACTAATACTGGTATTATGATTGAAGTTAGGAATTATGGTTATTAGAAGCTTTGCAGTTTATGTGCCTCATAAATCTAATCGCTTCACACATCCAGTGATGCTGTTGCTATATTTACTGCAGACATCTATGATGACAGACAGTACCTTTGAGAAGGGCCAGATAAACAAAATATTTTACATACTAAAGCTTCTCAGTGTCTAATGGATTCATATCATGGAGAGAAAAAGGCTTCATTAAAGGAACGGCACCAGATGCTGAGAAGCCGATTTACCATGGAGATTTGATCTGAGTTATCTGCTCCTGGTTAATGGGAATTCTGTGCTCCCCTCCTGGAATCCTGAGCACAGAATGGATGGGGGGGTGGATCAAGAGGTGTCGGGATGCAGAGGAAGAGATGGGTAAGCTGACAACTATGTAGATAAAGAACTTTCCCTGACAACTCAGAAACCATCTGGAAGAAATATATGAATCCTGGTGGCATGTGTGATGTGTCTAGGACCCTTAAGAAAATCCATTGTTAATGGGAAGATATCTCAGGGAGGAGTGAATTGCATTAAGTGACCCCAGAATCTGCCTCCCCTGAGGGACCTTGAGGAAGAAATAGAATGAATAGGAAGTTATAGCCACTAGAGTGGCTATTTTTCTATTGTGCTGACCTTTGGTTGTTTCTGGAAATCAGATAAATTTTCATGGCTGAAAACCTAATCTCAAAGATTAACATTTTTGCTTGAAATTTTTACTATGTAGTAGGTGGCAGATTAAGAACATTTTAAAGGCCCTGAACTCCTTTTGGTTTTTGTTCAAGAATGCTAATGCAGAAATATTGTCACAATGATAAGACATAAGGATCAGTGATTTTTATTGTATCCCGATCCCCATAAACCCCCACAAAAATCTACTAGATTATCTAGATTGACTGTGGGCAGAAATCACAACTTCTGAGCACCTTCATGGCCCTAAAAGAGTGGCCCTTTCACACTGCAGACGCCAATAAATGTGAGTAATGGAAAAGTCTGGACAAGGGCACTTGCCAGGCACAGAGTTTGCTTCAGTCCCTCCGACCACTTTGGCAATCAGGTTTAGATTTTCAAGCAATGCTTGGGGTGACAGGGTTATTCAGCAAAGAAGCAATGGTGTCTTGCACCAGGCAGTGCCAAGGAAGGATAAATAAGCAGAAGGGGGCAGGTTGGAGGATATTGAGAAAGTAGGCCTGACAGGCTTTGGCGTTGTTTGGATGTGTCAAGCAGAGTGCAATGAGGAGCCAAATGGTGCTCACTACAAGGCAGGGAAAGTTCAGGGAGGAAGATGATGGATTTAGTTATAAACGTACTGAGTTAGAAGCACCTATGGCTATCCAAATGGAAAGATTAATAGCCTGAATGAGGTATATAAGCTGCCGTAATAGGAGTAAGAGAATGGACATGGAATGGAGAACAGGAAATGGACTTTATGTGACTGAAGACTTTTCTGATCATTAAAATATCATTTTGGCAAGAAGGATAATAGAAGAAATTCCATGGAATGATGAAACCTTCGGGAACAGAGTGGCATGATTTACCTTAATTCCTAATAAATCAATGAGCTTTCATATTAGTCATCTTTGAAATAAAAAATGCTATCCACTTAAATAAGTGGGATCCTGCCATCTCACAAAAGGAAACAAACAAAAACTTACAGAACAAATAAGATCTAAAGTATCCACAAGAAAAATCTTATATTGTGAGATTTCCAGAATCAAACATTCTTCTGAAGAATAAAAAACCCACATATTTTGTCATATTCTTTAAAATTAAGTTTTATGGATAGCAGTAAAGAATAATATTTGACCTTATCTAAATATGTAGAATTCTGATGGAAAAAATAAGTGTGTGTAGAAAGCCAGAGGCATGAATTATGCATGGCACATCATCACACTTGTTCTTCAATATACAGCTGCAGCATGCTTTGCATGGAAAAGGAAATTAGAATAGAACAGATATTGAGCAATTTTCTCCATAACTGGTTCTTACTCACCTTAAATGTAAAATTTTATTTAGCTTATTTCAAAGGGAGACATCCTTATTAAGGGAACACATTTACTGGTGCCTGTTGGAAAGGATTTAATGCAAACAAGCCTGAAATAATTGAAGGAAAAACACCTTCTGACTGTTCTCAGAAGAGCTGAGCAAAGAAGAGGATGGCAGGAAAGAATTACTTTATTATATTGATTTTCTTGGAGAAATCAAAGGAGGATAACTCAAATAGACCAATTCGCTTTTGCCAAACTCAGTGGAAGCATGTAGAACAGCTGTGAATTTACGTGTCAAAAACTGTTTGGAATCATTTAGTTGAACATGCAAATCAGGATTCGCACATTATTACGCTAATAAAATGGCTAATACAAAAGGATATCTGGGTTCATCTGCACATATTCCCTGGCTTAAATGACTGCAAGTATAATGGGTGTGAGTTTTGTCTAACAAAATGTTTACAGTCCAATCAGATCATTAACCGAAAATATGAAGTGAGAGATGTGCTCTTTGTGGTACAATAACAAAGACACCAGAGCACCAGAGTAATTGGAATACAGCTCTCTCAAAGTTGAAATTTAGTTTCCTTTCACTTTTACAGAGACTGTTTCCCTAGTAATTGAAGACATGATGAAGACTTGTGTTATAATTAAAATACCACTTTGGCAAGAAGGACAATATAAGAAATTCCATGGAATGATGAACATTGGTTATGCATTCGGTGGCTTGTGGCCTCTTAGGAAGATTTCCATAATGTGTCAAACAACATTACAAAAATAATATTGCCCTTTAATAAAATGACTTTACATTTACTTGTTTTACATTTGCTTTTCAAGTGTTCTTTTACAAATATGCAAACTATTTAGCAATTTACGAAATTCTAATTCATACTTCTTTTTTAATATTTATATATATTACATCTTTGTTCATTTTTGTACTTCCTTCAAGTGAGATCAGGCTTAAGAAACCATTTCAGCATTTTCTAAAGAACATTCCACAGAACGCTAATTCCACAAGAAGTCAGATGTATGTCATTCAAAGAAATGTGGTTTTTTAGTTACTTTGGAATGGGAAGTGCTGGGAAACAAAGTTAAGTAGATTTCTCTGATGCAGAATTTCTCAGGTTTTTTAATATGCTAATGCACAGTAAGAATCTCTAAGAAAGTGTTATAAAGGGTGTTGAGTTTCCCAAGTTTCACCTCCAAAGCCCTTTATCAGTGAGCATCTTTCAGAATTGAGCATTTAGGAGCCATGAATGTATTTATCTCCATTATCCGGACCTGCCAGTTTAGGTAATAAGTGAAACAAACAGACTCAAGTGACATTGGGGTGCAGGGGAGGGGATTCTAGAAAGGAGCATCCAACCAAGAGGACAGCCATTGCTCAATTTTGCCCACAGAAAAGTACAATAGAAGATTCGAATTTTGCTGGCAGTGGGAAGTTTGGATTTTTATGTGACTGAATTTGTTTTAAAACATGGGTCAAACATGTCTGCTACAAACACGGTCTTTAAGTTTCTTGATTCAGATTTTTATCCCCAAGACAAGCAGTTTGCAAACCATTCTATAACTTAAACTCTTTTAAACAAACAACAGTGATATCAGTTATATTGGATTAGGTCAACCTTAATAACCTCATTTTACCTTAATTGCCTTTTCAGAGGCACTATTTCCAAATATAGCCGCATTCTGAGGTGCTGGGGATTAGGACTTCGACACATGAATTTTGAGGGAAACAATTTAGCACATAACAGTAAATGACCTTACAAAGTCAAAAATATAATAGGTCTCTTCTTTCATTTGCATTTACTTTACAAAAATCACCTAAGATCATAAATAATAAAAATTTAAAGCCTGCCACAGGAAGGTGAAACATTAAGCTGAAACTGGAAAGGAAAAGATTGGAAGACATTTTTGAAAAGCCAGGTGTAAATCAACATGGTCTGCCAAAACCTAGCATAGGGCTTCAAAGAATTACCAACCCTAATGTCCAGGTTAGTAGGTAATATTTTTGAAAACTTCTGGACGAGGGGAGAACAGAGGAGAGAGGCCAGAATAGTGAGCATAGCATACCCTGCAGATCATAGGGCTGAGCTGTGCCAGAGAAAATATCAACTTCATGCCAAATTTCCAAAAGGAGTTAAAGGGATGGCTGGCAGCTAATAAAGTGTTGGGAAAGGTAAATCACATCAGATGGGATGTTGGTTATTATTTTTTTTAAGAGCATTGCCTTTTATTTTTTTCACAAGTCATACAAGGGAGTAAAGCACAGACAGCAACCGAGACAGTATACATAACTTCGGTGAGGTTGACAATTTTAACATAAAAGCTTCTATTACTTGGGCAGAACTCTAGATTGGTTACAGAGCTGGGCTCTAAAATGTCCTTTTAGTGATCTGATGTCACATAAAGGCATTCTCAGAATCAGTCCTTGGTCTGAAACATCATTACACAAGTGCAATGATGCACAGGCCATCCTGGCTGCCGCTGGTAATAATTTTAGGGGAAGAAACTTGCTTGATACAAGTAAGAGAAGCAGAAAGTATGGCAGTGAGGTTTTCAAAGGTTCTCTTAAACTGGGGGAGAGCTTAGGGAATTCTAGACCTACCACCTTGAAGTGAAAATTAAGTGTAAGCATACTCTTTAAAGGCATGACATTCGTATTAAGAGTTGAGACTTTTTTTTTTCAATCTACCTAAGAGACTTGAATCAATTTCAATTGGGTGGTGTGGCCTTATAGGCATGTCTTACATAGTTATATAACTTAATAAACATCCACTCCGGGTCCCACCCCAAGACTGGTCCTTGGTTGTTGGATAAAGTGCCCTCTGTGCATCTTAATTTCATTGAACATCTGGGATGAAAGGAGTGGTTCTTTTAATACTTTATATATATAATACCTTGCAGTTAAAGACTCCAAATACCTATACAACTATAAAGTTATTATTTTGGCTACAGACTGTGAGTGTGAGAACATTTCACATAAATAAGGTGGAGGTAGATTCCTGGCTCACTTCAGGCTCAAATGTTGCTAATGTCATCACAATTCTGTGTTTATCCTACAACAGCTGAACTCATGGCTTGGCAGGTCAGAAACCTTTCTGTGCACTTTTCAACCCAGACTGAGGTCCAACGTCTGGGAAAACATTAAGGAAAATATTATGTCCATTTGCAGATTTCCGTATGGTCACCTTGTTATTTTGGCGAAAGCTGACAGAAATTAAATGTCTGTCAAATACGTCCTACTGGCTCCACCAGCTAATGTTTTATTCTGATTTTGCCCTTTAATTTTCATTAGGGCAGCAAGAAATTGATCTTAAACTTTTTAAAATATCTATCTTTGGGAAACTCTAAAAAAAACTCATGTGTCAGACTTAACCTGCAGGATAAACCAAATCAAACCTCATCAAAACTGAAGTTTGCCCAGAGAAAACATACCCTCAGCACATGAAAAGCGTGTGTGTGTGTGTGTGTGTGTGTGTGTGTGTGTATGTGTGTGTTTGAACTCAGGCCTCCCTTAATTTAGTTTTACCAAGACTTCCTTTAGTTAACGAGCATTTACTGCACACCTACTCCATGCTGGATATTGCTAAGCACTAGGGAAGCTACAATGATGAATTAGACAGGGTTCCTGCATATAGTACGCTCACAATCTAGGGACAAGAACCAGACATTAGAGGAAGAAATAAAAGTATAGTGTAGCTTTAATAGCATCAAGTGGCTGCTGTTGTGAGAACACAGAGAATGGCATCCCTAACTATGTAGCTGGCGGAGAAGGGGAGATTTCTGTCTACCTGAGAACCCCAAGTCAACAACTGGTTTCCATTCTCTTGAAAGAGGGTTGGCAAACTTCAGTCCATAGGTCAAATCCAACCCACTGCTATTTTCCTAAATAAAGTTTCATTGGAATACAGTCTACCCATTCATTTATGTGTTGTCTGTGGCTACTTTTGAGCTACAATGGCTGAGATAAAAGATTGAGACCACGTGGGAGGCAGAACAATTGTCCCCCAAAGATTCCAGATGGTAGAACTTGCAAATACGTTACTTTACCAGGCTCAAATCACTCACTCAACTTCATAAAAAGGGAGTATTTTCCCAACTGTGGCCAATGAGTGGGATGGCATCTTAAGAATGCTCTTGAATATGCCTGGTAAATATTCCAGGATGTTTTAAAAGCAGGTGGCAGAAGCTACTAATTGTCCTTTTGTGGCCATTCTCCTTTTTTTCTCTTTAGTGATAGGACCCAAAGCACACACAAGTTTTATCATGGACAATAAAGACTACATTTCCCAAGCTCCTTTGCAGCTAAATGAAAATATGTGCAACTTCTGTATTACTTTCTTAAAAGGAGGTTGTTTACTTTCTACCTTCTCTTGTCTCCTCCCATGTGCTGGAAAGTTAAATCACTTTTGACAACATGGAAGAGGATAATCCTCTGAGGAATGATAAAACAACAAAGGGTATCTGAATCTTCCAATAACCTTATGATGCAGAACTGTCTAACTACCCTGGAACTGACTACCTACAGTTGGACTGTTGCATCAAAGAAGAATAAACTTTTATCTTACTTGAGTCACCGTATTCTAGAATACACAGCCACCATACGTACTTGGAGCTTTCCCAGAGCAACTTAAAGCCTCTTGTGGAGCTTTTAAATATGCTTGGAAATTCTCAACAGTTTTCCCACCAAAAGTTAAGATCTATGTCTCCTTTCCTTTACAGAGAAGGCTTGTTTTCCTCTTTGATTCATGAAGAATGCCAGAAGTGATGACAGTGACTTCAGAGGCTGGGTCATGAAAGGTCATGCAGTGTCCATGTTGTTTGCGAGAGTATCTACACATAGATCCAGGAGCCACCATGTTAGAAAGCCAACTACCCCAAGACTGCCATGCTGCAGAGAACACATAGAGATACTCAGGTCGACAGTCCCAGCTGAGGGATCCTTCAACCATCCCAGCTGGGTGTCAGACATGTGATGAAGAAGCCATCTTGGAAGTAGATTATAGCCTCAGCTATTCTAGTCTTGACCAGAGAACCCTAGTTGTTTAAGACATTTCAGACACAAAAACACTAATTTAAAAGGAAATCTGCACTCCTGTGTTTATTGCAGCACTATTTGCAGTAGCCAAGATATGGAAATGACCCAAATGCTCCAAAATAGATTAATAGATAAAAAAAGTGGTGGTATATTTAAACAATGGAATATTACTCAGTAATTAAAAAAGATAAATTCATGCCGTTTGCCCAACATGGATGAAGCTGGAAGAGATTATGTAAGCCAAAAGAAGTCAGAAGGAAAAAGATAAATATCAAATGGTCTCACTTGTATTTAGAAGATAGAGAAACCAAAAAAAGTTCAAGAAAAAGTCAAAAGTAGGAGGCTGACCATAGATCTGAGGCATACATCAAAGGAGGGGATTTAACACAGGGGAGGGAAAACATAAGGGAAAATGGTGATGGTGATATGGTGGCAGGCGAACTATGGGGACTACAATGATGTAGAAAAAAAATTAATTGAAAGATATTTCAGATAATGTGAGGGCACCATTGTCTTTCTGAATTCCTAACACACAGAATCCATGGGCATTATAAAATAGTTACTATTTTATGCCTCTAAGTTTTTAAAGGATTGGCTATACCTCTCCCCTTAAGAATGAAGGAGGGCCTCCCCGGTGGCGCAGCGGTTGAGCGCTGGGTTGCGAAGCTGCCCGCAGCCTCTGCGGCGCCGGTTCGATCCCCGGCTGCTCCCCGGCCACCAGAGGAGGGTCCCACATGGCGCGCAGACCTCTCCTGCCGCCCGCTGCTCCCCTCAGCAGTGTACTTTGGTCCTTCTGCCTGCTCTGCTCCCCGCTCTGGCTCTGGTGAATTCTCTCACCCTCCCGCGCTTCTGACTGTACCCAGTGCTTGTATAAATAAATAAATAAATAAATCTTAAAAAAAAAAAAAAAAATCCCACTTTAAAAAAAAAAAAAAAAAGAATGAAGGAGAGGGCCTCCCCGGTGGCGCAGCGGTTGAGCGCTGGGTTGCGAAGCTACCCGCGGCCTCTGCGGTGCCGGTTCGATCCCCGGCTGCTCCCCGGCCACCTGAGGAGGGTCCCACAAGGCGCGCAGACCTCTCCTGCCGCCCGCTGCTCCCCTCAGCAGTGTACTTCGGTCCTTCTGCCTGCTCTGCTCCCCGCTCTGGCTCTGGTGAATTCGCTCACCCTCCCGCGCTTCTGACTGTACCCAGTGCATGTATAAACAAACAAACAAATAAATAAATAAACATGCCTCTATTAAAAAAAAAAAAAGAATGAAGGAGAAAGGAGAAGTTTGAAGATAAGGCACAAAAATTCTCTGCCTTCCAGACACTCAGCATCTAACCATAGGGATCCATCCTGAAGGGGCAAGTGAGATGTATCCACTATGACCTTTCTCCTGAGGTGATAAAATCCCAAAGACTTCACAGATTTTTGCACATAGGCTAGGTCCTCTTAGCCCCCCTTCTGGACTCAGAGTAACACATGGCACCACACTAAGAGGCAGTAATGCTCAGCTGAGGTGGCACTCGGAGGTTAACACCATCATGCTGAATTTACTCATAAGAAACAAACAGCAATTGTTTAGAAGCCCCCAGGTGACAGCCCAGCTTTGGTCCTTTCTGCCAGTTATCTATATCTCACAGACAGCCTAAGACTATTTCTCTTTGCAAGAAGGATGTGGTACAGTGTATGTCAAATGATCCAGGAAATGTCACTATAGAAATGCCCAAAGACTTGGTCACATTATTCTAATCATGATGGGGCAGGACTACTGCTACAAGATTCGATTAGTTCTGGCGCCCCATTGTGTAACGTGGGTTTCTCTGACATCTCTCTTATTAGAAGTGCACTGGTGTGCAATAACTTGGGGTTGATAATGAATTAAGGACCTTGAACCTGCTGACATACACTGGAAGCCAGGATAGGATCAACCCACAGCAAGAGAAATAAAGCAAATCTCCTTCCCTGCTGTAAGCAACACGTTGGCCGCTGGGAGCTCCGAGTCTTTGTTAATCCATGTTGACTAACACCTTTGGCAATCTTAAGTATAAGTCTGCTAGGCAAAAGCAAAACCCACACCCTTTTTAACCCATTAGCTAGTTTAGTCCTTGAGATGCACTGTACAGCTACATTCTCTAATTGTAAATTAATATATTCTGAACATCACACTGAACCTGCTCAATGCTCAGTAAGTCTGTAATGGCCTTTGGCCAAAAGTATTATACACTAGCCCAAGGTTTACTGATGAAAGGAGAAAGCAAATTAGAGAAAACTTTACCATTTACATAATGAGCTCACACTTAGACTTTCCTGTATCTGTAAAAGCGTTGTCAAAGGATACCTAGTGTTCCTGAAACTGAACAGAGAGAATGTCCTTTTCCTTACCAAGTGGTGGAAGTTTAAAGTTTTGAGTGTCCACTGGTTATCTTTCCTCAGCACTGACCCATCACCACCATCCTTAGATACCCCTTTGCCAGGAAGTACCCATGTTTCTTCTTTTTTAATTATAAACTATATCCTTGCTATCAAACTTTGAGATCCAGAGATAATCCATCCAAGTAAGAGTTCATTGTTTCCTTAATGCACTGTGATATTTTCCAGCAGACAAAACCAACTAAAGAGACAGCAGGATGCCCTGTGAAATGCATAGTTCTAAATTACAGCTTCACTAAGTGGAAATCTTTCCATATTTTTGGACTGGATATCATCTAAAAGTCCCAGGGAGTTTGAAGGAATAAAATCTAGCCCTCTACCACTGGTCTGTTATTGAACTTTTTCCTGAATATTTTGATGATGAGTTCAACTGACACCCTTTTCCAAAAGTTCCCAAATGCTTTAGAGCTTTTAACATGAACATCATAATTCAAAGAGTTACAAGAGACTCTTTTGCCTTAAGGATACTTCTACAGCACCATACCAGAATCCTGAAAACTGAAGTCGCTTAAACTTGAAGTTTATTTCTAGTGTAGTAACAATCCTGAGGCTGGTAGGGTTGTTCTATTGTTCTCTACACTTGGCATCCATTTCTGAATCCAGAAGAGTTGATGCAGTTTCATACAGTATTACAAGCAGTAAGGAATGGTAATGGCAGAATAATTTGGAAGCCACCATCTTTAAATGTCCAGTGTTCATCAGTGAAGAAATTAAATATCCAAAATCAAGCCTATCCCCATAGTTCCCAAAAGAATTCTATAATCCAAGGTGTTTTTGTAGGCTGTCCCCCCAAGTTGCTATAGATGAAAACCAACGGCGCCTCAAGAGGAAAAACTTGGAAGGAAAAACTCACAGGTTGTATAAATGATATGACCACGACTCTACTGAAAGGCAGCCAAGAAGCTGGTTTGAAGAGGTTTGCTACTGTTTGGGCAGAAGCAAGACTGGTGTTTGATTTCAGTCCTTCCTGATGCATTGTGCAGCGAGATAGTTTCAAGCTTGAAAAGACTTTAACAGGCTGTTTGCAATGTGCAAACTTAAAACCCCAACATTTGCTGGTTGGGGAGGAGGGTGATGGTTTGTAGAGCAACATAATAGATACTTCAAAGTTAATAACATTTACAGTCTTTAGTTAGTCAGGAGGGGAAATGTGGAGAGAACAGAGGTAGCCATCTGCAACATTCAAAAATCTGGGGAAAATGGGTCTAAATGAAATCATCCTGATAGCAGAGTATATCTTCTGGGGCTACCTCAGTAAAAAGGACCTCACCCCCACATCTTCAGACTGAATATGTGTGATAATGAATTCATGAGCTTGAGAATGTACTGATGACACTTCATCTTCTAACTTAATATTTCTATAAATGGGATTTTTTTCAGAGTCACTGGGGGGAAAAGTAAGACAAGGCAGAGGAGCAAATAGAAACATACTGCTTACCTTACATATTTCTATTTTCCTTTGTGTAATGGCAGAAAGTATCCTCTCTCAAACTGAGCTTCTTCAGTCTGTTTAAAGCAAAATAGTCCCCAAATATTTATGTGGAAAAAGGGTTATGCTTACAACTGGTGGAATAGTATTCTAATCAAGTTTCCTTTGAAAAGTTAGTCATTCCCTCCTTGAGTTCTTCTTCCAGCCACAACAGTCAGTCACAATGGCTAACATGTTTTGACAAACTCTCTATATCTAAAAAGTTTTTTTAAAAAGCAAAAGGAAAAAGACACAACCACTTTTATGTTATTTTCATCTTAATGTAGTCTACTGGTTAAAGATAAAACCAGACCAATATCTTAAATATTAACATAAAAATCTATGCCTACTTGGGCCCAGTGTAACAAAACCTAAACTATTATATATGAGAAATAAGGTTGTCTCAATTTGTGAGCTGAAATTTGTTTCCAAAGGCTCTCTGTTAAACATACTATATTTTCAACACTTTATCTAAAATCTGTGGGATATCATCTGCAATAGTCACACTTAAAAATTGTATTTTCACACTTATTTTGTTTAGATTTAATTATTCCCACCACTGAAAAGAATGCTGACTTTGTGACCTGATAGAGGTGCTCATGCTATGATGCAATCAGAATATATAAATGTATCAAATCAATATGTATACTGTAAGTTCACAGTGTTATGTATCATATATATGTGAATTAAAAAACATACACATATTTTGACAAACTCCTTATATCTAAAAGTTTTAGGGCTTCCCTCTGAAGCCCACATTTGAGACACTTGCCTAGACAAAGACGCAGAGCAGCCAAGCCAAAATGTTAGCTTCTTCCTTTTTCTTTCCTCCAGAGAGGAAAGTCTTTTTCGTTCCTCAGCCTAAGATCCACTTCCTCAGAAAGCACTTTGCTGACCAAGCTCTAGCACTAAACCATCATCAGGCCTGTCAGCTGAGGAAGCCTCTCTGGATTTGGCCTTTTATGTTCAAAGCTTGTGGGGAAATAGAAGTGGGCACTACCCCATCAGGTCTTCACTTCAAAGCATTGGGTCACCAAGCTTCCCTTTCAAAGTCAGAGTCACTGTAATGACCCCATGACAGAGATCTACTTGGACCTTAGGCACGTGGTTCTCAACTCAAGCACTAACTGCTGCTTTAGTTCTGTGATTTGATTTTGACAACACCTCCCCCTGCCCCATCAAAACTTTCTCTCATTCTTCTGTGATGAGTGCCTAAGTCTCCACCATTCACAAAGCTCAGATTGGAAGCTTCCGTGTGAGTCAGGCAGGCTGTGATCCCTGCTCTCTTCTCTGAGAACACTTGCTGTTTACAGAGGGCAAGCTGCTTTTGTGTGATTCAGAGCATTACTAATTAAAACCTGTTACCTTCCTAAGGGCAGATATATTCTCCTCCAGAGCAGCATTTGTCTGTCCCATTAGCATTAATGGGAGTAACACAAGTGCATCGAGAGGAGAATGGTCCCCTTGGGTCTTTGAACTTAAGTCTACTTCAAAACTGAAACCGATATATACAATGGTATCATTGATGCCATTAAAAATCATTATACTTTACTGCAACTTTTATAAAAGTAATTGTAAGCTTCTTGAAATATATGTGGCTCCTGGGAATTGTGCATTATTAGGCCAAGACTGGACATGATAAAGGGAATTACACTGTAATATTTGAAAAATATTTTGACCAGGGTAATTTATTAGATTCAGTTGAGCTTGTGCAGACGTCTGTGTTCATAAAGACAATTAGCTTGGGTAGATTTTAAAAGCACATGCAATTCCACCCTAAAATTCAGGAAAGGACCTGATAAAAGGATGAGGCTCAATGCAGCCACTATCTTTACAATGATATGTCTTAATGGGCTGCTATAAAATACCATCACCTTGTGTCTCCATAATATCCTTCATTTGCATAGTCTTAAGTGTTTTGCAGGCATTATGGAGCTGATGTTCCAATTATTTTAGAGGGAGAAGGAGGAGGGCAATTTTTCCCCCAGACTGAAGCTGAGGTTTAGAGAAACAGTGTGGTGATAGGGTGAGGGATGATGAGAAGGGGAGGATTTCTCAGTGCCAACTTGAAATGCCAAACTCCCCAACTGTTGGAGAGAGTCAGGGAGGAGTGCCCTGAATTTCTAGTCTAGAAGCCCTTGTCTGCAAAGTCAGCTGTTGCATTTGCTGTCCTGAGAGGCAGCTGAGAGTGACCTCATTTGCCAGGTGACCAAGAGCGAGTTTAACAGTTTCCTCATATGTCAGACACATTACAAAGTACCGACCTCATGGGGTTGTTTTGAAGGTTAACTGACTTACATATAAAACCCTTGACTAGTGGCTGGCACATAGTAAGCACTCAATAAATGTTAGTCATTACTACTAACCTTTAAGCCCAGCCACGGCTGTGCTACCCATTAGGAAACATTGGCAGAGAAAACTATACCCCTTACTTCTACTCCCCCCAAAGGCAGTTCCATCATACTCTTGTAGTGACCAAGTCCCGCAACTTAGGGCTCTTTGAACATACAGGTTGCCCAGGAAAAGCACGCTACCCTTTCAAGTATCTGGCAGGCAGGCCCCAATGTGAAAAACTTCATCGGATCCTTTCCTGGGAGGAGGGAAATGTTGTCTCTGAAGGAAGGGAGGGCCAAAAAGCGGAGGCTGGTGCCAACATCCTGGCCTAGAGCCTGCTCCCGGCCCAAGGCTGTCCCTGCTGCCTTTTCTCTAATTAGCCATTGGTTCCTATACTCGTTAAGTTGTCTGCAATTTCTGAGTCCTCACTGTGCTGCTGAACCAGAATCCCCAGGGTCTAGGGTCCTCTCAGTAAAGGAGCATTTGGCCACAGCTCTGAACGTGCTGCAAAGCAGAACACAGGTGCTGGCAGCGGCCCCTTCGACTGTCTGCTCTGTGTGCCTGGCTGCCTGGCCAGTCCTGGGACTGGAGGAAGCAGACCCTTGTGGGGGGAGGGGTGGCTCTCTGTGTCTACTAAATCCCCTTTAAGTTGACAGGTTAGTTCCTCTCCTCTGCTCCTGAGGATCTGCCAAGCTCGTTCTTAACATTTCTCACATTTTACTGAAATTATCTGGTTTTCTCCACTGGACTGTAAACTTCTAGAGGAGAGAGACCATATTTTATTTATTTTCTATGAGGACAGTGCCAATATTAGTGAACACTCCAATCTTTACTAAATATAAGACTTCTGGGCAAAGAAGCTTGCCAAATTACTTCTTGCAACCTTGAGTTTTAAAAGTGCTCTTGCAGTTCTTAATTCTATACTCTAGGTCTATTCCTCAGTGTTATTGAAGATGATTTGATTTGCTTCAAAGTTGATTTCAGTTTCTTACTTTTCGAATAATTACATAGATGCTAAAGTGGACATTTTTTCTTATTTTTAAATGTCAGTGATAATAAACTAAGCCAGTATTTTCTTTTTAAATGTAATGAAAATAAAATTGGGCCACCAGATCAATTTTGCTGATTATTTTCATCTCTTTGGAACTTAAGCAAACTAATAAAAACTGGGTCCCCAGAAAGCTTAAGAAGCATTCAAAACTATTGGTTTAATGAATGTGTGGTAATATATATACATATACACACACACATACATATACTTAGCATGTCAATAAACCTTATCAACCTTCTTTCATTCCACTGGCAATTTTCTGACCTCCAACTTGAAGACTTGAGCCCTGAATTCTGCTCATGGGTGAGTAATCACAGCAAGCCCCTAGCAGAACCTATCCCCAAACTACAAATATATCATCTCCAGCATTGTAAATCAAAGCCTCAAAGAGCATCATTTAGCCTGCAGCTAAAATTGCTTGTTTATCAGATGGTGCCTGGTTTAGCGGGGAGCAGTCCCTTGTAAATCTCTGGGACCTTTTACAGCATATACTTAAGCAAGCACATCGGCTCCTGGGAGTCTTTCTGAGAGCTTTAATGACGGTGGGCTGCTAAAAGATCCAGGCCTTGGTTTAGTTAAAGTGACTACGGGTACAGTTTGGCTCCATTTTGTAAACTCACAAAGATAAGGTGTCTGCTTCCCCCAAAGTGAGGGCAAGCATTTGTTTCTTAGGGAATCTTTATATCCAATGTGTTAATGTTCTTGTGGCTTTGGGTATTTTGACCTTTTGTCTGCTAACTTTTGATTTAGGGGTGGGGTGGGTGGGGGTAGGGGGGTGGGGGGAACTGGGAGAGGTAAGGGAGGCTGGGGATGTGGGGGGAAGAGTTTCTCTTGGCTTTATTGCCATTGTGGAAGGACAACGAAAGGCATGTGACTCTTCAAAATGACAATCACAAAAAAATGGTTTTGGCTTAACACTCTAGTCATCAGGCACAAGGGGAGCCCCCTCTCCCTCCTAGCCCTGCCAAATATAACACTACACCTTCTCTTTAGTTACATTTAAGTGTCAATGTGCCTCAGGCTTCTCCAGCAGGGCAATTAATGTGTCTGGGGCAGACCTTGCTCAACACTCAGTCACCTCAGCACTTGGCTTCTAAGAAAGAGAACAGTTTATAGATTCTAGCCATGTAACTAAAGGTAGCAAAGGGAAATTTCCACCAAATTCCCATTGGTTCACAAGCAAGATACTTGCTAGAGTCATGAATAGCTTATTGACTAACTATACCACCAAGGACCCAGGCAGCCCACCAACAATTTACTGATGGACATTGGAAAAGACCTGATAAAATTCACTAATTAAAGAAATCTTTACACAGTTCTTTCTTATATATGGTCTCTTTGATACAAGTTAATTAAAGTACTCTTCAAAACCTTCACCTGACATGGGAAAAGTTCCCTAGAGAACTGGAGAGGCGGCTAAACCCATTTAAGGGGCTTGTCTCTTGTTTTCAGGCCATGATCAATTGTTTCCATGCTAATTTTACAGCTACTGGTGTAGGTTTGGAAAATCAGCCTCTTTTCCTAAAACCACGGCCCTCTTTACAGAAGCCAACATTTAAATGTTTTTGCCTTTGCTTCTTAGTAAGGGTAAAGAATTTCATATTCTTTGTTTTGGGGGGAGCTATTTTGCCAGGAGTTTTCCTGTTCTCCACACAAGCACGCCGCTGTGGGTCAGCTCCTTCATCCTTGGCATCATTTCGATGAAGGGCATTCAAGCAGGGACTCCTGAGGATAAGTGCACAATACTTGTCATAAAAGCTAAAAATATGTGCACCTGTTGCATCCTGCTGAAATCACAACAAGCTGGCATAGCACTTGGGAAATAAAAGCTTAACTGACTCATATGCTTCCTGAAAATAGACTTTATATATTTATTCCTCCTAAACCAGGTCTGAGAGACAGTTTGTAATAGTCAAGCAAATTAGAAGACAAATGATGCTGGTAAGTCCCTGAATGTTTTTTTTTTAAAGTGGAGAAAGTAACTTTTCTTCTTTCACATGTGCCTGGTGATCACAATTTCAGCCTTTTCACTATAGCCCTCAAACAGCACGGCATGTGATACCAGAGCCTTCTTGAAATACATGACCTATTTTATTCATGCACCTACTGTGCATGATGCAAGGCTTTGGGAGACAATTTCCCTATTCTCAGTGGAGGAGGTAGTCTAATAAGGAGAACATCTAAAGTAAGATAATAATCAAAAAATGTTAAATTACAATGTTTTCAGCAGTTATGAAGGAGAAATACAGAATACTGTGAGAGTCTGAGAGACAGAAGCTGTTTACCAAGTTTAGAAGTCAGGGACAACTCCTCTGGGACCATAACACTGTGACCAGAAGCCTAACTCAGAATTATTTGGCAAAAAAGACAGAACATTCCTAACAGAATAGCAGGCTCAAAGATGCCGAGGCAAGAGGGAACTTAGAACAGATCAGGCTGACTGTAGAGGAGACCCTAAAGAGTCTCACAGAGGCAGTGAGAGTCACTGAAGGAATGTAAGCATGGGGCAACATGATCAAAGCTGCATTCTGAAAATATCGCAGAGGCTGTGGGATAGAAAAGCAAGTAGGGACATTGAGGACCCCTCTTGTGGGAGATGAGTTAAGAGGGAGTTGCAATAATTCAGGCAAGAAATGATAAGGGCAAAAACAAAGGCAGGGATCTGATGAAAACTGAAGGGGAAGTGGAAAGAGTTGATTAATATCTCAAAGGTAAAATCAATAGGACTTGGTTTTTGAACATTCAAGATGTCTGATAGAGGGAGGCCAAGAATGACTCCTACGTTCTGATGGTCCTGAGTGGGTAGTGTGTCTGTAATGTCCTAAAGGAGGCTGGGAATGGTCTTCTCTCAAGATGCTTAATGTAATTATATCCACAATGACCCTTTTCCCAAATAAGGAGACAGTCATCGGCTCCAGGGGTGAAGATGTACACATGTGCTTTGGGCAGCCACTTCCACTTGCTGTTTCTCCTTGGTACTTAGTTTGGCACCAGAGTAGTTACCTGCATTCAAGGTCCCAGACAATGCTGTTCTCAGAAGTGCCACCCTTGGTTCTCCTTGCCTCACCCACCAAAACTTCAGCACACTCCCAGGTGCTGCTTTGCACTTGTAAAGTGCTTTGTCTTGCCAAAGATCTTTTACACATCCCTTTGGATCTTCCCAATAGCTCTATGAGACATTTTTCCAAAAGAAGTGAGATATAGAAATGTTGGGTGGCTTTCTCAAGGTCACAGGACTGCTTAAACCAGGAACCCAATTCCCACCCCAAACCTGATCCCAGTCCAGGATGCTATTTCCCACAGGTCCAGATTTGCCATCAGCCCATATTTATTGTTTTCTTTTAGATTTATTTTATTTATTTATACATACAAGAACTGGGGTGTAGGCCGGAGGTATGGGGGCAGTGAGAGGACTCACCAGAGACAGAATGGGGAGCAGAACAGGTGGATTTACTGAAATACACTGCGGTGGGGAACAGCTGACAGGAGAGGAAAGGTCTGCTGTGCCATGTGCATTAACTCCCCGGCTGGGGATTGAACTCATGCTGCAGTGGCTGGTGATGGCTTGATAGTACTGAGACTTTGATCCCTGTGCCATCAGGGAGGCCCCATCATCCCATATTTGTAGCTATATATAGCCAGAAGCCTGGGAGAATCTGCTAACTTGTCACCACTTTCTCAAGGGCTCACTTTCACCTGAGGTTTAAAGGAAAATGGTACAAACACTAAGGTCTCTTCTCTCCAATTTGACTTGCAAATGGGCGAAAGGAACATTCAAAGCATGTGTTCTTTGCCCTCTGATCATTCTGGAGATGAGGTGTCCCCAACTTCATTCTCTAGCATGTGGCTGCAGTGACATCTTTGTATAAGAACAATGACACTTTTGATAGATAAAATGTAATTTGCCTTATTTTCATTAACAAACACTTCTCCAGGGAGCACTTCTCCAGAGAGCAACTCTCATAGTTAAGGCAAATGTGAAAGTATTGCCCACCTACCAGTGGGTTATATCAATCTACATTTGTCTTCTCCACCAGGAGGTGATATGAATTGATGGTGGTAAAGTGATCCAAGATGAGCAGCACATTATAACACTTTTCATCACCTAGGTTAAAAAATAAAAGAAAAAACACAGGAAGAATTTTCAATCTGTCCTTAGAACAATCAAACATAGATTTTAAAGCAGGGAGAATTTCCTCCCAAATAGTTGACTATTTATAAAAAATAACAAAGATTTATTTTAGATTTAAAGTCAATAACTGAATTTTCAAGAGTTGTTGTACTAAAATTTTGAAATTCAGATTGGGGAGGAATGTTTTGTAGAAAGTAAAAGTGATCATCTATATTTCTAAGAAAACAAAATCAGACAAAATTTCTTATTATCTGTCACTATTAATATTTTCATTCATTCATTCAAGACATATTCCTTGGACATTTACTATGTTCCGGCACTGTTCTATGTCTCAGGTAGGAAAACAGATGAAACCCCAGGAGTTTTGGAAATGGGGGGAAGTTTTGAAAATTTGTCCAGATGTGGAAAACATGAAGAGCTCATTTCAAGAAATTCCAGATTTAAGGAAAATTGATAAGGCTTTGTGTTTAGAGGAAATATGCCTGCAGGAGAAATTGGGAAAATGACCGGGACTATAGATTCAAGTTCTGGCCTTTTCTTTTAAAGGATCTTGAGCGGCTATGGCTCGTTTTGTTTGTAGAAAAGTGTTAGGAGAAATTTTCACTTAGACGATATGAGGGAAGGTGGATTTTTACTAGCGATTCCAAGAAAAATGCCCATCTTCTCACTAGACTAGAAGCTCTGTGAAGGTGAATAGCCCCAACAGTCTCAGGGCCTGGTCCACAGCAGCTACTCAACATTTGTGGGATAGAATTGGAGCTGTGACAGGTGCCCCTCCTTTCACTCGCAGGAAGCCCTGCACTTAGCCCCATGACAGCACACACACACACTCAATCATCTCGATCAGGGAGTCAGTTCACTTGTCTTCGCCTCCACTGAAGGGAAGGGAGGATGTGTCTTTCATCCTGGTGTCCCCACTGCAGCCCCCACGGCAGATATGGAATAGCTTCTGAGAGTCAACATTATGGTTTCACTTATGGGAGAAATATAGGGGAACGAAACAAGGGATCAAGGAAAAAAAATAACAATAAAAACCACAACAAAACAAAACTAAACGAAACAGACAACTATAAATCAGAGACATTTTGCAGGGGGGAGGGAAGGAGAAGGATCAAAATGAGGACAGGAAGGGACTGTGGTGATGGTGCATGGGTGACTTGGTGGTGGAAATTCTATGGGGACTACACCTGAAAAAAGAAAGCAAACACTGTTAAAAAAAATGAACAATTGTGTAAAATATAAATAAATAAATAAAAAACTGTTAATGTTGAAAAGCTGTAATTCATGCTATGTCTATCTTGAACAACATCAGTAGCTGTAACTATTGAGTATGCTGTCAGATGAAGTAAGTCAAGCATAAGCCATCTCTAAACTTTAGCCTTTTTGTTCTAAAAGCTGGTGTCATTTTTCTTAGTAGAAAAGGACTGAAAGTGTGGTTAATAATCCCTAGTGATAGGGAAACACAAGATTCATGTCATGTTTGTTTTATATTAACTAGGGATCCTGCCACTATTGCCATGTTTGTTTCTTTTCACATTGGAATTTTTATGAAAAATGAATAAGCAACAAAAAAGACTTGTCGGACATCTACTCTGTGCCCAGCATCGTCCATATCCAGAAGAGAAAACAGATGGTGTCTCCCAGGCAAGAGGTTAAGTTTGGGAGACAGTGTTAATCCACAGTAGCAGTGAAGCACGTGAGACATCTGCACGCCATATAAAGTGCTGGATGTGAGCACTGGATGTGAGCTGGATGTCTCCCTCTGGGGAGACACCTCTCCTCTCCCCACAGGGAGCCTCCTGACATGGTTTAAAAACAGGGGGCTCAGTTAGTGATGCCCAAGGTTCAGGGCCAGACAAGCAAAAGCCAGGCAGTCCCCTCCCCTCATAGAATACCAGTGGGTGAATGTATTGGTCTTTCCAGTATGAACAGATTTTGACTTGTAAAGTTAGTGCCCTGAAATGCATCATTTTATCTGCTTTTAAGATTTAAAACCACATAATTTTGAAAGACAATATCAAATGTTGGTAAGGACACAGAGCAACTGGAACTCATGGGCATTGCTGGTAAGAATGCAAAACAGTATCTCACTTAGGAAAACATGTAAACTTAACATATAAACATAACATAAAGTTAGACAAAAGTGACCCAGAAATCCCGCTCCTAAAAATTTAACTAAGAGGAAAGAAAGTAGAAAGGCCTTGTAAAGGAATGATGAAGCCCAGCTTTATTCACAATAGCTCAAGTAGGAATAATACAAATTGACAAGTGAACAGATAAATTGTAGGGTGGATACATATGTGCTTTTCAATTTACAGTACACCTTGATACCAGATATAATGTTTTTAACTGCATAATAAATAAAGTCTGGAAGCTCCTATTTATTACAGAAAATTGGTTTTACATTCTTAATGACTTATTTCCTGCTTAACAGCTTCAAAATAAAGCTTTTTTGGCAATAATCATCATGAATCTGACATCACGAATATGAAATGTTCCTAGAGACTGTTCTGAAGGGCAGCTGTGAAGGGAGGTTTCTAATTCATAGGAAGATGAGAGCTGTGGACTGATAACAGAACTGTCCACTGCATCACCCCTGTGTTTTTATGGCTACACGAAAGATCCCATTCAGGAACCCATTTCTCTGGGAAAATGCCATGAGAAAGTCAATAAATTAGTTGTTCAATATTAAATCCCAGTGGATTCTTGATCAAGTCGATCAAGTCTGCTTTAGAGAAATTCTGTCATTAAATCACAGAACACCAAGCTGCTGGAAAAACAGATGAAATCTGCATGATAGTTTTTGTCAAGAAAGGCAGTACACAGAAGAATCCAGGCTCTGAAACTTTGGCTTCCTGCCAAATCTGGGTTCCTCCTCTACAAATTATATGCCTGTAGACACAAATTAAAATCCTCTCAGTCTCAGTTCTCTCTGTGCAAAATGGGCATATTAATAGAGATCTGCCTTAGAGGATTGGGTAGTTTCGGCAAAATACTACAAGTGAGGCCCTTGGCATAGTAATGGCCACAAGTTACATCCCCCATAAATGTTAACTGCAACTAGGAAAGAACTGACAGTTTCTCTCAGCCCCCCTAAATTGGGGAAAGAATACATGGTATCAAGACTACTTAATCACAAAAGAAATTGGAGCAGCAACATGTTACATGACTCATTATGAATTTTATTAATGTATGAACTAGATTTAAAATCTCTGCACTTTTCCATTAAAATTCAAATATTCAAAGTCCTACTTTAAAAATTTTTTAGAAATGAATATTAACTTTGAATTTAAATAAAATTAAATTGCTCAAACACACAACTTGAGTGAAAAAAAAATTTCTTGGGCAATATCTGAACTTTAGACCATTAACTTATTAATAACTCCGTTATTGAATTCATGCTTGGCACCACTGTTTCCCTCTTGAAACATTCCAGCCCCTTCCTTTATGGAGCAAGTGGCCCATAGAAGTTTTATGTAAACACATCGACTTCCTATTAAGAATGTTAAATCATCTTACACAAGGAAGTGATAAACGATGACAAATGCTCTGAAATGTTAACAGAAGTCACATTTTCATCATCGTTTAAATGTGAAAGCTGACAAAGCTGACTTCCTACGTGTTATATTTAAGAGCCAAGTGGTAGGAAAATTGTCTCCTGAGGGCTCAGTTCATTTCAGCGTCTGATACCCACTGGGACTCCAGTCTTTAAAACTGTGTGGCTGCAGGTGAAGGGAGAGAAAGTGGATTGGATGTTTAAGATGGAGGTAAAGGAAGCTGAAACAATCCTGTTTTGTCCCAGGATTCCCCTAGAGAAAATGTTTGCTAGACGACTTAAGGAGGAAACAAAATACCATTTTGCTACTTTTAAACAAATAATAAGAGAGCATGGAAATGTCTTCTTTGGCTTCTTATAATTTTGGTCTCAGGTGTTAGAATCTCTATGATATAAAAAGAGATTCTCTTAGCATGCTTATTATAGATTTTAAATTACACAATTTCAATAAGTAACTTCCAAGATCCAATGCAAAGTTCACATTAGATAAAATTCGATTGGTGTCAGAAAGTAAATAGGTTTCATATCTGAAAGCTACTTTCAATGCTTATTATGAAATATTCTATACTCAAATTTTGATTAAGCAATTTCTATTATCATAGGAATTAGTAAAATTTTACAGGAACACTTTATATTTTAATTCACTTCAGGAAACTAAATTCTAGAAACTGCTAGCTGCCAAATACTTCTCTCTCCACACTTTCTGCATTCTGGCCCCCAGCAAATTAATTTCTATCCTCTGTTTGGAATTTTCTTCTACTTCTCTGTACCTGACTAATACATTTCAGGAAGACTTCCCCACATACCTTCAAGTCGGCCTGTGAGGGCTGACTCCCTTCAGCGCTTCCCAAGCACCCTGTCCTTCCCCAGTAACTACCTCTTGTGTTAGATTATAAGGCCTCCAAAGGCCAAAGTCTGCGCTTATCTTGTTCACCATTATTTTGCTGCGGCCTGCACAGTTTTCAGCGAACAGTTGATTCATTCATTCATTAATGCCTCTCCCATTAACCTAAAATATATTGTCCTTTTGATAGAGCTCTTCTACTTTGATCAAAATATTGACCCTAGACTCCAAGGCTTCTATGCACACCCACCGCGCACTAGATACCATTTTGTCAACTTCTCCAATCAGTTTAGATTGATCTTCATTCCTTACTTTTTCTAGTCATCTCATGTTCAATCTGTCTTCACATTCTGAAGCGCTACCTCACACAAATCTCTTCAGTCCCAAGTGGCTGTCTTCTGAGGCATCTAGCACATAGCAGCAGCACTCAGCTTCTTCAGTCCTTGCCAGGTCACTTTCCTCCGTAACAAAGGTGGTTCATTTCACATCCATTTTTGAGTCAGTCAACTCTGTTGCCTGCTTCTCAGTTGTTGCCTGCTTTCTAATTTGGCTTTTGTCCCTACCAGGGGCCTCTGCTCACTTTATGCTGGTCACTGCCTGAAATTCCAGAATCTGTGCATTCCCCAGCTGTGATACCACCATGCTACCTCAGGGAGCCTGAACAGCTTCATCTTCCCATCCCAAACATACACACTGTGCATCACCTCATCCACCAAAGCACTACTCACACAGGTCAGTGTGTATAACAGGCTCTCACTGAAGATTCTGAAATAATAGAAGAGGACACAGCTCAGCACAGATCAGCAAACTGCCTAAGATTATACCAGTCTCCATTTGTCTGAAGTGTTTATTCCTGCTTCAGGGAATTTCTAACTTCTTCAAAGCCAGCCTGCATCGCCCTTGGGGACCCTCTCCCCTTCTTCATACAGACCACAGCCGGGTCTCCTTCTGCAGCTCTAAGTTCCAGAGAACTCACAAAACTACTGCCTCTCAGAGTTAGGAGAAAATGAAAATTCCTGTGACTCCATTTGGTAGAATGCACTGACTGTTTCCCAAAGGGGGCCTCCTTTATACAACACATTGTGCCCATTAACCAGCTTTCCTGGCTGATGGATTCTCCCTCAGCCCTAGAGAGAGATGCTGCCATGGCCATTTCTTCTTTAAAGTAAACATCTTGCTCTCTCTTTGCAACAGGGCTTTCTTCACTCTTCCATCAGCTTCTGTCTGGATTCAGGCTGTCATCACTATCAACACCTCGCTGACTTCTCTAATCTGAGTCCTGTTCCCTATCCCACCTCTGCCTCTGCCACCAGATTTGTCTTTCAGAGTCCGACTGTGTCACTCCCTACTCCACTAATTATTTTATTTTTATTGAGGTAACATTGTTTTTCAACAATGTATATGATTCAGAGGTCTGGGTTCACATCTTTGCAGATGTATGTTTCCATACCATGTCCACCACCAAGGTTCTAACAGCCCTGCACCATAGTCATTGGGCCCCCTCTCTCCCTTGTTCCCCACCCTCCCTCTCTGGCAGCCTCAATTCTATAGCCAGATTTCTAGGGTTTGTTTTGTCTGTCCCCTTGTTTCATTTCTCTATATTCTCTGTATTTATCCATGGCATCATCTGGTGTTTCTCTCTCCTGACTTATTCTACCTAGCATAATCTCCTCCTGTTCCATCCATGTTGTCCCAAATGGCAAGATTTCATCTTGTTTTACACCTGAGTAGTATTCCATTGTGTGGATATGCCACATCTTTATCCATGCATCTGTCCTTGGGCACTTAGGTTGCCTCCATGATGTGGCTGTTGTAAATAGTGCTGCAATAAACATTTAACAATTTTTTTGTCTCTTGTAGAAGTATCTTTGCATGCTAGGCACTCAGGTTGTGATTTGTTTCTGGAAGCCTTTGATTCCACTCATATTAAAGTTCTGGCCATTCCCTGAACAACTCCCATTCACACCTCCTTGAATTTGCACTTGTCCTTAAGAACTCCAGCTCAGAGCCTCCCTGGTGGCGCAGGAGGTTAAGCGCAGCACTGTGAAGCTGTCAGCAGCCTCTGCAGTGCTAGTTCAATCCCCACTGGCCTTGGAGCAACCCACATGGCGGGCAGACCTCTCCTGTCTCACCCGCTGCTCCCCTCAGCAGTGTATTTTGTCAGTCTGCCTGTTCTGCTCCCCCCCTCTGTCTCTGGTGAATCCTCTCACCCACCTGCGCATCTGGCCTGTACCCTGGCTCTTGTATAAATAAAAAATAAATCTTTTTTAAAAAAAAAAATAAAAAGAACTCTAGCTCATCCTCCAAAATTCAACTCTAACATCATCTTCCCTGTGAAATCCTTGCTGGATCGTGGCGCCTCATTAGGGTGGCTTTCCCACAGGACTGTGGCTGACTTTGACCAGCCCTGAGCAATAGCCCAGACCAATATATTTGTGTTCCTGTCTCATTGACAACACTCTTTATCCACAAGAGAGAGGCCCTGTCTTTTACCCTTTGATTCCAGGGTCTTGCACTGTGATTGCCACAAAATTAACATGTGCCTGTTAAATGAAAACATTAATTTGTGAGTGAAAGCACAACATGGGGGAGTCTGGAGACAGCCAAGAGAGTGTTGATTGACCAGCATGAGTCCTTTGGTCAGACTCCATGCAGCAGAGGATGGGCACAGGAGGATTTGTCCCACTATATCTTCTTGCACCCATTTCCAAATGGAAGGCATCTAAGATGAACTGATCTCTCCAAAAGAGAGATCTGCTTGAAATACTTTGAACAAGACTAACTAAAATTAGCAAAATATTGATTCTTGAAAGCAGGGAGTGATTCTTAAAAGCAGGTTGATCAGTGTGAAAGAGCATGAACTGCAGAATCCATTTTTCTCAAAAATAGGCGTATTCACAGACAATGGCTCTGGATGGCCACTAAGCCCACTGATCTTGCTATCATCACACACAGAAAGAAATAGAGAGAGAGATTAAAAACAAGTAAACAGAGGGCCTGCCTGGTGGCGCAGGTGTTTGAGCGCAGCGCTGTGAAGCTGTCCGCAGCCTCTGCAGTGTCGGTTCAATCCCCACCGGCCTTGGAGCAACCCACATGGCGAGCACACCTCTCCTGTCTCGCCCGCTGCTCCCCTCAGCAGTGTATTTCGTCAGTCTGCCTGTTCTATTCCCCACTCTGTCTCTGGTGGATCCTCTCGCCCTCCTGCACATCTGGTCTGTACCCTGGCTCTTGTGTAAATAAAATAAATCCTTAAAAAAAACAAAACAAGTAAACAGAGAAAGGAAGCATTTCTTTTTAGCTATGATTCTGAACACAATTTCTTAACATCTTGCTCCATCTGCCATACAAGTTGACCAGTGTCAGGAGGAGTGGTGTGGACAGTGGGACTCTTGGTACCCAGGGACTACAGGAAGGCAGGAAGCTAGTCCTAGAGAATAAGCAACAGAGAGCTGGCAGATAAACTGGCAGTGTTGATGGGGAGGAATAATGAAAGCTTTCCTGAATCACCCAATTTTCCTTCCCCTAGCATTTTCTTGTTCTGTAAAAGCCCCACCAGCGAGAACACTATATTGGAAGCATCCATGAAGCCCCCAGCATGAGACTGCAGGGTAAGTTTACAGCCCTAATGGCTGCCTCACAACAAAACGAACATTTAAATGGAGAATCTGAGTCATAACTGCCTAACAAAGAACCACCCATCTGTGCACATTTAGCAAAACGAGGCTCACAGCAGATGCTGGTGTGGGCTGATGCCTTACTATGGGCTTTCGCGACAAATGCAGCTAAAACCTGGCGCCATCAACTCTAACTGGAATTTCTGGAACTGAGATTATTCCATAATGTTCTAAAGTCAGGCAGAGGCAGGCGGGTGGTACTAGGTTTTAAATTCAGTACAAAGACCAGGGATTGCATGCCAGGACACCACACTGAATGATAATCCTATTGGCCAGGCTTCTCAGTCTACTTCCAAATCAGGTGTTAAAACATTCAATATGACAGCAAAATCCATCTAGGTCAGTCCAGGAATTATAACGATGTCTTTGATTCATGTAAAATCACAGTAATATTTAAGTCAGCAATACTAATACCTAACATTTATTGAACGCTTGCTTATATCAGAAATTGTGCTAAAGACGACTCTGTGTTCAACCTCAATTGCCAGAGCCACATTAAGCAATGGCTCCAATTCTAATATTATCCCATTTGACAGAATGAAAAACTAAGGGTTGAGAGGGTACATCACTGTTACCTGAGGTCACACAGTAAGTGGAATGGAGGGAAGTGAATGCTAGAGCTCACACAGTGAGCTCACATAAGTCATGAGTAAAAGGAGATGGAATCTGGGATTCATACATGGGTAGAATTTCAGCCCTTCCTGGTGTGGTGAACCCCTATATGCACAGAAGAGGCTGCAGGCCACAGCTCCTGTCTGCTAGAAGCTTGCGTTGCTAGGCATGTTGTGGCTTGCCATGGAAGAAAGCAGAAGGTCAGTGGACCAAGCAAGCTGGGCTTGGAGGTCAGTAGTGTTCCTTCACCATGTGAGGGTCACAAAAATGCACCTGTCTCTGGTTTTCTGAATTCTGGTCCCTCATGTAATTCATTTACACTGATCTCACCCAGTCTTGGTCTGAATGAGCTGTCATCCAAAATGTCATTTAAAAGCTTTCTGACTTGGTTTTTCTTCATGTTATGCCAAGAGTAAATGGAGCTATGCCTCCCTGGTGGCACAGGCGGTTGAGCACAGAACTGTGAAGCTGTCGGCAGTCTCTGTAGTGCCGGTTCGATCCCCATCAGCCTCGGAGCAACCCACATGGCGAGCAGACTTCTCCCGTCTCGCCCACTGCTCCCCTCAGCAGTGTATTTCGTCAGCCTGCCTGTTCTGTTCCCCACTCTGTCTCTGGCGAATCCTCTCACCCTCCTGAGCATCTGGCCTGTACCCATCTCTTGTATAAATAAAAAAAAAAATTAAAAAAAAAGAGTAAATGGAGCTAGAGCATGTTAAAATTATAAACTTAGAAACAAGAGTGTCTAAAGAGATCAGAAATAGGGCCAACAAGAGCTTCTTAGCTCTACAGAGGACACTTCCAAAAGTGTAAGCATAATGCTCTCAGAAATTTAACCAATGAATGAGCCTTTAGTATAGATTCAAATCAGGAAGGGCTTGTCTGAAAACTTCAACCGTAGCTCAGGTTTTTTCTCTAAGCAAATACCCTGAATACGTCACAGCATTTAGAATTAATGACCAATTGGTGTTTGTGTCAGGATTTTCATCTTCCAAATCCAAAGTTAAATATATGCTTGAATATATGCCTTGGGTATTGACAGGGAAAGCAGAGGGGTGGGGCACCAGGCAGAACAGAAACACATAATGGACAGCAATCTACCTCACTTTCTCATGAGAGTTGGTTTCAAAACATCCCCCATCACCCAGGAACAGAATTCAGTGTTTGTCACTTTACTCACCATACCCAGTGGCATCCGGGTATCTGAAGCTTTCTACTCAGGACATCAGCCCATCCAGATCAACAGAAGAAACCGAGTAGCCTGAGAAAGTCATCATGATCCCAGAAGGCTGGAGGAACTTAAAACCCGGAGGCTTCAGGGTTGCAGAAACCCTGCACCTCTCTGTGGATGACTGAAGGTAAAACATCCTTAATATCTACTTTCCTGTGGAAAAATACAAGTCTGTATGCTTCCATCAGAGATGAAGGCCTCCTGAGAGGGTTGGATGTTTTTACTTGGATGGTGATTATGGCGGGGGAGAGGCCTCTCAGGGGTCATGAGAGTCTTCGAAGCACATAATGTGCCATTAAAACAATGGCCACGGAGAGAAAAAGACCATAAGTACTATCAAGGATGCTGACGAATTGGTGATTTGCATGCTTATTTGATTTTTCTCCAGAAATTTAAAAAGACATGAAGTTATAGCTCATTAAGTCTTTATACGCAAAACAAAACAAACCCAGTCATGTTTCTCTAGGAGAAGGAAAGCCAGAAGCCCTCTCTTTACAGACAGGGAGAACCCACCCACCATATGCACCTTCATTTAAACTGGTTGGTATTTGGTGTTAAAATGGTCCCTAGTTGACCTCTAACATTAACACTTTCCTTCTGGTCTTACTTCCCTTTAGAATTAGTATATAATAAAACCAGACTGATTTTAAATTCATAGAATCAGTGGGCCCCCAAACAGAAAAATAAAAATAAGAAGGAAAAGTGAAGTTTGATGCTTTAGATTCCCTGGGATCTTTTTCCTTCAAATTCTTGAGGTTTTAAAAAATAATTCCACTTTCAAAGAAAATAGAATAATAAATGTTAGGGAGAAGTTCCATTGTTCTAAAAGGGAAATCCAATGCCATTTGGCAAATCCTTTGGAGGTGTTTCTACATGAGATGACCATTAAGTGGGGATCCATCATCTGTAACCAGATAGATATGAGACTTTGGGCAAATCACTTTATCTGTCATGCGTTAATGATCTTTCGTTGCATAACAAATTTATCACAAACAGCAGCTTAGAATAACAAACATTTATTATCTCATTTTCTGTAGGTCAGGAATACAGCCCAGTTTAGCTGGGTTCTTTACTCAGTCTTTCACAAAGTTGCAATCAAGCAACCAGTCAGAATCAGGGTCTCATCTGATTGTTCAGTTGGGGAAGCGATCACTTCTAATTTCACTTGTGTGACTGTTGGGAGAATTTTGGTCCTCAAGGGCTATTCGACAGCGGGTCTCAGTTCCCAATTAGTGGTTGGCAACTTAATAGACTTCGTGATTGCAGGATTCCTGCTGAGATGTTCTTGGTGGATGAAAATGGGTTAAGTGACTCTGCTTTTTTGCGGAAAAATAATTGTATTCCTTGACACATGGACCTTCCTGAAATGAGAGTCATCAAGGGAGAGAATCTGCTAGCAAGACAGAAGTCAAAGTTTTATGTAGCCTCATCACAGAAGTAACATCCATCACCTTTGCCATGTTCTGTTGATAAGAAGCATGTCACAAGGACACCCCACATTCAATGGGAAGGATTATATAGAACACAAATACCAGGAGACAAGGATCACTGAGTTAGCTTAGAACCTGTCAACCACATCTCTACACTTCAATTTTCTCATCTGTGAAATGGGAATGATAATGGTCCCCATTAGACCAGAATGTTGAAAAAATTGAATGTGTTTATTTAATTCTTAGAAGTGTCTAGCACTTAGCAAATGTTCAATAAGTGCTAGATACTTGTATCATTGGTTTCATTTATTTTTTAATTAATGTGCTACAAGTCATGCTCTTCTAGCATCTTTTTGGTTTTCTGCAAACATTAGATAAATAGGGAAGAGAAGGTATACCCAGACACCAAACATGGCAGGCCTGCTGACTACCATAAATACCACCCAACCCAGAATCCAGTTGCTCCTACCCCACTTAATCATCGATCTAACAACCCTGGAATGTCGATTGAAATAAGGGGGGAAAAGAGGCTTTCTTGTTAAGACAGGAGAGATCACTAATGCCTCATGACTTACATCTGATTCCCTATCTACCCCTTCAAGTAGCCAACCTATTTACTGACTTTAACCTTTAGGGAACATCATCAATTTTCTATTTCTGAACATTATTTGGACTATAAGTTTATTAAAAAATAACTAGAATTACATGACTTTGAGCCCCACCACTGTTTTTATCTACAGAGTGCTTAGGAAATCCGATTTACTGTCCCAGCCTCTGCATGGGGTAAGAGTGGAAGTTTACTGATAGTGTGCCTCATCTGAAGAAAATCTACCATAGACAAATCTAAACTTTAAATCTGAGGAATCAAGAGTGCTTATAGAATAAACAAATGCATATTTATTTCCCTTAGGAAAGGATTCACCATAGTTTCCCTCACACAGAATACTCATCTAACCATTTATGTGTTTAAAGATTAGATAGATGACTTGAGAAAACTGAAACACAAATTAAAGAGTTAGGCGTTTTTCACACAAGTGATGATTAGGTATTAATAAAGAATCTCTAAAGTCATAACATAAATGATGATGATTTTTTATACAGATTGGTATGGTAAGTTTGTCCTTTGTTTCCCTGCACAGACCATGAAATGCTGAAAGAAAACAAACCATGGTCTAGATACTTTTGAAAGGTTGGCACTTTGCAAAATGCCAGGCATTAAGCAGGCACTCCATATATGTAAGTTGAGTAGCTAAATGTAAACCTAAATGATTAGTTATTAGACTCACTTTTCAACTGACTGAGTAAGGTTATCTGAAAGGTTAAAGATGCTGGTTTTAAATATTATCATTGTTTTCAAAATGTAAATGCATTTATTAGCTGATCCATGAAGACAAGTTTCAACAAATGGTGTGGGAACAATTGATCATCTATGTACCAAAAAATTAATCTCAAGCTAAACCTCACACCTCTATAAACATTAACTCAAAATGTATCATTAACCCAATGATAAATTGTAAAATTAAGAAACAATGAGAAGAAAACATAACAGAAAGTCTTCATGACTTGAGAAGAGCTGATGAATTCTTAGCACAACAAAAGCATGATCCATAAAAGAAAAAATGGATAAATTGTATTTCATTGATATTTAAAATTTTGCTCCTTAAAAGTTGTTTCTAACAAAAGGAAAAGACAAGTGATGGATTGGGCAAAAATATTTGCAAATAATATATCTGAGAAACGACTTGGATTTCGAATTTGTAAAGAGCTCTCAAAATTCAAAAATACGAGAACAAACCAATTAAAAATTGAGCAAAGAGGGCCTCCCTGGTGGCGCAATGGGTTAAGACGCAACCTATGAAGATGTTCGCAGGCTCTGAAGCATAAGATCTATCCCCGGCCAGCCAAGGAGCAACCGACATGGCACAGCAGACCTCTCCTGACTCCCCTGCTGCTCCCCTCAGCAGTGTACTTTGGTCAGTCTGCCTGTTCTGTTCCCCACTCTGTCTCTGGTGAATCCTCTCACCCCCCCACATCTCTGGCCTGTACCCCAGCTCTCATATGCATTAATAAATAAATCTTTAAAAAAAAATTGAGCAAGGATTTGAGCCAACACTAAACCAAAGATAGAAGCACATGAAACAGTGTTCAACGTCATCACTAAGGAAAAGCAATTAAAACCACAGATATACCACTGCGCACCTGCTGGGATGGCTAATATAAAAAATACTGACAATACCAAGTACTACTAAGGACACAGAACAACCAGAATACTCATTCACTGCTGGTGAGAATGCGAAATGAAACAGCACTCTGAAAACTGTTAGGCAGCTTCTCATGGAGGTAAATACTTACCACATGGCCCAGCAATACCATTCCTGGGTATTCTATCCCATTCTAGAAAATGAAAGCTCATGTTCACGTAAAAACCTCTACACAATGTTTATAGCTCTATCTATAATTGCCAAAACCCAGAAACAACCCAAATTTCCTTCAACAGGGTAATGTTTAAACAAACTTATACAGCCCAACAGTGAAATACAACACAGCAATAAAAAGAAAGAAATTATAGATACATGCAACAACTGGAATGAATCTTTTTTTTTTAAAGATTTATTTATTTATTTGTTTTTATTTATACAATAGCTGGGGTCAGGCCAGAGAAGTGGGAGGGAGAGAAAATTCACCAGAGACAAAGCCGGAAATAGAACAGGCAGACAGACCAAAGGCCCTGCTAAGGGGAGCAGTGGGTGTGACAGGAGAGGTCTGCCACGCCATGTGGGAATCTTGTTGGCTGGCTGGGAATTAAACCAGCACTGCAGAGGCTGAGGACAGCTTCACAGTGCTGTGCTCAACCCTCTGCGCCACTGGGGAGGCCCCTTGAATGAATCTTTTTTTTTTTTTAAATAGAGGCATGTTTTATTTATTTATTTATTGTTTGTTTGTTTTGTTTATACAAGCACTGGGTACAGTCAGAAGCGCGGGAGGGTGAGAGAATTCACCAGAGCCAGAGCGGGGAGCAGAGCAGGCAGAAGGACCGAAGTACACTGCTGAGGGGAGCAGCGGGCGGCAGGAGAGGTCTGCGCGCCATGTGGGACCCTCCTCTGGTGGCCGGGGAGCAGCCGGGGATCAAACCGGCGCCGCAGAGGCCGCGGGCAGCTTCGCAACCCAGCGCTCAACCACTACGCCACTGGGGAGGCCCTTGAATGAATCTTAAAGACATTATGTTGTGTGAAAAGAGTCCATTATCAAAAAGTTACACAGTCTGTGTCTCTTAATGGCAAAAATATGTTCTGAGAAATGGATCATTAGGCACCTCTCTCATTTTATGAACATTGTAGAGATCTATACTAGATAGGAGAGCCCACTACACACCTAGGCTATATGGTGTAGACTATTGAAACAGCTGATGTATATACATGGCCGTTATCCAAAGTGTCATGAAGCAACACATGACTATATACCGTATAGTCTTTCAAGAAAAGACCAAGCTGTGTGATAGAGAATAGCTCAGTGGTCGCTAGGGGCCAGGGGTGGTGCAAAGGTGTGACTGTAGCCCAAGAGAGTTTTTGATATTATGGAACTTTCCTGTAATCAATTGTGGTAATGGTAACACAAGTCTATTCATATATTAAAATTCATAGAATTATATGCCTAAAAGGGGGGAGGGGTGTAAAGTCCACTTTAGTGCATGATAATTTTTAAATAAAAAAGTTAAATAATAAAGAGAGATTTATCTGGTTTTACACAGATAAACTCCATGGCTGAACAATCTCATGACAATTTTCTACATAAATGAGAGGTTTCTGGTTTTAAAAAGCATGTAGCTAGCAGTGCCTGACATAACCTCTCGCAGACTCACTCTAAAATACATTTGAAAGGGCCTCCCTGGTGGTGCAAGGTGTTAAGCACCACACCATGAAGCTATCCGTAGCCTCTGCAGCATGAGTTCAATCCCTGGCTGGCCAGGGAGAAACCCACATGGTACAGCAGACCTCTCCTGTCTCGCCCGCTGCTCCCCTCAGCAGTATACTTTGGTCCATCTGCCTATTCTGTTCTCCACTCTCTCTCTGGTGAATCCTCTCACCGCCCTGCATCTCTGACCTGTACCCCAGATCTTGGATGCATAAATAAATAAATCTTTAAAAAAATAAAATACAGTTGAAAGATGAGAAAAATGATAGAACTCACCAGACCAACAAAGATAAGGACTAACTGCATCAAACTCAAAATCTCAAAGAAGAGTCCACATGCTCAAGGGAATAGAGTGGAGAAATAAAACTGGACACCCTTCTGTGCTAAACACAAGCCAGAATAGATGGGGAGATCTTTCTTCTCAACCCCACTGTCTCCTGGTCATGTCCATACAAACAGGGAAATGGAGTAACCATTTCTTCATTCTGTTGATGCCACAACCAGAGAGCTGCTCCCATCTCCTCAGGGCCAATTATTGCAACTTTCGAAAAATAACTACTCAGTGAGGAGGTAGCCACAGAACTAGTATGTGGCAGCAGGACTGGTTACATGTTATCACCACAGATGCAGAAACAGGAAGAACCTAGGAAAAGTTCAGCCTGGGGATTATGGTGCTCCTTGTACTCTCTGTGTTCAATGTATCAGAGAATCAAGCAAAAGATGAGAAAAGAAGCCTATCTTACTTCAGCATGGCTGAATTAGACTAGCTGGTTGGTTTCTGAAAATGGTGTTCTTGGATGTCAGATCCAAGTCAGGAGATCTGAGAATTGGATATGACCAGTACCCCTGGAATAATAATGAGGCAATGGTTAAACCTGCCTGGTTTATATACTTGACGCTGCCACTTACTAGCTGCATGCTCTGGGGAAAGTCATTTACCTTTTCTGTGTCTCCAATGTCCAATTCCTCATATGCACAAAGAAAATAATAGTATCTGTCTCATAGTGAGGATTAATGCGTTTACATATTGAAGATCAGAGAAGTGAATCGTTCCTCACTTTATACTATTTTCCTCCTCTGCTCATCTTTGAATTAGAAGAAATTAATTTAGAGGTGTATATGATAATAATTCCTAATATTTATATGACACAGCATTACATTAATACACCGCAAGCTCAAATTACTCAAATCAGGATAAAATCTTTATAGCAGACAAAAATGATATGATCACAGAGAGAAATAAAAATAGGAACCAATAGCAAACTTTTTATCAGAAACTCTACAGACCAAAATAGAATAGAACATCAATAAAGTACTGGGGGGAGGGGAACCCCATCAACTTTGAACTTTATAACTGGCAAAGATATCTTTGAAAAATTAAGGTGAAATACAGATTTTTTCAGACCAACAAAACTGGTAGAATTTATTGTTAGGAGGCTTTTAAGGTCTAAAGAAATTAATTTTAACAAAAAATGTTCTTTAAGCAGAAAGAAAATAATATCAAGTGAAATTGTAGATCAGCAATAATTGAACAGTGTTAAAACAGCAAATACATGGACAAATTTAAAAGACATTTTTAATATCTTTAAAAAGTAATTTACTGTTAAGGCAAAAATAACTACGTAATCCCTGGCTTTCAATATAGAAAGAATTAAAGTATATAAGTATCTCATGAAAAAACAAGAAAGGGGTGGGGCCTCCCCGGTGGCGCAGCAGTTGAGCGCTGGGTTGCGAAGCTGCCCGCAGCCTCTGCAGCGCCGGTTCGATCCCCGGCTGCTCCCCGGCCACTGGAGGAGGGTCCCGCATGGCCCTCAGACCTCTCCTGCCGCCCGTTGCTCCCCTCAGCAGTGTACTTCGGTCCTTCTGCCTGCTCTGCTCCCCGCTATGGCTCTGGTGAATTCTCTCACCCTCCCGTGCTTCTGACTGTACCCAGTGCTTGTATAAATAAAATAAATAAATCTTTAAAAAAAAAAAAAAAACACAAGAAAGGGGGAAATTGAAGTATATTGTGGTAGCATTCTTAGACCACATGTGAAGTGATATATTATTTGAAGACATACAATGATAAGTTAAAGATGTATACTGTAAGCCCTAAAACACCCACTACAAAAGTAAAATGAAAAGAAACACTAATAAGTTAATTGTGGAAATAAAATAATAAAAAAGTGCTCCATTAATTCAAGAGAAGGCAGTAAAAGAGGTGGAATGGGATACGAAAAATAGAAAACAGTTACCAAGATGGTAGCTTGGAATCCAACCATATCAATAACTATATTAAATGTAAATGATCTATAAAGACTCCAAGTAGAAAGCAAAGTTTGCCAGATTGAACAAAAAGCAAGACCCAACTTCATGCTATGTCAAAAAAACAATTTGAAATATAAAGACACAGATTAGTTAAAAGTATAAGAATGGAAATAGATACCAAGCAAATTTTAATCAAATGAAAAAATGGCCATATTAACATAGACAAGGTAGATTTCAGAACAAGGATTATTAGCAGAGAAGAGGGAACATTTCATAGTGATGAAATGTCATTACACCAAATTCAGATAACAATCTTAAAACCAAATTCACTTAATAACAGAGCTCCAAAATATATGAAGCAAAAATAACCGAAATGGAAGAACAGGCAAATTCACAATTACAACATAAGGTTCATCCTTAAAACATCGTTACTATTATTATCAACATCATCATTCATCTCTGCTGTTACATGCTGACATTCCCAAAATATAAGAGTCAAGACAGAGATGCCTATCACAACACTATTATTTAACAATGTTCTGAAAATTTTACCCAAAATATCAGGAGAAAAAAACAAAATAAGATATCTTAATTATCAATGTAATTACATGCTTAGAAACTAAAAAATTCAACAACAATAAAAAGAAGTTATTAAAATAATAGTGTTCATTGAGGGACACAAGTTGAAAGTAATTACATTTCAACAACTGTCATGTAATATATCAATGACAAATTATAAAATAAAAATAAAGAAAAATTTTCCACTTGTAGAAATAACCAAAATTTTTTGAGTTCCCAAGAAAAATATGCAAATCCTTCTATGATAAAAATAAATTTTTTATTGAGAACTGCTGTTTTTTCATTCATGTGCAACAGACAGAAAAGTTCCTGATGCATAGCAAACACAAAATATTATTGGGTGGGATGGATGGATGGATGGAATAAATGAACAAATGATTTATTTATAAGCACTTTCCAAACTACATTCATCTCTCTCAGAGCTGGCATATATTTAAAGAAAGTGTTGTGGATCCTTGGGCCCAGAAAAACTTCCTCAGAATTAACTGATTCCCTCCTGCATTTGCTACAACTGTTGTAGAGCAACTCCGATACAAAACGGGGTGCCTGACTGTGGGTCTCCACCCGCGCGCTTAAAAGGACTTATCAATGCTCTACTGCAGGCACACGCGAAAGATTAATAAAAGGTTTATTTACAAGGGAAGGGGAAATGAGGAAATGTACAGCTCAGGGAGAAAAGTGGGAGACAAAGTTTTAAATGAGTCCTACCCGATCCGCCGATCAGGAATCCCAAAATGGCACCCTGAGAGCTGGCCGTAAGCCAGGAGCCGTGAAGCAGGGAGGTGAGCGATAGTGAGCCCCACAAGGCCCACGTGTTTGGTTTTTATACCCAACCTGGCTGCTTAACTGCACCTTCAGGTCCCAGCCACCCTCCCTTTGGTGGTGATTGGATTTGTCTTTCCAATGTCCTGATGGCTTTAGTCTGGAGTGGGGGTGGGGTCCACAAAGCCTGTATGGGATTAGCTCAGGACATCCTTTCCCCCTAACACTAGGACACGTCTAGGAACAATCCAGGTCCCTCATGACAGAGGTAAAAGGAAATAGAACTTTTGTGATTGTTGCACAGAGATGCCTGTAGTATCTTCTGAGACTCTGAAGATTTTCATTGGCATCACAAGTCTTTTACGTTTCAGTTTTCCAAGTTATATTAAGGATATGATGTATTTTTGGCATGAAAGTAACCTGAAGGTAGGAATCAGGCTCCTGAACACTCCTAAAGACTGAAACGCTCTTTCAGGGTGATAGGAAGGGTGGGAGAGAGCAGGGTTGGAATAACTTTTAACAAAATATGCATCTACTACTACTATTGTTAGTAGATGCAAGAAACTTCCTTCCTGGAAAGTTAGTAAATATTTTACTAAAGGACCCCACATTTGGTGCTAACTCAGACTATCACCATTTCTTGGTGCGAGTCATCTTCCAATGACTCCCAAAACTTCTAGCAGCATTCTGAATCAGTCTGCTATTTCTATTTCAATAAGAACATATAGGCAACCTCTTCATAAACAAGAGTCCAAGGACTTCAAGTTAGGAAGCCAAGGAAGAGGGCTTTCAGCTCACCTGGTGCACTGCTCTGCATTTCCTCACAATGCTATGAGGCCTGCTGGTCTGGATGGCAGGAGCCAGAACGCTGTTCTTGCTTTCCAGGACACTGCACCAAGATTTCACACAACCCTGACTAACATTTCCCTGAGATGTCACATCTATCTCTATTATCACTATACCGCAATGTTGAATCTATCTGAAAGGAATTACTTTTAATAAAGTTTTCTTCTAAATCACACTGGAAGATGCTATCTTATTTAACCAAATGGTGTTGATTACAAGGTTGGAATGAATGCTTAGTGAGCTGCTTTGTTCACTGGTGGAAACAATTATTTCTTCAGGCCCAGTCTTCATCTCCATAAATTAATGTTCTTTTTTTCCCTGTACTTTAATGATGGGTGGTGAATTATGCAAATGTTTCTCCTACAAGAAATTAGACAAAGTAGCCTCACCACTTCTTAGAACAAGAGATTATAAATAATGGTGAGTTACAGTTTGATTAAAATATTGTCCTCAATATAGGTCACCTAAGTTCAAATATTTTAACCTTTAAATCAACTATGAAATCAAATTACATTTCTAAGTGCATGATTTTTCAAGAGAAATGAAGTCATTTTGGTATTTCTTTTAATAAGAAAGTGATTTTATTTTGTATAGGTCCTTTACCTCTTTTACAAAGTAAAATATTACTCAGCATTCAAAAAAGATAAACACATGCAATTTGCAGCAATATGGATGGCACTGGAAGGGATCATGCTCAGCGAAATAAGCCAAAAAGAAAAAGAAAAATACCGGATGCTCTCACTCATAGCAGGAATCTAGAAAACTTAAATAAGGGACCAGGAAAACGAATAACTATAAGAAAGTGAAAATCAAAATCAACAAAAAACTACGAACCAGAGACACTTTTAGGGGGGCGGGGGTGGGAGGGGAGGGATTGGGGTCAGAATGGGGGGGCTGCAATTGTATGGGGAATTTAAAAATAAAATTTATTATTAAAAAAAAAATTTAAAAAAAAAAAAAGAAAGTGATTTTAGACCATTCTAGAAAAAAATATCATTTCATTAGTCATCTTCCTTTCTACTTCAGCACTACTGTCTTCAAGATAGTCATTTCATCCTGACACCATAAAAGAAAATAAGCATTAATTTGATTAATTAATTCACATAGTGTGCCTATTTCACAATAAGAATGTATATGTATGTATATATATTAACAGTTTAAAAGTCAGATATCAACAAAGTGCAGCAATTTAAAAAAAAAAATCAATGAAACCCAAATAACTCAAAGTAGTTCACAATTAAAGCACAAAGTTGCTTGTGCCCTTCTTCCCACAAAGGGGGCATTTTTAAATGCAAATTGGTGAGCACTCTAATTGCTCCAAAACCATTTCTGATTAGCAATCTTATAATGTGCTAGTGCCTTTTTGTCCCAATTCCCAGGATTTTGCATTATGTGTCAGCATGACTCAAGAGAAAGCCCAAACCCTGGTCCCAGCGGACTGACGCAACCCTGGATTGTAAACAGAGAGCCTCTCCACCCCAGGCCATCCCATCTCACTTGACCCCTGTCTACCCAGAGCAGGAAACCTGCTTGGTGGTGCTCAGCAGTGAGGGAATGAAGTGCATCGATTGCTCGTGATTATTAGCTGGAGTAGAATGAGCCTCCTCCTTATTATGCAGATTAGTGGAGCTCCCCATCCCAGCATATTGTGCAGATGCAGGCCAGCAGCTGCTCCTACAGATGGCAAGTACACAACTCCATTAGGAAGGATCTATTGTCTGCTCCTGGCTGGCGAAGAGGCTGGCGCGGACTAGGAAGAGAGGATTGTTACAGCGAGATGTAAAGGCGCACACACACACTTAAAATCTGCACCCAAGAGACTCTTTACACAGCAGGGCCGACAGCACTCAAATTAGAAATCTACCCTAAATAAGGACTTTCGTATGTCACAATTAAGCTTGTGTATTTTTTAAACCAGATTAACCATTAAAATTGAGTAGCATAATTCAAATTTTGCAATGCCATGCTATTAAATATTCAGATTAAAAACAAATCCTAAGAGATTCATTCAGAAATTTGCACTATGTTCAGCTCTTCTGGGGCCTTCTGTTTTGTTAATTCCCTTTCAAAGAACCTTTTAAAGAGTCAAGTTTGTTTTTCATAATATCAAAATGCAATAAAGAACTGAGTTTCCCCTATTAAAATATTTGCTGTAGGATGGTTTGTCTTTTTAGAGTTGTTTATTCTGAAAAGCACCAAAGCAGTTCACTTAAGTTAGTCAGCGGTGAAAGTGGGCACATGAATCCTTTTTGAATAAATATTATTTCAATCATTAGCAACTAAATAACATTGTCTGGTGCATAATTTTGGATGTGGTGTAAAAATAATTTGATCACTAACTAATTGCTGCAATTTAACTGGGAAAAGGATTGATTTTGGTCCAGTTTTCATTTTTTTAACTAATGCTTTCCCTAGATCTTCTTTTAACGCTGAGCTATGTGGAAGCTCCCCAGTCAAGAAAAACACTAAAGTAAATAGAACTTTCAAAAGACTAGGAGGGAACTGCCAGAATGTTACAAGGAGAAAAATTAACAATTTATCAAAATAAACATACTGCCTTAAGACTGATCTTTATTTTTTTTTGTTGTTTTAAAGATTTATTTTTATTTATGCACACAAGAGCTGGGGTACTGGCCAGAGGTGCAGGGGGTGAGAGGATTCACCAGAGACAGAGTGTGGAACAGAACAGGCAGATTGACCAAAGTACACTACTGAGGGGAGCAGCGAGCGAGTCAGGAGAGTCTGCTGCGCCATGTGGGTTGCTCCCTGGCCAGCCAGGGATTGAATTTATGCTGCAGAGCCTTCGGATTGCTTCTTAGGTTGCGTCTTAACCCCTTGCACCACCAGGGAGGCCCAAGATGATCTTTAAAGCTTAGAAGATTCAAGATTAGAGATGAGGTCACAATAAAACTACTCATTTTTTGGTTTAAATAATGTAGACAATCAAACAAAATAATTTAAGCACATATCCAAAGACACCCGTTATAGAACCAGAGTTAAAGCTGCAGGAAGGAAAAGGAAAAAGTTGTAAGTGAATTGTTCCAGAGTCATGTTTTCCAAACTTGTTTTTACCATCTCTCATACGAATAAATATATCGCAACCCAGTACACAAATGCATATCCATTTATAATGAGCTTTCTGAAACTTACCCTTATATTTTCTTAGTCTATTCATATTTCCAATGTTGGTTATGATGGTAAATGTATTTCATGGTCATTTTTATGATCTGCAGTTTGAAAATCACTACTCTAGAAAGTAGCCTAGATGGTAATGTTAAAAAAAAAAAAGACGTGTGAATGTCACCATCAGTGTTAAATGTGAGGTTACCCTGCACCAATTTGCCAAACTCAGACAAAACAGACACTTTGCAGGGCTCTTCAGGGAAGCAGAATCACGGAAAAGCCACCTCCTTTTCTCCAGAGCAAGTCATAGAATCATTGCCAGTAGCTGAAAGAAGCACGGGGACTGGAACAAACAGGCTTCAAGGTGGTATGGGGGGATGTGTGGTCCCAGAATTCATGCTAGCTGTCTTAAGATCAAAAACCCTAAAATAGATGCACCTTAGGAGAGAAAGGGTAATATGGCTCAGCCCAAATAGGACAAATAAGGCGGCTGAGAATCAGGAAAGTGGAACTCCTGTCCCCAAGGCAGGAAACAGATCTCTCTTTCAAAGATAATCCTGGCCTTTGTAGAAAGATAGCCCAAATAGAGCCAAGATTTACAACATCACATAGCTCCTGTTAATCCAACCACCACAATTAACCAAGAATTCAACAGCCCAGTGGGAGCACATGATTACAAACCAGCAAATTTAAGAGATTAAAATTATGATTCAACAAAGTGAATGTCTTATCAATGCTTTAAATTTGAACCTAAAGTTCAAATTGTCCAGTGAATTCATTTGAGCTCAATATACAATTTTATTTTTTTAAAGATTTATTTATTTATGCATCCAAGAAGTGGGGTACGGGTCAGAGGTATAGGGGGTGAGAGATTCACCAGAGATAGAGTGGGGAACAGAACATGTGAATTGACTGAAATACACTGCTGAGGGGAATAGCAGGCAAGTCAGGAGAGGTCTGCTGCACCATGTGTGCATCTCCCTGGCAGTGGATCAAACTCATGCTGCAGTGGCTGCGGATAGCTTCGTAGATTGTGTCTCAACCCCTTGTGCCACCAGGGAGGCCCTCAATATACATTTTTAAACAGAAGCCCCATGAGTCCAAGCATGTGACCTGTCCTATTTACTGTTGTCTATTGGCTTACACAGAGTAGGCACTCAGGAAAGATTTCCTGCTGAAAGAATGTGTCAGCACATGGATTGACAGAAATGATGTAGATGCATAATTACACCACAGTATAAGAAGTGCAAATATTTAACTATATCCAGCAGAATAGGGAGAGAAAGATATAGTGGAGAGTCAAGGAGCCACTGAATACCTTGAGATAGTTTTGAAGGATAATCAAGAGAGAGATGGGCATTCCATGGGGAAAGCAATAGACCGTGCAAAGGCACTGAGGTGTGGGACATCAAGATAGCTGCAAGTAGTGCCTCCTGGCTTTGTGTCTAGGGAGGTGGAGGGTAGAGGTGGAGGATAGGTACTAGACTGGAGAAGGAAGCCAGGAGTAGGTCATAAAAGGCCATATATTGAGACAGGAAGTGTCCTAGGACAAGGTCAGGACAAGGTTCAAAGACAGAACTTTGCTATTCCAATTGTTTTTACCAGGCTGGTAAACAAGATGCTTAACAGACCTGATAATTCCAGGCCCAGACACCTGCTGCCATAATTTCCTTGGCCCATTGTTTTTATCACTAACTTTTCCCCAGTCTGTGCAGTCCTGAACAACTTCTTTATAGGCTGTTGCAGAATAAGGGGGTTATAGACTCTGAGACCAGACCAGTCTAACCCGGAGCTGCAGGCACACAGTGTCCATGAGCTATTCGCCCATGAGATGCTCACAAGCCTGCACAACCACCAAGTGCAGATGATGGGCACTCACAGTTCTCAACAATAAATGGACCACACTCTGATGGACAAATGGCCATTAGCCAAGTCCACTCTGCTTATATTCTCATCAATAAAGTTTAATTCCTTTGTTTTCAAACCCCACACCTAAAGCCTATATGGACGCCTAGCCCTGCACCCCAGAGAGTCTCTCATGCCCAGAGAGGTCTTCTGGAACTCTCTTTCCCTGCTCTTTTGATGATCAATAAACACTGACTCCTTGCCTGCCCTCACCAATGGTGGAGTCCTTTTTTCAATCTTTTTTTTTTCAATCTCAAGAGCCCTTTCCTTGCCAGAGGAGCAGAACTCCTTGGTCCACCCTTTGATTCCCAGGAGGCGGAGCAGTGGACACAGCTGGTTCATTCCCAACTTATTCACCTGTGGTGCTGGAGGGTGAGGTCAGACTGAGAGATGCCCAGATACTTTCTTTTATCCAGTGACAATATCAATCCATAAAGGAACATGAACTTAAAGACACCATAAAAAGTTTTAACCAGATGGGAGGCACAATCAGATTGGGTTCAAATTTTCTGAATTATATAAATGGAGATCGCTTGGTTGTTTAGTAAAAACCCTTCAAAATATATTGAGGGAGCATATATGTATATATTTTTTACCTTTCTGGCAATTAACAGCCTTGGTGTCAGCTTCTCCTATCTGTCTATCTGTTGCCTGGCCTTTTGTAGGCTATCATCAAACCTGAGAACACTCGACCCTCTCTCTAGACAGATCTAGACAGAAATAACAGATATGTCATTTCTGGATCTTGATTTCCAGATTCAGTTCTCCCAGAGACAATGGTGGTATTTGATTTCCCTTCCCCTCAAACTGAGGCTGCTTGAATGTAGACCATTGACTGATCAACATTTGACCATTAATTAAGACAAGTTAAAGATTCCCTTCAGTCTTAGGAACTTACAAATGTGTTAATAGAACATTTGTGTTAATGTTAATTGCGTTAATAGAGTATTTGCTACTGATTTGCTCTTCATGGCAGCTTTTACTTTGGCTTCTCCAAAATCTGCTTTGTGCCTCTGCTCAAGCTTTTTGTGTCACCCAGCAGTCTCACCATTCCCCATTTCCATTTGTCAAAATCCTTCTCCCCACCCCACCATGGAACTGAATCACATTCATTCTTGTTTTATAGTTGGACATGAATTTATCAGTCTTCCCCATGAATTTCAGTCCTTTCGGGCAGGAACCAGGAGTGATTAATCTTTGGTCCTACTCACTTCCAAGATAGTAAATAAGATAGTAAATGAGAATAAATGAAATAGCATATGTGAAATCCCTGTGTATAATGCAAATTACTGTCAAAGTGGTAGTTCTTATTAGATGATTACACACAGCCCAGAAGAATTCATTATTTTTCCCATGGAGTTGTCTATCCATCTGTAGAGTCTATCCCGCATGCACTGAGAGGTCTTCCTCTGATCTCCCTCCATCATTCTCCTTCTCAACACTCAGTCCTCTAGCTTTATTTTTTTAATCCCTCTGCCCCCATCCCAGAGTCTGGATCAACAGCCTGTCCATTCACAGCAGAGGCCATTACCAAATACCACCGCACATGTGTATTTGGCCCATGGGTCACATACTTAGTGTGTGTGTGTGTGTGTGTGTGCACCTGCGAGTAGTCAACACATTAAAAATTAGAAGTCACGTGAAAATTCAGCTTTGGGTTTCTGTTGAAACATGGTAACAATAAACTGTTGCCGAGGTGAAGCTGCTACTTTGACTGAGCTATACATACCCTGTCTGGTTTAGCAGTGCTTCTCTCTCTATATTGTCTCCTTGATATTCAGCCAAGCCAGTTGTGGTCTATCAATATACTCATGCTGTTGCCTTTCTCACAACAGGGTATATTTCTACCAAAAGTGGGTAAAAGAAAAACAGATGGAGATGGCGGAATGATTTTCTTTTACATGAGACCTGCTGCACTTATGTTACTTGTGCAGTCACGGAGACATTCAGTTTTCAAATCTCTAACACAGAATGTATCAGTGAGTGTTTGACCAGGGAAGCAGGACTGCTATGAGTGATATGAAAGAAGAGACTTCTTATGCAATTGAAGAAGCTAGAAAAAAATATGGTGGTAGGTCTGAAACAAAGCACTATAGGTCAGCAGGACGCAGTCAGGAAGAAAAGCTGAACATGAAACAGGAAAGAAAAAAACGATAAACTGGATCTTCCATCTGTGTCCCATCACCTCCAACCTTGATGATGAACCAGGAGACCAGAAAAAGAAACAGGTATCCTTCCCATGTACCTGGTCCAGGACTCAGGTGAGCTGAAGGAAGAGTTCTAGCAGGTCAATGAGCTCCATATTAATGCCAATCAGGTGAGGCAGCATAAAGACCAGCAGTTGTGTTATGAACTGCAAGGAAGACAGGAGCTGCACACTGACGCGTGGAGCTTCATGACTGGTTGCCTTTTCAGCTCTGCCTCCCAAATCTCAGGTAACCAAATCACTGTGACCATCTCTACCCAGAAGCCTTAGATGAAAGGAGATTCTGGGAAATGCAGTTTCACATTAGCTAAGTAGCACAGTATCAAACCAGGACAGCACCCACTAGTACCGTGGGGCAGGTCAATTACTGGAGGACACACAATGAGTCAGTTTTCATTGCACTTCATCTGAACAAATAAGTCTAACCTAATAATATAAGACAAAGCAAAGATAGCTTAGAAAATATAAGGATACATTATAACATTTATGTTTCACCACTGTGCCTTAGCACCCAGCAGAGTGCCTTCACATTGTAAATGTTTGATACATTTTAGTGGATTACATCAGCTAGGTCTGGCTACCTAGTTAAAAACCAAATCTAAGGGCCTCCCTAGTGGCGCAAGGGGTTGGAATGCAATCTATGAAGCAATTGGCAGCCAATGCAGCATGAATTCGATCCCCAGCCAGGGAGCTACCCACATGGCGCAGCAGACCTCTCCTGACTTGTCCGCTGCTCCCCTCAGCAGTGTATTTCAGTCAATTGGCCTGTTCTGTTCCCCACTCTGTCTTGGTGGATCCTCTCACCCCCCAACACCTCTGGCTTGTACCCCAAATCTTGTATGCATAAATAAATAATTCTTAAAAAAAACAAATCTAAGATTCATACTAGGGGAAAGTATAGCAATAGCATGAAACCATTTTTTAATATTGTTTTTATTATTCAAGAATGAGGCTTTGCCAAGTAAATAATGGTGTTTGTATATATAGACTACAAATTTTCCATAAACATAAAAATGACCTTCATTTAGCAATCCTGATCAATAAATAAATCCTAATTAAGCAAATCACTAGCATTAAGAATAGAGACACAAACAAAAAGGCAATTAATAAATGTATCGTGGGCATTAACCACAATAAACAAATATATATCAACTATTTCACAAATTTCTTGCAAATGGATAAAAATAAATAGGGAGTAAAAAAAGAAAGAATAACCAAATTAACCAGGAAAATTAGACTTGTATTTTTTCAAATAACCAAAAAACTTCAAGAAATCAAGTATATTTTTCTTGATAAGCAATAATTTTTAAAAATCAGCCATAAAGCTAAATCAGCTTACATAAAGACATAGAAATCGATCATCATTGGGTAAGACAGACTTCTCCACCAGTTCTCACAGCTCTCTCAGGTCTAATCTCTATAATAAATTCCTTTTTTCATATCAGGTCTTTTTCATATCAGGTCCTTTTTTCATAATGGGTCATCGTCCTGGCCTCTAATACATAACAAATTTGTTGGTTCCAGGGGCTTCAAAATGAGATATATCCAACAGAAACAAAAAGAAAGGCTCCTCCCATGTGCAACTGATATACTTAATGTATTAAGTGTCATTCCCAAAACTAGCTGTTGATAGTTAGGAGCATTCCAGAATAAAATTTAATTGGTGTCAACTGGATTAAAATTAGTTTAGCAAAGATTTATCAGAAATTCTCTAAAAAATATTTTGATGGGTATTAAAAACAAAGCAGTACATGACTGTATTAATACAGTATTTAGCTCAAAAAACAACTTTTTGAAGAATTATACTCCAGTATGCAACTTTCCAGAATAAATATCATTAGAACAGATCTCAAAATGGAACCCGTATTTATTGAAGTCTTTCCTCAAAATACATAAATCTAAAACATCCCTGAATAGTCTGTCTCTCTGTCTGTCTCTGATAGTGTCTAAATATCACTCAATTGCATAACTAATTATTAAACGAATGAATGAATAAACTTTTCCATCAGAGTTATGAACCTATACATAGATATTAAAAATCTACTTCAGACTGCCTTTAAAATCTATTCTATGTTATAAAGGATCACTAAGAATCATATATTATTATTAATCAAAAGTGATTATATTAACAAATATTTACACCCTGGAATAACACCAATATTAGGATAAACTACAGTTGGGGAACACCACGACACAAATGGAAAACTGACTCTTTCAAACTAAAGTGACCTAGATAAGAAATTCAAAAGGACTGGGTAGAGTTCTTCATTTGGGAAACTGAAATGAGAGCAGAACTACTAGTGCCAACTGATAATTACTTAAATGCTTTGTTAAGTGCATATCCCTGATGGATTTATTTCAAATTCAGTTTCACATTTAGGCAGTAATGAGATTAAAGAATGTGTATATCTGCATGGAGAAACATGTATACCTGTTTACAAACCAACAATAGCCGAGCAACAACAGTGCAGCGCCATTATTCAGGCATTTTGAGTGAGCAGCTCACCAACGGCTGTGGTTTTATAGGTGGCAGAAACAAATGACTTCAGGGTTCCAGATGTCAAATCTTTCCATACAGTTACTCAGCGCAATAGCTATTTGGTAACATCAAGCCCTGGAATGGAGGCATTAATTTAGAATTTTGGGTATGAGAAAAGATATAATGAGAATCCTATTAAGATCTTCTGCCCACCCCTTCCTTCTTTGCAAACACACGCTACACATGACCCTCAGCCAGTGTGCCCTCTAATGGAGCACTAACAATAGTCATGACTTGGTGGCCACTTTGGGAACTCGGCTTCCTCCATCTTCTCTCCATGACAGTGACATGGCACATACACCATCATCAGCCTGACACATGTATGCGATCTCCCTTAATAACTCAGGGAGGTCTGGGAGTCAGAGGTTCCCCTCAACTGACTGACAGCTAGAGAGGCACCATACCGGTGATAGAGCTGTCATCTCCAGTGAGGAGGCTGGGTCTATGGGGAATTCCTTTCTCTCTTGACAAGGAACCTTCATGCAGCATGACCTCCCCTAGAGAAGCTTTGGACAAGGTCCTTCCTTTCCCATTTCGAACTCTGCCTTGCAACAAGCTCTCTATGCCACCTGCAATGGTTATAAATCAATTTCCAAACAAAATATGCATAAACCAAGATGGGTAAAGAGATGACAAGTTGTCCTGTCTCCTGTCATGTCGGATTTCCTCTTTCTTCTCCCACAAAACCCTAAGTAGATAAAAGAACACTCAGACAGAATTTAGAGACCTGAGGTGGTATCAGGAAATTATCCAGTCCTGCCTTCTGGCCTTACCCACAACCTAAACTACGCTTGCTCTTTTGGATTGAGGCAGTTATTAATGTTGTTGTAATAAAACCCAAGTGTCATCTTTTGTGATGAGAAATATAATTACCAAAGGAATCAGAGACTTGAGTTCCAGTCATCACCCACTGCCACTGTATAAACCCCCTTTTAAATCTTAATTTTATGTACTTTGTGATATGTCGCAATTTGGTCTCCACTATTCCTTTTCAGAAAATTCATCGATCCTAGTAGGCAGCATTTTAGACTTGGAAAGACTTTACCCATGAGGAAGTCACATGGCTAGTTAGCAATACGACCACGACTAGTATTGAGGCTGCCCAACTTCACAGCTAATGCTCATCTGATCATACTATGTTCACAGGACACACATGACCACAAACTAACAATAGACCAGTACAGAACTAACCAGAACATCAGGAATGGGTGCCATGCAGGTGGAGAGGCAGAACATAGGTGTCTATTTGGAGGCCCAGACTCCAAACAAGGGGAGGGGACAGGGAAAGCAGTGAGCTCTCTTCTAACCAGCTCCAGAGGGTTCCTAAAAATGTTACCCATTCATAGAGAAAAGTTCTGGAGAAGCAATGACCTCTGATGATCCAGGGGCTCCACAGCATGATGGAGTCTATTAATAATAGTAATACTAATCACAATGAGCGCCACCAGTGATTTAGCAAGCGGTAAGTGAAAGCCAGACCTGCATGACTACAAAAAGCCAGACCTGCATGACTGTACCAGGGTTGCTGCCTACTGGAAAGCTCCTGGCCCTCACTAGCAGTTGTGGACATTTCAAAAGAAATGGACTCAATAAATATCAGTGTTTATCCCAGTACTAACATTTGCCAAGAAGGAGAAATATAGAATAAATTAGCCTAGGATTAGCTCTAGGAAGAATATAAAGCAGAAAATTCTTTTGAAATAGTAGGCTCTACCCACCCCAGCACACCACTAACCACAGAGACTGATGCCCACATCAGGCGCATGGGTGCCAAGCAGAATCAAGGCCTGCTCCTGTGAAGACAGACACTCTTTTCAGACACCTACCAATAAGACTTGCACTTTCCAGGCTTCGTTAGCATATTTTCCCAGTGGTCCTGGCTCCAGCAAGCTAGAGAGAGCAAGTCTTCCATTCATAGGCCATGGTGGATCTCTTGGTATAACTAAAGTACTAAAGGCGTAATTGGCCACATGTGGAAGTTGGCTTTTTGCACAGGTCATTCTTAACAAATTCATAAAAGAAATGCTATTTTTCTAGCATTTCTAGAAATGCTAGCACTATTTTTTAGTATCATATCCAACTATGTATAGTGGAGAGAAATTTCAGGGTTTCTCACCATATTCACTGTGTGTTGTCTGCAAACACTGCTATGAGAAATGTGTTTGAGGCCACCTGTTACTTTAATAGACTGGAATTTCTGGATTTACTCATCCGAAAATTATATAGCTACAGATATTTGAATACTGACAGATAACTGATAAGTGCACTAACACCTCTCAGGAATTCTAAATATACGTTTTTTTTTTGCACATTTCACAGTTTGAGAATCCAGACGTGTTCTACTCTGATCGTGAATGTGTCTGCACTCCTGACAAAGTTGCCATGTTCTACTTAAGTGAGAACATTAAAAGCACCAGCCTCAAAAAAGTGCAGGTGGATGTTATTGGCACGGAAGAAAACCCCAGAGGTAACAGTGGAGCACTTCTTAAAGAAATACTGTGTCACCAATGCTCGTGATGACCCAGAAGAAAATATTAGAAAGCATTGGGACATAATTTAGTTGGCAGCATTTTCCCCCTTTCTTTGTAGTAAATAAAATAATGATATATCTTATAAGCAGTAATATCTCCAATACAGTGAATTACAACATTAAGTATCAAATGTACCAAAATTCAGGAACAAAATAATATAAACCCTAATCATTAAAAGAAAACAAACATAGTTTCCTCTTACTTCAGAAGTGTCAAAAATTTAAATGTCACAGTAACATTTATGTCATTGAAAACATTAACATCTGAAAAAGGTATTAAGTAACCATTTTATGTTGCTTTCCAAAATCTTGTTTAAAGCATATTATCTAATAGATGTTTAATAAAAAATGATTGGGAAAATTCTTAAAAATTTTAAAAAAGCAAATAACTTATATTACAAATGTTCAAGCATTTAAAGTTAAATAGAATCTTGCCCTGCATTGGCTGCTTCATTTGTAAAATGAGTATTTTAAGAAACTACCTCATGAAGTTGTTGGGAGAATTAAATGGCTCACACATATAAAATGCTTTGGAAAAAGCCATGTGATAGGAGCCCAATAATTCGTAAATGTACTATTTCTGATCACTAGTTTTATGATTCTTTTACATCCTGGCCCAGGGCTCACAAATATTTTTGTTAAGGGTGGAAAATGTGAAGTGTCATATTTCCATCATTTTAAAAGATTTTATTCTCAGAAGTGAATTATTTGAAAATGCTATTTTAGGTTTACATAATCATTTACTCATAGACTCAAAACCAGACAATTTTCAAGGCATTTTTGCAGGGATAGAGATAAAAATGTAACACATTTTCTTTGAAACTGTTGTATTACTAGAAAGGCTCATGGTTCAGTACAATTAGGAGGAAGATGCAGTAGAAGGAGAGTTTGGTTGGCAGGGAGGTAGGGTTGAGGGTAAGAAGACAAGGAGGGAGAGAATTCCAGTTAGTTAGAGCTCATAATTCCATTTCAATTTTCGAAGAAGCAGCTTCTGTTCCCCTTAACACACACACACTCACACACACATGTGCGCACACACACCCATGCGCGCGCACACACACATACACACACATACTTTTTTAAGATCTTGAAAACATTTAGTCAAATGTGTCTTAAATGTCAGTCCTCTGGTGGTAAAGGAAAAGGGCACCACACTCAGATCCTTGCCTTGTTTGGTTCAAGCAAGATGTATAAGAAAACAAGCTCAAAATGAAACAAGGGATAGCATAATGACAATCCATGCTGCTCAAAAAAGAAAAAAACTGTCTGTGCCTGATGTTAAAACATGAAACACCTCCAGAGGTGGTTGTGGATTTTAAAATCTTATAAGCAAGCTTTTTAAAACCCTAAAGATAAGCATGTTTGGTAACATGCTGTTGCATCAATATCCATTTATATGGAATACTTTCTGTGCATACTTCACATTTGTATTTCATATGAGCCTTTGGGAACATCTACCCGACACTAAATCACAGATAGAAAATCATAGCTGCTTAGGGAGGCAGTAAGCTCAGGTCAACAGCCCAGAGCAGGGGAAGACTGTGGTGTCTTTCGTGTCACACCCTGAACCAGTCGCGTGGCCCTAATCTCATCTCTTCACCCTTGGATCTCAGTTTTTCCATTTGTGCTTAAAGACCTCTAAGTTCTTTCCAATTCAAACGTTGTTTGACTATCTTTTGTGTTTTGCCCTAGGTGACCTTAGTGTCCACAGCAAGTGTAGGGAATAGTATTTACAGTTCCTATCATTTCATTGTCTTAACTGCTACTCCATTTTACCTCTTTTACGATTCAAAACACACTGTCAGCCTTCTATGGTTACATGTATCCAAACACACACCCTTCAAGGAATGAATAACAAAGAACTATGCGGGGAAAATTACATATAGCATTTCACGAAACATCTTGGACATAGCCATATTCTCGGTGCTAATTATCAAACAACAAATGTAGAAAGATGGTGGCCCTCTCTGAACCTGCCGGGCCCACTTTACATTTCCTTCTACAGTCAGTATAGCTTCCACGCGAGCCCTTCTCCTCCACCCTCTGCTGGCTGGGCAACACTGACCCCCGTGAGCTCCTCAACAGCACAACTCCCAAGAAAAGGTGCAATTTAATTCTTAGCCTGAAACACAGCCCATTTGGAAGGACACCAGTCACCAGGGTATTGTTAGTGCCTTGAAATGGCCAAGAGGGATTGCTGACTCTGCGAATATCACTCCAAAGGCAGGAATTCTATTTGAATTACTAACATAACAGATGTTTGCTAGGCTCCACCATGCAGTCTGCATACACAGCTATGCTAATTTGGCAGGACCGCTCTTCCAGTTTGCTCGGAGCCATTAGTGCAGGCAGCTAGTAGGTCCTTCTGTCTAACTAATAATTGCCTATTATTGATATTAATTAACATTTTTTGCACTTTTCCTCTGTTTTGACCTAGTATCTGTTGGTAGTCTAATCACTGTGGCCTATTAAAAGTCAAAATAAAGGGGCCTACAGTAGTCATGAGCCATTTATCAAAAAGCAAACAAGGCCAATTAAACAGGCGTCCAGACAGTTGTCTTGATTTGCCGCTGACTGTTTCTTGATCACCATTATAAATTGCTAATAGGGCAGAAAGCGCTAAGCTGGGAGCATCTGTGGGGGGCTGGTTATTGCTCACTCCCCGCCTGGTGACAGGTGAGAGAGAGGCTAGTGATGGTCTTATTGATGTGAACTGCCCATCAGTTGGTAGTTATTGTTAAAGTTCATGATGCTACAGCTGATCCCGTCCTGCTGAGAGTCAATCAAATTAATTAGAACTAGAAATTCTTCTTTATTATTTTAGAGCCTGGGTACAGAAAGAAGTCCTGTAATTTGGATCCAAAGGCAATGAAGAAAAAAAATCTCCATGTAGTACAGTGTGGAAAAAAAAATCAGATATTGCTTCTTCCATTATTTATAATAAGGGCTGCGGCTAAAGGTTTTTATAGGCACAGATCAAGAGATCATAATAGAAGCATATTGACAGATTTTTTTCTGCAATACTCTAAGGAACTGGCTGTAGCAGGAAAATATATCAAAACCTTATCATCAGAGCTGAGATCTTCTGTGAAAAATCAATAAAGAGTTATACATGGTTTGAGTTTAAACAGTTCTCTGTAGTCATTTAAACATAGTGCATCTGTACAGCTTTTTACCTCTGGAGACCAAGGTAACCTAGCAACCGCAGGGCTTAAACCGATTAACTACAAATGAAGTACTGTACGCCTATCAAAGCAATTGTTCATCGCTGCCTTTGTTGCAGAGACTAAGCTAATTGAACATGATACAGTATGAAGATAATTAACACCCATGAGTTTGTTAATTGCCTGTTAGCATTACAACACAGTCTCTTGGTTTCTTTTTAACTGTCTCCTTTGTAGCCTCTTACTTCCCTTAAAATGGTGCAGGACCTTTTTAACTGGCTATGATATCTTGGAGTTTATTAACCCTTTTTAAATTGGGGAGGGGGAGCCCTGTCTTAATGAAGCATATTGCATGTGCTTGTTAAATGCAAGCTCTCACTCCTCTCTATTTTCCCAAGACTAGGAATTTGTTTTACAGATACTGTACAAACTATGTTTATTTTTTGTGCTAATTTATTTCAAGCAATTTAGCCATTATAAATGCTCTCAGAAAAAAAAAAAAAAAACCGGCTCTAGTGTTTCCCTTTATTACTCAGCTGCTCTGCTTTGGAGAGTAAGCGATAAATGTCTTTGAGGGTTGGAATATTAATTGAAGGCAGCATCTGGTCAGCAGCTGACCGGCTCTGGTTGTCCTGCTCCAGCCAAGCCACTGAGAAAGAAGCTTTGCTAGTTCTATTTGCCAGGCTCTCAGTTTTCCTCTGAGTCGTGGACTAAATGAACCCCCATTTTATCTCTGCTGGATCACTGCATGGATGCCAGAAAATCAATTGGGCAGGAAAATCTGTTAATCTAAAGTGAATTCAATCTAAGGAATCATTTAAAATAAAAATTTCAATCATTACCTTTTCGGAAAAGCGCTTTTTCCCCCTCAAGTCTGTGTGTGCATGTGGCAGACAACCCCTCGAAAGGACCTATCACAAGAGTAATTCAAAGTCAATAGAATTGTCTAGCAAAGAACAATTTGCTTCTGGGGGGGAAATAGGATTGCTGATTAAGAGGAAATGGAAAACCCCAACGCTTTGCGGCCAGAAACAATTAACAAGCTCAGCCCAGAGTACACATACGATGCTCAAAATGGGCTTTTCTCCCATTGAGAAGAAGCACCTTGGCTGTGTCACAATTGTTTAACGTGGATTTTCCAGGATGATCCTCTGTGTTGTTGTTACTGTGTCATGGTTAATACTTGCTGGTAAGCCAGTCCCAGGAGAACCACTTCTAGTGCCCAATTACAAGTTCTATCATCAATCATAAGTATTATTTATTCAACAAAATGAATTGCTAATTAATAACTGATGAGCATTATGGCCTTGAAGACTATAACGCTATTAATTATGGTTGGCATGAAAGGGATCTACCTGGCACGTATTCACCACAATTAGCCTTCGAAGCTTTCAGGGAATATGTCTATTAAGACAGCCAAAGAGAAGGCTGGTTTTCCTACCTCTCTGCATGAAGACTGACAAACACAGCACTGCCTCTGGTTAGTACTCCACCACATCAACCCAACAGCCCAACAATCATTTTCTGTGCACCTGACTTGTGTAAGAAACTTGACAAGACAAAGAGAAGTCTCCATGGGGGCCTGCAGGTACAGAGTATGGCCCCACGCCCTTCCATGCTCCTGCCGAAATGCTTGGGGCTGTCGGCCACAGCCTGGCAACTGCTGTGTGGCTGCTGCTTATTTTTAGACTTGGTTGTTGCCCAGCTCATGTTCTTAGTCTGGGTGCAGGCACACGGCAGCTAAATCACTTTAGCAGGCAGCCAGAGGGCCAGGACTGCTCACATTTATTTGCAGTCAAGAGGGATTCATCATTGTTCACCTTGAGGACCTCCTGGTCAGAGACTTAAAGAGGAGAAGCTAAGAAATGCCCTCTTGCCCACTGCTGGGGAGGGGAAAAAACAGTGGTTTGGAAGAATAAACACAGAGAAAGTATAATAATGCTATGAAACTCTTTGAAAGCAAAACAAATCAACTACCTCTGTGTTCTCTATTCTACACCTAAAGCCCTGCAGGTTCTGAAAAGGTGTGGATGAAAGATTAAATATTACAGGCTTTAAAAACTTACAGGACTACTAGAGGAGAAGGCCTTCTTCCCCCATCCCCCGACTCTGGGTACATGCTCCAGAAGATGAAAAGCTCATTAAACAGTTACCTAGATCACTCTGTAATTTAAACAATCATTTCAGATTTAGTGCTAGGTGGGTTTTGGAAAATAACTTATCTGCATGAATCATATTAATTATAGAATTAGTAAAGTGTTCCTTCTGTGCTGGGTAAGCAAAATAGCAACTTTCATTATTTCAGTTAAAAATGCTTGAGGGTTCCAATTCTGCAAAAAATATCCTTTGTTTTCTGCCAAACTGCAGAGTATGCAGCCCCCATTCTGTGAGCAGGTACAAAATGTCCTGGGGTGAGGGAGGAGGAGAAAAGACTGGTGTACCCCCTCCAGATGGCACCATGATTGGTATATTATTTTTAGATTCACCAAACAACAATTAGAAAAGTTGTTAAAATGAAGGAATTGTTCATAAAATAGTTTTGCCCGATTAGGCAAAACATTCTACTAACTTGTCATCACATTCTCTTTCTATAGAGGTGCAGACATGGAACTGCACAAGGTAGGTAAAGGCTTGCCAGCATGCAGTCTAATAAAGAGGTAAATTACTACAGGATTTTACAGTGGCCGGTATACCTAGCGCCAGACAGAACAGCACAGTGAGGCCACTTGGTTGACACTGGTTAGTGAAACAGCAGCAAAAAACTTAAGGAAGGGAGGGTGAGAAAGGAATAAGGAGAGCTAAGTGGGGTGGGAAAGGAAGAATGAAAACAGAAGGTGCCAGACAAGAAAACTTGGTCTCTAAATCTGGCTCTGCCATTTTCTGTTCAGGAGTTTGAACAAATTATTGAATCTAGTTGAATCTCCATTTCCAATTTGTAAAATGGGATTATTAATACCTGTTCTGCTTATCTTACAGATTTATAGGGATGATCCAATGAATAATGTATTCATGACTTTTGTTTTGAAAACTATAGAATTATGTAGAAATTAAAGATTGCTAATAATTATATTTATTTGCTCCTAACCCATATTAACCTAATTACCTCAAACAAACTGACCAAGTAGGTTCCAAAGGTCACTGAAGGAATTGTGTCTATCAGACCCTAGATTTGAGAACTAAAGAGCCAGTAGACACTTAGAAGTCTTTGAAACTTAGGTGAGGAGAAAATTTGCTTTCTTATATTAAAAATCAGGCAGATTTCTGAACAACAAATAGTCATGTCTAGTAATCACACCTGAGGTGATTTAGCACAGCAAACTCAAACTTTAATGTACATAAAAATCACCTGGGGAAAGGAAGAATGCCAATCCTGGGGGTGGGGTGAAATGGGGCCTAGAAACCTGCATTTTAGCCTAAATGCAGGTCCCCCCGAGGCAGGTAGCCTACAACTCCCAAAGGGAGACCCAGACCCACGTTCCCAAAGAACATGTACATGTTCCCAAAGAAAATGTACAATAAAAATAACATAAAAGTCAAGAAAGATGATGATAGTTAAAATTTCCTAAGTTTCTTATATTGTTTGGGATAAGAGCAGAGCTGTTAACTTTAGACTTTGATAAGACAAAATTATTTTTTAAAAAACAATGTTTACAAGAGATGTGCTAAAACTAAGTATGTGAACAGTTAAAAGGATGGTAAAAAGTACACAAGGCAAATGTTAGGTCTACCAACAACAAAACTCAGGCCCCTCTAGTCATATCAGACAAAACAGACTCTGGTAAACAGAATTACCAGAAACAAAAGATTCACTACATAATAATGCTAGGTTTAGTTCACTGGGAAAATGAAGCAAGTCTAAACTTGAACATTCTTGTAACATAGTCTCCAAATTGTCAGAAACACAAAGAATTACAACCAAATATTTAATTGGTCAGTCAAGCGCAAAAAAATCAGTAAGGAAATGAGATGTGGAAAGGCTGGTAGAGGCTGTGACTTGTGACAGAGGTGGGATTTAAGATCAGAGAACTTTCCTACATGCTGGGGGTACTTTCCATGTCTCCTTCAATTGAGAGAGAGGAAATTGAAAAAGAGTCAAGGGACAAGAAGAGATGCAATATTGATATCAGACTCGTTGTAGAATATATCTATTTGGTGGGAATGATATTTTCCTATTTCTCTCACTGAAATCTAATACTAAGAGTGTTTAAAGTTATGCTAATATCTCTAAAAGCAAATGGCATGATTTTCAGAGACTAGTGAGGTGACTCTAATATACCAATTACTCCTGATTTGTTGTTCTTCTTCATTGCTATGTGTGGATGGCAATGCTCAGGACCAGATGACAATATTGATCATCACAAACAGAATCTCTGCTAAGTCTAACTGGTCTGGAAAAAGTGACTTATCATAATTTGAAATCTTATCTGAAGAATAAGAATGATGTTTCCTTCCCCCGTCCTCAGTTACATTGTGTCTTATGGATAAGCTAGATCTGTTATGTAGTTAGATAAGCTATAATCAATGTCACCAGAAAATTGCAAAAGCATTTGCCCAGAATATAAGGATTTTGCCTCTCTTTTCCCTCAGTAGAAGTCGTGGGTAATGGCACTTAGAGAAAAATGTTCCAGTTGCAGTGACCATTTTTCAGTTTTAACAGGCTTCATCTTCCAGTAAATATACATGGAGCCCAGTCTGGCAAATGAAATGCTTACCAGGGAATGATTTCTTCCAGCCAAAGTCCTCACAAGGACAGACAGCTGAGCCCCTGGAAAAGCACTTCCTGGGAGATCCAGCTGGAAGTTCCAAGCAGGGGTCCTCACAACACAAATCAGCCTTGTTCCCCTGAGACTCCACAGGCAGCCCCAGAGCCTAGTCCTGGCTGGGTGGCAGTTTGGGAGACTCACCTCTGACCCTCTGGAATTCTTACTTATTAGGGGTCATTGATTTCTCTGGCATAGGAACCAATACTATGTTCTCCCAGTCCTCAGAAAAACAAAAACAAAAAGCATAAATTCAAACATACTGATTTTCACTCACTAACTGGAAAGTCTAGACCAAGTTAAAAAACAATGCTCGTGCCTTCACTTCACACAGGACTTTTTCTGAAGAACAGGGAACAATTTGTCGAGAAGAAGCAAGTGCTTAAGGGCCTAGTTGTGGGGTCAGGTAGGTTTAAGGCCTTATCACTTGTGGTGGCCATACCTTTACCTGTGAGTATGTCAGGTTCTTCATCCATAAAATGGAGATACTGCCTATTCCTTAAAGATGTTATTAAAATTGAGTGAGCTCTCAGGCAAAGAGTTTAAATGAGTGCCTGGCATATATAGCAATGATTCAACATTTGTAATTTTCATTCTTCACTGCTAGTCCCTTGTGAAGGCTTCTTAGTATTTTTGTCTTGACCAAACCACTTCTTGGTCTAGTCTCTTCACTCAAAGGATCATTCAAGAGGTGATCGGCCCTAAATGATCTCTGGCCTTCATTTTCTTATCTTGCCATTTTTGCTTGTGCAACAACTTGTTATTGGCACCCCCCCCCCAAAGCTAGCATAATCCCTCACTATTACCAAATTTAAGAATCTCTCAAAGTATTCTTCAACTAAGTCTTTTCCTGAACTTTTGTGTTGCTATTTGAAATTGACATTTTTACTCTATACCCCCAAATTTAAGGTTGCAGGAGTTACAATATGTCACTGGGGGGTCCCTGACTCATGGCTTCTTAGAGGGCTCCATCTCCTTCCCCCATGTAAGTCTGGTTGTATTAGCAGCTGGTCTCCCCAGAGTTCAGTGACTTAATTACCCCCTCTCAGACAAAAAAAAAAAAAAAAAAAAAAAACAAAAAAACCCTCTATCAGTGGACAGACCCAATGAGCATCCCCAGGCCAGGGCTGTCGACCCAAGACCTACAGAGACCCAGAGAACATAACATGAGTGTAATTTTCACCCTCATGATGGGTACAGTCCTCTCTGGCTGAGTCAGGAAAGAAATCATTTTAACCTTAGAGCTACTCCTAACTCCTCACTGATCTCGCTACTCCATCTCAGGACTTCATCCAAATCTACCCTGGGTTTCTCTAGAACCTCCCCTCCAAGGGAACAAACTCACAAAAACTGAGCAGTTGCCTCACTTGATGACTTTGAATTTTAGTGGGAAATTGAAAAAGAGAGCCAAAGACAACAGCATCCCCAGTGGAGGCTTTTCATATATGTAGCTCTCAAGGGTGGGGTGGGACAGGCTGGAGGAGACACCTCTCTCAGCCACCATATTAGGAGCTACCCCTAGCCCCCAGTCACAGGTCTGCCTGGCCACAGACCCATACCTTCTAGGCACACAGTTGGTTTTACATAAATATTTGTTGAATTAATTAGCCATCATTGTAAATAATGTAAAAATATCCCCAAAATGGTTCAGTTGTGCCCTGAGCACAAGCGTGTCACCCCTTAGAGGAAAGCCTTTATATGATAAGGGGAAATGTCGTATGATGTGTGAGGCCCCTCTTAGACCAGATGGTTCTCTTGTTTTACTTCATTTAATCTTTCACACATTTGATCAAGGTTTGTAGCAGAATCTCTCCAAGAGCTTAAATAACTTAGAAAGACATAATGGAATAAAAATGTAATGGTTTTTGGCAACTTTTTAGCTTTAAGCCTTTTCCCCTAATATGTTTATAATTATTAAACAGATAATAGTAGAACTTATCCCAAAGCAGAGGCCTGTCATCACCCAAGCTGTGCACCACAGTCCCCTGCAGAACCCCTCCCTCCCAAAGAAAAGCATCAGAAACCCCTGGATTCAGAGCCTTTCAATCCCAGATCATCACCCACGAGTCACAGAACTTCATATGTCTCTATTTTCTGTTTGCCCATCTGTGAAAGAGCAGGGGGTGTGAAGGTTAATTGAGGTGAGGTGGGCCTAAAGTGTGGCACACACAGATGTGCTCAGCAAACTCTCTCATTTGCACAATGAACAAGGGGCCAGGTTCAACCCCCAATCCAAGATGTCAGAATTGATGCTCTTCTGCCCTGTCATTGCAACTCCAGATTCCCAAACAAACAAAGAAAAAAGAACATGGGACCCACAAATAAGCCAATATAGGAAAAAAGGCTAACTGGAAAGAAATAACACTGGCAAATCTCAAAGTTTACAAAGGGAATCACTGGCCCCAGACATTCCCCGGAATGCTGAAATTGCCCAGCACCTAACTCAATGGGTGGAGAGCTGCAGCGGGGGAAAGGCTGATGGGAAACAAGCGTGTGTCTCTGGAAGCACATGTGACTGGGAGAGCACCGTACACCCTATTTTGAAAGACGAGAGTAAGAATGCATGACATCCAAAATGTTTTGTTTGCAAGTTTCTTTTTCAGTTTATAAGTGCAAGATGAATTTTAAATTTTTGTAAATTATTTGTAATTATAAGATGAAAACATTTGGAGCTTTGAAGTCAGTTTGTCAATCATTTCCCTATCAAAACCTCATCAACTCTGACACTAAGTTTAAAAACAAGAAAGGCACACTCTTTTACCCAGTGCAGCAGTTAAGCCTGCACATTCGCCCACGAAGCGGGCAGGCAGCATGCAGTTCTGGGATATGCTCTGTCCACATACCCCGCCATGGCAACAAGCACCTACTTCTCTTCCTACACCAGCCTCCACCACTGCAAAGGCAGCAGTGGGACCACAAATGCCTGCAAGTTGTCACTGTCAAAGTTAGCAGAGCAGCCGGTTCAGGCTTAGCTGACACCAGCTGGCAAGGCCAGTGCTGATTCAGGGGTAGCACGAAGCTCCCCAGTTTGGGCTCAGTGACAGGTAAGGTGATGAAGAGGCACACTTGCAGATTATTACTATGAATGATAAGATTAAATAGAATAGTAGGGAGTGAAGAAGACAGATAGGCCAGTTCTTAAGCAAAGTAAACTGTCCAATGGATTTTCCTGTGAAGATCATTCAAGACTTCTTACCTATCTTTGAATCCACACAATACTTAAGATATAATTTCAGGTAGCTTCATTATAGGAAACAACACTGTCCTAATTTTTTTTTTTAACTAAAGAATTTTCTACTGGTAACCCCTTTCTCCACTTGAATAGGGCCATTAATAATGTTCACAGGCATAACGTGAGACACAGACTAACGTATGACAAGGGAAATGGGTTAGATTTGATGTGTTCCATTGCTTTCTTTCAAAGTGTGCACTGAAGCTTTCAAGGTATATACAATAATTTCAGGTTGGGGTTCCTTCTCCTTATCCCCAAAATACCCTTTGTTCATTGTTGTAGAGAAAATAATGGCACCCTGGTCGACAGCCACTCCCTAGAATCTATAAATATATTCTTCTACTTGGCCAAAGAGACTTCACAAGAATGATTAAGGACTGGTGAAGGGGAAATTATTCTGGGTTTCCCAGGAGGGCGCAATGTCATCACAAGAGTCTTTCAACAAAAATGACGGGCAGGAAAGTCAGAGGCAGAAATATAATGAAAGCAAAGGTCAGGGGGTGCAATTGTGGGGTTTTGAAATGGAGGAAGGGGCCACAAGCCAAGGAATGCATGGGCCTCTAGAAGCTGGAAATGGATTATTTCCCAGAGCTTCCAGAAGGAGTGCAGGCCCACCAACACTTTGATTTTAGCCCATTGAGACCCATTTTGACTGCTGACCTTCAGAATTTGCATTGTTTATATAATATGCTAGTTTATTATTATTAATAATATATTAATACATTTAATACATTTAATAATGTATTACAGCAGCATTCATGTATTACTTCCTTCCTTCCCATCCCATATTCCATCTCTCTCCATTTATACACCGTGGCCTGCCCTGGTTGAAGCATCCATTCCTCCAGGAAGTCTTCCTTTCTAACTCCCAATCCACCACCCCAATGAGGTGAGGAGTCTCTCTTGGTTGAAGTTCTATGTGAGCATTTGTCACATGGTATTATAATTGACTGTTGGTTCATCCATCTCCCCTACCGGAGGATGAACTTGTGTAGGATGTGAACTGTGTCTTGGAATATATTTCCCTGCTCTCCGCATGACCCATAAGAGGCCCTTGAAAATATTTCTTAAATGAGCATAATTCCTTCTAGCTACAGAAATGAGTCAGAAGGAAAAAAGAAAAGTATCAGATGGTTTCACTTGTAGCAGGAATATAGGGGAACCAAATAAGACATCAGTGTAAAAAAATAATAATACAAAACACAACAAAGCAAAAACAGACAATTATAAGTCAGAGACATCCTGTAGGGGAGGAGGAGGGAGAGGGATCCAAGGGAGGGAGGGAGGAGCACAGGGGACTGAAGTGATGGTGCACAGGTGCATTGGTGAAGGAAACTCTATGGGGACTGCACTTGAAGGGGTGAGGGGAAGCAAATATTGTTTAAAAATGAACAATAATGTAAAAAATAAAAATAGATAAATAAAACTTTAAAAAATAAAATAAGAATTACTATTTTAAAAATATTTCTTAAATGAGTAACTATTATTTCTAAAGCTTTGAGAGGTTCATCTCCTAAAAACAAATCATATCATTTTCACATAAGATAGTGAATAGCCATTGAATGAATGAACAAATGGGAAAAAAGCTATTGAAGCAAAGTGCCTTTATCATGCATCATGTCAGAGAACAATAATGCATGGTGACCAGCTCAATGGCTACCTTAAGTTCCCCATAGTTCCTTAAGACCAGAATATCAACTGCATCCTAGGCAGCCCTCTCTGAGGCTATTTCTAGGTTTAACACAGATTTGCCATTGTTCACTTTGCTCAAATCACTTTGTTTCAGGTTATTCTGTACACAGCAATATCACCAGAAAAAGCAGTCTATATCATTTAAGGAACTTGAAATTTTTATCTATATTAATAAAAGAAAAAAGTTAGCAAAACAATGTAGCTGTTTTTCTGCAGGAAGGAGAAAAAATACCTCATTGAGGGATATAAAATTCTGAAGGGAGCAGAAGCAAGATTTTACAAGACTATTTGAGATAATGTCAAGTACAAGAACAAAAGAACATAAACTAAGGCTCAAAAAGGGTCAGACCCTCAAGGAATTTAAGCAGAATTTCTTTAGACATAGAGAAGGAAGTTTATAGAGTAAAAAGCAGAGGGTTGAAATGGGGGAAAGGCTGTTGTAAATATATTTGAAGCTGTTAAACCAAAATTGTTCCCAGAGTTATACTCAAATCATAGATCATAGCTTCTATTTCCTCTGAACAGAGCAACTTGAGTTGAGTAATGGGCTCTCTTTGGGTGGTGTCATTTTTATCTTCTTTCTAACTTCCTTGAAATCTGTCCTTTAATTTAGCCATTTGGCAGGGCTTTAGGGTAAGTAATCTAGGCAGCCCTGCTCTCCCAGGTTACCATATAAAATCATGGTCTCACAGATGAGAAAATCAAGAGGTGGGGACGGAAATGTTTGCTATAGGCTAGGGGGTAAGTCTCTCCCTGGGAAGACTGAAATTCGGAGCTACTGTACCACCTGCTGCTGATTGAACTGCACCCTGGGGTGGTGATTCTTCTTTTCTATCTCAGAAATGAGGCTGGCATGATGAAATTCCCACTGACTCGGGCAACCATTGCTGTTCTGCTTACTTATCCCATGCCATAACTCCTTGGTACAGAAGAGGCTAGTAATTGTCTATGTCATTGACTTGCTGCTGAGTCTTGTTAAATGACTGGACTGTTCAACATGTGTGATGTATTCACTGGGGAAAGAAATCACTTCTAGAAGGGATAGTTGAGCTCACAGAAGTAGGATGGGCAGAAGTTAGATGGGTGTAAAGGAGAGGAAAGTGAAAGAGGGTCTGAGGTGCACAATGGTGTGTGTGTCCTCAGCAGAGGTCTTGTGTCTGGGAGATGGCAGCAACCTCCTGGTGCATGGCAGCACAGGACAGGGAGGATAGCCAGGGGATAGCCAGAGGCCAGTCCTTAGAATCCAGATACAAAAGTCACCTAGGGCAAGAATTACAGAAAGCCTGGCCTATCAGAGTAGTGATGGAGGTAGTGAAGTCAGAACATGAATCAAGCCATCAGCTAGCTTCTACTTTGAAATGAAGAAACTGCCACTAGATTTTTGAAATGTACATTAAAAACAAAAATGAAATGATATATCATTCTATCAGATTAGCCCCCCCAAATTTCAAAATATTTAATGCTTAAAAGGGTGCTGTAAAACAGACTTATACTCACTGGCAGGAGCCTAAATTGGACAAACTTCCTGCAAGCACTCCTAATTCACATATTTAACAAATCAGAGCACCTGTAATATTTACAAGACACAAGCCTTTAAATCCAGCTTGTCTCCTGTTCACCCTTCTCTTCCCCAGGGTTCTCTTGTTAACCTCTGGCTTCTCAGAGCTTCTCATCATTGATCTTCCGCCCAGACCTACCCTCTCAGACAACAGTCCAGGATGTGGACCTATTCCTATATCACCTTTTCCTTTCACAACATGCTGGTGTTTCCTTCTACTAGGGCCCTGTTCTCAGATACCTCAACCCAGCAAAGTACAATAACATCAAACATATTAAAATTGAGTAAACTTAACTATGTATCCCCAAAAACAAAAATATTTTTTCATATCATCTAAATCCTAAACATTAGTCAAATATTCCATCAGATACTCACCTGAAAATAGTGATCTATTCCAAAATCTCCAGTAGATTTGCTGCAAGTGTTTTTACCACATAGCTCATTGACAACAAGGTAATTCTTCCATTAAAAAAATATAAAGTCACAAAATATGAAAGAGTCAATCATTAATGATTCAAGATCTAATGTTGAATGTAAGTTCTTTATGATATGAAAAAAATTGCTGTAAATCTCTTCAGATTTTTATAAAAACAAAATAGACAAGAGATACTGCTATTTCTTATCATCTTTATGTAATGTATATAACTGGTTGTACATATCTGGACGAGATTAAAATATTTCACCCAATCATCTAAGCTAAATTCTGTGTCCTGTACCAAAATTCTGTCTGCATCAGGTTCTACACTATCAAATAACAAAACAATGCTTATCTTTTTCAAGAAACGTATTACACTCATCAGGAATCACATAACCATGGGAATAAGAACTTGATTCTTCTTTCCCTCCAACTTCTCAATAACAGTGCATGATAAATTTGAGAAAGACAGTGTTGAAAAACAAGTGTTGTCTCTAAATCAGCTAAAGAATTGATAATATCCTTGAAGATTTGTGAGTTACCAGGCACCATGTCCTTATTCGCCACAGCTTAGTAAAATTTTGGTTTTGACAGTGGGAGGGATGATTGTGCTCACTGAAGGATTTTCAATCTGATACATTATCATTTTCTAGTGTAGTATGTGTCTGTCAAAACCAAACATGAACCCTAATTATCAAACCAAGCAGTAACTTTATCATACATGGCAAAATTGCCTAATGGCCAATCAGTTATGTGGTAAAAATATTTGCTGCAGAAATGTCTGTGATAAGAAACTTACCAAGAATCTACCTAGAACCTATCCCAATACTGAGGGAGAATTGTGTTGTCTAATTACATACACACAAAATCATATACAGTGGAATTTATGGGCAATTGACCTTAGAATCTGACCTTGTGCCCAAGATGCTCCTCTAACTGAAGCTCAAACCAACTGATGCTGAAGAGCTAATGGTTAATAATATATCATGTTGTTTCCTGTGCAGAGATATTTGCATTGTAAAAGAGGACATTTGGAGGAGCAATGTTTTTTCCAGAAAGAATAATACTGCCTAGGTGCAATGTTTACCAGGGAGGGGCCTTTTTGCCTGCCTTCTATTTTGACAGCAGGTCTGGAATTCTACTGCCTTCAGGTTTATTAAAATAACTGGACTGGTCTCACAAAGCTGTTTATGTTGTCTCAATGCCCTTTTCTATATAGGCATATGATTTTGGAACATTGTCATGACTCAGTGAATCAAATCAACCCTTACTGAGCACGTGATAGGAACCTAGCTATAGAAGCCCGTTCATATGTACTACCTCATCCTCACCATCATTCTGTGAGATAGGTGGTATAACTACTATTATAGGAGAGGAAACTGAGGCTCAAAAACATCACATTTTACAGTAGGTCTAAAGCAAAAGTTTGGGGTCTCCCCGGTGGTGCAGTGGTTGAGCGCTGGGTTGTGAAGCTGCCCGCAGCCTCTGCCACGCTGGTTCCATCCCCGGCTGCTCCCCGGCCACCGGAGGAGGGTCCCACATGGCGCGCAGACCTCTCCTGCCGCCCGCTGCTCCCCTCAGCAGTGTACTTCGGTCCTTCTGCCTGCTCTGCTCCCCGCTCTGGCTCTGGTGAATTCTCTCACCCTCCCGCGCTTCTGACTGTACCCAATGCTTGTATAAATAAATAAATAAATCTTTAAAAAAAATAATAAAGCAAAAGTTTGAACTCAAATCTGACTGACCACTGAGGCTTGTTGCACTGGGACAGAGATCCTAAGTGACTTGCTATAAACAGTTGATACCACTTACAGTCTTTGAAATGGTTACAAATTTCAAAGTTCCCTGTGTCATCCTTGTAATCGGGATGACTAATCACTCCCTTCGTTTCTGTATCACTTAGCAGGGAAAAACACATTTTCAGATATATTGTCTCAAGCGACTGTCAAAACTTCATGAGCACACGGCAATTATCATCCTCAGATTGTGAAGCTATCCGCAGCCACTGCACCATGAGTTTGATCCCTGGCCAGGGAGCTGACCCACATGGCTCAGCAGACCTCTCCTGCCTCGCAGGCTGCTTCCCTCAGCAGTGTATTTCAGTCAATCTGCCTGTTCTGTTTGCCTCTCTGTCTCTGGTGAATCCTCTCACCCCCTGCACCTCTAGCCTGTACCTCAGTTCTTGTATGCATAAATAAATAAATCTTTGAAAAAAAGAAAGAAAGAAATTGATGAGCAGAGAGGCTAAGAACTAAGGTGAGATGATTGGGGAAAGGTGGACATTTTGTAGCTGGGAATTATGGGAAATGAATTTTGGCCCACCCTGTGATGCCATCAGGACCAGGCTTAGCGTTTTCATCAGCTTCACTGAGCAGCCACCCTGTACCAAAAGAACTGGTACCTCTGACACCAAAAACAGTGAGGCAAGATCCACCTTGAGGAGTCTGTGTCTCTCCTTAGGAAACTATTTCTGGCTCATGCTGAACAGATTAAAATATTCCAAACCCATACCACAACTTGAGCCAGAATCCAAAATATTTCTTTTCTGTTTCCGTGATGATTTTCTCTTTTCTAAAATCTTTCACTTAATTATTAAATATCTGCCTGTTCCTATCCCTCCTCAGTTACATTCCAAAATACGAAAGTTACATCAAAGAATGTCTGTGCTTGCTCCCCAAGGTGCTGCGTGCTTGCATCCCGCCCAGTTTCAGATTTCGCCAGTATATCTGTATTTTAAATGCTTCAAATTCATGGCCAAGGAGAGATTAGATGGCATTTGGCTAGCGATCCAAGCGCATACAAATTCCATCTTCTCCACAGGGACCTCGAGACAGAAAACACACAAGGAGAAATAGCAAATAGCAAGAGTGAAACAAAATACCACTTTCTTATTAGCCAGATGTGAGTGTCTTAGATACATTCTACTTCTCACACACTGGTGTGGGCCATAGGGAAATCCCACTGACCATTATTCTGTATTTATGTTCCTGGAGTAATAGCAACAACCTTGGATTCCATCCCTGGAAATTTTTCCTCTGTCGACCTGCCAACACATACCAAATCATATCTTCAGAAGCCACAAAGTTGAAATTCAGCATATAAAGGGAACAAAATGGGGTGTCCACAAAGCTGCTACAGGGCTCTGTCCAGGCAGAGACAACCACAAGGGTATCAACAAGCGGCAGAGTGGAGGAAACGTTTACCACAGACGGGACTAAGCACGCCTAATGGTAAATTCCCCCTAACGCAATGGAAGGTCTGAGGGGTTATAGGCAAAGTCAGGTGTGTGAGTGAGACCCACAAACCCTCCAGCACTCAGGGCTGGATATGCCAGTCCAAGATTTAAACAGATGGAAAGCACCTCTTCTGTCCTTGAGAGGACAGATAAACATAATAAAAAGAAATGTGATGCCTGCTTTTTAAATTTCTTTTTTCAGTCACTTCTCGGCCATCTATTTCCTAAATGTTACAAGAGCTTAATGCTACAATAATTCAATATGCAGGAAAATGTAGGCAGCCCTGAATCCCAGGATCCAATTATTGAAGTGTATACCACTAAGGTTTTTAGTTATTGGTTTAAAAGTTCTTTGGGAGCCACTCTTCATGGAGTTGAAACTTTTCCAACCCCAATCTTGCTGATTCCACGCATTAAAAACTACAATACATCCAAACTTTACTTCCAAAGGAACATGTTATACCAAGGGTGCTTGTTATATTAAAATCTGGAAGCTCATAATTTGGAGTTTGAGATAGTTAAATAATCCTTTTTAAAAGTATACAACAGGGCCTCCCTGGTGGCGCAAGGGGTTAAGACACAACCTATGAAGCTGTCCACAGCCACCGTAGCATGAGTTTGATCCCCAGCCAGGGATCACCCCACATGGTGCAGCAGACCTCTCCTGACTCGCCCGCTGCTCCCCTCAGCAGTGTATTTCAGTCAGTCTGCCTGTTCTGTTCCCCACTCTGTCTCTGGTGAATCCTCTCACCACCCACACCTCTGGCCTGTACCCCCATTCTTGTGTGCATAAATAAATAAATCTTTAAAAAATAAATAAATAAAAGTATACAACAACATTTTCTCTATTGTCCTTATAGCCCATGGAATCACAATGCTAGAAAGCAAACCCAGAAGTCAGGCTTTGTTTCTTAAGTTACTTTGAAAACAACTCATTTTGAATGACTTCATGGACGCTCAGACTTAGAGAAGGAACCCTGATATCCCAAACTGCTTGCCTTATGTGTGTTTTGTTTGGCCAGCACAAGGTTTTTACATTTTTAAATCTTTAAAGATCAGGAAGTTTCTCAGAGTCTTGGCTTTCCTTTTAAATCAGAAGCTCTGGCCATGGAAGCTCTGGCACTTCCATGTGGCCAAAATCAGCCCGAGTGGGAGAAGGGCTGCTCCCTACAGACTGGCTGAGGCCAGAGGCCCCTGACCCCACCAGCCAGCCCCCTCCCTCCTAGCTAAGTGGACATATCAGTTCCTGTCCCCTTCTCCAAAGCAATGGTTCTCTTCTGGGGGTTCTAATCAGAATCTTTGGGAGAAGACTGATCCCTGGCCCCCCATCTCCATCCCAAATTCAATAGAGAAGAACTGAATTAAATATCATCCAGTCTGTCAGTGACATAGAAAATTATGGGTTACCCTGATTTACCTAAAAGATATTCATTTACCATTTGCTCCTATCACTGAGGCAATAACAGATCCTGCAATAAAGTGTTCTGACAATCAAAACCAATTTGCCTTATACATTCAAACAACCAATCAATACAGAGAAGGGGGAAGACTCCCAAGTTATTTTACTAATTAAAATGGCAAAGTGTCTTAGTCAAAATAGTCAAAGTAGCAGTAGTCCCCATAGAATTCCCTTCACCAATGTACCTGTGCACCATCACCTCAATCCCCTGGGCTCCTCTTTCCCTCCCTCTGATCCCTCTTCCTCCTCCTCCCCTGCAGGATGTCTCTGATTTATAGTTGTCTGTTTTATTGTGTTTTATTACACTGTTATTATTTTTTACACTGATGTCTTATTTGCTTCCCCTATATTCCTGCTATAAGTGAAACAATCCAATATTTTTCTTTTCATTTGTGACTTATTTTACTGAGCATAATTTCTTCTAGCTCCATCCACATTGCTGCAAATGGCATGAGTTTATCTTTTTTGATTGCTGAATAATATTCCATTGTGTATATATGCCACATCTTCTTGATCCAGTCATCAATTTTTGGGCATTTGGTTTGTTTCAGGCTTTACCCATTGTAAATAGTGCTGCAATAAACATAGGGATACAGGTGGTCTTTTGAATCAATGTTTTTGTGTCCTTTGGGTAGATCCCTAGGAGAAGACTTGCTGGGTCATTGAGGAACCTCCAGACAGCTTTCCATAGTGGTTGGAACTAGTTTGTACTCCCACCAGCAATGTAGGAGAGTTCCTTTTTAACCACATCCTCACCAACATTTGTCGTTGCTAGTTTTTTTGATACCACCTTACACCAGTAAGGTATCTCAATGTGGTTTTGATTTGCATTTCTCTGTTTATAAGGGATGTCAAAGCAATTGGTTCTGTGTCCATTTATATGAGCCAAGATCCTGCTGTCTTAAAATAGCCACATTGCAATAAATTCAAAAACAGTCAGTCCCAAGCCTAGTCTAGACTGGTGCTGCTCAAAAGTGTGGACCATAGACCAGCAACATCAATATCACCCCAGACTTTACACAAAATGCCAGTTCTCAGGTCCCAGCCCAGGGTTACTGAATCAGAAATTCTGGGGCAAGGGGGGGTGAGAGGAGGGAGTCCAAAAATCTGTGTTTTAACAAGTCCTCCAGGCAATTCTGTTGTGAGCTAACACTTGAGAATCATGGGTAAGGCTTCAGAATCTTCTGGAAAGACAAAAATATAGATTCCTTGACCCTGCTCCCATGTATATTTCCAACAAATTTCGAGGTGGTCTGTTGCTCTGGCCAAGGAACACACTTTGAGTAGCTGCTCTGGGCTCATGATTCTCAGCCCTGACTGCCGATACAATCACCTGAAAGGAAGAAAGTGCAAAAGGGACTGCTGCCCAGGTCCCACCCAGAGTAAGTGAATCAGGAATCTCTAGGCAAGTCGCCAAGATCCTGGTAATTTTAAAGGCCCATCAGGTACCGCTAACGTGTATCAAATTGAGAACCACCACTCTCACACAGCTAATCCCTATCATCAATTTAGCTCCCTTAACATAATGATGTACTCATTTGTCTTTTTTCTGGAAACGTTCTGAGACTATTTCTGTTTCAAAAGACAGCACAGCCAATAATCTCAACTGTTTTAGGAAGCTTTTAAAAGCAACCTCCATCAGTTTGGTAGAAATTGTCCCTAGCTGTCATTTTCTGACCCATGCTTGGGTTCATATTTGAAGATGGTGTTATTTGGGGATAACTAAGGGACAGCGTCAGCAAATTATTTCTGCCAGTAGGTAGAACCCGTAGCCCTGAAAGCCAGACATCCTCCAAATAACACATTCCAAGGCAAAACTAAATGATTTGGCTGAGCAAGAGACACACAGATGTTCAAGTAGTCTTAATACCAAAGCAGTTTCTTTCCAAGCAGATTTAACAATTCCAGAAGAGATTTGTTCAGCCCATTACCTAAAGTCAAGGAAGGAAGGAATCAATATGCTAGCAGGGGTTGGGGGACACCCAACCTCAATGCTTTCTGTCATTGTCATTGTCCAAAACCACCTTTTGAAAACGTGCTGATAAAAAGAAACAGGTAGGCGCCAATGTTTGCCCAAAACATTTCTAAAAAGATTTCTAAAGAAATATTCCATAGACCCAAAGGATCAAAATATCTGAAGACTTGAGGTTTTCCCTGAAGTGTATGCATATTCATGAGTAATAACAGAGTAAGAAGACACTGTAGGAGAAAACACTGATAAACAAATATTCTCCTAGAGAAAGTGGCCTGTATATTTTTAGCTTCATAAAAAAATACTTGAAAGGGGGAAAACTTTTTTTCCATTTTAGCTTTATTAGAACAAGAGACTTTGTGTCTCCCTTCAAAGCCTATCCGGGCTCTTTCGTCATGTCTGAGAAACTATTGATTCCTCTATTAAATTGTGCTATATGGAAAAATCTTGACAAGAGCAATAGCATTTATTAGACTAACAAATATGTTAGTTGAGTCAGCTTTGGAGACTTCTAAAATCTATTATATAACAGTAGCTCTTTTTCAGAGACCAGGATGTATTACAAAGACCAATTCTCAGTATATAGTATGACTAATTTACTTGCACATTTCAAGAGACCATTATTTCTTTGGAAGAGTAGAAAAATTATAACCTTCAACTTTGGGGGAAATCACCAACAGCTGATATGTGTATACTGAATATCTCAACAAGCTGTTTCTAAATTTCCTAATATTTCCAGTCTCAGCATTTTCTGACACTAAAATTTTTACAAGAGGAAAGAAGCAAGAGGTGGGACTACAAAGAACAAAATTGACCAGATAAATTGAGCTAATTTTTGAAGTAAATAAAGAATTAATAGCATAGTCATCAAACCCTCCCTCTGCTGCTGATCTTTCAGAGTTCAATTTTTCACACACACACACACACACACACACACACACACCAATTCCCTCTTCCTCCTCTTTCTGTTTCTTCTCTTCTGTGGACAGGAGGCAAGAACAGGACCTGGGTCTGCACTGCAAGACTCTACTCTGATTCTTTTTCAGAAGTCAGCCTATCATGCATCCCTCCTACTTTCTGTTTCACCTCCATTCTCTTCCTTCTTCCTTCTGCCCTCCTCCTATGTCCTCTCCTCCCGCTGCATTCTCTCACTCCACACACAGCAGACTCAGGACGATGCCATGGCTGGCTGCGCTGCTTAACAGCTTCTTACCTGGTTGTAGGAGACCACAGTGTCTTCAAATAATACATCTATCTCCTCAGCCATACATATTATCCTCCATGCAAGCAAGATATCCCAGACTCAGAGAATCATAGCTCTAGACGCTGCTCGAGAGTTCACTCTGTTCACACATCCCCTTTGCAAGGAAGGATGCTGAGGCCCAGAGGGAGAGACTCACCTGACAGACACAATAAACAGATGGTGGTGATTGGTTCCCAGATACATGTGCTTCCCCAAACCTGTCAGCCTCATAAGCTCTCTTCATCTGTTGAAAATGTGGCCCTACCAAAAAGAGAAAACAAAAAACAGTCTCCATCAAAGCATCCAAGGCCTCTGAGGCCACTTGGGACACTCACCTGGGGATCTTCTTGGTACTACCAAGATGTTAAACTGATCACTCCTTACAGTCAAGGCGAGTGGTCAGTGCTCATGTGCAGAAAATCAAACACAGTCTTCCGGTGCACTGAGCCATGGCAGACAGTCAGCACAAGCTGCCTTCTGCGGGCAGAGGGGTTGTTTCTGCATTGCCTGGTGTCTCCACATACAAGACATTCTTTCAACCTCTGGACCATGTGCTCAGATGACAGAAGGATTTTTCATAAGTCCCCAGTGGAGCCAGAAGGAGGATGAAACTATGTTGCCTTGTCTACTTCCAGGCAAGAAGCTGATTGCCAGCTCGGCATTGTCATTAGTCAATTAGTCAACATCTGCTCTGTGTGGAGTGAGAGAATACAGAACAGCGGCTGGAGTGAAGTGAGAGGAGAGGACACAGGACAAGAGACAGAAGGAGGAAGAGAATGAGGTGACAAAGAAGGTAGGAGGAGTGGGGAATAGACTGACTTGTGAAAAAGAATCATAGTAGAGTTTTCCAATGCTCACCCAGATCCTACTCTCCTTTACCTTCTGGAACCTTCTGTGCCCATGAAGCAGTGATCCTCCCAGTCCTTGGGAGGGTCCCTAGTCCAAACCACAGCAGATGGAAGAGACATGGGGTAAAGTCTTCAATACCAGCTTGAGCCCCTTCGGGGCTGTGGGGAGGAGGGGTTCTTTGTTACCCTGGGGAATGCCACCGGGTTGGAGGAGCTGGGAGTGCTAAGCAAACATGTGGGAGACATTTTTCTTGGAGTGTTTCCCAGATCTCCAAAATATTTTGCTGAAGTGAGATATAAACTTTGCTATATTAAACCACCGAAATTTTAGAGGTGGTTTACTATTGCAGCAAGCCTAACCTATCCTGGTGGACAGAACAGATAGAGACAAAGTAGAGAAGAAGAGAGAGAGAAGAAAAAGACTAATTATAATAAAGTAAAAATCAAAATCAGCAGGCAACTATAAACCAGAGACACACTATAGTGGGGGAGAAGGGAGTAAGATCAAAACAAGGGTGGCAGGAATTTTATGGGGATGATAACCAAGATGAAAATACATACATTGCACAAAAATGAAAAATGATGTAAAAATATATAAAATTAAATTTAAAAAAAATTAAATTAAAATTTTTTTTTAAAAAAAGGAAGAAAGGACCCTGGGGGTGAAGAAGACGCACAGGCTGACTGCAACGACTACTAGGACACCGCCTTGCCTGGTATTCAGCTAGCTCAAGGAGCACAGAGGTCTGGGCTGATGATGCTGAGTCTCCGCTGCCGTGCCTCAGCGGTCATCTCCTTGCTGAGTCATGCTTCCTGTGATGCACATATGTTCTTTTATTAATTTTTTTTAGCAACTGCTAAATGCCAGGCATTGTGGTTACCACACTGGATATAGACAAACATGTTTCCTGGCACCTTGGAGCTTACAAACTATTATTTCCTTCCCTTTAAGCCCTGTGCGGAAGTCCATTCCAACATTCCACCTGACAGAGAGACAAGAATAATTGCAAACATCAACCACCATGCAGTGATAAGTTTGAGGAACAAAGTCCTAAGGCCACACAGTGCTAATTCTGCCAGGAAACAGCTATGGAATGGGGCAAGGAAACTACTAGGCTTGGGAGCCAGTTTCTTCATCTCTGACACAGAGAGGTTCATCCTAATGACCTCCATGCCCCTCTTAACTCTGATGACTGTGGGAAGAGTAGCAACCCCAACAATAACACCTAACATATTTTGAGCTACATGCCAGCCACAGAGCTTAGATGATTGCATTTGATTTTCACATCACCCCCAAAAGTAGGTATTATCAGACCCACCATGCAGATGAGTAAACAGATCAAAAAGGTGAAGAAACTTACCTAAAACTACAGGTCTAGAAAGTGGTGCAGTCATTATCTGGAGGGGAGGTGACCTAGTCCTGAGCTATTCTCTTAACCACCTTTCCAATAACAGTCACCATGAAGTGTATTGATTACTGTGGTCACAGGAAAAGGAACTGTGGAAATAAAGCAGATGTGCTCTTTAACATTCTCTTTGAGCTGCTCATAGTCCACCCACCCCAACCACCCAAGAGACCTACAAGAGATCAGGTGTCTATTGTAAACAAAATGTAATCATTTTTTTCCATCTTTTCTGAGAAATGAAACACCTTTGTTCTGACTGTATAGCATTCTTTTTCTGTTTGATCTAGTGGCCTCATTGGCTCCACAGAAAGGACAATGTGAGTCTTCCCTTTAGATGTCACCTCATCTCTCTCAGCTCCTATGATTGTTGGGTAACACCCTTTGCCTCCTTTGTCTACATCTGACCAGCTAGGTTCCCAGATGTGCCTGTCCCATGCCCACTTGCAGTTGCAGGTCCCTGCAATCTTCAAGGCCAGACACGTTTCACCTGAAACACCTCCACCCATCACTCTTTATTTCAGCGAGTGTTGGTTACTTGTGTCCCTGTCTGTCGTTAGAACTAAATAAGAGAGAAAACCAACAAACAGTTACCGACATTTTTCTCTAGGCTTGTAATGGAACTGTAGGCAAACCAGGAATTTTGTGATCTTGGGAATCTGACTTTTTAATTAAAAAGTTGTTTCAGAAGAGCACTTGAACAGAAATTCTAAGTAACTGCCTGCCAACTCCAGCTTCCATATGTAGGAAGCCAGCAACAAGAATTGTTTGCAGAGGAAACAAGATTTCAATTGCAGTATTGAGGGAAAAGACACCTTAAAAACATATAGCCAGGAGGGTAGGGTGCACTGTGATACAGCACAGCTGGACAACTTTATTCTGAGAGATTGCACCCTTCTGTAGGAAGCCATCATAGAGTTTGGTTCCTATTCTGTCTGTATAGTGTGTCTGGTGTAATATCATAAAAATTTTTTTTAATTTCCTTTAAATATTTTTTAATCAGAAGATTTTGCATAAAATTCAGATTTTAGGGCCTCCCTGGTGGTGCAGGGGTAAAAGACACAGTAAGAGTTCAATCCCCAGACAGGGAGGTGACCCACATGGTGCAACAGACCTCTCCTGTCTTGGCCACTGCTCCCCTCAGAGTGTATTTCAGTAGATCTGCTTATCCTCACTCTGTCTCTGGTGAATCCTCTCATCACCACCACCACTGCCCCATCCCCACCCTTGTCCTACACCTCTGGCCTTCGCCCTAGTTCTTGTATGCACAAATAAATAAATTTTTTTTAATTCAGATTTCAGACTTGTCTCAAAGTCAGAAGGCCTTGCAAAACCCTCAACCTACATCCCCACAGGGATACAATGGGCCAGGGCCTGAGCCCTATTCCCCACAGTCCTTACAACTCCCTGCTGTCTCTCACACTGGCCCATTCATCTGTTTAAGTTACCTGCATGGATCCTGCAGATCCTTGAGTCATCCCATCCCCATTGCTCAGTGACTAGGGAGAGCAAGATGATGATGACACTGGGGTGTACCTATGTGTTTTTTAAACCCCTGATCTGATCTCTTTTTTCTCCTTATAACTAATTCTCTATTCAGTATTGCTACATTGGACCTAGTAGAATAAGGCATACCAATATGGGCATCTTCCAAATAATATTACTGGTTATCTACATGGGGTCCCCACTTCTGAATTCCATATGCAAGTCTATAGGTCTCCCCCAAAATGGGGAAGACTGTGAGAGGAGCTGGAATAGAAGGGCACTGACATGTCTATTTTAGATATTTCACATTTGAAATGTCCACTAGGCAAGGAAGCTGAGAAATTGAGTAGAATGGAATATATAAGTGTAGGAGAGAGGCTGTTTGACCGATATTGGAACAACCAATAAAATTTCTTGGAAGCAACTGATTGAACCAAGATTTAACAAAACGTCTCAGCCTTCTCATTATGTAAGTTGCTGATAAAAAAAATGCAATAGGCAAAATTGCAAACATGCATGTGTGCACATATACAAACATGTGTATATAATATATATGCGCTATACATACACAGTTTATTTTTTGTTTATATTCACATATATCAAAGTGCTCATACACTGTTAGAAGTTAGGCAGGCATTTTTGGGGTAAAAGAGCCCTGGATTCAGAGCTGAGGCAAGAACATAGATTGTGGACAAAAAGGATTATCTTTCATATATACTATTTTCATGAAGAAATAACAATGTCATAATAGGTTGGGAAAGCTTAATATTGTATTGTTGTTAATCATTCTCAAATTAGTCTATAACTAAAATAAAACTCCAAATAGAACACTAAAGAAATTATAGGAAATAAAAATTATAAAAACTAAAAAAATTCAATAGTAAGATAATTTGACTGCAACTTTCTTCCTTCCAGCATCATAAAACCTTAAAAGTTTAGACATGTAAGGGATTATGGAGTATATTTAATTTGAGCTACATAGATGAGACAGCGTTCCCAAAATTGAATGAATCAACTGTCCACAAGCATGTACCTAATTTTTAAAGTAAATATTGCATGAAAGTAATATACTTAGTTGTATACCTATCTTTCAGAAGAAAATAAAAATATAACTTTGTATACTGTGAAACATATCACAAGAGAATGGTTGTTGTGGGACCAAAGACTTTTTACATTATTGGACTTTATAAAAAAAAAATTCAATGAAAATCAGTTTAGCTACATAAGTCAAAATATTAAATATATATGTCACTGAGGTGATTTTTCTTATAGAAATTTATGTAAAAGAGCTATTTGGAAGTCTACAAACATTCTTCATATTTTTATCTTATGGTTACTACTAATAAATACACATAGGGTGTTATTAGTAATATAATTTGAAAGTAAACAAAATACTTATCCTGATTTTAAATTAAGTAAATTAAGACACACCATAAATGCAAATGCTACATAATCATAAAAATAATAATGTGGTTCTTTATTTACCAATATGAAAAGAAATCTAAGACACATTGTTGAATATAAAAGAAAACAAATTTAAGAAGAAATGGTTAAGGTTTCTAAATTTTAAAAAATTGAAAACCTAATATATAGTATTTTCCTATTTCAGTGTATAGAAAAGAATGAGTGCCTTTGGAAAGGTGGAGGGGCAGAGGAGAATGGGGTAAGTGATACAGATATCTGAAAGAATGTTCACCAGAGGTTGATCATGGTTTTTCACGAGTGTCAGGATTTGAATATGGGGGGGTAAAGATGGAGATCAGGCAGAAGGTGTGGGGACCACACAACTATAGTTATTTCCCTGATATCAGATGGGTCTGTCTCGGAAGACAGAGCAATATTTCCCTAGGAGTGGAAGACTTGTCTTGAGTGGAAAGCGGTGAGTGTGGGCAGGGAGGGAAGAGGATTCCAAAGCACAGAGCTGAGGGAAGCCCATGAGGACAGTGCGGGGAGAGTATAGTTCTACTCACGGCTCGGCCCCAACCATGAGCAATTTTGATGATTTCTCAGCAGCAGCTATAGCCCAGGTTCCAGCGAACCATGCACCAGCCCCAGAGCTCCAGCCCACAGAAGCATGTGTTCCTCTCCAAACACAAAAACACCTTTCTCTTATGTTGATTGCTTTATGGTTTGTTCGTTTCCTGTGGTCATGGGGAAGGATTCATAAATGACAACCTTAAATCCTGCCTTCTGACTCCCGATCCCCAAGCCAACTCAGAAAATATCCAGCATCTTTTCTAATCAAGAAATATGCATCACTCCCAAATTTGAAGGAAACTGCCAAATCGATCAGATGATAGATGTCACAATACCTGCAAGTCCCACTAGGACCATCTAGGCCCTTGAACGACCTCTGAAAAAGTTCCGTGTTGCTTTCTCACATGACCCTACTCATCAGCCCCCTTCCTGTTTGCCCACTGAGAAAGGTTGAGTATTTTCTTTTTTGTGACACTAATACCACTAACGCCTTGGGTGTCCCTCCCACTGTGGCAACACCTGCCCCCCCAAAGTAGGGGAGAACTCTAGGTTCCACTTCTGAGACTTTGTAATTGAAGGAAGATTTTTGGGAGTCACTGATGTGCCTCTGGGAAAATTTCCTAGTGAGCAATCACAGCGCAGACCGGCCTAGACCTGCGTAGCCCTGCATCTCACAGTCTGAGGCAGATGTCTTTTTCAGGGTCCATCTCTGCAGGAGGAAAGCCAAGAAAGCCCCAGGCCCCTTCTAGAATCATTGCTGCCAGCTCGGGAAGAGCCCCAGCCGAGATGAAGAGTCCTGGGCAGCGAACACATGTGGCTCTGGCCCACACTGGTCCCACGGCTTCTCCATAAGTGAGTTTTTATGCCCAGGCTTGAGGGAGCCCTGTATCTGGGCCCCTGAGCCCTGAGAAAGGTGGGTACTCACAGGGAGGGCTGTAATCGGCCCTGAAAAACATTTCATACTGTGTTACAAGCTAGCCCCGCCAGAGAGAGGGCCCCTACTTTGCTTTCTCCGTGGTTCTTAAGTCTCTTCAAAGCACTCAATTAAAAAATGTGGCTTCTATAAAACTCAGAGCGGACTATTATCCAGAAAACAGCTGCCATGTGATTAGAAACACAGGAAATGTTCCAAGGAAGGACGCTTGGTGCTATTAAGTTCTTCCTTTGTGTTCTAGTATGGTTCCCAGAAAATAATGCAAGGGAATAGTGTGAGCTTGTTTGTATTTTCAAAACTGCAACCATAAAAGAAATACATATTCATTGTAGAAAATGTTTGAATATGCAAAGCATTAGAGAGAAACTATTTTGACTCATAATCCCCACTCAGAACAACTCTTTTAGTGTTTTGAGATCTATCTGGATACCACATTTCTTCTATTTTTTAAAAACGTAATTGAGATCATATTTCACATGAAAGTTCAAAATTTGCTTTTTTGCTTAATGATTCATTTTACATATTGTTAAAAATTCTTATAAATATAATTTTAGTGGCTATGTAGTGTTTGATCACATGGATAAGACACTGCACACTGCAAGTATCCCAATACATAATTCTGTGATAAATATCTTTGAGTCACTCCGCATTTCAGGTTATGCTTTGAAGAAAGTTTCTGTAAAAGGTAAATTCTACATCTGGTTACATGACAATATAATAATTCTCAATCTTGACTTAAAGTTGTACCATGTCCTTTCATTTCATTTTACCTTGAAATAGTCATTAACAAGTATTAGTCTATTACAAAGGAAGTTTGAATTCCAGATTTTATTTTTTTTATCCAGAAAATGCTTTGTGAATAATTTAATTGGATTCCAACAAGGGAAACTGAAGTTGTTTATAAAAACATGGACTCAGGGCCCTCCCCGGTGGCGTGGTGGGTTAAACGCTGCGCTATGAAGCTGTCTGCAGCCTCTGCAGTGCAGGTTCGATGCCCAGCTGGCCAGGGAGCAACCTACATGGCGGAGCAGACTTCTTTCTCGCCTGCTGCTCCCCTCAGCAGTGTCCTCGGTCCGTCCTTCTGTCTGTTCTGCTCCCGCTCTGTCTCTGGTGAATTCTCTCACCCTCCCACACCTCTGACTGTACCCCAGTTCTTGTAGAAATAAATCTTTAAAAAAAAATGGACTCATTTTTTTAGTTCCACCTTTATGATTTGAATGAATTTAAGGCTACTTTGTAGTTTGACTGCTATAACAGAATACTGTAGATTGAGTGGCTTGTAAACAACAGAAATGTGTTTCTCACTGTTCTGAAGACTGGAAGTCCGAGACCAGGGGCCAGCACACTCAAGTTCTGGTGGGTTGCAGACTGCTGGCTTCTTCCCAAGTCCTAATGTGGTTGAGAGCAGAAAAAGGAAGCAAGCTCTCTTGTGACCTTGTAAGGGCCCTAATTCCATTTATAGGGTGCCTCTCTCATGAGCTTATCTAATCCTAATTGCCTCCCAGTGCCCCCACCTCCTAACATCATCACATTGGGGAGTAAGTTTTCAGCACATGCATTTGAAACACATTTGGTCCATAATAGTAACCAAACAAGACCCATCTTTCCCAAGATACTGCACATGCACACACACACACACACACACACGGCTCATTTAACACTCAGACTCCACCTTCCCTGAAATAGGAAAGCAAACCCTAAAGGAAGCAACAATAAAACTCTAAGTCAGACAAATGGGCAGCTCCTAATGCCCTCATCAAAGCAAGTGCTATTGTGTATAAATAATTTCTTCTTGTCACAGTTATAATTTTTAATTCATTTTCTTCTCATTTTTTGTTTTTAAATGCTTAGACAGCAAAAACATTTGATTCCTTTCTCACAGAAATACATAGGTCTGAAGTAAGTTGCAAGTTATCTGGAAATGATGAGTTCATTTAAAAATAAACGTTTTGTCTCGTTTGCATCAAAAAACTTTTATACCAGAATCAAGCAACCCAGGGAAAAGGATATCACTTGGTTATCAAGTGACTTTCTGATTTGAAAAGAAGAAATTAAAAATTATTGAAAGAATGTATTGAAATATTTGTTGGGCCTCCCCGGTGGCGCAGCGGTTGAGCACTGGGTTGCGAAGCTGCCCGCAGCCTCTGCGGCGCCGGTTCGATCCCCGGCTGCTCCCCGGCCACCGGAGGAGGGTCCCACATGGCGCGCAGACCTCTCCTGCCGCCCGCTGCTCCCCTCAGCAGTGTACTTCGGTCCTTCTGCCTGCTCTGCTCCCTGCTCTGGCTCTGGTGAATTCTCTCACCCTCCCGCGCTTCTGACTGTACCCAGTGCATGTATAAACAAAAACAAAGAAAGAAAGAAAGAAAGAAAACATGCCTCTATAAAAAAAAAAAAAAAAAAAAAAAAGAAATATTTGTTATTGTCATCATCATTATTAATGATGATAAATAACAAAAGAGAGCATCACAGGATTTTGCAAAGCCTCATGCACACAAAGTTTGAAAACAAGTTGACTTAGGAAAAAAGAAAAACAAGAATTCACTAAGAAAGTTCTGTGGAAAAAATGTTTCTATTAAAAGACAGCAGGAGAAAAGACTATTAGAAGAAGAAATAGAGGAAACCACATGCATTATATTATCATTAATATTTCTCCATGGAAGGGGATAGTATTGCCTGAAGTTGGCGGGGAAAAAAAATACTTATTTCTAAAGTCTCAAAGGAAAAAAATTTTGAGAACAAGAATAGCTATAAATATTCTGGCACCATATATATATTTATAGGTATATATGCGTGTATATATATATGTAGTCAAATATACAAGTTTCACCATTTTGTGTCAATGAGAAAAGCCAGAGTTAAATCATTACAGTTTGTAGCAGTTGAGGCTTAGTAATGTTCTTGTACCTGGGCATTTATATTTCTTTTTATCTTGTTCTGTATTTTATTTCATTGTTCGCACCTACAATTAGATATATAATTTTTGTATACCTTTATTTTCAATGGCATGATTCTCCAGAGAGAGCGAGTTTAATTGACAGGTTCTGACATGACTTTCTTTATGCATGATTGGTAAAAGTCTAGGTAAAAATCTACAACTAAAAGCATTAGTGTTCACCTGGTGGAAGCTATCCAAATCTTAGGCAAGGGGCCAAGGAGAAGATATCCGCTAAAGGGTTATAATGACAAATGCAAATCTAGTAATTAAAAGCAAACTCACATTAGCTTAAATACTTTATGCCAGGGTTAGTGCTTGCTTTTTCCTGCCTGGTTGCCATGGAGATGTAGAGCAGCTGGTAGGCTGTGTGTCTGTGGGTCCCCGCTAACCATGGCTGCACATCAGAATCACCTGGGGAACTTCTAAAAGTACAGCTTCTCTAGCCTCACAGCCCCCTCCTTTAAAATTCTGGTTCAGTAAGTAATACTGGAAGAAAATCAACTAGCCTCTGCATATTCAACTCCTTTTTAGTTCATGTAGTTTTCTCCAAATTATATTTTCTAGTTCATAGTACTTTCGATGAATAAGAAAATATATGAAAGATCTAGTTTCTCACATCTTATAACATTCTTCTAGGTATAGTTGCATAGATGTTTTAATTGATTCAAAGTTTTTTCAAAAAAATGGTTTTTGATGAGGTTTGGTAAAATATATTCTCTATCAACATATCATCAAAACATTGCTGCTTCACCCTTTTCTGGTTGAACCTTTGAAGTAACTGATATCAATGATTACAAGGATTCCCTGAGCAATTTTTAATGTTAAGGAAACTTGATAGCTTATTAATTGATTTGTTATTCTGACTGTCTGACCAAGACAGTAGGGCCTATAAAGACATTTTCCATTCTTCCCACTTCTTGTCCTCATTTGCAAACAAATAAAATGATGGTCCCAAGAGGGCAGAGCTGGTGAGAGGGGGTGGGGATCTGGGGGCAGGAACAAATGGGATTAGATGGTGCTCCAGAAAGATAGCCAGTAACCCTAATCTGATACCACATTATTTTACTACATTGGGAAAATGCAATTTTCCCATTAATGTTTCAGACTGAACCTGTAAATACAAGAGAGATAAATGCCTACGGGAGATTGAATACTTTGTTCAGTGAATTAGAGTACATTGAGAGCAATAAGTTGTGTTGCAGATTTAGCAACTCATTGCTATTTTTGATTTGTTTACTTGGCTAAGTAAATAAGTTGCCAGTCCCTCAGAGACTAAACAGTATTAGCACCACATAAAGGCACATCAACCGTAATTAAATAAAAGAATGAAGCTAAGTCCATAAAAGTTTTGCACCCACATAAAAGTTTTTTTAACCACATCCATCTCAAGTCTTTACCCAAGGGATCAAGTTCGGGAGGCAAAATGGTGCCCTGTTCCTTGGGTGGGAAATTCCTCAATTGCACCGAACAACTCCAGAGAAAAAGAACAGGGCTAGAGTGAGCTCATCCAGGAAAGCGAGAACCATAATGGGCACTTTCATCCTCCTCTGGCCCTCCCCATCCCTGCTTCAATTTGGCTGGCCTTTCAGGGGGCTTGGACAGGTGCCATGGCCAGGAGCGCGGTACCTGGAGAGGTCTCCCCACCCTTCACATTATCATCAATGCTCCACTCACAAGATTCTCCTCTCATAAGGCTAAATGTCTCTTGACTCCTATTGAACCCTGGGTAAGCGGCCTTCCCGCAGCACGCCCGTCTATGTAAAACGCTGCAAAGAGGATATAAGCAGTATAAAATCTTGATAGAACAAAATAAAATGTGCACCAATGTGCATCTGATAGATGTAGCAATTGATTTGTGGATTAGGTTTTTATTTTCAGCCCATTGAAAAGAAATAATGTATGGAGGCAATCTAGTACTAAGCATTTTAGAAAATCTATTTGAGATCATTTCAGCAGAAGCTCTGGCAGTTTGTCATAAGAAGGGAGGAGAGCAAAGGATAATTGTCTCCAGTCTAGTAAAACACAGAATAACTGCCATCACACTTGAGTGAGCTTATAGCCAGCCGGTCCCAGGGCCTCCAGAAGATAGAGCAGTTAATGTTCCCTTTTATTTCAGAGGTTATGTCACTTGTATCACAGATTTATACCATGATACAGCAATTTCATCCAAACAGATGGATAATGATGTCAAAGGCAGAAACCCTGTTTTTATTGAGTTTTGCAAAGATTGCTCAGATAGCTGCTTCAATTGAAAAGCCCCAGCAGTACTTCAGCTCTTAATCTTTGTAATCTCAGTGGTATTAAATTTCATCATTTTTGTTTGAAGGAGGAAAATTCTACAGTAATGGCTTCCTAATAGGAAACACAGAGGCTGCAAAGCTGGGGGCTCTCGGTGCGGCCGCTCCATAAGCACTGCTGATTTATAGGGCTGTTTATGACAGAAAGGAAAATTATCTTCTGCAGGTATAAATCAGGTAAAGAGTAGGAAATTGAACTTAGATATCATCTTGTCAGATGCTTAATGTTCTTCCTCCTGTCACTTTGGATAGGCCCAATTTGTAGAATACTGCAGAGGTAAAAGAAGACAATTAACAGTGACAGGATAGTAATAGATGAAGCTATAAAAGCAACCTGCTGGTGCTGGATGCTATGTATGATTTTAAGATGAAGTGGTGCCAAAAGTATATATTAGCTCAAACCAACCATTTCCTGTGTTCAGCAATACCCAGTGTGGCACTTGTTTGTCACTTTCATTGAGATCTACATACTACCGTTTACATATTAATGAACCCATAACATCTCACCTTTCCTGAAAGTCAAAGGAGCTCCACGGAGCCTTATTTGTTGTTTACATATCAAAAACACAAGGATTATTTGCTTCAGGAGCAAATATGAAGATTACTCATTACAGTGATCACATTTCTGGCCAACACCCAGAGGGGACCTGGAGACAGAAAGCTTCAGCCTGTAGAAGCCAGGGAAAATGTGACTAGGATGATACCCGATTTGGGCAAGTGACATGAACATGGTCCCCAACCCTAGTCTAGGTGACGCTCCAGAATCACCCCCAGAGAGTTGAAGCAGCAGTTATGTGGCAAAATCTGCACCATAAAGGTTGTGAAGGTTAGGACCCAGGAGGTGGAAGAAGCTGGCTGACCTTGGAGCTGAGGTCACAGAGGTGGCAATTATTTGAAGGGACCATAAACAACATTACAGGGAAATGAACTCAAGGACGATCGTTGTTTTAGGGCTTTGACAAAGCCACGCTGAGGCTCCGGTTGTCAGAGAGAGACCCAGGGTTTCCTATCATGGATACTGTTTGTGTTTGTTTTTTGCCTTATCAAAACCTCACAGGACATTTGGTGTGACAGGGAGATTCTACTTAGAGAGAGCAAGGCACAGAGCCCCAAGGATCTTCTGTCTCCTGATTAAATTTCAGCAGCTGGTGGAAGAGATTCCATTACATGCTGGAAGCTGGTCAGTAAATTGACAGGTGCCAGGCAAAGAACATCAGGGTTGGAAGTATCTGCCATGACTCTGATAAGCACTAACTGATAATAATGTTCAAGGAAAAAATGAGTTTCCTGTGCACAAGTAATAAGTTCCCCCAAAAGGAGGAAGCACGGGATTCCAGAAAAAACCACAGACATGAGGAAGCTCTAAACCACAGCTGCTGAAAGCAGTCATTTCTAGAGAGCTGGAGCCAACTGTTGCAATGTACATGGAGAAACATTGCAATGAAATACTAAGAAAGGCCTGGATCTTAGCTTACCCACCTAGGAAATGCCCAGGCGCCAGTTTTCCTGCCCAAGCCGCCTGTCTGTTAGTTGTGCTACAGGAATGCAAAAGGCCACATGCAATTTATATCCAAGGATTCAATCTGAACCAGTCAAAATTTGGAATCTTCCTTTTTTAGGAGATAGTCTGCTAGTTAGCTCTTCAATCATTCTCCTCTCTAGTAAGTAAAGATTAAGAACAAATATCTATTATTGGACATGTGGTTTTAGAACTATATACTTTTTGTGTTGTAACTATTTTCCTACTAAACATACCATTTGTCTAATATGTGAACACTGCTTCAGCTTTCTATGCCAACGAACAAGGTAGGGAGGGATCACAGAGTGAAAACTGGGCCAGGCCAAGTGCAGGTTGGAACAGGTACAAATGGAGAAGAATTGGACAGGTGAAAGGTCAATGCTAGCAAGTGCCCCACTTACTGCTGGTAAAAATCAGAGATAGAGGTTGGGACAGTGACCAGAAAGTAAGAGCCAAAAACATAAGTGGGACCAAGCAGTCACCCAGGGCAAGACTTTGTCAGTTGGCTCATGAATAATAGTGAGGGAGAGCAGAAAGGCCCTGCTGAAGGGCCTGCAGCAAGGTATAGCCCCCCTTCTGTGCTGAGGCCAGAAATATCAGTCGTGTTGTTATTTGAGGGAAATGAGAGAATGCATTTAATTATATCCATGTTCACGCACACTCTGTCCTCCTGCTCTTTACCATCTACTGTTCCTAAGGCAGAAGCATGAGCTGTTCCATCTAAACTCGTCAGGCACCAAGTTGCATGTGTATTATATTTAATGTAGGACATTATCCTCTTCATTGTTAACAATGGAATTAGCAAACGCTGCTCCTGGCGGTCCCTCACATTTAACTTATTTCGTGAAAACCCATTGGAGGGCCAAAAGAACAGCTCCAAATTACAGTGAATACCAAGTGAATCCTGACTAGTTCACAAAAGCACATTGCCTGAAAACACCCTCAAGTTGAATAATCGCATCATACTCCATTCCACAAATGTCAATTTAAAGAAGGACAAATATCCGTCTATAATAAAGATGTGGTCGAGGATATCAGTCAGCACATTTCCCAGTCCTCTTTGGAGACGTCATTCGGGTCTGTCTCAGCACAATGACTAGTTGTGTGGGGAGATCAGATTTGCTTTTGCTTACAGAAATCATGAATTACATAGCTTCTCAGGTTTTTCCTCTTTTCACTAGCTGCATGAAAACTCAGGATCAAATTGGAAATGCTAAACATTGCCTGCATCAGGTATTTACACATGTTTAGTCTCATTTCTGGCTCCATTTTTTTTTCTCTACCCTTTCTCTTTCTTGCTGACTTTTGAGAAGTTACTTCTAATATATATTATCTAGATATATTTTGGTTTTAAATAAGATACCTTAAATCTGTTATGGACAGAGGAGGAGAGAGAAAAGACGAAGGGAGAGAGACAGAGGGAGGGAAGAGGAGAGAGAGAGAGAGCACAAAAAAGAAATAAGCAGTGTGGACAGAGGAAGTAACAGTTCCTTCCCGGAGGATTCTAGAAATAAGACAATGTTTATGACTACAGTGGTGTTAGCAAGACAAACCAGACGCTTTGGGTCACGTGCCAGGTCTTCTCTGTTCGCAGTGGCTCAGAAATTTCTAATTATTGGGACCAGTTCTCATAGCCAAGGCTGCCAAGGGCAGCAGGCAAAAAAAGGGCACCACTTCTGAAGCAACAAAGAGCTAGCATCTGTCGGTAAAACAACAGAGGGGTTTATTAAGAGATGAAAACTGGAGCTAACCCTGAGGTGGTGTTGTTTGTTTTTTTTTTTAACTGTCATCATCAAAATGAACAATATCTGTGGATGCATCATTCTAATCATAGTCCCGAGAACACTGAGATTATGTACTGTGCCAATATCAGGGTGATTACAATCTTTTGGAAGTTATCTTCCAGTTTGGTTCCTTGCTATGTGATAAAATATAATTACAAACAGGGGCTGCACTTCACTGAAATCACCAATTGGTTTGGTTGATTTAGTCATCTATCGATCATTTGCTGAGCGTGTACAAGGGTCAGGTGTGTGCAAGAACCAACCTAAAAGAGTTATCAGTCTATTAGTAACAAAGCTCAGGAGAGGGAGAGATAAATGAGACATGATCCCACCCTCAGGGCCCCTACATTCCAGCAGGAGACAGATACAAAAATTATAATACAGTGTCTCCAACAGAGTATGAACTAAGTGTGATAAAAGCACAATAGACTAGTGGATTAACAGTGTCCTAGGCTTAGGGGAAGGGAGAATAGAGAGACTCAGGAGTAAAAATTTGAATTGGACTTTAGGAATAAGGAATCCTCAAGCCTCAAGCCAAGGAGATCAGGGAGAGGCATCTGCTGGAGCAGAGGCCCGAAGCATGCAAAACACAACCAGGGACAGCCTGGCATTTGGCATGAATGAAGCTTAGGTAGAGACTGGAAACCACACACCATGGTTGTGCATGTTTAGAGGGTTTGGTCATTATCCTACACGTGGTGCAGCATTTTAAGAAGGTTTGTGACATAATTCAAATTATATTTTTAAAAGATAACTAATAGCAAGGCAGGAAGTGGACAGTTGGAAGTACAAAGTTATGGGAATTGTTACCAGCTTATTTCTGGAAATACCAAATTTGGAGTTATCAGCCTGTGGGGACATGCTGTAGTTAAAACCATAAGAGTGAGTGAACTCACCAGTAAAAAACATATAAAGAGGCAAGAAGAGGATCAAAAGTAATGTCAACACACTACTGGTGGGCTGGGCAGAGGGAGGTGAACCTTTGACGGTGACTGAGAAAGGAGCCAGCAGTGGAAATGATCTTTTACAAGGAAAGTGAAGGTGCAGATGGAACAGATACCATAGGTGTTGCCAGAGGGCAGTAGAACAAGGTCACGGGACCAGGCGTTGGTGGGACTTGGTGACATTTGCAAGGGTAGTTGCAGAGAACACTGGAGGCAGAAGCCAAACTCTGAATGGAGTCAGAGCGGAGGCAGCAGGAAGAGACTTTTTCAGACACTTGGCTGGGAGGAGGGAGGAAACAAGTAATTGTAAGAGAGGCAGGATGCTGGAAAGATTTGTTGAGGATATCAAACACTTGAATCTCCAGGCTGATAGGAAAGTGCTAGTAAGAAGTGGCAGGCGGGAGGAAGAGCAGGAAGCTGGAAGAGAAAAACGGGGCCTATAAGGTCTGGCGATGGAAGCGGGGAGATGTAATCAGATGAAACGGATCAGCTCTGAAAATCCATCTAGTCACTGGGATGGGGGGAGGGGGAAGACCAGTCTAGCAAGTTATTTGGCACACCATGCCTACATTTTTAAACTGTTTCAGCCTGTTCTTTAGGGCTTTTGAAGACAGAGCCATGGTGACCTATTTAGAAGCCAGCCAATAGAAATAGTGGTTTAAAATATTTTGCTTTGTTTTTAAGTAAATCATCCCAGAAAATTTTCACAGTGCTTGGAAAAGATCACCCTCGCCTCATTTTTTAAATCTAACAGTTTTGATGTAACCATTGAAGTTTTAAAAGCTTTTTTTTAATACTAATGAATATTTAGATAAAGTATCCCATGAATGAAAACTTACTGCTTGTGGGATGAAATATACAGGCCTGCCAACAATGAAACAGAGAGGACATTGTGGTTCACAGAATCGCACCCCAGATCTCATGCATTTGGATCCTCACCAACTCAGGTATTATTTCTCTGTTTTTATAGACAAGGGACTCTGTTTTTATAGATAACAGGAACTAGGCCAAATTCCAAGTTGTTCCCATTTCTATCTATTATGGTGCCTCCTGTTGGGAAAAACAACCACCTAAACCATAAAATGAACAGAAAAAGAAACACTTTTCTCCAATTTGAGTTTGGGAATACTTCTGTCCATACGTCTTCGAAATTTAGGGCACCTAGGGCATCGGCTAGCCTTGGATGAATTCACATTTCCAAAATTGGCAGCTGGTCTTTGTCCATAAGCTGCGGACTGTTTTTTTAATCTGATCTTTGTTATTTACTAGGAAAAGCATAAATCCCACTTATTTCTTCTTCATTTTTGCAAATTTTCTTTTAGCTTCTTAAGATTGGTTGGCTTCTCTGTGCTTAACAATGTTAATTAATTTAAAACCTAGTAGAGTCAGGAATCAGAATTCCCAATTTATTTTATAATAGAATAAATCCTTGAATAGCCTTGATCTTTTTACCAAGAATATGCTAACAAGATTTCAAATTAAGTATAAGAATTTGGGAAATAAAGGGACTCTTTGTTGGTGATCAGGTATACAACTATATTTAAAAATACATTAAGCTGATGTTATTACATCCAGGATTAGTTACAGGTACTCTATCTATAATGAAAGAGATACATTTATTTGGACTACACACTTTCTTTGTATGCAATTATAGAAAAACACTCTTTGTTCTATTCATTGTTAGGTAAACAAATACCTACAATAAATGACAGTGCCATGTGAGTGGAGAGGAAAGTGTGCTGTTAGAGTATAGAGACTGGCTGGCTGGTCAGTTTATGGCTGACCAAAAATAGAGCATTTGAATTGGGCTAAGGAGCACTGGTAGGCTTTCAATAAGACAAGCAAGGAAGATGATAGGTGAAATGGCAGAGCAACACCAACAGGAGAAAATTGAAATATGCATGCTTTTTAGTCACCATCAAAAATTGATCTCTCATCTGTTAAACTCTAAAATGTGGAAACGAACCATATTCCTTACTCCCAGATTTTCCCCAGGACTCGGGAAGAGCAGAATCTGCCACCCAACACTAGAATGTCAGTGTTTTCTGCTTCTAGGATGATGGGGCAAAGAGAGGTCTGTGACTCAGCTGGGGCCAAGTTTACTGAGAGAGTAAGAGAGGAGCCATCCTAGCAGCAGGAGCAGCATCTACAAAGACACATGACATTCTTCCTCTAGTTTGTTTGTTTGCTTTTTTCCTAACTACGTAACCATGAGAATAACAACAACAGCAACTAACATTTATTAGGCACTTAAATGTTTGCCTGGTACAGGTCCTGGGACCGAATCCTGTCATCCCTCTAAGGTAGGTACTATGTAACAGATAAGGAAACTGAGATAAGGTGGTAAGCAACTTGCCCAAGATCATAGCAGCAGGGGGGATTTCGACTCAGGAAGACTGGCACCAGAGCTCCAATCCTTAACTGCAGCTTCACCACAGATTACCTATGTAGTAGGTCAAGAAAATGCAGGAGAGTTGCTCTTATCAGTTCTATAGATTGGAGACACTTATATTTTTCAAGCTCTAAAAGTTACCTGGAAGGGAGTCTAAAGCATGCATTCCTTGAATATTCAGAATATTCTACTCAAGCCATGCTTTGAATATTTGGAATATACTATTCAAGCCATGCATTGAATTGAATATTCAGAATATTCTACTCAAGACATTACCTCCTCTATCCCCAGGGCACTTTAATCTCTGGAACAGGTACAAATGGAGAGGAATTAGAAATTGTGATTATTGTATTTTCTACCCAAAATCTCCCTTCTCTTGAGAACTCTACTCCCCACCCTTTTCTTCTCATCCATGTCATCCCAGTGAGGACGCCACATGAACTTCATGGCCATGAAGAAGAGGTGTCCAAGCGGAATGTGCTAGAACTGGGAAATGTCAGTGGGAGAATCTGGTGGCAGGAGCTGTGAGCTGCAAGTCACCAGACTTTGAATGACTTAGAGCCCCTGTTCTCTCAACCTGTCAACTGTCTGTCAACACCTGTTGGTTTTGCCCTCCACTGTGGCAGAGCAATGTGCTCTGTGTGGCAGAGAACACATGAGCAACGCTGTCAAGCCTTGCATCTCACAGCTCCTGCCACTAGCGTCTCCCTAAGGTCTAGCCACATACTCACATCCACCTGAATTTAGATCACATGAGATAAACCTACGGCCTTCCAAAAAAGTCCTCCTTTCTTGGAGCTGGCTGGAATTCTTCCACTTGCAGTCAAAAGGGCCCTGACACCAGAATAAAGAATGAGCACACATGAAGACGCTCCCAACACCATATAAAACAACGTGCCAGGAAAGGCTGCTGCAAACACAGATACCGAGCTTGACAGAGAACACTCTCCTGAAGGCAGCGATCCACGACAGGCCACTCAGTTCTTGTTGCCAGTGCTTTACCTTCATACACAGTTTTTGAGACCACCCCTCTTCCTGGCCCAGAAATTTAAGGGCCAGTGATCTGGTGCTTTTTTTTCTTTTTATCTGACGCATTTTAAACCACGGTAGCTCTTAAGAGTTTTCTGAATTTTCAAAGAGCCTGGAAGAGAAGCGTTTCTAAGATAAATATAGTACACACGCTGTATGCCCAGTAAGGCAACTGATTTTTAAATAACATGTAAGAGCCTGCCACTCAGTTGTGTGTTTTTTCCTTCAAAAGCATCAGCCCAAGACTGCGTTCTCGCCTAGGAGGCGGCCATTTCTCAAAGCAGCTTGAAACTCCATTTGCCAGTGGCTTCCACAGCTCCCCTCCTATGCCTCTGAATCGTCTTAATGGCACCAAAGCTTAAATGTTGGAGACAAGTCTAGATTTATGGAATGAGCCAAAGTATTTGGAGCCAAGGTTGTTGATTAAGGGGAGTAATCAAACTTAGGAAACTACTTGGCATCAGAAATAACACTTGAATGTAAATAAGGAGATAGATTTTTTTTTTGTTTATTACTTACAAACTGCCTCTGACAGATGGATTTGCTCAGTTATATACTGTTATAATTTTTAATGTAGTTTACCTGCAATGTAAATTTTTTTAAAGATTTATTAATTTTTTTAAATTTATGTGATTTATATAATCAGACTCATAAGTGAAGAAAGGACAATGTCTTGTCTTGAAGTCTAAGATCTTATCATGAGAGCAAGAGGTGTACCCCCTAATGTACTTGGGTAAATTATGTCAACTTGTTTAAAAACATTACTTTGGACTACAAAATCTCCATTCCATCCTCAATAATACTGACTTCTCTGAACTATCATCTAGCCTAAGGGGGGACATTTATTACCTTGAAGGATGAGATGTGACAGTATACAGGCTTCTTCACTCTAAATGTGATCATTTCCTCTTTGAAAAGTGTAACAGTTAAAAAATAAACAATGTTTTTCTTTTGTTTTGTTTTGTCTTTTAAAACATATTCTTCCTCTGCAAGTTATTTTTTTGCCCACTCATTTGTCCCCTAAGACTGCTGAGGACTCTTCAAGTGTCCAGGAGACAAGGACATAAATGATCCTCTTCATACTTTCAGAAATGCCACCACTATAAAGCACTTACAAAATCACCTTTTCTACATATTCCTTGTGAAACTATAGAACACAGAGATAGCAAAGAAATCTCTCACATTTTCCAGAATATAAATACATCTGATTTAGAAACTCTTACAGCAGCGAGATTGTGCAAATATTATTTGTACCAGTTATTTCTTAAATAAATAAATAAAACCCCAGAAAATCTTTTTAAAACATCATTTCAAAAGATAGAAATAGAAATGTGACATGCATGGTATGATTGTCTGTTTTACTTGTACTGTTTTACTGTTTCATATTCTGAGCAAACAGAGAGGCTATCTTCTCCCAAGGGGTCAGGAGGGCATGAGATTTCATTTCTTCAGAAAATTGTTTCTCAAGATTTCAATCTTCTTAGCTGGAGATGACAAAACATAATATCAGAAACACTTATGCTTTTTATCTACTATATTTTCAAAGCATAAATAAAAGCTCGGTATACATTTAACACAGGTAGATTCAAACTTAGAGATAAATCACATACATATTGCAAAGTAGTCTTATAAGACCATTTCAATTTTAAAATGTTTAAGAGAAGATCAATATAAAAACTAAGCCCTTTAAAAATATTTTTGCGTTGTTACTCTTATTTTCAAGGTAACATTCAAATTTCTAAATGTAGGGGCTAATGAGACAAGTAATAAAAAATTAAATTGGGTTTTTAGAAAAAAGGGTTTAAATGGGCAGCATTCAACTGAAGTTTCTTCTTTTTATTTCTGCGCACAGTGGTGAGCTCTATTTTGGTTTTCAACCTCATTACACTTCTATTCATAAAGCTTGGTATAAAAACTTTAAACCTCAAATGTTTTAAGAATAAAACAAATCATGCATCTACGAAAAGATGAGCATAATGGCTTTTTGTAGCATGCCTCATATTCTTCTCAACTGGTCTTGCACAGCATTAGCTGAGTAATTCCCATTAGCATTAATATGCTCTTAAGTTTCTACTGTCCTATCATTTAAACAATAATTTGAGGATCAATTCAATTTCATGGGAATTTCACTATTCCAGCTTGGCTTTTAACATAGAGAAACTTAGAGATTGAGACACTTAAGATTTCACGGTCTTCTGTGGAGTAATTGAACACATACGCACATGTCCGTACCCACCACGCACACGTCATTGAGCCAATATCATGGATGAAAGCAGTTACAGAATAAGGCAGCCTCTGAGGAATGGATGCACGCCAGCGTCCCGCCGTTCTTCGCTCAGGTCCCAGCTTGTGTGCAGACACCAAAGTGAAAAGGTCATCTTTAGGTTGATCCCTTGTGTTTTAAGAGACGCTTAAAGAATAGCGGAATTTCTATTCCATCCTGGTGGCTGTCTAAGGGTAAGGCATTGCCTCTTAGAAGTTCTCTGGTAAAACCAATTTCAGATCTGGGAGAGTTAACAGGAACTCATTAGCAGAGTTTCCTCTACATAGTAGATGTTCAGCATGTGCTTATTGAATTGAAACAGCACCCTTGAGATCACATGCACGTCATGGTCCTACTATGAGTAAGTAGACGCCTTGGAGTACGGAGGAACAGTCCTGAGTGGTGGGTGGAGGGCAAGAGAAGGAGCAAGAAATAAAAATCCCACCTGAAGGGGCCTCCCTGGTGGCACAAGGGGTTAAGCACCGCACTATGAAGCAATCGCAGACTCTGCAGTACAAGTTCCATCACGGCAGGCCAGGGAGCAACCCACATGGCACAGCAGACCTCTCCTGTCTCCCCTCAGCAGTGTACTTCGGTCAATCTGCCTGTTCTGCTCCCCACTCTGTCTCTGGTGAATCCTCCCCTCCCCCACCCCCCACCCCCGCATCTCTGGCTTGTACCCCAGCTGGCCTGTATGCATAAATTAATAAATCTTTTTTTAAAAATCCCACCTGAAAAATCAAAAATTTTATGTAAGTGAGAAAGGTTTAGAAAAGGACTCCATTTGTGCTGAGCAAACTCATCTTGACAAGAAAAATTATTTCTGCTGGTTGCAAGAAAGTTTAGAGACGTCACCATTATAAACTTGGGCAGCATTTTATACAGTCCCACTCACTGGAAGCAGAGAGAGGCTGAAGAATACACTAAGACTGATATGTTGTGAGACTTCTGAAGCTTTGGCACCTGCAAGAGTTTCAGCAAGTCTGTTGGCTGGTCTTGGAACCTGTCAATATGTTCTTTATAGGTCGTCCTACTCCAACCTCAGTTTAACTTCTTAGGACAAGTTCTGAAGATGATCAGTTATTACACCATATAACAGGCACTGAGAAAATGAAATACTCTTCTGCCTTAAGGGATACAAGTGTTTCAAAATTTATTTGCATTCTTCAAAATTACAGGTCTTACAGGAAAAATAAAGGTAGAAGCAGGTGACTCAAAACTGAGACAATTATGTAACAAATGCATCAACAAAAAGAATAATTAAAAATATTATAAATATTTTTAAAATATTTATAATATTTTATATTTATAAATGTTTTTAAAAACATTTTTTTTAAAGTCAAGCTAATTTCCTGATTTTTAAAGAAAAGGCTACTGTAAACATCAGAATTTTTAACTTATATTGGGTATTTTGCACAATAAAAAAAATGGAGAAGACAGTTTGATGAAGGACTGCAGTTGTTGATTTGTAAAGACCAGAGAAAAATACCCAAATACAAGAGAGAACCCTACAATAAACACTTCCAAAACCAAGCAAATGGACAACTCATTGACAGGATGGTCTTTTCCTTAACTTTGCTTGGCTGTAGGTTTTACATGTTCATTGATAGCTTGTTGTACTCAGCTGCTATTGTTTGGTGAGGCAGTGTTAGTGATCTGAAAAATATCATGTATGCCCAACATGACTTCTGAGTTATACTGGCCTCATTCTCTTATTTACCAGGTGCATGAGAACTAATTCATTTATAGAAACATATTACAGATTGTATAGAAAATTTGTGGCCCAAGTGTTGACAGGTGTATTTTGAGAAAACAGAGTTCTACAGGCACTATCCCCTTAACAAGCTAAAGGCAGAAGCCTGAACCAAACAGTCTCCAAGACCCATCTAACTCTCCCATTTTAGGAAATGAATTTCCATTTTAGGAATTTTGAGAGTCAAGAACAATGACAATCATTGTAGGCGAGATAGCTGTAGATGACAATAAATGTAGATACTAACTGTGAGAGACCATTCATTGTCCAATGCTTCAAGTAGAAGAGGATTTCACCATAGAGAGCTAGTGATTTTGAAATCCCAACATATCAACGGAATTCAGTCAAGCAAGAGGATGGTAGTCACCACCAGGGGATCTCTGCCTTTAGGAGACATAACTCCAAGGTCTATTGGGGTTTTTAGATCCAGGAAGGAGCTCTTCATTTATAGTCCTTTGAAGATACATTCACAGGAGTCAACATTTTCCACTTTTTTTAAATACATTCATTTATTTATTTTTTTATTTATACAAGAACCGGGGTACAGGCCAGATGCACGGGAGGGTGAGAGGATCCACCAGAGACAGAGCGGGGAACAGAACAGGCAGAATGATTAAATACACTGTTGAGGGGAGCAGCGGGCGAGACAGGAGAGGTCTGCTCACCATGTGCGTTGCTCCAAGGCCGGCGGGGATCGAACCAGCACTGCAGAGGCTGTGGACAGCGTCACAGCGCTGCACTCAACTGCCTGTGCCACCAGGAAGGCCCAACATTTTCCGCTTTTTAAGACTGTTTGATTAACAAATGGTCAACAGGCTATGTTCTACTCTGTTGCTTTTCAGCAAACAAATTTATTCAGGCCTCTTTCTGTTAGTCCTTTTTTGGTGTTAAGCAGCTAACCCTTTTAATCTGTTTTATTCAGCACAAAATATGAAACACAGAATAAAAGCAGTGGTTGACTTCCATAACTGCCTTTTATTTTACCTTGTTGGACCCCTTTTGCCCTATTTGAATGCTGCTGTATCTCCTTCACATTCCATTCTTAATGGGGTTATTTGCCTTGCATACCCAATGAGATTGTATCTTATATAATAAATTCTCTTTTCTGAAATATGTCTAAGAGGGCAGAATATTCAACTATTAAAAGGATTAACCTTTTAACTGAGAGTGGTCTTAAGGCTGGACACAACTTTCATGCTGAGCTTTCAATTACTTAAAGATGTCACCATAGTATACAGAGGTGTTTACATTTACATATACTAGTAGATCAGCCTTAAAATAGCCATTTGCTAACTTTGCAAAATGGCTAGCAAGGAAAGCTCATTTGTTGCTACATGTGTATTGCTCTTGCTTATGTGTATTAATGCAATACATGTGTGCTGCTAGTGCAAACCAGGAAGTAAAGAACAAACTTTTTTTTGTGTGTGGGACCCTCACTGGCAGCTGGGGAACGAACCAGCGCTGCAGAGGCTGTGGGCAGCCTCGCAGCCCAGCACTCAACCGCTGCACCACCAGGGGAGGCCCAAGAACAAACATTTTTAATGCACCAGTATTGCACTGATGGGATACAATGCATGTGAACACTTCAAATTTCATTTTCACCAATAGTTAGTTTTCTCTCCCATCCAACTTTATACCATCATAGAGAATACCTTACTGTATCTTTTTATAGTGTCATCCCAGGTAGGAAACAATGATAGAGAAATGGCCGAAAGAAAGAAAGAAAGAAAGAAAGAAAGAAAGAAAGAAAGAAAGAAAGAAAGAAAGAAAGAAAGAAAGAAAGAAAGAAAGAAAGAAAGAAAGAAAGAAAGAAAGGGAAAAGAGATGGGGACAATGCAAATGACTTGGATGACACACCATTTAGACAATAAATTTGGCTTTACCTCATCAGTGGGCTCGTGGTAGAGATGAAAGGGGGGTGGTTGGTAGTTGAAGGCTAGGGGAAAGAAGAAAGAAATGGTCTGTTACTATTTGGACTTTTGTAAGTTAATATTACATTTGACAGTAATATTAAAAGAATTTTCATAAATTATTTCCCCCCCAAAAGTCAGCTGACTTTTGTAGCACCTCTCATTCTCAGATTCTCATGAACATTATCATCTAGTCTGCTTGATGAAATGTTGTTATAATATAAAATGAATCTGTTCATAGTAGTACCTGAGGCACTAGGAAAGTTGCCCCCTTAAGATGAAACAATTTGGTCTCTAGTCTCAAGAAAGAAGTAATTGAGGGCCTCCCTGGTGGCGCAGCGGTTGAGCGCTGGGTTGCGAAGCTGGCCACGGCCTCTGCTGCGCCGGTTCGATCCCCGGCTGCTCCCCGGCCAGGGGAGGAGGGTCCCGCATGGCGCGCAGACCTCTCCTGCCGCCCGCTGCTCCCCTCAGCAGTGTACTTCGGTCCTTCTGCCTGTTCTGCTCCCCGCTCTGGCTCTGGTGAATTCTCTCACCCTCCCGCGCTTCTGACTGTGCCCAGTGCTTGTATAAATAAATAAATAAAATAAAATAAATCTTTAAAAAAAAAAAGAAAGAAGAAAGAAGTAATTGAAAGGAAAATCACTCGTGGATACAAACCATCTTGCCCATCTTCCTGCAAAATTCCCAGAAAAATCTAGCCTATTTACTAATGCTTTGGGGCTCATAGATTACTTCTAGAGATTTCAAATATTTATTGATAACCTACTTTACCTGTCATATTCTGGGAATATAACAGGGAATGAAACATTCAGAAACTTCTGGCAACATGGATTTTACTTCCTACTAGGGAAAGGAGTACAATAAACAAATAAGCTCTCTAGTATGTTCAGTGGTGACTTCATTGCTACTCAATTTTAAGGATAGTAGAGAAGTTTTAGATGATTTTAACAGAAGGCAAAAACAGGAAAGGGGAATGAAGGGATATTTTAAAGGTGTTATCAGATCAGAGAAGGCAACTTGATTTTTGAGAAAAGACCTGGGGATGAGAGGTTCAGCTAACCAATATGTTTAATACAGAGGGACAATTAAGAGGAAGACTATAAGGCAGGAATGTGGCTGGCATGGAGGAGCACTGTTAAGGTGGCCAGCGAGGCCCTAGAATTGGGAGAATGAGAACAGGAGCAGCAAGAAGGGGTGGAGTGTGTCCATCTTTGCAATGATTTGGGCTTTTACTATAAATAAAGTAGTAAACACGGAAAGGTCTCAGAGTACAGGAGTGACATGATTAGACCCATTGGCTACTGTTGGGAATGGACTATGGGGCAAGGAGATGAGTACCTGTTACCTAGTCAGAGGACCAAAGGGAGGACTTGACATGGCAGAATTGCTGAGCCTACATGTGGACAGCAGGGAGTAAGAATTGAAGTTGCCTATGAAAACAGCCACCATTCAGGCTACAAATGACGCTATCAATGTTTTCAAAATTCTAAGTCATAATATTTATGTATCATGAAATCAATGCATCAGTGAGATTTATTGAGCTCAAGGTATTAAATTTGTTATAAATTTAACATTTGTGTGTACATACTTTTAATATGAATGTGTAGTAACTTTAAAGTTGAGTTATCTGTTTAAGGAATGACAAAAGGACCCTTGTGGAATCTAGGGGTTCTGTGGAACACAGCATGAAAACCAGAGCACCCTAGTCTACTGAGAAAGATGCCAGGCTGTGTGAAGCCTGCTCTTGGGATGTGTCAGGCGAGTTAGTAGCTGTAGAAGTGTCTGGAGGCAGTGGCCAGCCCACCTCCTCACTGCTCTCCTTGGGGGAAGGGGTCTGTGTCTCAGCCCTCAACAATTTGTTTTCCTCCCACACCAAATATCTGGCAATATGTTTGAGAGTGAAATGTGCTGGAAGGTTTCAGAAAGCATGCTCTTTGTAACTGGAACCATCACAATGATTGAATTACATATTATAAATAGGGATCATGGAAACTACATGGAAAAACCACAGAGGACTCAGGGAAAGGTCGATAACCATCCCACATTCAAAGAAGGACATGAATAGACCTGAAGCATCCTTGGGGGAGGGTGAGAATGGCTGAGCAATGAGCACAATGGACTGAGGTGGACATGGATGCTTTGGAGGTGGGAGAGCCCCAGGGACCACACCTGAGGGAGACATCTCATACTGTCACAATATTAACAAAGATGTAAAATAATGGTACTGGGCCTCCCTGGGGGTGCAAGGAGTTAAAACACAATCTATGAAGCTATCCACAGCCTCTGTAGCATGAGTTCAATCCCCCACCAGGAAGCTACCCACATGGCACAGCAGACCTCTCCTGACTGGCCTGCTGCTCACCTTAGCAGTGTATTTCAGTCAATCTGCCTGTTCTGTTTCCCACTCTGTCTCCAGTGAATCCTCTCAACCCCACACCTCTGGCCTGTGCCCCAACTCTTGTATGCATAAATAAATAAATCTTTTAAAAAAATAAAATAGTGGTACTTTGCTAAATGAAAGACAGTCATTAAACAAAGGACATGCAAAGTATTGGGGATGCAGGTGCGCTGTGGGCACAGAGGGATGGTGGGGGAAAGCTGTGCATGAGCGGAGAGGCAAGACAAAGCAACTGGCTTGTATGGGGTCCTTCCTGGGTCCATGCCTGTAACCAAAGGAAGCTGGTCCTCAACCTGCCCCTCCCAGGGGAGCCCGAAGGCAGGGAGCTGCTGACAGCAGCAATCCTCTTCCATCCCTGGCTTCTGTAAAACACCTAGAGGAACAAAGTAATCCCAGATCAAGGTTTCTTCATCACAGTCAAGTATCCCACATTTCAGAGAAGACAGTCACAAGGTCCTACTAAGAAACAATTCAACAAATGTGGGTGGAGAACGCTCGCCAGTGCTGCTCTGCGTGGAGAGTGGATGGGTAACTCAGTGGACCTCAGGCCTTGCAAACCTTCAGCCCAGGGGGAAGCCTGCACCCCCTGTATAAGTCATGCCAACATTCGAAAGTGCTCAGAGAAACGTTTTTTTTTTATAGACAAGAAATAGATTATTCTCACGGAAAATCTCATTGGAAAGATAATTTCCTAAATGGAACAGAATCAAAGAATTTAGCGCTTGTTTTACCAATTCAATACCTAATACCAAAGTAGAAACATCATTTATGTGCAGCGTCACTTGTAATCATCTTGGCTGCTATTTTCACAAATGGTAGGACAGAAGCGACATCGCCGAGGGCTCAAGAGGAGAGAAGGCAGAGTGCTCCTTACAAGTGGTGGAGAAGCCGGCCAGCACCCTGGTAGTCTTCCCAGCTACATGAAGAGCAACTTCTTCAGGAGTGGTTTGCAAAATCAGGACAATCCAAGGCGTGGTCATCTTACTAAGGGCTTGCTTCAAGACGTTCTTCACTTCTTTGGAATATGCAACAAAAATTCTACTACGACATGCTTTTATAGAATATCTTAATAACCTTAAAATATATATAAGGTAAAGAGAAGTGTTGCTCATAAAGAGCCCATTTTAACAAATGGATAAGGCTGGATGGATGGAGGTGCCGTGGGTAGTGAGACATCTATGGATTGATAATTAGGTCCACCCTGCTTCAAATCCCACCTTTGTCACTCACTAGTTGTGTGACCTTAGATGAGTCCTGGAATTTCTTGGAAGTGAAGTTTCCTTATCTATAGGCTAAAAATGAGAGTGATTTATTCCAAAGAATCCTTGTAAGGATCCAATGACACTGTGTATAGAAGTTATCTTGAGCAGGTTTGGCATATGCTAAGCAACCAGTGTTGGTTTCCCCTAGAGGAAATCAAGTCATTAATGTGGCCTCCAGGTCCACTACTGCATGTAATCAGACATTTAAAATAACTACATCTAACACATTTCTACAAAATATTATGTATACTATAAATTCACCAAAATTATAATCTTCTAAACTGAGAAATTTACTCCCATCTCTATTATAAATTAACACAAATTCTCAATTTGGGAAACTTGAATCAGATTTTGGTATAATTATTATGCCTAGACAAAACTGCATGAGACGAAAATACATTAAGATGAACTATGGCAAAGTGCATTGTGGTTATTTCTGAATGTTTATCAAAGCACAGATTTGGGAAATTATTTGAACATCCATAAGAAGCAGCTTTGATATAAACTTAATTATGAGCTTTCTAAAGAAATATATGAAGGGAAGATCAAAGATGGTGCCATATTAAGTATAACAAAGTAGCTACTTATTAGAAGACAAAACCTTTGAGTCATTCCTCTTACTTAAAGGAATTAATGAGCTGTATACGGCTGTATATGTGCATTTAAAGGGAGGCAGAGAAAATATGTAAATGCGTGGGGTGCTTTCATTCCACTCTATCAGCTCATGGTGCTTTATTTAAGCTGCTGAAAGAAGGAAAATATTATCTGGACTTCTCAGATTCCTCCTTAATTTTTAGCTCCCTATATTTCACAAAGCAGCATTTCTTTTCTTTCTATATTTTTGCTGCTCATATAATCTCATTTCCAGCCCCTTCCTTTTGATAAAAGATCCTTCCCAAGAGCTCATACATTTGAAAATGCTCAAAACTATTAACTTGAATATAGAAATCTTTCTGTAATCTCTTGACCAGTTAGCTCAGTTGGTTAGAGAAATCTTTCTGTTGTGCAGTGATTTGTTGTAGGTAATTATACTATTTTTAAATTTTTTTACTTTACAAATTAAAATTGCTAAAAGCAGTACACATTCTTCATATTTAACTTGGAAAGTACAGGGAAAAGTTAAAGGAAAGAAATATCCCATGTACTACAACCCAAGTACAATTAGTTAAAATGTGTTGCATTTCTTTCCAATCCCTTTAAGAAGATGCCAAGATGATAGATAGATAGCAGGTAGATAGAGCATAGACATACACATACATATGTCTGTATACCCTTATTTGAGACCAGACTAGATATCTAACAATATATCTATTTTTTATTTTTCTAATATTTTTCTAATACTAAATCATGAGCATTTTCTTCCATTTTCTTCCATTATTAAAAATATTTCAATATATTATTTAAAATCTCCCCTACTCCTGAGCATTTTGATCACCTTTATTTTTTTCATTATCATGAATCTTTAAGGAACTTCATTTCACAATACAACAGGTGCAGAATGACAAAGCAAATGCCCAAACTCAAACTCAAAACATATCTAATGGAGAAGAGCAAGAGGAGGCACCAGCTAGAGGAGTGACGGAAAACACCAAGTCCTCAGCCCGCGTCCACCTGAGTGTGAGCGGGAAACCCATTACCTCTTAACCGTTGCATCATGTGCTGTAAAAAAGTAAGATGTCCTGGGCCTCCCTGGTGGTGAAAGGGGTTAAGACACAACCTATGAAGTTATCTGCTGCCTCCGCAGCATGAGTTCCATCCCCAGCCAGGGAGGTGACCCACATGGCACAGCAGACCTCTCCTGCCGCCCGCTGCTCCCTTCAGCAGTGTACTTGGGTTCTTCTGCCTGTTCTGCTTCTGGTCCTTCTGGCTCTGGTGAATCCTCTCACCCTCCCACAATTTTGACTGTACCCAGTGCTTGTATAAATAAATAAATAAATCTTAAAAAAAAAAAAAAAGAAAAAGAATCCTCATGTTTAATGGTGATCATTGATTAGCTATCTGCAAACCAAAAACACACTTAAGATCCATCCACATAACTAGAATACCATTTTTATGCTAATTTTGCTACTAGCATGGCATAAATTGCTTCTTTGTACCTGGCATATAGCTTTTGGCCATGGGAATAATTTGAAGGATTTTTTAATGCCTGAAGAAAAGGTACTTGAGATTCAATTGATTTTTTTACATCATTAATCCACATATTACAATCATGGTAAGTAATGCTTAAAGAGCTAGCTCTTCTAGAAGCTACAGCATTCCTGCTCTATTGACTCTTGGTTCCCTTAGAAAATTAGATGAAAGTCATTCATTCTGTTCCTGAAAAAGCTGCGTGCACACATACAAAATTCTGTAGATTTCAAAAAGCATTTGATTCTGTAAATACCTATTACCTGCATATCATAAAAGGAAGAATTTATTTTAAAAATCATAAACTGGCTGACTGAGAGACATAGAGGGGGAGAGTGAAATAAGGGGGCTTAGAAAAGGAAGTTTCCCATTCTGAGCCATACTTGGCCTAGACTATATTCTTACCTTTCACAGCAGCTTTGTATACTTCAAGTTGTATGTTTTCCTTTTTAAAAAATTCATATCTTTCTATAGTCAAGGAAAGTAAGCTTCAAAGAGGTACAACTTCCCCAAAAGGTCATACTTCTGGAAAGTGCAGAGTCAAAATGCAAAGCTGTTCTCCAGGCTTTCTAAGTCTCATGCACATTTCACTTAGCACTTAATGAACTGGTTTTTATCTTGGGGCTTCTCAAGATAGACTGAACTATTAGATTGAACACATCTATGAGACGATGAACTCCCTGAGAGTAGCATCTTTGTCTTGTTCACTTCAGATGTCTGGTGGCTAGCACATAGGAGGCACTAATGAAGGGAGAAATAGGTGAATGAATACACTGGGGCAAGAATCCCATAAGCAGTGTCAGAAGCTTTATGAGGTTGTGGGTTGCCACAATATAAAGGTCCTTGTCATCACTAAATATTTCTTTAATGACCATTGAATGACTTCCATGTATTTTAAGATACACATTCTAAAACTCTTTTTTACAGAAAAATGCTTAATCCTTTTGAAAAATAATGTATTTATAAAATACAAAGTAAGTTTATAGTAAGCTGCCTAATGGTATCAGGTCAACATCTCTTGATAGTGAACTAAAGTATCTAATGCAAATCCAACTAAAGTTGGAAATAAGTGCATAAATTAGGGCTATTTCTAAAGCTACTTTGTTTCATAAATTTTTATAACTAGAACTTAAATGCTTTTGTTTTTGCAATAATTGCTCTGAAGATGAAAACTAAGGCACCGTTTCAATGTCGTAGAGGTAATTGCTGCATTCACTGCTCATGTCATGTTGATGTATGACTATGTATCAAAGGTCATCCTTCTGTACTCATATATTATCAAATTTGAAAGCACAATATTTGATTCTGACCAACCTTTAAACTGCCCACGATGTGGTGAAAAATAGATGGAGTTCTACTTTGGGTTTAAAAAAAATGAACCCATGTTTCGGAAGCGGAAGGGTCAAGAAGCCAGTGGCAAGGTTAGATGTCAGCTCTATGAATCTCATACTGTCTTAGCTTATCAATGAGGTCTAGTACAATGATCACAAGCTAAAATTGCTGTACTAATGAAGACAAAGGTCTAAAAAATTAGATAGCACAGACCCTCTGACAGAGGGCAGTACCTTGTGGACAATAATGCAGCAATAAGGACATAAATCACTCTTTAGAAACAATAAAACCTCTAATGCACAAATTGAAATGTTTACATGTCTATTGGAGGCACTGTTAAGAAGTGTTGGCACCATACTTCTTGTTACTCATCTGGAACACAGCAGCCCTGGATTCAGCTTCTTTATAAGAAGGCTAGTCATCTGCTTTTCATCTCCCCCAACTCCAAAATCACAGCACTACCAAACTGAGACACAATTTAGTAGTCTGGTTGGAGAGTTGGAGACTTAGACATCATTCACACTTGCCTCAAGCTATTGCTTACAATTGTTTACTGGGTAAAAAATTGGTCTTCTCAAAATGTACCAAAACCTAACCAGCTACAGTCCTCTCCTTTGGTGGTGGTGGCAGCAGGGTGTGTGGGGGAGCTGGGAGGGTGCGTGTGTGGGAGTGTGTGAGGGTGAGAACAGAGGACAGCAGGAAAGAGACAATCCCCTTGCTCAGTAGTGATTGTGGTTGTCTTTAAATAAATATCATTCAATTTCATCAAGGTCAACTACAGGAGATTGCCTTATTGAAAAAAAGAAAGATCATACAACATGCTAAAAGAAATCAGGTCTTCAAAACCCAAAAGAAAAAAATGTGCTGAAAACGACCCTCAGTGTGCACACAGAACACTTTGCAAGTATATCAATTTTATTTCAGACTGTGTTGTTTATTTTATAAAGTTCACAGTCTTCTATTCTGAAAACTCATGTATTCTTTGGCTATGTGAGCAGTCATAATTGTGAATAGAAGTTCACTCCAATATCTGATTTCTTTTTGTTCCTAGGAAAGAGATTTTTTTAAGCAAACCACTGCAATTTAATAAAATGTGTCCATTTTTGGCAGCCGGCAAAGCTTTTAGAATTCATGCTATAGATAGTAAGGCACAAGTAGATGGCTGGGTTTTTTTAGAAGAAAAATTATTATTAACTTGAATAAATCATAGAATATACCAAACTGGTGTAAGTTTTAATTATACTTGCCATGGACTGCATGCATTTTCTCTGTGGCTTTTTTTTTTTTTTTTTAAGATTTGTTTATTCATTTACACTGGGGTACAGGCCAGATGTGCGGGGGGGGGGGTGAGAGGATTCACCAGAGACAGAGCAGGGAACAGGAGAGGCAGACTGATGAAATACACTGCTGAGGGGAGCAGCAGGCAAGACAGGAGAGGTCTGCCGCGCCATGTGGGACCCTCGCCGCTGGCAGGGATCGAACCAGCACTGCAGAGACTGTGGACAGCTTCACAGCGCTGTGCTCAACCACTGCACCACCAGGGGAGACCCTCTCAGTAGCTTTTTTGAGGCGAGGACTCAACTTTAAGGTCTAAATTCTTATGGCCTATTTAATGAAAGAGGAAATATTCTTACATTGTGTGTGTTTATGCGTGTGTGTATCTAGGCTCCTCCAGATACAGTGTAAAACAAGCAGCAACTTAATCCAGAAAGTTTCTAAGTTAACATTAATTATAACATTAAATAGGTCAGAAATGATATACTGAATCAAAATAAACAAAAAATGTATTTTTTAAATTTATTTATTTTGTAAATAAATTTTATTTTTATATTCCCCATACAATTGCAATCCCCTTATTTTGACCCCAATCCCTCCCCTCCCCACCCCCCCATAGAGTGTCTCTTGTTCATAGTTGTTTGTTGATTTTGATATTTTCTTTCTTATGTATTTTTAATTACTATAGGGTAAGGTAAAAGTATCAGGCTTTTCTGCCTCCCGCCATTAGGATAGATGAGGGAACCCTGTGGTCCTGGATGCATGCCTGATGGCGGGCACCTGAAGTGGGTACACCTGGGCTGAGAGACTGAGTTTATAAGGGCGGCGTCATAGGGACGCCAGCAGAAGCCAAGAACGAACGGAAGCGGAGAGAAGAAGAGCAGCAGAGAGAATGCTAGAGAGCCCAGGTAGAGTGAGGATTTGCTGGGGGCTGGGCAGACTGCCAGCCTCCTGCCCCCCAGCCCCCCTGCCTGCCATATGCCTGGTAAATCTAAATAAAAGACCTGCAAAAGCCGTTGAGGGCTCCAGGACTCCTCCTTTACCCGGTCTGCCGGATCAGAAAACCTACTCCGTGGCCTGTCCTGCCCCTACAATTACCTCATTCCATAGGTAAGTAGAATATGGGATCAGCTATGGAGGGTGTAAAGATGTTTAGGAGGAGAGTTCAAATTTTTTTATATACAATTGAGAAACTTTACCCAAATAATAGATTCATGTGAATTAGACCAGGGCACTGGCTCATGGGTCTCTCCCGCGTGGTTCCTTCCTTCATAGCTAATGTGTCGGGCACTGAGGGCACAAAATCAAATGAACCCTCACCACCCTCAAGGTGTTCACAGTTCCCACATTCTCATATCTTGAGCTGGTCCTTCTCACTTTCTAGCCCCAATTTCTTTATAGGAGTTTCAGCTAGAAGTAGCACAACCACCACAGGTGTTGACAAGTCAAGACTATCACTTATTTAAGTGAATTGAAACTATGGCCACACCTGCAACAGCACCATGCCAGGTTTTGGTTTTGCTTTAATTTGTGTTTTGTTTGAGGAGAGCAAACAAAATCAAGAAACATGAAACCACCTTGAGTGTTTACACTCAAATGAGAGAATTAGACAATAAGAAGAGGTCAGGAGACTACAAGTTACATATAAAGCACAGTGGGAACAAAAAGCAAGTAACTGCTTAGGGAAGCTGAGGAGGATTACAGGTAAGTCTGGGTCTTAAAGAAACGAGAATTTAACAGTAGCATTATGTAAGATCAGTGCAGAGCATCACACAAATACGCAATACTCATCTGTGATCAAAGCATAAAGGGGAATAGTGCAAAAAAAACTAGAAAAAGGATTTTGGTTCTGAAGAACATGCTTACAGTTCACCTAGGGAGTCTGCAATACACAAAGGTTCCTTAGAACATTCTTTGCTTTGGGGTTATAAAACTCAAACTGCAAAGCACATGATAAAAAAAAAAAAAGACAAAGGAGTCAATCAGAATTTGCCTAGTTGTAACAAATTATCTGGCCTTTTTCCTACTCAATAATTCAAATAATGTGAGATTTGCAAAATTCCCCACGCTATAAAATTTGCACTAAAACTATAGCAGTGTCACCCACTGTGTGTGTGAAGGCGTGCGCACATGTGCTGTCTGTGCAACAGATCGTTTATTAAGTGTCCTTTCTATGCCAAACACTAGGAACATAATGATAAGCAAAACCAGATATGACCCTGCCTTCAAGTTCATAGACTGGCGTGGGAAACAGAGAATTTCAAGGGGGTGGTGTATGAGTGGAGAGTCTGATGGGTGTTAGGCTATCAGGCCTTGAAGAAGGAACACTTGAGTATCAAAAATATGGAGAAACCAGAAAAGCATTCACATATTTCTTTCAGCTACCAAAGAAAGAGGGCTCATAGATGGTAAAAGCGGCAAGGACTGGATGCAGCAAACAATTCCTGTCTTGCCCACTGCTCCCCTCAGCAGTGTATTTCAGTACATCTGCCTGTTCTGCTCCCTACTCTCTCCGGTGAACCCCCTCATGCCTCCCCCGCCACCTCTGGCCCATACCCCAGCTCTTGTATGCGTACATAAATAAATCTTTAAAAAAAAAAAGAGGCAAGGACTTAAAGAGCCAATGTTCCAATTGCATTTACAACTTCTTTAAACTGAGTGATCTTGGGGAATTAATTTAATCCCCCTTGATAGGATCCCTTTTCCTCACATGGTTGCTGAGAACGGAGGGAGGACGGATGTGAAAGTCCCTGGAGCATAGTGCTTCCTGAGAGCAGGTATTAAAAATGTTCCTTTAACTTTCTTCACCCTTCAAAATCAGACTAAGAAGTACTCATTTTCATAAAAATGAATGATTTTTTCCCAGTTTTCCTAAATCAAATGCCAGGGATCTAGTAAAAGTTTTTGGCAGCTGAAAATTTGGCCTATTCTCACACAATTCTGGAATAAGAACTTAAAAATCTAATTTATGAGGCAGATTTTTTTGAAGATACTTATTAATCTTCTCCAAGTGCTTCTAACATCCATCAGTTTTGCTACCACAGAAAAAAAGGTTTATATTTTTTTAACTAGGGAAAATACATAAAGCAGAAAACCTAGATTTTAAAAATTAAATAATACAGAACTACAGAAGTGGGTAGTGTTTTCTTCTAATGCCCATGAGTAACACAAACTGAGCCACACATAAAGACCCCTGGAGGAAAAAGAAAGGAAAATTAAATGGAATATAAGTTTCAAACTTGAGGCGAGGACCTCCCCGTTGGTGCATGGTGTTGAGCGCAGTGCTGTGAAGTTGTCTGCAGCCTCTGCAGTGCCGGTTCCATCCCGGCCAGCCAGGGAGAAACCCACATGGCACAGCAGACCTCTCCTGTCTCGCCTGCTGCTCCCTTCAGCAGTGTCTTTGGTCAGTCTGCCTGTTCTGCTCCCCACTGTCTCTGGTGAATTCTCTCACCCTCCCACGCCTCTGACCTCTACCCCAGTTCTTACATAAATAAATCTTAAAAAAAAAAAGAGGCGACACCTACTATCCAGTAAATTCAGCAATTTTTGAAAAAGATGTCTTAAAATAGTATTAAAATAGAATATAGTTTCTGTGGAGAGAAGAAACTAGGCTGAGACAAATTAACCATTTATGGATAGAATTTAATAGGATTTTAATTCTGTATTCATATTTTAATTGTTCATAACAAATGTACTTTTCTATATTTACAGTTATCTAAATTCAGAGCCTGAATTTAATACTATTAATTGGGTGGTTAATATATTTCAATCTTTAATTTTTAAAACAAGCCAAATTACAAACTCTGAGATTTAGCAGATCATTTTAACAACCATCTTGGCTCAGGTTTACATAAGTATCTGAAACTTTTTTAATATAGCTCTTAGGTAAGAGCTATTTATTATTCTATAATTTTTATGATGAATTGAAGTAATACCAGATAACTTTACTGCATCATTTTCTCCCAATTCCTAAAGCAGTTCTTATTCCCCATGATTGTTTCAAAATAGCTATAACGCATCAATTCTTTCACATTTCAACTAACTGATTTGCACACAAATCCAACAGGAAATATTATAAAGGAATATAAATAATAGTGTAAAGTAATGTAAGAAAAAGTATAAAAGGTTTTTAAAATACTTAAGTAGTTGCTGTCAGTTGGAAATAGAAATAAACATATCACATTTTTAAAGTAATCTTAAACTCGAACACCAATATTGATAGGCAGTGTAAAAGTAGTGGCTCCATATAAAGCACCCTGCGTTGAGATCTCAGTTCTGGTCAGCTACTTTCTTATCCAACCTTGTATAAATCATTCAGCTTTTCTGATACTCAGAATTCTTTTAGTTAAAGTTGTTGTATGAGTATCTCCCTCACACGCACATGAAGCTACTGCCCTCCTGACTCAATTGTTCTCCATTACAATACTACTGTGTATGATGCATAAAATAAGGAAGACCAATTTCAAGAATAAAAGGTATAGCTTAATAACTATCAAAATTCCCAAACTTGGGTTCTAACTGGCGTTATTTCAATTCAGTTCAAGAACAATATATTGTGTCCCCTTATGTCTATGTGAGTGAGAAGATACCACAGGCAGAGAATCACAGGACCTTCTCCCCAAAACAGTGAGGAATCATTAAAAGGCTTAAGCAATGTTATGGCGTGATTAAGTTTTGAATTTTAAAACGCAGTAAGCTACAGCGCAGCACAGATAGCAAGTAGGCAAGACTGAAGAAAGGAGACCTCTTAAGAAGGCATTTTGAGACGAAGAAGACCTGAATTAAAAGGCAGCACAACAGTAATTAAGAGCAAGACCTCTGAAGAAATTTGCTTGCATTCAAGTCCTAAATTTCCCATGAACCAAATTGTTCATTCTCTCTACACTTGTTTTTGTTCCCATAATCCCACTGGATCGTTGCCAAAGAATATATACAATAATAGCTATCCAACAGCTAATATACTGACACACAGAGTAAGAATGCAGATGTTTATATCACTATTAATGTAATGTTAATGAATAGAAAAATGAGAGCTTAACTGAGGAAATTTAGGAGATACTAATAGATAAGATATAGGCTAAAATAGGAAGGGATGAGTTTCTGTTCCACACAGTGGTGCTATTAGATGAGAAACACAGAAGGCTTGATAAGTTTGAAAGGTTTGAAGAAGGACAGAGTTTTACTTAAAAATATATATTTTGTGAGAGAGACATTCCAACAGGCAGGTGGATACATAGCTCTAAAGTGAGGGAAACAGATCGAGGCTGGCGGTCTGAGGATCCACGAGATAGATGGTAATTAAGCTGATGGAGGTTGAAGAGAAGAAATGCAATGGTTAAGTAGAACCTATGCAATACAAAGGATGGGCAGGGAAGGAAAGCCCACAAAGGACACTGAGAAAGGCAGCCAAGAAGTAAGAAGTAAACTGTGTACAACTTAGAAATATTTGGCACATACACCATGTGTGATAACACAAAAGCAAAAAAAATATTTCAAACAAAAGAGAGTACTCAACAATGTAAATTCTCCAAGTGAAATAACTTGAGAGTTTTCACTGGATTTAGCAACAAAGTTAATCATCCACATAATAAATGTATCAAGCATTGTGTGAAGCTCTGGAGACAAAAAAAAAAAAAAAAAAAAAAAAAAACAAGACAAGTAAGAGTGCTACACACAGACATTGTTGTGAAGATACAGTAACTAGTGAATAAGATACTTATAAATTGTGATAAGGCCAATTCTAGAGATAGTGATGTGATTGAGCATAAAAGGTAGAAGCCAGGCCTCCTCGTGGCACAGTGGGTTGAGAGCCACGCTGTGAAGCTGTCTGCAGCCTCTGCAGTGCGGGTTCGATCCCCGGCCAGCCAGGGAGCAACCCCCATGGCATGGCAGACCTCTCCTGTCTCACTCCACTTCTCCCCTCAGCAGTGTCTTCAGTCCGTCTGCCTGTTCTGCTCCCTGCTCTGTCTCTGGTGAATTCTCTCACCCTCCCATGCCTCTGACTGCACCCCAGTTCTTGTATAAATAAATCTTTAAAAAAAAAAAAAAAAGGCAGAAGCCACCATTCAATAGGGAATCTGGGAGGTCCTCTAAGGAGGAAAAATTTAAACTGAAACTTAAGGCAAGAAAGGACTCAGCATGGTGAGAGAACCAGAGGCCCAGGAAGCTATAGCTCAACAATGGGGAGAAAGGAGAGACAAAAGCCAGATCATGCTTGTGGATCATGCTGAGGACATACTGAGAACAGATTAGATGATGACCTGTTGAGCATTAATAGTAGGGAAGTTAAGATCACACTGGGCATGGTCTTAATAGCTTGCTTTTCTTCATTTATACTAGTCTTAATAATCAGAAATGGGGCATTTTACACTCTTTCAACCATTAACTTTATTACAGTATCAGAATAAATATTTCTATTTTACAGTTACAGCAAATTACCAGTTGCATTAATTTTACTTTAACCTTCTTATTTTTTCCAAAGATATTTTTCTTTTCTTTTTCTTTTTTTTAAAGATTGGGTACAGTCAGAAGCGTAGGAGGGTGAGAGGATTCACCAGAGCGGGGAACAGAACAGGCAGACCGACGAAATACACTGCTGAAGGGAGCAGCGGGAGGCAGGAGAGGTCTGCAGGCCATGTGGGACCCTCACAGGCGGCCGGGTATCAAACCGGCGCTGCAGAGGCTGCAGGCAGCTTTGTAGCCCAGCGCTCAACCGCTGCGCCACCCGGGAGGCCCCCAAAGATATTTTTCATAATATCTACTTGATATTATCATTAAATTCTATTTCTTGAGATAGTTCTCATTTTCAAGCAACATATATCATAAAGTGAAAGTTTTAGAGAAGACTTTGCAAGGTATTAATAGAAAGTTAATGGGTCAATAACACAAAAAAACATAGTGGAACTCATCAAAAATAAAACATATTCCATAGTTTCAGTTTCCTACTTTATCTCAAAATGATTTAATCTACATATTTATACACACATACATGATAGAGAAAAGTGGATACAAAAAGCTTTTGACTTGATTCTGAGCAGCTGAATACATGTTCATATATATTTTTAAAATTTCCTTATTTGCAAAAGGAAAGATTCATGGCCCTTCCATACTTCAGAAGGCTATATTATATACAGATATATAAAATGCTATCATTTACTTAATATCCACATCACATAAAATCTCGATCATCTCCATATGCCCCAGAAAATATTCTTCCCACATTATGGATAGAAAAACAGTCTCAGGTGAGACAGGTGACTTGGCCAATATAGCAGTGCTTGAACTTAAACCCAATTCCAAAATCGTGAACACTGTGGTCCCATATCATGACACCTCAGACTATTAACAGATTGAATTCCTTAAAAATATCTATCAGACTATAAGATATTAAATGATAAAGATGGCTTTTTAAATGATAACAAATATTTTATTAATTTTTTAGTAAACTGTGTACAACTTAGAAGTATTTGTCACATACACTATTCTTACATATTCCTCCCTTTGGCATAATTTATTTTTTAATAGAGGAGTAGAGTGATCAAAGGAAGCTAGAAAACATAGCCACACTGTAATTAAGTCTAATTACCATTACGGGTAATTTTTTTCCTCAGTTAATCCTTTATACACATATTAAATCCAAGAAACAACCAGTAAGTAACTCATTGCCTCTTTTCACAAAATTTGTCCTCACAATCCCTGAATTTGAAAAGCAACAAGTCTGAATAAAAGCATTATAACACACGAATCTATAGATTTATTTACTGTATTGTCAGTTCTTCCTACTTGGATTTTTCAGGTAGCCAAGTCATCCACCAAAATACTGTTTTGAAGAAGTCTAGATAGTTAACAGAAATAAACTGCCAGATCATCTGTATTTTCCTTAACAAAAAAAACATACAAGAGCACAAAATTCACATATGTATCATTATTTTACAAGTATAAATAATGTTCAGAATTCAAGTACAGTCAAGTGCAGAGATGTTTCCTGTATGTAAATATGTAAACATAAGCTAATTATATACATCATGTGCCTTTGGCCCAGCTGCAAAATAATAGACATCAAAAAGAAACACTGCACTTGACTGTTGAATAGCATTCTTACTGAAAATTCGTACCAACTATGTAGTTACGGTTAAAACTTTTACACCACTAAATGTAAATGCTTAAATAGATATCCCCCCAGAAAATGTCCAAAAAGTTAAAATCCTATCCATTTTTAATGTTGACATTAAAAATCTCAGTTGTGTTTCATTCCTCAAAACAAACACTATTAGAACTTAACCAAAGTTCTTCCTATGTTAAAATGGATATTATTTACAGGTCACACATAGGAAACAAGGATGCTATCATGTTTGTTTACTTTTAGAATGAAAAAAATCTAAAAGCTATCTCAACAGTATGGGTCTTTGTACATCCTTTGTACAAAAGGATCTTATTTTACTGACATCACTTGCTTTTAATTTTAACTCCCAGTAGATATATAACTTTGACATATTGAAATAGGTAGCAAATCTGAAGTCAAATGATTTCAAGCATTTCCTTAGAGGGGGAAAAATATAGAAAGAACCACCTAAAAAGCAACAAACTGACATCAACAAGACTACAAATATCCAGTTGAAGGCACGTGGAAGCATTTACTACATTGTCATTAAAGATTCTTCACTTAGTTCAGGGTTAGGACTAGAATCAGCTACGGAAACTGTTGATTTGTCTTCATTCACTGAAGTTTCCTCACTCTTGTTCTCTTCTTGTTTCTCCTCTGATTCTTCTGTGACAGATGCTTTTTCAATCACTTGGTCCATCTGCTCTGTATCTGATATTTTGTCATCTGTCTGCTCTTCACTGTTATCAAGAACATCTGGTTCTTCTAAAGATTCTGAAAAGATAAAGAATCAAGACTTTAGGAATACCCAAATGTCAAAACCACTACATAAGGTAAGCAAAAGATAAATACACACATATATGAACTAAGCGTATAATAGCCTATTATCCTTATAATATTTTTTTTTTTTTTATAGAGGCATGCTTTATTTATTTATTTATTTGTTTGTTTGTTTTGTTTATACATGCACTGGGTACAGTCAGAAGCGCGGGAGGGTGAGAGAATTCACCAGAGCCAGAGAGGGGAGCAGAGCAGGCAGAAGGACCGAAGTACACTGCTGAGGGGAGCAGCGGGCGGCAGGAGAGGTCTGCGCACCATGTGGGACCCTCCTCCAGTGGCCGGGGAGCAGCCGGGGATCGAACCGGCGCCACAGAGGCTGCGGGCAGCTTCGCAACCCAGCGCTCAACCGCTGCGCCACCGGGGAGGCCCTATCCTTATAATATTTTAAAAGATGTACTTAATTCCTAATAACATACCACATATGAACTGGAATAAATGAAGAAAGGAACACAATTTGGAGTAAACAAACCCTTTTATACAAAGTCCTATATTTTCATAAAATTAAGCTCCTAAAATGTATTTGAAAGTTGAATGTCCAAATATAAGAAAGTCCCAACAGAATTGGGTGCTATAAGACAACCACCCAGCAAACAAAGCAAGTGCACTATTACCTCCCTTTTACCCAGTCTCCCTTTTCCTCTGTGTGCAAGGGTCAGGGTGTAGGGGGGTGCTATTTCCCATACTAATTTGTACCTCTATTATTCAAACACTGAGGAAGTCAGGATCTACCTTTTCCAAAGACACAATATTTTATTTGATAAAATGTTGAATTATATATTAAAGGATTTGAATTTAATGAAACTCTGAAGAGAGTATAAAGGAAGTAAATTTTAAGGGAGAGATCAAGACCTCTGCTTAGCTTCTGGTGCGTGATGGGAAAAGGCCCTCCTCTTTCTCGCCCAAGCATTGTGGTTCTAGGTATGTAGCATTTTCAGACCTAGAGGTTTAAATCTTGAGGGATGAGAGACCACTTAGGATAAAACAAGGTTTTACTGTATAAAAATTTCACATGATCACAAAAAGTAGTGGGGAATACTCACAATGATATTTGTGACCTAATTTCTTAAAGGGAACTTAAAAATGGCATTACTTGCAATCTTAGAAAAAAATCCAAAATAGAGAAGGAGTAGGCAATATGAGTTTTGTCATTTGAATGTCGCAGTGCACAAAGGAGAAGCAGAAAGTGCAAATGAAACCTTGTGAGCATGTACAGGTCCTACAGGGCAGGCAAGTTCTGCAGTGGAAAACTTTAGGAGCTGCCAACTATTTGTAATTCTACCTTCAAAGAATTTATCCAGAGTTGAATTTTAAGAGTCACGGTTTTCCACAATTCTCTGGCCTTAGAGCAATATTTACTTGCCAAGAACTTTAAAATGTTGTAATTTAGTAAGTCTCTGAAACAAACCAGAAAAGCCATATGACATGAAAAAAACAAAAACTCAAAATCCAGAACTCACACACAAAAAAGTCTCATACTGAACTTATAGATGAGAGGTATCAAAGTTCAAGATTTATCATATTAAAGCTGTGTGATGTCACTATTTCCAGAAACAGGTTACTAGTCACATCCAATTTATTTTTTAAATTCTGGAGTCTTAAATAAGAAGTTAGTACAAAAAGAAAAACTATAATCCTGAAAATTTTAAATGTCTATAAACATGAATTCAAAGAAATGCCATGTAGAAGACAATAACTCAGTTACAAAGCATGTGGTCAATGCTGTATTGTATTTCAGAGAATATATGAAGACTAAAATATGGTGAAATGGTGAATAGGGCTTGAAAATAATGAGATTCCAGATTAATGACTATATTTCTTCCCCAGGTTAATTTTAATAGCAGTAACCGAATAAAAAATTGATGTGTCATGATGCCTACAATGCAGGCATCAGCTAGTTACTAAATGAAATAGATATTCAATGTTTGGATGCCTGTGCTATTTTGTGAGAAGTGATTGAAATGAGATTTAAGTGAACTAGGTGTGCAAGATTAAGAGGGTATTACATATTAGTTTAATAACTAATTAACAATCATTTAATTACTTTATAATAAGATGATTAAATATTCCAAAAGTATTTTATTTCTATGGGAGAGAATCATGCGCCTATTCTAAAAAAAAAAAAAGTACATTTTTTTCCTGTGAGGTTATACTTTAAGGAGCTTAGTGGTATAAAACATAGAAGATGTTAACATTTTAGACATAAAGTACTCAAAGAGAAACCAGTCTTTGCATTCATACTAATTCAGCAGGCCTACTCTCCCCCCATTTAGTACCAGTTTAATATTAAATTTGAAAGTTATCTGAATGACCTGATTCCAGAGTTAGGAAATTTTTGACAATCAACTATGGCATCAGTAATGCCGGGAAAACAATATACCACAATGTGATAAAATACAAATGACCCTTTGCCCATTCCGGCCCCTGCCCCACTCCTATTCCAATATTCTTGAGAGAAAAGCTTTCCCTACCACACTGTAACAATTGCTTCCAGTTGTTTGGGCAAATTCAAACTAGACAAAGCTAGACAACTCAAACTTATAAAACTGAGCATAAATGTATAATGAATACCACTACTCCCCAATAAATACACGCATGCAAAAACATGAGTATCACCTTACCTTTAGGTATTTATTCTAGCTCTTAAAAGAAAATATCTCTAAGAAAACTAAAGAATCATCTAGTAAAACAATTTTACTTCCAAAGGAAATATTTAATTTCCACAGGAAAATATATGATTCTATTTAAGTTATACTTTCAAAAAAGCCCATTTATTTTGGTGAATTAATTTAGATTTTTTCCTTTTAATTCCTTTTTAACAATGAAAGGTTTTTTTCTTTTGCCTTGCTAACATCAGTACCCATTATATTTGTATATTATAAAACATATCCAAAGGAAATGTTAAAATGTACAAGTTGTCTTTGAACTCAATGGTTTTAAACAAAATGATTTTTACAAGATTTTTCTGCCTTACAGAAAATGGCCAGCTTCTATTTAAGGAACAGACATGAATTTCTTCCCAACTCAACCCAATGACTCAATGAATAAAATCCAATTACATAACCAACAACTTTGAGAAAAATCTTGTATTCAAATGCACAGAATACCATTTATTTACTATTAGTAAACCAATACATTGGATGAGTAAGAATTTCATTATTAAGCAATGCTATAAAACTACTAGTAAAGATAATTTAGAAAAGGGAATCACAAGGCCAAAACATCTCTATGTCAATACTAAAATGAAACACCATACTACAGGCAAATTACATCCTGAGTAAGCTATACATAATTAAATATATATAAAGGTAAAAGCTTTTTGAATCTGGTAATACACAGAATTCAATAAAACAAAAATTACATTATCAAATAATTCAAGTTAAGCATCATAACAAACAACACTAAAAAGAGAATTTTTCCTAGTTCAACTTAATAGTAACAGTATATTACTTAAAATAAAGAGCAGAGGGCCTCCCTGGTGGTGCAAGGGGTTAAGCACCACACTATGAAGCAATCCATAGCCTCTGCAGCAGGAGTTCAATCCCCAGCTGGCCAGGGAGAAATCCACATGGCGAGGCAGACCTCTCCTGTCTCACCCGCTGCTCCCTCAGTAGTGTATTTCAGTAGATCTGCTTGTTCTGTTCCCCACTCTGTCTCTGGTGGATCCTCTTTCACCCCCCCGCATCTCTGGCCTGTGCCCCTGCTCTTGTATGCATAAATAAATCTTAATAAATAAAGAGCAGAAATCAGATTATCAGGGCAAATTTTACTTGCTATTTTAGTTTTGTTTAGAAGCCATTATTTTTAATATTTCCAAATGAATAAAAGCTATTTTCTAATAAAATAGTGACGTGAGATCTACACAAATACAACTGAGCAATGAAAGCAACATTAAAGTTTTCAAACATGGTAGGCCAAAATCACTCTGTAAGTATATAAACAATGTAGGAACCATGTACTCTATCCACAATTATCCATAAAGTACTCCAGTTATCTAAACAGAAAGCTTATCAGGTATTTTTGGAAATACACTTTTTTAAAAAAAGTAAAATTTATAGACCACTTTAGTGTGGCTTCTCAGAGATTCAAGAATTATTGTCCTATTCTTTTAACCATAAGAGAAACTGAGAAACCTAAAAGCAGTTCATTAGTTTGATGTATCTAGTATCTGTTAGATAAAAAGATAACCCATAGTCCTAATTTCTTGTTTCTCTAATACTCTATTTCCAAAGCATCTGTATACACAGTTCTAGAAAAAAATTCTAGGAACTCAAATGAACAATCATTGGGAGAAATTTCTTCTAGGTCTCCTTCTTTGTTGAAAACTTTCCAAGATTCCATATTAGTGCAGAAGATATGTTCTAAAGAGTGGTCGAAAAATTACAAGGGTCTTGTGCCTCATCCTAAATGTAAAGTCTTCCAGTAGCAGAACCAAGACAAAATTTAATTTCAAAGTCTTGCATCATAGAATAGAAAAATAAAAAAGGCTTCCTCTATTAATTCTAGGTTACAAATGGTTCCATCTATAACTTCAATAACCTATAGTACATTAGTGCAGAAGATATGCTGCATATCTTTCTGTTGCTTCAATTTCTAGTACTAAGCATGTATATATACTATATGAACATATATATTAAAGCAGGAAAGATTTTTTCCAGATCTAAATTTCTTCAAGAATGTAGAAATCAGAAATCTAATCTTTCAATTACATGGGCTGTCAGCATGGAGAGGAGGTGAGTAAGATGATACAGTCTTAATAGTTCAATTTAATCATAAAAGTATGCCACCGGTGTTCAAAACCATCGCAGCTTCATCTGTTCATCAGAAATACTTCCAGTCATTTACTAAAGGAATCCAGCTTGAAATTTATAACTGTTTATCATATTGTTGAGGCCGTAGTCTTGGAGAAAAGTTTCAATCTTCTGGAAAGCCAAAGAAGTAAAAGGTGCTTTATTGCCATTTTGATGAATCCAAAGAGAAGTATGAACAGTTTACTATTCTAAAGACTACCTTAACTACATGGAATTGTTGCTTCAATTTCTAGTACTAAGGAGTATCAGAATCTTATAGAAATTTTGTCTTCACCTATTAACATTACCTTATCAGGACTGAGTTGGAGGCAGTTAGACTTCATTCCAGGGGTTTCATACAGAAAATAAGACATCTGGGGCATTGCTCCTCCTAAATTAGATGAGAAGGAAAGGTATAGCGGGTGTTGTTTGCTAACTATCCATCTAGACCTTAGAGGAAGACATAAAGAATGGGATTCATTGTCAAGATTTTTGTTTTGTTGGCTGATTTTTCCATTATTTTCCCCAACTATTGGCTTGCAAATATCCACATTAGCTTTCACAAGCTAAGTTATTCATGGAAATGACTTCAATTATTCCTCTAGGCATCTTCACCATGAAGTCCTTAAATTTTCAGTTCCAAGAGGTTGCATGGCAAGACAGATGATTTGTATGTGACAGCATGCAGCTCGGAGCATGACTGAAGCATAAGAAAAAAATTTTATATTGGATTTGGAGTTGATGTTGCAGACTTGGAGAAGACAATTGTATTGATTCAGTATTGGAAGTAGGATACAAGCCTCCTGTAATGGCTATCTGTATTCAAATTCATTTTGACATTTGTTAGCCAAAAGCCAACCCCAAGTTAGCATATGTATTTTAAGTTCACTCTGCAAAATTTTTTTAAAAAGGTACTTAAATCTTCACACTAAACTTCTGATATCTGAAAATTCACTGCTTCAATATTCTCTGTTAAAGCAATTTTTTCAATTCTCAAAGCTTTGATAAATAAATATATGCAAATAATAAATCTTAGAATTAAAAGAATACTGACTGCTAAATAAATTATATGAATTATACAAAATCATACATATTTTACTTTAATATAAAAATATGTACATTAAATTATATGAATTTCAAATATGGATTTTTTCCTATACCAGTCATAACACCAAGATCAGTGTCTGTGTCATAATTTTAGCAATCTTCATAACTCAGAGTTGCTTAACAAATAGCTCCTAACAAAAAAATAGTTGCAATAGTCAAATCTTCCATCTTATGTTTTCGATTATTTTTCATGAAACCACTCAAGAATTCTTAAAACAGAACTTGAAGTTGAGTTTTAAAATGCAGTGAAGGGCCTCCCCGGTGGTGCCGCGGTTGAGTGCTGGGTTGCGAAGCTGCCCGCAGCCTCTGCAGTGCCAGTTCGATCCCCGGCTGCTCCCCGGCCACCGGAGGAGGGTCCCGCATGGCGCGCAGACCTCTCCTGCCGCCCGCTGCTCCCCTCAGCAGTGTACTTCGGTCCTTCTGCCTGCTCTGCTCCCAGCTCTGGCTCTGGTGAATTCGCTCACCCTCCCGTGCTTCAGACTGCACCCAGTGCTTGTATAAATAAATAAATAAATCTTTTAAAAAAAAAAAAAAAAAAAAGACCTGGAAACTTTCCCTTTAAGAAAAAAAATAAAATAAAAAAAATAAAAGGCAGTGAAGTCTGATAAATTCTGTTTCTCTACTATAAGGTTGTTCTATATCAAGCACATGCATCAACGATGTTAACCTCTACAAACCATTTCAAAGGTACGCCAGTCCTATCAACACTGTCATGAAAGAATGCAAAGAAGGGCCTCCCTGGTGGCATAAGGAGTTAAGCACAGCACTGTGAAGCTGTCCGCAGCCTCTGCAGCATGAGTTCCATCCCCCAGCCAGCCAAGGAGCTACCCACATGGTTCAGCAGACCTCTCCTGTTTTGCCTGCTGCTCCCCTCAGCAGTGTATTTCAGTCTGTCTGCCTGTTCTGTTCCCCACTCTATCTCTGGTGAATCCTCTCACCCTCTGCACCTTTTGCCTGTACCTCAATTCTTGTATGCATAAATAAATAAATCTTAACAAAAAAAATAAGAATGCAAAGAAACTTTCAAAGTTTCCTGCTTTCTAGTAATGTCTACCAATTCAAGTGGTGGTAGGGACAAACTTATTTCATTAATATTTAAAATTTTATAAGAATTTAACCCTTATTAAGTAGTTTCATAATTCATTCAAATAAAAGAAAAATAAAATGATTCAACAAGAACATATCAGTCAGATCTCACAAGTTATTGGACAAGGTCACGCCATAATGTTTACCTAGCTGTTGCTAGATTTTGCTTAATACAATACAACTTGCATTTTAAAAATGAAACACATCGAGGGCCTCCCCTGGTGGCGCAGCAGTTGAGCGCTGGGCTGCGAGGCTGCCCGCAGCCTCTGCAGCGCCAGTTCATTCCTCAACTGCCGGCAAGGGTCCCACCAAAAAAAAAAAAAAAAAAAAAAAAGGAACACATCATACCAATCATACAGAAAGCTATGATCAGGGCAATAGCTGATATATGCATACAGCAAAATATGATCTATTAATGCATTATTATCTAAAAGCATTATGCCTTTATTGTTAAACAGCAAAATTTTTATTTTTCAAATAAAAATTTAAACATATTCATACCTTCACTAAATTGGTTCTCTGATGAAATCACACTTCCTGAGGGCAAGGGACCAACTAAAGTTGAGCCTTCCATTGCCTGCCGCTTCTCAAAACTAAACTCTGGAAGTCTTGGCGCCTGGGGTCTGGTTTTTCTTGCAGGATTCAAGAAAAAACAGTAGGCACATCGAAAAGCTGCAGAGAATTTAAAAAATAAAACCACAAACCAAAGAAAATTCAAGGACACTCAAGATTACTTTTACAAAAAGGCAAAGAACCCTTCAAAAGTTATTTATCATTTCTGAAATTTATGTGATTTTAGTATTATGATGGTAGGTGTTCTAATCAAAGCTAATTTTAAAGCATGCTTTCTACTTTATAGAATTACAACATTAACTTTAAAGCAGAAAACAGTAAGTTATACATCAAGTTAACTAATGGCAAAGCAGTACTAATAATAATCTAAATATATTACAGTAAAAAAATCACATTTCTAATAATCAGAATCATGTTATTTTAAAATACAAAATCTCACTGATCTGCCAAGAAAATGTTGTCTGTCCTAGCTGAAAAGCATAATTAACTGAGTTCGGTGGTTTTAAAATAATGGCTACATATGAGAATTATCTGAGTAGCTTAAAATAAAAAGGTACTGATCCATGGACCCCAGGCCAAATCAATTAAGGTCTTTATAGCTGGGTGCTGGGCATCATAATTTTTAAAAGCTTGTCAGGTGATTGTGATAGTGAAATTTGAGAACAACTAGCTGAGAGGTTGCACATTGTTTAAGTAAGAAACATGCATTCTCTATCTGCCTTGTGTTCTAAAGTAAGAACAATGTGCCTGAGCAATATATACAAAGACAGTACCTAAAATAAATGCCATTACATAGGAATTGACATAAAATATTTAAATCTAATTGCTAATAATTCTTACCAATGTATTCAAATTCTTCTTTCAAAGCCATGCCATTATGAGAAAAACACTGCTGACATATAAGGGCATACCTACACCCCCAAAAAAAGCAGACAAGTTATTTTTCTGTTCCTTTTCTCCTTAATAATTTTTTTCTTTCTCTAAGCAAAAAAAAAAAAAAAAAGAAGAAGAAAAAGTAGACAAGTTATAAATGGAGACAAAACTCATGAGAGGATATTTTAGTTATTACAGCTAATTTATATTTTAACATAGTTACTTATGTTTTAACAGATTAGATGCAACTTAGTAAACAATATTCTTTAAAAGCAAGAGCCAAATTTCAAACATTCCAAAGTATAATTTATACATCAAACTAAAACTAAGCAGCAGTCATATTAATGTATCATTACTAAGTTAGCAGAAAGACTTGATAACAACATTAACGTTTCAGTGTCTTTCAACATATATTCTTGGGATCCCAAATTTGTGGTCTGACAGGATTGGAAAAGATGGAATCACTTAGAGATTCACAGTGAATATTATTATCAAAAAGTCTTGTAGTAAGGAAATGGATTTAATTTTCTCTAGCCCAAAGGTTATTTCTGTACATCATTATTCCTGTATCTAACCCCAGTTACACTTAAGTATCTTCCTTATTTTCTATTTAAATATTTTCTTTCTCTGTTCTCTGTGTATGCATTTATCAAAACCTGACCATATCTAACAATAATCTATTTTGAGTAATACATAATTATATTAACATTAAATTCTATTCTTCTATAATAATTAGAAGACATTTTGAGAATTATAAGTTCCAAATACATGCAAATTGTCTTTATTTTTATTAAAATTATCACCCTCGGGCCTCCCCGGTGGTGCAGTGGTTGAGCGCTGGGTTGCGAAGCTGCCAGCAGCCTCTGCAGCGCCAGTTCGATCCCCGGCAACTGGTGAGGGTCCCACATGGCGCACAGACCTTTCCTGCAGCCCGCTGCTCCCCTCAGCAGTGTACTTCATCCGTCTGCCTGCTCTGCTCTCCCCTTCGGCTCTGATGAATTCTCTCACCCTCCCATACTTCTGACTGTACCCAGTGCTTGTATAAATAAATAATATTTTTAAAAAATAAATAAAATTATCACCCTCACCAAGTCTAGTACTGACACATATAAACTCCATTTCTAATAACCTACCAAGCTTTCATTATTTTGTGCTCTTCAAGTGTAAATTTCAATGCAATGATTTAATTTCTCTAAAAACAATCATTTGGTAGGGTTATAATAGTTATATTTTTCTATTATATGTTATACATTTTTCTACAGTTTATCTTGACTACTTTATCCAAACTCCTACTGAAAAACTACTGAACATGTATTTTTTTGCTGGGCTACAAAATATTCCATTATGATCTATAATCACTAGAATATCTAGTACATGGATACACACAGCCTAGCCAATAACTTTTTCTTCTTTTTTATTTATCTACTACTCTAGCAAACATTACCTGTTTTGTGGTCCATCACCAACTAAATATTCAACAATTCTATCCAGAGCACCTCGTTCTCGGGGAAGAATGGGTCTTGCCAAAGGTGGACCCGGAGGATGAAGACCTAGTAAATAAATACATGTAAAATTTATAGGTATAAAGTACATTTAAATTTTAACTCACTTACCAAGAACTATCTAGGCTTATCAGAACTATCTAGGCTTATCAGAAGACTATCTAGGCTTATCATAAGACTTTAACAAAACAAAAATATTATTGGCTCTTAAAAATCTCCATAGAACATTCAAATTTTCATTAAAAATACTGCACTACAAGAAGTAGTGCTATATCAGAACTACCAACATAATCTATTAGGTAATGACAGCATGTTTCTGTACAAACTAATTTTTAAAAATACCCAGACTTTTAAAGTTCACATACTAATAAATGAGGGGACTTCTACTTTGGACCATAATAAAGTTATGGGTCAGATTTACCTTCCCAACTGAAATAATAACACACCATGCAAAATTTGTGATGCAGCAGTTTTAAAAACACTGACTACCAACTAGGCAATGTAGAATAAAAAGCAAATAAGATGAAGATTACAAATGCTTTGACTTGTTGGTTGGGGAGTTTCAAGGCTGCAGCTCAGAGAGAAAAAACCCAGGTAAAATGCCTCAGTCTCCCTGAGTTGAAGAGAGAAAGCTGGAACTCTGGGAAGGTCAAGGTAGCTTGATTTCACAAGAAGGAGTGCCAGATAGGAGAGAATAAGCAAAGCAAGAATACCAACGATCTGTAGAGGTCTCCCAAGGGTATTTAGCAGAGTACTGAATTGGCTCATGCATGTGAGGATACTACCCACAAGCAGAGAAAGAGCCACCCAAAAATATTCAAGGAAACAGTGCTCATGGGGAGCTAAACTTGTGCATGTCCCCACTAGCCAGAGTGAAACTTCATAATTCACAGGTCACTGGGTAAGTATTCAGAGTTTTGTACAGGAATATAAAAATATCCAGCATCCAGTAAGGTAAAATTCACAACGTCTGGCATCAAACCAAAAATTATGAGACATACAAATAAAATAAAATCCATAATGAGAAAAATCAATCAAAAGTGAGCCAGAAATGACAAATAAAATTAGTAAACAAAAACATCTAAACATTTATTATGACTAAATTAAACATGCTTGAGAATCTAGAGGAAAGCTTCAACATAGAAAAAAGTTGAACTTCTATAGATGAAAACCACATCTAGAATGAAATATCTACAGACAGATGAATAGCAGTTTGGACATCAGAGAAAAAATTATTAGTAAACATGAAAGTGTAGCAGTAGGAACCATATAAAACAAAACACAGAGCAAAGACTAGAACATTTATAAGATATATACAAATTATCAGGAAGGTGTGGTGCAACCTCATCCTGCCTAATACACATATAATTGGAGTCCATAAAGAAAGGAGGAAAAGTGGGCCTCCCCTGGTGGCGCGGCGGTTGAGCACTGGGTTGCGAGGCAGCAACCCAGTTCGATCCCCGGCCACCGGCGAGGGTCCCACGAGGGTCCCACAAAAAAAAAAAAAAAAAAAAAAAAAAAGAAGAAAGAAAGGAGGAAAAGAAAGAATATTGAAGAAATAATGCATAAAAATTTTCCTCATCTGATGAAAACTAGAAATTCCCAGTTTCAAAATTATCAACAAATCTCAAACACAAAAAACATAACTTTGTACCGAGACATGAATAAAACTGCTTAAAACAAGAGATACAGAGAAAACCTTAAAACAGAAAAAGATGCATTATGTACAGAGAAACAAAGGTAGAATAACAGCAGATTCCCCATTAGAAAACAAGCAAGCCAGAAAACAACATTAAGGAGGGGGTCTCATATAAGAAGGAGGAGATGCCTTCATGTGACAAAACATTGCTCATAGATGTTTGCACTGCCTTAAGGTAGCTTTCTGTGATAAAAAGGTTATTTATTTCCTCCTACTTTTTCTTTCATACTTCTCTAGGGATGACCCTAAATCTGGGTAATCTGGATTCTTTAAGTAATGTAACAATTATTTCTGAGAGCCAAGGTGAAACACTGGAAAAAGTTTATTCTTGATATCTTGGAACGTTTTTTATTTTATATTTTTAATGACATATCACTATTTTATATCCTGATTTGTTTTTTCACAATTAGGATTTCTCCCCTTAAGTGTTGTCAGCATAGTTTTCCAACCACCAAAGCACTCATAGTCCCCCCCACATTGTCCACTGTGTGCTCCTTCCTCTCTGGTTTCTCCCCTCCCCCACTTCTTCCTCCTTCCCTTAACCTCCTGGGTGCCTCAGATCTATGGTCAGTTTTCAAGGGTTAGTTTTAAAATTTGTAAATAATCACAAACCTAAAGGCTGTTACCATCTAAAAAAGGGCAATTAGGGCCTCCCTGGTGGCACAGGGGTTAAAGTCTTAGTGCTATCAAGCTAACTAGCCACTGCAACATGAGTTTGATTCCTGGTTAGGGAGCTAACCCACAAGGTGCAACAGACCTCTCTTGTCTCACCCGCTGCTCCCCTCAGCAGTGTATTTCAGTCAATGTGCCTGTTCTGCTCCCCACTCTGTCTCTGGTGAATCCTTTCACACATATCCTGCAGAACCTCCCTTCCCTTGCACCTCTGGCCTGGACCCCAGTTCTTATATGCATAAATTTTAAAAAATCTTTTTTTAAAATAAATAAAATAAAACAGTATAGTTGATGTCAAAATTACAGCTACTAGTAAATAAACTTCAGATTCCAGAGTAACTTAACATTCAATATAATTCTTAATATAAGAATATAAGATAAATATATATATATGTAAGAATATATTTTATATTATTTTTAATATAAATAAAATACATTTCTCAGATTTCATCAGAGAAGTTATTGGCTTACTTGCCTAACAACATTTACTCACTATCACAAAAAAATAAACAAGTGCAAATCTTAAATATCATCCATCAGGATTATGTTCAGTGAAATAAGCCAGAAGGAAAAAGACAAATACAGGATAATTTCAATCACATGTGGAATACAAAGAGAGGAAACAGAGCAATAGACAAAACTAAACCAAAACAAACTCTAGAAACCTGACTATAGAAATGAAGGTAGCAGGGGGGTGGGTGCAGGATGGGGAACAAAAGAGAGAGGAGGCCCAATGGACCTTGGTGGAAGATGCTATGCTATGACTGTGGTGGGTATGGTGTGTTAACACATATCTTAAGAGTTGTAAACCTATACCTCTGAATTGTTATAAACCACTTTACCTCAATAAAAAAGTCATCCCTCATTATAAATTTTCAGCTTGAATAAGCATGCCAAATTGAATTTTGAAAGCATATAAGCCAACTTAACCTTTACTGGAATATTTTCCTTCCACAAATTTAAAATGAAAAGTTCCATAAAAGAATATAAATACATGAAACAACAGGTTTCATATTTTAAGCTCCTTGCATAGTAAACAACTTTAAAAATAATGCATCTTCGTATTCATGCTGTTATGGATAACAGTAATTAATACAAACAACAAGGGCAATCATTATAGGAATACTGGTCATTCTCACACAGCTTGGCAAATTATCAAGTACCTGCTGGTTATTAATTTTCAAACATATGGAAGCCCTGTTGTAATACACATTAAATTGAATCACTTCCATAAATATGGCATAATGAAAAAATGAATTATTAATCTTCTCTATAAGAAATCACTTAACTCACATTTTTGGCAATGTACAAGTGTCTTTTACACTTAAAATCTTCAATAAACTTATATTTTCATGATCACAAAATTTAGGCCACTGTGCCTCCTATAACCTTAACCCTGTATGTACAATATCATTTTTATTACTATCTGTAAGTTGCTAATTAGGTACACAAATATATGTATTGTATGCATATTCCCTCCAAAAAGTTCTTTCATTAGACAACTAAGAACTTTACTTTAAAAATCCTGGGTATCTCAAATCAACCAGATTACTGAAAAGTGTCTCATTTTCAAACAATTTAATTTTCCTAAATTTCAAAAATATGTCAGATTTAAAAGTATTTTTTCAGCAACTATTTCAAAAGTTATGATTTGTATATATTTGTAGCCAACTTTCTTTATAAATTATTTTCTAAAATCTATACTGTTTTTTTAAGAAAAGCAAGACAAAAATCTACTGTAATAACATTTAGAATGCTGGCTTATTTTATTACATAAATGTCCTGAATATCTGGTATCACCTACTTCATAGTCTCAAAATCATTAAAAGTTACATATTAGTAATTAGTAATGAAATACCAAAGTAATCTAAATTATAATTAAATGTCCCTACATAAGATAATTTACTATCATATTCAAGAATTGACATGGAAATTTACATGAAATATTGTTATCTGCTGAAGCTACAGTTTCCATATCTAAATCACACTCCAAAAGAGGTTAATATAATCTATTGTAATCCAAAATGTATCTTTCCTTAGAACTCTACCATTCAAATTCTCAAAGGGGTGAGACAGTAGTAAAGGCAGCTATGCTAAAATATGTCAGGATATATTATGATTCCATGACTTAAAAGAAAAATCTACCATCCCTTGTTAACAAAAGTAGTATTGCATATCACTATGCAGGAATATTCTTCCTGAAATAATTGTCATGTTTAAAAATATATGTAGAGGATTCAGCAAAAAACATAAACATATTCCAAAAAGGTCCTCTTCCTCCTCCATTTTATATAAATCTGGAGCAATTCTAAAGCTGAATATAAAGACATACTATATTGTTGACTACAGAATACTACAAAGTTTTATTGCCATTTAAACAAAGAAGCCATAACAGTTAAATGAGCTCAAGAAATAGGTTTCTGTATCACAAGGTGCCAGCTGTAAAGAGTTATGGCTAATTGAATATGGAACTCCCGCTTAATCAGATAACTGCTCTGCTATTTCCAAATGAAATGCCATTTCCATACCGTCTGAAAATGGCCCGTTTTATTGGTAACCAGAGGAAACAATATAAACTGTAAATAACATTAAGTGCTCTGTTTACCCATTCCAGGCACTGAAGTAGCAGGGGATCCAAGACGTCTTGGTAACACATTTGACGATAAGGCTGGAGCAACAGTTCTTTCTGGGGGTCCACCAGGGGCTGAAGAGTCCTTTGGTGATCCAGGAGACACTGGACCTTGCGGAGGAGGTCCCTGACTAGGGCTTGCTGGTGTTGGAGAAAGGTTTCTTTGAGCTGCAGTTCGCTGACGAATCTCTGGAAGTAATAAAAAGCCTGTATTAGATTTAATATACAACATACCATATTAACCAATACCAAAAATAACTTACATTTAATAAAGCTTTGTGGCACCACAGGCATTTGTAGGGTTAAACCTGCTTGTAATAAGGAATCTATAAAATATTGAAAACTCACTATACCATAGTACTAATTCTGAATCTACAAAATTCAACAGTATACACAATAAATCTTGATCTAAGTCAATCTATGACTTTTCAAAATAAATTCAAATAAACTAATCACCCAATTATATGTCATCTTTTATAGTAATTCTTCCTAATTTATGATAAAGCTTGTCAGAATTTGCAGTGAAAACTTCTAAACTGAATTTTTTTCAAGATAAAAAACTGGTATCTAAGAAATGAGTAAGTAAGTATATCCTGGTCCTTTCAACACGAGCCACCATCTTCCAGTAAATCACCAAAATGACCAACACAAAGGGAAAGTAGAGGCACTAGCTACATGTTCTCTAGCTCTTTTAGAAAATACGGAGTTCTGGGGCCTTCCTGGTGGCATAAGGGTTTAAGTCTCAGCACTACACCTATCTATAGCCATTGCAGCACCAGTTCAATCCCCTGCCAGGGAGGTGACCCACATGGTGCAGCAGACCTCTCCTGTCTCGCCTGCTGCTCCCCTCAGCAGTGTGTTTCTGTTCTGCTCCCAACTCAGTCTCTGGTGAATTCTCTCACCCACCCCGACCCCCCATCTCTGGCCTGCACCCCAGCTCTTACATGCATAAATAAATAAATCTTTGAAAAAAGAAAATATGAAGTTGTTCCGTTGACCACATATGTGAATCTACAAGTAGACATCAAGAGAACAGGCACTATTCAAAAAGAAATGCCCCACAAAGGTTACCACAACAAAACTGGAAGTGTCTATAATGTGGACCAGCATGCACTTGGCATTGTTGTAAACAAAGGCAAGATTATTGCTAAGAGAATTACAGTTCATATTGAGCATAGCAAGCACTATAAGAGCCAGGATAGTTTCCTGAAACCTATGAAAAAAAAAAATCATCAGAAAAATAAGGAAGTCAAAAAGGTAAACTTGGGTTCCAGTGAAACACCAGCCTACTCCAACCAAAGAAGGACACTTTGTGAGAACCAATGGAAAGGATTACGAGCTGCTACAATCCATCCTCTATGAATTCAAGGCATGATAGGTAATGGGGGAAAAAAACAAAAGACCTCTGGACTATAAAAACGTTTCTCTTAATTGAGTAGAAATGTTGTGTCCCCTCCTCCAACTAACAAACATTTAAAGCAAACTTTAAAAAAAAAAAAGTATATCTAGAATTATCAAATAATTTATTAGGTAATTAATCTAGGCAGACAGAGACATGCTGAAAAGAAGTGTTCTTTATTATTAGATGCCAATAAATTTCAGTAAGGGAAAATATCCACTCTGCAAAAACAACGTATCATCAAAAATAAATCTTATCTATCATTTGTATAAATTAAAAGATTCTCTGTAACCAGGCTGGCAAATGTTCCATATTCTGGCTACCTGCTTTTGCAGCTTAACTGAAAGACAGTAACACACTTTTGTTTATATATATCTATGGCTACTTTAGAAAAGTAAGTAGTTCCAACAGAAACCAAATGGCTTTCAAAGCCATTTGCTATATTTACTGTCTGGCCCTTTAACAGAAAGTTTCATGCTCTCCTACATGATAACATAAAATTAGATTCTATCATTTCCCCATTTCCACCAATATCGTCCTCAAATGTCAGTATTAAGATCTGATGCAGGGCCTCCCCGGTGGCGCAGCGGTTGAGCGCTGGGTTGCAAAGCTGCCCGCGGCCTCTGCGGTGCCGGTTCGATCCCCGGCTGCTCCCCGGCCACCGGAGGAGGGTCCCACATGGCGCGCAGACCTCTCCTGCCGCCCGCTGCTCCCCTCAGCAGTGTACTTCGGTCCTTCTGCCTGCTCTGCTCCCCGCTCTGGCTCTGGTGAATTCTCTCACCCTCCCGCGCTTCTGACTGTACCCAGTGCATGTATAAACAAAACAAACAAAACAAATAAATAAATAAATAAAACATGCCTCTATTAAAAAAAAAAAAAAAAAAAGATCTGATGCAAAGAAGCATTATAGCTTTTTAATTCTATACATTGTATTAAATTGTCACAACTCCTGAAATAATAAAGAAGCTATATTTTTATTGGCCTGATTGGTAAAAATGCATACTTCCAGAAGCAAAATACTATGGAGATGAATTCTATTTGACAGTTAAAGATTTTTATTAAAGTTCACTGCAATCAAAAGTACAGCTCTGGTATCAGATCTCAGTTAAGAACGGGTCTAGTTAAGAATCAGGTCCTAAAATATATAGCAATAGAAGCTCACATCAAAAAACAAGAAAGAACTCAAAGAAACAACCTAATCTCGAAGCTCAAAGATCTAGAAAAAGAACAACAAAAAAACCCCAGAACCAGTAGAAGAAAAGAAATAATAAAAACCAAAGCAGAAATAAATGAAATTGAAACTAAAAAAACAATCCAAAAGATCAATGAAACCAAGAGCTGGTTCTTTGAAAAAATAAATAAAATAGACAAACCCCTAGCCAGGCTCACAAAGGAAAAAAGGGAGAAAGCACAAATACACAGAATCATAAATGAAAGAGGAGAAATCACAACGGACACAGCAGAAATCAAAAGAATAATCAGTAACTACTATGAACAGTTATATGGAAACAAGTTCAACAATCTAGAGGAGATGGACAAATTCCTACAACTCTACAATCACCCAACGCTAGATAAAGAAGAAATAGAACACCTAAACAGACCAATTACAAGCAGCGAAATTGAAATGGTAATTAAAAACCTCCCCAAAAACAAAAGCCCAGGACCTGATGGATTTACAAATGAATTCTACCAAACATTCAGAGACGAATTAGTGCCTATCCTTCACAAACTCTTCCAAAAAATTGAGAAGGAAGGGACAATACCAAACACGTTCTATGAAGCCAATATTACACTAATACCAAAACCGAATAAGGACAACACAAAAAAGGAAAACTATAGGCCAATCTCCCTAATGAACACTGATGCAAAAATCCTCAATAAAATTTTAGCTATCAGAATCCAACAATGTATCCATAAGATAATTCACCACGACCAAGTTGGATTCATTCCAGGGGCACAAGGATGGTTTAACATCCGAAAATCAATCAACGTTATCCAACACATCAACAAAAAGAAATATAAAAACCATATGATAATATCAATAGATGCTGAGAAAGCTTTCGACAAAGTGCAACACCCATTCATGATAAAAGCCCTTGAAATTCTTGGGATACAAGGAACATACCTCAACATCATAAAGGCCATCTATGACAAGCCAACAGCCAGTATCATTCTCAATGGTGAAAAGCTGAAAGCAATTCCATTAAGATCTGGAACAAGACAAGGATGTCCACTCTCACCACTGCTTTTCAATATAATACTGGAAGTCCTAGCCAGAGCAATAAGACAAGAGAAAGACATCCAAGGAATCCAAATAGGAAAAGAAGAAGTCAAACTATCACTATTTGCAGATGATATGATAATATACATAGAGAACCCCAAAATCTCCACAGAAAAACTAATTCAACTCATCAATCAATTCAGTAAAGTGGCAGGATACAAAATCAACACGCAAAAGTCAGTAGCCTTCCTATATACAAACAATAAATCTGAAGAAGAAGAAATCAAAAAAACCACCCCTTTTATTATCGAAACAAAAAAAATCAAATATTTGGGAATAAATCTAACAAAAGAGGTAAAGGACCTATACAAAGAAAACTATAAAACACTGTTAAAAGAAATAGAAGAAGACACAAAGAAATGGAAAGACATCCCCTGCTCATGGATTGGAAGAATAAACATTATTAAAATGGCCATCCTACCAAAAGCAATATACAGATTCAATGCTATTCCAATCAAAATCTCAATGGCATTCTTCAAAGAAATAGAACAATTATTGATGAAATTCATATGGAATCACCAAAAACCCCGAATAGCCAAAGCTCTACTGAAAAAAAAAGAAGGAAATGGAGGCATCACACTCCCAGACTTCAAACTCTACTACAAAGCCATAATCATCAAAACTGCATGGTATTGGAACAAGAACAGACATACAGACCAATGGAATCGAATAGAAAATCCAGAAATAAACCCACAGATTTATGGTCAACTAATCTTTGACAAAGGAGCGAAGACTATGCATTGGAGCAAAGAAAGTTTGTTCAATAAATGGTGCTGGGAAAACTGGGTCGCTACATGCAAAAGAATGAAGCTTGACCACTACCTCACACCATACACAAAAATCAACTCAAAATGGATTAAAGAACTAGACATAAGACCTGAAACCATAAAATACATAGAAGGAAATATAGGCGAAACACTACGGGATTTGCACATCAAAGACATCTTTACAGACACATCACCCAAAGCAGTGATAGTGAAGAGAAAGATAAACAGCTGGGACTACATCAAATTAAAGAGCTTCTGCACAGCAAAAGAGACAATAACAAAAACAAAGAGAAACCCCACCAACTGGGAGAACATTTTTGCACCCAACACTAATGATAAAGGACTGATCACAAAAATCTGCAAAGAGCTGATGAGACTCAGCAACAACAAAGAAAATAATCCAGTCAAAAAATGGGCAGAAGAGCTAAAAAGAAACTTCTCTGAAGAGGAAATGCAAATGGCCAACAGACATATGAAAAAATGTTCAACATCACTTGTCATCAGGGAAATGCAAATTAAAACTACCATGAGATACCATCTCACACCAGTGAGAATGGCACATATTAAAAAAACTAGCAACAACAAATGTTGGCGAGGATGTGGAGAAAAAGGAACTCTTGTGCACTGTTGGTGGGAGTGCAAACTGGTCCAACCACTATGGAGAGCTGTGTGGAGATTTCTGGACCTACTAAACATAGAGCTTCCATATGATCCAGCAATTCCACTCCTAGGTATTTACCCAAAGGACACAGAAACATCAATTCCAAAGAGCACCTGCACTCCTATGTTTATAGCAGCACTGTTTACAATAGCTAAGCTTTGGAAACAACCCAAATGCCCAAAAATAGATGACTGGATCAAGAAGATGTGGTACATATATACCATGGAATATTACTCAGCATTCAAAAAAGATAAACACATGCAATTTGCAGCAACATGGATGGCACTGGAAGGGATCATGCTCAGCGAAATAAGCCAAAAAGAAAAAGAAAAATACCGGATGGTCTCACTCATAGCAGGAATCTAGAAAACTTAAATAAGGGACCAGGAAAATGAATATAAGAAAGTGAAAATCAAAATCAACAAAAAACTATGAACCAGAGACACTTTTTGGGGGGTGGGGGCGGGAGGGAAGGATTGGGGTCAGAATGGGGCGTTTGCAATTGTATGGGGGAATATAAAATTAAAATTTAATATTTAAAAAAAAAAAAAGAATCAGGTCCTATAGTCAGAAAGGTTTGGTTAGAATCCTAGTTGTAGCTACATGACCTCAGATGGGTTAAACCTAGTTCTTTAATCTGTAAAATTAAGGTAATAATAATCTTAACTCAGAGAATTGTTATGAGGATTAAATAAGCTAATGTCTATAAAGTGAGAGTTGACATTTGCGAAGTATAAGTTTCAGATGACAGTGTTTTCACACAATTAAGTATTTTCAAATGGCCACTTAACTATAATTACTGGGGCCAACTAAATTTTCCACTGGTTCTTAATTTAGTATCTAAGTTACTGAAATAATAAATTAGAAGCATGTCACCATTATATAAATGGATTGTCTTTATATTTTGCTACTTTCCAAGCAATTTATACACAAAATTTCAGATTTTGCCTGGACTAATCATATCCTAACTAGTCCTAAGGAGATCCTGCAAATTAGTTGGTCAACTAATTTTTACTCACAAAGAACAGGTGGCTGGCTACACATTAGAAAAACCATTAAATGCTACAAAAGGTACTAACATCAATGAAATCACATTAAGACTTGATCATTTAGGGCCTCCCCAGTGGCGCAGCAGTTGAGTACTAGGTTGTGAAGCTGCCTGCAGTCCGCAGCACCGGTTCAATCCCCGGCTGCTCCCCAGCCACCAGAGGAGGGTCCCACATGGCGCGCAGACCTCCCCTGCCGCCCGCTGCTCCCCTCAGCAGTGTGCTTCGGTCCTGCCTGCTCTGCTCCCCACTCTGGTGAATTCTCTTACCCTCCCACGCTTCTGACTGTACCCAGTGCTTGTATAAATAAATAAAAATAAATCTTTAAAAAAAAAAAAGACTCGATCATTTAAATTGTTAATGAGATAAAAACAAGGCATCAAATATTGTAAATTATTTTTGATCCAACTTTGGGGTAAACCGTAACTCAACAGTATGACAGTTTTCTCCCAGATAAATAAAGGTTTAACACGTGTAAGACTGTATTAGAAGGTTTGAGACTGCTTCCTTTGAATGTGCTTTTCCACATGAAAATTAACTGATGCATTCTTTTAACATCACTTGTGAGCTAATAAAAGGTGAGATCTATAATTAACTATAAAGGGCACCATACTAACATTCTATGAAAGAAACTTAGCTTGCTAATTTCTAAATCTAACTTTAGGCAGATAAAAGGGGGAAATTATAGAGAAGTCACAAAAGAGAAATATCAGTTTCATCATTTTCAAAGGAAAAGCAGATAACAGAGAATTACAGTATCATCAGTAACTTAAAATAGCTAATAATACAACACAAATCTGTATTTGCCAAAGTAGTATGAAATATTCTGGTAGTCTCAATTTAAAACATCTAAGATGGAAAAAAATTAAACATCTAAGATGTATCAACTTTCAGCCTCTTGCCATTCACAAATGTCTTCTATTATAATTGTTCTAAAAAGTTTCTAGTACTCAATGAAGTGTTTTTATTAATTATTTTCAACCTTTCCTGCATTTAAATGTAAAATACCATCATCAAAAAAGAGCTATCAAATATTCCAGATCAATCTGGTAAAGTTATCATAAAAAGTGTTCCATACAGTCAGCTCTTGACTGGAAGATTTTTTAACATCCTTATCAATAATTCAATAAAAATCATGTTCACCAAGGATATGCCTATATTTTAAAATTTGAAAGCAAATAGAATGAAAGTGAGATTAAAAACTATGTATGTAAAAGAAACAAAACAAAGTTTAAAATAATGATAAAACAGTAGAGTTGTTAAAATCATAGACTATGGTATAAAACTGTCTCCATTTAAGTTTTAGCTCCATTCTGTTTATTAAATGCACATACAGCCTTTTCCCAGTTGATGACATCTCTCAGTTCAACTTCCTCATGAGAATACTCTTACGGCATTGTAAATATTAAATGAGATAATCAACACAAAGAGCTTAGTCAGAGCACAGGGAAAGTAATAAGCGATACTATTAGTAGAAGCAGTATACATCTACTTGTTCCAGACATTACAATAAATAACAAACTAATCAATCTCAAATTTCTAAAGCAATTATTAAAATAAAATGCACTTTAAATGTTTTCCTATTTATGTGTAAAATTGTTTAAATGTGTAAATTCAAATTTATATAAAAACTTAAATCTATAGTACTATCTTGCTATTAAATAAGTCCTGAGATGAACATTCTCTACTGCAAATAAACATTCCCCATTTTAAATTAAGAATAGATTTTGCTATACAGTTCCTTAGCTCAACATTTTACTTTTTTATGACCTTGATGACTTATTTTTACATCAGTTTGTTTTCTACCTCTCTCAATTTTAAACAACCTGCACAACTTGCAATTTGCCAAGATACAATTTAGTAAATCACTGTTATATGACATTTAAACAAAACTCATGAATAGTAAAAAAAAGTTTCCTTCTATTTTCTTTAAGTTAACACACTAAGTAACCACCATAAGTAAAGCAAAACTAAGGGTGATTCAGAATTACATATAGAAGTGGCAAGTAAAGATTAACACAGGATTATGCAATATATTAATGCAGGGCAAGTGCCATAAAAAAGGAACCAACAAAGTTTTAGAGGGAGATTAAATTCAATGATGGGACGGAAGAAAGGGCTTATGGTAATGAATATATTTAAGTTGAACAATAGATATGTCTTTATTACTTTTTTGAAGTACATAGTGGCAGTTTTAAAGTAGTAGTCCAAACTTCTTTGATTTGCCTCTCATAAAATAGAGAAAGGGTCATGTCTGTGTTCCCTCCCTATATTTTGTTACTGCTTGACCAAAAGAATATAGCTGTGCAAAACATACTTTCTATCTCTTGGGCTGTTTACTTAGACCCCAACTACCACCCAAGTGACCCCATTATTGAGGTTGATATGGAGAGGATCCAGCAGCCAGCATCAACTTGCCAACTATGTGATAAACCATCTTGGTTGTAGATCTTCTAGCCCCAGTCAGGTGTCTTCAACTGACATTGTGAGGCAGAGATAGCTGTTCCTGCCAAACTACAAATTCATGAGCTAAATAAATGAATGTTGTTTTAAATCCCATAATTTGGGGGGTAGGAAAGTGGAGGTTGTTACAAGTGTAACAGTGACACTTAAAACCCCTGCAAAGTGAATGTACTATTTCATTTGCTATCAAGATAAAAATGATTATTGACTTCTATTTTAATCTTGCACATACACCATGAAACAGAAGTGAGTAAACTCTTAAAACCTACTTAAATAAGAAGTTCTGATCCATTTGCTACAACCATTAAAGTTTTCTACAATACTTATTGATTTCAAATTTAGTTGTGGCAGGATACAATTGACTTGTAGGAACAAAGATAAAAGTGAATGTATAGGCTGCTTCCTTTTAAAACTAATACAGGACAGGTAAAGATTTATTGTTAGCTATCAGACAGCATCCTCCAGAAATCTTATCAGTCTCCGACTACTCTAGTCATTCATTCACTCCTTTGTCATTCTCCAGTCCTAAACCTTGCCATTAAGGTGCTCCCCTCTCAAGTTCAAGATTCTCACTCTCAAGCCAGTTATTTTTCCACCTGACTTCCTCCTCTATTATTCTTTCAACTCCAAAGATATATGCAATCCATTAATTATTAAAGGGATCAGCAAATTTTTTATAAAGCATTGAGGCTAAATATTTAAGGCTTTGTGGATCACATACAATTTTCTGCTGCATATTCTTCTTTGTTATTTTTTAGAACACTTAAAAAGTATAAAACTGAACCTAACTAATAGGGTCAAGATAATAGCAGCTCTTGCATTACTTGCACACTGCAGTTTGCAGACCCTTATATACTACCAACACCTTTTGACTGTCCCATCCTCCTCTCATATCCTTATTTTCCTCATGAACAACTCAGATTCTGTAATACATTGTTATAATTTCTCCCTTGCATACAAACTTCATCTCCCTGACGTGTTACCATTTTATCTAATCTACTAGGCAAAACCCTAACCCTGGTTAAAACCAACCCTCTGCCCACCCCAGGCCTGTACCCATGCAACTAAACATAACTGGAAAACAAACATACAACCATGCTTTAAATTCATGACCATCAAGTGGACTTTAGTGTCCTATGTAATTCCTACATTTTCCTAGCCCATTTACTCTCTCACTCTCCTAGAGAATTATTTTATACCTTTTTCTTCAGGCCAGAATAGCTTTCCTATCTTCATATAAAGAAAACACATACAACCAGAAGACAATCCCCATCACTTGCTTATATCTGCCCATGTTTTCTTTCTTCTCTTTTGCTATTATAGACAAACAGTGCACATTCCTATGAGCATAATGTAGTATATACAGATATTTATTCATAAGCCTATACACATGAAACAAGCATACTGTTTTAAACCAGTTACTGCAATTTTTAAAAAAAAGGCCAATTCCACCTACACACTACATCCAAGCCCTTCTTGCAGCCTCATGCAGTTTTCCATAAATTTCCCCCTTTATTTCATCCTTTATTCCATGTATTCTGGGTCATTCCCAGAAGCACAAGAAAATGCTATCATTACTTTCATATTGTATATTCACCCCCACACAAAATGCTTTCCCCTCTAGATGCCTGTTTTTCTACTTCCTTTTACTGAAAAAAATTGTCTCTTCATCATTGTCACTAACTTCTCTTTCTTGAATCATACTTTCTTAAACCCACCTAATCAGGCTTTTGCCTCAGTACTCCTTCAGAACTGTTCAATATCACCAAGGACCTCAAATTTCTAAGATCAATGATTAATTATCAACGTTCAACTTACTTGGCAGCAGTATTTGTCTGAGATAATCACTACCTAGAAATACTCTTTTTACCACGTAAGGACTCTACAATCTCCTGGGTTTCCTATCTCACTGTCCACATCTCAGTTTCTTTCTCTGGTTCCTCTTCACTAATCTTAACACCTTTATGTTAGAGTACCCAGAAAAAGAAACTGAGCTATGGTTAGTGAGCTAGGAAACCCAGGAGAAGAGGGAGTCTGAGGCAAGTAACTGGAAAGATGGATTACCATTTACGAAGATAGTAGGAACTATAAGAGGAACAATTTCTTAGAGTGAGGTCAAGGTGAGGTAGTGAACAGGCTTTGATTCTGGACATGTATGCTTCCAATATTAAACAGATCCAGTAGATGCCTTTAGTTCTCTTCTTTCTTCATATTTATGACCTTTGTAATCTCATCCAGTCTCAGTTTTAATACCATCCATATACTGATGACACCCAAATTTATATCTCTAACCCAGAGAGTTCTGTTTTCCAGACTCATATTCTTAAAATACGATTCTTAAAATATCCACTGGATGTCTAATATCACAAACATACATATCCAAAATCAAAGCCTGTTCTTCACCACCTCACCTCAAACTCCTTCCAAAAATTGATCCTCTTACAGTTTTTATCCTCTCAGTAAATGCCAATTTCATCTTTCCAGCTACTCAAGCCAAAATAGTTAAGTCGTATCTAACTCCTCCCTCCCTGAAGCCACATCCAATCTATCAGGAAATTTTTTGGGTTATCTTCAAAACATATTCAGAATCTGACTGCTTCTTAAACTTCCTCCAATCTTACTAAACCTAGATCCCAGCCACCATCAATGTTTTCCTAGACTTACGGCAACAGCTTCCAAAGTGTTCTCCCTACCTCTACCTCTGCTCCCTTTGCAGCCTCTTCTCAACACAGTCACCTTCTTTTTAAAGCATAATTTAGATCATGTTACTGCTCTGCTCAGCACAAAATAAATTTTTTTTTTAAAATAACTGAAAATGGGGCCTCCCTGTGGTGCAAGGGGTTAAGCACCACACTATGAAGCAATCCACAGCCTCTGCAGCATGAGTTCAATTCCCGGTCAGACAGGGAGAAACCCACATGGTGCAGCAGACCTCTCCTGTCTCGCCCACTGCTCCCCTCAGCAGTGTATTTCCGTCTGTCTGCCTGTTCTGTTCCCCACTCTGTCTCTGGTGTTTCCTCTCGCCCCGTGCATCTCTGGCCTGTACCCCAGCTCTTGTATCCATAAAGAAATCTTTAAAAAAAAATAACTGAAAATGGAAGGTCTTAACAATGGTCTACACTCTACAAAGTCCTACATGAGATGATTCCTTGCTATCTCTCTTATTGTATCTCTTACTACTCGTCCACCTATCCAGCCTTACTGGTCTCCTTACTATTTCTAGAGTAATAAGGGCATGCTTTCCACTCAGTCTTTACATTTACTGATTCTTCTGTCATGAATGTCCTTCCCTCAGATATCTGCATGGCTCATTCCCTCACTTCTTTCATGTCTTTGATCAAATACCACCTTGTTGATGTGGCCTTCCCTGACAACCCTATTTAAAACTTCAACCCACCCTCATAAAGCACTCCCTATTTACTAGCCTTTATTTTCCTCCACCTAATATAGTATAGAGAAAGGGTTTATTGCCTATAACCTCTCCCCTTAACAAAGGAAGACAGATTATTGTTTTATGTTTGTTTTGCTCACTACTATATCCCAAGACCTAAAACAACACCTGATAGCACATACGGTAAACATTTATTGGGGGGAAAAATGAATAGATCAGATTTAGATTTAGTACATAAAATTCAAGTTTATTCCTATATACCAGTTAAAGCCATGAAAAATAAATTTACTTTTTCACCATCCCCTAACATCTAGATATCTTTATCCTATAGAATTGATCCAGGACAAGAAGATGTGGTACATATACACCATGGAATATTAGTTTGCATTCAAAAAAGATAAACACATGCAATTTGCAGCAACATGGATGGAGCTGGAAGGGATCATGCTCAGCAAAATAAGCCAGAAAGAGAAAGAAAAAGAAAAATACCAGATGGTCTCACTCATAGCAGGAATCTAGAAAACTTAAATAAGGGACCAGGAAAAAGAATAACTATAAGAAAGAAAATATCAAAATCAACAAACAACTATGAACCAGAGACACGCTATAGGGGATGGCGGGCAGGGAAAGGAGGGCTTGGGGTCAAAATAAGGGGGCTGTAATTATATGGAGAATAAAAAAATAAAATTTAAATAAAATAAATTTAAAAAAAGAAACGTAAAAAAAAAAAAAAAAGAACTGATCCAGGAATTTATTCTAGGAAAATTCCATTTTTCATTAAATTAAAACTTTATAATTTTTAATTTAGTAGGAAGATAGTCTTTTTATCTCTAAGTCCATGATTTCCACAGAACTAGAATACTAACCAACAGAACAGACTAGAATTGAATAAATGTATCTCAGTACCATACATTATTGAATGCATATATGTACACACACACGCATACCCCTAATTCGCTTGTCCTTTATTCCTTTATAGCAAATGGTGATGCCAATTTTCTAAGATTAAGTATTCCACTCACAAGAATTGCTTACAAGTATGGGTCAGGGATAAATTGTAAGGTTATCCCCAAAATGGAAAGTCTGAGAAGGTGTCCCAACCAGAAGAAGCCTAAGAAGACTAAATATAATGTCTATGTATAGGATCTTGGAATAGAAAGAGATAAAATCAAAGGAAACTTGAATAAATTAATAGTCTTTAAGTTAATAATAGAGTCAATACTGGTTCAATAATTTGAACCAAAAAGTACTGCCTTAAGATGCTAATAATGGGGGAAACTTGGCACAAGTATATATGGGAACCCTTTGTAATGACTTTGCAGTTTTTCTGTAAATCTAAAACATTTTCAGAAGGCAAAGATAAACAGCTGGGACTACATCAAATTAAAGAGCTTCTGCACAGCAGAAGAGACAATAACAAAAACAAAGAGAAACCCCACAGACTGGGAGAACATTTTTGCACACCACACTAATGATAAAGGATTGATCACAAAAATCTACAAAGAGCTGATGAGACTCAAGAAAAACAAAGAAAATAATCCAGTCAAAAAATGGGCAGAAGAGCTAAAAAAAAACTCTGAAGAGGAAATGCAAATGGCCAACAGGCATATGAAAAAATGTTCAACATCACTTGTAATCAGGGAAATGCAAATCAAAACTACCATGAGATACCATCTCACACCAGTAAGAATGGCACATAGTAAAAAAACTAGTAACAACAAATGTTGGTGAGGGTGTGGAGAAAAAGGAACTCTCCTGCACTGTTGGTGGGAGTGCAAACTGGTCCAACCACTATGGAGAGCTGTGTGGAGATTTCTGGACCTACTAAACATAGAGCTTCCATATGATCCAGCAATTCCACTCCTAGGTATTTACCCAAAGGACACAGAAACATCAATTCCAAAGAGCACCTGCACCCATATGTTTATAGCAGCACTGTTTACAATAGCTAAGCTTTGGAAACAACCCAAATGCCCAAAAATAGATGACTGGATCAAGAAGATGTGGTACATATACACCATGGAATATTACTCAGCATTCAAAAAAGATAAACACATGCAATTTGCAGCAACATGGATGGAGCTGGAAGGGATCATGCTCAGCAAAATAAGCCAGAAAGAAAAAGAAAAATACCGATGGTCTCACTCATAGCAGGAATCTAGAAAACTTAAACAAGGGACCAAGAAAAAGAATAACTATAAGAAAGTAAAAATCAAAATCAACAAACAACTATGAACCAGAGGCACTCTATAGGGAGTGGGGGGTGGGGAAGGGAGGGATTGGGGTCAAAATAAGGGGGTCACAATTGTATGGGGAATATAAAAATAAAATTTATAATTAAAAAAAATTTTTCAAAAGATAAAGTCATTACAAAAGGGAGTGGCTATCAGGTTAGATGGGTTAATTGTCCTCAAAAATAAATCATAAAGATGTAATAATTTCCATAATAACAGAAGGGGGGAAAGCCTTATAAAATGTTAGTAAAGTGAATTTTCAAAAATAATTATTTATTGAATCTCAGATATTCAACATCTTATCAACATATTCCTGTCAAAATCAAAATGAAATAAACTTATTATGTAAGTCATATCTCAAATTGCCAAATATAAATTAACATAAAAGCATTCTACATAAGTTTTTACACACCTCTATCACACTTTTGAACTCACTTGGATAAATATGGATCTTTCCAACAGCAGCAGCAGTTTCTACAAAGTTATTTACCTTGTCCAGGTCTTGCAGTTACAGCTGCTCCAGCAGATGGCGGCTCAATCTCCTGTCAATTACAATAATGTTATTACAGTGACCTATTAAATGTGTAATTTATAATAAAATAATAGTGATATCACAGCCTTACCTTTGCTTTCTTTGAATCTGGATCAAACCTTTCCAGTATTAATTTAGCTGTCTTATAAGTTTCTTTTTCCATGACTTCTTCAAGCTGAAAAAAAAAATTCCATAAATTGTCACATTTTAAAACACACACTACTTATTTTTATACGTCCTACACAAAAGTGCTCATGTACAAGGCTTAAAATAAACAGTATATAATATATCCAGATAGCATGAAAGACTTCCTACATTCAAATAATTAAAATCCAGATTTTAAAATGGCTTCTAACCTCTAATATGTTACTTGTATTTAACAGCTTTACTGCTAGGAAATACCAAATATTGCTAATTGTTTACATATAATGAGGAGAATAATTACATGCACCAACTTCAATAATGGAATGTGCAAAAATCTATCAGCCGTCATTATTGGAAGTTATTAGACATGACAAGCAAATGACAGGCAATTCCTTAGATTTATTTCCTCATAGCATTTAGTGCTATTAATTTAAAGAAGGTCGTTAGCCAAGAGCTTTACAAAATAAAATCTCTGTGCCAATTAACTGCTGTCAGCATTGATTTTAGATTATTTATTAGCAGAAGCAATTAGCTTACTGCAAATGCAGTGAAAATTCACTAACTGGGAGAACAGCCATGGAATTTGTTCAAGTGATTTTTAAAAGCTAAAGCTTCCCCCTTTTTGCTTAGGTTCAAGCAACTTTAAAGTGAAAAATACTAAACAGAGTAAGAATTTAAGTAAAAATTTTACTGAGTTCTATGATCACATTAGGGACTGTTAATTAAAATACTTCATTATTATAGCATTTTATTTACAATGTACTCAAATCACTTTATGGCTTAATACATTGGTTTAATTTAAAAAGTAATCACTAGTAAAGTATCAGTTTAGAAGTTACAGGCCAATATCAGAAAAAGTTTAACTTTAGTACAAGACAGTCATATTTATGACAAATAGCTAGTGTGTAGAACAAAATGCTTTTGTAAAAATTGGAAAGGGAACTTTTCCTTCTCAATAACCACTGATAGCCATGTAAGATTCATTAAATATTATATTTATTTCAAAGGACATCTATTTTATAATGTAATACAGAGCACATTACCAATAGTTTAAAATACGCTGCCACTGTAGTTATTAGATTCCTCATAAAATACTTAACATATAAGAACTAAAGTGCTTAAATGAATGATTTACTTGGTTTAGTGAAACTAAAATATTCTAATTATTTCAGAAGTATGATAAATTCTCCAAACAAGTAAATTTTCTGATGTAAAGGAAATGTATCTCTTTAGATACTGGGGGTGGGGTGTAGAAAGAGGTCATGATAAAATATATGCCAAAATAATCTATACAAAATATCAAAAATTGGTAGATCTCTACAAATTAATTTATGTTTTAGACAAGTGTAGCAAAAGAACTTTGGTAATTAAGGAAATGGTTTATATCTGCACAATACAGTAGCTACTAAGCTACGTTGCTGGTACCACTGAAGAACTAAACTAGTTTATTTCATTTTTAATAATGTCAGTTTAAAAGCTACATGGAGCTATAGTGACTACTGTTTTGGATAGCGCACTTCTAGACTAAAACTATTACTAGGTTTAAAAAGAAGATTAGATACAACTGTGATCTTTAAAATCACACAAAACTCAAAACTAAAATGTCACTTGGTTGAATGACCCCAATTCCTGGCATGTCATTCAATGGGTAGTAATGTTTATGTGTTTAAAATCACTTTTAAAACTCCATTCTCCTTTTGAATTTACTTCTAACAAAAAGTTACTTAAAACAAACAGCTTCATGAACACGCTTACCATCACAACATTTTAAATGGATAACTTGTTTTAAATAGAAATTTTGATCAGTGGAGAGAATATAAACTTGAAACTTTGAAGTCAGAAAAGATTTGAGTTTCAAAGCGCATCTCCATTCTTATTTAGCAAAAAAAGACCTTAAACAAGTCTGTTATCCTCAGTTTCTACTTTTCTAAAACAGATATATTAAAACTTTCTTCATAGTATTATTGTACAATTTAAATATGTATAGTATGTAGGACAGTCCACAACAGTACCTAATACAACAATCTTCAATTATTCAGAATGAGTCTGAAACAATGTTTCCAAATATCCAACATTGTCATCCCAGATTTAGAAATGAGAAACTGGATTATCAGAATTCTCTAAATTATAAATTACTCTGCATTGGGGAGGAGGAGGGAGAGGGATCAGAGGAAAGGAGGGAGGAGCACAGGGGACTGAGGTGATGGTGCACTGGTGCACTGGTGAAGGAAACTCTTGGGGACTACACTTGAGGGGGGGAGCAAATATTGTTTAATAATGAACAATGATGTAAAAAATAAAAAAATTGGGCCTCCCCTGGTGGCGCAGCGGTTGAGCGCTGGGCTGTGAGGCTGCCCACAGCTTCTGCAGCGCCGGTTCGTTCCCTGGCTGCTGGTGGGGGTCCCACAAAAATAAATAAATAAACTTTATAATGTTGCTAATTTAAGAACTTCATCGGAACTATAAAAAAATTAAAAAATAAAAATATTAATATAAAAATTATTAAAAAATAATTACTCTGCATGTTTCATAAATGTTTATATATTTTAAGTGATAATGAATGCTATAGCAAAGAGTACATCATTTTTCTATGATATACTAAAAGTTTCAGGGTATTTCTTTTTTTTTTCTAAAGATTTATTTTATTTTATTTTTATTTATTTATTTTATTTATTTATACAAGCACTGGGTACAGTCAGAAGCGCAGGAAGGTGAGAGAATTCACCAGAGCCAGAGCAGGGAACAGAGCAGGCAGAAGGACCGAAGTACACTGCTGAGGGGAGCAGCGGGCGGCAGGAGAGGTCTGCGTGCCATGTGGGACCCTCCTCAGGTGGCCGGGGAGCAGCCGGGGATGGAACTGGCACTGCAGAAGCTGCGGGCAGCTTCGCAGCCCAGCGCTCAACCGCTGCGCCACCGGGGAGGCCCATATTTCTTAATTGAAAAAAGAAAAGAAGCAAATAGTTGTTACTATAAATCAAAATTATTTTGACAAAATTATGTTTTGATAAAATATATAACTTTATTATTATTAAAAATTACTTCTACCATTTTTAGACATTTCATCATAGACAACATTAAAAGAACACGAACACAACATAAATGTCAAATTTTTTAATTTTGAAAGATACTTCTATAAACACTTAATATTTAAATTATCATTTTAGAAATAAAATCTTAAAACATTAATTGCCCTATGCAATATTTTTTATCTTTGTTTCATGATAACGTTTTTAGATATAGAAAAATGCTTTCATTTTGCATTGACTTTGGTCAAATTTTTAAGAGTACTCAAAAGCATCTTCAACTTTAAATTTTATGGTACTCAGAACCCAGAAAATAAAAAATTTCCTGAGAAAAGAACTACTACCTAGAAAAACTATTCTAAAAAAAAATCAAAAAATCTTCATGAAGTCACTTAAGGAGGTCATTTTAACTCATATATCTTGATGGATCTCTGTTTTGCTGTTTTGATGGGATGTTCACAAATGCAGAGAAATTATCTACGGAACAGTGACTTTTTGAAAAACCAAATTTTTTAAAAAGACCAACTCCATACTTGGGAGTTTTTTTAGATCAGTAAAGACTAATTCCTAACTTTAACAAATTAATATTTACATTAAGTTCTTAGATTGAAAACATTAAAATCTTAAAATTTAAAACAAGATGTTATTTATTTTTCTTTCTAGATAATTAATTTTTTAATCTATTGTTAATTCATGCACATTGTTACAAACCACACTTCTACTCAGATTAAAGAGCTGTATCTCTATGGAAACTACCTTTAGTAAAACGAAGTAGCAAGTATATCTTATCTTGTACTAACTTTTGTTAATGAAAGAGAATTAAGAGTTGGATAGTTTTATACAAATGAATTTATTTTTCCTGCAGGATTTCAACAATAAAAAACAATTTTTTAAAGCTATAAATGTAGGGTGTCCCTGGTAGTGTAAGGGGTTAAGTCTCAGGACTGTGAGGCAATCTGCAGCTGCTGCAGCACAAGTTCAATGCCTGATGCCCAAGTTTGATACCAGGGGCCATGTTACTAACCCACAAGATGCAGCAGACCTCCTGCCTCACCTGTTGCTCCCCTCAGCAGTGTATGTCAGTCTGCCTGTTTTGCTCCTCAGTCTGTCTCTGGTGAATCCTCTCACCCTCTATACCTCCCTACCTCCCCCGCCACCCCCACCCCCCGCACCTCTGGCCTACACCCCAGCTCTTGTATGCATAAATAATTAAAAATAAATCTAAAAAAAAAGACTATAAATGTAAACTTTGAACTTAAATGTGAATGAACAAAATTGGTTTTGATTACAGCTAGCTTTTGCTCAAAGCTATGTTCTTCATTTTTCCTTTCACTACCAGGTGACTCATTATGTCACCCTTAGCACTTATTGTTCTAAACAAACTATAAATCTACTCAAACAAGGCAGTTTTGTTAAGGACTTGAGCAATAAAGTCCCAGGGACTAGTTCCCAGAAGCAATACTATTAAGCCAACATCAATCAAATCAATGCAAATTGTGTTCCCTATTAATAAAATGGGTTAGAGCAGCCAACTTACTTTCTTTACTCATACTGTTAGAGAAATGCCATACTAACTTATTTTGTAATATTGATACCTCATGAACCATTTAGATACACACAACTATTGAACCCTGAAGTGACTTTCCCAACTATCAAGGCTTTTATGTTGTGACTCCTACAAAGGGTATTAAAGAGAGAAGTAAATAGCTTGGCTTGCCCTAAAACAAAATTTTCCAAGATTGCCCTGTTCTCTATTGAGTTTTTCCTCAATCCTGTGTTCTCCAAAATTCTGTTTTCTGATGATTTGATGCCACTGACATTGGGTTGGTTTCTCATCACTTAACATTCTTCAGTTTTTTTCTGTTTTTTGTTTTCCTATTTTCTTCCTCCTTGTCTTTTCTACTTTACTCTTTCTCCAGGTATGGCTTGGCTATGATCACCACTACCAGCTCTTCTTTTTATCACATCAACAAACCAAATCAACCATATCACAACTTCTGTATTAATGAGAACAATCAGTATTTCCTCACCTTGAATTTCTGGCTGCTCCATAATGTACATAATGCCAGAAATATAATAAGATACAATGGGAATATTCTGTTTCAATTTAGGACTATCAAGAATGTCAATGCAATTTTGATAAATAGGTCACAGAATATTGAAGCAGCATCCTACAAACAAAAAAAATAAGGAATTCTTTCTAATTAAATTTCCTTTGCTTTTCAAGTCCTTTGAAAACCTCAAGACTTTTCTTTCAAAACAGTATCTTTTATTACCAATTCACAGAATAATTAACATTAATCTTACCCTTCATAATTTTTAATAGCTTCACACATAATTGTTACATGTGAGACTAAAATACATTGATCATTTGATTGAATTCTATTTAAAAAGTTTTCACATAATATGATGTTGCTATCAATAAAAATTTTCACACTTCAAAAATAATTATATGAAAGAAGATATGTAAATTCAAGTCAAATACCAAGTTCAATTCACTTATTAGAGCTATTTTATATCTACTTCTAAATATCTAGGGTCCTTTATGTCTCACTGTTAGTCCTTTTTCCAACACAGCTAAAGGATGCATTTAATTGGCCCCATAATACAGAACCATGTGATCAATGTTACTGACAGAAAATTAAAGAAATCAAATGAAAATCTTCTCCCCCCCCTTCTTTCAGCCTTTTCACATAAAATTTTCCTTTTATAACCAATCTTTTCTTCATGCTCTCTTTTCTGGACTTTTGGTGTCAAAAATCTGAGAGTAGACATGCAAATTTTTTATTCTTTCATGGGCCTAATAATAAACCTGGACAACCAGCTTTTTATCCCCTCTACCTCACTTAGTTCTCCAGTATAATTCATTTACTTCAGCTTCTAACTGACACAGATTCTCAGAACTGCATATGTCCATCTAGTTACTCTTTCCTGTCAATCATTTTTAACCATCAAAATATTCGTAATTTAGCTTCATCATTAAAATGCTATCTAAAAGCATGTTTGTTCCTTTGAGAGTCATTATTTGTAACATATAAACATTAATTATTCAGTTTTTAATGTATTTATTTTATACAAATTAACTTTAAATAAGTTAACTTACTATTTTTTTCTTCTGGGATTTTAAATCATCCAAGGCTTCATCTAAAAAACAAGATTTAAATCAAAGCCAAATCAGTTATTAAGAGGCTTAGACATAAGGAAAAATCATGCCAAATTATATACATTAATAAACTGCAAGAAAACTTTCTCATTTTAGGATTTCTCTAAATTTTACTGATGGACACAAAAATTGCCTTTACCATATATACTTCATATTAGCCTTAATTATACAATGCAAGTATGAAAAAAATGGACTCTACATAAAACACTTTTCCAAATTTAAAACTATATTTTCAGAAACATGGCTATTACTTTTCCTTCCTTTCAACATCCCACATATTTTATTTATAAAATGAATACCAAATTTTTCTTCATGCTTGGAAATAAAGATGTTCTCCCTACTTATAAGGAAAGAGGCTTATAATTTATTTTGTTAAATAATTAAAACTTCAAGATAATGAGCACTAAGAAAGAAGAATTTTTGAAAATCTATATATATATCTGAGGAAGATCTTGAAAAGGAAAGAAATACTAATTACTTTTCAAAATTAAGCATTTCTAAGATTTGTCTGCTTATTTAGCTTAGCATAGTGGAATACTTCAAAGGACATCATTTATGGGCCTCCCTGGTAGCACAAGGGGTTAAAGCACCATACTATGAAGCAATCCACAGCCTCAGCAGCATGAGTTCAATCCCCAGCCAGCCAGGGAGCAACCCACATGGTGAGGCAGACATCTCCTGTCTCATCTACTGCTCCCCTCAGCAGTGTATTTCAGTCAGTCTGCCTGTTCTGTTCCCCACTCTGTCTCTGGTGAATCCTCTCACCCCTGCAACTCTGGCCTGCAAACCCAGCTCTTGTATGCATAAATAAATAAATCTTGAAAAAAAAAAAAAAAAAAAGGACATCATTTACAATGAGGGGAGCAGCAGGGAAACAGGAGAGGTTTGCTGTGCTATGTCGGTTAGCTCCCTGGCTGGGGATTGAACTCATGCTGCAGTGGCTGCTGATAGTTTCATAGTTCTGAGACTTAACTCCTTGCACCACCAGGGAGGTCCCCTGTGTTTATATATTTTTTAAAGTCTCTTATGGGAAGACACCTGGGATATATTTAAAAATAATACAGAAGGAGGAGTAGGTGTTGGTAAAAACTAAGCAATATTAACCATGAGTTGATAATTGTTAGGTTTTTGATAAGTACACTAAGGTTCATTATATTATTCAGTTTACTTTTGTATTTGTCTAAATTTTTCTGTAGTGAAAGTTAAAACAAGAAAAGAAAAAAGTCACAAAGTTCATTTAAAATGAAAATGTATACATCTTTGGTTAATTATAACTCACAGTTTTAAGACCTCAAAATATTTAAAATCTGTACATATACAGAAAATAGACAGGAGATTTTTTCATAATTTGCATATTTCAATAAAAACAAGTCAAGGGGTTTTGAAGTTTAAAAAGATAGTGCAAATAAGAAAACTAATGCAAATAATAAAACTAATCAAAAGATGTATAACTATATTGTATTATGTAAAAACATAGTTTTAAAAGATTAAAAATAATTTCTCTTGGTTAAAAAAATGCATTATTGTTTTATATTTGAAATATCTAAATAAACATGGTGAAAAGAACACAAAAACAGAACTTGATCATTCAACCTTTAAGTTTTACATGTTGTAAACAACTCTTCACTATTTGCCACATCATTTCAGTAGACCATTTCATGACATGCCATTCTATCACAAACCAGTATACTGTAAAATGGGCTTTTTAAATGTATTTATAAAAACTTAGAAATTAAACTTACTATTTCTTTCTGTTCTCTTGGAAAAGAAGAAAATAAGCACTGTTCTTATGCTCCAGATGCTATAGAAGAAGCAAATTTCAGAAACAAAAAAACATAAGTAGGATAGTTGGCTTCAAAATCATATTAAAATGAAAACAAATACACATTTTCAACATTGTTTCCCTCATATTTTGAAAATCAAAAATCTTTCAGAAAACATCAGAAGTCTACCTGTGCTTTGAAAGGAAGCATTCTCAATCTAAAACCCATGGATAGTCTCAGAGTCTCCCTGAACTGCAAAATTGTCATTGTATGTATCAGTGCACTTCTCTGGAGAGACCATAGCATTCATCATAATCAAAAGGGTCTAGGAACCACCACAGCACTCGCAGAAGATTAAGAACAATATTATAGAATCCCTCTTACAAAGAAAGCATCAACTCCAAAAGCTTGCCGGAATATTCCTATGCATTAAGAAAAAAGCATGTTTTACAAATCCTGAAACTGAATAAATATAAGTAGCTACTCCTTCCCTGTTAAACATTGGAGGGATCTTCTCTACCCAATAGGAACTATGTGGAGAGAAAAATAAATCTTATCTTCAAATAAACACTTGGTAAGTAAACTCAGCTAAACACTTCCTTCTAAGATTTTATGAGGAAAATTCTACAAGACTTACATTAGTAATGCATCAAATGATATTAAAGGAATTAAGAGAAAATGACCCCAATCACAAACTTGTCAAGGACAGCTCTTAAATTTAATGCAAATACAGAAAAATACCTGTCTTCATAGAACACAACAAAAATACATATGCAAACATTATTCATCATTTTTTAAAAAATACATTGTATTGACTATAAGCATGAAAATCAGTTCTCTCTGAAATATATCATTGCTATTCTTGGGAGTAAGCCGGCAAGTTAGCCACCAGTGAACCCTGTCTCCTTGTATTCACATCTTTGTGTAGTCCTAGCCCACTAATGTTGGTAGGTGTGACCATTATTGTGTGGCAGAAGTGATAGTATGTCACTTCAGGATTAGGTTATAAGAGATTGCAGCTTCCACTGTGTGTGGACCTCCTCTTTCACTGCTATCTTTCTCTCTTGGATAATTTGCCCTGAAGGAAGTCATTTGCTATGCCATGAGGACATTTTGGGAACTTTATAGAAAAGCCCATGTGGTGAGGAACAGAGGTCTCTGGCAAACAGCCAGAGAGGACCTGAGGTTTACCAACAACTACAAGTGGAACTTAGAAGTACATTCTCCAACCTTGAGATGACAGTAACCTCAACCAACAGCTTATTTGCAATTCATATAATATATGAATAAAAGCTCCTAAGCCAGATCACCAAACTAAGATGCTCCTATTTTTCTGACCCTCAGGAATTGTGAGAAAGAATAAACATTTGCTTTAAAGCCACTAAATTCTAGCACAATTTGTTACACAGTAATAAATAATACTTTTTATAGTATGAGAATTTATTGTTATGATATGAAAACACAAAATAACAGGTACTGGATTTCTATAAGTAAACTTCTATATGGTACTTGGACAACTACCTAAACACTAAAAAGACACTGAAAACTGTCCTAAGGGAAGGGAGATAAGAAAAAAGAAAAGGGAAAAAGGAAAAGGAAAAAAGAAAAGAAAAATTCAGTGCTTCAGTGTACTAAAAGGAAAAATATTTAAATACAGCAGAAGACCTTAAACTCAATATTGATCTAATCTTCCTCATTTTTACTAAAATATTAACATTGCATAAATTTTGATGGTTTTTTATCAGGCTTCATGTATGAAGAACTTCTAACCTATTTCATTATTCCTGCCATAAGCACTCTTTCCAGCAACCACATAAATCCTATCCAATTTATTGAAAAAACATCTAATGATATTTATCAACACATAAAACCAAAATGAAGAGCTATACAGTTCTCAATATTTATAATCAATTAGACTATTTTGTCAGTTTACTTTACCATCAAAGGTATTAGCAAGAATTATCTTCACATTCAGACAAACTACTAATAAAGATTCATTTTGTTATTGGGAATAAGATAAAAATGTCTTATATTTTTTGATATGATGCAATGCCATCTCCCCCACTGATTTGAATTGTCATCTTATCATATATAAAAACCATATATTCAAAAATCTTTGGGCAATTTATTTCTGGATGCTTGTGTCTTTCTTTGGTCTGTATGTCTGCACACTATGTCAAAATTTCAATTAATGAAGTCTTCTAATGCACTTGATGCCAGATAGAACCTTTGCTTCTCATTTCTCTCCTTATTATAGAATTTTCAAGACTATTTTTCCATTAAAAATTGTGGAATAGGGCCTCCCTGGTGGTGCAAGGGGTTAGGACGCAACCTATGAGGCCATCTGCAACCACTGCAGCATGAGTTTGATCCCCAGCCAGGGAGCTACCCACATGACGCAGCAGACCTCTCCAGGCTCCTGGGCTGCCCCCCCTCAGCAGTGTATTTAAGTAGATCCACTTGTTCTGCTCCCCACTCTGTCTCTGGTGAATCCTCTCACCCTCCACACCTCTGGCCTGTACCCCATTTCTTGTATGCATTAATAAATATTTAAAAGAAAATAAAAACTGCGGAATAAGTGTGCCTAAATTCTTTAAATTTAATTTTTTATTGCAATCATACTTTAGAGTAATTCAAGAACAACAAATCTCATTACAATACTGAGTCTTCCCATCTAAGAACAAGATTTGTCTATTATATTTCAGCACATAATTCTTATATTTAAAGTACAAAATCAAATGGCAATCTATCAAAATTCAAATATCAATAAAAAGAGATGCCTGCAAAATGATTTTTTACCTACTAAAACTGAGAACATCTATTTCCTCGAGTAAATATCAAAAGATGCTCATGGATACTTCTCCTTTAAGAGACTATAGTTGACAAGAGATATTTTGTATTCTTATTAAGTGCTATGAAACAAATGTTTCACTTTCTTCAAAATGCTACAAATTACATTTATCAGCAACCTCCTATCTGGATTGAGGAACTGTCTATTGTGTTCTTCTTGATAGAAGGGGGTGTGGGAAGGAAGCATAAAGTTGCATAAAACGAAACCCTTATCCTTAATGACTCTCAATATATGTAGAAAAACAGGAAAGCATAAGAAACAGGGACAAGATCATTTCCCTCAGTTCCTTTATTAAAATTTCTTCCCTATAACTCCATTTTAAAAGGCAAAAAAATATAACAGTGAAAAAATCCTCTGAGAAGACCAGCATTTTATGATAATTGGTCTCTGAAATGATCTTACAGAGAATGAAATTTCTAGAAAATTATAATCTATAAGAATAAGAAATCCAGGAATAAAAGTCTGTAAACTGGCTTGCAGGATTAGTTACAGGTAGAAACAAAGTTTAAGGGTTGTTCACTCCTAGAAAATGAACCAAACTCTGCCAAAATAATGTGGAAATTCAAAATTTAATTATAACCTAAACTGTCCCCCATTATGGAGCATGACTCCCACAAAGTTCAGCATCAAGATTATAATTTAAATTTCAATAATAGTAGAGATGAGAGATGTACTACTGAATCTGAAGGCAGAAAAACAAAAGGTTGGAATCATCAAGTTCTTCTATATTGAATCCTGAAAAGAAGATGCAATAAAAATTTTTTGTTTTATTAAAGATTTTATTTATTTATTTTTGCATAGGCCAGAGGTGTAGGGGGGTGAGAGGATTCAACAGAGATAGAGTGGAGAGCAGAGCACAGGGATTTACTGAAATGCACTGATAAGGGGAGCAGAGGGTGAGACAGGAGAGGTCTGTTGTGCATATGTGGGCTAGCTCCCTGGCCAGGGGATGGAACTCAGGCCTTCGCTGTGGGCCAGCTCAGTGACAGCACTGAGACTTAACCCCTGGGCCACCAGGAAGGCCCTGTAATAAAATTTTTTACTGATATTCTACTACACAAGATGATTTTGAAACAGTTGTGATTATACAAGATATTCTCAGTGCTGTACCCACAATCTCTCTGTTCGGTAAAAGTATTTGGGAAACACAGACCTCACAGACAGGAGTCACTTTTTGTAGTTATAAGGTTTATAGCTATAAGCTGATGAGTAAAGCAGTATATTTTATTGCTCCTTCTGCCTCCTGGTCCAGCTCTCAAAACTTTGGTTTTCAAAGGAAAAAAGTCCAGGGATAAAAGCTTAGACAATGTAGTTCAAATTACACACAAAGAAAAAATGCTCAGTGCTAAGTTTTCTCTTACCACAACATCCACCTTCCACCTTCACATTGTTGTATTTTATTTCATGCTTTTTTGATTGCCATCAATCAGGACAATTCTATTCTTTGTTGATAACTGATCTATGCTTCCAAAAGTGAAGAGCTCACTGAAATAGGAGCTGCAACTGTTAAGAACCAGGCCACAAATATGAATGAGACCAGGTGAGAAATGGTTTTAAAGATTAACAAGTCTAGAAATACTAGATACAACTGATACAGGACAGGCAGAGTGATACACAATAAGAACAATAAAGCTACTTCAGCAATCAAAAAGAGAAACTAAAGCCATTCGCAGCAACATGGATGGAGATAGAAGAGACTATGCTCAGTGAAATAAGTCAGAAGAAAAAAGAAAAATATAGGATGGTTTCACTTACAGGAGTAATATAGGAGAACCAAATAAGGCATTAGGGAAAAAATGATAACAATTAAAAAATAACAAACAAAAATGAACAGACAACTATAAATCAGAGGCAGGGGAGAGAGAGGGAAAGAGATCAACAAGAGGGAGGGAAGAGCACAAGGGACTATGGTGATGGTGCACAGGTGAACTGGTGGTGGAAATTCTATGGGAAAAGAAAGCAAATATTGGAAAGAAAATGAAAAAAACAGATGTAAAATATAAATAAATAAATAAATTTAAAAACATAAAAGGGGGGAAAAAATGGAGTTCCAACTATTTTGGACTATGTCACAATGTCTGACTATAGTAACTGCACTGTTGTATCCAACCCACAGACAATCCAATACCTGATATTAAAAGGTCTATGTAGAAAAAATAAATAAATAAAGCTACATATTAGGACAGTAGAAAAACCAAACAAGAAATTATGAAAATCCTTTAAGAAGTTAAGTTTTCTGCTTTTAAAAACAAATAATGTATGATTTAGTCCCCAAAACAGGTCAGTCTGAGTCATAGCAAATCCAGTAGATCACAAGTTGTGCATAGCTATTAGAATTAACAGCTCACTCTCTTTCTTTTGCAGTTAGATATAAATTTTTTTATAATCATAAAATCAATTATTACATGGAAATGGGTTACAAGAGGACTTTTTTATGTTTTTAAAGATGTTTGAATCAACTAAATATCTCTGACCTATTGCATTTGTTTTCTTTCCTCTCTTGATGAAAAAAAAATAGAAAGAAAACATTATAAAATCTACTACTCAAACCAGGATAGGAAGCATTCCAAAAGATTTCATAATAGAAGGGAAAGAAAGAAAAGGGCAGAGACAATTATTTTGCAGTACTACATATGCACTCAATTTTCAGTTCTTCCATCTCATACAAAGCTAAAATTTTATGAGCCTTAGGAGTTCCAATTTGAAAATATGCCCTTGACTGTATACTAAATAAACAAAATATTTTCTACTATAAGTCCCAAAGAAAAAGATCCTATCCTCCCAAATGTCAACAACAACAATAATAATAACAGCAATAACAACAACAAGCATTGCCCTTTTCCCTACCACCATTTCCTCCCATCAGGTTGTCTCAGTTTTACTTCCAAAATTTCCCACTAGGCATTCCACCACATCTACATCTTTAAACTTCTGTAGCAGCTTCCTAGCTGATTTCCCTATTTCTACTCTTGTCCTACTCTTACCCAATACCCAGTAGGCAACATACATGATCCTCTCAACTTCTATCTCATCATGCCATTCTTCCACCAAAATCTTTACAAACGTCCCATTTCACCCACAATGAAATGCAAACTCACCATCACCCTCCCTGATCTAGATTCCACCTGATTCTTCATCACTCTTCATGTCCATTATACATTCCAGATACACCTATCTTCTTGACCTTCAAGTGAGGCATGCTCTCTCTTAATTCACAATTTTGCAACTCATTTTCAGCATTATTTCATAAATTTGTTGTTACATTTTGCACAGCATGTTACTTTGATGCAGTTATATATTCTAATGAATGTCAGTCTTCACATTTTCTGTTCTTTCCTCTTGGAAAAATATTCCCTCGACTCTTAAGATTTCTGCTTTTGATTTTGGAACTAAACAACACATTGATGTAAAAAATTCAAACAATATCAAAAGTCTATGTAAAAAAATAACTATTTAAAATTCCAACACCTGGAGAGAATTACCATTAGTGTTTTGGAGATAATCATTTTATACATTTCTCTATAACATACATTTCTCTGTATGTTCAAATAATCTCTCATAAATTCCAACTTATTCCACACTGCCTCTTCTCATCCTTTAGTTCTCAACTCAAAAAACCACCTCCTCAAAAAATGTATAACAAGATCACCCCAAAGTAATATATTTCTAGATCATCACCCTGTTTATTTTCTTCATAACATCTCTCTCTCACTAAATTAACTGATTATTTGCCTCTAATTTTTTGTCTGTCCAACCCCAAAAGAACATAAACTCCATAGGCAGAGATTTTGCCACTACTTGCTTAATCAGTAGGGTCTAGCCCTGTACCTAACCAATGCAAGTGCCCAATATTTACTGAAGGAACAGAGGGTGGCTTTGACTAACATTCATAAGCTGCCAAATCCTAAGTTTATATCTCTTACTCAAATTTCTCTCCTGAGCTTCATACTCATACTTACCCATCTCAAATTGGCAGCTCTATCTGGATAGAAAATAGGTCTACCAAAACTGTTCCTCTTCATGTTGCTTCCTACTTAGATGAATGACACTGCAATCAACCACTTTTCCCACATCAACACTTGAATTTTATACTTGATACAATTCTTCCCTCACCTACATGCACCAATCCCCAAGTGTTCCTCAGTTCTAGCTCCTAAATGTCTTCATCCAGCTACTTCATTCTGTCCATCTTCTTCTTTTCAACCCTCCTCAACCCCACACAAGTGCATTTCTCTCCAAGACAACTATAATAACCTTCTAACCTGCCACTCCAGGTCCAATCTTATTTCCCTCTAATTTATTCTCCATGCTGTAGCCTCAGTGGTATTTTCAAAATAACAATATGACCATGTCATATTCCATTTTTAAAACCTTGAAGGTGGGCCTCCTGGTGGTGCAGGGGTTAAAGTCTCAGCACTATCAAGCTCTCACCAGCCACTGCGGCCTGAGTTTGATCTCCCACCTGGAAGCTAACCCACATGGCGCAGCTAACCCTCTCCTGTCTTGCCAGCTGCTCCCGTCAGCAGTGTATTTCATTAGATCCACCTGTTCTGCTCCCCAAAGTGTCTCTGGTGAATCCTCTCACCCCTATACCTCTGGCCTATACCCTAGTTCTTATATGAATAAATAAAAATCTTTTTAAAAAATAAAAAATAAAATCTTGAATGTTTCCCTCTACTCTTAAAAGCTAAAATCCTTATCATAGACTATAGGGCCCACAAGAAATATCCCTTGCCTAGCTAGTCAGCCTTTTTTATATAATGCAATTTTTTGCCTTTTTCAGTTCTTTAAACCCATTATGCTCTATCCTCTCGCAAGACCTCAAGTATGCTCTTCTGCCTAAAACACTACCTACTCACCATGTGGCACCACTCTTTATACACATTCTCATCCTTCAGGTCTCAGACCCAAATATCACTTCCTCAGGGAGGTTATGGTAGGCAAAATTCTAAAGCTTCTCCCCTCTAAGAGTTCCCTCCTTTAACTATACAATGAAACAGCAATATAGGTATTGAGACTTTGCAGATATAATTATTACTCAGTTGATTTTAAGAAAGGAGATCATTTGGGGGCCTCCCCGGTGGCGCAGCGGTTGAGCGCTGGGTTGCGAAGCTGTCCGCAGACTCTGCAGTGCCGGTTCGATCCCCGGCTGCTCCCCGGCCACCGGAGGAGGGTCCCACATGGCGCGCAGACCTCTCCTGCCGCCCGCTGCTCCCCTCAGCAGTGTACTTCGGTCCTTCTGCCTGCTCTGCTCCCCGCTCTGGCTCTGGCGAATTCTCTCACCCTCCCACACTTCTGACTGTACCCAGTGCTTGTATAAACAAATAAATAAATCTTAAAAAAAAAAAAAAAAAAAAATAAAGTTCCATAAAAGATTCAAAAAAAAAATTAAGGAGTCAAAAAAAAAAAAAAAAAAAAAAAGAAAGGAGATCATCCTATGGGTCTAATATAATCACTTAATCCCCTAAAAGCAAAGCTTTCTCCTATCCAAGGGAAGAACAGGAAGTCAGGAGATGCAGATGCATGAGAAATCTAAGAACTTGGTTGAGCCTGGAAGCAGATTCTCTCCCCAGAAACTCCTAAGAACCCAGGCAGCAAATACCTTAATTTAGGCCTTTAAGACACCAGTAAAGAATAGAGTCAAGCCACCTGAACCTCTGACACACAACTGTGATATAATAAGTGGGTGTTGTTTTAAGCCACTAAATTTGTGGCAGCAATAGAAAATGAATACAAAGGCCCTTCCCTGACCCCCACCTCTACCCCAATCTGAATTAGGGACACTGTTAAAACATTTAGCACTTCTCTTTCATAATATTCATCACATTTGTTAGCTCATTTAATATATGCAGCCTAAGATCTACAGTCAAAAATAACATATTTTTGTGTGCTACAGACTCTATAATTCAACATCTAGACAAGTGGTATATATACATGTTTGTTGACTTAATGAACAAACTTTTTATTCAATTATCTAACAAAATTCTCAATCAAGATATGCCTTTTGTTAAGTGCTATACTATAAAATATTTCTATAAGTACCAACCGCTTTATAGGAGTAACTAAAAGAGGGGGAGAGAAGTGGGATGAATCAGAATCATTGAAGTAGTTGTTCATTTTGGTCTACAAATCCTCCCCCGACTTGGCCCTACTGAAATGTCCACTCTGTTCCCAATACCCCTAGGGGAATATAAGCATCAGCGGCGATTACAAAAGATTGCCATAAGAACCATTATTACTAATATCACTGGTCATATTCCTTAGGTCATATTCCTTAGATTATAAAGGCTTAAAATAGTTGTCCCAAAGTTTTAAAGAAATATTTTCAAACTGCAAAACCATGCAAAATTTATTCAATCTAAGACGTTACTATTTCATAAGAAAAGGAGGCTGAATATATTAATATATTGGAAAGAGAAAAGGTTAAAGAAAAGAACAAATTTACTTACATCAATGGGAAAGCAAAAAATGGGAGTGTCATGGTAAGTCTTGCTGTAAATTCATCAGGAAGATACCACAAGTATACAATTAAACAAGTAAGCAGATAGAGAACTGAGGAGTAGAGAATTAATCTTCCAACCAATAGTTTTTGTAGTCTCTGATTTTTTTCCCTAAATTCTTCCAATGCTTGAATTTCCTGTAAAGAGAAAATTATTGTTTTTAAATCTCAAACTTCATAAAGAAATTAAAATGTCACCACAAATTTTAACATGATAGGTTAATAGGAAAAACTTTTAAAATTCAGTAACATATAATACTTTAATATTTTAAAACAGGAGGTAATACAAAAAAGAAAACTAAAAATAAAGTAAAAAATAAGTGAAAATACCTGTTCTGTCAAATCACTTTTTAAATGTGAAATTAAGCTACTAATTTACCCTAGTAAATCATAGATCAAACTGTGAAACTGGAATCAGTAAACAATATTTGTTTAATCAAACAAGCATTCATTCTCCCTATAAAAGATCTTAAAAAGATGTGGCATAAAAAGAAAGAAATAATAAAACTTAAGAGAACCACACTAGAGTCTTTCAGTTTATTCATCACTCTCAATATTCCCAAGGAATAACAATTTTTGATAGTGACAAAAATATGAAAAGCTGTAAAGTCTATCGCCTAGTAAAAATTGTTACGGACTATCTTGTAACTGATTTAATCCTATTTGGAACACTGATTTACACCATGCTGTAGATCTAATTTCATTCTAACATACTCTGTAACTTAACACATATTTTTATATCACTGGTAGACTTTGGATTACTTTGAAATCATACAATATCAAAGTTCTCAGGTGTAGCTTATAATTTTTAAATTCTCATACCAGAGCTGATCTTCAAAATAATACATACGAAATTAATATTTACTTAACACCTAAATTAATTAAAATACCCACAGCCAAAGAACATACCTTATCTATATTTTCCAGAACTTCTACAGTTGAAGGTTTTGTCTGTTAGAAATGAGACAGCATTAAAACTTGTTACTGCAAACTTAGAACTCTTTGATTTATGATAGGAAAAGAATATTTTAACTCAAAATTTAGTTTTTTTCAAATTTTAAGTGACATGGACTCCTATATATTTATCTATAAGATTTAGATTTAAATAAAAATTTTAATTACAAACAGAATTAAGCATTTTCCTACTTAACTACTTTCTGTCCTAGAAGCACTTTCAACTGTGAGCTCAATGTTTACCATTTTTTAGCTCTAACAGAACACATTTGTATAGAGAGAAACAAATTTTCCTCCCAGAAATTTTCATAGATATGATTATTTAAAAGAATTCATGTATTAAAAAATTCACAAACCAAAGATGGTCTGATTTGCTATGGCTAAAAGTTCACTTAGGACTCTGTAGGTGAAAATCAACAAGGTACCTTCATTCTGAATTCCTAAAATACTCCTCTGAAGATCAGATTTTAAAAGGACATCTAAGAATACTTTAAAATAGAAGAGTCATCAAAGTTATTTTTATACCACCTAGATTAAAAGTCAACCAAAATGGTTCATACAACACTTGAGAAAATAGTTACCAATTATACACTCAACATCAATGAATATCAATTCATTTTAGTTCCCACAAGAGTTGTTAACATTAGGTTGAACCATATGAAATTGCTGTTATGTAAGTCAACGCTGTTAAGTACTGGCAATTTCACATGGTTCAATCTAACAAGAAAGACAAAGGAAGAACAGATAAATTTGATACTTGGGCAGAATTGTAATAAGGTTTTAAGGGGCCGGGGAAAGGGGATCAATAAAATGCCAATCCAAAAAACAGCTGTTTCAACAATAGTAAAAAACTAAAGTATGTACCCTGCAAGTATTGCTAGACTCCATAATTATGGTAATAAGGAGTAAAATAAGTAAGCAATGTACAATAGTTTATCCTAGACTACATTACCTTAGATTAGAGAAGAGCCATTTATCAAATTATTTTATAGCTCTAAATTTGAGATTTTTTTTCTAAATGCTTAACCAATAAAATCAAACATGGTTTTAGTTTTATTTAACCTATAATTCCTGAAAGCACGTTTAGTGTAACTTGAGTAAAAATTTGAACAAACCTATTTAAGCAAAAGGTATAGCCTATAAAACATAAGTATTGTATAGAATATTTAATTTCAACTATCTTTCAAATAGAGTGAAATTTAAGCAGCATAAGAAGATAATCATTTGAATAAGAATAGAAAAAATAATTCCAAAATAATCTATTAAACAGAGAGACATCAGCACCTATATAACAAGTATAACAATTAAAGCCCAAATGAAAAACAAATATGTTATAAGAAAGGAAAAACATTAAACAGAATTAGGAATAACATCATACTACAACTCAAATCTATATCACAAAGGAAATTTTTACAAATAGCTTTATGTGACACTTTAATGTTAGACTAAGATAAGGTTATAAAGTAACTTACCCTCCATCGAGAAAATAATCCACCCATCTTTTATTTGTAGAAACTGGGCACAGTAATAAATATCATCAATTGTTCAAAGGGATTCGCAGCTAGAAATAAAGTATTTTTAAAATTTTAATTAAAAAATTAATTATAGCACATCCATTGTAAAATTTAAATGTTGCCCACTGCCTAAAAATATAAAATATTTTTATTTGGACTCCATTTAGATGGAATTTAATTCAGTCCTTAAGATAGGGTCCATTTTTTAATATTCCTTTTTTTCTGAGCCAGTACATATTTTTTAAAAAGTGAAAACAAAGCTGGAAAAGTTTTTTAAATGGTAAGGCATTTAAAAATTCATACCACTTCATATCACTTCACGATTTTCTGACCTTTAAAATGGGTATCCTATGTTATTATGCTAAGAAAAATATTCTATACATTTAATTCTACATGTTCAAATACAACCATTAGCTGTGTCCCAACTAAACTAGTTAATTTGGAATTAGGGTTGTTTTATCTTGTTTAGAATAACATCACCTTACAAGTAATAATATAAAGTTAACTGAATTGTGAATAAGGAGATTACAAGGCTGCCTGTGATCTTGAACAAATGTTTCAGTCTTGATTTTCTTTTCTGAAAATTAGAGTTAATACTGTTATAGAGCAACCCCGATATTAAACGGGTTCCTGGCTGTGGGTCCTCACCCGCGCGCTTTAAAGGGACTTATGAATACTCTACTACAGACACACACAAAAGGTTAAAAAAGGTTTATTTACAAGAGAAAAGGAAATAAGGAAAATGTACAACTCAGGGAGGAAATAGGGAAATAAAGTCTTTAATGCGTCCTACCCGATCTGACGACCTGGAAACCCAAAGTCACTCTCAGAGCTGGCCAGACGCTGAGAGTTGGCGGAGAGCCAAAATGGGGATTCCCCAAAGCCCACGTGTCTGCCTTTTATATCCACCTGGCTGCTTAACCCCACCCTCAGGTCCCAGCCAACTTCCCTTTGGTGGTGATGGGATTTGGAGTTCCCAGTGTCTTTGGCTTTGACCTGGAGTGGGGGTGGAGTCCACAAAGCCTATATGGAATTAGCTTTGGGACATCCTTTTCCCCCTAACAATACTACCATTTTTGTTATTACCATTTTACAGATGGAATTAAGTGCAAAGAGGTTTATTGATTTCCCCAATAACTTAGAAGAACCATGGCCCAACGCCATTCATTCTATTTCAGACTTCTAGTCCACCACTACTGTTCAATACCCAAATAAACATTTCTCTCTGAAACTGCATACATGTCCCTCAGGTTAGCTGATCTCTTATGTCACCTCACTTTATATCCCCTTCATTCAGCTTTTTCTCTAAGATTGGAAAATGTATTATCATATTACCATATGCAAGGAAATATGTTCAGCAATATTATAGTGCAAATCAATTTACCAGTCAATAATTATATAAATTTTTTTAAGTTGAAATTCTTTTAAGTTGAGATAGTTAAAGTACACTTTCAAACATATATTTTATGAGGTTTCAGTTATGCCAATGTATAAAACTACTTCACTTTCACCTAAAAAAGTTAGATAAGCCATAATTCTTATTTTTTAAACGATAAATGTAATCACAAAGTAATGCCAGTATCATGTAAGCACATTCACTCTCCAACACTATTTATGGTTGGAATTAGTTTAAAACTTACCTATCTTGCACTTTCTTGTTAGGGAATTAACAGTCTAATTATAAAATACTCTCACAAAGTGATTTTTGAGGACAGAAATACCTATAATCTATCCTAAAAAATTCCGAAGTTCATAAATATAATAAATAAGCCACATTGAAGTTGAAATCTAAATATCATTAATCCTTCAACATTATTTCAATATTCAAATTTCTCAAATGAAGTTTCCTAAAATACAGAAATTTTAATAAATAAAAACATAAGTTGCTGAGTTTAGAGAACAGGTAGCTCTAAAACCTAAAGATGTGGGCCTTCCCTGGTGGCGCAGCGGTTAAGCACTGGGCTGCAAAGCTGCCCGCAGCCTCTGCAGCGCCAGTTCAATCCCCGGCCACCAACGATAGTCCCAGAAAAAAAAATTTTTTTAAATAAAATAAAACTTAAAGATGCTAAAAATAATCACCAAGAAAGGTGACTGCAGCAGGAAGATTCAAATGAACCTAATTTGGTATCCCAAAGTACACAACATCCCACTCTTTGGGAATTAATATATGGTATCTAGCGCAATGTTTTGTACAAATGAACACAGCTGTAGCCTTCAAGTTAAGTTTGAAGCCATCACAAATCAGAATTTTTAGTATTTGAAAGTAATGACAATAATGATAACATCAGTTAAACACTTGTTAGGCACTTAGTCTCTAATAGGCCCTAAAAAACTTTTTTTTCAAAATTTTCAAGTAACCACAGAAAAAGTAAAAAGAAACCAAAACAGTCAATCTTTTTTTTTAACTATTTTATTTTATTTTATATATTTTTACATCATTTCTCATTTTTTTTGTTCAACTTTTTTTTTATAATAAATTTTATTTTTATATCCCCCATACATTTGCAACCCCCCCATTCTGACCCCAATCCCTCCCCCCCTACCCCCCACTCCCCAAAAAGTGTCTCTGGTTCATAGTTTTTTGTTGATTTTGATTTTCACTATTTTATAGTTATTCATTTTCCCTGGTCTCTTATTTAAGTTCTCTAGATTCCTGCTATGAGTGAGACCATCCGGTATTTTTCTTTTTCTTTCTGGCTTATTTCACTGAGCATGATCCCTTCCAGCACTACCCATGTTGCTGCAAATTGCAAGTGTTTATCTTTTTTGAATGCTGAGTAATATTCCATGGTGTATATGTACCACATCTTCTTGATCCAGTCATCTATTTTTGGGCATTTGGGCTGTTTCCAAAGCTTAGCTATTGTAAATAGTGCTGCTATAAACATAGGGGTGCAGGTGTTCTTTGGAATTGATGTTTCTGTGTCCTTTGGGCAAATACCCAGGAGTGGAATTGCTGGATCATATGGAAGCTCTATGTTTAGTAGGTCCAGAAATCTCCACACAGCTCTCCATAGTGGTTAGACCAGTGTGCACTCCCACCAACAGTGCAGGAGAGTTCCTTTTTCTCCACACCCTCACCAACATTTGTTGTTGCTAGTTTTTTTAATATGTGCCATTCTCACTGGTGTAAGATGGTATCTCATGGTAGTTTTGATTTGCATTTCCCTGATTACAAGTGATGTTGAACATTTTTTCATATGCCTGTTGGCCATTTGCATTTCCTCTTCAGAGAAGTTTCTTTTTAGCTCTTCTGCCCATTTTTTTGACAAAACAGTCAATCTTAATGCATTTATTTTAACAGAATATGTCCAACATATATCAGTGTATTATTTTTGAGAACATTATCAATATAAAAGTATTAATGAAACATATTACTCCTTGTTGTGTACTATGCCATCAACATTCATGTGTAACTTTTACTTGCAGCACATGAATTCACATGCTTAATTTTTATTTTTCTCAATTTCTATCTCTTTATTTTTGAAATAATTTTTTGACTTATGGAAAAAAATGCAAAAATAGCATAGAGATTCCCATGTAATCTTCATCCAGCTTCCCCAATGTGAACATTTTACTTAATTGTAGTCTAAGGGTCAAAGCCAGGAAACTAACATTGGTACAATGCAGATTTTAATTGACTTTTATCAGTTTTCCACTTATATCATTTTTCTTTTTTTATTTTTTAAACATCATTGTTTATTTTTTTTTCACACTACAGTATTTCTCCTCTCAGGTGCAGTTACCATAGTTTTTCCACCACCAAAAAGCCCAAAAGGCCTGGATCACGCGCCACCACACTCCCCTCCCCCACCTTCCCCACACTCTGGCTCTCCCTTCCTCCTCCCCTTCTCCACCCCTGAGTCTCAGATGTAAGTCTGCTTTTAAGGATCACTTTTATAGTTTGTCTTTGTCTGATCCTTTGGTTTCTCTAAATTCCACATTTAAGTGAAATCACTCAATATTTATCTTTCACCTTCTGGCTCACTTCATTTAGGATAATTCCTTCAAGTTCCATCCATGTTGCTGCCCTAAAACACTTTACATGAATTTTATCATTTACTATTGCCCCATTTTACAAATGAGGAAACTGAGGATAGGGAAGAGATTTGCTAATTTTCCAAAGATACTAAGTAGCAGAGCCAGAGAGCATTTTAGTTGTAATTTTAAAAAGCAAGCAGTTATTTCCAGTAACACAAACTTAAAAAAAAGTCTGCTTTATATTCTATCAGGTTATATTGGAATATTTATAAGATATATGAAAGCAGCTCTAACATTCTCAAGGTGTTGGTAAACAGACCTACTGAAGTAGAAAGTGAGTTATAAACACAAAAGACAGTGTTATTACAGTGTATCACATAACCCAAATTCTTCATTTGATTAAATTTGAATGCTTGAATATGTATGAAAGAGAAGCTAAATGATTTACCAAAATCAGGTAGCTCCAGGTAGGAACAGAACTGATACTCTATGTCTGCAGACACTACCTTTGTTTATTCCATACACCAAATGTCACTTTTAAAATAAGTGTAATATGAAATGAATGCATAATATTGCAATTAAAACCAACTTTGACATCAATTATTTGCTTGGATAACTGTTTTGGTATGAAAGAAACAAACTAAAAGTTTAGCCTTTGTTTTGAGATCCCTAAAGCAGAGGATTGTGCTTTTAAATTTGTCCTCTAATGTTAGGGTAATAGTTAAATGACACATCCATGATTTCAGGTTCATAATGAAAGAATCTAGCCAACCCTCATCATTCCAATGATTTTCCTATCAAATTCTGATATTTGTTAAAGTAACTGATTTACTATAATGCACATGCAATGGTGATACTTTCCAATAGCTCTAAAGGCACAACAACATTTCTCACCTCTTCTATTTTCAAACACTTTCCACACAAACCTTTTAACTGTAATTTCTGATACCCATCACTTGCTATGAAACCTTGGGCAAAAAAATCACTTCACCTCTCAATTTTCTCACATGCAAAAGAGGGATAGATAAGGACCCTCTTAAATGTTGAACGGCCTCAATGACATAATGCATTCTAAAGTATTTACAGCAGTATTTACTAATTTCTCAATACAAATTATGTTTTCACTGCTGTGGTTGGTGGTATTCCCTAGTCCATTTCTACTTCTTTCAAAATAGGAAAACACATGAGAACCAAATAGCTAGCATTTCTTTCTGAAGCATAAGTCAATTTGTTTGCCCTTGAGTGAACAAATGGCTCAGTCTCAAGTGGCTTCTCCCCAAGAACTCTTCCATGGACAGCTTTTTTTTTCTGATATCACAATGGGACCTAACATGGTCTTAAGAGCTAGGCACATTTACTGTCTTTTACAGTAAATATATGTCTCCCACATTAATTGAGCGGTATCAATTAACTTTTAAACAAGTTGTGGCTTGGGTGTTAGAATTTTAAACCTTAAAGTAGCTATTCTTAATTTTTTTCAATTCACTTGAACTCTCATTAAAAGAATGGGAAAAATAGGTCTGAATTCAAAATATGACTCAATCACATATTAGTTATTTAATCTTGGGTAAACAACTACCTAGGCCTCACTTTGTAAAGTGGTAAAAATATCTACATTTCACAGAATAGTACAGATTAAATTAAATTATATATCACTCGGATATCACTTGGCACAGACTAACAAATAGTAAATGCATAAGTTACTGCCATTATTATTACTAGTTCCAGAAAACACATGCAGTACAAACAAAACTTCTTATATGGTACATATTTCTTTCTAACTTCTTATAAAGGGCCTATTTTGTAATTTTATTTATTTTTTATTTCATAATTTAAAATTGAAAAATAAAATTAGTGTTATAGCTGAGATTGTATTGCTCTTTCTCTAGTATAAAAAATAAACAAACAAAATAACTCTACAAACTCTTCCATTAAAATAACCTTTGTAGTTAAAATAGCAAAGGGAATAGCAAAGAAGTTTAGTTTTTTGTTTATCAAGTTCCAATCTGAAATAAAAACTGTGCAATCACTAACAACAGCACCTCTATAATACAAAGTACTATTTAATATTGAAAGTGATTTCAAATTAGGGTTCAAATATCCTAATTGAAAAGGCAATTATAAAACATCCCAAGCCACATTTATAGCCCAGAAATAAAATTATTGGGGGAAAAAAGTACACCTCTAAAACACTTTTATGATGTGATGATTAAATTCTGGTTTTCATGGTAGGCCAACTTTTATTCTGAACTAAATACTATCCCCAAAATGACTATTTGAATAGAAAGATTTCTATATGAAACCATACCTGTTTTATAATTACTTAAATTCTTCCTCTTATATTCTCCTTCTGCTTAATAATATATAAACACTGTATAAGTTTACTAACAGCATTGGTCTGCTCTCAATAGATGACAGACAACCTTAAAATTATAATTTTAAATGCACCACTCCTGTTACCAAAAAAAAAAAAAGTGTTCGAAATCAACTTGCTCCTCCTAATATGGAATTATGGTGGCTACTAACCACAACAGTTGCATTCCTTGCCAGTTTCACATTTGCCCGAAACCAAGTTCACTCACATCCATACAAACTACTATCGAACAGGGCTGGGTTTTGTCAATGACACCCAGGCCACAGGGAAAAGAGAAAACAGCCTACACGAGGCACCGCAACAGTCAGTCACAGGCTTTACTTAGCACTATGAGGACACCAGCAGCAAAACTGAGTTCACCAATCCTCTCCCCTGCCCCTCCTCCTCCGTCTCCGAATTAAAACTGATGTACTTTAGATCAGCTCCTCTTCTGCCTCACCTAGGACACCTACACAGCCTCGCCCTTTCCTCGACACCGCCCACCCTCCCTCCCTCAAAGGACTACGGGTGTTTGCACAGAAGCTTCTCCAGATTGCACATAATCCACGCCCACACTCCAGGGCCGAGCAGCATGACACTGACAGTTTTCAACCTCCTTATCTTTACAACTCGTGCCCCTTCGCAAGCCTCAGGGAAGGAACAGAGGGAGGAACAGCAAGGCGGCAGCTCAGCGAAGGGCGCCGGACCCTCCCTCCCGACAGAGGTGGACCAAACTGGGGCCGACGCCCAGCTCCACCCAGGGACTCCCGGAATCCCCGAGAACAGGGCTGGGAACCCGCTCTGCCGTCGGGGAGAAAGAGATCTCAGCACACCAAGTCCGCCCCAGTCGCTGTGCTGCACAATCCAGGGGCGCAGGAGGCGCGGTCGGGGCGGCGAGCACCGGGGCGCGAGTTTCAGCAGCCGCGCCGCAGAGCGCTTAGGCCACCCGGCGCCGGGCGGGGAGAGCCGGGCGGGGGCATCCAGAGCGCATCAGCCGGGGAACGGCTCAGCGCGCCTCCCCTCCGCGGAACACCCCCCAATTTCCCTCCTCTCGAGCACCCTACCTTCCAGAAGAGGGCAAAGCCCGGCGCTGGAGCCCACCCCGGCCAGCCTCGGCCGCCACCGCGCAGCGGGCTCCGGAGCAGGCAGCCGCCGCCACTGACAGAGCGGAGGGCCCGGCCCACGCCTTCCCATCAAACCCCGCGCTCCCGCCCCGGCCAATCGGCGCCGCAGCCGGCGCGCCCCGCTCCCCCGTCACGTGACAGGGACCCGGGCGGACAGTTGGGGCGGGCGGGGCGAGCGGGCGAGCGGGGCGAGCCGGGCGGTTGGCTGGAGGACGCCTGTCCCGGGGGCGTCGCGGCCAAGTGGGCTGTGTCGCGCCGACAGGTGCATCGCGGCTTAGACGCTCACCCATGCAGTACTTCCTAGTCGTCCGCTACCGCCTTTTCCTTTAAAGCCCGTCCTGCCGAGAAGGGTTGGAGAAAGAAAACCCCAAAGTTGGTCCCGGGGTAGTTCTAGAAGGGGAGAGACGAGGGGGGTCGAGCGTGGAGATGGGCGCGTCCGGAAGGAGCCGGCCTGGGAGAGGCCGGGATCCGCTGTCATCCAGCTGGCTGCAGAGCGAGTTGGAACTACATAGTTTAGAGGAGCCCAGTTCTCACACCAGCCCGTGGAGAAAATTCAGCCTAGACCCCAAGAGGGCTTGAGGCTTTTATCACGCGTGGACGTCAACAAGGGTCATTTGATGAGTGGACGCTTACCTCACGGGGTGTGGTGAGCTTCACACGTCGAAAGCTGTTGCTGTCAAACCTGTAGATAAACACATAGCTGAGTTTTCTGTCTTAAAACTCTGACCTCAAGAGCACTCCCTTCACAAGTCTTGCATGATACATGTGCCCACGAATAAAGCACCCAAACTATATTTGACTCAGCTTTGAAACTTTGCCTAGAAAGTGTTAAGTTTCCAAGTCAACTGGGAAAGGCCAGTCTAAACAACAAATGATACTCGAATGAGAACAATACCAGAGATAGGCAAAAGGTAACCTAGGGACCGGTAGGAAAACGTTTTACTTCTGAGTGCAAATATGTTTCATGTGATTTTCCTGTTTTGTTTAGTTACACATATTAGAAGTTTTCATGATTTCTAAGGAGTGTAATTGTTTTAAAGTGCTATGTTTAAACTTTGACAGTGCAAACAGGTTTAGTAAGACAATACACTGAATGGTCGTATGCCCTTGGAAGAATAATTATACTGAAACTGATTTAGGACAGAGCCATCCGTGGTTAGTCAGCCCCATGGGGAAATTGGGCTTCCCTATGGCACTGGCTACCATAAGCGCTAATGTGATTTTTGGTTTCTCCAGTGTGTTTGTTTCATATGTCGATTTGCTGTTGAAAAACTGGCTTGGGCTTTGTGAAAATTCTGTGTGTTTGTGTGTAATTTGTTTGTAGTGACTTGCTAAGAGATTTTAATTTATGGAAATTGTTCTGTGCCAGTTTTACTCAAAAGATTAGGCAGTACATTGGACCATGTGGCCAGATCAAAGATGGCGTCTGAGGCCACTTGGCTGGCTCTTGTAAAATTCAGAGGTTCTTGTTGCTAGGACTTTGGAACTTCTTTTTTTCTTTCTTTTTGTAATCTCTGCTGTCTCATAAGCATTTCTAAAGGCAATAATGGTTCTTCACTGGTATGTTGCTTTGTCTTTGGCTACTTCCTGCTCTCTGCCTGATGGATTTTGCAAGCCAATTGTGGAGCAGTGGTGTTTAAATTAGCAAATGTATGCCTGGATGTTAAGGAAAGAGTAGCCTTAAGCAGTAACTGGTAATTGCTGGTATCCTTGATGGATTCTTGGAGATAACTTGAATTTTTGCAAAGTCTGGATCAGAAAAATTAACAAGATTTTGTCTGAGTCTGAAAGGATTTGCTACTGTGAATTTTGTCTACAGAATTTGTTTTGGGCATGTTTGCCATTTTGAATACTGGATTTGTTCAATTGCTGGTGTAAGACAAGATTCTAAGTTTCTGCTTCCTACTGAGGAAGGTCTGTTATGGAAATCACTCTTTAGGGTGCATCATATAAGTGTACCAGGTTTTCATACCTGTGTTGTTGTTGTCCCTCCCTAGTGTGGGGGAGGTGTAATCTGTGCTTAGATGTTTAATCTGCTCTTTCAGCTTCTGTCCCAGAGTGGCTAACAGAAGTAAGGAGATGACTCCTTTTAATTGAAAGTTAATTACTGATATTTTGCTTCTGCTTTTTCAGGTTCTATTCCAGGAAACCCAAGGAGTGCCTGCTTGGTGGCTAACAAGAGATGACTCCTTTTGCTTAAAACTTAACTTTTATTCTTTCAGTTGCTGTACAGAATACCCCAGGATTGACTTCTAATAAAAAGTCTTCAACACTGAAAACCCTAAGGTGATAAACAAGGTCATGTAACTCTTGTGATTAATAAAACTTTTCCTTCCTATTTCCAAAGTCTTAGGTTTGTAGGATGACAACTGGAAATTTTTCTGCCAGCAACACTCCACATTTTTTTTGGACTTTGACATTTTTTTTCTGAGCCTATGGAGTAAAACTGCAGTTACCTAACATATTCTACGTGGCATAACTAAAAAAAACTGTCTTTGTCTATATGTTGTATGTCTGTATGTCCTTGTGTCTGTCTTGGCCTAGAGAGGTTGAAAAATTGGTATACGTGGTGCCCATAGACGTTGAAGAAAAAAAAAGTCTCCAGTTATGAGAAAAACTAAAGGTTATGGTTTGATTGTCAACATTGTGCTACTGAACTAAGCCGGTGCCTTCATAGAGATTTAATATTGTTGTTTCTGCTAATTTTCTGATATTTATGGCAAAGCTTCCCAGAAATCTAAATTCAAGTACAAATTTGGTAGCCTGTCATTTGACTGATGCAAGGAAATTTTGTGGAACCTCAGTAGAGCTCCTGAGACACTCCACAAAGTTTCTCCTTTTCCTCCTGGGAAGGCATTAGATGAATTTGTTCTATTTGGCTTTTACCTAATGAAGTAAAACTGGAAGGGAAGCATTGTCACTTGGAAAATGGTAAAACTTTGGTATGTACAAAATGTTAACAGTAGTTTTCTAAAATGCGTATATAAAAAAAAAACCTCTCGGTATCTGGTATGTATGTAAATTGTCAATGGTGATTGTCACCTTGTAATATTGTATAATTCAATTGTTTCACATCTACAGAAATTGTTTCTGGAAATATAGAGAGAAAAGGTCTCAACAGATTCCTATTGATGAAACTGTTGAGAGTAAAAAACTTTCCTACAAAGGACTGAATAGACCTGGAAATACAACTGACATTTACTAAGTTTTCCTTGACATAATACTCATGATTTTTTTGCATTTTGTTCTAAATCCACAAAGTTTTCTTGTTTTGGTGACCAGGATCTGCAGCAAGGTTGTAATTTTTTTTTTTCCAACAAAGCTAACTTGTGTTTGCATTTTCTCTCCCCTTGATACCAACACAGCGTAAAAATAGTGGTAGTAATCTTTTACTACTTATCTCAGAGTCTGTTTTTGCATAACTTCCATAGGGATTTTGTTTAAACTGAAAAAAATTGGACATAAGTTTCATTGTGTGGCTTTGTGTGGAGCTCTTCCAGAAAGTTGAAACAGAGCTGAACCAAGAAGAGGAGAACCTGTTTGCTTTGTTCGTAGGGTTCCAGAGACCTCCAAAGAAGGTGAGGAAGCTTGCCTCCATTGGCAGGACTGGACAACCCGGCCAACGAAAAGTCCCTGGTACCCTCGAGAAGAGGAAAGGAGTGGAGTCTGATGAGACCAACTTGTTCCTGAAGCCTACACGGACCGGATGTCAACAGTTCGCTCTGAATCCTATATGGAGTATTCCAACGAAGCCAGCTAAAAATTGCTGCTTAGTTATTCTGCCCTGTGATTTTATGCAAAAATAGGCAATATGGTTTAAAAGTAGATTTAGTTTGCAAACTTTTGCTATGCTGTTAAAGTTTGGGATCAAGGTTGAGAGAATTCGTTTTTGCATAAGTTGAACCATTTTAACATACTTTCCCTGTGGTTTTGATATATTTGCTATCTTGTTTTAGCCAATGCTCCAAATTTTTTCTTTTGGCTTGGATAATGGACTATTTTTAAGTAATGAAACTCATACTGGACATTCATGGACAATGCTGCTGACTAATTGTTGCTTCTCTTACACACATTGTAACCCTGAAAAAAGACTGTCTCCTAAGATTACACCATGAGATCTCATAGATATGGTGGAATAAAAATTAAAAGGGGGGATTGCAACAGGGTGGTCCCCAGGAAAGGGGGAGGTTCCCTGCCCCACCCAAGGGAGGGTGGAGCTGAGCAGGAAGAGGAGAAGCTGGAGAAGAGACTGAGGAAGGAAGCAGGATGGAGCCAGAAGGAGACCTGGAGGAGGCTCATGGAGCCTAGAGACACGTGAAGAAACTGTGCTTGTCTTTTGGTCGTGGACTGGGTGACACAGATGTGGGTGAGACCCGTGGGGAGGTGACAATGGCAGCTTTTATCTTGATGTTGATTTTGCTCTTTTCCTTCCGGGCTTGTCCGGTTGTTTGTGACCCTTTTCTGTGGGTCCCCACTGGAAGATGCTTTAGACTTGTGGCAGGCTTTGGGGCCTTGTTCTGGGCCGATCCCATATGGATGGACTTTTACCCACGAGGGAATGGGTAACTTTGGGTGCTTCATTTAGAAACTAGACTCTTTGCCTTACCTGTATTGTTCCCTAGTTTTATTAAAGTTCCTTCCCATTAAAGTCTCCTATGTTTTGTGTTGATGCGGCAGATGGCAGAACCCATTTAGAATAGGCAGGTTTGCGGGGCTTGGGCTACCCCTCTTCCTGTCCAATAACAAAACTACCAGAAAATTCACTGTGAAGATGCTCATCTTTAACTGCTAAAAATCTTCAGTTACAGCTTTTAAAACTTGAAAGGATGAAGGAAAGGAAGCTAACCTTTACTTTTTATATACTGTGCTTTAGCCACTTTGCAAATGGAGAAGAAAATGAAAAACTTTTCTCCTGATACATGAAAATTTAACCATTTGTTTTTTCAGCCTTTGTTATCTTGCAGTGTTTATTTAAGAGGAAATTACTGTGCAGTTATGCAAATACATCTCACCTCAGATCTCCTTCAATAAGAGAAAGAATGTTCTTCCTTTTAGTAATTTGTTCTCTAGTTTTAATTGAGCCATCAAGACCTATTGTAAAGGGAGGATATAGAGAACCTAACTGGTGCAAAAGATTCCAAAAACCTAATTCTGGAACAAAACTCCCTAGGGACTTGTTCTAGGAAGAGGGAAGAATTTGGCCTGTTACAATGGAAGAGAAGCAGGTATCATTAACTCTTTTAATCCTCCCAACAGTCTTTTAAGGTAAGTATCATTTTCAAAAAAGACACAGATGATGATGCACATTGTTAAGTAACACCATCTCACTTCCTCCTTTATATCAAGTAGTAAAGAGTGTATCAGGCACATTAAAGTAAGGGAAGACATTACAAGCAGAAAAATCAACATGTGCTAACTGGCAGGACTACAGGCTACCGAGGTCATTTCAAATATTTATTGAGGACAAGGCCCTGACTAAGGGCTGAGGATACAAAGTTATATAAAACAAGTGCTCTAAAGCAACTGAAACTAGCAAAATAAACCATCAAGAAAATAAAAAAAAAAATACATTTTTGTGTCAGTGCTGTAATAGAGGCAAGTTCAGAAGATTGCAAAATGGTAATGCAACAGCAGCCAAAGGGGTTATGGGAAAGCCAATGAAGATGGCACTTTAGCTGAGTTCAAATACTGAGTTATTCACTACTAATCCTAAAATTGTTCTAGCATAGAGTCTCAGGAAGTAAAATCTAAAATTACCAGAGAGGGTGAGAAAGGAAACAAACTGCTGTAGGCACAAGACTTCTAATAGGTCTAATTCAAGAAATAGATGAGTCACATTAATCACAGAAATAAATAAAAATTGCAAAAGATAGGTTACGACAACTTACAGTAGAGTTATTCATTGATCTGACCGGAAAGGTATTGGAAGGTTTCCTTGAGAAAGTCACACTAAAGAATAAGAAACAAAAAAAAAAAAGGAGAAAACAAAACAGGAAACAAAACAGATAAAGACCTTTTGTAAGGAGGAAGCTTTGGCAAGTCTAAGGAACAAAATGGAGGTGACTGAGGCTAGAGCGCTGACTGCAGAGTGCTACAGTATGAAGCTGGAGACCAGACTAAGCAGGGCCTCGCTGGCCATGTTCCTTCTCTATCAATCCCCTGATGATAAAGCCAGTGTGGAGTGGGGAGGTGGGAAGGGATTGGTAAAGCTATCACTGAGATAATGGGAACACTGGAAGAGAGCTGGTTTGGGGGGACGATGGTGATTTTAGTTTGGAAAATGTTGAGTTAAAGATGTTTTTGTGACTGCAAGGAAAATTGTCTTATAAACAGCTATGCATCAGCAACTGAGAAGTCTGGGCCAGAGAATAAAAATAGTTTATCGTTTGTAATCTTCCTTTCTCCACAAGGTATTATTTTTTTCAAAATGCAAATATTATAAATAAAATTATTGTTTTTAACTCCATTGTGGAAAAAAATAAAAGTGAATATCCTTAATGAAAATACGAATTCTCAGATAGACAAGCAGGAGATTCCGATGCTAAATAAGGCCTAAAAATTTGGGTTTGTAACAAGTGCCAGTGATTCTTACCAAGTTTCTCAGGGAAGTGATATAATCCAGTGCCACAACCTGCATGCATGAGAGTTACCTGAGGTGCTTATTAAAATAGGAACTTTTGGGCCTCCCTGGTGGCACAAGGGGTTAAGATGCAACCTATGAAGCTATCTGCAGCCACTGCAGCAGGAGTTCAATCCCTGGCCAGGGAATTACCCACATGGCACAGCAGACCTCTCCTGACTCACCTGCTGCTCCCCTCAGCAGTGTATTTCAGTCAGTCTGCCTGTTCTGTTCCCCACTCTGTCTCTGGTGAATCCTCTCACCCCCCATAATTTTGGCCTGTACCCCAGTTCTTGTATGCATAAATAAATATTTTTTAAAAATAAAATGGGAAAATTTTTGCCATACAGAGGTAAATGGTACAGCTACAAGTGGCCCAATACTTTACCCTCCATCCTCTTTGACAAAGACCTCCAAGGCTCTCTACCAGGAAATTCAAAGGAAAGCTGGTGTCCTTTGCTGGCTGGTGCATATACTGATAACTGGATGCCTTTGCAGGCTATTGTGATAACAGCTTTTAGGCTCCTAACCCAGGCCTCCTGCCCTGGCCACTGAAATGTCACTCAGCCTACTCAGATGCTCTTCTCCAAGCTCATCCTTCCCTTCCTGCCCCCTAATTTTCTTCAGTGTTAGCTCCAGTGAAGTATCTTTCTATTCCACCAAATTCAGGGTGTTTGTGTGTTTGTTTTTATTTTTTAAAGATTTATTTATTTATGCATACAATATTTATTGTTTTGACTTTCAAATTTATTTCTAAGAACTGAAATTGTTTCATATGGAGAAAGTCCCCTTACTCCTCACACTCACCCCCCAAGCGGCCTCTGCGGTGATGGTTCGATCCCCAGCTGCTCCCCGGCCACCAGAGGAGGGTCCCACATGGCGCGCAGACCTCTCCTGCCGCCCACTGCTCCCCTCAGCAGTGTATTTCGGTCCTTCTGCCTGCTCTGCTCCCTGCTCTGGCTCTGGTGAATTCTCTCACCCTCCCGCACTGCTGACTGTACCCAGTGCATGTATAAAAACAAAAACAAACAAACAACAAATAAATAAATAAAACATGCCTTTATTAAAAAAAAAAGAAAAAAAATAAAGTTACGGATTACTCTATATAGCTTAGATGAGCCCAATTCAACTGCTTGATCTTTATAAGGCATTGTAAGACTTTGTAAGGATCTTTTTTATACTCAGTCACCATGATTTTATATTTTTCCTATTATCTACTGCATGCACACTCAGGGCAGAAAATTTGTCTCCCGTATCTTATGCTTTGTAAAATAGTGCATACTATTTTACAAAAAGAGAGAGAGAGAGAGAGAGAGAGAGAGAGAGAGGATGAGCAAGGACTACACCCTTTGTTACTGACTTTGAAAATAGAGGAAAAGAACCATAAGCCCAGGAGTGCAGAAGATGAGGATGCCTTCTGGAAGATAGCTACCAAGTACATGGAAAACTCAGTCCTACAACTGCTTGGAATTGAATTCTATCAACTGCCTGAATGAACCTGGAGGAAAGTACACGGCCTGCTGATACCTTGATTTCAGCCTGGTGAGAGCCAGAATAGAGAAACAGCTGAGCAATGACGTGAATGACTTCTGACCTACAGAACTGTCAGATAATATATGGGGAGCATTTTAAGATTCTAAATTTGTGGCAATGTGTTATGGCAGCAAAATAAAACCAATATGTTTTTCTTACTAAAAAGTATTTTGGGTGTCTCATCAAGAAGCCCTTTAAGCAAATGAATCAAGGAAATTCACAATAAAGTCCTGTGCTGAGATTGTTTCATATTTTAGAAGTCAGACTAAAAAGCACATATCTAAGGGAGGCAGCACTTTAAAATATTCTCAGCTACTTCCTGAAGTTGGGTTTGATAGACATGATACCTCCTGAGGAGAAAAGGGGCAACAAGTAGGGAAACACAAAATCTAAAAACTCAGAGAGCAGTGGAAGTGCTCAGGGCTCTCCAGCTGCTGTTTGCTCACTTCAGATTTAGGATTTGTCCACACTCCTGAGTAAATGTGTGCTAAATGTGGTTCTCGTGGCCCACTAAAAAAGGTGAGATGAGTAGACTACTGTGAAGTAATTCTGAAAATGTCCAATGTACTTTGATAATGACATTTATCAGCTCTCATACTAAAGATTCCCATAATCATAAGTAGTACGTAATTTCAAAGACCATTTGTGTCTGAAAAACATGATTTAAAATTAGAACACAAGTTATTCTACTATGTAGACATTTCCTTCTTACAATCAAAAAAAAAAAAAACTTTGCTTGTTCTGGAAAATATATATGCTAAGCAGATTAAAATAAATTCCTGGCTTGGTACCCAGTAGTTCCAAAAGGTGGCATTCTAAAGCTACCTAAAAATAATGATACACATGAAAAATCAGATTGCTGGTGAACCTTGAGTTTTTTCTTGTATGTATGTAAAGCTTACATACAAAGCAAGGAAAATGTATCTTTAGCTAATTCATACTGAGATGTATTGTTAGTAGGAGTCATAAGAGTATGCACTATTTTACAAAGCATAAGATACGGGAGACAAATTTTCTGCCCTGAGTGTGCATGCAGTAGATAATAGGAAAAATATAAAATCATGGTGACTGAGTATAAAAAAGATCCTTACAAAGTCTTACAATGCCTTATAAAGAGAGAAGTGGAAAATGCTAGGGATATGAGAAAATAGTTTTATTGCAAAGCCTTAAGAAAGAGTAGGGGGGAAAAAAGGATGAGAGAAACAAAAGACAAAGTTCTAAGAAATGAGAAAAGAGGAAAAATTGAAGATAAAGATAGAGGAAAGGCACTTGGCTGTTGTGAAACATGAACCAATATATGAGTTACAGAATGAAAGATTTGCTTCACAAACCTCTGAAATCAGACAACTGGAAATCCTAACTGTACAACTCATTTCTTATAAAGTTAAGTGCTACTTTTCCCAAACAAAACCAAAACCTCTTGTAAGCCATATTCCACCGGTCACAGATGTATATATGAATAAAGTTCCATGTAGATTTGTATGTAACTGAAGTGTAATAAACAATTTTAAGGGTATTTTCAAACTATAGTGTAGAGGGGACTTCACTTTAGAAGATATGTTCAAAGGCATTCGTTTTCTTTACATATACATACACTATAGAAAGTTTCCAAAGTTAGCAATACTGTAATCAGACCCAATATTTCCCTATAAGGTAAAGACCAATCCTATACAGTGTGTATTCAGGGCCTGAACCATCTCAGGTGTTACCTTTGTGGACACAGCAGTGGCACAGATTTCGTTATTCCCCAAATAGGTTACAATCAGGAAACTGTCTAAAAAAAATTTGCCCATTTTTAAGTGGGATTGTTTGTCATTTTATGGATGAGTTTTTTGTGTTTTTTTTTTTTTTAAGGCATGTTTTATTTATTTGTTTGTTTGTTTGTTTTGTTTATACATGCACTGGGTACAGTCAGAAGCGCGGGAGGGTGAGAGAATTCACCAGAGCCAGAGCAGGGAGCAGAGAGCAGGCAGAAGGACCGAAGCACACTGCTGAGGGGAGCAGCGGGCGGCAGGAGAGGTCTGCGCGCCATGTGGGACCCTCCTCTGATGGCCGGGGAGCAGCCGGGGATCGAACCGGCGCCGCGGAGGCTGAGGGCAGCTTCACAACCCAGCGCTCAACCGCTGCGCCACTGGGGAGGCCCTTAGGGATGAGTTTTGAGCATTCTTTGTATATTCTGGATATAAGTTCCATTTATAATATGGAATTTTCAAGTATTTCTCCAATTCTGTGACTTATCTATTCATCCTCTCAACTGTCCATTAAGGAGTGAAAGTTCTTGGGCCTCCCTGATGGCCCAGGGTTTAAAGTCTCAGCACTATTAAGCTATTGCCAGCCTAACCCACAAGGCACAGCAGACCTCCCCTGTCTCGCGTGCTTCTCTCCTCAGCAGTGTATTTCAGTTGATCTGCCTGTTCTGCTCTCCATTCTGTCGCTGGTGAATCCTCTCACCCCTCCACACACACCCTGCTCCACACCTCTGGCCTACACCCCAGTTCTTGTATGCATAAATTTAAAACCAAAAAAAAAAAAAAAAAGTAAACGTTCTTAATTTTGATGAAGGGAATTTATCATTTTTTTTCTAACTTGTGTTTTTGGTGTCATATCTAAAAAACCTCTAACCCAAGAGCACAAAGATTTTCTTCTATGTCTTCATCCATAAATAAAATTCAAGTTTCAACTCCTATAATAAACTGTATCCGTGTGCATAATAGCTCTCAGTGAGTTCCATGAGTTCTTATGTTACAGGGTAAATCCAGGGGAAAAGGGAGTGACCTGGTTTGTGAGTCCCCACCTGCTTTAATACAACAGCCGGTCTGTGTTCAATCTTTTTAAGGTTAACCTGTGGACTCCACTCTGCCCCTAATTCCCAGCAGCCCCTGTTCAGGAAGTCACAGGGTGGAGTTCAGAAAGCTCCAGCTGGCTATGAGCACCACCCACTGGCTAGGTGGTTGCTCCTCACTGTTCCTCTCACACTTAAGAGGGAATTATCAAACTGGAGTGTGGTTTTGAGACCAACCCTGCATTTGCAGTTGACATCAGAAATCTTGGGTGGATTGGCAATCTGGGGAACTGTACCCTCAAACTTCACAGTTTGGCTAACTCTAGGTAGTATGCATCAATCTATTTAAGTTCAGAAAACAAATTTCATTTCTCCTTCTGTAGGCGATGGCTCCTATATCTATTATTTTGGTTTGAATTTTAGGTTTTCAGGGTCTTTTGGTTTGTTTTGATTTATTGATTTTTGCTAGGCTATTTTGTATTTGTCTATTTACAGTATTGTGACATAAGAAAAATACAACTGAACAAGATTTTTCTCATATATTTTTGATCATTACCCACAGTTCCTGGCTCAAAACTCCCCAAACCTTTGGAATATCTTAAATGTTGAGAGTTATAAAGTTGATGCTTATATGTTAATATGGTAACTTTTGGAGAAGCAGGGAAGGATGGGGGCTGGGTGCCAGGAGAACCAATTATGTAATTAAAGGGTTGGAACTTCCAATCCCACTTCTAGACCAGGGAGGTGGTAAGGGGAGAAAGGCTAGAAATTGAGTTCCATTGCCAATAGCCGATGAGTTTTTCATGCCAAAGTAGTGAAATATCCCTAAGTACCCCAAAGGAGAAACTTGCTGACTTATTTGTAATAAATTGTTGGTCTAGTGAGTAAATGGGTTTCCTGAGTTCTGTGAGTCATTCTAGCAAATTTATCGAATCTGAGGGAGGGGGTTGTGGGAACCTCCGATTTGTAGCTGGCTAGTCAGAAGCACAGATAATAACCTGGACTTGTAATCAGCACCTGAACTGTGAGGAGGGGATTGTTGGCCTTCCAAATCTATAGCCAGCTGGTCAGAAAATAATAGTGTGCACTCACAACCAGTGTCTGAAGCGAAGGTCAGTCCCGGGAGACCCAGCCCTTAACTGTGGATGTTGTTTCTGAAAAGATAGTGTAAGGATTGAGTTGCATTCTTGGATACCTTGCTGGTGTCTGAGAATTGCTTGCTGGTATGGGGAAAACACAAACTGAGGTTGGAATTGAATCCAGGAACCCTACACACTCATGTACACTTGCAGGTTAGTCTGACATTTGAGATTTGTACTTCCGTTCTCAAAACTTTAACTTATGTAACTTTAGGTCAGTGTTCTGGGATAAAACACAAAATATATATTTATTTTTTAATCCCTCATTCCTGACACAGAAGTGCTAAACCTTGGGATCTCCTGACTGATGTGTCTTCATCATGTTAATGAGGGAGTTCTTGATTGACAGACTCCTAGATAGTTTTAGGATAGGGGCTGGTTGCCAGAAAGACCAAATGTTCAGATTAAAGACCAATGCAGGGATTAAAGACAGTGCTATCAAGTTATCGCCAGCCACTGCAGCACCAGTTCTCCTTCCTCAGGGAGATAACCCACGCAGCAGACCTCTCCTGTTTCCCCTGCTGCTCCCCTCAGCAGTGTATTTCAGTAGACCTGCCTGTTCTGCTCCCCACTCTTTCTGGTGAACCCTCTCACCCCCTGACCAGCACCTCAGCTTACATCGCAGTTCTTGTTTGCATAAATAAATATATCTTTAAAAAAAGAAACTTTAAACTGCAGCCCCCAAATTCTAGGGGAATGGGGCTAGAGATTGAGTTAATCACAAATGGCCAATGATTTACTAAATCATGCTTACATAATGAAATCTCCATTTAAAATAAACCCCTAAAACCTTTGCCCTCTAGAGACTGTTAAGTGTTCCATTCTTGATGGAATGTGCTCATGGACTGGATGATTCTAGCAGTCACAGTTCCCAAGCCTGACCACTTCCCCTGGTTGCCATGTTGAGGAAAACAGAAATGAACAAGGTGATGCCACAGAACAATAACAAGAGAATTATTTTTCTTGGCTTGTCTGCTGAAATAAAGTTGATGTTCAATAAACAAAATAATATGATTGTCCTTGTTACTGTTTACTCACTTGGATAAGAACTTCAGTTTTAATCTCTCTTCTGAAGATGGAAATGAGGACATAGAAAAAAATAAAAATAAAAATAAAATAAAATAAACCCCTAAATTACAGCGTTCAAGGAGCTTCTGAACTGGTAATCACATTTGGGTGTTGGGAGGGTGGTGCTCCTGGAGAGGACAAGGGAGGTCCTTGCCACCCGCTCTGGTCCAAACCTTGCCCTGTGCATCTCTTCTTTTAGTCTCTTCTATTACTCACTACTAGAAGTAGTGTGGAAACTGTTTTCTTTGGTTCTATGAGCTGTTTGAGTAAACTGTTAAACCTGAGGGAGAGGGATTAGAGAACCCCTAATGTTCAGCTACATCAGACAGAAGTGTGGATACCTAGGGGCCCAATTCTTGTGACCAATACCTGCAATGAAGGCAGTCTTGTGGAACTGAGCCTTTAAATCTGTGAAGTCTGATGCTAACTCTGGGTAGTTGGTGTCAGAAATACATTGAATTATAGGACACCCAGTTGTCCAGAGAGTTGGAGAACTGGTTAGTACGAGGAAAGAATCCACACTTTGCAAGTATTGTGAGTAAAAACAGCTCACTCATGTACTGTGACTCGGCATGAGAACTTGTATTACGTTGACATCACAGAATTTGGGTATTATCTTCTCTGAGTGTCTCCCTTCTAGGATTCCCCCCACACTGTCCTTTTCACAGTTCATATTCCTCATCTTCCCGTTAGAAAGATAAGTTTCCAATAGGTAAGCTATGGAAACAACCCAAATGCCCAAAAATTGATGACTGGATCAAGAAAATGTGGTAATAAACACAATAGAATATTATCCAGCAATCAAAAATGATAAATTCATGCCATTCACAGCAACATGGATGGAGCTGGAAGGGATTATGCTCAGTGAAATAAGCCAAAAGAAAAAGAAAATATTGGATGGTTCACTTAGAGGAGGAATGTATGGGAAACAAATACAGGATCAGGGGGAGGGGGGGAATAATTATAATAAATTAAAAAACAAAATTAACAGGCAATTATAAATCGGAGACATTTTGCAGGGGAGGAGGAAGAAGAGGGATCAAAACAGGAGATGGGAGAGCACACGGGACTACGGAGATATGCATGGGCAAATTAGTGGTAGGAATTTTACGGAGCCTACACCTGACAGGAGAAAGCATACATTGCACAAAAAGGAAGAATGCTGTAAAATATATATATAATATAAAAAAAGAAAAATAAGTGTCTGTTAAGAAACTTCCATGTAGGAAGATGCCCATGCTCCTGCACATTTCCCACAACTGGAGCCACCCATGGAGCAAAGCTGAGATGAAATAAAGTTAAAACAGGATTTCTTCCAATTCACTGACCATCAAGTCTTATCAACTCCTTTATACAGAAAGACAGACTGTCCACGGCTTCAGCTCCACCACTAGGACAGCCCACCGTAAGACACAAAAGAAAAGGAAGGCCTCCCCGGTGGCGCAGCGGTTGAGTGCTGGGTTGCGAAGCTGGCCGCGGCCTCTGCGACGCCGGTTCGATCTCCAGCTGCTCCCCGGCCACCGGAGGAGGGTCCCACATGGCGCGCAGACCTCTCCTGCCGCCCGCTGCTCCCCTCAGCAGTGTACTTTGGTCCTTCTGCCTGCTCTGCTCCCCGCTCTGGCTCTGATGAATTCTCTCACCCTCCCGCGCTTCTGACTGTACCCAGTGCATGTATAAAGAAAACAAAACAAACAAATAAAATAAATAAATAAAACATGCCTCTATAAAAAAAAAAAAGAAAAGAAAAGGAAAGGCCATACTACACACTTTCTGGTCTGCAGGGACCCCCTTCCTGGCCTTCTGGAGAGAAAGATCTCACTGCATTTTAACTATGTAAAAGGTGAATTCCCCAACTCTGTCAGAGGCCCACTTTTGGCCTAAGACCATGAGCAAAAAGAATTTTAAAATGGGAAACTAACCCATTGACTCCCTTTCCCAATTCACCTGCTTTTCTTTACTTCTTAAAGTACTCAGTTGTTGTTTGTTTTGTTTTGTTTTGTTTTGTTTTTTTGTCTAGAATTTTTAGCTGTAATCAGCACAGGTAAAAAGAGTTTAGTGGACTTACTCCATCTTGGCCACATCAGTTCAGTGTGCATACTTTTTAATTGCCTCTTCAAGTGACAATGATTTTATGATACCATTTTTTGTAAATCATAAGAAATTCAATATTTTGGTTGATCAAGAAAATCTTTGCATTATGGACAATTTAGGATAATATTTCAGTTTTGCCTTAATAGGTATCTACTTTTAGAATGGTTGTCAGTGTGGGAAAAAAGTGTTATCAGGGCCTCCCTGGTGGCGCAAGGGGTTAAGCCCAGCACTATGATGCTATCCTCAGCCTCTGCAGCATGAGTTCCATCCCCAGCCTGCCAGGGAGCTACCCAGGGAGACTTCTCCTGTCTTGCCTGCTGCTCCTCTTGGCAGTGTATTTCAGTCAGTCTGCCTGTTCTGCTTCCCACTCTGTCTCTGGTGAATCCCCTCACCCTTGCATACCTCTGGCCTGTACCCCAGTTCTTGTATGCACAAATAAATAAATCTTAAAAAGAAAACAGTGTTATCAGGTGATTTGGGTTGTTTTTTTTCATATTTGTAAGATTTGGGGGCATTTTAAGTTGTCTGGTAATTAATTTGAAATATTCTTTGAATTAATCACAGTTTTTACCCATCATTGATGGCCTTGTTATATAGGCATATTTTGATTTTTATATTACTTTTTCAATGTAACTATCTTATATCAAATCAAGAAGAACTTAAACCCCTTTCCAATTTGTTCATATGATTCCTTCTTCTTATTAATTGGATCATAAAATAATACAAGCATCTAATCATTACTTCTATATGAAATATATCTCTTCCTTCTAGTGAATTCTAGTACTTTTGCTGATGACTTGAAATATTTTCTGTTGCAAATACTTCTTGATGTCAGAATAATTTCTATTGATTTACTTGCTTAGCTTTTGTACTTTTCTTCCATGTTACATTAATTTTTATCTGAAAATGTTCTCAATTCTTTATATATTTAAAGATGGCAAAAGAAGTTCCCCTTCATATAATTCAAATAAGGTGATTGCATTTTCCTAAATGTTATGTAGAAACATTTCAAACTGTTTTCTGATTTGCAGTTAAAATGATGTATTTGATTTCCATCAACATTTTAAATAAGCTTTTTGCTTTCTTTGTGTTGGAGTTATTCTTCCAATCTTTGAAAAATAAATTTTAGAGACCTTAAAATGCCCTTGACCCTTGTTGCAAGACTTGAACAGCTTTGTAGCGGATAGCCACTAGATTGTACTTTTACTTTTTTAAAAAATCCAAGTTAAGATGTATATTTAAAATACTCCATTTATTAGAGGAGCCTTAAAGGAAAATAACTGTCGTAAAATGCCAATGTGGTTAACAACTGTGGAGGCAGCTTTTTCTCTTACTAGATTAAAGGAATGAGCTGCACATGGTGTACATCCTGCACACTTGTTAATCTCTTTAAAGAGTGCTAGCAGCCCTTTTCCTCACCTTTCACAGCAGCCATGTTGTTGAACAACACGCCGTGAATGTTTCAACCACAGGCTACTATTGTCCAAACGTTATTTCACATTGGTGAATAAAGCCACAGGCTGGTGAAAAAGTCTAAGAATGAACACAGAGTTTTCAATCATAGCAGTGGAGCACAGTAACAGCCAGTGCAGTCACATCCTGCACAGCCTCTACATTTATGGTATCTTCTTTGTTAACCCTTTCATTATGTATGTATTTTCCCATTATGCCTCTTCATTCTTCATAAACTGTTGCTTTTTTTATTTGAGGCACTTTTTCAAATTCTCATGCAAAAAAATGAGTTAAACTTAACAGTTTTAGGATTCTTATTAAATTTCTGTCATTTAAATCATGATCATTATTTTTAATGTGACTCTGAAAACTCCCTGAAAAATGCAATAACCTCAACTACTCTTTTTAACACTTTGTTATGTATGTATAAGCCAAGAGAAGTCATTCTCTTGTATTTCATAAATTCAGTCACAACTTTTGAGGGTTTTCAATAAATTTATTAAGTGTGAAAGCCCATCCTATATATGTCTGAGTTGTTAAAAATAAGTTACAAATCAAATAGTACTTATGACTGTTTTTGCCTTGTAGTAAGCTGGCTAGTATCTCATAATGTATGACTACATTAAACATTTTTTCCAAGACTTTTTTTGAGAAACAACCCTGTTGTCCACCTTATATTCTGTTTGATTCTATATATTCTTATATTCTATTTTTGAATAGAAAATTGTCTTTAGCTAGAATATTGAGTGATAATATTACTTTTTTGTAGCAGGCCATAATGAAAGAGTACAGTCTTATTAAAGTCAATGAAGTCATCAACATGAGGCTACCACCCACCTTTGTTGACTACAAATTAATTGTATTTTGCTTTATTGTTTCCTATTCTCCTTTTTAATTTCCTCTTTGGAAGTATCCTTATTCTCACAATCTTTCTATTGTTGTCATTTTTGTCATCTGTATTTTCTTAGCTCTCAGAAATGCTTTATTTTCTTCACAGTGTTTACAGACATTTAGTGCATATTCCAATATAATATAATTTCTGTTATTTTGAAGATTTTGTGAATGTTCTTAATATCAGCTTAAACTTTTTCTTACAAAAGGAGTCTTTCTTTTAGATATATAGATTCCATATATATATTTGTGTGTGTGTATATATATATATATATGTTAGAGCGAGCAATAATTCTCAAAAGATATACAAAATAAACCTGTTATTAAAACATGTAAAGGAGCAATTCAATTGCAATTTTGTAATTTGCTGCTATATTGTAATGAGCTGGAAAATTTTTTAATTAAATCAATCATGTTATATACATTGGTCCATTGATGAATATGTGCAGGAGTTTTGTTACTGAAACACTTTATCTGTTCTCACTGTGTCACTGTGTTATTAGCAACTTTGCATGCCCATCACTGTGTTATTAGCAACTTTGTATGCCCTGTCCCCAGAATGACTTTCTCACAATTAGATGTACCTGTTAGGCTAAAATACTTTATAATATAATGAAAATTATATATAATGAAATTGCACATAATGTTCATTATTTTAGTCTTGCTAGGTATTTGCCCTACAAACACAGGAATGGGGGTAAATTCTATTTTGCACAATTCCCACCAAAAAATAAAAAAAAAAAAACATGAGTCATATTTAATTGCATTTGCTGTATTGTTAAGTGAACTCTTCATGGAAAAGAACTTTGATGTTAATGAGAACTCAGTCCTCCACTTATAATTATACTCCTCTGATGATTGAAAGAATTTTCCACAGACTAGTTTCTGGTCCCATACATTGCAAACCTTGTTTTTGCTCCTCAAACAACCTATTTCCACTACCCAGCTACTGCTCATTTTGTGATGGCCTCTGTCCTTGCAGCATCACACCCCTGTGCCAGGGGAGTTGGCAGAATGAGCAATTGGAGTATTCCTAGAAGATATTACTGTCCTGAGAAGGCTAGAAGTAACCATAGGAGTGGCTGTAAAACATGTAAACAGATCCCACTAAATCCAAAATGGCCTGTCTCTAAATTAACTACCCCTAAGCTTGATCACAAGAATAATGGAGCAATTGTAAGATCACTTAACACAAGGAGAAGTGTGATGGAGGGAAAACCAGAAGAGAAAGACACAGCCATCTTTACTGATTGGAATTAAAATACCTTACATGGGAAATTTTTTCAAGAATATATGATGTGAACACACCATTAAAGTCCCTGCAAGAAGCTCGATAAGGGTTTCTTCTGAGAGGTCATGAAATATCAGCTTCCTTATAACTTCATGGTAAATCTGCACATAGTGCATTGCTTCCGGGCTTTAGCCACCATTTATTCCTCCCACTGCCACTGTGTGGAATGTCTTGTCCCTTTCTCCACCCCTGAAAAATTCTTACTTTTATTTCAGGGCTTGATTCAAATTTCACTATTTCCCTGAGCCTAGGGTGTCGGGAAGAATTTAGGTTTTGATAAAAGGTAAAGGTAGGATTCAATCTGCATTGGGTCACATGTTGTTTGTGCGTATAAGCAAATTGCTAAATTCTTTAAGTATTGATTTCTTTATAAAATGCAGATAAGGAGATAATACTTTACCGAGCTGTAAGAACCTTTTAAATTTAGTAATTTGTTTTTCATTTTAATATATCTCCTTAAGGGAGACTTTAAATTATTTCTCCTAACATCATTTTATAATTTGGGTCATCAATAGGACTGGTACTGGATGAAGTGAGTGAGACATATCAAAAATCCAAAATAAAAGGAAAGTGTCAGAAAAAAAATTCAGTAATCAATAAAAAGAATACCTTATTTCGATATTTTAAAAAATCAATTCAAAATCGATGATGAACAAACTATCAATGCTTAAATAGAGACAGGATCAGAATTACTGATTTTTCCTTGGGCTCTAATGTGGCCCACGTTGGCACTGGTCATCAAAATGTGATGGAAGAATTCAGAATATTATTTCTCTTTATAAATTATTTCATAGTAAATTTCAAGTATTCTTTTTACATTCTATTGTTTTTACAAATGCTGTCATTCAATGCCTCCAACATTAATTTTTTAACATTAAAGTTTGACCTAATACAGCAGACAAATATGAACAAATTATTGTTGTTTTATCTTAGAAATATTGTTTGTACTATAAAAAGTAATTTACTATTAGAATTTTGGAAAACATTTTAACAAAGGCTATTAGAGATATTTCACTCTAGATAGCTTCACTCTGGAATGATATACTCCATTTATCCCCCCTACACTGAAGCTATTTAAATTTCACTCTCAACCTTTTGCAAAACGGCTCATTTCAGAGTCCTTCAGAGACCTCATGCACCCTTTAGGAATTCTACCTTCATATTTACTTATAAATTATTTAACTAAATTTATGACAACTTCTCTGAGACCACCAAGTAAAACTCTTCAACTATTACATTATCTGTGATGTGTATTCTAAACACTGTTGTGGAAATATAAATTGTGGTCAATATACATCTATAAGAAAGAATTTCTTGAACTGCTAGAAATTGCTGAGTTAAAGAATATGTACAATAATAACTTTGCTAGATATTGCCAAGTTACCCTTTATAGGGCACACAGTATGGCATTCCCACCAGGAATGTTCCTCTTTCTTTGCCCAGTATAGGATCACATTTTTTTTGATTTTGATAATACACACAGGTTAAAATGGTATCTCACTGTAGTTCTGTATTTGTTTAATTATAAAGTTGCAACATCACTTCATGTTTTAAGAGCAACATTTGCTTTCAAGATTTATTACTTAAATAAAAAGAAGTCAATATTTCCTTCTAAATTTAACTAGATTTTCTTCAATGCTAAAAAAACCTCCATAGTTATAACTATAATATTTACCATTAAAAGAAAGAAACTCTTCAACATCTTAGGATATAGAGGCAGTTTTCCACTTTTTTCTGGGAGAATTAAAAAGTCCATCTTTGGACTAATTACAAACATGTAAAATTTCATGCAAATTATCAATTAGTAAAGTTAGAAATCCCCACATGTATATAAACTCTCATATATATAAATTTTCAATTTACATTGTTTATTACAATACCATGCCAAAATGCAAAATATATATGCCGATCAAAATATGTTTTCCTTTAAAACAATAGCTATACTACTTTTCAGTAATGAAAAAAACCAAACTTCCAAGACTTAAAAAAAAATTGTTTAATAAAAACTTGTCTTTAGGGACCTTTTAACATGATTATTGATAAGTAACATACATATGGTATAAATTTTAATGCAGTGTCCATAAATACCATTTTCACATTGTTGCTAGTGTTACAACAACAGTGTAAATAAACATTACATTTGAATATCAATGGTAATATTTCTCTCCATCCTTTGTCATTTTACTGACATTAAATTATTTTCTTTCCAGCATTGCTATACAAGTGAATCTTACTAAATAAAATCTAGTACTTGAAATATATCAAAAATCTTAGCATTTTTCCAGTTACGGTGTATTGAAATTATTTAGTATCTTAAAGTTCTAGATCCAAAATAAACTTTTCAGTATCATTATTTTGGGAAACTAGTCTTACTATGCTCTACTTCCTACTCCACCCAATCAGTATCACCCAGAGAAGTGACTCCAAGTTACAGATAAGAGATGCCAATTAATCAATCCGTCTGGTCATTGCCAAATCCCCTGATACACTATATTGTGGCATGGCCTCTTGGAATTGAAAGGAAGCAGCTCAAGGAGTCATTTAATCCAGACCCCTTTCTTCCTGCAAGGCTCTGCCTGAAATGTCTAAGACAGATGGTTTGTCCTTAAAATTCACCAGGGACAGAGATTCTACAATATTACTCTGGAGCCTTTTCTAATGTTTAATCACTATTACTGTCAGATCAGTTTAAGCTCTTTTCCTACTAGTTTTTCCTCTGCAGACATGGAAAACAGTTGGTCAGTAATCTCTTTATAATCACCTTCCCAATAACACAAAGATAGTTACCCAGGTGCAGTCAGTCATGCTTTCTTATAGTTATATAATTGATCTACCCATTTTTAATGTATTAATTGTTTATTTCATTAATTATTTGCATTCCTTTTTACTAATCTCTTTACATGTGATCTATATCATTTCATATTAATAGTAAGTTCTTTCATTGTAATGTGATCATTTTTTTTGTTTTTTTTTAAGATTTATTTATTTATGCATACAAGAGCTGGGGTACAGGCCAGAGGTGTGGGGGGTGAGAGGATTCACCAGAGACAGAATGGGGAGCAGAACAGACAGACCTACTGAAACACACTGCTGAGGGGAGCAGCGGGCGAGACAGGAGAGGTCTGCTGCACCATGTGGGTTGCTCCCTGGCCAGCTGGTTATCGAACTTGTGCTGCAGAGGCTGCTGATTGCTTCACAGTGCGGTGCTTAACCCCTTGCACCACCAGGGAGGCCCCTGTAATATGACTGTTTTAAATTTTAACTATTATATCGCAAAGTAATTACACTTTCATTTATTCACTAAATATTTACTGAGTGTTTTGTGCCAGCAAGAAAAACATACGCAGATCTCTTGCTCTCGTATCATATATATTCTAGTAAAAACTATCATGAATAAACAAACAAAAATGGATCTGTAATATAATAAGAATAAAGCCTCTTAAAGTAACTTTTAAAAAGTAGGATTGCTGTAATTCAGTGGTTTCAAGAAGTTTTTTTCTCTTTTCCTAATAATCCAGTGTTAATGTTTTGGATCGTCAAGAAGCTCTGGTCCACAAAGTCATCCAGGTACCCAATCCCTCTATCACATTACATCATTATACCTTGACCATCGTCATTACCTCCACAGTATAAGCTGGTTTCACCATAAGTTCTAGCCAGCAGAGAGGAGAAAGACAATATAAATGAGGTTATCCTGGACTCATTAGTGGCACACATCACTTCCACTCCATCAAAGAAAATACAGTTACATGGTCACGCTTGGCAAGGGAGGCTGGAAATGTGATCTAATCGTTTGTCCAGAAAGAACAGATTTGGGTGACCACATTATGTGTTGCAAACACAATGAATGTTTCTCCCCATTATCCTCAGATCCCTTTTTCCTCTTTGTATGTTTCTACTTCTAATAGCAAACACTGAGTGTTTTCCAGCCCTGGAAACAGATAGTGGATCTCACTTTGCCAACACTGGAAAATGTCTAGGAATTTATCGCCACCTTCCACCTCACTCCACTTCATCACAGGAAGACTGAAGCGGGCAGGGAATATGAAAGACCTGCTGCTTATCCGTTACCCTCTGGTTTGGACAACTCTGAGACATAACTTTCCAGAGTTCCCACACAGGCACAGAATAAACCCCCTTTATTGGAGCTGGCATGAGATTCATCCTTGTTTGACTGTTTTGTCTTTCTTGTCCTGCTTTCCACATTCCATGACTGGTTTCCCTCAAGAGTTACTTTCTAAATAAATAATTTGCACATGAATCCTCCTCTGATGATTGCTTCAAGAAAACCTAATCTTCAACACAAGGTAAAAGGTTAAAGGTGCTGGGTCATATTTACTTGTTTCAAACATAGGATCAAAAGGATTATTTGCACAAGTATGAATGACTTAGCTTGCACCTGTCACCACTACTGTGGAAAAAGAGATATGAAATGTGTATCCCCACCAACCCCCCCTGTACCTCATCAGTCTCACACAGGTGGTTTTCCCTAAAATATGTATTTTTGTTGTTTTTGTAGGGTCACCTTCATAATACAAACCAAACTTTTGTGATGTGGAGATGTACAACCTGATGAAAAGTGAGTGCATCTAGATCTTATTTTATATTACCAAGTTAGCTTCATAAAAGCAATATCTTCTAATTGGATCTTTGAAGATAAAAGGAATACAGTTAAGTGAAAATAGGCAATAAATGTCCTCAGTGATCTCAGCAATGAATAACAAACTTTGGAGTATTTCAGAATAGAGAATGTCATAAGTCCTAAGTTCCTAAAACACTGAAGAGTGTCTTCTCTCTGTGGGTCAAATACATGACCCATAATTGTTTGGAACAAGAGTATGACTGCTGTACCATAATGAAAACAATTTGAGGGTAAGGGGGAGGCCATAGGAGGGAGGACTCTGGAAAGAGCCACAGACTGAAACTAGCCAATTTAATTTTTACTTAATTATTTTAATGAACTATGATTCTCTTTTATCATCATAATTAGTGAAGTAACACAGAAATTTAAGTTATACAGTATTTTAACATAATGATGTATGTGAATTTTAGATTTATTTGTGTGTTGTAGAATTACTAGGTTTTGTATGAAAGAAAACCCAATCTTCAGATAGACTTTTTAGACAGATTGACTCAGATACAATTTTTTTAAAATAGGTTTCTAAAATATCTCCTTTCATAAAACCAAAAATTAGGAAATATAGATGCTACTTAAAACAAAATTAACCTACACTGAGATTATTATACTGCAAATATTACCCTCCCAGTACACTGTAGAATTCTCTCAGACACCTTTGTGGCTCAGATCACAATTACAATTGTACATTTATTTTTGTGGTTATTTGATTAATGCCTGTCACTAAAATATAAATCTATTAGGGCAGCTTTTATCACAGTTGTATCCCCAGTTTCAAACAGAGTGCCTGACACAGAGTAATACCAAGAAAATCTGTTGACAAAAATAATAATATATAAATACAAAATAGTTTGTATTAGTTGTCAAGTAATAGTACCCTATCATCTAAAACACATAGCACAGGTTTTATTTACTGCTCTGTAAAGCATATATAATGGATAATACAAAAGATTCTGGTCAATAGAAAGACAATAAATTATATCCCATAGAATGTAATTGATTATTGCTCTATGGATCAAAAAGTTTTGCATCAATATGTAAATGCATTTTAGCTTCCCATATTGTCCACATTGTGTGTGGTTTTTTGAATTCTCCTCTGGTTATAACAATTATTTAGGTCCTTAATTAATTAATGTATTAAATAAAATATTTGACAGTTTCATTTTCTAACTTGAGAGTCATGATTTTACCATGTTTTCAAAAATATCCTTTAACACCTTCTTGATAACCTTAAGAACATCTTAAATAATGCTAATAGGTTAACCTATGTACACATAAAAAATACTGAGAATGAAATCTCTAGGTATGATAAGCAACAAGTGCAGAAAGTCTAACACTTCTTTCAAAAAACTTTTCTAGTCAAGTGCAAAGAAATTAGTGGAAGCATTAGTACAATTTTTTTTATCATTATTATTATTTCATGTAACCACAAAGTACTAGCACTACATTATATCATTGGGACTCTGCCCTAACTTCTTGGAGTTTGCATGCAAAGGAAATATTTTACACAACATTATCCATCCGAATATTCCAAAATGTTCCAGTTTGCAATTAAGTCCATTCTTTTTATTTTCTGTTTTCTTTTGTGCCATTTTATGAACTTTATAACTGAAGAATGACTCAAAATTGGAAGAAAAAGAAAAACCTATAGTTCAAGCATTGGAATTTCAACTCCAAACATGTTTCAAAGAGAGCAAAAGGTTGTATTTCAGGGGGGGGTACTAAAATTACATAAGATTTTTTCAAACAAATATGGAGTACTGTATCTGCTAATAAGTTTTGCTCAGCTTGGAAACCAAACTCAGTCATGTAGTATGAGAATGCCAGATATACGACAATAAATATTTTTGGCATAGTTTCAAAGCTACATAATGCCAGACATAGACATGTAAAAGTAATGGCAAGAACTACAAAGATTATAAAAGAAATAAAGTCACAGTTCGTAATTCATATGATTATGTTCAATAGAAGGCTTAGACAGCTTTTCCCATAATAAGATCCACATGTAAAAGCATCAGCTTATTTTACCCAGAAAAAGATAACAAATATTAAAATGGCTTTTAAAAGTAAAATTTTGTTGAGAGCTTGTAAATGTACTTTTGCAAGCTGAAGGAGAGTAACTAAAATTGTTTTCTTGTTTCTATTTAGATACCCAACTTCTGCTTCCCTTTTCCTCAAAAAGTTAAAAAAAAAAAAAAAGTTCCGTCTCAAAAACTGAAGCATCTTTTAAATATTGTCACTACAATCTATATATTAAAGCTGGAATTTAAGGAAAACACCAGTCCCCTAAAATTAAATACATTTAGAGAAAAGATAAGAAAATGTCATTGTCAGATATGTTCAAACTGATTTGAATACTGGGTGCAGATTACTGTACTCAAAGCCACACTGAATACAATAGACCAAAGCAATTCCGTTGTAGCCTCCATTGCAAGGTGAAGATCTAAGCTGATTTCTAAGTTCAACTAGTCTACCAATATTTTGTGCTACTTGAAATACTTTATTTTAGATCAGGAGAAATCAAACTAAATTGAGTTTGCAATGGAATTGTTTTCCAGAGATAAAAGAAGCACACTTTTGTATTTTCCTTCCGTTTAATTTATGGTTTGGAAGTGGTGAGCCATCAGGGTGGGCTAATGAAAGGCAAGACCAAGGGAGAAACGCTAGTGAAAGAAGGATGGAAGAAACTATAGAATCTGAGATAAACTGTCAGTCCCTGAGGCAAGATAAGCCAGAACACTGGGGTGCCAAGAACAACTAGCTCGGGTTTCAATTCTCAGCCACAAGCAACACTGTGATTTGAGATTCAGTTTTAAAAAAGGAATGTTTCCAGTACAGAAAATAATAATTTAGTAGGTGGATTGAAAATAGTCACATTTTAAGATTTTATATTATATGCAGTAAAATGTGTGTTAGTACTATAGGCCTATATTGTAATTGAAAGTTTATATTGTTATGTAGAATGTAAAAAAAAAGATTTTGTTTGCTTTCTACCCAATGAAAATTTATAACGTAAGATACGTTGCTTCTCTTACCTAGCAATTATTATAAAAGAAAAAATATGTTTTGCAAACACATTTTCTGAGTTCCAAGTTTTGCATGAATTTTTTTAACATCCCTTTAACGCACTGTTTGTATTGAGAACATGGGTGATGGTGATAAACACTTTGACTTAGAAGTGGGTGAAAATGCTGGTTACAAAAGACACTTTTCAGATTGAGTCCTATCCCCATTTACACATGCATCCCTTTAATGGATGTTGAGAGTCTTGATTTAGAACTTTTAACAGGCTCGTTTACATTTTGCAAATCTCTACCTTTGAAATAAAAATGCAGTGATCCACCCATCTGCAGACAATTAAGACCAGCAGCCAAGTATAAAAGGGTGGAGAACTTTTAATGGGTGTTTATAGATTGGAAGCACCGACCCCCTTTTAAATGAAAGAGGCCTAAGAAGAAATAGTAAGTGTTAAGGATAACCATGAAATTCATTTAACCCCCCAAGCAGAAGATCTGTTATCAAAGAATTGGCTAAGAATCTACACCTTCCAAAGGTTCTTAGCTTAAGTACTTAGCAAAAGTACTTAGCAAAGAAATACCTTATTTAGAAGTGTTTTGATTACAATTTCTTAGCTGTATTAAGGTCAAAACACAAGCCCACAGGAAGACCAACAGTAAGGTATGTGATATAAAAACAAATATTTCCATAAAATCTTTGCCCTAGCAAAAAGAGAAATTCTTAGTAGGTTCAAGGTGGGAATTTAGGGAATAGTATTTTTTTACAGGAAATACTGGTTAGGCGTTTTATATAGGGGGTTCTGCATTTGTGAAGGGATAATTTGCTCTCAAATATGTGGGCAACCAGCCTAAATTCTCTAATTGAGTAGTTTGCTCATAACCCCAGGCCATTAGGTGAATGTAAACTGTTACAGGCTTAGTAAGAAAATAGTCCCATTAGGATTTTTGTATTTGTATGTGGTTGTGGGTTAGAGTAACTGTTTCTAAAATCATGGATTAATGAAAAGCTCTTTTTTCTGAGTTTGCAAATACCAGCTTTGAAATGCTCAAACTCAAATTAAGCCAAGGATTCTTTTTTTCGTTGTTTTTTTTTATAGTTAAAAAAATTTTACAAGATTAAGCCTCATCTATAAGTTCCATTGTACATTATCTGAGGAAAATTAGAGATATTTAATTGACTGGTTGTTAATAAAGGAGAACAGCTACATTTCTTTGATACTCTCATGCAAATACTTTGCTCATATCCAAAAATTATCATCATTGGCAACTGTCAAGCAACTCAATGCACAGAAAAAGGATATGACTTCTAGAAAATAGAGACTTGTGCAGAAATTCAAGAAATTTTGTGTATATTTATTTCATTTTGTACACATGGTGTGGATAAGCTTGTATTTCTGTGAAGAAGAAGACAACTTCATCACTCAAACAGTCTATTATTTCCTTTTCTGTTCACCAATTCCTGTGAGCTCATCATACACTGTTTCATAATAAGCATAATATACTTAGATATGCCTGAGCAGGACAAAGAAGGGACTCAAAATATGTAATATTTTTTCACATTAATAACTAAATAGGTAAGAAATTTAGTTTAAGGAAGAAAATATCTGAACAAACATATCAGATAAATATAATAGACATTAAAAGTTAAGGTAATTCCTGTGTTTTCCTAGTTATTCATTTCCCCTTTGAAATTGCTCTCATACTAATAAAGTTGCTAGTATTACATCAACCCTTCTTTTAAAAACTGAATTACACAAGAATTTTTCTTAGCAATTAAAAAATAAATTGCAAATCACAGTTAGAACCCAGCACCAATCTCTTATTCCACCTGGGCAGTGCTAGCATTTTCATAGGCTGTTTAACTTTTTACCCCTTCAGGATTCTTTTTTCCATTTTAAATTTTCTTATTTCAAAATTTTATAATGGCATAGTAATATCATAAAATACATTTGCCTGGCAATTTCAAAAAACTAGAATAATGTGATATTGGAGGAAGTATATTTTTTCAAAATAAGAAATTTGAAAAAAGAAGATACTGCACATAAGATACTAAACTGAAATGTTTTGTGGAAAGTGAAGAATTAATTCGAATACACAGCAACGTGTGAAGAAGACATTTGAAGAGGACCTTGCTCTACTGTGATGGCATGAGCTTCTTTAAAACTTCTAAAAGACATAATAAAGACAATGTATTTATTTTCTTCTTTAGATTGAGGTTGAATCTAGAACACATGACAAATTAACAGATGAGATTTGCTGAAAGGACTGACAATAAAGGACACACAAATTGACTTTGGTGGCAACCAAATGGAGAAAAAGAATTATCAAAATTCTTCCCTTCATTGCTCATTTTCAGAAGTTATAATACTGTGAAGAGGAAAGGCAATGATTCCTCAGATTCTTTCTCATGCTAGCTACAAATATTTGAACTACCAACATAACTATGAATGTATAAATAGCAAAATGAAAATGGATGTTTTCATGTAGAACAATCCCACTTGGAGTGACCCAAAAACACAATAAAAACCATAGCTGAGACCTAACTGAGGAAAAGAAAATCCATTAATGTAAACATGACATTAGGAACTATTTTCACGTAAAAATGCCTGAAGAGGACCCACAGCTCAGAATAGATGTGGGTAGAATTGTAAAAGAATAAATGTCCCATCCCTCTTAGTTCCATCTTGTACATGTAATATCTTCAATAAATATTTTTAGATGAATGAGAAAGAAAAGATAGACTGTTATGACACAACATTGATTTTTTGAGAAAGAAAATACTATAAGTCTAAATATTTTCTCTTTCAAGTTGACTAAAATATGATTTAAAATAGGGTCTCTCTGGTGGCACAGGGGTTAAATTCTCAGCACTGTCAAGCTATTGTCAGCCAGTGGGGCATGAGTTCTATCCCCAGCACAGCAGATCTCCCCTGTCTCTGCTCCCCACTCTTTCTCTGGTGAATCCTCTTACCCCCGGCATCTCTGGCCTGTACCCCAGTTCTTGCATGCATAAATAAATAAAAATAAATCTTAAAAAAATATATGCTTTAAAATATATAAAATATATAAAAATATATAAAATACATATTCTTTAAAGTAGGTTCCTGGTAGATAATTGCTGAAGTCAGGTAAGGGGGTATCATTAGAGCATTCTCGCTTGTGTATGTTTGAAAATTTCCATAATAAACACTGAAAAAGTGAAAATGTGTGTTCTTTAAGGTTTGGAGAGTAGATAAATTGGCACTCATAAGATTCATAAACTTACGGGATTATGTGGAATAAAGATATTGTAGAATACCTTCTCTGGGGAAGATTGGTTGGGGAAAAGAACAACAATGTCCACTCTGTCTGGTGACAGGGAAACAAGAAAGTGGAATGAGGTAGAGAGGAAATCAGAGGGGAGAGGTAAGGCAGCTGTTTTAAGTGTGGTGGCTATTTTAATATTACAAGACTTTGTTCTTCTGATGCTTTACCACCTCATTAACCTAGGTGTCATTCTGAAGCATTTTGCCATGCTCTGATGATTAGCGACTCGCTCACTAACAACACAACATTCTAAATGCAAACTCTTCCCTAGAGTCATAGTGAATTAATTTTCAATTAGTTTTCATTAATGAACTTCATTTTTATGGGTCTAATTGCTGTCCCAGCTTCAAGATATTCAGCAAATACTTACTTTGGTGGGGTGGGAATGTGGCATCTATAGGAGTCAGGAATATCCTGGTTCTTTTCAAAAGACTACTTCAATCATTGTCCAAATCAAAAAAAAATTATGTCTAAATTATAAATCAAACATGTACCGGTAGAACTCATGCCTCTTTTCTGGGGTCTTTCAGAGGTAAGCTTTATTACTAGCTGCATTTGGTGTTTGTCTTGTGCCCCCAAACCAGGCTTAAAGGGGTAAAGATCTCATTTAGGCAGAGAAATGCTCTGAGCAATTTACTCTTTCTATGTCTTATTTTCCTGTCATGATAAAAGATTAAGTCCAGATTGTCTAGATTCAAAAAATGATTCTATATTTAGTTAGCAAATAATCACAAATAAATCTAATGTAGAAAAACAAAGTATACAATAAAACCAGCGTTCTTGGGTTGCTGATGAAGAACTAGTAGCCACAGTGGCTTGCCCACAAACGGAAGCTCAAACAGCTTTTCAAGAAGAGTGAGATGTTCCTGTGTCAAAAAACAATAAGGGCTCTATACTTTTTCCATTTCCATTTTCAAAAACCTGACACTGAGACCTATGAATACACGCACCACCCTCACCATGAGCCTTGCTTTAATAAAATTTAACAAACATTTATCTTCCTCATGATTTTTCCATCAAAACTGAGTTTCAATCTTTTGGTGTTTGCTCATCAGAAAGCACAGATTTTAAAATACAATGTGGTGTTAGAATTGTAATAAGGTACTTAAGTTTATTTCTTAGTTAATGATGTTTATTCTCCCCTTCACACAGAAATGATTATTCCAGCAAGTATTTATTGAGTGCTGATTCATTCATAATACTGACATCTTCAGTATCATATCTAAAAAACTAGAAAATGGGGTTCTGTTCTGGTGAAATTATAAAATAGTTAACATGACAAAAGAGGAATACATGAAATCATAGACTGGTGACAAAGCAACAAATGACTAAGTGCAAAGTAAATCAGTAGACACTGTAAGGGGAAGTGCCCAGGGCATGTAAATAGAATAACTTATGATGGCTATAGACATTAGCTAGTGCTTTATTGTCTTTATTTACCCTTTCATCAGAGGTAGTTTCTCCAAAACAAGGAGTCAGAGAACACCAAACCCTAGAAACCTGACTATAAAACTGAGGCTTTAGGGGCAGGTAGACGATGGAGGACTAGGCATGTTGTAGAGTAACCCCGATACAAAACGGGGTGCCTGACTGTGGGTCCTCACCCGCTCGCTTAAAAGGACTTATCAATGCTCTACTGCAGGCACACGTGAAAGGTTAATAAAAGGTTTATTTACAAGGGAAGGGGAAATGAGGAAATGTACAGCTCTGGGAGAAAAGTGGGAGACAAAGTTTTAAATGAGTCCTACCCGATCCGCCGATCAGGAATCCCAAAATGGCGCTCTCAGAGTTGGCCGCCAGCCAGGAGCGGTGAAGCCAGGAGGCGAGCGATGGCGAGCCAGAGAGACCCCAAGGCCCACGTGTTTGGTTTTTATATCCAACCTGGCTGCCCAACTCCACCCTCAGGTCCCAGCCACCCTCCCTTGGTGGTGATGGGATTTGTCTTTCCCAATGTCTTGATGGCTTTAATCTGGAGTGGGGGTGGGGTCCACAAAGCCTGTATGGGATTAGCTCAGGACATCATTTCCCCCTAACAATTATGCTTTGATGGTGGGTGTGGTGTGGTAACATACTTCTGAAGAGGTGAGAGCCTATATTTCTGAATCATGTATGTTGGCTGTAAATCAATGTTATCTTAGTTTAAAAATCATTTGAAACCAGAAGTAGTTTCTCTGGATTGCTGATCATTTTATTGTGAAAGCAAACTCAAAATTTAATTTTTTTTAAATGAAGTAGTGTCTTATAGACAAGTGCTTTTTGGCATTCAGTTCTTTTCACAGAGTGATGTAAGACTGGAACGGGGGTCTTCCTACTGATTTAAAGAAAATAATTTCCACAAAAATGTGAGTATTATGTAACTTTTAATGATCTGAGATATTACAATACATATTACAATCCAGTCTGTCAAAATATGAAAAGTTTAATAGATAATAAAACTGAATTAATGTACAGGAGCAAAACTAACCCCCAGAAGAAACAGATGACTAATTAATGCAGTGAGTTAAGGACAACTTGTACTTTAGAATGTTTATCTTTAATAAATGTGTGTTTTCAACAAAATATTGTCTAAATATTGTCATGAACCTAAGGTCTGAAGTCTGATGATGGTGTAGTAGAAAGAGCTCAGGTTTTACAGTCGCACAGACCTGAATCAATGCCTCTTATGACATTTATGAATAAGTTCTTGGGCAAGTTTCTTAACTTCTCTGAGTCTTAAGTTTTATTATTGGTAAAGTATAAATAATAATAATGCCTATATTATGAGAATTTTTGTGAGGATTAAATGGGATATATACAATGTTTTGCACAAGGTCAGTACCCAAACAAAATGAACTTTTACAATTAATAGACTTAGCTATAAACATTTGAAAACAAGCAAGGTTCTCTAGGAGGATAAAGAACATTATCTTACAAAGTCATCACATCAGTGAAGTCTATAAAATATTTTTATTAAAAACCATGAATAAGTGTGGAGACATAGCTAAATGAGAATTATGTGATTGCCATTACTTAGGCTGCCTGGTGGTCAATTCAAAAAGTTAATGAAACCAGTTTCCAAATCTCAATTTCTGGCACAAAAAACAAGAATTTCAATTATTTTGCCATTATAATTCCACAGAAACACTAAACTATTAGGTAATACCTTTTGTCCTAAACTATCAGGTTCTGCCTTTTGTCCTTAACAATCCTAAGTTAAAATGAACAATAATATACATGTCTTGTGTCTTCTCATGAATAAAGCCTAAGTGGATATATGTGGTTTTATTAGGTCAGTTGGGAAAATAAACTTCCCTGCAGCCATGCACCTGTTTTCTACATATTCCAATATGAGAAATTCAACTCCCTTAAAAGAACCCCTGTGAAACTGGCCTCCAAGTACATTTTTTTACAATATATTAAAGTTTTTTCTTACATGAAACATGTTTTTCCAAAACACTGAAGAACTTTTTCAGGATTCTTTAATTTTAGTGCTGTTATAAGATCAATGATTTTAATTATATAATCTCTTAGACATAATCAAATTACAAAAAAAAAGCAACAGAAAAAAGGAATGAAAAATGAGTAAAATGCTAATTCTGCCAAACACTTTTAAAAGTCATCTTACCTGTGATCAAATTAATAGACTATATTGCCCCCATTCTAGCCTCATGAAATGTTATTTACCTTTTTTCAATTTTTTGGAAACAGTAATGTATGTACACAGTTTCAAAAATTAAAAAGTTCAAAATTATATGCTCCTTGGGCCTCCCTGGTGGCGCACTGGTTGAGCGCTGAGTTGCAAAGCTGCACGCAGCCTCTGCAGCGCTGGTTCGATCCCCGGCCACCTGGAGAGGGTCCCACATGGCACGTAGACCTCTCCTGCCACCCGCTGCTCCCCTCAGCAGTGTGCTTCGTCAGTCTGCCTGTTCTGTTCCCTGCTCTGGCTCTGGTGAATTCTCTCACCCTCCTGCACTTCTGACTGTACCCAGTGCTTGTATAAATAAATAAATAAATCTAAAAAAAACAAACAAACAAATAATTGCACCAATCTAGGTATTTAAAAAAAAAAAATTATATGCTCCTTAACTGATCTCCCAATTAAGCTTGGTTCTTACACTAGATATCCCAATTAAACTTGTTTTTACCAGCCACATTATAAATGTGATTTCCTACTGATTTATTGATATCAAGATAGATAATAGATAGGTAGGTAGGTAGGTAGCTAGGTAGATAGATGGGAAATCTTCTTGTGCTAGACATTTTCTTCAAAACTAAAAATCACAAGACTTGCAGTAACTTATGACCTATTTGTTAATTTACTGCTGATTCAATACACCACATTGTATTATAATGGTAAATAAATTGTATAATAATATATAAAAATATTTTCCCCTGAATTCAATTTGGAAAGTAAATCATTAAGACAGAAAACTGCTTAGAGGATGCTTTTTGAAAAAAAAAAATTTTTTAAAGATTTATTTAATTGGGCCTCCTTGGTGGCTCAGCAGGTTGAGTGCAGGGCTGTGAAGCTGTCTGCAGATCCTGCAGCACTGGTTTGATTCCCGGCCGGCCAGGGAGATTCCCACATGGTACAGCGACCTCTCCTGTCTCGCCCACTGCTCCCCTCATCAGTGTATTTTGGTCCATCTGCCTTTTCTGCTCCCTGCCCTGTCTCTGCCATGCCTCTGGCCTGTACTCCAACTCTTATATAAAAATAAAATAAATCTTAAAAAAAAAAAGATTTATTTAATTATGTACACAAGAATCGGGGTACAGGCCAGAGGTGGGGGGGGGGTGAGAGGATTCACCAGAGACAGAGTGGGGAACAGAACAGGCAGATGTACTGAAATACACTGCTGAGGGGAGCAGCGGGCGAGTCAGGAGTGGTCTGCTGTGCCATGTGGGTTGCTCCCTGGCCGGGGATCGAACTCGTGCTGCAGCGGCTGTGGATAGCTTCATAGGTTACATCTTAAGCCCTTGCACCACCAGGGAGGCCCTGTTTTTGAAAAAATTTTAAATATGTCATGTATGCTTTGAATTTTTAAAATGTCAAGCATAATAAATTATTTCATTAACTATTGCTTTTTTTATATTTATATGCATCAATATAAAATAATTCCATTTTGCTATAAAGACACCAAAGGAAGCAAGGAAATGCACAATTAAACCAGAAAGATCCTGTATTATCCAATACTCTAACACCACAGGGTATGTTAAGAGAGCCATTAAAACAGCATTCTGGGGCCTCCCGGGTGGCACAGCGGTTGAGCGCTGGGTTGCAAGCTGCCCTCAGCCTCTGCAGCGCTGGTTTGATCCCCGTCTCCTACCCGGCCACCGGAGGAGGATCCTGCATGGCGCGCAGACCTCTCCTGCTGCCTGCTGCTCCCCTCAGCCGTGTACTTCGGTCCTTCTGCCTGCTCTGCTTCCCGCTCTGGCTCTGGTGAATTCTCTCACCCTCCTGCGCTTCTGACTGTACCCAGTGCTTGTATAAATAAATAAATAAATCTTTTTTAAAAAAAACAAAACAAAACAAACAAACAAAAAAAACAGCATTCTGTTATGTTCTGATGACATATGGTAGGTTTCCAAAATCAGCAAAGTATTTTGCTACCTACTGGCTTGTATCACAATCTTAATATTTTGTTTTATTTTGTTTTGTGGCTTTTTGGTTGTATACAGATGGGGAACTTTAAATGCTTTGGGTATGTTACTAAGTACTTTTGAGAGTTTATAAAGCATTAATCATCTTCAGATAGGTGATTCTGGCTAAGAAAACACTTGGAAATCACGTTTTTTCTGTTTTCTTTATAGTTCTCCACTCTATGCCTAATCTCTCTTCCTTGTTCATGGAGTAGCTTCTCTTTTCTCTTTCTGTCAGCCAAACAGCATTTTTAAAAGAAGATATTTTAAAAATAAGTTAGAGAAGATATAAACTTATTCAGTTGTGATATCCATTTCTCATGCCAGACTTAATAGCATGTGAGTTCCCCTTGATCTTTCACACTTGTAATAGTATCGCCAATTTTGTTTAAGACACACAGGGTAAGTTCATCCTCGCACACCCTTGCTACCCACCACGTAACTGGAGTCACTCTCACTCAACTTCAGCTTTATAAGATATTCAGCATATGCACTAGAACCTGTTCATTCTATAAATCAGATTTCAATATGATTCCAAACCATGGAGTGTATTTCTAAACCATCAGGAAGAAGATAGAATCTCATCTCAAATTCTACATAGCCACGTCACTATTGTGACAATGTTTTCAAAATGAAATGAAGGTTTTCAGAATCATATAAACTCAACTTCAATGTCCATGTATACACTTTCTAAATATTAATTAGGATACCTGTGTCTTCAGTGAGCCGTAGCAGGACTTCCTCCTCCAAGCCTCTAACCACTATCATCTGGGTCTGAACCTTCCACTGGTGACTTGTTCTACTACCGGGTATCAAATTTCTTTTTGAGGGTTTCCTTTTAAAAAAAAAAAAAATGTGCTTTTATTGTTTATTTGTAGAGGATCTGGGTGTAGGCCAGAGGTGCAGGGGGTGAGAGGAGTCACCAGAGACAGAGTGGGGAGCAGAGACAGGAGAGATCTGCTGCACCATGTTGGGGTCAGCTCCCTGGCCAGGGACTGAACTCAGGTCATGGAGGTGATAGCGCTGAGACTTAACCCCCATGCCACTAAGGAGACCCCTTTTTGAAGGTTTTAGATTTAGATTTTTGAGAGAGATGGCAATAATACTTAGCTCTATGCCTATGACTTACCCCCATGCCCCCAAGGAATCAAAAAGGAATCAAAAGGCAGTGCATAATTTGATGTCAATTACTCTGTCTCTTAGGCTTAGAAGGACTTTAGTTACATAATCTTCAAGACACAAAAGGTAAAGGTGTCTTCCTGCACCCAAAATTACTGACACCACACAGTGAGAGATTCCAGTCCTGCTAAATTCCTTCTTCACATGGTGTAACATGACAAAGTACAGATGCAAGTTCACCCGACAAAGGATAGTTGGAATGTTAGTTGCTTTTAGCTAACTTTCTGCTGCTGGAGCCAGGCAGAAGTCTTAGACAATATGTGTTTAAGAACACAGAGTTTAGACAGTTCGGGTTCAAATTCCACACACGACTAAGCTGTGTGACTTTGGGCAAGTTAATTAAGCTTAACTTTCTCCTCTATAAAATAGTTTATAACAGAATCTAGACTCTACTTCATAGTACATCAATACGATAATGAATGAAATGTGCCTAGCATGTGATAAGCACTCAGGTAAGTATTGGTTATTATTTCACTCATTCATTCATTCATTTGAAAACCTACTGCAAAGCATTTTATGGGTGGAGAAACTGAGGCAGAGGAATCTTGGGTACTTATTCAAAATTACTGTTGAAATAGGACTAGGACACAAATGTCCTAATATCCATTCTTATTTCATCAAGCCAACATGGTGAGATATTAAAAATCGAACTTAGAATTTGGAACTAGCTAGGAGTGTCTCAAGAAAAGTCAATTTCTTATTTTGGTTTTGTGAATACTATAATGATTATAAAAATGTCTACATATTCTCATAAGGTTAACTAAATAAGACCAAGATGTGTGACACACCCACACAAAATGGCAACAGATTCTTAAATCACACAAAAATCCATTTCACTGCTTTACCTCTATCTTTCACAATCTGAAAAATATTCCTTATTGTGAAGTAAGGGTCTGGGATTTTGTTTTTTTGATTGTACAAATTATTTTTTCATATAATGAGATTTTTATAAATTTTAATCAGTGCAATATGGAACAGAAAATAATGATGAACAAGGATAAACAACAGTGAGGGGCAGGAAGAGAAAGGATCCTTTGAATTGTTTTATTTTCTGAAATTAATGCCAACTCCTAGAGGTTGCCCAACAAAGTTATTATATTAAACAAATTAGCCCACATTAACCCTACCAAATACTGATCTTAGATTTCCTATTGAACAAATATTAATTAAATCTTTCATTTCCACATTACTGCTACTGAGTTGAAAAATCAATTAGACTTTTAAGAGTTGAATGTTGATTTTCAATGATGCTTTATAACAATGTTATAATGCAATGTTAATTCAATAAAAAAGTTACTTCAATTAAAAAAATTAAAAGAAAATTTCAGACTCTGTAAACCCAAAATAATATATGAATGGAAAAAAGACTAAAGTGAAATTAAAGTAAATACAAATTTCTTCACATATTCTACTAAGACTATAAACATATGAAACTTTGGCTGTTTCTGCACAACACAAAAATGTATGTGTATTAAAAACGATAAAATCAATAACCAATTAGTGTGGTCACTAAAACACTTCTATGTTTATTCATGATCAATCCAACAATTAGACTTTTTCCCACTAAAAGCACAGAAAATGATTAAAGTTGTTCAAATAACCTGACCAAATTTAATTAATGCTCTAGAGATGGATTTTCAAGTATCTTTTACTGGAATGCTAAGGTTTGGTGGGACAGAATAAACCCACATTTGCTCACATAAATATTTCAAAATGTTAGAGCTTGATTTTTCCTAAATCCTTTTAAAACTGTGCCAAAATTAATATGCAAATAAACTAAAACAGCCAGGAGTTAATTTGTATATTTTAAATGACAGTCGTTCCACCAGCTTATAATCATTTCTTTAGCCCAGATAAAAACCCCTTTATAGCTTTGGTTCCATGATTGTGCATTTCTGATACAGATAATTTATTATAAGCAAGATAGTCATGATGTGTGTAAGCACATTTAAAATTTCTCTGCTGTGAGATATAACCTTTTTAATTTTTTTATTTATAGAGGCATGTTTTTTTATTTATTTGTTTGTTTGTTTGTTTGTTTTGTTTATACATGCACTGGGTACAGTCAGAAGTGCGGGAGGGTGAGAGAATTCACCAGAGCCAGAGTGGGGAGCAGAGCAGGCAGAAGGACCGAAGTACACTGCTGAGGGGAGCAGCGGGCGGCAGGAGAGGTCTGCGCGCCATGTGGGACCCTCCTCCGGTGGCTGGGGAGCAGTCGGGGATCGAACCGTCGCTGCAGAGGCTGCGCGCAGCTTCGCAACCCAGCGCTCAACCGCTGCGCCACCGGGGAGGCCCTGTGAGATATAACCTTGATAATCAAAGAAAGTGGGAATGAATTCTCTTACAAAAGACAAGATTTTTTTACGCAAAACTGGCATTTGACAGTGTCATTTACAATAACAGTGAGTCTTAATCCAGGTAATTCTTAGAGTGTTTTATCTGCTGTCCATGGCACTTATCAGTTAGGGGTCACCTTGAATATTAACCTTGCATGAGGTTAATATTCACTTTTATATTCCTCCTCTCCTGGTACCATAGCAATTTTGAAGCTTTCTCATTACTGAATAGAGTTGAGGTGAATCCATGCATTTCACACTTTTTTATTGAGTACCTATTATATGCCAGTTAGAGACCTGTGCTGAGAGAAAAATCATGGTACCTACTCTCATATAGCTTAGAGTCTAGCGGAGGAACCAGATTTTTAACAAATTATCACACAAATAAGTGTATACGTCATTTTTTTTTAAGATTTTATTTATACAAGAACTGGGGTACAGGTCAGAGGCACGGGGGGGTGAGAGAATTCACCAGAGAGAGCAGGGAGCAGAACAGGCAAATGGACCGAAGACACTGCTGAGAGGAGCAGCGGGCAAGGCAGGAGAGGTCTGCCACATCATGTGGGCTTCTCCCTGGCCAGCCAGGAATGCAGAGGCTGCTGACAGCTTCATAGCGCTGCACTCAACATGCTGCGCGCCACTCGGGAGGCCCTAAGTGTATACTTTAAAGGGAAAATTATAGTGTGCCATGAGCTCTAGTTGGGAAGACTCTGAGTTTTATAGATCATGCAAAACCTCTCTGCAAACCTGACTAAAGAACTAAAGAAAGAATATGAATTAGGCTGGCAATCTAGTGGAGCAAAGAAATCGATTTTGTGATTGCTTCGTCCTTAATCTCACCCCACTTAGCTCAATACAGTATACTAACCACAGGTTTGGCTTGCTGTAGAATCCACCCTCATCTCAAAAATTGGGTCCATATTGGTCTAATCAAATCTCTTTGTCATAGTGATTGGTTGAGAGATGAATTGTTCTAAGCCAATCAATACATGACAACTATCAGGTTGCAGTAATTGGTTTATAGTGGGATGTGACCCAAATTGGATTAATTAGGATGAAGGTCAAGACTTCTATTTAGGACCTCCCCTGGTGGCCCAGTGGTTGAGCGCTGGGCTGCGAAGCTGCCTGCAGCCTCTGCAGCACCAGTTCGATCCCCAATCACCGGTGAGGGTCCCACATTGTGCGCAGACCTCTCCTGCCATGCCCGCTGCTCCCCTCAGCAGTGTACCTCATCACTCTGCCTGTTCTACTCCCCGCTCTGGCTCTGGTGAATTCTCTCACCCTCCCATGCTTCTGACTGTACCAAGTGCTTGTATAAATAAATAAAATAAATCTTAAAAAAAAAAAAAAGACTTCTGTTTAAAGGTGGAAGAAAACGGGCTGAATTAAGACAGCTAGCCTGGATGCCAACAGCAGCCATCTCTTCACCAGAAGAAAAATCATTTTGAAAATAAAGCCAGCACACAGTTGAGGGAAGAACCAGGATAACCACAGTGAAAAAGAGCCTAGTGGTATAATGAACTGAAGTTTAAGCCAATCCCTGGTCTTTCCTACTAGGATTTTTTGTTAATGGCTACCACAAACATTCTTTGCTGGCAAAGAGGACTCTTGGCAGGACAACCTATGCAAAAACCAGGAAGCAGGATAAGATTTGATACAACATTCTTTTCAACATAGATCCATTCCTTTGGATCCCTGACTCGTGGTCAGTTTCAAAACTATGCTCATGCTAGTCTGTCTCTGTATTTTTCCACCTAAAATCTGCCTATCAAATCCTACCCATCCTTCAAAATCGTATTTAAGTACTTCCTTATTCTTGACAATCTTCTCCAACCATTCTTACCCATAAGTATGAGCCTCTCCTTACTAATCCTAGCCAGTATTTTATTCCAATTTCAATTTAAGTATCTGATGTGTCATTCAACCTCCCCCTTCACTCTGTTCTCCAGTGTGTACTTTTGCACCTACATGCCTTTATCCAGCACATTTCATATTTCCTCAGTCTGCAATGACTTTCCATTTACATCTATTTAAAATCCTACATACCTTCAAACATCTCTAATGCCATCTCTCTCAGAGAGCTCTCTCTATCCCCTAGTAAGACCTAAGCATATCTAACACTCACACTAGTTGTCCCTTCTTGAGGACAAGAACCATTTTTTATTCAACACTGAGTTCCCATTGAACTACTACAATGGAGTAGACAATAAAGACAAATTTACTAAGTGAATAAGTTGTTGAGTGAGTGCATGGATGAAAAAATTGTTATTTATAAAATCATATATATGTAAATTCTTAGAAAAAGGAACCATATACATTTTTTTAAATTCTTAGTATATAGCAGAATTCACATGCATACTGAAGGAACCAAATATAAATATTGACTAAAAAAACTTACATATGAAATGCTAGAACTGTGTTTGATGTTTATCTTGTTTTTTTAATTTCCATCTACTGAATGTCATTTTGCCACTTTTACTTTCAAGAGAAAAGGTAAGTACATTTATTCATGACTTAAACCATTGAAGCATTCCTAACGTCACTGATGCACAAGGATATTTTACTAATAGAAACCAGAGCTATTATTCATGTGGTTAAATCCTAAATTTTGGTAAATTGCATTTAAATAGCAAATAGCTTCAGCTGTAAACACTGGGCTAAAACAATTAAAGATCAATGTTTACTTCCCTCTGTAAAATGCTCTTTCGAAGTGGCAGGTAGACTGTTACAATGAGAATGTCTTCCAATACATCAAACTAGAAACCTAATTGTTTTATCATTTTTCTTTAGAGTAAGCAGCCTCAGATTTTGAAGTTAGGTTAAGATTATTGGTGTCACCTGTACAATCTTTAGTAGGAATATGATTGTTACAGAGCTTTTGAAGGACAATTCGATATTATAACATTTGATTCAGTGAATTCACTTTAAGGAACCCATCCCAAATAAAAACACCAGAGCACAAGGAAGTACGGACAAAAAATGTTTGATGCAATATTGCTATTAGTTGGAGACAACTGAAATAGCTATCAGTATGTGAAAGGTTATATAAGCCGAAGTGTTTTGACAGTATACTTTACTATACTGTATTTTATTATAACACTGTCAAAAAGAATGAAGTGGATCTCAGGCCTTCCGGGTGGCGCAGCGGTTGAGCGCTGGGTTGGGAAGCTGCCCCAGCCTCTGCAGCACCTGTTCTATCCCTGGCTGCAACCCGGCCACCAGAGGAGGGTCCTGCATGGCACGCAGACCTCTCCTGCCCCCCACTGCTTCCCTCAGCAGTGTACTTCGGTCCTTCTGCCAGCTTTGCTCCCCCCTCTGGCTCTGGTAAATTCTCTCACCCTCCCACACTTCTGACTGTACCCAGTGCTTGTATAAATAAATAAATAAATCTTTAAAAAAAAAAAAATGAAGTGGATCTCTATGTATTGATATGGAAGAATGTCAATGACAAATTTTTACAGAAGCTGGGTGGTTAGTACTTACTCTTTTCTCTACTTTGAATGTTTGAAATTTTCCATAATACAGAAAATTTTTAAATTTTAATTTAGAGTCTAACTTCTGCCAAAAATCTTTAAGAGCTCATTCCCATCCCAACAATAAGAAAAGCCCAGATAATGTACAAAATAGCAATTTTTCTTTAATCCATGAAAGACTTGTGTACAAAGGCAGCCAAAAAGACTAAATTCCAAACAGTTCATTGGGGAAATAAGAGAACACATAAGATTTTACCTTTGGCATAGCATATGAGAGGAAAGGCTAGCCACCATGAAGGTAGATAAGAAGAAAACAGCTGAACATTTAACATATTCTTAAAGGCAAAATGTGGACTAGTGTGTCAGTTTAGAATAAGTGGGGACTCCAGACTTCTAAAAGGAACTTTGCAATTATTCCTTAGCTCTAACCCACCAGGTGATCACAAAAAAAGACTGGGGGAAGAAGAGATATAGGAGAGTCTCCTTTGGGAACTTAGGCATACAGGTGGAGTTGGTAAGTCAAGTTTTAGGAAATTTGGAGAAGTATTTGGATCATGGCCAATGCCAGGCCCTCTCACCGAGGGCAGAGGCAACAACAATTCTCCCTTAAGCGTCATTTCTTGCTAAATACATGTTACAGACAAAGGCCAATTCAGTCATTAATTTAAAAGTTTACAGGGCCTCCCCGTTGGCGCAGCGGTTGAGCGCTGGGTTTCGAGGCTGCCCGCAGCCTCTGCAGCGCCGGTTCGATCCCCGGCTGCTCCCCGGCCACTGGAGGAGGGTCCCACATGGCGCGCAGACCTCTCCTGCCGCCCGCTGCTCCCCTCAGCAGTGTACTTCGGTCCTTCTGCCTGCTCTGCTCCCCGCTCTGGCTCTGGTGAATTCTCTCACCCTCCCGCGCTTCTGACTGTACCCAGTGCTTGTATAAATAAATAAATAAATGATTGAATAAATAAATCTTTAAAAAAAAAAAAAATTAAAAAAAATAAAAGTTTACAGACTACATTTTGTTTTCATTCAAAATGAAGTTACTTTTATTAAGTCTCATGGGGAAATTGGAATGTTGTAAAAAGTAAAACTATTCCCTTTACTGAAGTGACAATGAGGAAATTGATACTATTTTCCCACTAAAAAATATTAATATTTGACAATATTTGACTGCAGAATTATGAGAGCAATTTTCATAATCTTCCTAAAATTGGAAGGTGAGCAGGTCTCACTGTGTCTATGAACTTCGGGCTGATCTCCATTTGAGACAGAAAACGTAAAAAGTAGGGGCCTCCCTGGTGGTGCACGGGGTTGAGCACTGCACTATGACGCAATCCGCAGCCTCTGCAGCACGAGTTCAATCCCCGGCCAGGGAGATACCCACATGGTGCAGCAGACCTCTCCTGTCTCACCTGTTGCTCCCCTCAGCAGTGTATTTCAGTAGATCTGCCTGTTCTGCTCCCCACTCTCTCTGGAGAGTCCTCTCACTTCCCCCCCGCAACACCTCTGGCCTACACCCCAGCTCTTGTATGCATAAATAAATCTTTTAAAAAATAAAAATAAATCTATTTAGGACCATATGTGCATTTATCTTGAGCAAATACCTAGAAGTGAGATGACTTGGTGACAAGGCAGTCACATGTTTAACTTTATAAAGAATTGCCAGTTTTCCAAAGTAGTTATATGATTTTTACATTCCCACCAACAACATAAAAGATCTTGTTTTTAATTGCTTCATATTTTCACCAGTATAGATGTTGTCAAGTCTTTTCATTTTAGTCACATAAGAATTAAGCAAACAATACATTTTTTGGTACATGCTAGTACTTTGGAACATTCTATTTTCCTAGAGAATTTTATACTTTTACTAAAGCATTAGATATACTCACCAGCCAATCAATCTGCTTTTATCTCCATAGTCATGTATCCTTCCTCTCACATTATTTTGAAACAAATCATAGGCAGAATGCCATTTCATCCATAAGTATTTCAGCATGTATCTCTAAAACATAAGAACTCTTTTAAAAACTAACTGAAATGCCATTACATTCACCTTTTTTATTTTATTTATTTATTTATTTATTTATTTATAGAGAGGCATGTATTATTTATTTATTTTGTTTGTTTGTTTATACATGCACTGGGTACAGTCAGAAGCACGAGAGGGTGAGAGAATTCACCAGAGCCAGAGCAGGGAGCAGAGCAGGCAGAAGGACCGAAGCACACTGCTGAGGGGAGCAGCGGGCGGCAGGAGAGGTCTGCGCGCCATGTGGGACCCTCCTCTGGTGGCCGGGGAGCAGCTGGGGATCGAACCAGCGCTGCAGAAGCTGTGGGCAGCTTCGCAACCAAGCGCTCAACCGCTGCGCCACCGGGGAGGCCCACATTCACCTTTTTTAAAATGGGAATGCCTTAATACCATTAAATATTCAATGTGCACATTTCCAGTTGTCTTGACAATATTATAAATGTTTTGTGTAGTTTGTCCAAAAAAGTGTATCTATTACATTTGGTTGCTATCTTAGGAGCATCTTTTAATTCAAAGGTCCTTCCCTTTCTGCTGTGCTTTGGCATGTCCTCTAAAATTCAACAGATTGAATTTTGCATCATTTAACATATTCCTTTGTCCTCAGTATCTTCTGTAAATTATTATTTGAATGTAAGAGTTCGATCATATTTGGGTTCAAATGTTTTTAACAAAACTGCTACAACCAGGAAATATATAATGTCTGCTGTCTCCTTTTTATGTCAGCACTGTTGATGTTCAATGCTGAACCATTAATTCATTTGTGGTTGCAAACTAGTAATGTTCCATTTCTATTCTGTCTTCATATATGTGTTAAAATACTTCAATATGGAGACAGTTCACACCAGAAAGACAAAATAATTATTTTCCTTTATCAATTTAAAAAAGCATGTGTTCTCTAGCATTCTCAGTAATGAACAATTTATTGAGGACTTGGGGGGTATCATTAGGATAAACTATAGTTCAACATATTTCGTGTGTGCTAGTCCATTGTGGTTATTATATAACACTTTTGATTATCATTTTTTCTGCCAATCAAAGGTTACTTGGTCTGTTGTAGAGCAACCCCGATACAAAACGGGGTGCCTGACTGTGGGTCCTCACCCGCTCGCTTAAAAGGACTTATCAATGCTCTACTGCAGGCACACGCGAAAGGTTAATAAAAGGTTCATTTACAAGGGAAGGGGAAATGAGGAAATGTACAGCTCAGGGAGAAAAGTGGGAGACAAAGTTTTAAATGAGTCCTACCCGATCCGCCGATCAGGAATCCCAAAATGGCACCCTGAGAGCTGGCCGCGAGCCAGGAGCCGAGCCGTGAAGCCAGGAGGCGAGCGATAGCGAGCCAGCCCAAGGCCCACGTGTTTGGTTTTTATATCCAACCTGGCTGCCCAACTCCACCCTCAGGTCCCAGCCACCCTCCCTTTGGTGGTGACAGGATTTGTCTTTCCCAATGTCTTGATGGCTTTAGTCTGGAGTGGGGGTGGGGTTGACAAAGCCTGTATGGGATTAGCTCAGGACATCCTTTCCCCCTAACAACTCCACTGACAGGTAACTTGGAAAAGCACTACTATGCTTCCCATGGTTTTTATTTTCAATTTCCAATGTGACTGTCTTTCTAATTCAAGTGATTACAGAGTATAAGGCTATGGTGAGAAGAAGCAAGATGTTTACAACAGCCTCACTGTCACCAGCACATCAGACAGAGCTTCTCTGTTCCAGTCTCTTGTGAAAGCTTGTCAGGAAGAAGAATTCCCCAGTCGTAGACTTAGCTAACACTCTTCTATAATACAGTAGGGCCACCCCGAAGACCACAAGAACTTGGGCAGCATACTAGAATGGAACCCTGAGCCTAACTACTGAGGTTCAAATCCTGTTCCCACCTGCCAAGTTTGGTGAAATTACCTTACCTCTTTCTGCCTCATTTTCCCTACCTGTAAAATAGAGAGTAATAACAGTAGCTCAAAGGGATGTTATGATGACAAATGAACTAATAGATGCAAAGCACCATTTGCCTGGCATATGGTGAGCCCTCAATAAATGTACACACTTATTACTGTTCTCATCATTCAAGCTGAATTTGGATTTTCTTTAGGGCTCCCAGTCCTACCCATGAATGGAGATTTGAGACCTCAGATGCCAGAAGGAGCCTTCAATCTCCACTCTCTACTAAGAAGAAAAACACATCCGTTAGGTGCATGAGTAAGAGGCAATTGAACCATGATGTGCACTAACCTTCATAAGACACAAGAGAGGAAAGAAAGGTGTGGCTCTAACTACTTTCCTTGTTTGTTTTATCACTCTTAATTTTCTTAGTGTCCTTTTATGTGCTAATTGGGAATATCTACTTTGATAAAGACTTTAATCTTTGGAAAGCAATTTTTTTTCTGCATTACTTACTAAATCCACTTAACATTCCCTTATGATCCCCTTTGACAAACAAGGGAGCTAGCAATGACCTGTCCAAGGTCACAGTTAATTAGAGGCCCAGCAGGAACAAAATTAGGCCTTCTGACTCTTATCACAATAACTTTCTGCTTTCACTATTATGTTCTCCTCACCCATGGATGTATTCATTAATGGCTATTTATTGAGCATCTATTTATTGTCAGACACTGTTCTAAAACAAGTTGTTGATGTATCAGTAGATGCAGCAGTGGCAGGAATGACACAAAAAATTCCTGCCCTCAGTAGAGTTTAAATTCTTTTATTTTCTTTTTTTAATATTAATTTTTATTTTTTATATCACTGTTCATTTTTAAACAATATTTGCTTCCCCACCCCCTCAGGTGTAGTCCCCATAGAGTTTCCTTGAAGAGGGATTCCCTGGTGGCTCAGGTGTTAAAGACAGCACTATCAAGCTCTAGCCAGCCACTGCAGCACAAGTTCAATCTCAGGCCAGCCAGAAGCAACCTACATGGCACAGCAGACCTCTCCTGTCTTGCCTGCTGCTCCCCTCAGCAGTGTATTTCAGCAGATTCGCCTGTTCTGCTCCACACTCTTTCTCTGGTGAATCCTCTCACCCCCTGCACATCTGGTCTGCACCCAACCTCTGGTATGCATAAATAAAGCTTTTAAAAATTAATTAATTAATTAATTAATTAATTAATTAATTCTAATGGGAAGAGACTAAAAACAAATAAAAACATATCGTATGTCAGATAGCATTCAATGTTATGGAGAAACATTAAAAGAGGGCAACAAGAAGAAAAATGCAGTAATAGGGAAGGATTACTGCTTTTATCGGCTGGTAGGGAAGGTCTTATTGAGGGAGGAACCTTACAACTATTTGATGGACAAGTTATTACGCAGAGAGAAGTAGCAAGGGCAAAGGCCCTAGGGGGAGGCATACCTAGTATGTTCTAAAAACAGCATGAAATAACTATAGCTGCAGTGGAGGTAGCAAGAAAGAGAGTAGAGTCAAAATCAAACTATTCAGGGCTTTGTAACAATTATAAGGTCATTAACTTTTAGTCTGAGGGCCTCCCCAGTGGTGCAGCGGTTGAACGCTGGGTTGCGAAGCTGCCCATGGCCTCTGCGCCGCCGGTTCGATCCCCGGCTGCTCCCCGGCCACCGGAGGAGGGTCCCGCATGGCGTGCAGACCTCTCCTGCCGCCCGCTGCTCCCCTCAGCAGTGTACTTCGGTCCTTCTGCCTGCTCTGCTCCCTGCTCTGGCTCTGGTGAATTCTCTCACCCTCCCGTGCTTCTGACTGTACCCAGTGCATGTATAAACGGAAGAAAAGAAAGAAAGAAAGAAAGAAAGAAAGAAAGAAAGAAAGAAAGAAAGAAAGAAAGAAAACATGCCTCTATAAAAAAAAAAAAAACTTTTAGTCTGAATTGGATGGGATGCCATTGGAAAACTGTTATATAATTTTTATTGGAAAGTAAAATCAATAATAATAATACATGCTAACACTAAGCTCACCCAGCAATTCCAATTCCAAGTATTATACCCACTAGAAAAACACGTCTGTGTGCAATAAAAAGACATATACAAGGATGTTCATAGTAGGGTTATTTAAAATAGCCAAAACTTGAACACAACCCAAATACCAAACGACAGAATAGATACATAAAATTTTATGGCTGCTATATTTCAATGATGTTTATTAAAGAAATAATATGAATAAAATAAATATCCACCCATGCACATATCATTATTGAGCACCTATTATTACAAGGTGTTGTTAGTCACTCTCAATTTTTATTAATTATTATTATTGTACCACAAACAGCAGATGTTTGGGGAAGGGGTCTTAGCTCTCTCAACAGCAAGCTCATTGTTCAGAGGGCAGAGGCCTAATACTAAACCCTTCCACACAACTGTAACCCAATAATCAACAGCAGTGATGGAAGGACCTCAAAATAAGCACCTCCCCTCGAGTTCAAGGATCAGCAAAACCTATGTAAGCTATCTGGCCTCCCTGATGGCACAAGGGGTTAAGACGCAACCTATGAAGCTAGCCACAGCCACTACGGCACGAGTTCAATCCCCTGGCCAGGGAGCTACCCACATAGCACAGCAGACCTCTCCTGACACACCCACTACTCCCCTCAGCAGTGTATTTCAGTCAATCTGCCTGTTCTGTTCCCCACTCTGTCTCTGGTGAATCCTCTCACCTCCCACAACTCTGGCCTATACCCCAATTTTTGTATGTATAAATAAATAAATCTTAAAAAAAAAAAAAAAAAAACTATGTAAGCTTTCATTTCAAGGCAGTCTACCTGAGTGGGGTGTCTTGAAAATATAATCAGTAATAGATGCTAAGTGACTATAGGGAAAGTATGATTTATGTAAATTTTTTAAATTACTATTCATTTAGAGCCACAGAGAGATTTCACATTTCCTCCACTGACTTAAAGTCAACCCTTTTTGCCTGTTTATTGGTTAGCTATCCAGCTAACATTTAAATCCCATCTTTTAGGAGACAAGCTGACATGGTGGGTTTCTCTTATTTCAAACTAAGGAATCTATAGAGCAGTTCACTACCCTCAGTTAAAATCAGACTGCATTAAGTCCAAATTACCTTAACTATGGTATGCGTCCATTGTTCTACTTTTATTATGTATTATATCTGAGTATTTCTAGAGGTCCACAAGATAGGTGTTATAGTGTCAGAAGCATTCGCTTCCTAGAACTAAAACTCACGTGGATGAAAGGAAAAACCAGAAATGACTCCGGAAAATTCTCAGGGAAATAAGAAACCCAGAGCTTAAAACAAACTATAAACCACAGCTTTCTAATCCTGAGATGATAGTGGGGAACATCTGTTTATCAGCTACATACATTGCCATTTACATGACGGAACACATTTAATGGACAAAGCACTGAGCTCACTGACGGGTGGCATGCTTTGTTTGCAGTAATGCGTGACTGCACAACCTTGCCAGCCAGCACCGTGTCCAAGATGACTGAGGAGCCCTGTGAGCCCCTCCCATCACATCAGATTCTGGCTGTTGAAAGTCTGTGTCTGGCTAAGAAAACAAAGCTGCTCTGGATTGTTCATGTTGTGAGTTCCAGGACCATGGAGCAACTGGAGATAACTCCTTGGAGATATTTAACACTGAGGAGCCATAGAATCTAAAACCATGAAAACTAATAGTCTAATGACTGCATTTTTATGATTATTTCAATCATCATTTAAAAGAGAACTAGAGAGAACTTTCCTAAACACCTTGACTAATAAATTGTCAGTGTTTAAACAACAATTACATTATGAAATGGAAATTAGCTGTTATGATCAAGCCATATGGTTAATATAATTGATTAGTTCATATTTTTAAAAGATGGAATGCACAACTCAAAGAATACTGAGTAGAGTTTACAAAATTAACTAGAGGTGATTAGTTCTATTTTGCTGAACAGGCTGGGGCTTTTATGTGAAGAATAGAGAAAGAAAAACCTTTTATCTCTGATTTTTGAATGGAAAAATATGAATGAAAAAGTTCAATGATAAGACATTTAAAATGGCCCCCTCACTCAAAATGGGAATTTGCACACATACACAGGCAAATAGATTTATACACATGTGGGGCAAAAAAAGACATTATAATGAGAAGCTAAACAAATATACATTTCTATAATTGAAAGCATGAGGGGAAAAAATGGTTCTGAATTTCCTTCCCCACTTCAAAAGTATACTTCAGCATGTTTGAAATAATTCTGCAATGGCATCAGCTCTGACCACGTTTTATCTGCTGCTCTTCTCTAATACATGACAAGTTCTTACACTGATACTGGAGAAACTGAGATGTGTTTACAGGAAAATATCCCCAGGTTGGATGGAGACATGTCTAGGATTTTAAGGTAGCAAACTGACACCATTGTGCTTTTTCATAATTGAGTGTCCCAAACCCCCTTCCCAACAACCAAGCCAGCCTGCACATCTGGATTGAACCTATTCTTCTGTTGACCTCTCCACCGGAATGAAAATAAGCCTAATCATTCTGCACTGGAAATGTCTTTCCTTTTCGGTTTCTTCTCTTGGCTAAAGTTTTATTTGGAGGTTCTTGATGTTACTGATTTTAGTAGACTGTTGGCTCTATTTCCCTAGATTGCCAGTAGAAAATGCAACATACATTATTTCTTTTAACTTTCACAAAGATCCTTTAAAGGGGATGTTATTCAAATTCTAAAAATCTGAGGGCAGAATTGAAGCTGCAAGACTGGGGAGGAGAGAGAGAGAGACACAATGGACTATGTGGAAGGCTAGCGTGCCTGGGTGGTGGGTGTGATGTGATATGCAACTGAGGAGGGGTGATCTCATGCCTCTGAATCATATATCCTGTTATAAACCAATAAAATAAAATAAGGTGATTTCATTAACAAACAGCAGAAAAAATAAAATAATCTTCCTTAGAAAAATAAAGGAGTCATTACCATCATCATCATCTCCATTTTATAGATGAGGAAATTAAGAATCGGAGAGTTTAGTGGATTTCCCCTTATAGAGTGACAAAGACCAGAGACCGGAACTTCTAAATTTGCATTAGTTTCACTTGGTCATATGCAGAGAAAAATTTGTCCATTTTTCCCCTTTGAAATGGATTTTTGGAAGGTGCACTGGCTAATATTGCCTTCATTTAAATTTTTTTAAAGGAGGTGTTTCACAGCACATGGGAGCAGAAAAACACAGACCTGGAACCTTGGGTTATGAAAGTGAAAAAGCATATTTCTCAAATCGGTTTAGCCAAAACCTGTCTGTCACTTTGAAGCCTCTTGACCTACCCTCTAAGATACACTCCTCTGCAACACTTCATACCTGCAGATCCTCAGTCCACTGGTTCTTATCCTGCCCTGTATGTTAGTGTAGGGGAGAGCTCTTGGGTTTGCCCTGAAGTGTGCATAAAGAGAAAAGTCATTTATGGAGTGCCTGCTGTGAGCAAGCACTGCTTTCTGTGTAACATAAAATAAAAGGTGAAATCCTTTTATTTGAGGTAGGACTATTATTTATCCCCACAATACAGAAAAGGACACTGAGAAAGATTAAGTTTCTTGTCCAAGGTTTCAAAGCAAATAAACGACGCAGATGAAGGTGGGGTCTGCAGTTGGCAAAGGAGCTCCCCAGACCCACGCTGTTTACTAGAACTCACTTTAATGTTAACCTATACTTGAGACAAGAATCTCACTGCAATCACTAACGGTGGGACCTAAGGCTGAGGCGGGGGAGAAAAAGGAGGTGCATGCCTCAGGGGACGGTTCCCTCAGAAACTTGAGCATCTTGTAGTCCACGTCCACCTTTACTGAGGGTCTTTAGAAAAGCAGCTAGACTGGAAAGCGGGGAAGCCCCAGAATCCCAGCTTTCTACCACCCTTTGCCTGAGCCTGTGGGCGGATCTGCCCCCCAGCATCAACGAGGGTCCTGGGGGCTGCGTGAAGTCCCGCCCACCTCGCAGAAACAAGCTCCCCGCAAATACCGCGACACGTTGTAGAAAAGCCCCGCCCCGCCCCAACGCTTTAAAATGGTGAACCCCAGCTCTCCTTAGAGCTGCATGTGGGGAACCCACACTTTTCAGGAAATCTCCGAATTTTTCCGGGCAGCCCAGGGCAAGATTTTTTAGCTGCCGTCCGGGTTCGGGGATACCTGGCCTGCGGGTCCAAAGGTGTTGGCGTCGGTGGCTGGAAAAGCTTGGCGAGCTCCCCCAGCGCTCCTTTCAGGCCTTGCGGGGCGGCCGCGAAGGCTGTGCCCCGCGGGGTGCTTCCAGCTAACCTCCGGCTGCCCCACCCTCGCCGCCCAACCGACTCCACCTGCAGGCTGCGAAGGACGCGGCGGGGCTACAGCCGCTTGCAACAAACAGGCCCGCAGCTGCCTTTGCACGCAGCTGCGGCTCCCGTGGGCATCCCCTGCTTTTCCAGACAGGAGCGCCTGTGATCTTCTGAACTGAACTGTTCCTTCAAGAAAAAGACTGCTGGGCCTCCCTGGTGGCGCAAGGGGTTAAGACGCAACCTATGAAAGCTGTCCGCAGCCTCTACAGCATGAGTTGGATTCCCCCGTCAGCCAGGGAGCTACCCACATAACACAGCAGACCTCTCCTGCCTCACCCACTGCTCCCCTCAGCAGTGTATTTAAGTCAGTCTGCCTGTTCTGCTCCCCACTTTGTCTCTGGTGAATTCTTTCACCCCCCACACCTCTGGCCTGTACCCCAGTTCTTGTATGCATAAATAAATAAATCTTTAAAAAAAAAAAAAGACAAAGAAAAAGACGAAACAGAAGGACGCCTTGGGACGAGATGTGACCATCGGGTGAAAACTGGCCTTAACAAGGCCACCAAACCTGCCGAGGGCACACAGTTGTTTGACAGATGGGAAGCCCTTGGTGATTTTCGCCAGTGCCAGAGTTTGGAGGCCGGTACAACTGGGTGGGGCATCCCTTCCCTGTGTCAAAAGCACCAAGATCTGCCCTGAGAGGCCCGGCCTCCCAGGCTCTGCTGGCCTGGGAAGAGAAGAGGGACTCTGGCAGGGCTGTAGCCCCCAGGTTTGTGGGCTCCCTCTCCCTGGAGCCCTGCTCCCTCAGCCTGACTGGACAACACCAGTTGCGGAATGGTGGACTCAGCAGACCACCTCGCCACTTTCAGGACAAGTCCCTGAGGGCCTGGGCCTCTGTTCCTTCCCCACCACCGCATACCCCATCCTTGTCTTCTAGTCCCTAGAAACAGGGCTGGGGACACCTCAAGTTTGCACAGCAAGGAAAGGGCAGAATTCAGAAATGGGACCCTGGCACCTCAAGTGAAGTGTACCACTTTTCAGTTTTCAAGTGTGAACATGTCCAGTGCACAGAATTCATAAGCGCCAAAGACCTACCAAAAAGATGCTTGCAGGTAGAACTTGGGTGGGGTCAGTCAGGAGCAAGTCTGATTGCAGGCTTTCAGGAGTCCAAAGGAGGCAAATATAAAAGTCCTTTTTCTACATAGGGAAACAAAGATTTCAACAGAAGATTTGAAAACTTGCCTGACAGTTGCATTTGCATTTGCCTGAGAGTTGGTGGCCCTAGTTCCCCTAGGTCAGTTGCTCTATCTCTTCTGGATCCCTTCCCATGACCCACAGACCTGTAGTTGCTTATGTTGGGCATCTCCACCCCCATTCCATTAAAGACCCCCATTCCATTAAGGACCCACCATCTATGGGTTCAACGGACTGCTTCCCAGCAGGGTGGACAGCATTGTTCTCAGCCTGATCCTGTTATTCCCTTGGTACCTGGGATCCTTTAAGGTGCTTTAAGGGTGTCATCCACTTGACTTGATGATGGCTTGATGGCCAGTTGACAACAGCACCTGCAGCCCAAACCCCCTGTCAGCCAGGTTGACCACCAACACTTACCCTGTATGTCCAAGAGCAGCCCCAGTCCTGCCCATAAATTTCAAAACCAACCACCAAAACTCAAACATGAAACAGATGTGAGGGGCTCAAACACTTGAGCAGGTGTCCCACCCAGAGAACTTTCTCCTGCTTACTCAACAACGGTCAACATTTATTGAACATTGACCATGTACCACGCAAACTTAGTTTTCTCAAACAAGTCTCCCAACAATCCAATTAAACTAATTCAATTTTTATACCCATTTTACAGATGAGAAAACTGAGGTACAGAAAGGTTAATACATCAATTACCATTACCTGAGTCCCAGCCAGGAAGAGCCCAAACCCCTGCTGCTTTAATTTTAGAGGGCAAGATGTGGAGAGTGTTGGTAAGGAACACAGAACGTCAGCTGCAAGACTTGATTGCACTCGCCAATGCTTTGTTCTTTCTAGTCACCCACCAACAAACTGTCAAGAGGATTTCCAGTGGACCCTGCTGGAGGTGGTTGGGCAGGGCAAGTGGAGGCAGGATTTCACTGAGACTTTTGGAGCCCAGGGACTGACACCTCTCATGTGGATTCTAACTTTGGCTCTGCATGTTTTAATTGTGTAACCTTGGGCAAGCTGCTTGACCACGCTCAGCTTCTGCTTACCAGCTATAAAATAAGAAGGCAAATACACAAGGCAAGCAGACAACTCTTAGAATTATGTGAGGGTTAAATAAAACAACACTTTTCTTGTCTTCCCTTAAATTCCCTCACCCTTCAAATGGTGCCCAGGACCTAGTGAATACTCAAGATTAGCTCACTTTTTTCCTTCTGCTTTTTGGAAGCAACCCAGGTAGCTCTTAGCACCTTGCACTCTGCCCTGCCCATTGCTTGACTCATTCCAGGCTCAGTGTAGGTGATTTTCCCTGGACCTCAGACCTGGATCTAGCAATGTTCTGAGGCAGAGCATCCAGAGCACTGGCCTTGCCTTAGGTGCTGGGAGAGCAGTGCACACAGGAAGGTAGGGGTGTTGCCAAAGGAAGGAGCAAGCCCAGGTCAGCAAGACTTGCTGCTTTTTCACATTAACCAGAATGATAAACAGAATTTGCTCTGTACCAGACTCTAGTGTGAACTTACATATATTAATCTTCGCAACAATCCTTAATACATAGAACTGTCCCTATTTTATGGACGAGGAAATTGAGGCACAAATAAGATCAGTAATTTGCCTATATTCACACCACCAGTAAAGGACAGAGCAGGAACTCAAACCAGCAGGTCATACAGAGTCTCACAGTAGGGGAGTGCTGGCAGTAGGAGCGGAGGAGTTAAATTAGAACCCAAGTATTTGAGATTTCCCCACAAAGCTCTTAGGTCTCCAGGTTTCAGACGACAAAGCTCTGCCTATGTGCCACCTCCCTATGCCATTCCCTAGTTACTCTCCGCAAGACCTGGAACCCACTGCCAGAGAGGCTGAAGCTTTGTGAGAAGCTCAGTCTGACCTTATCTCTGGGTCTTGACCTACCTCAGGCCTTGCCACCAGGAGTCTAATCCTGACCCTGCCCAATCTCTGGGCTGCCTCCATCACTAGTCTGTCACTGGAACTCTTCTATCATCTCCTGGGGACCTGTCTGGATCCAGGTCCCTGAAGTCTAAGTGCTGGAGGTCTTTTCTCTGCTTTGAGATCTGGTGGAATTCCTAGGAAAACTCTGCTCTACCCCCCGCCCTACACCCCCATTCAATTTTCTTGCCTCTAGAGACCCACATGGGGGGCAGCAGGACCTGTGCAATCTGGGGGCAAATTTCTTGGTATTTTGGAGGATTTGTTGGTTGGTTGGTTGGTGCATTTGGAGACTGCAGAGAGTTCTGGGCTCCAAACAAAGGATATGGGGAAAGCCAGCCCAGGGGAGAATACAGCTCCCCTCAGTTCCAAACCCTTCCATACCTTCTCCTACTTAGTATCCTAGACAGGAGCTGTGCAGAACCAGACACTGAACAGAGTCACTACCTCTGGGGATCCCCTCCATCCCTGCCTTCTGACAAAGGGTGGCAGTTAAAGCAGGCATTTCTGAGTCTGGGGTTTTCCTACCCTTGGATTGGAACTTGTAGGGCTTTGCTTCCCCCACACCCCTGCTTGCCCTCCGTCACCGGCCCTTTGGCCTCTCCTTCCCTCCACTTATTCTTTCAGGAAACTTTGGCCTGTCCTTCCCACCATTTTTTCATTCATTGATTCAACAAATATTTATTCAGTCTCTTTTTTGAGCCAGACTTAGAGAGCGGAGCTTAATTCCAGGCTTGCTTTCCCTGGCCACCCATGTTCAAGTTGATGTTAAAAAAAAGTATGGCAGTCTCTGAGCGGGAGGAGGGAAAAATCCAGGACGGCTATGGAGGAGGTGACCCAAAGGGTGAAGAGGAGTTGAGAGAGGTGAGGGGGAGAGGCTGATCGTGGCTTTCCTGTGGCAGTCTAGACCTCACTTCCACACTTGCAAGTGGCCACTCTCAGGACAACCTGGAGGTCAGAGAGGTAGCAGGCTGGGTTTGGAATCCAGATGAGCAATCTTCCTGAAATGGCCACTTCACACGTCCCTGTTAGCCTCCTGCAGTTTGCAGCAAAGCTCTGAATGTGTCCTGGACACGTTCAGAGGTGGCCTGTCCCAGAGCTACAGGGACATTGTTGGCTCCTCAACACCCCTGGGCCCATGGTGGTAACCAACTTCCCCAAAACACCTGCATCCAGGTGCTCTGGCAAAGGTGGGGGGAGGCAAACCGACACAGTGGACTTTGGGGGGCGGGGCAGGGGAGGAATGTGCTGGCAAGGGCTAGTGCAAACAGTCGCTGCGGAGACTGCAGCCTTTAAACTTTCTCTCCTCACTCCTGTCTCATTCCTGCACCCTGATTTCATTCCTCGGCTGAACCTGTGGAAACTGCCGGGAAACACCCTGCTCCAAGTTCCCGCCGGAGGCGGCAAACAATTGGAGACTGCTCTAGCCGCCCAACCCCCAGCCAGCGCCAGCGGAGAGCGGGGAAGAGCCGGGCCCCGCAGTGCTGCCCCCAGTCCCCAGCGGGGCTTGGACCCGAACTGTCTTCCCCGCGAGCGGCCGCACTCCCGCCTCTCAGTTGCGCTGGCGAGAGGCCTCCAGCTGACCTCGCTGTAACGCCAGGCCACCCTTACGCGCCTTCTCCCCTGATCCCCCAGCTTAGGGTGCAGAATGAGGGAGGGGGGAAATGTCAGGGTGGGCATCTCGCAGCTGTGGAGGCCTGTCCGGCTAGGCTGACTCTGAGAAATCAGTTCCCTGCAGCCCTCTACGGATCTGACCCGCCCGAAGGGAGGAGGGCCTGCCTGGGAGACAGCCCCAAATAGTGTGCTGAGTGGCGTGCGCTAAGCCGCCTCTCCCCTGACCGATTCTGTGACTCGCTACCCTCAACCCAGCCGCAGCCTTCTGCCAGCTAGAGGGACCTCAGTGTTGGGGAGCCAGGTCGGGGTCCTTGCTGCTTGGTCAGCACCAAAGCAGATAGAGTCCCTTGGGTGCCTTTGTGGAAGGCAGCGGCTAGGTGTGGAGCTGCCAGGGTCACCTGCACAATACCCCTCTTTGAGGGCGAGCATTGCAAATTAGATCAACAGAGAGGCTGAGATCACAAACTCAGGATCTGGGTAGCACCAGATTGAACTCAGGTCTGCCACCTTAGTAAAATGAAGATTATAATAGAAACAGTCTCATAAGAGCATAGTGAGAATTAAATGAGTAGATATGTGTAAAGTGCTTTTTACAGTACCTAGCAATGGAATGAGCTTAAAAGTTAACTACCCACGATTTTAAAACAGGGAGGGGTAATGGAATGTAAGAAACCCCAGTGGAACCCCCATTTTAATTCTTTCTGCCTCCCTGCATAGACTTCTGCTAATGGACTCCGAACCTTGTCTGAAAAAACTTGAGTCAGGCCTGGCGATCAGGGTCGGCAAACCAGCGCGGCTTGGCTAGGGATAGGGGAGAGAGATTGGGGCTTAGAAATCTAAAGCCAAATCCTGCCCTCCCCACAGCTTCCACTACTGGGGTAGCCTCCCACCCCCCAAAATGCTCAAACCTATCAGGAGATCTTCAGGGGTTTGCCTACAGTCGTGGCATGGGGGTGGAAGACGGGTCACTGCCTCCTTGACTCAGCTGGCGCCAAAGGGCTCATTAAATTTCCCAGCCTGCAGTCCCTGTCCCAAGAATAAGTAAATTGTCTCCTGTTCTGTCTTGGAGGAACCAGCGATAGAAGGAAACTGCCAGATTCGTCCATCCGGTCCAGCCTGGTCCCGGAGAGGGTGAACCGTGGGCCACCCAGGGGCATGGCGTTCCTCTTGCGAGCACAGCCTGAGCCCCAAGCAGGCTCTGAGGCGACGATTAATGACCGGCCGGGAAAGCTGAAGCTCCGGGCCGATGTCTCAGCTGACGGGGCGCTCCACCGCCCCTGGGCGGGCAAGCGATTCCTAGCAACTTCTCCCAAAGAGAGAGTCGGTGTTTATCAACCTGCGCGCCCCGCCGCCCTCTTTCTTTGGTAAACACTCTAAACAAACAGCCCATCCGCTCTGTTATTGCCAAAGCCGCTCAGAGCTTTAATAAAAGCCCAGGGAAGATCAGAACCCGCGTCCAAGGCTGCTGCTTAATCCAATGAAGGCAATTTCCGAGGATAATTGCGAACATGTTTTAATGCATATGCATGAAAAAGGATTTTTTTCCGAGAGACCGACTTTACATGCTTATGTAATTGATTGAGGCGCTGACCCGCTATTCAAAATGTTATTTGAGAACCATCAGAATGCGTAAACTTGCAAATTGCCCAGCTTGTATCTGAATTAATACCTCATTCATCATCATTATGGGTTGATAAGTTAATTTAACCATTTCATTCTGCCTTAATGAGCTATAGTTAAATTAATGCCACATAATATATGAAAGTAACATTTAAATAGAAGCACTGGGCTGAGACAAGCCTAGGCTGCTGCTATTTGGGCTGAAATAAGGTGACATAAATCTTTTCTTCATTACAGGACCCAGTCTGCTCTACCAGCAGTTATGAAGTATTTATTCATTCACTTTCTTTTGCGAAGTTGCTTTGCCAAATAACATAGGTAAATTATGTGAGCTTGTAAATAATGCCTGAGGATGTATTTATTAAAATAAGATTGGAGTGGGAATGGGGATGCTGTAAAAAGGCATTTTCACAGTAAGCTTTTCCAAGGCCCTAGGAAAGCTAGTGCCCCAAATGCCGGCTTTCCCCAACTTCATGCCAAGTGCCCAGGGGACTCTGGAGGACATCGGTTTCACTCCAGAGTCTCTGCTCTGGCTCAAGCCTCAGAAAGACCAGCTTGTAAAGTGGACTAGACCCTCTACCCCCTTCCTCCCTCCCCTCTCATTTCACAGGCACATTTTCACCCCAGTTTCCCTAGATGGGACATGCCTAAGGACTCTTTGTAAATCTGTGTATAAAGGAAGTTGGAAAAGCAAGAAGGCCCTTGCCACTCCAGAAATGGTTCTGGAAACCGATGAG